>NC_140580.1:524719648-526108407 GCF_964204655.1 Triturus cristatus
AAACCATCCCTATACTGAGGAATAGGTTATGGGTACAGTCCTATTCACAGTAGCTTCCTCCCTTACATCACGGGGTAGGAAATGGTTTATAGTCCCATTTATGGTAGATATCCTCCCTTTAGTTTCTGGGTAGGTCATGGGTCTGACCCACCTTCTCGTGCATTGGTTCTTTCACACAGGGTGTGTCAGTTTGGGGCCAGTCCCATTCACATTTGCTTACCCCCTTATGTCAGGGGTAGGTTATGGGTTTTATTCCCATCTTCTCTTACACTTTTACCCCACACACAGGGTGTATTTTGGGGTTTCAGTCCCATTACAACATTTCACTACATGTCACCTCTACATGGGGGTTGTCCCTACACAGGTTATCATATTATGGGTCTCAGTCCCATTTGCTGTCATTTTCCTAAAATGTCATGCTTACATCATTTTACATTGTTGTACATACAACGTTATTCTCTTCATCATTTTATTTTCATTATGAAATTGGATGAAGTTGAATTATACTCATTTGTATTTTTATTCTTCTCCTCTGTTTTCAGACTTGTTCAGTTATACATGTGATGTTCTCTCTTTTCTCATCCTTGGTACCTTAACTATACACTTTGTTGTTATTCTACCTTTGCCTCTAGTCCTTCCTCTTTTGTAGTGTTTTTCTCTTTGTTCCGTGTTCAAGAGGACATCTTTCCCTCTCTTCTTCTGTGGTTTGGGTGTCAGTCTTGTGTCCTTTTCGCGTTGTGCCTCGTCTTTCCTTTCTTGCTTGCCTGCCTGGCCAGTGGGTGTGTTTGGGGGTAGTCTTTGGTGTCACTATGTCTTTCTGCACCTTGTTGTTTCTTTCGCATTTTTTACTGTTTTCTTCTCTTTTGTTATTCGTTGTTGGAGAGTTTGGGTCATTTCTATTTGTGTTTACTTACCCTTTGCTTCCTCTTTGTCTTCTTCCACCTATCTCTTTGCTCTGCCTTGGTGGCTCTTTTCCTTGACGTTTATTCTGTTACATTGTTGTTACTCCTATGTATTCTTTTGTCAGTTTACTCTCGTTACATATTATTCAATTACAGGACTTGTGCTTCTCTTGTGTAAGGAATAGGGATATGTAGTATCCTGCTCTTGTTAATGTTATGTGATTTACACCTCCTGCTCAGCCAGCGTCTGTGCTGTGCGCTCAATAGAATGTTGGAGTCATGATGTGGGTTGGGAGACTGTGAGGTGAAGTGACAGTTGAGCATGGGCTGAGCAGCAGGCAGGCTGCTCCTGGTGGGGCTGCTCTTGAGAACATTACTACTTGTTGTACTTTTAACTATCTTTCAATAAAGATTTGTGAATCTCATCCTTCCTGCATGGACCTTCATCACTACATTTATTTGGCGACGAGTTGGTGACGTACCTACGTGAAACAAGTGGATCGCAGGAACCTGGCGTAAAAAAAAAAAAGGACCTGAAGATGGAAACAACTACAGAGCCTATAGTTTCTGCCACCGCAAACCGCAAAATGAGGTATCCACAAGAAAGGAAGTACTCCAAACAAGGAACAAAGGAATTCTACTCATGAAAGAAAAAATTTCCCCACAGAAAAGAAAAGAAGACAACAAGATACAGGTATAGATGAAGCACTACGCCTTTCAGCCTCACCAGTGTCCTCACCAACGGACAGCCCTAGCTCAGGCGTGCTGTGCTCATCTACGTCACCCACTTTGGACTTTGGTGAAACATTTACTGCTTGTACTTTCAGCACATCAACTTTACAGGCAGAAAAATCAGCTCGGTCACGCTGGTGCATTTCTGTAACACAACTGGTGCTCATGTAAAACGCTCTGATACCTTCAGGTCTAGTTCGCGCTGTATAAAAAAAAAGGAACGATAGAGTGGAGAGGCGTGTTGGAAAGTGGAGTGGTATGTCATAGGATGGAGTGACATGAAGTGTCGTTGAATGGAGTTGAATGGAGTGTAGGGTTTCAGACTGGAGTGGCGTGTTGTAAAGTGGAGTGGCGTGTCATAGAGTGTTGCTAAGTCTCTGGCTCAGCTGTACAAGGTTTATTTTCACACCCACTGTTGACACGAGTGAACTTAGTCAAGCGGAGTGTTTTAGTGTGGAGTGGTGCATCATAAAGTTGAATGAGTGGTGTGTCATAGAGTGGAATAGTCCGGTGTAAAGTGGAGGGGGTTGTCGTAGAATGGAGTTGCCTGTGGTAGAGTGGAATTGGTGTGCCGTAGAGTGGAGTGGCATGTAATAGGGTAGAGTGGCGTGGAGGGTCGAACACAGGATTATCAGAGTGGAGTGTTGTGGAGTGGAGGAGAATGTCATATAGCGTACACTGGCATGGAGTGGCGTGTAGTAGAGGGTCTTTTGTCATATATGCTTTATCTTTTTTGGATTTTAATAGGTACTGCAGTACTTTCTAAATGCTGTACTCCATAAACCTTTTCAAAAATGTATTAATAAAAATCCTTTTCCCTACTCCCACAGAGTTTCCTAACCTGCCTTATTTCTTCCTCTACATTAAAACACTGACAAAAAGAAAGTGTGGTCTAAACAATATGGATGCCTTTTTATTTTGCAAGGCCTTTGATTCACCAATAATATTGCATTTCGTCATCGCCGTGTACCGCGATATATCATGAAGGGACCGGGGTTTACTGCAGCTCAATATATTACTAAGTGTTCTGTCCCTTAAAACGTAAAAACTACTTAGCCAATTGAGAGCAAATACCCAAAAGGAGCCCTTTCCACGCCGTACAATATATTCCTGCCAAATTTCATGTAGATCTGTTCCGCCACTTTCTGGCTATGTCTGTCCAAAAAGTCTATGGAAAATGCATTTGTGGAAAAACAAGTTTTGGGACCCCCCTCATTTGTTTGCACCCCCTTAACTAATCACCATGAAAGTGTGCATCATCAGCCAATATAGAAAACTGAAGAGGTCTGCAAAGTCTCATGTAGATTCATCAAACTGAGGCAATGTAGTAGTAAGCATATATATATTTATATATATTGTAGGTCCTTAACTTCGCAAAGGAAGAGACATCACTCATGGAAGAAAACCTTGTTTAATTGCACAAGTTACACGGACGTGCTTTGGCTGACGCCTTCCTCAACGTTTATCCAGCAAGCACCATTCAGTTCATTTTATTATAGTTCATTGATTCAACTTTAAATGACATCACAAATTGGAAGTGTTACAGCAAGCAAATAATGGATGGAATGCTGACAATGCAAACATTCTCCCCCAGTCAAAGGATCTGGGTGAAATCCATCATTATTTTGTCCACTACTCCACCCCAGTTTGGACCCAGCCATATGCAAATCAGTCTTGACCCTGTGCCTCATGGGAACATTCCAGACCAAACTGCCAGGCCAGGTCCTTCCTGGACCGGAAACAAGCATCCTGGGACCGGTTTCAGGGTATGTCACCCTTCTTCAGCCAGGCTAGCTTGATTCCAGTGGCACAGTGAGCAAGGGACCCACGTCTGTGCATACCCATCCCACTTAGGGCAAAAAGTGTTACAGCAAACAAATGATGGATGGAATGCTGACAATGCAAACATTCTCCCCCCTGTCAAAAGATCTGGGTTAAATCCATTGTTTTTATGCCCACTATGCCCCCCCAGTTTGGACCCAGCCATATGCAAATCAGTCTTGACCGTGTGCCTCATGGGAACAGTCCCATTTGGAGAACATAGACGAGTGCCACTTCAGAATATCGTATCTGAGACTTTGCAATTGTGCCGCCATTTTGTAGCATATACCATCTATATCATGGATACTCACAAACATTTGCCATGGGGCCACAAATTACAGTCTGTGGTGTGACCCAGGGCCGCACTGATTCCAGCAGGGTGGTGGTAGGGGGTGTGGGTAGGTTGGGGATTGTGTAAGGAGGTGTAAAAACATGTTAAATAAGCGGGGAAGCATTTATTTGGAAGTTGATAAATGCTTGTCCATTTATGTAATATTTTTTTCTGAATATTATTGCCCAGCCACTTAGCAGCTTGTGCTGCTGTTCACCAGGGGGGGCCGCATGCAAAGGTCAAGAGGGCCACAAGCAGCCCCGGGCTGTACTTTGAGGATCACTGATCTATATAAATCATTGTGATCAAGACTGCAGGACAGCCGAAATGCATTAGGGTAGCCTGAGAGCACTTCAATAAAGGCACTGAATGAATAACACTCCGAAGTGTCAGTAATTCTTGCTTGAAGTTGGAGGTGTTGGGGAAGAAGAAATGCAGACTTTGCTGGCTCTGCTTTGTGATCGACGTGCCCTCCTAGCAAGTGCTCGGCAGGGGCCAGCAGATGGAGAATTTATATATATGTATATATATACATACACAGTTGACCACTGACTTCTGGTTTTGGCTTTAACATGCTTAACCACTAAAATGTACTGGTTATGGTTAGCAACGACCACAACACACTGTAACTTACCCCACCCGCCATGTATTTCTCTTGATAGCTCTTTTTTTGTTCCTGTGCTAATGGCAAATTGGTTGTTGTGTGTGAATTCAAAATGGCTGTAACAAATAGATCCCTTCCTCAGCCCTTCGCATTTGATAACAAATTCAAATGTGATCAACAAGATTTGTGATTTTAAAAGGCACAGCCTGTAACTTTTTAAAACATTAATATCTTAAAAACTACTCAATAGATTTACATCAAACCAAGAAAAGAACGCTTTTTGCAGAAAGTTTAGTGTGAATTAATTAAGCAGTATGGGTGTTGATGCAAGCAAAAGTTCCTACAGGAGTCACAATAAGCAAATGTACCTGTTAGATCCTTCTATTTTGGTATTGTGGGCCTTAGGTGACAGTACCAAGCAATTGTCAATTTTGGTGCAAATCCATTCATGGGGAAAAATGTGGTGCCAAACAAAAAAATGCCTTTACAATTGAAAGTGTATCTGAACCATAACTACAAAGTATAGACCACCGCAGTGTAATACATATTTAGTGGTGTACTTGATACCATGGATACCTATTTGTCATGATATTTGAGAAAGGGAATGAAAGGCCAGCATGACCTCCATGTGTGTTGTAGAGTGTTGTAGAGTCCTGAGTACCTTGTGTAATGTGGATATATTTGTATAAGATTACCAATCTACATGCCAAATAATCATCTTTTTCTGATTTACATACTGATTTTGTGGTGTATTAAATATGCTGACAAATGTGCCTTTAATACTGGATATTCTAGAGCATCAAACACCTGGAAACTAAGGCTCTAATTATGATGCTGGTCAGAGTTGCCTCCGACCGACACCGTCTTAGTGTGGGAACCGACAGACCATAGTTCGGCAGTTCCATACATCGTATTACAATGCAATGCACATGGTGCAGTCGCAAACTCCCATTCCCCTATGGGGGCCTGTGCGGCGGTCAGAAACCAGCCGCGGCACAAGCTCCCATAGAGAAATGGGAGTTTCTGTAAACCCCTGCACCACGTGGTAGGCACCAGGAGGTGCCACACTATGCAGGGATTTACTAGGGGGCACCATGGGTGCTCCCCAGGCCCCCAACTGGAGGCTTTAGAGGTATGGGGGCCCTGCTTTAGGGCCACCAAAGTCGCTTTCAGACAGGCTTTTCAAGTCGGAAAGCTCGACATGAAAAGCTTGTCGGAAACCAACATCATAATCCCGAAGCTGGAAACGCCGTCGACAGGGGATTATGTGCGGCCTCTGACTGGCTGACGGGCTCCTTGAGCCCGTCGGAAGCCAGTCATCCAACCGGCCGGTTTAAACCGCTGACTGCCTACATGGTAATTAGTCAGTCTGACTTTAAATCATGGATGCCGGTCGGAAAGCCTCTTATCTGCAGCCATAGACTTTCCGACTGACATCCTAATCAGCCCCTTAGTGTCATCTAAGCACCTATTAATTTTGACTAGAGAAAGCATACTGTACTGTACTGTAAGAGTACTGTCATTGATAAGTACCCTTAGCCCATTAACATGAATTTCTCTCTTCAACTGTTGTATAGTGGTGGGCAGATACTATCAAAAAGGACTCTTGTCTGATCTAAATAAGCGTGGGCAGTGAACTCCGCTCTGCCGGCGTAATTTGCAGAGTTTTGCACACTCCTCACTCCGTGTAGAGTGCAGAGTTGCGAAAAACTCCACCAGCCGCCAGTGGAGCGGAGTTTACTGGTGTGCTCCTCCCTCAGTCCTCACCCCTAAAATTGGTGACCTGGGATTGGATCACTGGGAGGAGGCACTTTTCCAAATCCTCGTGCAGCAAATAGAATGTTGGTGTGTTGATTGGCTGTTGGGTCTGGACATGCCTTTGCTGAGTCGTCCTACTCCAGTTCGGAGAGGGCGGGGCTTGACTGTAATGCTACAGCCTATCATCTGAAGTGAGTTACCCTCCACGGATCCGCTTAAGTTAGCGGCAGTGGTGGCATCTTTTTTGAGTTGACAGGGCTAGTTTGTTTGCTCTTGGTGCTGCTGGTCTGGAAAGCAGTGAGGAGTAGGGCAGCTCTGTCTGGGCAGAGTATGGGCTGGGTGTTGAACCTCTCCTCCCCACAAATGCTTTCTTCATGCCGGCCTGGGGCTACACACCGACACACGTGCCGCAGGGCCCTGTCAGCACACAGCAGAGGCCAATGGCAGCGGTGGTTTGCGCTGGCACCAAGAGACTTGCTTTTGGTTTTGGGTTGTTCTTTATTTCCTCCCGCTAGCACAAGAAGCACCATGAGTTGACCAGTCTATGGAAGCAGCTTTCTTTTTTAGCAGAGGGCCAGCTCCTTCACCCACCCTGGTCACTCGGCTGCCTGTGTGGCAACTGAGCAGAACAACGTACGCTGCCCCTGCCCTGGCTGCCACACCATTGGTACCATGCCCATGCAGGACCCATGAAGCCCAAGCCCCCTGCTCTGCCACCACAGCCGAACCCATAGGCCCGCTCAGACAACCGCATGAGTCTGTCCTGCCACCACCAATTTCTCCCCCAAAGCCAGCGCCAGCACCACCTCCCACTGCGGCAGTCCCAGCCTCAGCTTCCTGAGCTTGAAGGTGGGAGGGCCTGGAGAACTGGGTGAACCATCGGCACCCTTCAGCATGCCTTCCATTGGCCCATCCCTGCCATCCATGGACACAGTGCAGGTAACCCGGCAGCGGGAGAAGTAGGAGCTGCAGGCACTCAACAACAAGTTTGCAGCCTTCATCAACAAGGTAGGAAACTTTTTACCTGAGTGCTGTACAGTTCTCTGACATGTGGTTGGTTATTCATAAAAGGCATGTATGGAATGGATGTCTGCTGCTGTCCGGCAAATCAGCCTGGCTGTGCTAAGAGTTAATTAGATGCTAGACTTTACTCCTATCTGTAGTGTAGACCAAGCAGATACCCGGGCACCCACATCGGAGATCATAGCACCACCTAGCCAACGCTCATGAAGCACCTGAGGGGCAGCAGTGGCTGAAACCCCCCCCCCCTCCAGTGAAACACATGTGGCATTGGTGGAATTTCACCGCTCGCAGAACTCTGCGGAATTCGGCAGAGTTTTCCAGTAACTCTGTGGAATCCCGCAGAGTGAAACTCCGTGAGCTCTGCCCAGGCCTACTGTGGTAGATCTCAATTTGCTTCCTTTCCTGTCCTCCACTTATTCCCTGTTTCCTCCTTAATGCTATGTACACTGCTTATTGCTCTTAGCTAGCTTTAGCGAATGCCATCACTAATTCAAAAGAGTTAGAAGAAGGGATTTGCTCAAAATCACACAATGGGAGGAAACCACGATCCATTTCAGGTCTGCTGGAATAAAAGCATATAACTTAAGAGCTCATTTAGAGTTTGGTGGGGGAGTTACAACACCATGTCAGCTCACATGCCGCACCAAGCTCAAGGTACCCCACCTCAAGTAGGATTTCCTTCTGTGGAGCCTCAGCTAAGTACATCAGTGGATACCATTTACTTGACAGCCTGTACACCACAAGGCTGCCGGGCCATAGTGACAATAACTCCTAGTTAATGTGGACACCCATTACTATGGGTCTTTGCTGGATATCACCATGTGAGGCATGACGGACCCCAGCAGAAGCAAACTCCCACTTTTGGAGATTGTTTTTGTAAAGCAAAAAAGTTCACTGAAAATAATAAGTCACTTGCTCATCAAACTCTTCTACCTTTCGAGCAGCCTCTTCACCAGTGGATGCGCTGAAAAACAGTGAGATCCCCAGAGATCAGATGGGGAAATCTCATAATATGTGAGAGGTCTGTTTCCATCCGGGGAGAAGAGGCCATACACCCTGCTGACATTGCAAGCTATCTACTCAAATTTACATGAGCCCCTTATCCACCACACCTCATCTCCACTTGTGCACGTGCATATTATCCTATATTAATCTACTTCAAGAGATACCAAATTGGCCAGAGAACTCCAAAAAGACACTACAGCCCAACCCTGCTCTACAGTTTTTAAAACTGGATGCTGCATATTTTTTCACCTGGTACGAATGCAAGCCGGCAGTGTTGGAAGGAAATAATGGCAAAGCTACCCCCCTTTAGCAGGATTTCTTCACTAATGCAGCTCAGATTGAGGAAACATGGCGGCAGGCTAACGCCTGTTGCGGGAGCTCCCGGACAAGGCAGTGAGAAGAGGAGGCACGCAACACTAAAAACTGCAAAAAGAAAGTCGGGTAAACCCGCACGGACTGTGTAATGCAGGACGTGCGGTAGCTTTGTTGATTAATACCTTAAATACTTAAAATTACGGTACAGTGTTTCCAGGCATATGAGTGCATCGGGGTGAGAGGATACGGCGCTTGGCGTCGGGCGGCCACATGTGGAGGAAGACTAGAGTGCCGATTCTCGCAGTCGGCTTCCAGGTCAGTGGTGGAAGTATGGCGAAACTGAGAGGCGAGGAGAAGGACGCTGAGGCATTGGTAGTGTAAAGTGGGGGGTAAAGTGGTGGAGACTATACAACTACTGAAGGGTGGTTTGGATGTGCAGAGGTCGATGGAAGAGCTTTCCCTCTATTGATTCAGCGGCTCCAGAGGCTGGTCATGACATTAGTTGTTGGGGGGAGCTCTTTTGGGTATTGGGCAGAATATAGGAGTAGAGGCCAATTCCACTTTACTGTTCCCTCTAAGTGAGCAAGGTCCAGTGGTGCACCCAACAGAAAGTGATCCAGCGATGAAGGGTCGGGTGAGAAACTGGTACCAGCTGAGATCCCTCCCTGAAGGAAGAAAGAAAGGCAGAGGGGGAACGGGAGAGGCAAATTGGGAGCCGCCACCCAAGGAAGCTACTGTCGTTGCCCCAGTCTCCCCTAAAGAGAAAGTCTTAAAGAGCTCTGGAAAATCTCGGCGGTGTGGGTGATGGAGCAGGTAGTGTAAAATTTTGTATACCTGCTCTATTCTGCATAAAAGTATTAATTGAATAACCTACTCATTATAATACTAATTGTGTGCTGTGATATATTAATATTAACCAACCTGCCTACACAAATTACACGTTTAAACTTGCTATTTGCATGGCAAAATAACTTTAATAACTAAAATACGTACGCGTATTAATAGTAGTATATGTGATAATTAGATATCTCATGCTTTATGTTGCTTTTGTGACGTTTGCACCTTCGTGGAGGACTGTAAAGGTGAATATACTGCTTTAAATGTCGCTATAGGCTAGGAAAAAAGAGATTAGTGAGGGTATAGCATTAGAAGCATCATTTCTTTGTATTAATTACTTTTTGTGTTTGTTTCGCTTAAGTTGACATTTCGGCCTGTCAAAAACATGGCGGCAGAGACCAAGTTCAGAAGTGGCCACCGTCTCATGAAGCGCGAAGTAAACTGCGCAAAATCGGATGGCTCCGTGAACTTCCTAATGACCTCTGTACACGCCGTTCCTGTCAAGGATAGGTTATTGGTGGACTGCCAAAGACCCCAGAAGATAGAAAGTGGAATGAATGAACAATGGACTTATTAAGCTAGAAGTCGAAATATTGCAACAATCGGGATTTGGTCACAACCGGAAATATATCAGCAAAATCCATGTGAACCTGGACTCTACAAATCGGACGTTTTTCCACAGACCAATCACAAACTCTCTCCGCCCAAAAATGTTTCATGTTATCCCGAAATTTATTATAAAAGAGTAGTAGAATAGGGAGGAGTTCGCTACGCTATTCGAGACCTTTTCGATGATGGATGCTGGCACGATTTCTGGTCCTTTGATGATCTTTGGGACTGTAACGTGCTGAGCAAAGGACTTTCGGACTCTGAGATCTGGCCTTATCCTTGGACAATTTAATGACAAAATTCGGTTGTGCTGAGCCAATGAATTAGAGAAAACCCAGATAGCCAGAATAGGCAAATATGATGTTCTGTGATTTAATTAAATTGATCTAGAAATTCTAAAATTTGAAGAGACAAATGCTGAATTAAATGAAAATTTAGATAAACATTGATTAACAGAAATTATGAGTTTGTGGTTCTTTAGAAAAGAGAATAGTGCATACTGAGTCTTAAATGTGTTTTAGCTGGTTCTAAAATCACCATCAACCAATCCAACAATTTGGTCTGATCCACCAAGTGGGCGGAGTGCCTTGATGTTTAGGATTAGGAATCTATAGGTGGCGAATGTTAATGTATATGATGTAAGATAACTTTTCTTTCCCTATAGGTTACAAGGTACCCCCACCCACATGTCCAGCACATCATTCTCCCTCCTGTGTGCAGACCTGTGAAAGAGAAACATGCGAATGTTGGTGTTATGGGCCCCACCAATGAATACATGTGTAAATGAGTTAGTGTGATGGCGGGTCTGCGACTTAGGGAGGATAGTTGTGTTCTCACTTTTTCCCCGAACTGTTATTTGCGCTGGATCATGGGCAAAAGGAGTTACGCGTTTTAGCAAAACCACCTACTTCTCTGAAATCATATTTTAAAATTATGGAACACGTTACAAGTGCACAATTAGTACAAACCACCGAAATTAAGGTAAAGAAAATCACGACGCAAACAACCCCTGTTCCACTCCCAGTGGAGAATAGGTTTTCTGCATTGGCTGGACTGTCTTCTTTGGGCGAAGGGCAACAGCTCGTGGAAGCAAGGGTTATAACTAATGGGAGCGCAGAGTCCCAGTCTTTCCAATAATCTCAAACTGGGAACTATTTCTAGTCCCCCCATCCTGGCGCATATAAGCCCAGAATCTTCCCGCCGCTGTTCTGTCCACTTAAACCTGGAGGAGGAATGCCAGGGGCGTATAACTGACCAAGGAGGCAGGGGTGATGAGAATTCCATAGAAAAATTGTTTTTGAACTTAAGGCAAGACCTTTTTGATAAATTTGAAATATCGAAGTCCAACCAAAGGGGGATACAGGATAAATACAGGATAAATGCGACGCACTAGAAGATAAATTGGATGATATAATGGCACGTACTTGTACTTTGGATGGGGAAGTTAAAACGTTGGCAGGAAATGTTCTGGAAAATTCTAAAGATATTGACTGGCTAAGGAAACAGAATAAAGGGTTAGAAGATGAAATTGAGAGATTGGAAACCCAATTTAGTCGCAATAATTTGAGGTTTCTACAAATCCCAGAGGGGCTAAAAAGGGGGATGTCAAAATCTTTATCTGTGCCCTACTTAGAGAGATCATGCCTGATAGGTCTGATATTGATTGTGAGAGAGAAATTCAGAGGGCACATCGGGACCCTTTCATGTTAAATCGAGGGAGGAAAACCCCAAGATTTTTTTACATTAATTTCCTTAATTTCATTTCAAAAGAGTTGATATTATCAAAAGCATTAAAAGAGGGCTCCCTTACTCACGATGATTTCACATATCAGATAAGATCTGATCTTAGCAAGAGGACCGCCCAGTGGCAATGGGAACTAGGTACTAGGATGAGTCAGCTTTGAGAAAAGGGAGCACAGATGCAACTAAAATTCCCGGCCACGCTAAAAATTATGTGGCAGAATAAGATGCACAATATTACCGACCCAAGGAGGTAGATGTATTCATGCAACAGATGAACAATAAAAAAACCAGAGATATATATGAGTTATAGCATGTCTGATGAAAAATAACCTTAAAAGGTCAAGAAGTAGGGGTTTGTAGGGGGCATGCATGTTTCTATTTTCCGTTTGTTTGCTTCGTTTTTCTTTGTTCTCTGCCTCCTTGTCCTTGAAGATCGGACTCTCAAAGGGCGGAGTGTATCACCCAAGAGGTAGAAGGGGGTTTCCCGTGGGGGAGGGGGGATGTGGGGCACTGGGTGTGGGAAGCAGAGGGAGAACAAAATAAAAGAAATTGTCCTTATTGATGTGGGCTGCGATTTTCCCTTTTGTAAGAACTTGATGGGACTGTCATCGCAAGGGGTCAAGACCGACTTTGTTCAGGAAAATGAGCATAGATAAAAATAAGATAATCAATATACTAATGTGGAACGTAAATGGCCTAAGATCTAGGAAAAAAGTGTATTGAGTAGCAGAATTTTGTAGGGATAGTGTAGCCCAAATAATACTACTTCAAGAAACTCATCTAGAAAGGACGGAGTGTAGGCAGTGTTTTATAAAACTTAGATGGATACAGGAGGTGATATGTTCAGATCAGAGTGGTAGTTCTAGAGGAGTTGCTATAATTGTTCAAACTAACCACGATAGAAGACTTCTTAAATATGTGTCAGATTGTTCAGGTAGGTGGTTAGTAGCTACTCTTTTAGTATATGGTAGGCCCCTGGTATGTGCCATATATTATGGGCCAAACAATGACAACCCAGAGTTCCTTGAAAAATTGGAGTCCTGTCTATTGGAGATAACAGCTCCGATCGTTCTAGGAGGGGATTTTAACTTGGTACTAAACAAGGGACTAGACAGGAAATCAAAAGCCAAATATAATAGTCTGCCGAAATCCTTTTCTAGACTCACAAGCATAATGAGGGAATTTAACTTAGTGGACATATGGCAGATATTAAAGAAGGAAAAAGGAGAATTTAGCTTCTATAGTAAAAAATATAGACACCACTCACGTATAGACTACTTTTTAGTTGATCTGGAGTTGTGTTGAGAGGTGAAGGAGATGCCTCATATTCCGGCAATAATATCAGATCACTCTGCGGATGTACTATCTTTAAAGTATCACCTACCCGAGGAGTCTAGAAGGTGGACCTTGGATAGAGTAATCCTTTTAGACAAGAGGGTTAGTGAAGATTTAAGGGAAAAATCTGAGAGTTTTTTTAGTATCAATAATGGGTCAGCAGAAGAGGGTATAGTCTGGGACGCTTTTAAAGCATATTTGAGGGGGCTCCTAACATCCAATATGATAGGGAAATATCGCTCAGAGAAGCAGGATAGGGAAAGGGCTATCCAAGACATTAAGAATAAAGAGGGTGAGCTACAAAAGGAGTCCATGGAGGATTTGAATAGTGTGGGGGCTTTAAATAAAGGGCTGGAAGGGCTACAAGTCGCATTTAGGGCAAAAATGGCTAAAACATCTTTGGATAGGTGGAAGGCGAGCAAACTCCAACACTTTGCTTATGGTGAAAAGTGCGGCTCACTATTACCCTGGAAAACTAAAGCAGATAGGGCCAGGAATACAATACGAGATCTTATTAGTGGCGAAACAGGAAACCTTCTGTATATTAATTTAGACATGTGCACAGAGGCTTGTAGATATATGCAGGAGCTGTATAAAGTAGATATCCCACCTAGTCAAGAAAAAATAAAGGAGTGGCTCAGGTTAACAACCCTCCCTCGGCTATTTTCTGAGCAAATGAGGATTCTAGAAGGAGAGATTAAGGAGGGGGAGATAAGGGCCCAGTGCAAAAAAAATGGCTAAGGGAAAGGCAGCAGGGCCGGACGGCCTCCCTGTAGAAGTATTTATTTGCATTATGGATATTATAATCCCCGTCCTTCAGATTTTATTTAACAAGGTATATGTGGGTGGAAAAAGGGTCCATAAATCCTGGCTAGAAGCTACAGTTACTATGATCCAGAAACCTAATAAGGATCCACGAAAGATAGACTCATACAGGCCGATTCCTCTATGAAATCTTCTCTGGGATTATTGCAGCTCGGTTGGTTAGAGTAATACATGAGGTTATTCACCCCAACCAAAGGGGTTTTATTCCTGGGAGGCAATTGAATGAGTTGACATTTCAGTTGTTGGGAACTATTGACTTGGCTGAGGCTCAGACACTGCCTCTGACCATAGTGGCAGTGGGCGCAGCCAAGGCCTTTGACCAGGTACATTGGCCCTATTTATGGGAGGCCTTGCGAAGTTTTGGCTGCCCAACAAATATGGTATTGGCGATCCAGACCTTATATCATGGCCCTAAAGCTAGAGTCCTAATTAATGGGAGGTTGTCAGAATGGTTTGAAATTTTCAGAGGCACAAGACAGGGTTGTCTCACCTCCCGGCTTCTTTTTAATATATAGATTGAGCCCCATGAAAATCTGATTAGGTCTGACATGGCTATTACCCCTTTTAAATCCGACACTTATGAAGTTAAGTTAGGGCTCTATGCGGATGACTTGTTGCTCTATACAAGTAATCCGCAGGAGGCAATCCCCAATCTGATGAGGAAGGCGGAGGTTTTTGGTCACATTTCAGGGTACAAAGTGAACCCGGGGAAAACGGATATTATGGATTGGAACCAGGGGGCGGTAACTTGTGGGGCAAAGAATCAAATAAGATATCTAGGAGTCCAAATAACCCAGAAGATGGACAATATTATAAAAGTAAACTGGAAGAAAGTTAGCCACGATGTAATAGGTTTACTTTCTAAGTGGGCGAACTTACCCCTTGACATCTATGGTAGGGTCAACCTTATAAAAATTATTATCCTGCCAAAAGTGACATTTTTGTTTAATTCCATCCTATTGACGTTTCAAAAGAAAGACATAGCAAAACTTCAAGGGAGAAAAGGGAGCTTTATCTGGGCATCCAAAGGTCCGAGAATTTTCTGTTAAAGACTACGCAGGAGATTAGACAATGGAGGCTTGGCATTACCAGATATTCTTGTATATTGCTACGCTTTCCAATTCAAGAATGTCCACATGTTGGGTAATAAAGTGGACAATACTTTGATAGGCACACTCTTCGAGGCATTATTATCTGACATACCGGATGGTCTAATTGGTTTTCTTTTTAAGTACGGAGACCCACATTGTTTTTTAAAAGTGCGGCTTAAGATTTTAAAGTCCGCCCTGAAATCATGGATGTATGTTCGAAAAGCATTAAGAATCTCATATTTTTCACCATGGGCACCAATTTGTGATTCTCCCGGCATGCCTGAGTGTGTAAGGGATCAACTGAGTCAACCGTTGATAAGTGGCAGTTTTTTCGTTGGGCAGACCTTAAGTTTGGCAATAACCTGATGAGCTGGGAAGCTTTGAGTAATTGTAGCAATGGCTCATTGACTAGGTTCAAATATTATCAACTCAGTGCCTGGTGGGCAAGGCAAGATTGGGCAGAGATGGAAGATGATAACTCTGATCAAGTAATGAGAACCGGACAGTGGCCCAAGGAAATATCATATTGGTACTGGGCTTTTGTGGAGGTAGACAGAAATATTGAAACTGAAGTCCACAAATTGTGGGATAAAGAATTTGATACTCGAGACTTGATTCAAATGTGGAGTAAATCATATGTTACATTGTATAAAGTAGTAAAGCCCGCACCATTAAAATGAAATTATTTGTTTAGTACTTATCGGGCATATTGGTCCCCTAAAAAGCTCTCGAAGGCTACTGGTAAGGTGCATACATGTCGCAGGTGTGCGCAGATGGAGGCTGGCGATATACATATGTTAATGACGTGTTCAAAAGTCATTTCCTTTTGGAATGAGATTAATGCATTCTCAGAAAAAATCATTGGAACGCAACTAAAAGTAACAACTAGTTTAATTTTTTTGGGGATCTTGTTTGGCTCAAGAAATGCGAATTTCTGCTGTAGAATCCAATTTTTTGTTTTATGTTGTTTTGCTCGCACGACAGGAAATTTGTAAATTATGGAAATCTGAGAATTCTCCGATTTTTTCTTAATACTTGAAGAGTGTTATTTTTGTCAGTGAATCAGACATGGTGAGTGACCAAAAAAGCAGAGAGAGAGTTTGGGCTCAGTTGATAAAGTGGAGAGAAAATGAAGCATGAGTCCGATGATTATGCCATCCACTCTGTTGGCCACATTATCTCCTTATCTTCCAGGGTCGGTCTAGTGAGTGCGGAGATGGAATTGGAAACAGCTGTATACTTGTGGGTAAATATGCAAGGGTATGGTTCTATGGTCTCTGGTCAGGTCTTCCACTACAAGACATAGAAAGACAAGAATATTAACCCATCAAGATATCTGGCAAAATGAGGGCAAGAAAAAAAAAAAAACTAATGCAGCTCAGATTCGAATTCATAATTTATGAAATTCTCAGACCAGGCTTCTTTGTTGTTCATTGTGTTATAGAAGCTTAAAAGTGACAGCTACACCCAGGTCCCTACATATTGTAGCTGCAACATGCCACCTATGAAGAAGATGATCTCTGGTGCCAATTATATTCCTAAATTAACATTCAATCGTGTTCATCCCTCATGTTGGATCCTGACATGTCTGACCTTGTGCGCAGTGCTGTGACAGTAAGCAGTGCAGGGGAAGCTCTCAAGGATGAATCTGGTGGTTTTCTATTCATGACTTCCACATCCACTTCAACCTCCGCTTCAAAAGCCACATCACACACCACACACCACACAAAACCATACTCGAATGCACAGGCAGAATACACAGGAGCTGCACCTCCAGGCCGGAAGACAAAAACTGCAGAGGGGAACGTACTAAGGGGCAGATCGACAAGGAAGTGCAGCAGCGTGGCAACGCAAGCCCTTTGGCTGCGCCGCTGTGGCACTTCCAAAGCACAGGAATGTGACATATTTACAATAATATATCGCATTACTGTGCTCTCCCCTGCGCTGCCGCACAAACTGCAGCCATGCGCCGGCGCAGGCATCCTTGCACCAATGCCTGCATCATGGGGAGATTGTTTTTGTGCAAGAAGGGGCACCTTGCTGCACAAAAACAATCACTACAGGCATTTTCCTCTTTCAATGCGTGCTGTAGAATGCAGCACACTTTGAAAGAGAAAAAAACTAGGAGAAATGACAACATTTCTCCTCGTTGCGCCTCGCTATGCCTCACCTGGGGAGGCGTAGCATTGACACACATTTCCAGATTGACGATTTCTCGTAAATCTGGAAACGTGTCTGGTTCCATGGGTGTTGCGTGGGAACACCCACAGCAACACTCATGGAACGCCCCTTTCACGCAAAGTGCTGCGTGTGCAGGAGCCATATTTACAAGGAGAGGAAAAGTCATGCAGGGTGTCTCTTCCTCTCCTTGTAAATATGGAGAAGTGAAATGCGCCTCCAGTATGTCACAAAAAGTGACGTATCGGTGGCGCAAGGGGCTTGTAAATCTGCCCCCTAGTGTTGTCCTGCTATGTATCCAGAATCCGGAACTCCATCCCATTCCAAATGCAGAAGGACAATTCCCATCTTCAGTTCAGACAGAGTTGAAAAATCTTCTTTTAAGCACCACTTTGTCACCTCGTTACCTCTTACCCTGGCTCCCTCTGAAGTGCATCCTCCTTATCACCTCCCCCATCGCCCCTGTAGTTCCTGCTCATATGTGCCCCTCGAGGCTAGTTGTCCTTCCCCTCTCCTCAAAGCCCTCACCCTCTCCAATCCTCCCTCCCACCTGTAATGTGAAACTTTCCCCTGTAGAGTACTTCGGGGCATATTAACAAGGGCCGGCGATAAATAGCGCAAAGCGCGCTTAGCACTTGCATATTTATCGCCGGCTATCTCTGGAATTTATCCCCCAGTTAGCGCGTTATCAACAACACGCATCGCCGAGGCGATAAAACTTCCAGTGATAGTGTGGACATTGCCATTTTCCATGGTGGAAAACAGCGATATCCTAGATGATGGGGCCTGTGGTCTTAGCCACAGAATCCACCCCCCATGTTAAGTATGCCTTAGTCAGGAATTTAACAGACGTTAAATTCCTGCATTAAGGCATACTTAACGCGATTTAAATAATCGCTACCCTTCCTAGTTAATAACGCGAAGCTGCCTTCGCGATATTTTCCTTGGTTGGTTTCCCAGCCACGCCTACTTTGCATCTCATCAGCAATGCAAAGTTAGGCGTGCTGGAAACGGGCGCTAAGTCAGCAAAACACGCGATAGGCAATAAAATTATTGCAGCTTTTCGCCCGAAAACGGACGCAAAAGCGGCGATAATTTTTTTGCGCCGCCTTGTTAATATGCCCCTTGATTACTTAATAGCGAGGTTCACACTTCATAAATCCTGTACTTTCATGCACACATTTCAGCCCGACTCAGTTCGCCTTATTATTCTTTGAGCTCATTACCCTGTGAGGTAGGGGCGATGGAAGGTTCTCCTGTTAATTACTAAGAAACGCCAAGGGTGGAAAAATGACTCACTCCGTTTTCTGTTTTTCATCCCACTGACAAAATAACAAGCTGTACAGATCAGATGTTAACATATATGCTTTTTATCAGAATCTGTCAGATGGCGGGGCTATATCCTGAAATCTGAAGGGTCTATTTAGACTGCGGCATACTAAAAAGTCATTTAATGTTGTCACCTCCACTGAAAACCATGACAATGGTGTATTAATCAATCACCTTCTATTTGAAAAGCTAAAATCCCCTGAGCGCTTGTTGACATTTCTTTACAATTCAACCAAAGTCTTGTTTTCACGGGGCTATAAATTTCACTGTAAGACATTGAGTAATGTTGCACACTGTAAATGTATTGTGCTATCACTAGGGCACTTCCCTGTGAACTTGTTTATTGCCCCAATGCTTCCTGCATTCACATAGAAATAGGCCAGGATGTGTTAAGGGTGTGGCTCTGCATTCTGCGTCTGTAGGAACTCTCTCTGGTTGTATATTTAGCCCTAGGTTCCAGCCGTCGAAGTCAGGTGTTTGTTGGCCCTTGTAAATAATGTAAAGCTTGTTTTTGAAACTCACTTCAAGATAGATACTCATTTAGAATACTACTTGCAGTTGTCCCCACCACTCACGTACCCGGTGTCTCTGTGCTGCTCTTACATGTATTCCTCAGACCTGATATTCACTGCGTTCAGTGGTTAATTTGAACCAGTGTTTGCCGAGAGCACCGGCACTTAATTGTCAACACTGGCACTTATGACAGTCTGCCACAATGTGGTGCTGTCTGGCTAATTTAGAGATGGCCTCAGCCAAAGTTAATTATTAATTCAATACATAATTTAAAATGACTATTGCATGCAGCTCAAGCCATCCTTATAGCTTTGGGGGCCTGAAACAGTCCGAATTGTTACACTTTTAGCAGTATGATGGTTAGTAATTGTGTTGTTAATATCATTGGCAGCATGGCAAGGGCAATGTGTGGTGCAATCTGCAGTGGCCTCCTGACAAGAGCCCTGGCACTTATATTTTTTTTTACAAATTAAGCACTGTGTTTTCTCTAGCCATGACATTACCAACATGCTCCTAAATAACTCCCCTGATTTACACATGATCACCACACATTCTGCGCAGTTGCTTAATGATGGACCCCACTGCAAAATAATGGACCCCACTGCAGAACGTGATTCTCAATCACAGCATCTCTAGCCTTGGTAACATAAAAAGTACAAGAGACCATTTGAGGCAGGAGCAGAAGAAAGAAGGTGGTGTTGCCCTCTTGATTTCAGTGTTTGATAAATGCATGGCACTCACCCATAACTGTCACCAAACACAAGCATGTGCTGGGTAAAGGATAGCCATGCTGATGAAAGCCGTGATTGGGCCCCATGGCATCAATGGCGCTGTCACAATAAAGAGTAGTACAAAGGACCTGAGGCTGGTAAAACTTCAGTATGTATTTTCTACCACCTTCAGAGTTAGGCAGTTCCTCGACAAGACAACAACAAGCATTGGCAATATCAATAGGTCTGGCCTTAAAAGACTGCTGTATTGTATGTGATGTGAAACACAAGTAAATAGCTTTGGAATGGTTATCTATTTGTGTGGAAGAAAGGAACTGTAGAATGATATTGGTGAGGATTAAAAGGACAGGTGCCAGACCTAAAAATCCATGTAGAATAATGACTCCCCTCCTCCCATCTATCTGTGCTTCTGCTTGAGAAGAACACCATACATTATGTATTTATCTCTGACTCTTTAATAGCATTACACTGTCATGTGTGTGTCCCTGAAACTTCAGCTTCGGTCACCTGGATAAATAAGCACAATGGTCACAGCTGTGTGTAGTGCAAGCACTTTTTTGTCGATCATACAGCTTCTGCCCAATCAAAACATGTACTCCTGGCTCCCAGCATGTGGGTGGAGCCAAAGCCCCTCTTTTGGTGATTCTGTCTCACATAATTGAATATAAACAGCAGCACTGTCAAGCTAGACCATAAAACTGCACCTAAACTGTCTTCATGAGAGTGACTCTTCAACATCTCCTGAGTAGGGCCAATGCAGCCTATCCATGAAATTGTGTTGTCCATACAACGACGGAAAGAAGCGGAATTGGCCTCTAGATGTCATGATTGCCTGAAAAACATCTCTGGCTGGATGGCCTCCAATTGCCTGAAACTTAATGCAGGCAAAACCGAGGTCATTATATTTGGGAACAATCCCAATCTCTGAAAACCAGACCTGTGGCCCAAAGAATTGGGCAAGCCTCCAGCCCCCACGGTTAAAGCTAAGAACCTGGGAGTGATTATGGATCATAAACTTGACTTTGGAGATCAGGTCAGCGGAGTTGTCTCGACTTGTTTATTCCTCCTTAGAATTCTGAGGAAAATTAAATTTTTCCTTCCAGAGGATAACTTTAGGACTGCAGTCTCAGCCCTCATTTTGTCCCGGCTGGATTATTGCAACAGTCTGTACCTGAATATTAAAAAAAACATCTGTACAGACTCCAGCTAGTGCAAAATGCAGCGGCTAGGCTGCTAATGGGCATACTAAGGTTTGTCTCAGCCAGAGATGGACTTCGGCAGTTGCACTGGCTCCCAATAACAAAACGAGTACAATTCAAAGCATTGTGTACTGTCTTTAAGTCGTTGATGGGTAGTGGCCCTGAATTTCTGAGCATACGCTTTAAATGGTATGTCCCTGGCAGAGCGCTGCGCTCCTCGGAAGGAAAACGAGTAATTGCCCCCCGAGTGAATAAAGCCAACTGGGGTGGCAGCAGCTTCTCCTTTTGTGCCGCAAAAGCCTGTGCATCTTAGGAATGCCACTGAGCTCCTTCCTTTTAGAGAGGGGCTGAAGACATGGCTATTCTCTGTATAAGACACTTTACCTATGGATTCAGTGAGACAGTGCTCAGCGCCAGGGCACCTTTGGGTATAAGCACGCGCTCTAAAAGCTCCAATAACATAACATAACATAACATGCTCACTGTCAGAAAGCTTGTGGTCTAAACCTGTCTGATATCACAGCTCCCTGGTCCTTCGGTACTATATGCAATGCCTTTTCTCTGGGTCCTGTGACAGCTTGTGGTTACCTCTGGTGTCCCATTGCCTCAGCTAATACATTTCTTCAACTTAATTGCAAAGTTATTTCCTTTGCACACAGTTACTTTTGAAGGGAGCAAGAGAGAACAGTCAGTGTGGGTGAGCTATGGTTTTCATGTCTATTATGGATTGCAACTCCAACTTCTAACTCTAGCTCTAACTTCAGTGGTTTTCAATTTTAATTCACAACCATAACTCCACTTCATCTGCGGATTTTTAAAGTGAATTTCCAAGGGTTGTTTTAACCACATCTTAATGCTTTATAGCCAAAGCTAACCAGAACTTCACTTTAACCTTTATTTTTTCAAGTGAAATTTTTTATTATTTATTTGCATATGATTTCCTGCATCCATCACACAATGGGCAGCCAATACCTGCTGTACATGATCTTTCGACATATACAGGAGGGGTTAGCTATAATAGTTGGCCTGCGGGCAATCCCTGCTACTAACATTCTGTGCATGTCCCACTACCAGTGCCCACAGCCCTAGGGCCTGGCCAAAGGCCCATCAAGCTCTGGATGGCCTGGCCCCGTACTCAACACTCCGCTGGTGGCTAACTCCTGCTGCACTCTGCCAAATGTTGTACACAGCAGGGATTTCTTAAATGGTGCCAAAGTTATTAAGAAAACAATAAATGCCTTTCCAATAGAAAGTCATAACTACACAGAAGATATCTCCATGTGCATACTATATCTATATGCGCGCCTTCTCTGTACTTGGACATGATAAAGCATTTTCACTTTACTTAGCAACATTTGCACATTACATTTTACGGAATTTATGCACCTTGTTCATCTATGTAATTTTATAGACACTGTTTTATAAAATGTTGACCTATCTAAATTTCAATATATTTTAACCTCCCTTGATATGGGTCTATTGGCAGATTGACTGGGATATTTTGTGAAGGAACTCGCCTGATTGAATAACAAGAAAATGGATTCCAGGCAGGGGCACTGGCCCAGGAGACCCTTTATGTGATCATTTTGTGTGAGAAGTATAAACACAAAACACAAGACAGAGAAATAACAGCAAATTGAAATAAGCAAACATTGTGTGACGAGACAGTTAAAAAATTGTAAAGAACGATTATATTCCAATGAAATAGTCTTAAAATGAGAGCAATTGGAACTATATATTGTTTTTATCTGTGCATGATTATTAATGCAAGTTTGACCGATTTTTTCACATTGGTGATTTATGATGTCAATTAATTTTAAACACCAACATAAAGTCACACAGAAAAAATGAAAAAAGTGTGAGAGAAAAAAAGAAAAAAATGTTTAAGAAGTTTTATCTGTTCTCTTCTAAAACACACGCGGAACTGGCAGTCTTTTTTCCTTGTCTTTTTTTAGAAGTGATCATGTGACTTATGAGCCTCTGTTTAAATGTGTTTGATTGTTTGCGACTACTCATGTGAACAAGGCAGGTGTGCCGAAACGCGTCAAGCGAGAGAATAATAAACCCGAGCTGGATAGCAGAGCTTACTCCTGTGTCGGTGTCCGATTTTTAAGTGAGTCGGGATTGGTTGGAATATATATATATATACAGCATTGTAGTCTTTGTGTTATCACAATAGAATAAAGCATTTAACTTTTAAAAGGAGCCGTTTCGAGAAGTGGTACTTTTAAGAGTGGTGGGGTCCATATCTGGGAGGTCCCGCCGAGAAGGAGACGGGCCAGGAACGTGGGAGTGTGATTTTGATTATCCGGTGCACGGCTGATAGTAGATTTATGGACCCTCCCTCTAGCAAGAGGCTCGGCGATCTTCAGCCATCAACGCGTATGCGTGTTCAGTTAACTCGGAAGGAGTACGTTTTGTTGAGCCCCCCGCATTTGCAACAGTAACGCAGCTTCGGATCTTCTCTTCCCGCTGGCGGCACAGCGGAGCCCAAGGGTCGGAGGACTTGAAGGACTGGGAACCCCATGCCGGTAAGAAAACCAGTCGCAATACTCAAAGAAGTAATAAGCGTGTAGAGGGATAAAGCGCTGGAGAACAATTGGGCCAATCATCTTCGGCTAACCATTTATCAGTAACTACGAAAGATTCACAAAACTCATAAATATGTCGTCCAGTGACGCGCTACATGACCGAGAGGCAGCGGCAGAAGCACTCTTTCAAAATCTGCCAGATATCAATAAAGAGCTAAGAGGACAAATCAACACAACAGTAAGCAATGACGTAAGATCATTATTAAGGACATTAGAGAAATTACTAAAAAATGAACTCACAAAGTGGTTGGAAAAGAAGTCCCTTGAAAAGTATTGGGACGTTAATCGAGTACCACGGGGCCTTCGAGTGCTGATAGCACCTACGTTTGAGAACCCAAATCCTGCCATGCTAAAGGAGTAGGTAGAGAACAATTCGCAGGCGTCCATGAATATGGTAAATATCCTTACCAAGTATGCAGAAATCGATCGAGATGGGATTCTCATAGAAATTGACCGAGTGAACGGCTTATTGGAGGCATCAGGGCAACCAGAATTGGTCGCAAGAGGTCGTGCTGATATCGATATAAGAATTAAAAAGCATGAAGATACGATTAAGGCGCGTCAAAATATTTAAGTTTGCACGTGACCAAAACGACTACGCCACTGGGAGAATATTTACATTTTCAAGAAAATTTGACAATTATAAACGAATGGCGCTGGTAAACAAACTATCAAAACCCTCAACAGCTACATCTAGTGCGCACACCATTTCAACTATAGACTGATGCGAGTTCACTCACTGCTACAAATGATTCAGACAATGGTGGACCAAGTACATCTGGAGCACAGCCTACAGGCATTATGATTTTGACACCAGCGGAGGAACAGAATTTTCTCCGTCAGGACCGGAGGCAAACCTTACGCCCCCGCAATCCGCCAAAACAGCAAGGCGAAGGAACAACCAATGCAGGAGGGAGACGAGCGCAAACATCGGCAACAGTACGTTGAGACGTTAGCAACAACGGCTAACAATACCGTAATCAATCTCACTGATGTAGAACTAACCTCAACAGAGTCACAACTTTTAGCTTTGGGCTCAAGCTACTGTCCGGAGAGCAATTTCTCTTATAATCAATCTCGATTAGATGTTTTTAAATACATTCGTAGATTGAAATTAAGGACATTTTTCCAACTGAATACATTTTCCACAACCTTCAGTGACACACCTATTCATCAAGAGCCTGATACAAACTTATAAGCCAAAGATATTCCAACTCTATGACTTTTACATGCTTTATCCTATGAGGACAGCATTCCAGCTGAATAAACACAGCAAGAAAATATTGAAATGGTATTAGGATAAACAAATCAGCATGCAGTTCCTTTCATCCAACGTCCACATTTTTGCCACTTATGCCTAAAGATGCTGTTAACACTTTTAATGACAGAGTGGTAGATGAATTGAAGCGTTTTAATTGTAGTATTAAACAAAAACAACATCACAAAAAATTCAAGCGGATTCAATACTATTGTGTTACATCATTGTAAATAAAAGTGATTAGGGTGGCAATATTGTGTTGTGGCCAAAGAATATGTATTTGGAAGAAGCCAATAGACAGCTATCAGATCCTACATGTTATAGGAAAGCATCAAAACAAGATCTACGGTTAATCCAAGACAAGACATCACAACAGTTGTCCCAATGGAAGAGGCAAGGACTGTTAACCAAAGAGGAAGTGTACTTTTTAAAGATTGAATATCCTGCTGCCCCAGTCCTTTATTTCATTCCCAAAGTTCATAAGAAGGTGGTCCCTATTCCAGGAAGGCCCATTATATCGGCCAGGGGAAGCCTCTTCGAAATGATATCTAAATATGTGGACTTTTTCCTTCAGCCCCATGTCACTACCCTGCCTTCCTATGTAAAAGATACCAGCCATTTCCTCAGGAAAATTGACAGTGTTGTATGGAAGCCAAACCTTTTACTTGTAGTTATGGATATAGAATCCTTATATATTAGTATTCATCACACTGATGGGCTTCTAGCAGGGAAGTATTATTTGGACAATAGATCTATCCATCTAGAGGAGCATAATGGTATGCTGATTGAAATGATCAAGCTTTGTCTTCTAAACAACTATTTTTCATTTAACAAAGAAATTTACCAACAACTCAGAGGAGTCGCTATGGGGGCATGCTTCTCCCCCAGCTACTTGTGTCTCCACGTGGGCTGGTGGGAGGAACATGTCCTCAAGAGGCAACAGAAGGTGATATGGGAGGCTCACGTCAGATACTACTGGCGCTATATAGATGATGTCTGTGTGGTGTGGGAGGGAACGAGACAGGCAGCGGTGTCATTTATAACATCTTTAAATGATAATACACTCAATCAAAAATTAACCGCCACCATGAGTGAGGAAAGTGTTGAATTTCTAGATGTACTACTGTACATCAGCGATGATCGGATCCACACTAAACTGCATCATAAGACAACTGCGGGAAATTCCATTTTACACGCAGAGAGCTAACACCCCTGCCATTTGATTCAAAGTATTCTACATGGGGAATTCCTGTGGATTCGGCGAATATGCAGTTCTGACCTTGATTTACAGATGTGTCAACAGGAAGCAGTTGATCGCTTCCTCTGCCGAGGATACAAAAGGTTGCAGCAGCCTATAGTACTAATGGATGTAACATTAAAAACGATATTACCACCTCTACCGGCCATTACGTTCAGGCGGGCACCATCTATGAGGGATGCGTTAGTCAGATCTAGCCCCGAGATAACACCTAAGTCCACTTGGTTGGCTAAACCTGGGTTCTATAAATGCAAGTCATGCCGGGCTTGCATATTCGGCACTAATCTGACAACATTCAGGACAACTTTCAGTACTATACCCATCCCTATAAAAGATCATTTGACTTGCCGTACGGAATTCGCTATCTATCTACTGTGGGGCTCATGTGGGCTTCAGTACATTGGGAGCACTAAGCTCCCAGTACACAAGCGGATTCTACAGCACATAAGGGCTATTGTCAATTCGGACCCTAGTTACCCGTTCACCAGGCATTTCAAGTTGGTACATAATAACAACCTCAATGACTTACAATATTCTGTTCTAGTGACAGTACCCGTACACGGGAGGGGGGAAAATCAGGAGAAAAGTCTATGCCAACTTGAGACACATTATATTCTGGCCCTTGACACTAAGATACCGAATGGCCTAAATGCAGGTGAGGATTTGCATAAC
The DNA here is from genome assembly GCF_964204655.1 of Triturus cristatus. Classification (NCBI taxonomy): domain Eukaryota; kingdom Metazoa; phylum Chordata; class Amphibia; order Caudata; family Salamandridae; genus Triturus; species Triturus cristatus. The sequence continues at coordinate 524,746,309 of NC_140580.1, forward strand.
TTCCTCTAACAATAGCCGTTCGTATCCATCGTATCTAGATGCTTTTAGTGACTTAAAGCTACTTTTTAATCACATCTAATTTAAGAATGCTTTGAATCTTAAATTATTTATGAGGTTAAATTCTGTTGAAATATTTCTCCAACATAATGTACAAATGAATAAAGACGTTTCATTATTTATATTGATCATATTAAGAATGGTTTTAGCACTTGCACTTTACAAGTTGTGTCCTACTAAAATACATTTAAGACCATTGATGACAATAATGATGAAATCATATTAAGTATAACTCCAACCTGAATTTGCAATTTAGAGCATTTGCACTTTATTTTGTTTGGGTCATCTTTGGCAAACAATTGATGCTTCTAAGCTGCTATATTATGATGTTTTTGGCACTATCATCAAAATGTTATTTGCACACGAGCACAGCACTTTATTGGGATCACAGACTGTTAACACTCATGAGAAATGAACTCCCGTATGTAGAAGCTTATATATGTGAAAAGGAGGTTGCCGTTGTATTGAGTCACACTCCAACTCGGTACGCTGTTCATGCAGGCGGCCCCTGCGCGGACACACATCCCCTCGTTCTTTCCTCGCCGACGCGTTTCGGGCTATTGCGCCCTTCATCATTGGGCGTGGTTAAGGCAAAGCCATGACAAGCAGGACCAACAGTTACATCCCCTTTATTTAAATCAACATGGCGTACAGGTGAGTATCACGCACTGGTTTCTGGGACTGGTAGTCATTATATTACCCAGGTGGGTTGCTGCCACAGATTTGTCCATTAAAAAGTTCTTAGAGGCTCAAATATGTCCTATCACAGCTCCCGCCTGATTTACAAAACAGCTCCAAGTTGCTCCGTGTTGCACCATGCCCCAATAAGCAGGAACGGACTCACATGGGGTCTTGTGATGGTGCGACTCGTGGCCCAGGCAGGACCACTTTAAATGAGAAAAGGAGGTTGCCGTTGTATTGAGTCGCACTCCAACTCGGTACGCTGTTCATGCAGGCGGCCCCTGCGCGGACACACATCCCCTCGTTCTTTCCTCGCCGACGCGTTTCGGGCTATTGCGCCCTTCATCATTGGGCGTGGTTAAGGCAAAGCCATGACAAGCAGGACCAACAGTTACATCCCCTTTATTTAAATCAACATGGCATACAGGTGAGTATCACGCACTGGTTTCTGGGACTGGTAGTCATTATATTACCCAGGTGGGTTGCTGCCACAGATTTGTCCATTAAAAAGTTCTTAGAGGCTCAAATATGTCCTATCACAGCTCCCGCCTGATTTACAAAACAGCTCCAAGTTGCTCCGTGTTGCACCATGCCCCAATAAGCAGGAACGGACTCACATGGGGTCTTGTGATGGTGCGACTCGTGGCCCAGGCAGGACCACTTTAAATGAGAAAAGGAGGTTGCCGTTGTATTGAGTCGCACTCCAACTCGGTACGCTGTTCATGCAGGCGGCCCCTGCGCGGACACACATCCCCTCGTTCTTTCCTCGCCGACGCGTTTCGGGCTATTGCGCCCTTCATCATTGGGCGTGGTTAAGGCAAAGCCATGACAAGCAGGACCAACAGTTACATCCCCTTTATTTAAATCAACATGGCGTACAGGTGAGTATCACGCACTGGTTTCTGGGACTGGTAGTCATTATATTACCCAGGTGGGTTGCTGCCACAGATTTGTCCATTAAAAAGTTCTTAGAGGCTCAAATATGTCCAATCACAGCTCCCGCCTGATTTACAAAACAGCTCCAAGTTGCTCCGTGTTGCACCATGCCCCAATAAGCAGGAACGGACTCACATGGGGTCTTGTGATGGTGCGACTCGTGGCCCAGGCAGGACCACTTTAAATGAGAAAAGGAGGTTGCCGTTGTATTGAGTCGCACTCCAACTCGGTACGCTGTTCATGCAGGCGGCCCCTGCGCGGACACACATCCCCTCGTTCTTTCCTCGCCGACGCGTTTCAGCTATTGCGCCCTTCATCATTGGGCGTGGTTAAGGCAAAGCCATGACAAGCAGGACCAACAGTTACATCCCCTTTATTTAAATCAACATGGCGTACAGGTGAGTATCACGCACTGGTTTCTGGGACTGGTAGTCATTATATTACCCAGGGGGTTGCTGCCACAGATTTGTCCATTAAAAAGTTCTTAGAGGCTCAAATATGTCCTATCACAGCTCCCGCCTGATTTACAAAACAGCTCCAAGTTGCTCCGTGTTGCACCATGCCCCAATAAGCAGGAACGGACTCACATGGGGTCTTGTGATGGTGCGACTCGTGGCCCAGGCAGGACCACTTTAAATGAGAAAAGGAGGTTGCCGTTGTATTGAGTCGCACTCCAACTCGTTACGCTGTTCATGCAGGCGGCCCCTGCGCGGACACACATCCCCTCGTTCTTTCCTCGCCGACGCGTTTCGGGCTATTGCGCCCTTCATCATTGGGCGTGGTTAAGGCAAAGCCATGACAAGCAGGACCAACAGTTACATCCCCTTTATTTAAATCAACATGGCGTACAGGTGAGTATCACGCACTGGTTTCTGGGACTGGTAGTCATTATATTACCCAGGTGGGTTGCTGCCACAGATTTGTCCATTAAAAAGTTCTTAGAGGCTCAAATATGTCCTATCACAGCTCCCGCCTGATTTACAAAACAGCTCCAAGTTGCTCCGTGTTGCACCATGCCCCAATAAGCAGGAACGGACTCACATGGGGTCTTGTGATGGTGCGACTCGTGGCCCAGGCAGGACCACTTTAAATGAGAAAAGGAGGTTGCCGTTGTATTGAGTCGCACTCCAACTCGGTACGCTGTTCATGCAGGCGGCCCCTGCGCGGACACACATCCCCTCGTTCTTTCCTCGCCGACGCGTTTCGGGCTATTGCGCCCTTCATCATTGGGCGTGGTTAAGGCAAAGCCATGACAAGCAGGACCAACAGTTACATCCCCTTTATTTAAATCAACATGGCGTACAGGTGAGTATCACGCACTGGTTTCTGGGACTGGTAGTCATTATATTACCCAGGTGGGTTGCTGCCACAGATTTGTCCATTAAAAAGTTCTTAGAGGCTCAAATATGTCCTATCACAGCTCCCGCCTGATTTACAAAACAGCTCCAAGTTGCTCCGTGTTGCACCATGCCCCAATAAGCAGGAACGGACTCACATGGGGTCTTGTGATGGTGCGACTCGTGGCCCAGGCAGGACCACTTTAAATGAGAAAAGGAGGTTGCCGTTGTATTGAGTCGCACTCCAACTCGGTACGCTGTTCATGCAGGCGGCCCCTGCGCGGACACACATCCCCTCGTTCTTTCCTCGCCGACGCGTTTCGGGCTATTGCGCCCTTCATCATTGGGCGTGGTTAAGGCAAAGCCATGACAAGCAGGACCAACAGTTACATCCCCTTTATTTAAATCAACATGGCGTACAGGTGAGTATCACGCACTGGTTTCTGGGACTGGTAGTCATTATATTACCCAGGTGGGTTGCTGCCACAGATTTGTCCATTAAAAAGTTCTTAGAGGCTCAAATATGTCCTATCACAGCTCCCGCCTGATTTACAAAACAGCTCCAAGTTGCTCCGTGTTGCACCATGCCCCAATAAGCAGGAACGGACTCACATGGGGTCTTGTGATGGTGCGACTCGTGGCCCAGGCAGGACCACTTTAAATGAGAAAAGGAGGTTGCCGTTGTATTGAGTCGCACTCCAACTCGGTACGCTGTTCATGCAGGCGGCCCCTGCGCGGACACACATCCCCTCGTTCTTTCCTCGCCGACGCGTTTCGGGCTATTGCGCCCTTCATCATTGGGCGTGGTTAAGGCAAAGCCATGACAAGCAGGACCAACAGTTACATCCCCTTTATTTAAATCAACATGGCGTACAGGTGAGTATCACGCACTGGTTTCTGGGACTGGTAGTCATTATATTACCCAGGTGGGTTGCTGCCACAGATTTGTCCATTAAAAAGTTCTTAGAGGCTCAAATATGTCCTATCACAGCTCCCGCCTGATTTACAAAACAGCTCCAAGTTGCTCCGTGTTGCACCATGCCCCAATAAGCAGGAACGGACTCACATGGGGTCTTGTGATGGTGCGACTCGTGGCCCAGGCAGGACCACTTTAAATGAGAAAAGGAGGTTGCCGTTGTATTGAGTCGCACTCCAACTCGGTACGCTGTTCATGCAGGCGGCCCCTGCGCGGACACACATCCCCTCGTTCTTTCCTCGCCGACGCGTTTCGGGCTATTGCGCCCTTCATCATTGGGCGTGGTTAAGGCAAAGCCATGACAAGCAGGACCAACAGTTACATCCCCTTTATTTAAATCAACATGGCGTACAGGTGAGTATCACGCACTGGTTTCTGGGACTGGTAGTCATTATATTACCCAGGTGGGTTGCTGCCACAGATTTGTCCATTAAAAAGTTCTTAGAGGCTCAAATATGTCCTATCACAGCTCCCGCCTGATTTACAAAACAGCTCCAAGTTGCTCCGTGTTGCACCATGCCCCAATAAGCAGGAACGGACTCACATGGGGTCTTGTGATGGTGCGACTCGTGGCCCAGGCAGGACCACTTTAAATGAGAAAAGGAGGTTGCCGTTGTATTGAGTCGCACTCCAACTCGGTACGCTGTTCATGCAGGCGGCCCCTGCGCGGACACACATCCCCTCGTTCTTTCCTCGCCGACGCGTTTCGGGCTATTGCGCCCTTCATCATTGGGCGTGGTTAAGGCAAAGCCATGACAAGCAGGACCAACAGTTACATCCCCTTTATTTAAATCAACATGGCGTACAGGTGAGTATCACGCACTGGTTTCTGGGACTGGTAGTCATTATATTACCCACGCCCAATGATGAAGGGCGCAATAGCCCGAAACGCGTCGGCGAGGAAAGAACGAGGGGATGTGTGTCCGCGCAGGGGCCGCCTGCATGAACAGCGTACCGAGTTGGAGTGCGACTCAATACAACGGCAACCTCCTTTTCTCATTTAAAGTGGTCCTGCCTGGGCCACGAGTCGCACCATCACAAGACCCCATGTGAGTCCGTTCCTGCTTATTGGGGCATGGTGCAACACGGAGCAACTTGGAGCTGTTTTGTAAATCAGGCGGGAGCTGTGATAGGACATGTTTGAGCCTCTAAGAACTTTTTAATGGACAAATCTGTGGCAGCAACCCACCTGGGTAATATAATGACTACCAGTCCCAGAAACCAGTGCGTGATACTCACCTGTACGCCATGTTGATTTAAATAAAGGGGATGTAACTGTTGGTCCTGCTTGTCATGGCTTTGCCTTAACCACGCCCAATGATGAAGGGCGCAATAGCCCGAAACGCGTCGGCGAGGAAAGAACGAGGGGATGTGTGTCCGCGCAGGGGCCGCCTGCATGAACAGCGTACCGAGTTGGAGTGCGACTCAATACAACGGCAACCTCCTTTTCTCATTTAAAGTGGTCCTGCCTGGGCCACGAGTCGCACCATCACAAGACCCCATGTGAGTCCGTTCCTGCTTATTGGGGCATGGTGCAACACGGAGCAACTTGGAGCTGTTTTGTAAATCAGGCGGGAGCTGTGATAGGACATATTTGAGCCTCTAAGAACTTTTTAATGGACAAATCTGTGGCAGCAACCCACCTGGGTAATATAATGACTACCAGTCCCAGAAACCAGTGCGTGATACTCACCTGTACGCCATGTTGATTTAAATAAAGGGGATGTAACTGTTGGTCCTGCTTGTCATGGCTTTGCCTTAACCACGCCCAATGATGAAGGGCGCAATAGCCCGAAACGCGTCGGCGAGGAAAGAACGAGGGGATGTGTGTCAGCGCAGGGGCCGCCTGCATGAACAGCGTACCGAGTTGGAGTGCGACTCAATACAACGGCAACCTCCTTTTCTCATTTAAAGTGGTCCTGCCTGGGCCACGAGTCGCACCATCACAAGACCCCATGTGAGTCCGTTCCTGCTTATTGGGGCATGGTGCAACACGGAGCAACTTGGAGCTGTTTTGTAAATCAGGCGGGAGCTGTGATAGGACATATTTGAGCCTCTAAGAACTTTTTAATGGACAAATCTGTGGCAGCAACCCACCTGGGTAATATAATGACTACCAGTCCCAGAAACCAGTGCGTGATACTCACCTGTACGCCATGTTGATTTAAATAAAGGGGATGTAACTGTTGGTCCTGCTTGTCATGGCTTTGCCTTAACCACGCCCAATGATGAAGGGCGCAATAGCCCGAAACGCGTCGGCGAGGAAAGAACGAGGGGATGTGTGTCCGCGCAGGGGCCGCCTGCATGAACAGCGTACCGAGTTGGAGTGCGACTCAATACAACGGCAACCTCCTTTTCTCATTTAAAGTGGTCCTGCCTGGGCCACGAGTCGCACCATCACAAGACCCCATGTGAGTCCGTTCCTGCTTATTGGGGCATGGTGCAACACGGAGCAACTTGGAGCTGTTTTGTAAATCAGGCGGGAGCTGTGATAGGACATATTTGAGCCTCTAAGAACTTTTTAATGGACAAATCTGTGGCAGCAACCCACCTGGGTAATATAATGACTACCAGTCCCAGAAACCAGTGCGTGATACTCACCTGTACGCCATGTTGATTTAAATAAAGGGGATGTAACTGTTGGTCCTGCTTGTCATGGCTTTGCCTTAACCACGCCCAATGATGAAGGGCGCAATAGCCCGAAACGCGTCGGCGAGGAAAGAACGAGGGGATGTGTGTCCGCGCAGGGGCCGCCTGCATGAACAGCGTACCGAGTTGGAGTGCGACTCAATACAACGGCAACCTCCTTTTCTCATTTAAAGTGGTCCTGCCTGGGCCACGAGTCGCACCATCACAAGACCCCATGTGAGTCCGTTCCTGCTTATTGGGGCATGGTGCAACACGGAGCAACTTGGAGCTGTTTTGTAAATCAGGCGGGAGCTGTGATAGGACATATTTGAGCCTCTAAGAACTTTTTAATGGACAAATCTGTGGCAGCAACCCACCTGGGTAATATAATGACTACCAGTCCCAGAAACCAGTGCGTGATACTCACCTGTACGCCATGTTGATTTAAATAAAGGGGATGTAACTGTTGGTCCTGCTTGTCATGGCTTTGCCTTAACCACGCCCAATGATGAAGGGCGCAATAGCCCGAAACGCGTCGGCGAGGAAAGAACGAGGGGATGTGTGTCCGCGCAGGGGCCGCCTGCATGAACAGCGTACCGAGTTGGAGTGCGACTCAATACAACGGCAACCTCCTTTTCTCATTTAAAGTGGTCCTGCCTGGGCCACGAGTCGCACCATCACAAGACCCCATGTGAGTCCGTTCCTGCTTATTGGGGCATGGTGCAACACGGAGCAACTTGGAGCTGTTTTGTAAATCAGGCGGGAGCTGTGATAGGACATATTTGAGCCTCTAAGAACTTTTTAATGGACAAATCTGTGGCAGCAACCCACCTGGGTAATATAATGACTACCAGTCCCAGAAACCAGTGCGTGATACTCACCTGTACGCCATGTTGATTTAAATAAAGGGGATGTAACTGTTGGTCCTGCTTGTCATGGCTTTGCCTTAACCACGCCCAATGATGAAGGGCGCAATAGCCCGAAACGCGTCGGCGAGGAAAGAACGAGGGGATGTGTGTCCGCGCAGGGGCCGCCTGCATGAACAGCGTACCGAGTTGGAGTGCGACTCAATACAACGGCAACCTCCTTTTCTCATTTAAAGTGGTCCTGCCTGGGCCACGAGTCGCACCATCACAAGACCCCATGTGAGTCCGTTCCTGCTTATTGGGGCATGGTGCAACACGGAGCAACTTGGAGCTGTTTTGTAAATCAGGCGGGAGCTGTGATAGGACATATTTGAGCCTCTAAGAACTTTTTAATGGACAAATCTGTGGCAGCAACCCACCTGGGTAATATAATGACTACCAGTCCCAGAAACCAGTGCGTGATACTCACCTGTACGCCATGTTGATTTAAATAAAGGGGATGTAACTGTTGGTCCTGCTTGTCATGGCTTTGCCTTAACCACGCCCAATGATGAAGGGCGCAATAGCCCGAAACGCGTCGGCGAGGAAAGAACGAGGGGATGTGTGTCCGCGCAGGGGCCGCCTGCATGAACAGCGTACCGAGTTGGAGTGCGACTCAATACAACGGCAACCTCCTTTTCTCATTTAAAGTGGTCCTGCCTGGGCCACGAGTCGCACCATCACAAGACCCCATGTGAGTCCGTTCCTGCTTATTGGGGCATGGTGCAACACGGAGCAACTTGGAGCTGTTTTGTAAATCAGGCGGGAGCTGTGATAGGACATATTTGAGCCTCTAAGAACTTTTTAATGGACAAATCTGTGGCAGCAACCCACCTGGGTAATATAATGACTACCAGTCCCAGAAACCAGTGCGTGATACTCACCTGTACGCCATGTTGATTTAAATAAAGGGGATGTAACTGTTGGTCCTGCTTGTCATGGCTTTGCCTTAACCACGCCCAATGATGAAGGGCGCAATAGCCCGAAACGCGTCGGCGAGGAAAGAACGAGGGGATGTGTGTCCGCGCAGGGGCCGCCTGCATGAACAGCGTACCGAGTTGGAGTGCGACTCAATACAACGGCAACCTCCTTTTCTCATTTAAAGTGGTCCTGCCTGGGCCACGAGTCGCACCATCACAAGACCCCATGTGAGTCCGTTCCTGCTTATTGGGGCATGGTGCAACACGGAGCAACTTGGAGCTGTTTTGTAAATCAGGCGGGAGCTGTGATAGGACATATTTGAGCCTCTAAGAACTTTTTAATGGACAAATCTGTGGCAGCAACCCACCTGGGTAATATAATGACTACCAGTCCCAGAAACCAGTGCGTGATACTCACCTGTACGCCATGTTGATTTAAATAAAGGGGATGTAACTGTTGGTCCTGCTTGTCATGGCTTTGCCTTAACCACGCCCAATGATGAAGGGCGCAATAGCCCGAAACGCGTCGGCGAGGAAAGAACGAGGGGATGTGTGTCCGCGCAGGGGCCGCCTGCATGAACAGCGTACCGAGTTGGAGTGCGACTCAATACAACGGCAACCTCCTTTTCTCATTTAAAGTGGTCCTGCCTGGGCCACGAGTCGCACCATCACAAGACCCCATGTGAGTCCGTTCCTGCTTATTGGGGCATGGTGCAACACGGAGCAACTTGGAGCTGTTTTGTAAATCAGGCGGGAGCTGTGATAGGACATATTTGAGCCTCTAAGAACTTTTTAATGGACAAATCTGTGGCAGCAACCCACCTGGGTAATATAATGACTACCAGTCCCAGAAACCAGTGCGTGATACTCACCTGTACGCCATGTTGATTTAAATAAAGGGGATGTAACTGTTGGTCCTGCTTGTCATGGCTTTGCCTTAACCACGCCCAATGATGAAGGGCGCAATAGCCCGAAACGCGTCGGCGAGGAAAGAACGAGGGGATGTGTGTCCGCGCAGGGGCCGCCTGCATGAACAGCGTACCGAGTTGGAGTGCGACTCAATACAACGGCAACCTCCTTTTCTCAAGCTTATATATGTGTAGAGATTCGTACACTTATGAACTGCTGCTATGTCATGGTCACATAAGAGTGATCTACGATTTTATATTTGACTGTATTTTACAGATATATGTTGCTGAATGATTTAACATTATATTCTAGCACCACCCATGTAATGATAATCTTTTTTTTTCATTTTAGGGAGGCCCGTAGTACACAAATTTTGTAAAGAGTGGTCTCACTATTTGGTTTTAGCAGCGTTCGTCCAATGACAATGACAGAGGCTCTGAACTAAGTGATAGCGTATTTTGCACAAACTATGGCAGTCAGATATACATCTTTTCAACATCTTAATTGTGTTGAACATATAATCCCAGCATCGTTGTTTTACCTGTTGTATTTATTGTATTTTACAAATATGCACAGTGTTTATACACGTTACTGAAGTCTGGGTTAATAGTCTTTTGTCCATTTTCCCTTTTTTTCAATTGGGTGTTTCTAGAGGAATTAGTGCACACACACATTTTTTTTGTTTACTGTCATGTGGCGAGACATGTGACCAAGATCGCGGTTACGCGATCGAAATGCGTCATGGCAGGCACTATGCCTGAGCAGCATTGGAGTGTTATCATGATGGAATAAAGCATTTAACTTTTAAAAGGAGCCGTTTCGAGAAGTGGTACTTTTAAGCGTGGTGAGGTCCATTCCTGGGAGGACCCGCTGAGAAGGAGACAGGCCAGGAATGTGGGAGTGTGATATATAAATAGTATACCTTATGGTGAGCTACACCGCTTAAAAAGAAATTGTACCCTGGAGAGTGACTTTCACAATGAGGCATCATCAGCAATAGAGAGATTCAAATTACGTGGCTACTGCCTGGATTTGCTGGCCAAAACTTTATCTAAAGTAGAAAACATTCCCAGACACTGCTTACTACAGACTAAGGAAAAGCCTGACACTAAAGAAAGGGAAACCTTTAGATTCATCACCACCTTTTCAAATGAGGCAGACACATTGATGAAAATACTGTGTCGTAATTGGCACATTTTGAAAACAGATGTGGTGATAGGAAATATGCTTCCAGATTACCCACAGGTGACTTTTAGAAGGAGTAGATCTTTAAAAGACGCACTTGTGAAAAGTCATTATGAACCCATTCCATTTGTTCCACGAATAAGCACACTAACAGGTTTTTTTCCCTTGCTCTAAATGCAAGGCATGTAAACAGAGCTCCAAGCTTTTGACATATAAAATACCAGGCATGTGTAATATCTGACGTCATCAGCAGAGGATTGCGGTCGCGTGAGTTATAGTTGCCTGCACTAACTATAACGGGGGAATTTCAATGGTTTTTCACGAGTGAAATGTCCAGCTAACTATAACATGTGTGAAACCTATGGTTTTTTAAGTGAATTTGCAAGGTTTTTTAAATGCTAATTCCTAACTATAACGTGTGTGAAACCTCTGGTTTTTTCAGTGAATTTGTAAGTTTTTTTAAATGCTAAGTTATGTATTTATTTATGTATTTTTTTTTTTAAGGTTTTTCACCGTGCACGCACCGTGCGGACACGGTGCGCTTCGCGCACCGTGCGCGCGCTGTGGGCGCGGAATTTTTCCGTTTATACCGTACGCGCACGCTACGCGTACTCCGCGATTTTTCGTAAAAAAATTAAAATAAATTTTGGCCCTTGGGGGTCCTTCTAGGACCCCCTGACAAAGGCTAGGGGGTCAGGAACTGTCAACCCTGCCCCCTTTTCACGTTCTCCACCTTTGTTTTTTACCTCCACCCATTGCGAGAGACAAAATGGCGGCCGACACTTCCTGGTTTCGACCGATTCGAATGTTTACTAAGATCTAACAACCAATCAGAATCGCGCTCGCGCACGGCAGTGTGCGCGTACGGTAAGTTTTACCGTACGCGCAAGGAGCGTGCCTATAGATATATATATGCTTTTAAATGCTATTTTCTCAGGAAATACCGAACAGATTTACACCAGACCTGCAAAAGGCACATCCCTGACCTGAGGACTACCTCTCTGCCAAATTTCTTGAAATTCTGTTCAGCCGTTCGGGCTGTAGCTTGGACTAAAGGTCCTATGGAAAAATGCATGGGGAAAACGCGTTTTGGGACCCCCCCTTTTTCTCAGCCCCCGCTTGACGAATCCGCCTGAGACTTTCAGGGAAGGAGCGGAGCGGAGCGCCCCACCTATTTTGAAAATTTCGCGAGGATTCGTCAATCGGCGCCAAAGTTATTCCAAATAGAATGTTGCAGATTTCCTATGGAAACACGATCCTAACTGTAACTATCTACTGGCGACCGCCAGTAGATAAGATATATATATATATATATATATATATATATATATATATATATATATATATGTATATATATATATCAACAAGAAGTCCCTACTTCCAGGAACCACAGGAGCACTCACATGTTCTGCAATCCTTTTATTTCACCCAGCATGACGCGTTTCGTCGTTGTGTGACTTTTTCAAATGCCGTTTAAGTGATTAAAAGGGGATTGTGGAAGTCCGATGTTTAAAAAGCCACGTAGGCTCCTCCTGCACAGCATTTCAGCAAGGAAGGACCAAGAATGCAAACCGGTCCCCATCGATGTATTTCGTTGCCATCTTGGAGTGGGTATCCCATATTTTATCGTTCTATAGTCGAAAGTTTTTCTTGTAAATACCGTTTCTGGTGAACTTCCATTTAGTAATGGGAAATGGGTCCATGACTCGTTGATACACTGTTGAGCTGTGCATTTGAAGACTGAGCCTAGGTGCTTGATTTGCAGCCTTTTCGTCAGCCGTATAGTTGCCATTGCGTGTCTTCTATTCCTGAGAGCGCCGATTTGGTAATCTACGCTCTTCATGTAGTCATGATCCAATATTTTGGCAGGTTTATCAGACTGGCTACGACGGTTCCTGCAGTTCAAATTTAATATCCCCACAAATGCCTCTTAACTGCTGAACTCTTTTCATGACGGGTGCTTCCTTCGTGCAAGTGGCATGCACGTAACAATGTATATCAACAAGAAGTCCCTACTTCCAGAAACCACAGGAGCACTCACAGGTTCTGCAATCCTTTTATTTCACCCAGCATGACGCGTTTCGTCGTTGTGTGACTTTTTCAAATGCCATTTAAGTGATTAAAAGGGGTTTGTGGAAGTCCGATGTTTAAAAAGCCACGTAGGCTCCTCCTGCACAGCATTTCAGCAAGGAAGGACCAAGAATGCAAACCGGTCCCTACCGATGTATTTCGTTGCCATCTTGGAGTGGGTATCCCATATTTTATCGTTCTATAGTCGAAAGTTTTCTTGTAAGTACCGTTTCTGGTGAACTTCCATTTAGTAATGGGAAATGGGTCCATGACTCGTTGATACACTGTTGCGCTGTGCATTTGAAGACTGAGCCTAGGTGCTTGATTTGCAGCCTTTTCGTCAGCCGTATAGTTGCCATTGCGTGTCTTCTATTCCTGAGAGTGCCGATTTCGTAATCTACGCTCTTCATGTAGTCATGATCCAATATTTTGGCAGGTTTATCAGACTGGCTACGACGGTTCCTGCAGTTCAAATTTAAAATCCCCACAAATGCCCCTTAACTGCTGAACTCTTTTCATGACGGGTGCTTCCTTCGTGCAAGTGGCATGCACGTAACAATGTATATCAACAAGAAGTCCCTACTTCCAGAAACCACAGGAGCACTCACAAGTTCTGCAATCCTTTTATTTCACCCAGCATGACGCGTTTCGTCGTTGTGTGACTTTTTCAAATGCCGTTTAAGTGATTAAAAGGGGTTTGGGAAAGTCCAATGTTTAAAAAGCCACGTAGGCTCCTCCTGCACAGCATTTCAGCAAGGAAGGACCAAGAATGCAAACCGGTCCCTACCGATGTATTTCGTTGCCATCTTGGAGTGGGTATCCCATATTTTATCGTTCTATAGTCGAAAGTTTTTCTTGTAAATACCGTTTCTGGTGAACTTCCATTTAGTAATGGGAAATGGGTCCATGACTCGTTGATACACTGTTGCGCTGTGCATTTGAAGACTGAGCCTAGGTGCTTGATTTGCAGCCTTTTCATCAGCCGTATATGTTGCCATTGCGTGTCTTCTATTCCTGAGAACGCCGATTTGGTAATCTACGCTCTTTATGTAGTCATGATCCAATATTTTGGCAGGTTTATCAGACTGGCTACGACGGTTCCTGCAGTTCAAATTTAATATCCCCACAAATGCCACTTAACTGCTGAACTCTTTTCATGACGGGTGCTTCCTTCGTGCAAGTGGCATGCACGTAACAATGTATATCAAGAAGAAGTCCCTACTTCCAGGAACCACAGGAGCAGTCACAGGTTCTGCAATCCTTTTATTTCACCCAGCATGATGCGTTTCGTCGTTGTGTGACTTTTTCAAATGCCGTTTAAGTGATTAAAAGGGGTTTGTGGAAGTCCGATGTTTAAAAAGCCACGTAGGCTCCTCCTGCACAGCATTTCAGCAAGGAAGGACCAAGAATGCAAACCGGTCCCTACCGATGTATTTCGTTGCCATCTTGGAGTGGGTATCCCATATTTTATCGATCTATAGTCGAAAGTTTTTCTTGTAAATACCGTTTCTGGTGAACTTCCATTTAGTAATGGGAAATGGGTCCATGACTCGTTGATACACTGTTGCGCTGTGCATTTGAAGACTGAGCCTAGGTGCTTGATTTGCAGCCTTTTCGTCAGCCGTATAGTTGCCATTTCGTGTCTTCTATTCCTGAGAGCGCCGATTTGGTAATCTACGCTCTTCATGTAGTCATGATCCAATATTTTGGCAGGTTTATCAGACTGGCTACGACGGTTCCTGCAGTTCAAATTTAATATCCCCACAAATGCCACTTAACTGCTGAACTCTTTTCATGACGGGTGCTTCCTTCGTGCAAGTGGCATGCACGTAACAATGTATATCAACAAGAAGTCCCTACTTCCAGGAACCACAGGAGCACTCACAGGTTCTGCAATCCTTTTATTTCACCCAGCATGACGCGTTTCGTCGTTGTGTGACTTTTTCAAATACCGTTTAAGTGATTAAAAGGGTTTGTGGAAGTCCGATGTTTAAAAAGCCACGTAGGCTCCTCCTGCACAGCATTTCAGCAAGGAAGGACCAAGAATGCAAACCGGTCCCTACCGATGTATTTCGTTGCCATCTTGGAGTGGGTATCCCATATTTTATCGTTCTATAGTCGAAAGTTTTTCTTGTAAATACCGTTTCTGGTGAACTTCCATTTAGTAATGGGAAATGGGTCCATGACTCGTTGATACACTGTTGCGCTGTGCATTTGAAGACTGAGCCTAGGTGCTTGATTTGCAGCCTTTTCGTCAGCCGTATAGTTGCCATTGTGTGTCTTCTATTCCTGAGAGCGCCGATTTGGTAATCTACGCTCTTCATGTAGTCATGATCCAATATTTTGGCCGGTTTATCAGACTGGCTACGACGGTTCCTGCAGTTCAAATTTAATATCCCCACAAATGCCACTTAACTGCTAAACTCTTTTCATGACGGGTGCTTCCTTCGTGCAAGTGGCATGCACGTAACAATGTATATCAACAAGAAGTCCCTACTTCCAGGAACCACAGGAGCACTCAAAGGTTCTGCAATCCTTTTATTTCACCCAGCATGACGCATTTTGTCGTTGTGTGACTTTTTCAAATGCCGTTTAAGTGATTAAAAGGGGTTTGTGGAAGTCCGATGTTTAAAAAGCCACGTAGGCTCCTCCTGCACAGCATTTCAGCAAGGAAGGACCAAGAATGCAAACCGGTCCCTACCGATGTATTTCGTTGCCATCTTGGAGAGGGTATCCCATATTTTATCGTTCTATAGTCGAAAGTTTTTCTTGTAAATACCGTTTCTGGTGAACTTCCATTTAGTAATGGGAAAGGGGTCCATGACTCATTGATACACTGTTGCGCTGTGCATTTGAAGACTGAGCCTAGGTGCTTGATTTGCAGCCTTTTCATCAGCCGTATAGTTGCCATTGCGTGTCTTCTACGTGCCTACGTGGCTTTTTAAACATCGGACTTCCACAAACCCCTTTTAATCACTTAAACGGCATTTGAAAAAGTCACACAACGACAAAACGCGTCATGCTGGGTGAAATAAAAGGATTGCAGAACCTGTGAGTGCTCCTGTGGTTCCTGGAAGTAGGGACTTCTTGTTGATATACATTGTTACGTGCATGCCACTTGCACGAAGGAAGCACCCGTCATGAAAAGAGTTCAGCAGTTAAGTGGCATTTGTGGGGATATTAAATTTGAACTGCAGGAACCGTCGTAGCCAGTCTGATAAACCTGCCAAAATATTGGATCATGACTACATGAAGAGCGTAGATTACCAAATCGGCGCTCTCAGGAATAGAAGACACGCAATGGCAACTATACGGCTGACGAAAAGGCTGCAAATCAAGCACCTAGGCTCAGTCTTCAAATGCACAGCGCAACAGTGTATCAACGAGCCATGGACCCATTTCCCATTACTAAATGGAAGTTCCACAGAAACGGTATTTACAAGAAAAACTTTCGACTATAGAACGATAAAATATGGGATACCCACTCCAAGATGGCAACGAAATACATCGGTAGGGACCGGTTTGCATTCTTGGTCCTTCCTTGCTGAAATGCTGTGCAGGAGGAGCCTACGTGGCTTTTTAAACATCGGACTTCCACAAACCCCTTTTAATCACTTAAACGGCATTTAAAAAAGTCACACAACGACGAAACGCGTCATGCTGGGTGAAATAAAAGGATTGCAGAACCTGTGAGTGCTCCTGTGGTTCCTGGAAGTAGGGACTTCTTGTTGATATACATTGTTACGTGCATGCCACTTGCACGAAGGAAGCACCCGTCATGAAAAGAGTTCAGCAGTTAAGTGGCATTTGTGGGGGTATATATATATATATATATATATATAAAATTCACTGAAAAAACCATAGGTTTCACACATGTTATAGTTAGCGGAAATTTTACTGATAAAAAACCAGTGAAATTCCCCCGTTATAGTTAGCGCAGGCAACTATAACTCACGCGACTGCAATCTTCTGCTGATGCTAATACTGTATTTAGACACTTATTTGCCCATGTCTTCTTCCATACATTTTTAGCTATACATATATTACAAATATTTTTTTTTCATAAAGACACATATGTCATCAGCAGAAGATTGCAGTCGCGTGAGTTATAGTTGCCTGCGCTAACTATAACGGGGGAATTTCACTGGTTTTTTATCAGTAAAATTTCCGCTAACTATAACATGTGTGAAACCTATGGTTTTTTCAGTGAATTTGCAAGGTTTTTTAAATGCTAAGTTTTTTTCCCTTATAATAAGCCCTGTACATTTGGTGGCCTTCGGCCACCAAAAGCACAGGGGGTGGGGTAAGTGTGGATAGTGTTTTTTGCCCTTAACATAAGCCCTGTACATTTGGTGGCCTTCGGCCACCAAAAGCACAGGGGGTGGGGTAAGTGTGGATAGTGTTTTTTTTATTTTTATTTTTTTACCGTACGCTTACGGTAAGCGTACGGTAAGCGTACCCCGCGAAATTGCCGAAAAAAAAATAAAACCGTTTTTGCACTTGGGGGATGTTTGGGGACTCCCTCAACATGACTATGTGGGAGGGAGTTGTCAAAACAGCCCCTTTACATGTTTTTGGGCTTGATATTTTAAAAATCACTCTCAGTGCGAGAGACAAAATGGCGGCCGCCGCTTCCTGGTTTCGGCCGATTCGAATGTTTACTAAGATCTAAGAGCCAATCAGAATCGCGCTCGCGCACGCCACCGTACGCTTACCGTAAGCGTACGGTAAGCGTACCGTAAGCTGGCTCAGATATATATATTGATTTAAAGGCTATTTTCTCAGAATCTACTGAACAGATTTACACCAAACCTACAAAAGGCACTTCCTTGACCTAGGGACTACCTCTCTGCCAAATTTTGAGTAATTCTGTTCAGCCGTTCGGGCTGTAGCTCGTTCTAAAGGTCCTATGGAAAAATGCATGGGAAAAACGCGTTTTGGGACCCCCCTTTTATCTCAGCCCCCGCTTGACGGATCCCCCCGAGACTTTCAGGGTAGGAGCGGAGCGTAGCGCCCCACCTATTTTGAAAAATTTGCGAGGATTCGTCGACCGGCGCCAAAGTTATTCAAAATAGAATGTTGAGGTTTTCCTATGGAAACGTGGTCCTAACTATAACTACCTACTGGCTATCGCCAGTAGGTAATATATATATATATATATAGATATATATATATTCACTGAAAAAACCATAGGTTTCACACAAGTTATAGTTAGCTGTACATTTCACTCGTAAAAAAACAATGAAATTCCCCCGTTATAGTTAGTGCACGCAACTATAACTCACGCGACCGCAATCCTCTGTTGATGCTAATACTGTATTTAGACACTTATTTGCCCATGTCTTCTTCCATTAAATTTTAGCTATACATATATTACAAATATTTTTTTTTCATAAAGACACATATGTCATCAGCAGAGGATTGCGGTCGCGTGAGTTATAGTTGCGTGCACTAACTATAACGGGGGAATTTCATTGTTTTTTTACGAGTGAAATGTACAGCTAACTATAACTTGTGTGAAACCTATGGTTTTTTCAGTGAATTTGCAAGGTTTTTTAAATGCTAATTCCTAACTATAACGTGTGTGAAACCGATGGTTTTTTCAGTGAATTTGTACGTTTTTTTAAATGCTAAGTTACTTTACGCCATTCGTGGCGTGCGCGCCCAGTTAACGCAGTTCGTTCCGTGCGCGCACGGTGCGCTTCGCGCACCGTGTGCGCACAGTGAGCACGCGGTGCGCTTTGCGCACCGCGCGCCCACTTTACGCAGTTAGTGCCGTGCACGCACGGTGGTCATGCGGTGCGCTGCGCGCACCGCTTGCCCACGTTACGCGGGATGGGCCATGTACGCACGATGCGCTTCGCGCACCGTGCGCACATGGGGGACATATTACGCGCTTCGTTGTGAACGTTATTCATTTGCACTTTCCATTTCGTTAAATATGCCATGCACAAATTGCACACGGGGTGGGGAAAGTGTGGATAATTTTTTTTTTTTATAAATTTTTTACCGTACGCGTACGGTAAGCGTAATCGGCGATTTTTCGAAAAAATATAAATTTGTTTTTTTGGCCTTGGGGGTTGTTTGGGGACACATATATGGATGCTGGGTGTTTAAGAACTGAATATACTCCACCTGTAGATGTTTTTTGTCTTGGTTTTTGCAGCCCCCCTCAGAGTGCGAGAGAGAAAATGGCGGCCGCCGCTTCCTGGTTTCGACCGATTCGAATGTTTACTTAGATCGAACAGCCAATCAGAATCGCGCTCGCGCACGTCACCGTACGCGTACGGTAAGCGCACTGTAAGCGCACCGTAAGCTGGCTCAGATATATATATTGATTTAAAGGCTATTTTCTCAGAATCTACTGAACAGATTTACACCAAACCTACAAAAGGCACTTCCTTGACCTGTAGACTACCTCTCTGCCAAATTTCAAGGAGCTCTGTTCAGCCGTTCGGGCTGTGGCTGTGTCTAAAGGTCCTATGGAAAAATGCATGGGAAAAATGCGTTTTGGGACCCCCCTTTTATCTCAGCCCCCGCTTGACGAATCCTCCCGAGACTTTCAGGGTAGGAGCGGAGCGCAGCGCCCCACCTATTTTGAAAATTTGGCGAGGATTCGTCAACCGGCGCCAAAGTTATTCAAAATAGAATGTTGCGGTTTTCCTATGGAAACAGGGTCCTAACTATAACTACCTACTGGCGACCGCCAGTAGGTAATATATATATATATATATATATATGTATGTATATTTCCAAAATGAATTGCTCCAGCAATTAGAGCCGCACTCTGTTGGAAGTGAGAAAAACATTTCTTTATTAAAACCAGGCATCTTCCCTTCCCGTAATATTGTCCTTGGGCCGACGCGTTTCGATGAATTCTCCTCATCTTTTTCGAGGCCATAGTGAGTAATTGGAATGGTCATGTGCTTCCCCAGCGGCCCCTGCATGCTCATTCAATTTATATCTCTGGCCTCCGGTGTGCCTTTAATTTAGTTTCAAGTTCGCATTGCATGCTGGGCCCTGTAGTTACTCTGCATATTTTACAACCCTCCAGTGGGTCCTGATGCTCATTATTAATAAACAGGACGATTTTTACAGCCCCCATTGAGCCTCTGGAAGAAACTATGCCTGGTTACTTTAGCAGTACATCCAACACCGCATTCGTGGAGAAGTATTCCCCTCGAGTGGTCCCAAGTCCAATCAGTCAGGTGATGCGTCGCTCTCACGGCCTGAAGCACGCCGTGCAACATGTTTCCAAAATGAATTGCTCCAGCAATTAGAGCCGCACTCTGTTGGAAGTGAGAAAAACATTTCTTTATTAAAACCAGGCATCTTCCCTTCCCGTAATATTGTCCTTGGGCCGAAGCGTTTCGATGAATTCTCCTCATCTTTTGGACGGCGAGTCATGCACGTAACTTTTTCCTGCTCACAAGGCCTCTGAAGAGATGGTGAAAGTCCATCGAAACGCGTCAGGCCACAGGATGTATTACGGAATCGGAAGCTGCCTGTTTCCCATATATAAGGATGTTTCCTTCTTCGCAGTATTGTGCGGCCTCAATTGCTGGGCAATTTTTGGGATATATATATATATATATATATATATATATATATATATATATATATATATATATATATATATATATATATATATATATATATATATATATATATATATATATATATATATATATATATATATATATATATATATATATATATCAACAACTCGCAATAAAAGCTCCCTGGAAGGGAATCACGGGCGCAGACCTGTTGGAGTGCCAAACACTTTATTTATTTATTGTCCCCACCGAAGATGTCAGGACGCGTTTCGGCCGTCACAGCAGCCTTGATCACCTGACCACGCATTAGTGCAGGCCCGCTATTTAAAGTGCATGTGCAAACGAATATACAATAGACATAGAAAACATATTTTAACATCAGGAAATGCCATGTACAAACAATGCGTTAAAACGGAAATCCAATTTTTGCAATTCCATACATTATATCACATTGTAACTGACAAATAAAAGCCTAAATGCCTATGATAATATCAGTAGAATATATTTCACATGTATCTCTTTCCTTAGCGTCAAGAAACCTGATGTCATATGCCATATTGTTATTTTTATAAAGTGCTCACCGTGTTATAATAATAATGATTAAAAAAAAAAAAACCATCATGAAGGTAAATTACAAAAGCTTCCACGATTGTCCAACTTTAAATTCAAAAGAATAATATATTAAAGTGCATAAATGCCACATTATTAGAAGGACATAAATTGACTGGTGCTACTTGGTACAAGAACGAGGCGATCATATTACTGCAATGGTCCAACTCTATGTTCTAAATACAAGATCAAAATAATGTGCATAATGCATAACATACAGTGACAAGTGCTACTAGTGCTAGTCCAACTCTAGAACTCTATGTTCTGAATACAGTATCAGATAAAGTGCATAATGCAACAGTACTTGATAACATAAAGTGACAAGTGCTACTAGTGCAAGATAGAAGGGGCAGTCAGTTGATGGAGACTAAGAATAAGAGGTACAAAATGATCCTGTTATATGAATATATAAAAGGAGAAAAAGTTTAATACGACAAAAAAGCAAGTTACAGTCATATTCATCGAAGTGAGACTGGCAGATAGATGTAGAGAATATATATAAGAAAAAGACCAGTGACATAATTAAAATGATCAATAAAAAGAACTGGGTATATAAAATTGAATCCTACCCTGCAATGTCCTTAAAACCAATCATTAAAATTAGCACAAAAGGTCCCAAGGTACATATTGCCTATGTTGTAAAGAGTAAAAATGGAAGATGGGGCAATATCAACAGTTAAAAAGGTGGTTGCCTATGTACATATAAAGTTTAAAGAAAGGTATAGAGATCCTCCGTGGCATTGAGGTCACCCGGCCATTTGGAATCGAACTCTAAGATGTATTGAGTTTCCAAACGGCGAAGTGTTGCCTCCCTATTGCCACCTCGTTTCCTCAATGGTACTGATTCGATAGCAAAATATTTGAGGCATTTGGGGTTGCTGTTGTGTACCTTTTCAAAGTGCCTGGCCACGGGGTAATTCTGATCCTTATTGTTAATGGCTCTAATATGCTGCAAAATGCGTTTATGCACTGCCAGCTTTGTGCTGCCGATATACTTCAAAGAGCAGTCACATTCCAGGACATAGACACAGTAGTCCATTTTGCACGTAAGATGTTGTTTAATTTCCTGTTGTGTATCAGGGAATGTCGTGCAATAAGTTTTGGTATTTATACCAAATTGGCAGGCCTTGCATGTAGAGCATTTAAAAAACCATTTCTTATAGGCAACCACATTTGTTTTTTGAAAGTATCTTGACTGTTGCCAGTCAGCATATTGCCCATACTCTTAGCTTTACGGAAAGTAACAGAGGGATTGAGTGGCATATAGCCCCCTAGCACTGGGTCTTCACGTATAAAATGCCAATGCTTTCTCATAATATTCCTCAATTCCTTTTCTTGTTTGGAATATGTTAAAATGAGGCGTACCGGTTCCTTATCAGTGTTTAATGCCTCCTTTTTGTCTTTTTTTCTATATTCCAAAATTTCCTCTCTCGGTTTTAGTTGGGATCTTTTCATGGCAGCTTCTACTACTTCAAATTATACCCTCTAGCCAGAAACCTCATCATACATTGTTTTTGTTTTGTTTCCATATCCTGAGGGTTGCTACATATACGTCGGATACGGAGCATCTCCCCATAGGGTATACTTCTAACAAGATGTGGGGGATGCGAGCTAGTTGCGTGAAGGAGTGTGTTACCTGCCGTAGGTTTTCTAAAAAGGGTAGTAGTTAAAATGTTGTTGCTTACTAAAACCTGTACATCTAAAAATGTCACTGTCTCATTGTTCACATTGGATGTAAAAGAAAGATTAAAATCATTACAATTAATATCCTCTACAAATTCCAGCACACTTTCTTTGGACCCTTGCCATATGATAAAAAGGTCGTCGATGTAACGGAACCGCAGCATCACATTTTGAGTAAAAACATGCTGATATTTGCGCCTGACCACCAGCTCCTCCCACCAGCCCATAAATAAACAGGCATAGCTGGGGGAGAAGCTGGCGCCCATCGCTACTCCTCGCAATTGTTGATAAAAACAACCATTGAATAAAAAAAAGTTGTTCTCCAAACAAAAGGAAAGCATACTTAGTAACATTTTGGTATGATCAGCATATTCAATTGTTCTGGTACTCAAATAAAACTCGGCCGCTCTCAGACCATCTTGATGTTTGATGCTGGTGTATAAGGAACATACATCCAAGGTAACTAACAGATAATCTTATTTCCAATTAAAATTGTCAATCTTTTTGAGAAAGTCACCTGTGTCTTAGATATACGAATCCAACTTTTTCATATGGTCTTGCAGGAAGTAATCAATGTATTTTGAAAGATTCTCAAAGGGGCCATCACAGGCAGATATGATTGGTCGGCCCGGAGGTAGAGTCAAACTTTTATGGACCTTGGGGATGAAGTACATGTAAGGTGTTAATGGATATTCTTTTTTAATGAATTTAAATTCTTCCCAGCTGAGGAGACCCATGCCTTTCCACGCCAATACATTTTTGAATAGAGTCTCTTGTGCATTTTTGTATTTGAAAGGTGTACTTTTGCTGTAACATCCTACTTCATCCAATTGCCTGTGGGCCTCTTTGAGATAATCCGCTGTGGGCCAGAGTACAATATTGCCTCCCTTGTCCGAATTGCGGATTATTAAGTCTGCCATCTGTAGTTTCAAAATCAATTGTTTGAATTTTCTTTGTTGATTGGACTATTTCATTTTCCTTGCTGAATTGCTCGTATACATAAGTTTTTTGAGTTGAACTGTCACATGGTCACTAAATGTATCCAACCCGTCATGAGAGGATAGAGGGATGAATTTAGATTTAGGTTTAAAGGGAGTATCAGGCTTCTTTTGATTGTAAACTGAGATTAATTCACCTGGTTCCACAGGGTCGCCCATTGCCAGTTGGTATGTGTCATTGTACAATGCTGCATCAGAAACCTGAAGATTGTTAAGGCTGGTGCTATTATCTGACCTTTTGTCAATTTCCAATACTGGCTTCTGCAGATATAATTTTTTAAGTTTAAGTTTCCTAATAAATAGGTACACGTCTGCCCTAGTATATATATATATATATATATATCGCTTCAATACTCTTTCACCACATTTCCTGGATACTGGATACTGGATATAAAGAGCACGGACCACAAAATCCTTTCAAAATACCGCTTGGTTTATTCCATGGTTACACAATCAGAAACGGCAGCCATTACACGTTTCGTCCCTCCCTGGGGACTTGATCACATGACGAGCATTTACCTATAGGAATGCTTTTTATAGGCTACACACTTTTTTTCAAGGCTTGTTTTTCCCTCCTTCATTTTTTTCCTCTTTTTTTTTTTTCCCTTTTCTTTCTCCCATACATTAACTTTATGTGTTGTGGTTGTGTTTCGTGTGCAAACACCATCTAATTTGTTTTCTTTAAGTTGTTAATAACAACATTTTTTTAAAAGCAAGTAAAAGACATCAACAAAGACCTGATATTTGTTGTCGTCAAGATTTAAATCATTTAAATTCAGATTCAAACTTAGTTCTGTGGATAACAATTAGGTGCAAGTCATTGTGTGCAAATTTGCAAATAAATAAATAAATAATTAAATACATAATTATATACAAATACTACACAATTCATGATTAAAATACACCTATAAAAATATAGCAAAAACAATATTATATGGTGATTAAATACATTGCATTACTTAATAAAATTTAATAAATAGATGCATGCACAAAATTTATATAATAGGATAAATCCCTACTCAGTTGGTCTGCCCAAATGCTCTTTTATTTATTATATTTAGTGTTTATGCAGAGTATAGGCTGATCCGGTTGGATTATTGGGTTTTAATCATTTACATATGTTAGATTACCAGTACTGGTACATTTGAAGGATATTGTTTAATCAATGCGTTGGTAATCTACCCACCTATGTCTGGAACTGGACTCAAAACGATGTCTAGTGTCTTTACTTGCTAAAAGATTTCTTTTTAATATTTTTTTGTTGTATATATTGTATATTCAACACCCATTAATGTGCAAAAGTTGAGTGCTTGTAAAAAAAGGTGCTAAGTGCCTAAAATTAATCTAAAAAAAGGTGATTAAAAACAATTCACTTGGAAAGGGAGAATTTAGTAGGTTGATTGGTCTTACAATTGATGGTAACTTTATAATGGTTCAAATTGCCAATATATTTGTTACAGAGGCTATATCCTGTGATTATCGCAGTTTCTCATTTTTGTTTATTATTAATATTTCATTTTGAATATTACAAGATGTACTTCTAAAAAGTCCTTCTTGTGGCTCATTCGGTATTTATGCTGATGGACCATATATATTACTACAGACTGGCATGTAATTCATCAGAGCTATTTAACCCATTTGGTTGTTTGGTATCTAGATTTAGAATATAATTCATTTCCAAGATACGAAGGGTCCTTTCCCTGTTACCCCCTCGCTTGTTTTTGGGGACTGAATCCAATAGGAAATATTTAAGATCCTTTGGATCACCATCATGTTGCTCATGAAAATGACGGGCCACCGGATAAGTCTGGTCATGATTTTTGATGGCCCGTTTGTGTTGGAGTATTCGCTTATGTCCTTGCAAGATGGTACTGCCGATATATCTCAGTCTGCAAGGACATTCCAACACATAAATCACAAATTCGGTTTTACAATTTAAGGCCTTTGTTATCTGTCTGTTTGGTCCACCGAAAGGGGTTGAATATTCGGTGGTAGTTACTCCAAACTGACAAGCCTTACATGTTTTACATTTGTAAAATCCGATTCTTTGAGCTAGCCATGACCCCTTGGCTGTAAGGCCACAGGGGTCATTGTCCACCAAGGTATCTTTCATTGAGGTATTTCTTCTGTAAGTTATGGAGGGTTTTTTGGAAATTGATTCACCTATTATTGGATCCTGTTTAATCAGATACCAATTTTTGTTGATAATTTTGCGTATTGATGACTCGTGCTGATTGTATTCCAAGATAAATCTAAATTTACTGTGTGGTGTATCTGATTTGCTAGCTTCTACTTCTTGTTTTAGCAAATTTTCCCTTGTTTTCAAATTACTTTTGTTTAGTGCTTTAACTAAACAAGTTTTGCTGTAGCCTCGTTCTCTAAATCTGGTTAAGCATTCCAATTGTGCATTTTCCAAATCTTTGTCATTACTGCAGATGCGTTTAATGCGCAGTAACTCCCCATACGGAATGCTTTGCACTAAGTGCTTTGGGTGTGCACTTTTTGCATGAAGGATGGCATTCCCTGCCGTGGGTTTTCTGTGTAGTTTCGTGTCTAATTTGTCCTGATTGACAGTGAGCTCTACATCTAGAAATACCACATTGGTTTTGCTGATGTTGGCGGTAAAGCTAAGATTTAGATCATTGATGTTGATAGATTCAATGAATTTTAATGCTGACTCCTCAGTGCCCTGCCTTACCACAAAAAGACCATCAATGAATCTCCACCAACATTTTACGTGAGTTTCTAGGATTTCCAAATATTTGTTCTTGAGAACCAGCTCCTCCCACCAGCCCATGTGTAGGCAGGCATAGCTGGGAGAGAAGCTGGCTCCCATGGCTACTCCCTGTAACTGTTGGAACATAGCATTCTGGAACATAAATATGTTATTCAACAAACACATTTCTACCATATTAACTAGCATTTTAGTATGGTCAGCATATCGATTTCCTCTTTTACACAGATAATATTGTAGAGCTCGTAAGCCATCCTTGTGCTTGATTGAAGTATATAATGAGGTCACATCAAGGGTGATCAGTAAATAGTCATTATGCCAGGAAAAATTTGCCATTTTTTGCCAAAAAGTCCCCTGTGTCTTTGATGTAGGACACTAGTTTCTGAACATGTTCCTGTAGGAAGAAGTTAATATATATTGAAGTATTTAAAAAAATACTGTTCCTTACCGATATTATTGGTCTCCCTGGGGGATTTTGCTCGTTCTTGTGCACTTTAGGGATGAAGTACATGATGGGAATAGTTGGATTAGCATTCAATAAGTACTTGTATTCATCTGAGGTTAACTGACCAGTGTCACGCAATCCCATTAGCTTTGTTTTGAACGCCATCTGTATTGAATTAAAAATCATTTTGTTCCTATTTCCGTAGCATGTTTTGTCGTTAAGTTGGCGCATTGCTTCTGCCAAATAATCCTCTCTTTTCCACAGCACGATATTGCCGCCTTTATCCGCATTCCTAATGACTACTTCCTTATTGTTTTTTATTTTCGTCATTAGTTGATGATATTGGAGCTCTTTTTTATTTTTGACAGTCTTATTTTTTTCTCTGAGTGTAACTTTATTCAGTTGTTTTAAGTCTTTGATGACTTGTTCTTGAAAACTTTCTATTGTATCTTTTATCATGAGTGGATAGAATTTTGATGGTGGCTTGAAGGGGGTCTGACATAGTTTAGTATTAGTTGTTACTATTTCACCACTGGTATTGTTGTCCAATTTGTCACCTTTGTGAATTAAGTCATATAGGGTATCCACCAAATTGCCGGATTCATTTTGGGTAAGTTCAAGGGGAGCAAGTTCAATAAGCTGGTTATCGCTCTTGGTTTCTGTTCCAGGAATTTTTTCTTTGTTTTTGGATTGCGCATGGTATTTTAGGAGTTTAAGTTTTCTCACACTCTTGTAAATATCCACACGTGATTTGGCATAGTTGAATGAACTCTCAGGGCAAAAGGATAGACCCAAGGCAAGTAGTTGTTTTTCAGCAGTGTTGAGGACTACATCAGTTAAATTGATCACGGTTTTATCATTAGTTGTTGTTGGGTCAACAGCCCCTATTTTTTCCAGAATTTCTTCTGCTGATGTCTTGGTGGTCTTTTGTTTGTTTTTTCGTCGGTTTGCTTTCCTTCTTTCCCTTCGTTTGTTGTTTCGCCTCGCTTTGGATTCGCTTGTTGTTTTCTTGGTCTGAGCGATTGGAGGCGTTCTCGACATAAAAAATCCACTGCCTCTGTAAGTGAATGTCTGCGTGTTACTACTTGTTTGGCTTTCGTGTTCAATTCACACTCAGATCCACTTTCTACAGCTGAACTCAATTCAGATGCAGAGGTTAAATCAGGTTGCGCCTTGTTTGCTCCATATATATTACCTACTGGCGGACGCCAGTAGGTAGTTATAGTTAGGACCTATTTTCCATAGGAAAGCATTTTTTGTTTTCTCAATAACTTTGTCGTCTTTTGACGAATCATCGTGAGATTTTCAAAACTACTGGGGCGCTCCGGTCAGCTCCTGTCTTGAAAGTTTCGGGGTGATTTGTCAAGTGGGGGCCGAGAAAAAAGGGGGGTCCCAAAACGTGTTTTCTCCATGTTATTTTCCATAGGAAACTTTAGACACGGTTACAGCCCGAACTGTTGAACGGAATTACACCAAATTTTGCAAAAAGGTAGCCCTTGGTTCAGAAAGAGTCCTTTTTGTTAAATCGTGTAAATCCGTTCAGTAGTTCCTAAGAAATTCAAAAAATAAAGTTCGGAAAATCAATTTCCCATAGGAAACTTTAACAAAGGCTACAGCCCGAACTGCTGAACGGAATTACACCAAATTTGGCAAAAAGGTAGTACTTGGTTCAGAAAGCGTCCTTTTTTTTAAATGGTATAAATCCATTCAGTAGTTGCTGAGGAATTAAAAAAATAAAAGTTTCGATATATAGGGACGCAGTGGATTTGCGAACCCTCCCGACCACGAGCTTCACTGCGATTGGTTGCCAACACTCCAAACCAGGAAGTGTTGGCAGCCATCTTGTGACTCGGTGGAACCGAATCCCAAGAAAACAGTAAAACAAAGGTGAAAAAAAAGAAAAGGTGGCAGGGTAGAAATACCATGACCCCCAGGCCTGCTCAGGGGGTCCCACAAGGACCCCAAGGGCCCAAAAAAGCATTAAGAAAAAAGAAAATCTTTGAAATTCGCGCTGTGGTCGCGAATTCCGACGAGTTTTTTTTATTTGACCCTCAGGACCCTCAGGATTCAAGGAGACTTAATCACCCAACTTAAAATGCGCCACAGGGCACATTTGCACACTTGTCACATCAGGCCCGATCCCCACCCTGCACCACACTGCAAACGCGCCCTGTCGGGCGTTTTAAGTTGGGGGATTAATTCCCCTTTAATCCTGAGCATCCCTGGGGGCCCACTAGTCCAACAGGTACCTCTTGTAAATGCCACAGTGCTGCGTTGCAGAGAGGTGCTCCGAGGCCACGCCCCTTTTTACACCACTCTGCAAATGCAGCTTCTGGTGCACTGCTGGTGGGGCGATGAGGTCCTCTTGTTTCCTGAGAACCTCAAGACACAAGTGGACTTCATCCTCTGAGCCGCAGTGCGCCAGAAGCCGCGTTTGCAGTGTGGAGTAAAAAGGGGCGTGGCCTCGGAACACCTCTCTGAAACGCAGGTCTGTGGTGCTTACTGGATGTACCTAGTGGGCTACTTGGCCACCAGGGACCTTCAGGATTCAAGGGGACTTAATAGGGATGTCATAGTTAGAAATTAGCATTTAAAAAACCATTGAAATTCACTGAAAAAAACATTGGTTTCAGGTACTTTATAGTATGAAATTAGCATTTAAAAAACCTTAGAAATTCACTGAAAAAACCATAAGTTTCAGGGATGTTATAGTTAGCTGGACATTTCACTCTTACAAAACCATAGAAATTCTACTGTTATAGTTAGTTCAGACCATGTCATGAGTGATGTAATATGTGACGTCATCAGCAGTGCATTGCGGGGGCGCGAGTTATAGTTAGCTGAACTAACTATAACGGGGGAATTTCACGGGTTTTGTACGAGTGAAATGTCCAGCTAACTATAACTTTCTCTAAAACCTATGGTTTTTTCAGTGAATTTCTAAGGTTTTTTAAATGCTAGTTCCTAACTATAACGTCTCTGAAACCTATGTTTTTTTCTGTGAATTTTAAAGGTTTTTTAAATGCTAGTTTCTAACTATTCCTACAGAGGTAGGACATGTGATGAAAGAAGAAACAACACACAGAAAGAAAAAAAAAGAAATGCAGAAAGACGCAACAGAAGTCCACAAAGACGAAGAAAAGTGCAGGAAGAAGAAGAGATGTGCAGAAAGAACCAACAGAGGAGCAGAAAGTCCTCCTGTGCCCACAACTTTTTCAGATGGGTACTGGTGGTAACTGAATCTGACTAACCAGGCCTAGAGCCAGTGCTATGCTAAAAGACACTTAGAATACAGTGAAAACACCTACATATACTAGGGAACACTATGCGTTGGGGTATCCCTGTGATTATCATGACCTCCTCTGTAAAGACCCTAGTACATAATAGGGCAGGGGGATTAAAACTACCTCTTAAAATGTGCCACAGGGCGCGTTTGCACACTGGCGAAGGGAGGGGGTGCCTGAGGTGAAATGTGTGCAAACACGCCCTGTGGCCGTTTTAATTTGGGGGATAAAGTCCCCTTGAATCCTGAGTGACCCTTGGGTCCAACTAGCGCACCAGGTATCTCCAGTAAGCGCCACAGAGCTGCGTTCCAGAGAGGTGTAAAAAGGTGCACGGCCTGGGCCACCTCTCTGCAACACAGCGCAGTGGTGCATACTGTAAGCACTTGGTGGGTTAGTTGGCCCTTAGGATTGAAGGGGAATTATTTCCCCAAATTAAAACACGCCACAGAGCCTGTTTGCACACATCACCTCAGGCCCCGTCCCCTCCCTTCACCACCGTATAAACACGCCCTGTGGCCATTTTAAGTTGGGAGATTAACTCCCCTTGAATCCTGAGGGTCCCTAGGGCCCAACTAGCCCTCTGGTACCTCCAGTAAGCACCACAGAGCTGCGTTGCAGAGAAAAGGGGCACGGCCTGGACACCCTCTCTACAGCGCAGTGGCGCTTACTGGAAGCACCTGGTGGGCTAGTTAGCCCCCATGGGCCCTCAGGTTTGCAGGGGAATTATTTCCCCAACTTAAAATGTGCCACAGGGCGTGTTTGCACACGTCACCTCAGGCCCCGTCCCCTCCCTTCACCACTGTGTAAACACACCTTGTGGCTGTTTTAAGTTGGAGGATTAAGTCCCCTTGAATCCAGAGGGTCCCTAGGGTCCAACTAGCCCACTAGGTACCTCCAGTAAGCGCCACAGAGCTGCGTTGCAGAGAGGTGTAAAAAGGGGCATGGCCTCTGAACACCTCTCTGCAACGCAGCTCCCTGGTGCATACTGGAGGTACCTGGTGGGCTAGTTGGCCCTCAGGGACCCTCAGTATTGAAGGGGAATTAATTCCCCAACTTACAACTCACCAGGGGGCGCGTTTGCACAATGGTGAAGGAAGGGGGCGGGCCTTGAGGTGACATGTCTGCAAATACGCCCTGTGGCGCGTTTTAAGTTGGGAAATTAATTCATCTTCAATCCTGAGGGTCCCGGGGAGCCAACTAGGCCACCAGGTACCTCCAGTATCCACCAAGGAGCTGCGTTGCAGAGAGTTGTTCAGAGGCCACGCCCCTTTTTACAACACTCTACAACGCAGCTCCGTGGCACTTACTGGAGGTGCCTGGTGGACTAGTTGGCCCCCAGGGTACCTCAAGATTGAAGAGGTATTAATACACCAACTTAAAACATGCCACAGAGCATATTTGCACAAATGTCACCTCAGACCCCGCCCCCTCCCTTTACCACTGTGCAAACGCGGCCGTGTCACGTATTAAGTTGGGGGATTAACTCCCCTTGAATCCTAAGGTTCCCTGGGTGCAATTAGCCCATCAGGTACCTCCATTAAGCGCCACAGAGCTGCCTTGCAGAGATGTGTAAAAAGGGGCGTGGCCTCTGAACACCTCTCTGCAACACAGCTCCCTGGCGCATACGGGAGGTTCCTGGTGGAATAGTTGACCCGCGGGGACCCCCAGTATTCAAGGGGAATTAGTTCCCCATCTGCAGGGCGCGTTTGCAGAGTGCTACAGGGAGGGGGCGGGGCTTCCGGCACAATGCTGGTCTTTTTTTTTCTTTTTTTTTTTTAAGAAGAGGGGCTGTGTAGCCCCCCTTCTTTTCCTATTTTATTGGCCCTGAGGACCCCATCCCCCAGGGTCTGACTACTATTTACACATTTATTTATTTTTGAAATTGGAAGGGGGCCGCGTGGCCCTCCTCCTGAGGCCATATTCAGCCCCGGGGACCCCATCCCCCGGGGCATGGCCATTTTTTTTCTTCAAATTAATAGGAGGGGGCTGCATTACCCCCCCTCCTTAGGCCATTTATGGCCCTGAGGACCCCATCCCTAGGGGCCGGCCTTTGTTTTATTTATTTTGTTATTTTTTTATTTTCACATTTTTGAGGAGGGGGGCTGCGTGGCCCCCCTCCCGTGCCACTTCTAGCCCCGGGGACCCCATCCCCTGGGGCTGACCCTCTTCGTTGGGGACCATGGAGGGGTCCCCAATCCCCCCAA
This sequence comes from Triturus cristatus, assembly GCF_964204655.1. NCBI lineage: Eukaryota > Metazoa > Chordata > Amphibia > Caudata > Salamandridae > Triturus > Triturus cristatus. The sequence continues at coordinate 524,778,429 of NC_140580.1, forward strand.
GGTCCTGCCGGCTCCCCGCCTCCTGCGGGAGCCGGCATTGCATTTCCACATGGGGTGCTGCTAAGATGCAGCTCCCCATGTGGAAAAGCAATCGGCTTTGTTTTTTGGAAGAGAGATCAGGTTTCTTCAAGTGGGGGCTGAGAAAAAGGGGGGGTCCCAAAACGCGTTTTCCCCATGCATTTTTCCGTAGGACCTTTAGTCCAAGCTACAGCCCGAACGGCTGAACAGAATTTCTTGAAATTTGGCAGAGAGGTAGTCCTCAGGTCAGGGATGTGCCTTTTGCAGGTCTGATGTAAATCTGTTCAGTACTTCCTGAGAAAATAGCATTTAAAAGCATATATATATCTATAGGCGCGCTCCGTGCGCGTACGGTAAAACTTACCATACGCGCACGCTGCCGTGCGCGAGCGCGATTCTGATTGGTTGTTAGATCTTAGTAAACATTCGAATAGGTGGAAACCAGGAAGTGTCGGCCGCCATTTTGTCTCTCGCAGTGTGAGGGGGTAAAAAGCAAAGGTGGAGAATGTGAAAAGGGGGCAGGGTTGACAGTTCCTGACCCCCTTGTCTTTGTCAGGGGGTCCCAGAAAGGACCCCCAAGGGCCAAAAATTTTTTACATTTTTTAAGAAAAATCGCGGAGTACGCATAGCGTGCGCGTACGGTATAAACGGAAAAATTCCGCGAACGGCCTAACGTGGGCGCTCGGTGCGCGAAGCGTACCGGACGTCCACAGCGCGCGCACGGTGCGCGCACGGTGAAAAACCTTTAAAAAAATAAATAAATAAATACATCACTTAGCATTTAAAAAACTGTACAAATTCACTGAAAAAACCATAGGTTTCACACACGTTATAGTTAGGAATTAGCATTTAAAAAACCTTGCAAATTCACTTAAAAAACCATAGGTTTCACACATGTTATAGTTAGCTCGACATTTCACTTGTGAAAAACCATTGAAATTCCCCCGTTATAGTTAGTGCAGGCAACTATAACTCAGCGACCGCAATCCTCTGCTGATGACGTCAGATATTACATCACTGATGACATATGTGTCTTTCTGAAAAAAAATATTTGTAATATATGTATAGCTAAAAATTAATGGAAGAAGACATGGGTAAATAAGTGTCTAAATACAGTGATGTAATATCTGACGTCATCAGCAGAGGTCGCGTGAGTTATAGTTGCCTGCACTAACTATAACGGGGGAATTTCAATGGTTTTTCACGAGTGAAATGTCCAGCTAACTATAACATGTGTGAAACCTATGGTTTTTTAAGTGAATATATATATATATATAAATATATATACATATATATGCATATATATATATATACCCATCAAGTTAATACGCTGTACGCCAGGAGTTACTTTTGTAGAAATATTTCTTTTAACATACCATCACCAACGCGATTCGACTCTCTACGAGTCTTGATCACGGTTAAGTCCCTCATTTGTTTCTCTTCACATACAAAAAATCCCACTTGGCAAATAATGAACCATTGCGGGATATGCAGTTTTATAGAAAATACATTAATTAAAAACACGTGTTTCAAAGTGACCTTTTATTTCCAATACTCTCATTTAAGTATACACAACTAGTTGGTGTGGAATTAGCTTATTTTCATTCATTTGCAGATCTGCTTCTTGTAGATCCTCTAGCATTTTCATTATAATGCTGTTAGTGCATGTTTCTTATACTTCGTGATGCATGCTACTCAGCCCACATTATATTACTTATATGGTGTTGCGGGGGCATTAATGTGCTAGGCTTGGTGCCCCATCTCCAAAAGTATCTACATGCCTCTGTTTTTCTATGAGGTCTGAGGGGTCTGTATGCATGTACTATCCATAGTATGCACAGCTATGTACAGCTACATTATTTGCTGCGATGCCAGACACAGTGCCTATATCGCACCAAAGTACTGGGCTTTAAGCCTGCATGCTCCCACTCTGTTTTTGTTGGACTATGGGATCTGTATGTATGTATACATTTCAATAACTCACTCCGGTACTGGGCTTAGTGCCCCCACTCTGCCTTATTGATCATCATCCCTTGTTCAGTCCTAAGGGACGTTAAAGGGGTATATTACTCCCTTTATTTACACCCCCTATATTCAACTTGGCTAGTAAATATTTGGATCCTTCATATTTTATCCCATATTCGCCGTTTCATGCCCACTATTCTTGCTTTTACATCTAACTTTGCGTTGGCAATAGACGCTATCACCTTCTCATCACCTCTTCCACACCAATCTAGTGTCCCTTATCTTTTGGAAGTCCATCCATGCACATTTTTAATGTCCATCAATATAATTATCACAGTTCTCTTAAATTAGAGGTGTATATGCAGTTCTTCATCGCCGTTCAATCCACATGGTTGTTTGGTTCTAAATCTTTTGATCAATCAAGATTCCAGTCATCTAAGTTTCTGCGTGCTATCACCACCTCCTTCATTCCTGGGTGTACTTGCTATCCCGTAGTATCTCATTTGTTGCCAGCTGTTTTCAGGATGGGTTTCCAGATGTTTCGCTATCGCATAGTTGTTGACTTTATTTTGTACCGCTCGAATGTGCTCCAAAATCCTCTTCTTCAATGTGCATATGGTACTGCCTATGTATTTCAATCCACATTGGCATTCAATCATATAGACCACATAGTTGGTTTCACATGTGATCTTCTCATCAGTGGTAAAGGTTTTGCCCTTAGGATCATGAATCTCATGAACATTTGTGCCTATGCAGCACGCTTTACATTTTTCACATTTTCTGTACCCCTTTTGGTGTTTTCCCAGCTATGATTCTGCTTTTGTCCTTTCAAAGTGGCTTTTAACTAATTTGTCGTTGAGTGACGGTACTTTGCGGTACAAAATGTCTGGTCTGTTCACAAGTTTTTCTTCAATATGCGGGTTCTTTTTCAGTATATCCCAGTATTTATTCATAATGTAGGTGATTTGATGGTTCTCTTCAGTGTCACTTAGTATCATTCTTATTTTCTGATCTTCTTTCTCTGAAATATTGCCTGTTTTTTTGTTCACCAATGTCTGTGCCTGAGATATACCCTCTGCTCGTTTACTACCCTCTTCTATGTCAGATATTTTATATCATCTCTGTATAAATGTTCATTCGGTTTCTTTTCACTTCAATTCTAGTTCTTTTTCATCTGAGCAGTTTAGATTCATTCTCGAAAATTCTCCATATGGGATACTTTTTTTCAGAGATTTCGGGTGAAAGCTGGACCCATGTAATATGCTGTTTGATTGATGTTGGTTTTCGATAAACTGTTGTCCTAATTTGATCATCTCCGATGTAAACTTTCACATCCAAGAATTGCACTGTTGTTGTGCTCGTGTTGTATGTGAATGTTAATCCCACATCATTTTGATTCAGTTTCTCAAAGTATTCCATGAATTCCTCATTCATGCCATTCCAGGTTAGAAATAGATTGTCTACACTTCGCAGCCATAGGACTATTTTGTCTGTGTATTGTTTGCTATCTGCTCCCCAAGCTGTGGTTTTCTCCCACCAACCCACGGTGAGATTTGCATAGATTGGAGAGAAGGAAACTCCAATGACTGTCCCACCGATCTGCAAATATATTTGACGGCCAAATATGATGTTATTTTGAGGCAAAATTCTATTATTTCCATCAGCATTTGCAAGTGTTTTAGGTTCATTACATTTCTTTGAGACAAGAAGTATTCCACTGCTTTCAACCCTAGTTCATGACCAATTGAAGCGTATGGAGACACTACATTGATTGTAACTAAAAGGAATCAATTTTGCCATCCTGTATCTGCAAGGATTCTCAAAAAATCCCTGTATCTTTGATATACGATCTTAATGATGTCACCAATGGAGCTAAAAAGTAGTCTACATAGGTGGCTACATTTTCATACAGGGCCCCACAACTGGATATTCTAGGTCTTCCTGAAGGGTTGCTAAGTGCGAACTTTAGGAAGAAAATATATCGTTGGAATGACTGGATTTCATTTCTTTGAAGTTTGGCTTCCTTCTCACTCAATATGCTCTCCTCCTGTCAATTTTTGATTTTATTGTTCAAAGTCATTGTAAGCTCATTTATAGGAACTTGCTTCAATATTTTATAGTTGATGGCTACATTTAGTTGTCGTAAGGCCTCCTTCATGTATTGCATTTTGTCCATGACTACTATATTACCCCCTTTATCAGCTGTCTTAATTTCAATCAGGACAATATTTATGAGGTCTTGTATTGTTTTTCGTTCTTTATGAGTTAAATTTCCTTTTTGCTCTTTCAGATAGTTGCTACTTAATTTTTCCAAATCCAGTATGACCAGGTTGTATTTTGTATGCTTATGATCTGCAGTACTTATTTCAAGTTCCTTCAATATTGAAATAAGTACTGCAGATCATAAGCATATATAATTCAAGATTAAGGCAAAATTCAGTCCTATGTTAAATCCAGGAAATAGAATTGACACCTACCACAATCTAGTCATATCGGACTTTGAAAACTGATGGACCTCTGAGGAAATAGATCATGATTTGGTCGAGATAACTGGAAGAATCGAACATTTGAAGTTCTTACTTTAATTTCAACATTAGATGCTCTGAAGAAGCAAGACACTTGCAAAACACGTGTTGAGAATTTTGGAAAAATGTTTAACATGAGAAGCTTTGGAAATAAAGACTTTATATGGACTTTTCTAGTGCTACGTGTGTCCTTCTCAGAACATTAACCAAAGTCGACCATATGGACTCTTCCCTGTAGGGGTAACGGGGATCTGAGAAATAGCGCTGGGCTAATTGTCTATTTTCCTTTTGTGAAACATATATATATATAGATATCCTTCCACAATTTGTGCTCCCTCCGTTCTCCCTCGCTCATCGGTAGTTGGTGCGCTAAGCCGGTGGAGTACAACGGACGTGATAATTATGTGCAGAGCCAAAATAAAGTGCACACTCAGGGGATATGCCTTCAGGAAGTTGTTTTATTGCAGTAACGTGTTTCAACTGCAACGCAGTCTTGATCACACACTGGATATGTTGTGGACCGCACAATACATACAGGAAGTAAAGCATAGACAAAGGACATTGAAACAAGTAAGTGTTGGGGCAAGATGCCGGCCGTGACCTCGGCCGAGTGAGGCAGCGTTTCGCTCTGCTGGACCGCAACGGACCCCTGAATGACGGCTCTACCCCGCAGAACTAACATGCCGGCAAATTGAAATATAACAGAAAAAGAAATGATAAGTGCTCATGGCCTTTGTCTCTCACCTGGACATTGTTAGATTCGCTCTATCATTGAAGCTGCAGTGGTTCCGGCGGGCTGCTTGGCGTTTGGACCCTCGTGTATCTTGCCCGGTGTCTCTGGTGCAGCCCCCCTTTTCCAAGACTTGCGTGTCTCCTTCAGTTTTCTTTCCGACTTTGGGGATGCCACCGAAGGCTGCCTCTAAAGCGGCGGCTACTGCTTCGAAACCCCGCAGCTCTACCCACAATGTGCAGGACGCGGATACGAAAGGCTCCGGGACCTGCCGGAAAAGTCGAGTGCCGACTGTGGACAAACCCTCCTCTCTTGATCTGGTAGCTCCAACCACTATGTCTTCGCTATCCGCTAAGGGGCAGACACTACCTGACATTTTTGTCAAGCTTGGAGCCAGAGAAAAGGTTCTGATGTCGACCGTACCCCTCAGCCTGTCCGTTGCTACTGATCCTGTACTGAATCTTAGTGGTTTGGCTGGTAAGGAGGGGGCAAAGTCACAAGCATCCAACGCTCCGACGCTCTCCCATTCTGAGGCTGCTGTTGTTAGCTCTGACACATTACAAAGGTCCTCTTCTCTGAGCTTACCTGTTTCATCCCCTCATGGTGTGACAAGCACCGTGCACATAGCTGCTCCCGTGGACCCATCCGGACCTATAAAACTAAATGATATTCAACAGGAAGCAACGCTGACTCCAGGTCCTCTTGGTGTTGTACCTGCTCCGGGCCAGTGCATTCTGGGTAATGTAGTTCAATCTTCCAATATACTTCCACCTGTTACTCTGGAGCTTCCTATAGAACACTTTCATAATGCTGGGGGGTCCGTAGTTGGTGAGTCCACAGAGAAGTTCTACTCCGTATCCGACCATTCATTGTCTGGGGAGGAGGATGATCCCGATCTTCAGTGGTCGGATTATGATAGTGATGCGGCTGACTGGCGACTTAGTGAGACTCCAAAGGATATGGTCGTTGGCACGGTGCGCAAGGTCCCTGGTTCTAAGGTATCTCTTCAGCATACTAAGCAAAGTTCACAGGGTAACCCCCGAGAGGATCAATCTCAGCTTAACCCGCAGGAACCCCTCAGCAACAGTGGAGGGGACTCTTTTGAGACTTCGGAAGAGGTCTCTTTGGTGACAATATACCGCACGATAATGTTGCATAGAGAAGCGACTAGGCAAGAAAACATGCGTACACAATGTGTTTGCCGCAAATTGCAAAATTCCCTTCGTCGTGTTATCAAGTCCTCTGCTGAGACTACCGCAAGAGTTGCGGAAGCTGAAGAGCGAATCTCAGCTCTTGAAGATGCCGTAGTTGCACAGAAAGATCTAGTTACTGAGGTCAAAGAACAGCGTAAAGATATCTTATGGAAGCTCTCAGACCTCGAGAACCGGGCCAGAAGGAATAATTTGCGCGTCCTGGGGATAGAGGAAAATTTGGAGGGTGATGATGTCCGAAAGTTCATAGTGGAGCTCTTCACAGATGCTTTTCCAGAGGTCACACAATGGAATTGGAACTTAGAGATTCAGAGAGCGCATCGTTTTCCATTTACAAAGAAGAAACAGCCCTCTGCTAGCGCTAATAATCCTTATCCTCGTGCCATTTTGGTCTGCTTTAATAACTTCCTTGCTCGTGAACGTATATTTGACTTAGCCAGACCTAATAAAAAGCGATCTGCCAAGGGCTGCCAATTTTTTGTTCGTCCAGATCTTTGTGCAGAGACAGTTGATCGTCGCTGGCATATGCGCCAGCAAATTTCTTTGTTCCAGGCGAAGGGGGCTCAGGCATTCCTGCTCTTTCCGGCAAAGATAAAAGGGATTTACAAAGGCCAAACGAAGTTCTTCTTGTCCGAAATATCTGCCAAGGAATTTTTGGATTCAATGTAGCTGTATTGTCTTATGTCATGTTGGGTTTTTTTTTTTCTTTTTTTTTTTCTCGTAAAATCCGGGGCAGTTGTTATTTCGAATGGTTTTTCTGGGGATGATCTGCTTCATTCATACGAACTCTTGAACTTTTTTCTTTTTCTTAATGATATTCAGGATCATTCCCCATCTGTTATTCATAAGGGAGAAATTGTAGGTCCAGCGGAGTGTGGGGTGACGCTTACTCAACCATCACAAGGACTTCAGTCCTGTGCTCCGAATGGAGGGAGAGGGGTATGGGGGTGCAGTGGGTGGGTGGGAGGGTTCAGCAGGGATGGCGAGGGTGGCAGGGTGGGGTCATCGGGTGGTGGTGGTGGGAGGAAGAGACGGCTAGCTTTACTGATACAGATTTTAAAATCAGGAGTATCTCATTGCATTCAAGATGTTGTCAACTCATTTATTTCTTAGGATGGATTATAGCAATACATTTCACAAAATGTTTAAATTATCTGTCAGATGCTTTGCTTTCTATAATGATCAATGGGAGGTCCTAGATTGACATGTGCAACTTGGAATATCTGTGGGCTTAATGACCCTAAGAAACGTAGGATTTTTCATAAGATGCTACAGGTGATGCAGGTAGACCTAATCTGCCTGCAGGAAACCCATATCCCCTGGGGTAGCAGAGGCTATCTTAAATTTCCGGGCTATGATTTAGTGGCTTCTACTCGAGAAACTTCTACCATCAGGGGTGTAGCTATTATTTTAAAAATTGGGGTTGGGCGGGTTAAAAGGATAAAGCAAGATAACTCAGGCAGATGGTTAGTTGTAGAATTGTTGGTTAATAATTGTTTGCTCTCTGTATGCTCAGTATATGCATCCAATTTAGATGATTCACAGGTTTTGAAGGATTTAAATTTAGAGTTAGCTACATGGCCACGCCCATTGATCTTTTGTGGGGACTTCAATATTAATATCCCTAGTCAGCTAGACATCTTAAAGTACAGCGCATATGTCGGCCGGAAGCCCCAAGTATATAAGGTGCTCCGGACGCTCTTGTTCGAATATGGGTTGGTAGATTTGTGGCATTATAATCATCCAAAAGAAGATGGGTTTACTTTTTATTCAATACCTCACAACAAAATGGTCCGCATTGATTTTGTTTTTATGTCTACTGAAGTTTTAAAGTTCACCAAGATCCAAATCAACCCCCGGACCATATCCGATCATAACCCTATCATTTTTAGTTTTCCATGGGATCGTCCCGCTAATCAAATTAGATCATGGACCTTTGACAGGAAACTATTATTTGATACACTATATCAGGAACGTCTATCGGTCTGGATCCCGGAGTTCTTTGAAATTAACAGCTTCACAGCATCGGCCGGCATTGTCTGGGATACTTTCAAATCCGCCTTGCGCGGCGAAACTAAGAGAATTGCGTCTTATCGATGGCAAACAGAACAACAGACTATAAAAATTAGAACAGCAGCACTTCAACAAGCAGAGTTGGACTTAAGTACCAATATCCGGAGGGGGGAGGATGTTACAACAAGCCAGAAATTGGTCGCTTTAGCAAAAGCTAATCTGTTGGAACCCTTCTATGAGGATATAGCAGCCAAGTATTTCCAATTTCGATCTTCAATGTATGAAATGGGGGAAAGGGCTGAAAGGGTCCTAGCAAAACGTTTACTGCAAAGGGCAGTCGCCAGTCAAATTCTTAGGGTTAAAGATCAGTATGGTATCATTCAAGATTCATCTAGGGGTGTTGTAAATACTTTTGTTGATTTTTATTCGATTCTATATGCCGAGGAGCCAAGTATAATCGAGCAGCAACAAATTCGGCTGATGCAATTCTTTGAACACCTCGATACTGAAAAGGTTACTACTGATCAGAATTTAATTCTTGCAGAACCTATTAGTTGGGAAGAAATTATGGCTGCTATAAAATCCCTCTCCAACGGTAAAGCAGCGGGGCCGGATCTTATTCATCTCGAATTCTATAAGACCTTTTCACATTTATTCAAGCGGCAGTTGTTAGAGGTTTTTCAACTTGCCCAGACGGGGGTCATCCCTGATTCCTGGTGGCAGTCGATAATTGTTTTGTTCAAGAAGAAGGGTAAGGATGAATTAAACCCCGCATCATACCGGCCTATAGCGCTAATAAATACTGATAGTAAAATCTATTCAAGGATTTTAGCTCTTCGTTTAGCTCAAATAATTCTTCCCTTAGTTTCTACTCGTCAGCACGGGTTTATCCCCGGCAGGGATACGACCGACCAAATTAGGCGGGTTATAGCCCTCTTAGATTGGGCTAAGGTGACAAACTCTCCCCTCGGGGTGATCCTGTTGGACGCCGAGAAGGCGTTTGACAGGGTCTCCTGGGGGTATTTATGGGCTGTTCTCCGCTGGAAGGGTCTAGCGCCGGAATTCATTCAGGCTCTGCAAGCTTTGTATATATCCCCAACCGCCAAAATACGTATCTCAGGGAATGAATCACGCTATTTTTCCATCACTAGGGGCACCAGACAAGGATGCCCCTGCTCTCCTTTTCTCTTTGATTTATTTATTGATCCTTTCTTGTCTCTCATAGAAAAATCTCAAAATATCTCACCAATTATTGTTCATGGAATTGAATATAAAGCATTGGCATATGCCGATGATATAGTTGTACTAACAGATGATGTCGCTGGGTCTTTTGCTGCATTAGAGATTTTGGCAGCTCAATTTGGCTCTATATCGGGCTATAAACTAAATATCGCAAAGACGCAAATCTTACAAACACCGGCTATGCCAATATCTCAAGTTCCTATTTGCACACAGGCAACATATTTGGGTATACAGATCTCGGCCAATGTTGAGTTGATTTCGGATTTAAATTATTCCTCTGTCACTGATTTGCTTCACAATAGGCTAGAAAGATTGGATCATCTCTATCTTTCACTATTCGGACGGTGTAATATTCTCAAAATGCTTGTTCTTCCTAAATTTTTATATTTATTTAGATCTATTCCACTTTTAATCTCCAACTCTACTTTAGCAAGAGCTGAAAGGATCTGTCAAAGGTTTCTTTGGGCGTATAGTAAGCCAAGAAGGGCCACCAAATGGACCTGTCTCCCGCAGGATCGCGGGGGGTGGTCAGTCCCGAACTTAACATATTACTATTGGGCAGCTATGATCCAACATTTTGCTCTTCCGATATTAGGAGAGACTGCCGAGATTCCTCTGCATTTAGTGCCATCTGTATATTCAATTGCATTAGGAGATGCCACAAAAGGAATATTAACACGCATTCTTGAACCAAGCTATTTAAAAAAAACTAGATTTAAGATGGCGTGGGCATTGTTTGCGATCTGGCAAAAAATACGGCGTCATTTTCACATTCCTAAGCTTAATTACTACACGTCATTAAATGCCTCCGGATTACTCCCAGTAATATTTCAAGAAGGAGTAGCCTCTATTTGTGCTTCTCAAGGTCTGCGGGATATTGGAGATCTGGCTGATTCTGGTCTGATGGCTTCCTTTGTGTCTCTAAAGGACAAGTTTCGATTACAATCTAATCATTTTTTTAAATATCTACAATTCAGAAGTTTTCTCGATAAAAAACTTTTGTTGAACCCAACTTTGTTCGAATAAAATTGGAATTGTGGTATTAGTAAGAAGGAAGGTAAAAATTGGGATTTTGTATCAATCTTTTCTGTCTAAACTTCCAGATGACTTAGCCGATCATAATGACAAATGGGCGATAAAATTTGGGGTACCTTGTGTTGACTTAAAATTTCCATTGAAGATAGCTAGGTCCGTTCTGGTTTCTGGTACTCTTCGCACCCAAAGCTATATGGCCATGTTCAATCTTTATCATACACCCGCAAAACTGGCTAGATGGGGGGCAGTCAGCGGGGGTAAAAGCTCACTGTGTGCAAGATGCAAATTTCCATCTGCAGATTCTCTCCATATGTTCTATGATTGCCCTGAGTTGTCACTCTTTATTAATCAAATTGAAATTTTTCTCATGCAGATTACCCAATCTCCAATTAAAATTTCTGCAGAAATGGTAATTACTGGCTATCAATATTCTACGGCCCCTGAAAGATCAAGATACATGCAGGCTTTTTTGTTTATTGCAATGGCAATGTTGAGACTCTGTATTACATCCCTTTGGATAAATCCTGAACCGCCTACCTTCTCTCACTGGCAAGCTAGGATGCTTGCCTGGTTCAAATTAGAGACTTCTGTACAAAAGTTTAGAGGGAAGAGACAACGTTTAATTGCTTCTAAGAATTGGGCTCCTTTTGAAGAGTGGTTGACAAATTAATAATGTATTTTAGTTAATGTATTGTTTTCTATCCATATATCTTATTTGTTTATTGCTTAAGTGTTTAATCAATAATGTTTCTCTTGGTTGTGCATTTTTTTTTAAATTTATTTATGTCTGTATGATTTTGGCTCAGTGGCAATCTCTTTCCCACCACCATGGGATAAAATAAAAAAAATTAAAAAAATATATAAAAAAATGAAACAAGTAAGTGTTGTTTTACAACATAAATGTGGCATCCATTTTGTAATGTATATCTTAGCATACCAATGGTTCTATGCTTATAATTTATCCATGCACCCCAGGATTATATTTTCTTAAATTATGGGTGTAACAGAGGGAATAATCTGTGGCTTAACCAAGTACTATAGCTCTGCCGATTGGCACAATACTAAAAGTGAAATGCACGTTCGACTTGGGTCAGAGTTGTCTGTACTTTTGGTGGCCATATTTAAATATCTGAGCTTTTATTCTGCTCAGCTTCCTTGTATGAACATATTCAATAAAAGACATAATGTCATTGGATTAGTGCCTCACAAATTTAAAGTCTGCATATTATTGGCACATTATGAAGTTTAATCTTATAAGAATACTTTGCTTGTAATATACCAATGATACACAGCAATTATATTTCAAATATACGGGTGCAGTAGAATAATAACATGTATCTAAACCAGGGGTACTCACAAACTTTCTCTTGGGGGCCAAATTTACAGTGTGGTTTGTGGCCAAGGGCTGCACCTTGGGGGCGGGGTCATTGGGGAGGGGGCGGGGCCTAGAGCAACAACAAAAAACTGTGACCATCGGTGGAACACAGGTCCCTGCAGAGGACGCCTTCGTCCACTGAGCCACCGGACCCGGCATACACATATCTCTCTCTCTCTCTCCCCCTCTCTATCTCCCTCCTTCCCTCCTCCATCTCCCTCCCTCCTCCGTCTCCCTCCCTCTCTCCTTCTATCCGTCTCTCTCCCTCTCCGTCTCTCTCTGTCTCCCCCTCTCTGTCTCCCTCTCTCTCTGTCTCCCTCCCTCTCTGTCTCCCTCCCCCTCTCTCCATCTCCCTCCCTCCCTCTCCTTCCCTCTCTGTCTCCCTCCCTCTCCCTCCATCTCCCTCCCTCTCCCTCCATCTCCCTCCCTCCTCCCTCCCTCCTCCTTCTCCCTCCCTCCTCCGTCTCCCTCCCTCTCTCCTTCTATCCGTCTCTCTCCCTCTCTGTCTCTCTCCGTCTCCCCCTCTCTGTCTCCCTCTCTCTCTGTCTCCCTCCTTCTGTCTCCCTGCCCCTCTCTCCCTCTCCCTCCCTCTCTCCCTCTCCTTCCCTCTCCGTCTCCCTCCCTCTCCCTCCGTCTCCCTCCCTCCCTCCTCCGTCTCCCTCCCTCCACCATCTCCCTCCCTCCTCCGTCTCCCTCCCTCCTCCGTCTCCCTCCCTCTCTCCTTCTTTCCGTCTCTACCCTTCTCCGTCTCTCTCTGTCTCCCCCTCTCTGTCTCCCTCTCTCTCTGTCTCCCTCCCTGTCTCCCTTCCCCTCTCTCCCTCTCCCTCCCTCTCTCCCTTTCCTTCCCTCTCTGTCTCCCTCCCTCTCCCTCCGTCTCCCTCCCTCCTCCATCTCCCTCCCTCCTCCATCTCCCTCCCTCTCTCCTTCTATCCGTCTCTCTCCGTCTCTCTCCGTCTCCCCCTCTCTGTCTCTCTCTCTCTCTGTCCCCCTCCCTCTGTCTCCCTCCCCCTCTCTCCCTCTCCCTCCCTCTCTCCCTCTCCTTCCCTCTCCGTCTCCCTCCCTCTCCCTCCGTCTCCCTCCCTCCTCCATCTCCCTCCCTCCTCCATCTCCCTCCCTCCTCCATCTCCCTCCCTCTCTCCTTCTATCCGTCTCTCTCCCTCGCTGTCTCTCTCCGTCTCCCCCTCTCCGTCTCCCTCCCTCTCTCTCTGTCTCCCTCCCTCCCTCTCACTCACTCTGTTTGTCGCCCTCTCTCTGTCTCCCTCCCTCTCCCTCTCTCTCCTTCCCTCTCCCTGTCTCCCTCCCTCAATCTCCCTCCCTCTATCTCTCTCTCTCCCTCTGTCTCACTCACTGTGTTTGTCTCCCTCCCTCTCTTTCTCCCTCCCTCTGTCTCCCTTCCTCTCCCTCTCTGTCTCCCTCCCTCCCTCTCTCTCTCTCTCTCTCTCCCTTGTCAAGGTGGCACCTTGGATACATGTAGGTTTGCACTGTTTTACAGTATGTCTGGAGATGCGCTCATAGAAGAAAGGGGGAATAGGGTCACAGCAAGTATAATAAACTCAAGACACCTCTCTCCCTCTCCCTCCCTCCCTCTCCTTCCCTCTCTGTCTCCCTCCCTCTCCCTCCGTCTCCCTCCCTCTCCCTCCATCTCCCTCCCTCCTCCCTCCCTCCTCCATCTCCCTCCCTCCTCCGTCTCCCTCCCTCTCTCCTTCTATCTGTCTCTCTCCCTCTCCATCTCTCTCGGTCTCCCCCTCTCTGTCTCCCTCTCTCTCTGTCTCCCTCCCTCTGTCTCCCTCCCTCCCCCTCTCTCCCTCTCCCTCCCTCTCTCCCTCTCCTTCCCTCTACGTATCCCTTCCTCTCCCTCCGTCTCCCTCCCTCCCTCCCTCCTCCATCTCCCTCCCTCCTCCATCTCCCTCCCTCCTCCGTCTCCCTCCCTCCTCCGTCTCCCTCCCTCTCTCCTTTCCATCTCTCCCCCTCTCCATCTCTCTCTGTCTCCCCCTCTCTGTCTCCCTCTCTCTCTGTCTCCCTCCCTGTCTCCCTCCCCCTCTCTCCCTCTCCCTCCCTCTCTCCCTCTCCTTCCTTCTCCGTCTCCCTCCCTCTCCCTCCGTCTCCCTCCCTCTCCCTCTGTCTCCCTCCCTCCTCCATCTCCCTCCCTCCTCCATCTCCCTCCTTCTCTCCTTCAATCCGTCCCTCTCCATCTCTCTCCGTCTCCCCCTCTCCGTCTCCCTCCCTCTCTCTCTGTCTCCCTCCCTCCCTCTCACTCACTCTGTTTGTTGCCCTCTCTCTGTCTCCCTCCCTCTCCCTCTCTCTCCTTCCCTCTCCCTGTCGACATCCCTCTCTCTCCCTCCCTCTATCTCTCTCTCTCTCCCTCTGTCTCACTCACTGTGTTTGTCTCCCTCCCTCTCTGTCTCCCTTCCTCTGTCTCCCTTCCTCCCCCTCTCTGTCTCCCTCCCTCCCTCTCTCTCTCTCTCTCTCCCTTGTCAAAGGTGGCGCCTTGGATACATGTAGGTTTGCACTGTTTTACAGTATGTCTGGAGATGTGCTCATAGAAGAAAGGGGGAATAGGGTCACAGCAAGTATAATAAACTCAAGACACCAACATAAATTGAGATAGTCATGACAGAAAGAGCCAGGCCTGCTGTATGTAAGCTGACTTGTAGCCCCATCTCTTTTTTACACAGTCTTCTTCCTCCTGTCTTGGCGACCCCTACTCCTCTTTTGGCCACATGTACCCACATCCTCCCTAACGCTCTTTTCCCCATCGTTGACCTCTTTTCTCTGCTATTCACTTTCTCACCACTTAATTCCCATTCTTCTTGAATCCTCCCCCTCAATGAGCCTACCCCATCAGCAGCAAAAAGCATCCGGTCCGGGCCTACACCAACCCTCATAGTTCTTCCTCACCCCACCCTTCCTGATTTCCCCCCTCATTGCCCCTCCCCGTCCTCGTTTCATCCAACATATCCTCCATTCATTTTCTACCTTTTTGTTTGATGTCCGGAGACTGTGTGGAATATCAACATGGGCGTCTGAAGGCACAGTTCCTATTCTGAGAGGGGAGGAGACCAACGTGAGCAACAAATTGAGGGTCCCCCTGAACTCAAAGGTGCGCTTTCATGGGAGACTAGACTGAGCTTATTTCAATGCTCTTAACTTTTTTAGCTCTTGTTCTCGAGTGTACTGTAGCACCACAGTTCCAGTTTAATTGAGAAAACAGCACTTTAACCATGGAAGTGTTGGTCCTTGCTTCCCTGGATCACACACAGCCGCCGCACCCAAGTGCTTCACAGGTCTTTTAAAGACCATTCACTTGTTAATGAGGCTTTGTTGTATTTCACCTCTTCTTAGCGCCCCTGCATCTCCACTGAATCAGAGTGGAGATGCAGGGGCGCTAAGAAGAGGTGAAATACAACAAAGCCTCATTAACAAGTGAATGGTTTTTAAAAGAATCGCCCGGCCCCCATAGCTCCGCGCTTCAACCTCCGATATAAAAAAACACAGAGGTATGTTGCCTGTCAGGTCCGCGGGCCGCCAAGAAAGGCTTGCCGGGCCGCTGGTGGCCCGCGGGCCGTACTATGAGTACCCGTGGTCTAAACCAATTACTGTCACTTTAGCCAATGGCACATTACTAAAAACAAAACAAAAATGTTAGTTTGACTCAAGTCAGAGTCATCTATATTTCTGACGGCCATCTCTAAATGTCTGAGCTTGTATTCTGTATAACTTTATTATGAGGACACTTTCAAAGACATAACGTCATTTGACTAGTACCTCGCACAAATTCAGTCGCCATATTAGTGGCCCATATAAAGTTCAATCTTATGAGAATACCGAGTGTGTTATTTTGTGAAATAACAGCCGGTGTCCCAAATGCAGTGTGAAGTGTCACTGTTACTCACTGTGTTCAGCTATGCTACTCTTTCTATGTTTTTGCGGTCAACCTTTACCAGCCTTGAGTTCCACATTGAGTCATACCACGTGATACACAATATTGACCTGAATATAGAATTACAAACAAAAAATCATAAGAGTAAATCAAAATGGTCTTATCTGCACAGTGCCCTCCACCACGATGACGTGATATTGAAGAAAAGGGTAGGGTGCAATGTCAACATCTCCATCCAAGAGTAGACACCTTCCTTTCCTCCTGTAGTGTGAAAAAACAAAATATAGACAAGTTAAAATCATCTGAATAAATCAATCAATATGAACATACATTATTTGCTGGGTTTTTATACATTCCCAGATTCCGTTTATGACAATTTCCAGAGAATTGTATAACTTGTAGGAAGAAGAGTCCCTTACAAGGCCAAACACTAATCTAGTTCTCATGTAGGTGGATTCCTAGCTCCTCATCCAAATTATGACCCCCTGAGCTTTTGGGCTGTAGGTCCAGAATGTGCCAGGATTCCTACTTTCTCAAATGGAGGACCCTATCGCCACCCCTGGAGTTCTGTTGTACTTAATCTATCGCAAAGTATCTTAAAAGTGAGCTATTGGATATATGGTACTCTGCAAAATGTCTAGCCACAGGGTAGTGTATGTCTTTAATGTTAATTGCCCTCATATGTTCGAGCACTCTTTTCTTAACTGTCAGTGTCGTGCTCCCCACATATAGCAAATTACACGTGCCTTCTAACACATAAATTACAAAGGTGGAACTGCACGTCAGAAATGGACTGATGGTTTCCACATTTCTGGGTGAGTATCATTGTTTTTTTTTTCATGTGGCTGTTGGGACAGGCCTTGCAATGGCCACATGGAAAAAACCCTTATAGGCTATGTTGAGTCATTGATGGTCTGTTCGTTATTTCACCTTTTACCAGTATGTCCTTAAGACTCCTCCCTTTCCTTTATGTGACCATGGTACGTTTGGGTAAACTGCGTCCTATAAAAGGGTCCCTGGCTATGATATTCCAGTTCTGCGTCAGTAATTTGGACATGTTTTGTGATTCAGTATTATATGTGAGAATCACTCTTGTGGTGTTTTCTTCCAGATCTTTCTCTATTGTCTCTTGTTTTTCTTTCAGTGTTTTGTCTCTAGTGATCTTACTAAATTTGTCAGCAGCTCTCTCCAAAACCCAAATAGGGTAGCCTCGTTCTCTAAACCTTTTGATCATGTTGGTTTTTCAGCGAGGTAATATTCTTGTATACTACAGTTTCTCCTTGCTCTCAGCAGTTCCCCATAAGGAATACGCCATTTAAACGTGTCCGGGTGACTGCTGATGGCATGAATAAGAGTGTTTCCTGCTATAATTTTATGGTGTAGTTTAGTGTGGAGCCTGTTTTTCTCTATCTCCACCTGGACATCTAGTAATTCAATCGATTTCCTACTCATGGTGTAAGTTAGTTTCAAATTATACTCATTCACACTCAGATTTTCAATGAATCTCTCAGCACTGGCATCACTTGCCCTCCATATGACTAACAGATCATGTATGTAGCGGACTCACGTGATTATCTCCCCCTCCATGTGATGCAGTGTCAGTTCTTTCTGAATTTTCTCCTCCCATACTCCCAAGAAAAGATTAGCAAAAGTGGGAGCAAAGCAAGTTCCCATAGCTGTTCCCAAGATTTGTTTGTACATTCTTCCGTTAAACATAAACATATTGTTGTATAGGCACATTTTCATAATTTCCAAAAACATGTTTGTATGTTCAAGGTAGCAAATCAGCCTGTTCTTAAAGAAATGTTGACAGGATTTTTTACCCAAAGTATGATCAACGATTGTGTACAGTGAATTCACATCCATAGTAATGAGGAGAAAATCTTCTTCTCATTCTATGCCATTAAGTTTCCTCAAAAAAGCTTTGGTGTCTTTTATGTACGATGGAAGAGCCATAACATACAGTCAAAGAAAATGGTCTACCTATTTAGAAATATTCTCCGATACATTTCCTATTGAGGAAACAATGGGTCTCCCTGTTGGTGACATAGGGTCTTTATGTATTTTAGGGAGGAGATAAAAAATAGGTAATTTTGGGTAATCACGTTTGAGATAGCAGAACTCCTCCCACTGTGAGATGCCACTGTCTTTCCAACCATTTAGCATATCTCATATGCGAACGATACTTTCAATGTATTGTTGCATATTGATTTGCATATAAAACTTAGTATCTTCCAATTGTCTCAAAGCTTCTTTTATGTACAACTTTTATCCCACAGCCCTTGTCTGCTGGGTATATTACAATATTATCATCCTCAGATAGTGATCTAAGCACTTTTTTTGTGCAGCTGTAAAATTCTGTTGTGAGAAATTAGTCATTTTCTGTTGTAGGAATTTCATCAGATCATTCATTACAGTGTTGTGGAATGTGTCGATATTATCATGTGACATATTTGTGAAGAAAGTGCGATTGGGTTTGAATTTAGTCAAAGCTGGTTGATCAGTGATTATATCAAGGGAATTTACAACAGAGTCATCTTCAAGACCTTTTTCTATGAGTAGTTCTTGCAAAGTCAGAAGTGTATCCACATCTCCCACTTTAAGACAAGAGCTAGGAATGGTGCTAGTGTCACTATTTGTTATGGACACGGTGACTGTGCAGACAGGATTCTGCGACCTCATATTCTTCAAACAATGCCATTTTCTGAGTTTGAGTTTTCTGATGAATTTATAAATATCTATCTGAGTTTCCGGATAGTTAAGGTGGTCTGATGGGCAAAAGGAAAGGCCTAAACACAATGCTCTTTTCTCTAGCATTGACAGCGGTCGATCAGACAAGTTAACAATAGTTTTGTTTACCATTGTGTCATCCATTACGTTTGTTTTTTGGAGCCAGTTGATTAGTTTCTCATTGGCCCCTTGCCTCTTTCTCTTCAGTTCTCTTTGTTGGTGTTGCTTTCTTCTCTGCCAGCTTCTTCCTGACTTCTTCCTCTGCATCGTTGTCCTCGTCCCCATGTCTTCGGTCGTGGTACTACTCTCTGTGTTTGGTGTCTCGTCTGAAGGAGGCGATACTCATCGAAAAAAGTCGTTGGTAGTCTCATTGTTACAACTCCATTTGATGTTGCACTTGTCAGTGAGCTCAAAAGCTCTCCCTCTATCGCTGCTTGTTATTGATTCCGTTACCGCTAGTAATTCCGGTCACATCTCCAACTGGTTCTCCCAGTGAGAGTTTGTCATATAGGTGGTCATACTTATGATTGTATGTGAGAATTCTCCCACTTTCATAGTTCATTCCTCCAACATCTTCGGGTTCAGGGATTCTTAAGATGGTGTTGTATATATTCTTAGACCCCGTGGAACCTTCTCCTTATCAATGTAATCTTGTAGAGACATCACCTCCCACCATTTGGATATCTCTGATTTTTTTAGTTTTTCCAATTTCTTAATTTTATCATGCAGGGTGGTATCTTTAGCACTTGTTTCTTTAGTCTGGTGACCTTTGTTGGGGGCTCGTGCAAAAAGACTTTGGGCAGCTGCCCTTTTTTCTGTCTCTTCTTCCATATTATGATTGATGTTCTTATGCATTCAGTATGTTCATCAAAATAGAATGGTAACTGAAAAAGCCCAATGTTATCCCCCCTCTATAGGATTAGAAGGTTCCTACTGCCATCGATATCTTAGATACACTGTGTGCTCTTGTGTCAGCACTTTCTCACAATTTCTTGTGTTGTAGTAGACCAGGCAGAGTGTTACGAGTATGGTACCTTATTCACTTTTATGACTTAAAGCTGTTGATATATGTCAGATTGTCAGAGAAAAAGTACAGCGCGATCCAATGCTCGTTGCCCTGCAATTGTATACTGGGTATCGCAGAGATCACTGAATTTAATCCAATTTACACTCAGGTCCTCTTGTTGATCTCTGTGCATCACCTAATTTTCTATTTTTCCTTTGTGAAACATATATCTCTCTCTATCTCTCTCTCTCTCTCTCTCTCTCTCTATATATATATATATATATATATATATATATATGTATATATATTACCTACTGGCGGTCGCCAGTAGGTAGTTATAGTTAGGACCCTGTTTCCATAGGAAAACCGCAACATTCTATTTTGAATAACTTTGGCGCCGGTCGACGAATCCTCGCCAAATTTTCAAAATAGGTGGGGCGCTGCGCTCCGCTCCTACCTTAAAAGTCTCGGGGGGATTCGTCAAGCGGGGGATGAGATAAAAGGGGGGTCCCAAACGCATTTTTCCCATGCATTTTTCCATAGGACCTTTAGACACAGCCACAGCCCGAACGGCTGAACAGAGTTCCTTGAAATTTGGCAGAGAGGTAGTCTACAGGTCAAGGAAGTGCCTTTTGTAGGTTTGGTGTAAATCTGTTCAGTAGATTCTGAGAAAATAGCCTTTAAATCAATATATATATCTGAGCCAGCTTACGGTGCGCTTACGGTGCGCTTACCGTACGCGTACGGTGACGTGCGCGAGCGCAATTCTGATTGGCTGTTCGATCTAAGTAAACATTCGAACCGGTCGAAACCAGGAAGCGGCGGCCGCCATTTTCTCTCTCGCACTCTGAGGGGGGCTGCAAAAACCAAGACAAAAAACATCTACAGGGGGAGTATATTCAGTTCTTAAACACCCAGCATCCATATATGGGTCCCCAAACAACCCCCAAGGCCAAAGAAACAAATTTATTTTTTTTCCAAAAATCGCCGATTACGCTTACCGTACGCGTACGGTAAAAAATTTATAAAAAAAAAAAATTATCCACACTTTCCCCAACCCGTGTGCAAATGGTGGCCATAGCGCACCATTTGTGCATGGCCTATGTACTTAAATGGAAAGTACAAATGAATAACGTTCACAACGAAGCGCATAATATGTCCCCCATGTGCGCACGGTGCGCGAAGCGCATCGTGCGTACATGGCCCATCCCGCGTAACGTGGGCATGCGGTGCGCGCAGCGCACCGCGTGACCACCGTGCGTGCACGGCACTAACTGCGTAAAGTGGGCGCGCGGTGCGCAAAGCGCACCGCGTGCTCACTGTGCGCGAAGCGCACCGTGCCCGCACGGAACGAACTGCGTTACCTGGGCGCGCACGCCACGAATGGCGTAAAGTAACTTAGCATTTAAAAAACCGTACAAATTCACTGAAAAAACCATAGGTTTCACACACGTTATAGTTAGGAATTAGCATTTAAAAAACCTTGCAAATTCACTGAAAAAACCATAGGTTTCACACAAGTTATAGTTAGCTGTACATTTCACTCGTAAAAAACCAATGAAATTCCTCCGTTATAGTTAGTGCAGGCAACTATAACTCACGCGACCGCAATCCTCTGCTGATGACATATGTGTCTTTATGAAAAAAAAATATTTGTAATATATGTATAGCTAAAATTTAATGGAAGAAGACATGGGCAAATAAGTGTCTAAATACAGTATTAGCATCAGCAGAGGATTGCGGTTGCGTGAGTTATAGTTGCCTGCACTAACTATAACGGAGGAATTTCATTGGTTTTTTACGAGTGAAATGTACAGCTAACTATAACTTGTGTGAAACCTATGGTTTTTTCAGTGAATTTGCAAGGTTTTTTAAATGCTAATTCCTAACTATAACGTGTGTGAAACCTATGGTTTTTTCAGTGAATATATATATATATATATATATATATATATATATATATGTATGTATATATATATATACATGTGTATCTTGGGCTGAGGAAGGCCGGATTCAATAAAGAAGCTTACTAACTCACAGCCTCGTGTGCGTGCTCGTTTTCCTTTTGGAATCATAGATGTGCTGATATATATATATCCTCCAATGCAGGTTCACTTTGTCGGGTTACTCGGCACTCTATTACTTGGGCGGAATCCTCACGCCTCTGAGCACTGTGGGATTTGAAGTCCTTTTAAAATAATAGACTAACTTTTCACATTTTGTGCTCAATCAGTGCATGAAATGAGTTATATATAAGTGATAACAAGCGATTAAAGGAAAACAAATCATTATTATTTTAAATTCATCATTTTGATTAAGTGCAATCATATTCATTAAAACACAGAGTGTGTTTCAAAATTACTTTCCTATTTTTCAAACCCACATCCAAAAAAGGAAGAAAAATTCATTAAGGTAGCTCAAATATGTCAATGTATCCCTCCAGTGGGGTGATGCCAAATAATTCATATGTCCATTCTTCCTTAAAAAGATCATCTTATGTTTATGGTGTTTTTGATTGCACATAATATATATTTCCTTCGCGAAGCCTTTAGGGATGACACATAGTCTTTGCTCAGTTTTGTCCTGTTTTCTTATGTCCTCTGTTAATTTTTTTCTTTTTTATTGTTATTTCAAAGGTGACTGTACAGTTGCTCACTTTGATTCAATCCGTTAGGTGTTAATGTTCTAAGGTTAATGATGTGGTGTGATTCCTTCTGGAGTAAAGTTCTTTCTCTGTTTCCACCCATGTCATTCAGTGGAACTGTTTCTATGCCATAGAATTTCCAGAGTTTCCAATTGCTCATGTGAGACTGTTCCATATGCCTTGCCACTGCGCTTGTTTTGTCCTTGTTTGATATTGCCCGGACATGTTCTAATATTCACTTTTTCAATTCGCAAATTGTGCTGCCCACATGTTTTAGTTGACACAGACATTCTCTGAAACATTTTCTGTGAATTGACTTTTGCAAGAGATTAATTCTTTGATTTTCCACCTTTTGTTGTTTGCTAATTTGATTTCTGTTGTGGGATTGGTGATTTGACAAACCTTACAGTTATGGCAGATGATAAACCCTTTTGTGGTAAGCCATTGAGTGGATTTTTTTCTTTTGTAGTGACTATGCACTAGGCAATCTTTCAAGTTTCTCGCTCCTCGATATGTGATCGTTGGATGTTTTCCTACAAGTTTCCCTACAGTTTCATCCAGTTGCAAAACTTTCCAGTTCTTTCTGATGATTTTACTTATCTCTTTAGAATAATTTGAATAATCCATGATCATCCTTATGGGTTCCGGTTTGTCAGGTTTGGTTCTCTGTTTTGGGGTTAGGCAGTCTTCCCTTGATCTTTCATCTGATTTTTTTCAACATCTCTTCACTATGCTCTTATTATACTGCCTTTGTTCAAATCTTATAGCCGTTGCTGCGCTGTGTTTTTGCCATTCCACTTCTTCCGTTACAGATTCCTCGAATCCTTAAGAATTCACCGTAAGGTATACTTGCGATAAGGGAGGGCTGGTGGAAACTTTTGGCTTCCAATGTTGCATTTGTGGCTGTTGTTTTGCGCTGCAGGATTGTTTGAATTGGATTATTTCTGATGTATATTTTGGTGTCCAGGAAGGTCACCCTCTCACCACTTATCTCATAGGTGAATCTTAGATTTGTTGTACTTGTGTTTAAAATTCTGAAATAATCTTGGAATTCAGTTTTTGTTCCATCCCAAATGATCAATAGGTCGTCTATAAAGCGACTCCACATCACTATCTTGTTTGTCATGTCCCGGATGCCAAGCCTCCTCTTTCTCCCACCATCCCATTGCTAGGCAGCCATAGCTTGGGCTAAAGGAAAATACCATCCCTGTCCCCTTATTTTGGCAGTATATCTCCTCGCCAAAGACAAAGATGTTTTGTGTCAAACAAATTGAGATTAGTTCCAATAACATCTTATTGTGGTCACTGTAATGGATATTTCTTTCCTGAAGAAAAAATTCACAGGCTTTCATACCCATTTCATTTTTAATGTTGGTGTAGAGGGCATTGACATCCATCGTGATAAGATGATATGTTTCTTGTCAAGGTGTATTTTGCAGTTTCTCAGTAGGTTGGTAGTGTCCTTTATGTAGGAGTTCAATTTGGAAACATACGGTGCTAGAAAATAATCGATGTAGTTGGCAATCGGCTCCAATAGTGAGCCCTTTGCAGATAAAATTGGTCTGCCAGGTGGTTTTTTGGAGTCTTTATGCAGCTTAGGAAGGAAATAAATTTTTGCTGTCATTGGAAATTGTACCGTGAGATATTTCCACTCTTCTTCATCAATCAGATTATTTGAAACCCATTCTGTGAGTTTTTTGTCCAATTTTCTTTTTATGTCGGCAGTTGGATTGACTTTCAATCTTTCATAATATTCAAGGCAGTACAATAAGAGCATAGTGAGGAGATGTTGGAAAAAATCAAATGAAAGATTAAGGGAAGACTGCCTATCCCCAAAACAGAGAACCCAACCTGACAAACAGGAAACCCATAAGGATTATCATGGATTATTCAAATGATTCTAAAGAGATAAGTAAAATCAACAGAAAGACCTGGAAAATTTTGTAACTGGATGAAACTGTAGGGAAACTCGTAGGAAAACATCCAATGATCACATATTGAAGAGCGAGAAACTTGAAAGATCGCCTAGTGCATAGTCACTACAAAGGGAAAAAATCCACTCAATGGCTTAACACAAAAGGGTTTGTCAAATGCCATAACTGTAAGATTTGTCAAATCGCCAAACCCACAACAGAAATCAAATTAGCAAACAAAAAAAGGTGGAAAATCAAAGAATTAATCTCTTGCAAAAGCCAATTCACAATATATGTCATAGAATGCCCATGTCAACTAGAATATGTGGGCAGCATAATTTGTGAATTGAAAAAGCGAATATTAGAACATGTCCGGGCAACATCAAACAAGGACAAAACAAACGCAGTGGCAAGGCATATGGAGCAATCCCACATGAGCAATTGGAAACTCTTGAAATTCTATGGCATAGAAACAGTTCCACTGAATGACTGGGGTGGAAACAGAGAAAGAACTCTACGCCAGAAGGAATCATGCCACATCATTAACCTTAGAACGTGAACACCTAACGGATTGAATCAAAGTGAGGAACTGTACAGTTACCTTTGAGATCACAATAAAAAAGAAAAAAAGAAAAAATTAACAGAGGACATAAGAAAACAAGAAAAAACTGAGCAAAGGCTTTGGGGCCGATTCCAATCCTGGAAAAAGGCCGTATGAATTGTCATACGGAGTGTTTTCTCCGTACAACTCGTACCCGGTAAACTGTCCGTACAACCTAGGAAGTACGATTCGTACAGAAAGCCTATTTCCGTACGAATCGTACAAAAGACCGTACGGGTACAAAAAACCTATGATTCTGATCCGGAACAGCCTGTACGCAACGTCCGTACGTATGTAAGCAGGGTTTTATGGCCCAGCAAGTACGATTCGTCCCTACGTCACTCTGTACGGCTCTTTTTTTACGGGAGCCAATAACAGCCATAAAAGCTGAGTCCCCAGGGATAGGAGTCGTACAGGCATACACCCCGTGCATTGCATATGTACGCACCGTACCCCCCGCGCGTATGTACGCACCATACCCCCAGCGCGTACGCACTGGGGTTACGGTGCGTACATATGCGCTGGGGGTATGGTGCGTACATACGCGCTGGGGGTACGGTGCGTACATACGTGCTGGGGGTACACACCGTACATACGCGCTGGGGGTATGCACTGTACATACGCGCTGGGGGGCCTGTACGACTCGCACCCCGGAAACAACTTTTCCCGGGATACGAGTCGTACAAACTTCGCTTCGTAGCGGGTAAAGTCATTCCCCGTGTACAGGACGTTTTCCGTACGAATCGTAAATCGGAAAGCCGGTCCGGATCGTACTTGTACGCTCTGACTGTATTTTTACGATTCGGAAGGAAAAGTGTTCGGTTACATCTCGTACAACTTTTCCCACTACGATTCGTACGGATCGGGCCGATCCGTATGTACATTTTCCCGTACGAATCGTACTTCAGGGGTCGGACGTGACTTGTACGATTCGTACGGAAAAAAATACGGATACGAGTCGTACGGAAAAAAAAAATACAGGATCGGAATCGGCCCCTTTGTGTCATCCCTAAAGGCTTAGCAAATGAAATTTATATTATGCGCAATCAAAAACACCATAAACATAAGATGATATTTTTAAGGAAGAATGGACATATGAATTATTTGGCATCACCCCACTGGAGGGATAAATTGACATATTTGAGCTACCTTAATTAATTTGCCTTCCTTTTTTGCATGTGGGTTTGAAAAATAGGAAAATAATTTTGAAACACACTTTGTGTTTTAATGAATATGTTTGCACTTCATCAAAATGATGCATTTAAAATAATAATGATTTGTTTTCCTTTAATAACTTTTTATCACTTGTATATAACTAATGTCATGCACAAATTGAGCACATATTGTGAAAAGTTAGAATAATATTTTGATTCACAATGGGAATAGTACTTGGTGCCACAGCAGTATCCGGAATCAAGGTTGATTTTACAATTGTATCACAAGTACCAAAATCATGAGTCTTAGAAGATGGAACACAGACATCAGGTCCAGAATCAGAACCATCAAAGGTGTCTAGAAAATTCTTAAAATCTTCCTTGTCCTTATTAATTACCGTATCTTTTTGTGGAATAACAAGAGGTTTACTAACAACATCATTAGACCTGTACATAGATACCCGTCTGAAATTCCAAATTTTCCCACCTTGTACTCTGACTGCTTTGCTAAAAACCTCAGTTACTTTGACAGGGTCAGACCATTTAGACAATTTTTTGTCAGGACAACCAAATTTAACTCGTACCAAATCACCCACTCTAATTTTACAATTCAACAGACGATTTTTGCAAGTATCTCTTCGCATTTTATCTTGATATTTACGTACACATTCTCTGACTAATTTAAAATCTAAAATTGGATCATGAAGATTATTTGTTTTCAACCACCAAGGCATAAGCTTTGAACTAGGTTTCCTTCCCCTTAACATTTCAAAAGGAGAACAGCCAGTAACAGAGTTAGGGGATGTACGATACGTAAGTAAAGTGGCTTGCAAAGCTTTCCTCCAATCGATGTTACTCTTAATAGCTAATTGTATGGATTCTTTTACCACCCTGTTGAAACGTTCAACTTGACCATTGGCCATAGGATTATAATTAGAAACTCTTTTATGAATAATACCAAATTTATTTAAAAACATCTCTAGCTCTTTACTGATGAATTGTGGAACGTTGTCGGAAACAAGTTCAGCAGGAAGACCTTCCCTGCTGAATACATTATCCAAAAACTCTATAACTTGAGTTGAGGTGATTTTGTCTACAATTTTGACTTCTGGCCATTTTGAAAAATAATCTACCAAGACCAGAGCAGAAACGTGTTTGGCTACAAAGAGAAAGAGGACCAATTATGTCAACCCCCAGTTTCCTCCATGGTCCTTGCGAATATTTAATGGGAGAGATATCCGCAGATAAAGGTTTAACTGACTTGTCGCTTTTAGAGCATTGGGCACATTCTCTAATCCACCTGTCCACCATGCTGTCAATGCAAGGCCACCAATAGAATTCCCTCAAGTGTCGCTTGGTGCAGGACATACCCAAATGTCCTTCATGGGACAAATTGATCAATTTTCCCTGATTTCTTGAGGAGGAACAATTTTATCACCTCTGGTTACAAATCCGTGTGAAAACATACGTTCGTCCCTGATTTTAAAAAATGAACTAATTTCTCCATACAACTTTCTCTCTTCAGGCCATCCAACTTGCAAGTATTTTATCACACTATTCAGTATTACATCATCAGACATTGCCTTTGCCCACACTTCCTCTGAAATGGTTTCCGAGTTTACACTATAATTATCATCTTCCATGGTATAAGCTATATCACATTCTTCTGTGTCCCTATCCAGCTTTGGAACATCAGGCAAAGGCAAAGGAAGTCGAGACATGCAATCGGCATGTACATTCAAACGGCCAGGGATGTATACAACTGAGCATTGGTACTCTTGCAGTTTGGCAGCTAATCTTGCCAAACGCGCGTGAGTGTTCTGCCACCTCCCGCTGCTAACATGTTAATTAGAGGTTTATGATCTGTCCTTAATTGAAACTTCGTGCCCCACAAAAATTGTCTGAAGTGTTGGGCAGCCCAAGTGCATGCAAGCAATTCTCTCTCTAACGTGGAATAGTTATATTCTGCACCACGCAGTGATCTGGAAGCATAAGACACTACAAGCTCTTCTCCAAAATTCGTTTGCATAAGCACCGCACCTAAACCCGTGCTGCTAGCATCCACTGCTACTATACATTCTCCTCTGATATTGAAAGGTCTCAAAAAGGGGGCAGAGTTGATATCCTTTTTTATTGCTTCAAAAGCTAGTTTTCGCTCCTCAACCCAGATAAATTTGGCATTTTTCTTCAATAATATATGTAGAGGAAATACTTTTGAAGAATAATTCTTCACAAACTTACTATAGAATTCAGTTAGACCTAAAAAGGACATTAACTGCTCTTTAGTGGTAGGTGCAGGTGCCTTATAAATACTAATTACATGGTCTAACTTCGGTTTGATACCGTCACTTCATATTTCATGTCCCAGATATTCAACACTATCCTTCCTGAATTTACATTTAGAAAATGTGAGCGTTAAACCTTTCCTTTGTATACTATCTAAAACCTTTTTTAGATTAGAGTCATGTCAAAAAAAAATCCAAAAATTAAGATGTCGTCTTGGAAGGCAATTGCACCAGGACAACCTTCCAACACATCCTTCATAAGCCTCTGAAAGACTGAGGCCGCACTAGCTAACCCAAAAGGCATCCGTAAGAATTGGAACATACCTTCCGGTGTAATAAATGCTGTTAGACATTTGGATTCCTCGTGTAACATAATTTGGTGGTATGCACTAGCTAGATCCACAGTGGAAAACACACAGGCACCAGAGAGAGTTTAGATCAATTTGTGTATATTGGGTAAGGGGTGTCTGTCAATCCAGATCTCTTTATTCAAACTGCGTAGATCACCACGCAAACGGAGATCCCCGTTACTTTTGAGGGAAAGAACCACTGGGGAAACCCAAGGAGAAGATTCTATAGGTTCAATCACGTTCCGAGAAACTAGAGCTGCTAACATGTCTTTCAATTTGGTGCGGTAAGCCAAAGGTACATTGCGGACTTTATGCCTCACTGAAACAGCAGAGTCTTTGAGGATAATCTTGTGTTTGAAATCTACATATTTTCCAAGAGTATCATTAAATACCCTAGGGTACAAGTTTTTTATGTTTAGTACAAATGCCTCATCGTCTGTAGAAACACTATACACAGGCAATTTTATACCCAACTCCTGTTGGTGTGGCTATCCTAATATAGATACTCCTTTGGTCGCAACATACAATTTACCTTTAATTGTTTTCCCTTTGAAACCAAAATCTACCCAAATGAATCCCTTCAAGTCAATTTTGTGCCCTGAATAACTACCCGGTTTGATATCTGGAGGTAACAATTCTTTGCTATCCCACAATTTTTTAAATACATCCTTACCAATAATAGAATACCACGCACAAGAATCAATCATCATTGACACTTCTTTCCCATCAACCAATATTATACCAGATGGAAAACCTTTACAATTATTCTCACATACACAAGAAATACAATTGAATTCATTAAATTCTGTAGAGATTTCATCCTCTTCAAAAGTAACGCAGTTGACTTTCTGTAATGACCTACACATTTTCCCAAAATGACCTGCTTTCTTACATTTAATACAAATTTTATTCCAAGCAGGACACCCTTTGTAATTACCTACGTGATCAAAACTGCCACATCTGTAGCAGATCACAGGATTTCGTCTATTGCTGAATTTATTGTCTTTAAAACCAGAGTCTTTCCTATTGACAAATGGCGGTCTTTTGGGCGTGAATTGATTCTTTACTAGTGATATGTCAGCTACAGGGTCTTGCCCCTTTGCACTAAAAGTTTGAGGTTGACCTCTGATCTCGCTAACAAACTTTTCGGATTGTTCAACGCCTTTGGCAATATTAACTACAGCACTTAATGACGATTCTGTGCCTAACCACACCCTTTCCTGTATCTTCTTACTCTTTGTCTTCATCATTATTTGGTCTCTTAGTACCTGCTCATAAATAATGGTATCAAATGCACATGAACCCGCTAAAGAACGTAAAGCAGATACATAATTCTCGATTGATTCATCTTCTCTCTGAGCGCGAGAGTAGAATTTGAATCTTTCCATTACCACATTTATTTTCTTCCCAAATCTGATACTCATTTTCTTGACAGCGACTTCAAAAACATTTACTCCTTCTGTACTCTCAAGAGGAGGTAAATTATCGAATTCCTTAATGCCTTGGCCACCTAAACAATGTCTAAAGAGATCCAATTTTCTTTTGGGAGAACAACCCTCCTCCTCTAAAACTTCCACGTAAGCTAGAAACATGGGATACCACAAATCCCATTCCATCTTAGGTTCACCAGCAGAGGGTAAAAAATGTGGGGGTGCTGAATTGTTGGACATTGTGAATATAGAAATAAGACAAATTCGACAACAATATCAGAATTATGTATGTGCAATACTATTCATATGTAATCTAAGGTTTTGAATACCCACAACTTTCCTTGCCCTGTTTAGTATATGTGGTGTATAGTTTGCATTACATTTCTGATGTAAAATTACATATAACAGAATCCTATTTACAGAAATAATACAACTAGTAAGTAGTTCCTTGAAGAAAAGAGAGGAAGAAAGAAAAAAAAGAAAAAAACTTTTCCTTACTTGAGAGGTGTGCAAATCACCGAAATAATGTTCGCACCTTTTTTTTTCTTTTAAAAATAAAATAAAATACAAATAAAGCAATCAACAAAATGAGAAAATGCTCCTAAATAGTCAAAGAGATGATGCCACTGATGAAGTTCCACACCTAAGATGGCCGCCGGAAGCGCGTCATGTCATCACGCTCCCAGCATGCACTATAACATTGGACTTTCCGTCTTCCACTTGCGTGAAGGTGCGCGAACGTTGAGATGGAATTCTAATGTTTCCTTTCAAATATTTTGTGCTGCAGAACACGATCCGACAGTAAAAATTTAGAAATCACTCAGATCACAAACAAATTGTTAAAGTTGCTGCGGGCGCGGCACCTCAAAAATAGCAAAATCACTCGGATCACAAACAAGTTGTTAAAGTTGCTGCGGGCGCGGCACCTCAAAAACGGCAAAAGAGGCTATCCTTATCGCTTTCCTAAACGACAAACCGCATCCACTGTTCCTTCTGCCCACTGCCACACTGCTTCCTCGGGCTCTGTCACTGGTGTGCAGCTACGCAGGACAAACACTTGGCTCAGCCGCGGGTGCAATCACAACACAATCTTTCGTGCAGCCACTGGTGCATTCACGCACTTAGCCGAATAAATTAGAGCGGAAATACCTTCAGACTATTTCAACAAAGTGAACGCTGTCCTCTCCTTGACTTCTGCTCGTCGTCAACATGAAGTAACGATGTTAAAGGACAAGTTGCAGGTTTCATGTATATTTATTGGGTCTGTAGAGAACAGCTTAAACAACCACTTCCAGACGGTTCATTGAGATTCCTCAACCGTCCAGAGTGGAACATAGAACCCCAGAAGACTCATGACATTCTACAATGTGAACACTACAGTTAGTCTATTATTTTAAAAGTATTACAAATCCCAGAATGCTCAGAGGTGCCCAACAGGATTGACAGGAAATGATATGTCAACTTCAAAATAGAACTTTAACGGAGTTTTTTGAGCACAAACTATGATCGTGAGCAAGGTCTTGTGACAAGACCTAAACGCGTTGATCTGTAACTTTCATTTTTGAAATAATGAGCTGAATATTCAGAAAAGAAAAGAAGAATTGTTTTGCATTTATGGAGTGTGACCCTGTTCCTTCTGTTCTGGAGGAGTTGTGTGTGATATATATTGGACACTCTAAAACATTTTTGAAAAACGCCAGACCGCCATTCACCCGAGAATGCCATGCAATCAGAGGATTGGACTGCGACTTCACAGGGAGGTGCGACTTACTTAAGTGGCACCTGAGGGCGCAATATGGGATGTATGTGTCGGAGTGAGTGTCTCGCTGAACTGCCCGCCATCCACACAATATCTTTGCAGGCAGGCTGTGAGGAGCAGACACCGCCCACTGGGGCCAGTACTTATGCCTGATGCCTGCTCCGCGCGGACTTGGAGTTTGAGTCTGGGCTTTCCAATGTGCCTGCAAGGTGTGCTCTATCCAATCGCAGTGGGGCATGCTATTTAAAAGTGTGGACAGGTTTTAATCGTTTGGTTCTGACTGCATCTGGGGAAGTCCACTAAGGATGAAACGCGTCATGCACCATGTCAGAATAAAGGAGCATTTCAAAGATTGACCCGCGTGTGCTCAACTTCTTTAATTCAGGGAAGTTTGGTCAGGATATAAATATATATGTATGTATATATATATTTATATGTATATATATTCACTGAAAAAACATATGTTACAGGGACATTATCGGTAGCAAATAGATTTTAAAAAACCTCGGAAATTCACTGAAAAAATCAAAGGTTACAGGGACATAATAGTTTGGCTCATATTTTACTTGTACCAAACCAGAGAAAGACAGCAGTTATGGTTCCCTAAACTAACTATAATTTAACCCCCCGCAATGCACTGCTTGATCCATTCAACACCTCATAGATAAACTTACAATGCATTGAATGTATCTTCAAGGCACTATGCCTGATATCTGATTAAAATGATACAATATCCAAGAAAGACACAGGAATTAATTCATCTGACTCTCTACAAACATAGCCAAAAACCTAAATAATATAGACCCCTGTCATCGGATTTATTACACACTAGTAGAGAATGGGCTCAGATGTGAATACATTTACAGTGATTAAACATCAGAGATATCATAAAGAAAAACAATATGCAACATTGAACTTCTACTGCAAATATCAATTTGGTGAATATATAAATGCTGTACTTAGTCATGGCCACATAATTGCAACTAAATTGTTATTGTTTATAATTATAGACTGCACTAATGTTTTATTTTTTGTTCACCTCAAATACCACAATGCTTCATAATGAGCTGCATTCTGACATGTATAAATGATGAAAACTAATGATGGACTCACAAAATCGTGAACAAGACCTTGTGATCAAAACGCGTCGGTGGTGGTGTGTTGGCGGCAGAATGTGGCCACTAATAAATTGAACTTACTACAATACTCTCCTAGAGTGTGGCGTATATTTCTTTAGTTGGCTGATATCTATATATATATATATAAATATATATATATATATATATATCCACAAAAAAGGTTACCCTGCTTGAGAATGCCACACAGTGAGAGGTTAATCCTTTCTTTATTGCAGGTAAGCAGAAAACAGCGCGTTGCTCCTCAATGTCAAAAAGCGCCATACATGTTTCGGGCTAACCGCCCTTGATCACTGGCAACAACACAGGCGCCCACAGCTGCTTGCATTTAAAGTCATTGGCTCCGCCCTCTAACGACAGTGCATTCTGGGCAAAGGAGTTCATTACCATAGTGGGATTATTCTCCGTGGTGGTAGCAGCCGGTTCTGTGTCATAAACTGCATTCCCCAAGTGGGCTGGCATGGAGGGAAACTTGCAGCCTTCCGCATAGTATCAACTCCCACAACAGTTGGAACCTCTGACTCCACGGAAACACGAAAGTTCAGCAGGTCCGTGGCCCGAGTAAGCGGGGGGCATTATAGAGGGCGGAGCCAATGACTTTAAATGCAAGCAGCTGTGGGCGCCTGTGTTGTTGCCAGTGATCAAGGGCGGTTAGCCCGAAACATGTATGGCACTTTTTGACATTGAGGAGCAACGTGCTGTTTTCTGCTTACCTGCAATAAAGAAAGGATTAACCTCTCACTGTGTGGCATTCTCAAGCAGGGTAACCTTTTTTGTGGATATATATATATATTTATGGTGGTGATGGTGTCGGGCATTGAAAAATAAAATATTGAGCACCAGTCAACGGGTTCGCTTCGTCCTTTTTTCCGGTGTACCAGTGTGCCTGTTGGACGACTTTATCTCATATATATATATATATATATATATTACCTACTGGCGGTCGCCAGTAGGTAGTTATAGTTAGGACCACGTTTCCATAGGAAATCCGCAACATTCTATTTTGAATAACTTTGGCGCCGGTCGACGAATCCTCGCGAATTTTTCAAAATAGGTGGGGTGCTACGCTCCGCTCCTACCCTGAAAGTCTCGGGGGGATTCGTCAAGCGGGGGCTGAGATAAAAGGGGGGTCCCAAAACGCGTTTTTCCCATGCATTTTTCCATAGGACCTTTAGACAGGGCTACAGCCCGAACGGCTGAACAGAATTTAATGAAATTTGGCAGAGAGGTAGTCCCCAGGTCAAGGAAGTGCCTTTTGTAGGTTTGGTGTAAATCTGTTCAGTAGATTCTGAGAAAATAGCCTTTAAATCAATATATATATCTGTGGCAGCTTACGGTGCGCTTACCGTGCGCTTACCGTAAGCTTACCGTACGCGTACGGTGGCGTGCGCGAGCGCGATTCTGATTGGCTCTTAGATCTTAGTAAACATTCGAGTCGGTCGAAACCAGGAAGCGCCGGCCGCCATTTTCTCTCTCGCTTCCTGAGTTGGGCAGCAAAAACATACCCCAAATATATGTAAAGAGGCAGTTTCATGAGATCCTAACCACCCAGCATTGATACAGGGGTCCCCAAACCACCCCCAAGCCAAAAAAAAAAAAATTTTTTTTTCGGAAAATCGCCGATTACGCTTACCGTACGCGCACGGTAAAAAATTATAAAAAAAAAAAAACTATCCACATTCTCCCCACCCCGTGTGCAAATGGTGCCCGAAGAATACATTTCACAAAGATGCGCAAAATATGTCCCCCATGTGCGCACGGTGCGCGAAGCGCATCGTGCGTACATGGCCAATCCCGCTTAACGTGGGCACGCGGTGCGCGCAGCGCACCGCGTGACCACTGTGCATGCACGGCACTAACTGCGTAAAGTGGGCGCGCGGTGCACGAAGCGCACAGCGTGCTCACTGTGCGCGCACGGTGCGCGAAGCGCACCGTGCGCGCACGGAACGAACTGCGTTAACTGGGCGCGCACGCCACGAATGGCGTAAAGTAACTTAGCATTTAAAAAACCTTGCAAATTCACTGAAAAAACCATAGGTTTCACACATGTTATAGTTAGCTGGACATTTTACTGATAAAAAACCAATGAAATTCCCCCGTTATAGTTACTGCAGGCAACTATAACTCACGCGACCGCAATCTTCTGCTGATGACATATGTGTCTTTATGAAAAAAAAATATTTGTAATATATGTAAAGCTAAAATTTAATGGAAGAAGACATGGGCAAATAAGTGTCTAAATACAGTATTAGCATCAGCAGAGGATTGCGGTCGCGTGAGTTATAGTTGCCTGCAGTAACTATAACGGGGGAATTTCATTGGTTTTTTATCAGTAAAATGTCCAGCTAACTATAACATGTGTGAAACCTATGGTTTTTTCAGTGAATATATATATATATATATATATATGTATATATATATATATATATATATAAAAATTCACTGAAAAAAACATAGGTTTCACACATGTTATAGTGGACATTTCACTCATAAAAAACCATTGAAATTCCCCCGTTATAGTTAGTTCAGCTAACTATAACTCGCGCAACCGCAATCCACTGCTGATGACGTCACATATTACATCACTGTATTCACTAAGATACTGTTAATAAGTCAGTTATACAATTAAGTTTACAAAAAAAACCATCCATTTAGACACTTATTTACCCATTTATTCTTCCATTAACCTTTAGATATACATGTATAAAAAATATTTATTTTTCAGAAAGACACATATTCACTGGATGATGTCATCAGTGATGTCATCAGTGATGTCATTTGAGATGTCATCAGTGATGTCATGAGTGATGTCACTGACCATGTCATGAGTGATGTAATATGTGACGTCATCAGCAGTGGATTGCGGTCGCGCGAGTTATAGTTAGCTGAACTAACTATAACGGGGGAATTTCAATGGTTTTTTATGAGTGAAATGTCCAGCTAACTATAACATGTGTGAAACCTATGGTTTTTTCAGTGAATATATATATATATATATATATATATAGATACACAAATCACTATTTCCCCATGGCAAGAAATACGCGCCCCAAGGAAGACGCGCACTCCGAAATACTTGCATCCACAGATTTATTTTGCAATCACCATGGAAAGTCTCAGGTATGGGCACAGCAACACTTGACGCATTTCGGCGAATGTGTCGCAGCATTCATAAGTCCTGTGAAGGCACTCTTTTCTGCTAAACACTAATACCTCTGTGCCTTAAATCTTTTGTTTTCCCGGGGGTAGGTTATTTGTTTGTGTGCACCTTGAGTTATATATATTGTTTTCACTGTTTTTGGAGCTATGCCATGTATGTTGCATGCTTGCGAAACACTTATAGGGGCGCATGTTATTATGCCTTGGAATGTAACTAATTAGGAACTTCCATTTTACAATGCCCCGGATTATGATCGGATAATGAGCCCCTTAGTGGCTCATGAGTTGGACTGTTCTGGCGTCAGTATTATGGCCTGTTGAGCAGCACATGGAGTCCTTGGGAATTGGGACATCGGAACGGCTGCAGCTGAATTCTTAGCGAGAAGTTATCTTGAAGAACACACCAGTTGTCCTCGAAGGGTGCTGGAGGCTCCGGTTGTCGAGGAACATGTGTGTTCCTTCCCCTTGCTGAACTGGATGGCAGATAATTTTGCAGAACATTCCAATGATTTCCTCTTGGAAGCTGTTGCAACTTATTCTGCTTATACATTGATGGATTGACTTTTTTGTCCCTTCATTTCGTCATATGTCCTTCAATGATGTTTTTTTTTCCTTTAAATGGGTTTTTTTCAATCCTTTTTTATTTTTTCTTAGTTTTTTCTTTGAACTTCTTCACTTACCTTATATGGACTTACAATTTATGCCCTTGGTTCCGTTCTATCAAACTTGAACTCTGCGTTCTTGCAAGTGCGCCCCTACTGGTTAGTGGTCCGATCAAGGGGGGGGTGTAGTGAAGATTGCTATCTATATACGTACAATGCTAAGTTAGCACAACCGCGTTAGATGTTAGAAAGTCATCTTGCCGCTTTTGCTGCTTCTGCACACGACAATGTTGTCACATGTTATTAATTGAGAAATGCTTGCTCGACTTTGCTTCACATGAGAGCTGTCTGTTGTTCACATCCCGAACAGTGAGCAGCGACCTTGGTCTGAACATTGTTTAAAGAAACAGTCTGGGTCGCTAGACGGTGCATGTTGTTGGGTTCAGGTTGATCGGCCCACTATTTAGCCATAACACGCACGCAGCTGCAAATACCTGAAAGTCGGGTGCTTTTAATATTGCAGTGTTGCATGTTTTTCATTACATTCGAAAGAAGAGCTTTCCCAGGAGCAGAGTCTAGCTGATCCTGTGATGTGATTCCACTAAGCTGATCTTTACGGTATGGGGTTCCCCATTCAAGCCTAGAGACCTTTTATTAGTCTAATAATAATAATATTAGTTTACTAGCGAAAGGAAGGTGGTTTCATCCACTGTCATTTTATTATGATTACTCCTTTCATTTTCTATGGTATTGTAACTATGCTGATGGTTTTGATCTTAATCATTTGTCTGCTTATGTTAGCCAAAGTACTGCATCTTAGGACACGAGGTTTATAAAATAAACTCTTTAAACTTTACCGGGTCTCTGTTTATTCTGTTGTGGACTGATATGAAAATAATTACGAACAGGTATTTCTGATTCCCACCATTCCTGAGAATACCCTAAGGCGCTTGTTCTGGGTTGTCTATACATTGGGACCGCCGAGATAAAACTCGGATAACGAATGGGACACTGATGCTGGTCGGATAAGGGGTTCTGGGTTCTGAGGTGAGTTTTTGGTACACCACAATTCACTGAGGTCCTGGTTTCCTTTGCATAGTTCTGTGCATAAGCAGAATCCCTGCAACAGGGTATTACTTCTCTGTTTTATTTTTACGTTATATGGTTAAAAGGAGTATTAGGGATTTTTGGGGAAGATGTGATAAACTGTTATCAGATGGTTGTGCACAATATTTATCAGGCCGTGAGGAAGACATTTAGGGTGAACGCGTTGCTGAATAAACCTTAGAAACTTTCAAACTGTGGCGTACGAGATCCTATGTGTCTTCATCCTGGCACTTTGTTTCTTTTTGATATATATATATATGACCTAATTTTCAAAGGGAAATAATTTTTTGTTTTACTAATAACTTTGGCGCCGTTTGACAAATCTTCACAATATTTCAAAACTATAGTGCAAGTCACTTCAGCTGCTGTCTGGAAAGTTTCGGGGAGATTCATCAAGTGGGGCTGAGAAAAAGGGGGTGTCCCAAAACTCATTTTCCCCATGCAATTTCCCATTGGGATTTTAGACACAACTACGGCCCAAACCACTGAACGGAATTTTACCAAATTTGGCAGAAAGCCTGATCTTGTTGGAGAAAGAGGGCTTTTTGTAATTTGATGTTAATCTGTTCACTAGTTTTGGAGTTATTAAAGAGAAAAGATTTATGTAGATCTAGAGATATGGATCCACGCACCAACATCAATGCTGTGATTAGCTGCCACCACTTCAACTAGGAAGTGGTAGCAGAAATCTTGGGACTTGAGATTAACCCTGGGCGAAGTTTGCGTAGTAGCGCTACGTGCATCTATGCGAAGTGCATTTTGCACTACGCGTAGGTACGCGAACTGCAGAGTGCACTGTGCAAAATGCTGTTCGCACTGATTGCACAGTGCCGGATGCATGTCCGCACTGTGCAATCATTGCAAACCTCATCTTGCACAGTGCAAGCGGTCGTTTTCTGCCACTCGAGTAGATTTGTACTCGAGCGGCAGCTTTCTCAATGCGGACTGGTAGTTTCTCATCGCGGGCGATCGCGAGCATACGCGAGCACTCGCAATGAGAAACCTGACCTCCCCGCGTTGAGAATCTCACCAGGAGGTTTATTTTCCACGCTCGCGATCGGCAACTTGATGTTGCTGATCGCGAATGAGGAAAAAGTCTCGCCGGGATGTTATTTTGCTCGATCGCGGTCGCCAACTTGATGTTGAGGACCGCGAGCAAGGAAAAAATGGCTGCTCCAAGTTTTTGCACTGTGCTACGTGCAATTGCATAGCACGTAGTTGCGCAAACTACCCGGGCGTAGCGTAGTCCTACGCCCAGGTTTAACTTGCATGAGTCCCAACAAAAAAGGCCAAAAAGTCCACAAGGGGACATAGTAGGAATACCCTGACCGCCTAGCCCTGATGGTGGGGGTTCACATGGAACCATCCTGGGGCCCAAACATTTTTTTTCCATAAACATGTTGGTGCAAATTCCCTCGCTTTTGTTGTTTACACCCCTCGGATGGGCCAGGTTCCATTGCGAACACTACATATATCTTTGGTGGGAGGGTGGCATGCGTTGCCTCAATCAATGGGCCCCAAGGACCACATCCCAGGACCCCAGCCTTCCTTAATTGGTGCGAGCAAGCAAACTCCATTTGCTGTCACTTTGCAGAAGTAATTTCAAAATAGTAAGCATGCTTCCAGCAGGCAGGAGCTTTAAAAAGGCTCCTGCCAGCTGGGAGCAGACTTTTCATCTGTTTCCCTGCTCCCACTGGAGACAGGGAACTGACCGGGGAGGCTTGGGCCCTGCTGAGGCCCCCAACCATAGTGTGGTGGGTGCCATGGGTGGTCACCAGAGCACCCACCCTTTGTTGCCCGTGCCCCTGGAGTAGCGTCACTGAGGCTGAAATTGGCCCTGGGAGGGGGACTGCGGGCCACCTCCCCTTTTTAGGATTATGGCCAGGACCCAGGAAATGGGGTTCCTGTGGCATAAATTGACCCAGGAGGGTCCCTGCATGCCCCCTCCCACATAAATATAGTGTCAGGTCCCCAGGGCCAAAATCGGCTGTGTGCCCCCTCCCCCTTTTTAGAATATGGTCGGGCACTGGAAGATGGGGTCCCCAGGAACTGAATCGGCCCAGGGAGGGGGGGCTGTGGGCCCCCCTGTAAATATAGTGGTGGGCACCTCCCTCTAGAAATGTGCCAGGCCCAGTGAAAGGGGTCCCAAGCCCAAAATGCACTGGCCTCAGGCTTGTTATCCCCAGGGCCAAACACAGCCCGGAGAGGTCGCCTGTGGGTTGGATACCTGTGGGGGGTTGGCCACAGGGTGTGGCCGTAGGCCAGGACTTGTGGCTGACCCCCCACTGCGCACATCCAAAGGCCTTGTGCAATGTAGGGTTGGCTGCATGTGAGAGGTTGGCTGCAGGGCCTGGCCGCAGGCCAGACCCTGCGGCCAGCTCCCCGTCATGCTTGGCCAAAGGCCGTGTCTGGAGGAAGTTTGATTAACTTCCCATTCAAGTCCAAGTTTATGTTACTTCATAGTAAAAAAATGTAGAAATTCACTGAAATACTAAATGGTTAGAGGGAAAAAAGCATAAAAAAACATAGAAATTTACTGAAAAAATACTATAACTCATGCCCTAAGGTAACTATAACTCACGCCCTTGCAATGCACTGCTAAATACCCCACATATTACACCAGTCATGACATCTTCTATAACATCATTGATAATATCACTGCAACATTTGTAATAACGTTATTTATGAGAAAACTATGCATTGCAGGGGTGCGAGTGTTAGTTATCTGAGGGCACGAGTTATAGTTTCTTGAGAGAACTAGAACTGCTGAATTTCTATGGATTTATGTGTGTAAAATCTGAACCTAACTATAACATCCCTGTAACTTTTGTTGTGTGTGTGTATGTATATGTATATATATATATATATATATATATCAAAAGAATACCCTTTCAGGCATAGAGTGACGAATAAATTATGCAAAAAAAGAAGCAGAGAACTCTGGGTAGTTCTCAAGTTTAGGTGGAAAGCAGCTCCTGTATAGAGCACTCTCAACACCAGCGACACTCCAGATCTGCTCACCTCAAATGTCTGCTTTTCTATCAAAGTTTTTAAGCATAGGATTAGCACAGTGCTATCCACGCCAAGATGGGTGAGCAGATCTAGAGTGTCGCTGGTGAAACCTTTGGTTTTTTCAGTGAATTTCAAAGGTTTTTTAAATGCCAATTCCTAACTATAACTTGCATGAAACCTATGGTTTTTTCAGTGAATTTCAAAGGTTTTTTAAATGCTAATTCCTATCTATAACTTATCTCTAAAGATATCATGTTTAACGATTTTCATTGGATTTCTATATTTTTCAAATTCAGTGTGTCAATTTCATTAATTATGTTTTTTTGAAATTCTTTTTTATCACCATTTTTTTAAACTTATTTTTTCAATTAATTCTTTTAAAAATTAAAAAATATTATTTGTTTTTATTGGGGTTATTGGTTTTTCAAACATATTTTTTTATATTTTTAAAAATATTTTTTTAACTATATGTTCAAAACTTTATTTTATATATTTTTTTCCATGTTTTTGGATTTGCGCACCCTATGCGCACCGTTCATGGTATGCGTTGGGTATGTGTTTAGTGCACGATCACAAGGCGACCGGTACGCGGCTCCCAGCCTATACGCGACACGTTCGATGTACATAACGCGACGTTTACGCGCTTCCGCGATGCGTCATCTGCGTCTATGATGCGCTAGGTGCGCAGATCCCGCAAAATATTTAACATTTAGAAAAACATATATATATGTATTTCATGTGAATATTAATTGAAGACAAACTCTAAACTAGTCTTAAAACTAATATATTTTTACATCTAATCCTATAATTTTTTTAAATTCAATTTCGCGGATGCGCACTGGGTGCGTGCTGCCTATGCGCAGGGTGCGCGGATCCCATGTGACCTGCAAAAAAAGAGATTTGACTGGTTCATTACACTTCCTCTTCTAACTATTGAAATACCCCACCCAATTCAATCATTCTTCTTTGACCTTCTTTGGAGGAGCATCTCTTTGCAGAGAAGAAGATTTTTTTTGACTAAGTTTACACTTAGCTCTAACTTTTTTCTACTAAAAATGGCTTCAGGGCAGCAGGCATCACCTGTATCTCCTCACACATCTGAGGATGAATTTTTGGAGGAAGCACCACGCAAAGAACGTTTTTCTTCAGTGGTGTGGACATTTTTTACTTTTTCCGAGGGGCAAACAAAGACCAATGCCACCTTTGTCACATGCAAGATTTGCAAAAGAGTGCTGTCGCGAGGGAATCCTAACAAGAAATACTTGTGCGGCACGGCTAGTATGATGAAGCACCTAAGGACCCTTCTTCCAAACAATCTTGCATGAGAAGAGTGCAAACGGATGAGAAACACTCCTGCTCCTGCGCCTTCCACCTCATCGCAGCCGAGCACTTCAAGAGTGCATCCATCAGCCCAAAATTTGGACATCCATCCTCAATTTCATTATTTAAAAGTGCTCTGCACTAAGTGCACTAAGTGCAATGCGACTTTGTGCTACGGTGAGCAGTCGATCAATCTGATCTGCTGCCGGCAAGAAATTCACATTTGCTAGTTTTTAAAAAAAATTATTTATTTTTCCCTGAAGTTCATTGTTTGGTTTCTCCTGTTTTTTTTTTTTTTTTTTTTTGCAGAAAAACCAAAATAATTTTAAAATTGTTCAGAAAACCCCCAAAAAAATATAAAAGAAGAAAGAAGAAAAAAAAAAGTTCTTGTAAGAACTAACTTTCCTGGTTTAAAAAAAGAGCTAAATTTCTTTGTTAGTGTGTGAAAGTTTAGATGAATGTATGTGTAGTACGTAATTGACTGAATGAATGCATTAGTAGCGTATGGTGAATGTATAAGTGCAGAACTATGAGGAAGTGCTGCAGCATCACACAGTAACCTCTTTAACTGCAGTGTGCTGTAGTACTTCCGAAGCACAGGGATGCAACATATGTACATAAATATGTTGCAACTCTATGCTTCTCTCTGCACGGCTGCTTAAACTGCAGCCATGTGGTGACACAGGCACCCTTGCACCATAGTGCAAGGATATCTGTGTCATGTGCTGTTTGTTTTTGTGCAGGAAGACACACCTTCCTGCACAAAAACAATCAGTAAAGGCATTTTTCTCCTTCAATGTATGCTGAGCATTGTAGCATGCATTGAAGATATAAAAATGTGGAGAAATAAAAACAATTCTCCTTGTTGTGCTTTCCTACACCAATTTTAGAATGGTGCAGCATTCACACACATATCGAAATTTATAATTTCTGACAAATCTCGACATGTGTCTCATTCTATGAGCAATCATGCACAACAACACTTATAGAACACCCTTTCAACGCAAACTGGTGTGCATAATGAGGTTGTATTTACATGGAGTATTAAAAGTGCACCGAGTGCCTTTTCCTCTCTTTGTAAATATGAAAGAGTGTCTTGCGCAATAACTATGTTACAAAAAGTGACATATTTCCAGTTTTAAAATACCTTGAGAATGATAGAAGGTAAGCACAGAGTTTTGTCTGCAAAGATGTTCAAAGAAGGGTGAAATTATTGCCGTCCTTCAATAGCTACAATGGGAAATATTATGAACCCCTCAAATCTCTTTTTCTGCAGGTCACATGATATCTGATTATGGTCAGATTTCAAAACTACATAGGTATAAACAGAGTGTTTTTAGAAACGTGTTTCAACTTTGTAGCTTCTTGCAGACCTCCTCATTCTGCATATTGAGACTTAGTTAAACTTACCTTCACAGTAATAGCAATAAAAAATGGTATACATTTTTTTCAGATTTTCATTGCAATCTAAATTCATTGGAAATTGCTTATTTTAGAATTTGGATCTGTGAAAGAAAAGGAAAAAAAAATTATAACATGTAATAATACATTTTTTACAACACAGC
Organism: Triturus cristatus; assembly: GCF_964204655.1. NCBI lineage: Eukaryota > Metazoa > Chordata > Amphibia > Caudata > Salamandridae > Triturus > Triturus cristatus. The sequence goes on from NC_140580.1 coordinate 524,822,196, forward strand.
ATAATTTCCACAAAGTAATTTGTTTGCCTTTTTTGCTGTTCTCAGAATATATTGAATTTCACTAAAAATAGTGATTTCAATCGTACTCATCACTTAACAGCGGGCAAAAAAAAACAATCAGAAAGATTGTTAAAAACAAACCAACATGCTATTCTCAGCAAATTACCACAAGATACAAATCACAGATATATAAAATGCTTACGGCTAACAAAATTTTATAAGTTTAACTTACAAAAACTGTAAATGTTGTCGCTTTAAAAGATTCACCGAATCTAAGGATGAATTTTTGGAGGAGGCACCACGCCCACAACGTTTTTCTTCAGTGCTGTGGACATTTTTTACTTTTCCCGAGGGGCAAACAAAGATCAATGCCACCTTGGTCACGTGCAAGATTTGCAAAAGAGTTCTGTTGCGAGGGGATCCTAACAAGAACTACTCGCACGGCACGGCAAGTATGATGAAACACCGAAGGACCCTTCATCCAAACAATCTTGCACGAGAAGAGTGCAAACGGATGAGAAACACTCCTGTTCTGTATCTGTAAAAAAGAATCACAAATAAATGTATTTTAATAACTTTCAAATTTATACTATTCCATTACTGTACAAACACATTTTATATAAAAACCGACTAAGAAACTATAACCCTGAACCACAAGTGTGACGATGGTTAAAACACTACATGCATAGTGCATACTACTTTGAAGCACTTCATGCCCTAAAGCCTACCACACTAAAAGACTACATGCTAACTGACTGAATAATTACACTACTATAAGGAGACACACTGGTTGAGTAACCGGGTGTTTGCTAGAAGTGTATGAATACTGACTGGGGAATTGAAGGTGTGAAAGACAACTGTATAGGTGGTTAGAGGCCTGCATGCATAGTGAATAGGCATTTGAAGCAGTCTATGTGCTAAGGCCTGGCTCACTGCATGAGTACTTGGGAAGTGACGGAATAATTAGAGTACAGCAAAGAGAGTGCCTGGGTGAATTTATAAGTGGTTGGCTTTTGACACAGTGAATGGATTAGTACTTGGTACTGAATGGGTCACTTGAGGAGTGCAAAGGGAGTGACAGGGTGTTTGCTGGACTGTATGGATACTGACTAGGGAATTGAAGATGTGAAAGACAAGTGTATAGTATGTTAGAAGATGTTAGAAGACTGCATGCATACTGCATAGACATTTGAAGCAGTCTATGTGGTAATGTATGGTTCACAACATGAGTACTGACTAAATCATCAGACTACTGCTAGGACAGTGCCTGGGTAAAACTTTTACATTTTCAGTTCTGGCACAGTGAAGAGAATAGTACATGGTACTGCACTTTAGTGTCAAACCCTGACTCATTTTATCAATGCATAAGCAAAGAATAGCTTCTAAAGCCACTAAAACTTGACGACATGACCGGTTTTAAAACAGTTATCTGTCAGCAAATACACAATGTTACCAAATGCTTCTATCACAATTCTTACCCAAATGCACACAGACTCACAGTGTGATTTTAGACAAGCAACACTATCCTAGGAGTTTACCAAAACTCATTCACTAGTCTAGAAGAGGTAAGGGTACTGCACACAATCTACATATTTAAGTACAGCACATTAGTGTCAAAGCATGACTCATTTAATCAACGCATAAGCAAAGACTGGCTTCTAATGCTACTAAAACTTGACAACATGACAGGTTTTAAAAGAGTTATCTGCCAGAAAATAAAGATGTTACTAAATGCTTCTCTCACAGTGGTTCCCAAATGCACACAGACTCACAGTGTGATTCTAGACAACAACCACTATACCTAGGAGTTTACCAAAATCCATTCACTACTGTGGAAGTGATGAGGGAACTGCACACAATCTACATATTTCAGGACTACACTTTTGTGTCAAAGCCTGACTCATTTAATCAGAGCATAAGCAAAAACTGGCTTCTAATGCTACTAAAACTTGACAACAAGACAAGTTTTAAAACAGTTATCTCTCACCAAATACACAATGTTACCAAATGCTTCTCTCACTGTGGTTCCCAAATGCACACAGACTCACAGTGTGATTCTAGACAACAACCACTATACCTAGGAGTTTAACAAAAATCATTCACTACTGTGGAAGTGGTAAGGGAACTGCACACAATCTACATATTTCAGGACTGCACTTTTGTGTCAAAGCCTAACTCATCTAATCAACGCATAAGCAAAGACTGGCTTCCAATGCTACTAAAACTTGACAACATGACAGGTTTAAAAAAAGTTATCTGTCAGAAAATACACGATGTTACCAAATGCTTCTCTCACAGTGGTTCCCAAATGCACACAGACTCACAGTGTGATTCTAGACAAGCACCAATATCCCTAGGAGTTTACCAAAACTCATTCACTACAGTGGAAGTGGTAAGGGAACTGCACACAATCTACATATTTCAGGACTGCACTTTTGTGTCAAAGCCTGACTCATTTAATCAAAGCATAAGCAAAAACTGCCTTCCTATGCTACTAAAACTTGACAACAAGACAGGTTTTAAAACAGTTATCTGTCAGCAAATACACGATGTTACCAAATACTTCTCTCACAGTGGTTCCCAAATGCACACAGACTCACAGTGTGATTCTAGACAAGCAACACTATCCCTGGCAGCTTACAAAAACTCATTCACTACTGTGCATGGGGTAAGGAGACTACACACAATCAACATTTTAAAGTACAGCACATTAGTGTTAAAGCATGACTCATTTTATCAATGCATAAGCAAAGACTGGCTTCTAATGCTACTAAAACTTGACAACATGACAGGTTTTAAAACAGTTATCTGTCAGCAAATACACGATGTTACCAAATGCTTCTCTCACAGTGGTTCCCAAATGCACACATACTCACTGTGTGAGTCTAGACAAACAACACTATCCCTTGCACTATACCAAAACACATTTCTTCATCTAGAAGGAGTACTACATTTTAGTATAGAAACATAACTCATTTCACAAATTCATAAACAATGACTGGTTTCTAATTCTACCACAATATAAAAACAGCACAGTTATCTGTCTGCAAACACATGAAAAACACAAATGCTTATCACAGAATGGTTTCTACATGCACACACACTGTCAATAAGATTGTAGAGAAAAAAAGTACTCCCTACACTTTAGCAGGAGAATTACATTAGTCTGATTAAAATCAAAATAGTCTACATACATCCCCTCACAATTAAATAACTCAGCTTTCAAGTTGTTTTGTAGATTGAGAAGTATATCAGTCACACACCAGATTTTCTTTTACAGAATCTCTGCACTGTGTACCTCTCAGCAAAAACAAAGAATGGAAAAGTTTCCCTTTCATTTTCCACACATATACATGTAAACATCAAATCACAATCCTTCACACATAAATTCAAAAGCAAACACACATTTCTATTGGTTAAACATTTCAACCCTTTCCAAATGAAATACATTTCAACCCTTCCCCCAATCTGCCTTCTGCCTGTTACCATAGCAACAGGTCATGGAACACTGCACTGAGCACACAGGTCACAAGTTCAGCACACAATGTTGCTAAACAAGACAGCATGTGTGCTTGACTTTTCAACATATCAGCTTATCATATATAATGTTCCTTACAATCAGTCTTTGTTAACCAATAAGAATCATGCCTTTAAAAAACAGAAATATACACCCTACCTTTCAGTGTAGAAAGTTGTCATACAACCAATGATTTCTTGTCTTTTTTCAAAAAAAATTCCCTTGGATCGCGCACCCAACGCGAGAGAATCCGTGCACCCAACGCGTTAGAATGCGCGCACCCTGCGTGCATTGCGCCGTTTTTTTTGTTTTAAAAGGGGCCCCAGGGGGTCCTTCTGGGACCCCCTAAGCACCTCTAGAGGGTCAGAGTATTTCCACTCTGCCCCCTTTATATGTTTTACACACTTATTCCCCTTGCCTCTTCAGCCTCGCTTTTACCGAGGCAGAAAATGGCCGCCAACAGTTCCTGGTTTCGAATGTAGACAGACACTCGACAGCCAATTAGCATTCAGCGCGCGATCGGGAGGGTGCACGCTCGGTTCGGGGAGGGTGCGCTTACGGTGCGGGTAGGGTCCGCGGATCCTCCCCGACCATAGATATCACTAACTTTTTTACCCTAATTTTCTCAGGAACTACTGAACAGATTCACACCATTTATGCAAAAGGCACGAGTCTGAACTGAGGACTTCCTCTTTGCCAAATTTGGTGTCATTCCGTTCAGCGGTTCGGGCTGTAGCTGTGACAACAGATCCTATTGGAAATTGCATGGGGAAAACGTGTTTTGGGACCCCCCTTTTTTCTCGGCCCCCGCTTGACAGATCACCGCAAAACTTTCAGGGTAGGAGCGGAGCGGAGCTGGCCAAAGATTTGGAAAATTTCAAGAGGATTCATCAACCGGCGCCAGACTTATTGGGAATAGAATGTTGCGGATTTCCTATGGAAAATAGGTCCTAACTATAACTATCTACTGGTGACCGCCAGTAGATAATATATATATATATATATACATATGGAAGACTTCAGAAATTCAATCAAAAAAGCAAAGGTTAAAGTAACGTTATTGTTAGGTAAATATGTCAGTGACAACATTAACGTTTTGAACTAAAAACAAACACAGAAATTCACCATGCACTGCTAATGACATCACAATATTACATCACGCATGACATGTTCTATGACATCATTTATGACATCGCTAATGAAATCTCAAATGACATCATTGATGACATCACTGATGACATCACTGATTACATCATCCAGTGAGTGTGCTAGTTCTTTATATAGTTTACATAGTGGTCTATAGCTACCATATTACTTTTCTACCTCATTTTTTAGAGCCTGTGTCTAGGTACCGGTTGTACTTGTTTACAAAACAGATGTGCTTCTAATGAATCATAGGTTTGTAGAAATATTGAACACTCTGTAATTCTTTGAATTGAAGAGTAACTCTGTGTGCAGATGACATTTGACTTCAGCTCAGTATGTTCCACACACATTTTTGGGCTTTGCAGAAAACTTTTCCAACAGAGAAAGCATCCTACGTAATTAATTTTAAGCAGTGTAAGCAGTCTTGAGTTATTAGGCAGAATCGTCTCAGCAGGACACTTTCTACAGAACACAGAAGACTGTGTGCACCAGGTACTAACCTATGTACCTGCACTTGTTTAGCTTTAGAAGATGGTGCATCTGTGATGTTTTCTGCACAATATGGAGGCTGCAGGTAGTATGACCTTTAGCATCTTCAGATCTTGGTTATTTTAAGCAACAGGTGTCTCTTTGGACAAGCCTTGCATAGAGTGAACACTGTTAATTACACATTTTAATTGTCTTTGGTGTATTTCTCATGAGAGTTTCATTGTCTGCAAACAGTGTGGTACAGAATAAACTCTCTCTATAGGGTAAACACTGTTTGCAATACCCACTTTTCTACTCATGTCAACTTCTTTTCTCAATGTAGGTTCAGTGACTGCGAGATGTTTGCTACAGATAAAGGCTGTCCATAGTTGGTTATTAATTTTTGGAAGAGACTTTGAGTATCTTGAGTGACTTGGCTTTCTCTGAACACTTGCATGCAGATTGGACACGGTGTGCAATAAAACTTTCCAATATATCTGTGGATGATTGTTAATATGAGCTAGACTACCCGTGAAGTGTATGATATAGGGTCAATGTTGCATTGCTTGCTAAACCCAAGGGAGTTTTATCTGTGATAACATTAATGATGCTTCATATTATTCTGAGCTATTTTGTACTCACTTTAAGGCCTCTAATGCCATACTAGTTTATAGAGCAATGAATGCAACAGAAGCTGGGATGATGTCATCAGTGATGTCATCGATGAAATAATTTGAGATGTAATTAGTAATGTCATAGAACATGTAAAGAATGATGTAATATGTGAGGTCAGAAGCTGTGCGTGGTGGAGGCACAAGTAATAGGGCCTTATTATGAGTTTGGCCGTGTAAGAGCAGGACTGCCCTACTCCCGCACTGCCAAACCCATGTACGAACTACCTGCCAGATTAGAAATTTTTCTCCTGGTCTGGTGGGTGGTTCTTTGGCATTCCCAGGGGAACGTCAAAGGAAGTACCAGCAGGATTTGGACTGGTGCAATCCATGCCATGCAGGCACTGGGGTGCATGCACACAGGGGGGCACATGTTGTTCCCCCTGTGTGCATGCCCTTGGCGTGAGACACCAGGGGACCCTGTAGGGCCTCCTTTGTTACCTCTCTGCCAAGGGTTTCGTGGTGGGCTGACTGCCATAAAAGGCATGGCCCAAACTTCGATGATCTCTGCGGGGTCCAGTAGGCTCAGTGAATGGTGAAAAGATGATTTCTCCTCAGGTATGCTGGGTTAACTATTTTTTACAGCATATACATAGACATACATACTTGCCATTGGTGTTCTAGTGATGTCTCTAGCAAGCATCTTCCCCACAGTTCCACTGACAGAGTAAAGGCACCATCCTCCAGTTCGGCCATCAACCATTAGATAACCGCAAGTTCCTTCTTGACTACTGTCCCTAGCATGAGTCCACAGTTTTGCCGAAAATGTCTACCCAACTGGAGTACTTTCTACTGGTTAATTAGTAAGTGCTACCTCATTGGGTAAATATCTAGTGCAAATTCTAAACTGCAGTTGCGTAAAGGGCCACAAGGTAATGTTTCCAATAACTTTGTGTGCAAGTAATTTCAGAAATGTGATTGTTCCTCATGCGTCTTCTCCCACAAATCTATGACAGCATAAATCCTTGTCAAGAGAAGACAAAGAGACTACAAAGAGGTGATTCTCCATCAAAGAGGGGTACTTCCTCTTAACTATATTGAGTTAAGGGGAGGGGGCCCATGCAGCCCCCTTCCCCGGGCCAATTTTGGCCTCAGGGACCCCATCCGTCATGGCCTAGCCTCTTGAATCTGGGTACTCTGGGGCCCACCCAGGGCACCCAACAGCCATCCTTGGGGATCATGGGGGGGCATCAATGCTCCCGCAATCCCTAATGGCTTCCCTCCTCAAGCGGGAGCCAGCATTGTTGCCTCATATAGAGAGCAGTAAAAAATGCTGCTCCCTGGGTGTGGGAGCAATTTTTTCATCTGTTTTCCTGCCCGCTTGACAGCAGGCAGGAAAACAGATGCCCCGGGGTGGGCATCCCAGGATATAGGGTGTCGGCCCTGGGGCGTGGTGGTCCCCAGGGTCATTAATGGCTCCAGGAGAGGTGTTGCGTTGCTCCTTCTTTCTATTTACAAGGCATGCCCCAGGGAGGTGGTGGTCCCAGGGCTGACTATGGCCCCCTTTCCCCTTTGTTTTGTATTTCTGGGCCAAGGTAGGTGGTGGTCTCTGGGGCCCTACAGGAATAAGGGGAGTCCCTGTGGCCCCCTCCAATTAACTATTAAAGCCCCGGGGAAGTGGTGGTCTGAGCCTGAGGAAGGGAGTCCACACAGCCTCCCTCCAATACACTAATTAAGCTCTGGGGAGTTGGTGGTTCCCAGGGCTCTTAGAGCCTCAGGAGAGGGGGTCTGCATGGTCCCCCTCCATTATTACATAATGCATCAGGGAAGTGGTGGTCCCTGGGGCTAAAAAGGGCCTCAGGAGATTGGGCTGCTTACGCCCCCTCCTAACTTTATATACCAGACAATGCCCCTGTGACCTGACCCATCTGGGGGTAATCTTTAAACAAGTGCAGGAGACCATGCTTTTTTCATTTGTGCCACTGATTCTCGTTTCCTCTCATGATTTCACAGCAAAAAAAATGTTATGGGCATCCAGTGCCAGGGCAAGAGGGTCAGGGTATTCCTACTCTGCCGCCTTTTTTTTTTTTTCATCTTTTTCTTTGGGACTCGGCTGAGTCTGTGTCCCTAGATGAATGCCAACACTTCCTGGTTGAAGTGCTTGCAGCCAATCAGATCTCTGCTGATGATCATTAGGATTTGCAAAGGGTCCGCATCCCTAGATCAACAAATGTCTTTTTACTTTAATTACTCAAAAACTCCTGAACAAATTTCCATCAAGTCACATAAAGCACACTTTCTGGCATTTTTAGAGCACTTGTCCACTGAAAGCTGGCTTTGTGATTGTTCCCTCATGGTGGGAGATTGGCAGGAGATTAAAAAATGCTTCCGCCAGGTGGGAGCAAACACAAGTTTTCCTACCCACACTGGTGCAGGCAGGGAAATTACAGTGTCCCGGGGGTGGGCTGCCTGGGACACAGTATCTGAACTGGTCGCAGAGCATGGGCTCCCCATGACCATAGAAAGCTCAGGTAGGGTGCTGCATGGTCCCACTCCCTTTCAAACTTTTAAAACGTTTGGCAGCCCTGGGAGATGGTGTCCCCCTGGCCTTTAGAGGCTCAGGGAGGGGGCCTCCCCAAAAATGTAAAATATTGGCCCAGGTGATGGGGTCCCCAGGGCATTTGAAGGCTCGGGGGTTGCGTGGCCTCCTCCCCTTTTTTGTCATTTCAGCCTCCCAAGGGCCTGTAATCTCTCAGGGAGGGGAGCCACAAGTACCCCTCCACTTATGTTAATGTGGCCCCGGGGATGGGTTCCTCTGGTCTATAATGGCTCAGGTAGTGGGGCCGTGCTCCCCCTCCCTTTAAATAAGCAATGTGGCTCCTGGAGTGGGCTCCCTTGGTTCTTTAAATTCTGGTAGCCATTTTATTTTTTACACTCCGAAGGGATCGCGGCAAAAATGGCTGATTTATTTTTTCTATTTTGGCAGCAGAGGGATCCCTCTGCCCCCTTACATGATATAGTTTTTATACATTTCATATTGTCCTAGGTTTGATACCACCAAATAAACAGTGCACCATTAGCAGTGATTCTGCCATACCACATTTAGTGATATGTACTAATATTACACAATTGATTTTGTTGACTACATTCCAGAGAATAGCCCACACATATTTGGTATTACTGAACTCTAGATATTCAAGGCAATCTTTTTTAGTTGGTCGTTATAGGATTTATGGTTGTCTGTGTGAAAAATATTTAACAAATTTGTTAACAAAAATGAAGATATTTCTACATTTTTCAATATCTCTATGGACAGCAAAGAGATATTGATGTGGATTTGTGCCTATACATTGCTTTGAAAGTGCTATAAAATATAGTTTGTATGATTGCACAAATAACTCAAATAAGTGCATGTGATTAAACAACAAAAGGCTGCTTTAAAAAAAAAAGAATGCTTCAACAGAGAGGCGTGCAGACATTACAGCAGTGAAAGGGGTAAGACTTTCAGTACTCTGGACTGTTCAGGAGCTATCTATAATGCTGGCATCTCATTTGTTCATTGTTGCTTTAAAAAGGTGATCTGCTGAATCCCGTCCTAGAAACCGAAATCAAACGCCAGAGAAGTAGAACGTAGAGATGGACTGGGACAGGAGATAGACAGGGAACCAAACTAAAAGTAGCCCCATTAGTAAATTAGATCTCTAAAACAGTGGCCTATATGTGCAATACAACACTCTGTATAAGTGTTTCTAGGGTATGGAAGACTGCATGGACATGAGCTTGGTGCAAGCAAAGTTTGTTTTAATATAAGGGAAATAACCAGTAAACATTGGCTGAGCAGCCCATAAAACAGACCCATATAGCCCAAAAAATCAGCTCACCCCCTGACCTTTGAGACCAACCCGTGCGGCATTGCCTGAGTTCCCCATAGGCCCGTCCAACCCTGGTGACATAACAAGAGTGCCATTGGACCTATTCTTAGTAAGGAAATGGGACCCTGCCCTGGCTGGATAGTAAATTGCATCTTTATTTTGGGTATAGTTGGCCTTAAATATGCCTCTCAAACCAGGGTCTCTGATATACCTCGGTAAAAAAATTGTTGTCCAGAGATTGTTATTGTTGATTTGTGTTTTTGGCTCATTAGATAAGTAATTTAGCTTGAGTAGACATTGCTGATCCTGGCTAAACTTTTCTGGACAAAATGTTTAAAAATTGAGGATGTTTTGCAGTGATGATGCAATACTTCAGGAACCATAACCCTATATAGTTTGTTTTAGTATCAAAAGAAAGGTTTTGGGGCAATTAAGTAGCCTTATAAAGGCAGAAAATAGTTCCTCAGAGCAACCCTTCCCCATTTTCCAAAATGGTGGCTATAATAGAGGAAGAAGAGACATATACAGAACTGAAGCAAATAATAATGGTTTTTAATCCTTTTATGTATGCACCAAACAATGTTGATGATCTGAAAATGAAAAAAATTCTTTTAGACTCATTCTCATAGTTCACTTTAATTATTTGTTTCGGCAATCGCTCGTGGTATATTTGTAGAATGTTGAACATTTAAGAAGAGCGTATCGACAGGGACGTCTTTTTGTAGATGTACGTGTAAGTTCTGTGGGTAGAGGCTTTTGAAACTTCATAGTTTTTTTTGCACCCCATCAATATCTTGCCAACCAAATTCATACAAATGTTTCTCTACATATGCACAATCATAAACATTACACATCTTCTGATCAAGTAGAACACTCAAGATTTCAGCCTCAATAAGTGCATCATCTATGCCACATCCACTGAGATAACTTCCCGCACACCGCAACTCAACGTTTGTCATGCTGAAAATTGCCATCATTGGAAAAAGATCATCGGAATCTACTGGATTGCTCATACAAATGTCAGCTACAAATAAGGAAAACACCTTCATCGCAGAAAATTGGCAGGACAGGCTGGTCTTCAAGCTGAGCAAGCACATTTTGGAAATCTTTTAGGGCTGTGTATATTGCTGTGTGGTTTGTGATTGAAGCTTGTATTACTGGTAAAAACCCAACTTTCTTTAGTGGGATGATATTCTGGGATGCATGGGATCATGAATTCCAGCCCATGGAGCAACTCGCTTTTCTTCACCCTTCAGTCTGCACCGAATAAACGATATAATAAATTCAGTTAAACCAGCTTTGCGGACCACAGCATCAGGTAGAAGAAGATCCATGTCCTCAGCCACTTTGAAACTTACTGATAGACTGGGACATGTTGATGGCTTGTAGTGATTTTGTACACGTTGGCAAGGAAGTTGGTTTATAAGTTTGCAGCTTCATTTGTGCATGCCTACAGCTGATGGAGCTTGTTTAACAGCAGCTACTCCATTGGTACAGTCTTGAATAAGCACCATGGCAACATGTGTGCTGGATGTTCCAGACAAAGAAGAGCTGTCTTCAAAATCAAAACTATTAAGAGCAGCAATTGTAAGTCCTTTCCTAGTGAAGTGACTTGGAAATGGTGTGCTATCGAATTCACAAGATTTTACAGCATGAGCTGCTAGCAGGGTTTTGCTCTGTACTGTCATTATAACATGTTGATACACCAATCTTATTCATTGAAGTGATTGGCTCTCTACTTTTGCACTTGTCATGGATTGCATGGGCAGTCATCATGTGTAGTGGAGTTTTCTTTTCGCCATGATGTAATTCATAAAACATGATTTTGAAAATCCAGTACATCTGCACAGCATAAGCCTGTCGGTTCATGGGATTGCCTTCCACTTCTTTGCTTATATCTTCAAAGCCATCCTCAATGTTGTTGGCCGCTGTTCTGATCTCAAGAACCTTCGTTTGTAACAATTTTTCTTTGCTGATATTAAAAGATTATGTCAAAAATGTTAAGACAATATCAGGCATTCTTGTTGACTCTCTTTGTGGAGCTCTGGGGCATCACAAAATGTGTCATTAAATCCAAAATCTAAATCTTTCAAAACGTTTCTTAAAATGGTTCCTGCTGATTTTACTGTGTCCTGTGAACTTATTTTGGCAGCAAGAACTTCAGGAGTCAAATCAGCGGAGAACACCATAAGTGTCTCATTCTTTTTGTTAGACTGACAAAAACTAATTCTGTCATTGTACATTCTCAACAGAAAAATCTTAATTTCATTATTATAGATCAATACAGTTTCATCAATGTTGACCATTATTTCTCTGTTCTCACTAAGTCTGAACCCTGTAGCCAGCACTCAGGAGTGGCTTTAAAACTGAATGTGCCTTTTCAAAAAGTGCAAACTTAACTGAAGGCTGGAAGTTACGTTGCCGCTAGAATCTCATTGTACCTCATTTTTTTTAATGTATGCGCGTATGCAGTTTGGTGGGAATACAAATCTGCTGCAAATACATTCACCTCGCTGTTTTGATCAGCTACTCAGCTGAAAACACCATCTTGGCAGAAACTAGCTGCTGATAAAAACATGTTTGCCCTTTTGGACTCACATACCCTGTACTCTGTTCTCTCGTCAATCCCATTGGCTCTTGTTCTGGCTAAAACACAGATAACACATTGAAGATCCTCTGCTTTCTGCTCAATGGTTGGAGGTGAACGAGGGTTAGCCACCAACAGTGCTTTAAATGGGCCAGTTTTGTCCAGTACTGAGTACCGGCACTTTTTTATTTTGAGAGGGACCGTACCTTCACTTCTCAAAAGAAACATAATACTTTTAATTGGAGAGTACTGGCACTTCTCAGAAACGAGCAGGTACTCCGGTACATAGTATCCGCTGTTCTATTTTTCCATTTCAAGCACTGGGCACCAATCTTTGAAGTGGATGGGCACTGGGTTTGTTTGGAGTTGCATTCCCAGATGACTCGGATTCTTGTTGTGATTCACTGGTTTCTGCTATTTTTAATACATTTTTACCAGGCTTTTTCCCATTGTATGTGACTTGTAGCACTTGCTTTTACAACGATAAAATATTTGATCCTCTTCCTCATCCATCAGTTTGAATTTTTTGTGAACTTCGTCTTGTGGCATTTCTGCAGCATCTTGAACTCTCTTCTTTCCAGTCGCAGCATCTCAAACTCTCTTCTGTCAAGTTGCAGTTGATGTTAGCTTTGCTTTCAGATTAGCTTGGCATATGACACATGTTGTAGTTAGCACCACTCTGTCAGGGGGTAAAGATCCTCTAATACCACCTGTTTCGCTTATGTTTACTAATTTAAATCAACGGAAAACCTAAAACAAAAACAATAAAAAATAAATTACCAATATGATGGCTAAAATACATCATTATAGAGCTGCTATTTTGGAAAATGTTGGAAGGGTTGCTCTGGGGAGTTATTTCTTTCTTTATAAGACTACTTGACCCTCAAAACCTATGTTTTGACACAAAAATGAAGTGTATAGGTCTTATGGTTCCTGAAATATTACATCATGACTGAACCACATTAACCATTTTTAGGTCTCGCGCCTAGCGTTGCAGTGCGCAGCGCGAGACCTCTTGTACGGGCTTCAGAAAGCTGACCACACGCTTGTGCGTGTGGTTTTGCTTTCGCAAGCTGCAATTGGCGTTAGCATGCTTTTTAAAAAAAAATACAGCACGCAATTGGGCAAAGGCAGGCGCATGTCCCGCCCTTGCTCTGCCCATTCCCACCTGTGTCTATTATGCGCATCAGCGCAGCACAGACAACAGGCTCCCTTGCCCCAGCTCCTCTGTGGTGCACGCGCACCACTAGTTTCGATTTCCGCCCTCGTTTGCTTTCTTCGTGCTTTGTTTCTTGTGATGGTGTGATTAGGTCGCCAGCCGTGTATCACGAGCTGTGTGTGGAGCATTCTCTGAGTCTGTCACTGTTGTCGCTGGAGGAGCGAGCACTGGGACTGTCGGTGCTGTCACTGGAGGAGTTACTACTAGGCTGTTGCTACTTTCACCGCAGAGGCACCCAGAGTGTGAGTCACTCAGTGACGGTTGTCACTGGAGGAGCATTCTCTGAGTGTGCCACTACTGTCTCCGCAGGAGCGCTCGCTGAATTTGTCAGTGCGGTCATAAGGGGAGCCCTGGGAAAGGATGTCACTGCTGTCCCGGAGAACAACACAGCCCGTTACTGACTTCACCGGACGAGCACTAAGCAACTCTGCGAGAGCTGTCAACGGGTAGTGCTCACACTTCAGTCACTGCTGTCACTCAACGTCCAACGCAGTAAGTGTGTGTCCGTCACTTTCAGGTTCACTCTCTGTTCCAAGTCGTCAAGTCGCCCTGCTGTCACTGAGGTGCAGTGTGTAAGTGTAAGTCGCTCTGAACGCCCCGCTGCCAGCAAAGGTGCACCTGACAGCTCTCGAGTGTAATTAGTATAGTACGACTCTTTGCTGTCACTCTGGGAGTCCTGCACTAGAGCGGTGTTTAAATCTGTCACAATCAGTAGCAATCACTACAGCGCGTCTGTCACTTCCATCATCTCTCGGTTGCAGTCGCTACTTCAGTCTGTCCCTGTTGCTAACCTGCGAGGTGCACTTGTCACTGCTGTGAGCCTGTCTCTGTCACTTGTGACACTTGTCCCGTGGTTGTCTTGCTGTCACTGGGGTGTGCTGTGCCCGGTAAACGTGTCACGGTGAAAACCTTCGTTAGAACAAGTTTAACTTTGTAATAGTCAAGGACAGTCCCTAGAGAAACTGTTAACTTGCAGTCTCTGTCCTGAAGTCACCGCGCCAAGACTGTTTCTGTTGCTAGTCGCTACTCACAATACACGGCCTTACAGTGAACCCCCATTGTGATGTCATGGCACACGCTTATGATGTGATGTTCACAATGGAGAGCATTGTGAGGCGAAGCTGAGAAAGCACGCGCTGATTAAATCATACAGTGGACCTCTTTGTGATGTCATGCTCGTGAAGTAATAGGACAATGCACTCCATTGTGATGTCATGCTCATAATTGTATTGTATTGTATTGTATTGTATTGTATAAAATATTTGTATAGCGCAGCTATCACCCCACGGGTATCCTGGCGCTTAGAGACCCTGATGACATAGAGCAGAACAGAACGGTTAGGTCGCTGAACAGGAATGTTGCTAGCAGTTTCTGGCAAATAACCAGGTCTTAAGGTTCCTCCTAAACATCAGCAACGAGTCAGCTCGTCTGAGGCTTATGGGAATTTCATTCCAAAGGTGAGCCACTGCCGTGCCAAAAGCTCTGCCTCCCAGCTTTGTTAATTTCACTCTTGCAACAGACGCCAGGCCTTGGCTGGTGGACCGGAGAAGTCTTTTGGGCGCATACCAGGCAAACCGCTCTTGAAGGGGAAGCGGGCCTGTGTCGAGTAAAGCTCTGTAGACAAGGCATAGAGATTTGAAACTGACTCTGTCCTTGATAGGTAGCCAGTGTAAGTCCCTCAGTGCCAACGTCGCAGAAGAACTGCGATGTCTCTTGAGGGCCAGTTCGGCTGCCATAGACTGGACTTTTTGCAGCCCCTGCAAAATGTATTTAGGTGCGCCCAAATACAGGGAGTTACAGAAGTCCAGTCTACTCATAATGATGCTGCGGACCACTAGTGGTCTCTCTTCACTTGAAAGTAGAGGGAGGATTTGGAGGAGGGCTCTCAATAGTGCAAAACATATGCCGATTGTTTTATTTGCCTGGGTTCTCATTTGAAGGTCTTCATCCACCATGACCCCCAAGTTACGAACCGTCCTGGCTGCCACTAAGGGATCATCCTCTGGTCGAAGCCTAAATTCGTCCGTTAACTGTCTGGACAGTTGAGCTGCACCACAGAACAGCAACTCTGTTTTCCCAGCATTGAGCTGAAGGGAGTTAGCCCCTAGCCAGCCTGAGATCTGCCCCATGCACGCCTGGAAGGAGCTCATGGACAGTGCGTGCTTTCCTTCAATGGAAAGTAGCAATTGGATGTCATCGGCGTAGTTGACAACATCAATCCCGAAAGATTTTATGATAGGGATCAAAGGGCTAAGATAGACATTAAAAAGGATTGGACTTATTGCTGAGCCCTGGGGTACTCCGAAGCATACTGGGGACCAGGGGGAGACAAAAGGCATCATGCTAACCGCCTGCCGTCGGCCTGACAGATAAGATTGGAGCCACTTCAGGGCACACCCACTCACTCCAATGCTCTCTAGTCTTGCCACCAGTACCGCATGACTGACCGTGTCGAATGCGGACGACATATCCAGTAGGACCAACACTGACGAGGTCCCACAGTCGGCACGCATTCTCAACTTGTCCATTACAGTGATCAGAGCGGTCTCCGTCCCGTGCCCTGGCCGGAATCCAAACTGGTCCCTGTCCAAAAGGTGATTCTCTTCTAGATAGCATGACAGGGACTTGCTAACCAGCTTTTCCAAGATTTTAATAGGGAAAGGCAGCAGAGATATGGGTCGGAAACTAACTGGCAGCGTAGGATCTAGAGATGGCTTCTTCAGCAGGGGAGTCACTAACGCTTGTTTCTAGACATCTGGCACCACTCCTTCTTCCAGGGATTGGCAGCATATGTGCCGCAAGGCCGGGAAGAGGATAGGGCCATACTCCTTCCAGATTTTATGAGGAAGAGGGTCAAGGGGTGAACCGTATGAAACCTCCTGCGCTAGGCTATTGAAAAGATCGTCTGTGAGAGGTTGGAAATGTTCCAATGAGGTGATATGTCTGTCTTCCTTGATAATTGGCGATGTTCCACTAGATGTAGTATCAAAACCCCCTGCAATTTTGGCCACCTTTTCGATGAAAAAAGTGGCTATCTCATTGCAGAGACTTTGAGATGCCTGAATTCTGTTTGCCGTGCACCCAGGGTTGCTGAGGTCTTTAACGATTTTAAAAAGGGCCTTGGTGCTGCTGGGCGCCTGTAGGATGGAGCTGGCATAGAACTGTGCCTTAGCTTCCCTGATGGCTTGGTTATTTTGGGCTTGGGCTAGTTTAGAGGCTTTTTTGTCTATTTCAGAGTATGACCTACGCCATCTTCGCTCTGCCTGTCGTCGGACGAAGCAGAGCTTTCTCAGTTCCACACTAAACCACGGGGCAGATGGTGTAGCCTTAATTTTAAGTTTTTTCCTAGGGATACAGCCATCAAGCATGTTGTTGATAAAATTGCTGTAACTGTTGTAATTCTCCTTTACTGAGACGTCAGGGTCGTGTCAAAATGGCTCAGTAACAAGAGGAACTAGACTCTCTTTTAAAAGTTTTGCCCAGTCTCTACCCCACCGAAAGGAGGTTGGTTTTTTTCCAGTCGATAAAGCACGGGGTAGAGTAATCCTAAAGCGTATCAAAAAGTGGTCTGTCCAGCTTAGCGGGGCTATATTGAGCACCTCAAGCTCAGACTGCTTGGCAAAAACCAGATCAAGCGTATGTCCTCCCTGGTGAGTTGGCTCTTGGATATGTTGTAATAGGCCACAGTTTCAACAGGTTTGATTTAGAGCTTGTAGATGATTCCCCAGGCTCCCCGTCTCCCAGAGATTGAAATCACCAAGTAATAGTAGTCTAGAGTGTGTAAGTGCTAGACCAGCAATGGTGTCGAGTAAGGCCTGTTGTTGATGATCTGGACCCGGGGGTCTGTAGCAGACCAGGCCGGTCAGCACTCTCCCTTTGGCTTCTTGTAGGGTAAAGCCCAGGAATTCGTACCCAGCTATCTCGTTTACCTGTAGCGGGGCACAGTCCCATTTATCTTTAAATATTATCCCTACCCCCCCTCCTCTCCCAGTTAAACGGGGTTTATGGATAATTTTGTAGCCTGGTGGACAGGCAAACCCAATCTCCACAGAGGAGTCTGGGGTGATCCAGGTCGCTGTGATAAATAGGAAGTCTAAGTCCTGGTCTTCCAACAAGTTAAAGATCTCCTGATGATGCTTAATCAGGGACCTGCTGTTAATCAAGCCACATGTCAAGGTCCATAAAGGTCCCCCACTTCCACCTTTACCGATATTAAGTAGACTGTCCCTTGAGTAGCAAATCCTACCTGTATTGGTTGAACCAGCGTGGAGGGCGCTGGGCGCGACCGAGGCGCGGACGGGCGCGGACGGGCTTCGGCTTGCATACCCCTTCTTAAATGGGCCAGCCACTAGACCGCTAACAAAGATGGCGCTCAGTGGGTGGCGCGTTTCTCGAGCGTTCCGTGACCGTCTCACCAAAGCGGTGAGGTGAACAATCTTTTAAAGTGCAGGTGAGTGGGCAATGAATCAATATAGCAATTTAATCTTTTTAAAATAACAGTTTACACCAGTTAAGACCTGTGCCAATATGCCAGGAAGATTAAAACCAAGCGTCGCGCTAAGAACCTTCCCTCCATCTGCGAGGGTGCGGTGCAACAGTACGAACAGCTGAGTGAGGATCTCGAGCAGGGTGTCCTGCGTTCTACACACTCCGTTTGTTTTGCTAGGCGTCTCTAATAGTAGCGCTGCGCGCTTGCATATCCCTTCTTAAATGGGCCAGCCACTAGACCGCTAACAAAGATGGCGCTCAGTAGGTGGCGCGTTTCTCGAGCGTTCCGTGACCGTCTCACCAAAGCGGTGAGGTGAACAATCTTTTAAAGTGCAGGTGAGTGGGCAATGAATCAATATAGCAATTTAATCTTTTTTAAAATAACAGTTTACACCAGTTAAGACCTGTGCCAGTATGCCAGGAAGATTAAAACCAGGCGTTGCGCTAAGAACCTTCCCTCCGTCTGCGAGGGTGCGGTGCAACAGTACGAACAGCTGAGTGAGGATCTCGAGCAGGGTGTCCTGCGTTCTACACACTCCGTTTGTTTTGCTAGGCGTCTCTAATAGTAGCTCTGTGCGCTTGCATACCCCTTCTTAAAGGGGCCAGCCACTAGACCGCAAACAAAGATGGCGCTCAGTGAGTGGCGCGTTTCTTGAGCATTCCGTGACCGTCTCACCAAAGCGGTGAGGTGAACATAAGCTGCAGCAGTGTGTCGTTTTCATGCTCCCCACAATAAGTTGCGCAAGGTATACAAGAGCCCACCCTACGGGTGCCGTGAAGGCTCATTTCCTTCAGGGATTATCTGAAGCTGGCCTGTACGTGATGGAACATCAGCATGACCTCACAATTACTCTGCAGCAAGAACAGGTGCAGCGTGTCTTTTAATCAGTGTCACACGTGCTGCTGTGATGATGTCACGAAGGGCCGCCTTTCTGGTGCCATGGATTCTTCTTGCTGTGGTGATGCCACAGATGCCCATCTTTGTGGTGAAATGGATTCCTCCTGCTGTGATGTCACAGATCGCCTTGTGAGCCCGCCCAGAGACGTCAAACTGCCTATCAATAGCCCATGCTATAAAGTCACGCTGCCAGCTGCTGTGATGTCACAAAGCTTCTCTCTGATTAAGCATCCCTGCATTGACGTCATAAAGCTCCAGCTTTGAAGTCCTCTCCCAAGCTGTCAATATACCATGTGTTCTGATGTCATAAAGACTCGCTATGTTGTAATAAGGCTCCTGTGCCGTCATAGTAGTGTGTATCGTGAGGTCTTAAAGCTTCCCTGCTGTGATGTCATATATCCTCCATACTGCTCCTCCAGCAGCGACACTTTAAATTAACTGAGAAGGGCATGGTATCACACAATTTACTTAAGCTCGGAATCTGTGATTAATCCAGGTTTTTTGGTTTCACTTTCTGCCTCCTGATCCATCCGCTTTATTAGCTTTCTTTTTGTTTACGTTTTCAAACCTGCTGATTGTAAACATCAAACAGCTCATGCATACCCACAACCACTGCACTGCAGAAAAAAAACATAAGTAAGAAACATTGCCATTTACATCGCCAGTAGCTCTAACTTTCACCAATGCGAGACCTATTGCATTGCAAATGCTTGTTAAAAATGTTGTCCAGAAAAATTCAGCGCGGATTAGCAATCTTTACCCAGGCTAAATTACTTCTGTAGTGATACAAAAACACAAATCAAAAATCAACATTTCTGGACAATTTTTACAGAGGTATATCAAGGTGCCAGGGCAATGTGCCCCAGTGCCACTGCGCCTGCTGCACTGTTTTTAGCCAGGCCCTGTCAATACAACAGTTATCATTAGATAAATGATTGCCAGCATCTTCTTTATTGACTAAAAAAAGTGTGTCTCTTTCTTTAAAGAAAAACTCTAACTAGAAACTCACATTTTCGGTAAATTTTATACTATATTTGATTCAACCTCTAATCCGCTATCCATGATCCAGGCAGGGGGCGTAACAAAGGCCCCCTCATCCCCCGCAGTGCAGGGGGGGCAAGCTCCAGGGGGCCCCCTCAGTACTGCACTTCGGTCGGGGGGCTCCTGATAGTGTCCGGAGGGGGCCCCTCCACGTAACTTGCAGGGGGAGCCCCTCAGTTATGTTACACCACTGGATCCAGACCGCGCTCGCTCAACCAACCTGCCAGAAAGGAAAGCAGGTGTGGCTTTTGCTTGGCCAAGTAGCCAATGTGCTGTTCGTTATGGAACAAGTGCATCCTTAGCTCTGATATAGCAACGCGGACGTGGACCCTTCAACTTCAGGAGCTGGAAAAAACACCTGACGCGAGTCAGGCAACATTACTTGTAGTACTGACTGCAGTTATGCAGCGCGTTAAACTATACGCATGATCCGACAGCACCTAAAAGCTCAGAAGTAGGAAGAAGGAAAAAGAAATGTCAATCAACTGCAAGAGAACCCTGTAGGCGCTCTGCAAGGCTAGCTACTAGTGGAAAGGCGGGCAGCTTGCTATCAGCATTACCACAAAAAAAAACAAGCATTTGCAATGCAATAGGTCTCGCATTTATACGAGTTTGAGCTATTGGCATTGTAAATGACAATGCTTTTTATTTAAGTTTGGTTTTTGTAAAACATAAATAAAAGGCACTGTCATTTACAATGCTAACAGCTCAAACTCTCGCAAATGCGAGACCGATTGCATTGCAAATGCTTGTTGTTGAAGGTTCTGTTGTGCACAAAACCAATATGTAAAGGTGGCTTTGGGTCAGCATATTACTTGTGATTTGTTGACTATGTTTATCTGCCGCTTCATGACGCACACCGTACTCGTGTAGTGATGCAGGAACAAACATATGTCATCATGCTGGAGTCAAAGCCAGAATGGCCTCCACGTCATGACATATGTGTGTGCATTTTTGGTGTTGTATGAGTACATCATCATGCTTTGATCAGATTTGTTTTCTCTCATGCTATTTAGCATCTGCAACAAGTCTGTAACTCCGTTCAAAAGTGAGACCTATTGGCTTTGCCAGTGCTTGTTTTTCTTATTTTATGCCATTTTTAAGTAAGTTCAGTGTGCATTGGACAATGTTAAAATAGTATAGATTATTTTAGGACACATTGGGGCATACTTTGGTTGTTTGGTTATTTCAGTTCTGGCCAGGTTAATGTACCAGGTTAGGTTATTGGCCGGGCCAATGGAATTGTGCGCAGGGGAGGACCAAATTATGTGGCAGGGTCGACTACATTATGCAGCAAGATAAGGCAAGTTATGTGACCTATTGAGGAACATTTTGTGATAGTATTGCTTCATATTTTTTTCATGTTAACACAATCTGGTCAAAGGTTTCACCTCAGTAGTACCAGTTTAACACTAAAAAAGAGTAATAGGAACATGACCAGTCAACCTTTGCATAGGGCCTTCCACTGCGTGGCAACATGGGTCGCTGCGTTTTCAGAAAACACATTTTTTGTATTAAAATCTGGAGATTATGCAGTAGATGATGGATTGTGTGGTTTATGCGGCAAATGTATTATTGTGCATACAACACTGTCGCCGCAGAATCACATAATTCCAGTGGTTCTGATTATTGGATATTTATTGAACTCACTATTTCCCAGCTTTTTGGCGCTATGGAAAATGTATCAATTTAGTAGCAGCTAGAATATCTGTTCTGCCGAACTTTCGGGTGAACGATGATTGTACGCATTATGTAATAACGCAATAATGTAACTCGTGATTATATAAAGCGCTACAATACCTTAGGGCCGAGTTCGCGCTAAATGAATCTAAAAACAAACAAGCATTAAAAATGCAATAGGTTTCGCCTTTGATTAAGTTAAAGTCATTTGCTTTGCTAATGGTATTATATAGCAAAGCAAATGGCTTTAACTTAATGGAAGGCAAGACCTATTGCATTTAAAATGCTTCTGCTGTGTTGCGGTTCAATTTTCCCCTCTGGAAATTGTATGAGGGGGTAAGTACAGTGGAACCCCATCCCTTTTTCTTGGGCCCTACTTGACAGATCAAGATCACCCCAAAAGTTTCCAGAAAGGAGCTGAGGTAGATTACTTTGTTTTGTCGAAAAAAAAACCTGCTTTTGGCATATTTGTTCGGTAAGACTGGGGAAACTTAGATGGTACTAGGGGGCTTATTTGCAAGCCCCTCACACCACCGGTGCATCACTTTTAATGGGGAAAGGTGACTTACGGGTGGTGCAAGGGGCTTGTAAATAAGCCCCTGGGTGTCCTCATAAACTTGTGAAGGGTTTCTGGATTACATTGACGACATGA
This sequence comes from Triturus cristatus, assembly GCF_964204655.1. Lineage (NCBI taxonomy): Eukaryota > Metazoa > Chordata > Amphibia > Caudata > Salamandridae > Triturus > Triturus cristatus. The sequence goes on from NC_140580.1 coordinate 524,844,375, forward strand.
GCCCCATAAAAGGTTTTAAAAGGCCTGGCTGTCAGGAAGCATGAAGTCAATCCAGAGTGGATGATGGACCTATCCCAGAGTGCTGATCTGGATAGCATAAATGCAGCTGATGAGATGATCACCTGTAGTCAGCACTGAATAATTGCATTCTAAACTAGTCAGCCTATTTACCTTTGATAACAAAAGTAATTGTACAATAAACAATTTTTTTGTGCGTAAGTGGCAACGTTTATCAATTCTCGTCCACCAACTTATTCATGTTACCATAGCATATCGTGTTGTCTGGAACGGACGACATAGAATAGTAATTATGTGTTTCCCATAATGCATATCGTCTCTTGGACCGCTTGTAGACCAATACTGAACATTTTATTTGGTGCTCCACTGTAATGTGAGTGAAACTGTTTTGACATGAAAAGTGTTACCCGCTTCTTCTAGGATTTTTTACAGTGAGAAGGGGTTTCCTTACTTCAGACCTGAATTGAAAATATGTTTTATTTCATGTACGAGTTCAACAAATAGGGGTTTCAACTTCAACCAATCAGGAAATCGATATGAAAAAGGCCCCTTTCCTGAAATGTGTGTGCTAGACAAGTAGCCGTGAACAGCACGTCCGTGTCCTGATATAAGCTGAACACTGATTGGTAACATTTCCAGTAGAGGGCACCAGAAGACAAGCATAGAGGTCGGACGGTTGCCTTGACAAGAATCGTAAGAGATAACATGGACGACTTCCATTGACGCCAAATATTTACGCTCACCGCTCAGAATGAACGTCCGTTCATGCAGCACGATGCATTCTGGATAATAATTGATGTAAACATGCAGTAGCAGAAAGATGATTAATTTAAGAAATTATGAAGTTCTACAGACCATCTTCATGAATCTCTTGTGTCAATGTGCAAGGGAGCTAAGCGGCAGATCAGGTGCAATTCAGGAAATATCTTATCCATAGGAAAACTGTAGTGTAAAACATTAGTTCAGATATTCGCACCCAGAGCGAAAAGGCTAAACGCATAATGAACAAGAAATGAGTGAGGAAGAGTAACGGGCAGAGACAGAAGGTGAAAGAATACAAATATATAGAAAGCAGAATGAGGAGCGAAAGGGAAACGAAGAGAGAACAAGAAGGGCTGGGCGAGAAGGGAGGGGGGAATGCCAGCAACAGAGGAGCCCGCGAAAGTGAAAGTGATCGTGATTACGATCGCTACGGAGGAAAGACACATGGCGCTGCGCGCGTGCACGTTCACGTGCACTGTAGCTTTAGGCCACGGCAGCACTTTGAAAAGCCCAGATATAAAATGTCTCTTCGAGCCTTTGGCTCGCGAGACCTAAAAAACGCCAGAGACCATGCAGACTGACAGATCGTACTAAATGTGCGGAACCGACAGAGCTTTCAGTGCGAATGAAGTCCACCGCCTGCAGGGCAAATACCAGTCGCATATCCAGAATACCGCAAAGAGGCTGACCCATAACTGTGTTCAGGGGGGAATGTCTGTCTGTATTTTACTGGCGTGCTCTTGTTTGCGGTGAGAGGCCGAACGGGAATGGAAAGTGCCCATTTCATCCACCGCCGCACACTCCCTGCACCAACTTTATTTCATTCTTTCAGGCTCGTTATTCTTAGACCTGCTTCCACTCTCTGTCACTGTCTTCCCGTCGTTCTTTTCCTCTTTCTTTCGTACTTTTCTGCCGGTCTCTCTTTTATTTTGGGGCTGATGAAAATTAAATTCCGGGGCCCAAAATGAGTTCTTCCAAATATGTGCCCCACCTGCAACACCGGCTCACATCCCTCCAGTCTCTCGCGAGCCTTTCACTTCTGGTGCTGAATCGGAAAAAAATAATGTAAAAAATGCAAGGTGCGGTCGTGAGTAAACTTGTGTTTATTCAATATCTTCCTTCTGTTCCAAAATAATGTCATATGCGTCAGTGATAGTGCTTTCAAGTGTGCAGTTGTGCACGAACGCGCGTGAGTGTATCTCTGGCTGGGGGTTGTGTGCGCACGCCGGCAAGGGCCGGGCTCGTCGCCTAGACTGGCTGCTGGTCCAGTCATACACTCTTCATTCTGTTACTGTCCCCAGATGACAAATGAGGCCTGTGTTCAGCTGCAGGAGGCGTCGCCCCTGCTCACCTCAGGCCTTCAGTGCTCGCAGGGTGACAGGAGGAGCGGGGTGTGACTCACTCATATTCCCCGCCATATTAGAGCAAGTCTCCAGAGAGGCCTCCTGGTCAACACGGACCCTCCTCCCTCTGTCCCGCGACCTCGATTGTTGTATTTATTAATAATACTGGTGCGTTGCCATATTTCGCCTTGGTTTCAATAACAAACAGAGCTGGTTTCCAGGGCCCACCGACCGATCGGCTGAGTGTATCCGCTGTATATCACAGGGAGCCGTCCCTGGGCCTGGGAAAACAGGCCCTGTTTACTTATTGATTTTCTGCCCGGATGGGACAAAGGCACGAAATCCACTCATTAAGAAAAAAAAGGTTGTGTGAGGAAAACTGCACTGGGGTCTCGGCGCTTGCATGGTTGTTGTTGTCACTAGTTCTCGAAATCCTCCCAAAATTAGGAAAATCAGTTTTATCGAAAGATTTGGCAAGGTAAAAACATCGCTGCAGGCTTTGTTGGTGGCCTGTCCCCTCCGCGGGGACCTCAAAATGACACTTTCAGCTTCACGCGCGCGTGTGATGTTCTTTCGAGACTGCGAACTGTGGCTGGAACGGACTGAGCTTGTAGGCGGACTTCTAACAAGCTGTCCTCTGCAGAGTCCAAAGAAGGGCCTGGGAAATGTACAGCCTCCGAGGCTCCACTCATCCCCGATAGGATCTTAAGCATCTCGGCCGGCAGTGGACACTCGGGTAAAGCCGCCCTGTCGCCGTCTTTGTTTACCCGCCTGTCTGACGGGACCGTCCGTGGACGACTAGCGTGTCTGCCCGTCCGCCAGGCGTGGCCAGGTCTGCGGGGGCAGAAAGCGCCAGAGGGTAAATGGCGAGGGTGAAGCAGAGGGAACAGACCCAGTGCGAGGGGACGGGGCTTCTGCACCTGCTTAGGAGGGGCTAGTCAGAGGGCTAACAGGGTGAAATCAAGTGTTAAAGTGGAGCTCAGACACGCGTGACAGGATACACTCTCTCTGACATATGTGTTCCCTGAGATAGAACTCCCTTAGGATAAACGCTCCCGCATGTTTGTGTAACAGGTGTTTCTATAAACGGGGCAAATTAGGGCCGTTTCCTGGTTCTGGTTTTTTCTGCTGCACCCCACTCTCGCCCCACTTGTTAGCTCAGCACAACTGTTTAATGTGCCAGAAGGTGACGAAGAAAAAAAAGACACTGCACCTTGTCACTCACATACATTTCTCCAAGTACTTTTCATTGTAATAAACAATGATGGATTTAATCCAGATCTAATAGTGACTGGGGGTGAGTGTCTGAAAAGTTTCAGCGCTCCCTCCATCATCTTATTGTTTGCTTTGTTCACCCTTAGTTTGCAGGGTATGCCCAGACGTGAGTTCCTTGCTCACTTTGCCACTGGATTCAAGCTAGCCTGGCATGAAACTAGTCCCAGGATGTTTGTTTCCAATCCAGTGAGGACCTGGCCTGGCAGTTTGGGCTGGACTGTTCCCATGAGAAGCAGGGTCAAGACTGATTTACATATGGCTTGGTTTGAACTGGGGTGGCAAAGTGAGCACAAGAACAATGATGGAATTAACCTAGATCTAATAGTGACTGGGGGTGAGTGTCTGAAAAGTTTCAGAGCTCCATCCATCATCTTATTGTGTTTGCTCTGACCTCAGTGTTTCTTCAGCCTCCGAAAGAGGGCCCTATGCATGCACCCTTCCCAAATTACATACAGCTCCCCATGTGGAAAAGCAATCTGCATTGGATTTTGGAAGAGAGAGCAAAACCTGCTCTCTCTTCCACAATTCAAAGCAAGTTTGCTATGACAGGGCGGGAGCTGCACGGCTCCTGCCCTGCCATAGCAAACAGCAGTGTCCCGGGGGTGGGCACCAAGGGACACTGCAGGAGCCGGCCCAGGGGGTGGCCGTCCCCAGGGCCATGAAGGGCTCTAGGACGGGGGGCTGCAGAGCCCCCCTCCCTTCAATAAGAAAGCCCCGGGGAGGTGGTGGTCCCCGGGGCATGTGGGGGGGCCTGAGTCCCCCCACACAGGTTTATTTTAATTTATAAAAAAGAAGCCCCAGGGCGTGGCGGTCCCCGTGGCTGCGGGGCCTTGGAGGCCCCCTCACATTAAAAAGGAAGCCCCAGTGGGTGGTCGTCCCCGGGGCTGCGGGGGGGGGCTGTGTGCTCCCTGAAAATATTTGACAATAGCCCTGGGGGTGACTCGGTTCTACTGAGTCACAAGATGGCTGCCAACACGTCCTGGTTTGGAGTGTTGGCAGCCAATCACAGTTAAGCTCGTGGTTGGGAGGGTTCGCAAATCCACCGCGTCCCTATATATCAAAACTTTTATGTTTTGAATTTCTCAGCAACTACTGAACGGATTTACACCATTAAAATAAAAGGATGCTTCGTGAACCAAGCACTACCTTTGCGCAAAATTTGGTGTACTTCCGTTCAGCAGTTTGAGCTGTAGCCGTGTCTAAAATTTCCTATGGGAAATTGATTTTCCGACCTCTATTTTTTTAATTTCTCAGGAACTACTGAATGGATTTACACCATTCAACAAAAATGACTCTTTCTGAACCAGGGGCTACCTTTTTGCCAAATTTGGTATAATTCCGTTCAGCAGTTCAAGCTGTAGCCGTGTCTAAAGTTTCCTATGGAAAATAACATGGGGAAAACACGTTTTGGGACCCCCCTTTTTTATCGGCCCCCACTTCACGAATCACCCCGAAACTTTCAAGACAAGAGCTGACCGGAGCGCCCCTCTAGTTTTGAAAATTTCACAAAGATTCGTCAAACAACACCAAAGTTATTAGGAAAAGAAAAAATGCTTTTCCTATGGAAAATAGGTCCTAACTATAACTACCTACTGGCGACCGTCAGTAGGTAATATATATATATACTCTACATGATTCCAACAAGAAGAACGCACACTCAGGAAATAAACCAGACAGGGTTTAATCGTCTCGATTAAACCCTGTCTGGTTTATTTCCTGAGTGTGCATTCTTCTTGTTGGAATCGCGTGGAGTATTAATTTCGCCGGGAGGCTTCACTGGCGTAATGCACCACCTGTCTACAGGCCTGAACTCTGACAAAACGAGGCTGTATATATATATGAACTAAAAAAAAAATAAAGGTGGCAGTTAGGAAATAGAATTAAATAAATGTTAGAAATTTACTGAAAAAAACCCAAAGGTTACAGGAACGTTATAGTTCGTGTGAGACCGGCCTCGTGGCGTGGGCCCTCCCGACCAGCAAGTTACCCTACAACCACGCCGCACCTCGTGGACACGGCCTTCCGGCTCCCGTGGGCCAACATCCCGAGTGCCGACCAGATCCCCAACACGCATGCCCGGCCGAGGGAGAGAGGAACCCCCCAAGCCAGACCGAGAGGCGCCGACCCGGTCACACCTCTGGTCTCTTCCCCGAGGGAGGTTTCGATCGACCACCAGGCCCCCGGTGAGCGGGCGCCTCGCCTGCTGGGCGTCTGGAGTCCCTCCCAGAACCACCTGAACAGATCAAGGGGCCGAGCGACAGGAAACCCCATCACACCGCCCCCCAGGCACCAGACCCCTCTCCGCGAGGACTCCGGACTTCAAAGAGGAGGGGGAGTATAACAAGGGGTGCTGACGGGACGGGGGCAGAGAAGACCTGGACTGACGAGAGCCTGCTGACTTGGTCGCGGCTCGATCGCTCCCCGAACAGAAGAACGCTACCCGAACTCTGAACCACCTGAGCCCTGCGGACGCTGTCGCGGCTCCCCGAACTCTGAACCATCTGAGCCCTGCTGACGCTGTCGCGGCTCCCCGAACTCTGAACCATCTGAGCCCTGCTGACGCTGTCGCGGCTCCCCGAACTCTGAACCATCTGAGCCCTGCTGACGCCGTCGCGGCTCCCCGAACTCTGAACCATCTGAGCCCTGCTGACGCCGTCGTGGCTCCCCGAACTACGAACCTCCGGTGCCTGCTGAGTGACTCGCGGCCTGCTCCTCCAAGAGAATCGGCAGAGATTGCCGAGAGAAGCAACATCCCCTCAGCTTGAGGATTGAGAGCTGTGCACCGGATACCTCGCAGAGACACTGATTCAAAGACTGTCCCGCTACCCCTTTTCCCCTCTTCACGAGATCGCTGCCGCTTGTGGCATTAATTCTGCACCTGCCTGCCGGATCATAAAGATCCCTGACAACCACCGATAAAAGCATATCATCTTACCACGAATTACTGTGTGGTGTCCCTCTATCCGAAGAAGAGTGTAAGTGCAGCGTGTGCGATCCTAGGTACGAGACCCTTCCAGGAAGGGCCTCCCTGCTCTTGCTCGGCCTATCTCTGGGTAAGGTGGGCCTCCGGGTGGTCGGGAACGCATTCCGCAGCCTCCCCGGGGAACGCCTTCCAACATTTGGTGGCAGGCGACGGGATCCGAGCCAACACCTAGAGATCGTGCAGTAGACGGCTTACGCACTACCAAGAAGAATGGAAGGAGAAACTTCCCTAGGTGCCGCAGGCACCAACCCGAGCACGGCATTCCAAAAGGACCAGTTAGAATCTTATACGCACCGAGAACTGAAACAATTTTGCAAAGACTTTGGAATCGCTACCACCGGACTAAGCACGAAAAAGGACTTCCAGGGGGCATTAAAAACCTGGGTCGGTGCGGAAACTCCCCGGACACAAACAGAAGGAGAGCCTCCCAACGAACCACGAAGCACCCTGGGGAGGAACGGCGCCCCCGAGGGGGGCCTATCCCCAGAGGAACTAGCGGACCGAGAAAGAGGTCGCAACCACGAACTAGAACTAGCAAAATTAAAAATCGAAGGAGAGCTAAAACTAGCTGAAAAAAAACTGGCGGTGGAACAATTACGCCTACAAGGAGAACTAGAGGAAAAGAAACAACAGAGAGAACACGAAGAGAAAAAACTCCAAGTAGAGCACGAACGTAGCCTAAAAGAAATCGAGCTCAAGGCTAAGAAGGCGGAGGCCCGATCCTCGGAAACCCAACCCATCTCCTCCACCGTGGAACCAAAGGTCCACATCCCCAAGGATGTGGTGAAAGAATATTATAAGAACGACGATATTCAGCAATGGTTCAAGGCCTACGAAGTCGCCATGACCTCCCACCGAGTCCCGCAGAAAGACTGGGGGGCTGGGCTGTGGGGCCGGTTCCTGAGCGAGGGGAGAGATACCCTGCTGGACCTGCCCTCCACGGTGATGAACTCCTACAGTCACATTAATGAGGCCCTAGTAGCCAGATATGGGCTCACCCCTGAAATGTACCGGCAACGATTTAGAGACTGCAAAAAGAAGATACCCGGTACCACCTGGGTGGAGTACGTGAACTTTTACAGCCGGGCCTTGGACGGTTGGATCAAGGGCAGCAAGGTCTCCACCTTTGAGGAGCTATTCGACCTGATCGCTTGGGAACACTTGGCCGCTAATTGCTTCGTAGAGCTGCGCCAGCACCTCCTGGACAGCAAGCTCACAGACCCTCAAAAACTGGCCGTCGAGGCTGACCGGTGGGTGAACACCCGGACCTCCCGGGGCCCCGTGGGAGACTACGGTCGCCACAGTCAGGGACCCCCCCGCCAGAGGGGCGGAGGGAATCAAGGCCGGCAAAGGGAGCTCCCGGGGGGATCCCCCCTCAGCCCTCCCAGAGGACAATCTCCGCCCTTTCCAGCTCCACCTCCGGCCAGCACCGGGCCACCAGGGAGGCCGGGGCCCCAAGTGAGGATCACCTGTTTCCGCTGCCAACAGACCGGACACTATGCCAGTGACCCTCAATGTCCCCTGTGCCAGCGGACCGGCACAACAACCCCGCCGGCTCGGTAGATGGCCTCCGTAGCCCTGGGGGAAGAGATGGAAGACTCCGAAGAATGGGAACCAGCCGCCATGGCCTTGGTCTCCCTAGGGGACCGGGAGATGGTCCCCGGAACGTCCCTGCCCGCCAACACGAAGAAGTACCGACAGCAGGTAACGGTCAACGGTCACCGCATCGAGGGCCTCCGGGACACGGGGGCGAGTGTCACGGCGGTTCATTGTCACCTGGTCTCCGAAGATCAGATCCTGCCTGGCGCATTTTGCCCCGTCATATCATCAGACAATTCCGAGAGCCTCTGCCGGATGGCCCTAGTCCCCTTCGAATGGGGGGGAGTCACCGGCAAGTTAAAGGTGGCAGTCCGAACCTCTCAGCCCGTGGACTGCCTCCTGGGCAACGACCTTGAGAATTCCCCGTGGGGACAAGTGGAACGAAGAGCCCACCTCGAGATGATGGGCCTACCCGAGTGGGTATGCGCCACCACGCGCTCAATGACTCTCCGGGCGCCTTCCTCCGAGGGGGGAGAGGCCATGCCGCTAAACACCACCACCATCCCCGAGATGCAGAATACACCACCAGAGGCCAACGACCCCCTTCTGGACGAACCGACCGCTCCCGACGAAGGGTCAGTGCCTTCCGACCCCGAAACCCTGACCAAACTCGAGGACTTGCCAGAACTGGCCCAGTGGCCCTGCGAAGGGGGCCCCTCCCGTGAAGAGTTCTGCCGAGAACAATCCACCTGCCCGTCCCTCATTGGACCCCGACAACACGCCGAGGCACAAGCAGCAGGCGACCGGACTGGCACCCACTGGGTATACTGGGAGGACGGCCTCCTGTACAGCGAACAGAAGTCGGCCGAGTTGGGATCGGCCCGGGTACTAGTGGTACCCCTATGCTTCCGAAGTCTCCTCCTGGGCCTGGCCCATGATGTACCCCTGGCCGGACACTTAGGCCAAGATAAGACCTACCAACGGCTCGTCACCCACTACTATTGGCCCAAGATGCGAGCAAATGTAGAGGCCCACTGCAAGTTATGCCCCACGTGCCAGGCCAGCGGAAAGAGTGGGGGCAAGCGCAAGGCTCCGCTACAGCCCTTCCCCATCGTCAGTACCCCTTTTGAGCGGGTAGGAATCGACATTGTGGGACCGCTGGATCCCAAGACCGCCCAGGGCCACCGGTTCATCCTCGTCCTGGTGGATCATGCCACCCGTTACCCCGAAGCCATCCCTCTCCGCACCGTGACGGCCCCCGTGGTAGGCCGAGCCTTTATGGAGATCTTCTCCCGCATGGGGTTCCCCCGCGAAGTCGTGAGTGACCGGGGTACGAACTTTATCTCCCGATATATGAAGTCCCTCTGGCAGCAGTGCGGAGTATCGTACAAATTCACCACCCCGTACCACCCCCAAGGAAACGGCCTTGTCGAGCGCTTTAACAAAACACTGAAAGGAATGATCATGGGCCTCGAGGAACCCCTACACCGGAGGTGGGACGTCCTCCTCCCATGTCTCCTGTTCGCCTACCGGGAGGTTCCCCAAAAATCCCTGGGATTCAGCCCATTCGAACTACTATATGGACATCCCGTCCGAGGACCCCTGAGCCTAGTCAAGGAGGGGTGGGAAACAACCCCCCGGGGGACCCCTCCGGATGTGTTCCGATACATCTTGGCGCTCCGCAACCAGACCCGGAAATTCAGAGAACTCGCAGAAGCGAACCTCGAGGCTAGTCAAGAAGAAATGAAGCGCTGGTATGACCAGAATGCCACGCTGGTCGAGTTTCAGCCGGGCCAACAAGTCTGGGTCATGGCCCCGGTGACACCCTGCGCTCTCCAAGATAAATGGACTGGGCCCTTCAAGGTGGTCGAGCGGAAGAGCCAGGTCACCTATCTCGTCGATGTGCAGTCCCCGCGGAACCCCCTCCGGGTTCTCCACGTGAACCGCCTCAAACCTCACTTTGTACGGACCGAATTGAGTTTACTCCTGGCCACCGACGATGGGGCCGAAGAAGACACCGAGCCGCTTCCAGACCCCCTGGGGGCGAAAGAGACCGATGGGTCTGTGGAGGGAGTGAGACTGTCAACCGCCCTCACAGCCCAACAGTCCGACGACTGCCGCCAGCTACTAGGGCAGTTCGCGGACCTCTTCTCCCTGACCCCTGGGGTCACCAACTGGTGTGTCCACGACGTGAACACCGGCGACAGCCCACCAGTGAGACATCGGGCCTACCGGGTCCCTGATCGGGTCCGAACCTGCATCCAGACCGAGGTGGCGAAGATGCTAGACCTCGGGGTGATTGAACCCTCCGACAGCCCCTGGGCCAGCCCGGTAGTCCTGGTTCCGAAAGCGACTACCCCGGGTGTTGCCCCGAGCTGAGGTTTTGCGTGGACTACCGAGGACTCAATGCGGTCACCCGAGCGGACGCTCACTCTATCCCCCGTGCCGACGAGCTCATTGACCGCCTTGGGGCCGCTCGCTACCTCAGCACCTTCGACCTGACTAGTGGATACTGGCAGATTGCCCTCACCGAGGGAGCCAAGGAGCGCTCCGCCTTCTCCACCCCGGATGGGCACTACCGCTTTAGGGTGATGCCGTTTGGAATGAAGAATGCCCCGGCCACCTTCCAGCGGCTGGTGAACAGGGTCCTGTCCGGACTAGAGGGGTTCAGCGCAGCATACCTCGATGACATCACGGTCCTCAGCTCCCAATGGACCGAGCACCTCCAGCACCTCCGTCAAGTCCTGCTGGCTCTGCACCGGGCCGGCCTCACCATCAAAGCCAGTAAATGTCAAATTGGGCACGGCTCTGTAACATATCTGGGGCACCAGGTGGGAAGTGGGCAGGTCGCCCCTCTCCAGCCGAAGATCGACGACATCTTGTCCTGGGAACCCCCCGCAACCCAAACGGAAGTCCGGGCCTTCCTGGGCCTCACCGGCTACTACCGAAGGTTTATTAAGAACTATGGCAGCATCGCAGGCCCCCTCACAGAACTAACCTCCAAAAAACACCCCAAGAAAATACACTGGACTCCCTCCTGCCAGAAGGCGTTCGACACCCTAAAGGCCGCCATCTGCGCGGCCCCAGTGCTCAAAGCACCCGACTACGCCCAGGAGTTTGTGGTCCAGACGGACGCCTCGGAACACGGCATCGGGGCAGTCCTCTCCCAGTTCGACGACAAAGGCATAGATCGGCCCATAGCCTTCATCAGCCGAAGGTTGCTGCCCCGGGAACAGCGGTGGAGCACAATTGAAAGAGAGACCTTCGCAGTGGTCTGGGCCCTCAAAAAGCTACGGCCCTACCTGTTCGGAACACATTTCCGAGTGCAAACAGATCATCGACCCCTGCGGTGGTTGATGCAGATGCGAGGGGAAAACCCCAAGCTGCTACGCTGGTCCATCTCCCTCCAAGGGATGGATTTCACTGTGGAACATCGCCCCGGGACGGACCACACCAACGCGGACGGCCTGTCCCGATTCTTCCGCTTCAGCGAGGAGAACCCCCAAGTGGATGTGTAGTTCTCCCCGCCTTTCAGCTGGGGGGGGCACGTGTGAGACCGGCCTCGTGGCGTGGGCCCTCCCGACCAGCAAGTTACCCTACAACCACGCCGCACCTCGTGGACACGGCCTTCCGGCTTCCGTGGGCCAACATCCCGAGGGCCGACCAGATCCCCAACACGCATGCCCGGCCGAGGGAGAGAGGAACCCCCCAAGCCAGACCGAGAGGCGCCGACCCGGTCACACCTCTGGTCTCTTCCCCGAGGGAGGTTTCGATCGACCACCAGGCCCCCAGTGAGCGGGCGCCTCGCCTGCTGGGCGTCTGGAGTCCCTCCCAGAACCACCTGAACAGATCAAGGGGCCGAGCGACAGGAAACCCCATCACACCGCCCCCCAGGCACCAGACCTCTCTCCGCGAGGACTCCGGACTTCAAAGAGGAGGGGGAGTATAACAAGGGGTGCTGACGGGACGGGGGCAGAGAAGACCTGGACTGACGAGAGCCTGCTGACTTGGTCGCGGCTCGATCGCTCCCCGAACAGAAGAACGCTACCCGAACTCTGAACCACCTGAGCCCTACGGACGCTGTCGCGGCTCCCCGAACTCTGAACCATCTGAGCCCTGCTGACGCTGTCGCGGCTCCCCAAACTCTGAACCATCTGAGCCCTGCTGACGCTGTCGCGGCTCCCCGAACTCTGAACCATCTGAGCCCTGCTGACGCCGTCGCGGCTCCCCGAACTCTGAACCATCTGAGCCCTGCTGACGCCGTCGCGGCTCCCCGAACTACGAACCTCCGGTGCCTGCTGAGTGACTCGCGGCCCGCTCCTCCAAGAGAATCGGCAGAGATTGCCGAGAGAAGCAACATCCCCTCAGCTCGAGGATTGAGAGCTGTGCGCCGGATACCTCGCAGAGACACTGATTCAAAGACTGTCCCGCTACCCCTTTTCCCCTCTTCACGAGATCGCTGCCGCTTGTGGCATTAATTCTGCACCTGCCTGCCGGATCATAAAGATCCCTGACAACCACCGATAAAAGCATATCATCTTACCACGAATTACTGTGTGGTGTCCCTCTATCCGAAGAAGAGTGTAAGTGCAGCGTGTGCGATCCTAGGTACGAGACCCTTCCAGGAAGGGCCTCCCTGCTCTTGCTCGGCCTATCTCTGGGTAAGGTGGGCCTCCGGGTGGTCGGGAACGCATTCCGCAGCCTCCCCGGGGAACGCCTTCCAACAGTTAGGCTCAGATTTCACTCATACAAAACGAGTGAAATTCAGCAGTTTTATTTACCTGAGCTAACTATAACTTATGCCCCCACAATGTACTGCTTACGACCTCACATATTACATCAATCACTGTCGTGGATGACATCAGCAAACTTAGAAGAGCCTCTGGCCAAAAAAATCAACAAAAATGTTACTGCTAATGATTGACGTGAACTAAATGCACTTAAGGGCAAAGGGCAACAGCTCGATCATCCTAAAACTTCAGATAAAGGTGCAGCTATCACTGGACTAGTACACATATCTAAGAGCTGATCATCCAAGGATACCAGTGATCTACTGTCTTTCTAAAATACATGAAGATCGCTATAATCTCCCAGGGATGTCCATTGTAAGTATGATGGACTCGTTAGTTGAGAACACCTCTAGATTTTTAGATATCTTTTTGTGGCACTATTTTACAAGCCTTTCATCCTATATTCAGGATACCAATGACTTTCTGTGTAAGATCAATAATATACCATGACGTAAGAGATACATTAGGGTGACAATGGATGTTGGCTCACTATATACATCCGTTGTACATCAGTTTGGCATTGAGCCAATACTTTATGAGATCCAGACCACTGGCATACGCTCAACACACCATTATGCTTTTAACCATGTTGTCCTCTGCCTTACCCACCTTATCTTTCTTTTTGATAAGAAGATGTATCTCCAGAAACAGCCCCCACATACGCCAACCTCTATATGAGTTGGTGGGAGAAAGAGGTGGTATGGACTGACTGTAAAATAAACTAAATGAACAACATCGTACTTTGTGCGCGCTTCATCAATGATCTTTTCATTTTATGAGATGAGAATTAGACACCTCCATGAGAATACATTGATGCCCTCAATAACAATCCATTCAATATACACTTGACAGCCAAATTGGCCACACAAGAGATCACATTTTTGGATGTCAAATTAAAGGTGTTTGGCGAATCTATTCAAATGACCATCTTTTGTAAAATAAACTTCCTGCAACCCAATCCTACATGGAAATAGTGGTCATCCATCATTGTTGAAGTGGGCCATACAGTATAGACAGTTACTTAGAGAACACAGAATCTGTTCTATAGATGCCGTATATGAAATCAAAGCCAAGGCCATGATTCACAGATTTTCAGAAAGAGTAAATCCTGAAAAAGTACTCTGAGAAGCCCAACAAAGAGTACTGGCAAAAAGGAGAGATGAATTGCTTTTTAATCAGAAACATAACAATCATAAGGGTCTGTCACATGATCACACTAACAAGGAGAACACTCCAAGATGTGTTATGGTATACAACACAGAGGGTGGTTCAATTCGCTCACTTTTAATGCGAAATTGGCATATATTACAACATGATGATGACCTCAAAGATATACTTGGCCAGCATCCCAACATCACATATCGAAAGGCATTGTTGCTTGGAGACATTTTAACGAAGTCCATGTTCTTTTAAACTGAGCAAACAGAATGGTTAATCAACAGGAACTTGGGTTTCAAAAAGTGCATTAGTTGTAAATCTGGAGTTAAGCACACCACTCAGACACCTCTGAAGGAAGAACCTGCATGATTAAGGAAAAAATCACATGCAACACTGATTTTGTTGTTTATATTCTAGAATGTTTTTGCAAAATGCGATATATTGGGAGCACAGTGAATAAGGTCAAGATTCGATTCTACAGGACATAAGGGCCATTAAACACCAAGATAGATCCTATCCTATGACCAAACACTTTTGCAAGGTGTATCAATGACATTTTAATAGCTTACTATATTATGGGATAAAACATATCAAAGCTCACCCCCGAAAAGGCAACAGAGAGTTGGAATCGAGGCGCTGTGAATCCAAGACGATCATCTCATTAGGAACTTCTATGACCATGGGCACATAATTTGGACACAGAACTATATGTACATCTGTAGAAACTCTCGAATCTTATGAACAGAATATGTTGAACTGATGACTTTAAAGAGGATGTTCAGTATTGAGCCCTTTAACAATTGGCTAATACAATGTTGATCTAAAAATGAGCTCTTCTAGGATTTCAGTGCTGTCACCCACTCAATCATGTTTTTATGTTTTTATGGTACCTTTTGGAATCATTACAGTTTGTCATCTTTAATGGGTTTTTGTGTCAACATGTGATGTTTTTATACACACGTGTGGACATACTTTTCACATTCATTGCACTTGGTCACTTGCACTTTATTTGGGTGTTTTATACTTCCGCATTAGCACTTTACATCTTCAATGATATGGTGAGCCAATGATGGCTGTCAACATGATTGATCTTTCAGACAAATATATTTGCACTTTAATATGTAGTGGCACTTTATATTTTCAATGACATGGTAAGCAAACTATGATTGTTAATATAATTGATCTTGGATACGAATGCATTTGTACTTTAATATTCAGTGGCACTTTACTGGTGCAATAAGATATTATTGATTGGTGCTTCTATGAGATAAATGCATCTGCACTTTAATGAACAGCTGCACTTCACTGGTACAATGAGATATTATCGATTGATGCTTCCATGTATGTGAACTATGTAGTACTGAACTGTGGCACATCATTTAAATGGCTTCAGTAATTACACTCTGACTTTTGATATGCTGAAGTTTACACAGCAAGAGTGGGGTTGGAGTGGCCCATGTTTATCATACCATAGTGTAGTCAGATATGTATATATAACTGATACATTGGGCAGACGTGATTATTATTATTTACATACCCGCATATCTCATTATGAGACTCCAGACTGCTATGAGACCAACTGCACTTTAGAGTATTTTGCACTATTTCGGATTATGCGGAACAGAATATGTTTACATGTGTGTATATATACGTTGGTTTATTTGACTGCATAGAGACTGTGAACATTGTTTTAAAATGATTACATCCATGGTTTATTTTATCTTATGCACTTAAGCACCTTAATCCACATTGATGCATGCTGAATGGGTCCGATATTTATTTGGTCTATTCATAATAATTTAGGTAACTATGCACCTCAAGTTGAAAAGCATTTGTACACCTTGAAAATAAGATGTATGTGTATTGATATTTGAATGACGCATTTTTGTTCTTTTGAAGCATTTTGCGTTTTTTGAAGCATTTGCATTATAAAATTGAACTGAAACAAGTAATGCAGCAATACAAAAATTAACTGATAATCAGAATGTTATCTACATCTCACATACATGAACGGTGTACCATCGTGGCTGCCATACTGAGTTTCAAGTGTATGCTCACCACAGACTAGTTGTTATTTGAACAGGAAGTGTGAAACAGGAAGGACGGCCTTATAATCACGTTGGTTGTGGGAATTGGGGTGGCCCAGTTGAAGGCGTAAGCCGGACCACGTTGGCGTTCTATGTCAGGTGGGTTTCTGAATCAAAAATAAAGCAACATTGAGCAGCTTCATGTTGATGTGCGGACTTTTGTGGAGTATGGTGATGAAGTGCAGCTGACTTTCGGCGGAAAAAAAGTGTGTTTGGATAAATATCATGGATCACATATGTAAGGACAGTCGTGGCTCGCACAGGTAAGCGTGGTGGGGCGGTGAAGGGGGCGGGGATGAGGGGGTGGAAGCCGACATATGCCAAGATAGTGAAAAGTGTTTAAATAAAACCACTCGGCGATGCGGCGAGCGCAAGGTAAGTGGTTTTATTTATTTATTTTTTTACTTTTCACCGTGCGCTGACCATCACTGCCAGCAGTATCCTGACAGGTAGGGACAGTAAAAATATAGAAGCCTTGACAAAGCCAATAGGTATCATTGATGCTAGAGCTATTGGCTTTGCCATTGTGTTTTAGCCATATTGTACACGTTGGCTAAAATTAGTGGTGTAGAAGAGAGTGGAGTGGAATGGCATAGAGTAGAGTGTCGTGGGGTGCCATTGGATGGCGTATAGTGGCACATAGTGGTGTAAAGTGTCATGGAGGGGCGCTGAGTGGAGGAGTGTTGAGTAGAGTGTCATGGAGTGGCATAAAGTGTTATGGAATGGCATAAAGTAAAGTGGAGGGGTGTGGCATGACGTTCAGTGGAGTGTTTAAGAGTGGCATAGAGTGGCATAGAGTTGCATGGAGTGTCATGGATGGAGTAGAGTGGAGTGGAATGGATTGGAGATGAATAGAATGGAAAAGCGTAGAGTGGAGTGGCATAGAGTGTCTTAGAGTGGAGTGTCTCAGAGTGTCTTAGAGTGGAGTGGCATAGAGTGTCTTAGAGTGGAGTGGCATAGAATGTCATGGAGTGTCTTAGAGTGGAGTGTCATAGAGTGTCTTAGAGTGGAGTAGCATAGAGTGTCATGGAGTGTCTTAGAGTGGAGTGACATAGAATGTCTTTGAGTGGAGTGGCATAGAGTGTCTTAGAGTGTCTTAGAGAGGAGTGGCATAGAGTGAAGTTGAGTGTCGCAGAGTAGAGAGGCATAGAGTGGAGTGGATTCAAATGTGAGTTACAAAACACAAAGCCAATGGCAAGCAATGGGCGGAATGCATTGCCAGGAAGAACGTCCAAAAGATGCTGTTAGCAAACCAGTCAGCTGAGCTGTATGGTAGGCTTCAACCTGACAATGAACCCTACACAATGGGAGAAAACTACCATGGTGTTGGGGCCATTAGTTTTTACTTTTCCAAAACCAAACTTCCTGCTTTAGTTATTTATTTTTACAAATGTAAACACTTTTAAAAATGTTGGTGTAAGCGTCTGTTACCTACGAAAGATGCATGGCAAACGTTTAAACGGCTTTGTATGATTTGACAAGACGTTAGGTCATACAAGCCCATGGCATTCACTGCTGAGCCGGCACTGAACTCTTAATTTGGCAGAGAGAATAAAGGCAGGATAATGGACGTAAAGTCCTCCTCCACCCTGACTGCCTTTAGTTCACCCACCAATCTCTCACTCAGGCCTTTAAACTGCACGCCCTGACACGAGAGACAGAAACCACCTTTGAGGTGGATCCATTCATCTGTGGTGCATTACTCTTCCCTGGCGGAGTCTGGGGCGAGCAGGCTTCCTGGACAATGGTGATGTGATGCAGGACTTCTGAACAGATCGACTACCAGGGTTGATCTATGCGCCCGAGACAAGGGTGAAATAAATACGTCAGCACGTGGCTTCTTAGATGTCCCTCGAGAGGATTTTCGCTTCATTTGGAGGAGACGGTCCAAGCCAGCGCGTTGCTGAGTTGTGGGAGTGGCTTTGCACATCACACGGAAGGAAAAGTGTAGCACTTAAAAAGAGATTAAAGCCGGAGAGCTAAAATAAGGAAACATTCTGAGTGGAGAGAGGGATACATTGAGATAACACGTGAGACCTGAGAAGAAGGCATTAGCTTCACTAAATCTAAAGACTGCTGCAGATAGTGTCAGTCAGACTTCTATTTTCAGATCCCAGGAGATAGGCCAAGAATGCCATGGAGAGAAGTGAGCGCAAAACACCAACAGAGGACTAGAGATAAACAGCGCGCCTCAAACACTTATCCACACTCGTGGGATGCAAATGAAACGAAGAAAACACACAAATCATACACGCACACCTATAAAGCACAAACACATCCAAAAAAGCAAAACACACAAAGTAAAGCCCCTTACCCTGCAACACTCATCTAAAGACACATTTACAAAGACGTACAAAGCACATAAATCATACAGAGACACTTGAAATCACAAAAACCCTAAAAACACACGTACAAACAAAACACCAACAGGGAAAGAACTACTAATAACACAACCTCCTCTCAACCAACCCTACACACGCACACATACAAAGTACACAGACCTCCTAAACAAATACACAGGCGTGCAAAATACAAACGTGGAAAATATAAAAATCATTCAGATATAAAAATCAAAACACCCGCTCTTTCCCACACATATGCACATAAAACAGCAAGCACACACTTGCAAATAAAACATGAACATAGGAAGAGAAAGAAGGAAATAATACCACAACCTACATACACATATACACATGTACACAGACACATTCATAGTGTGCACACACATAAACACCACGCACCTCCAAAACAAAGAAACGTGCATACAAAGCACACACAAACATATTCAAAACACTCATGCAACAAACACATGAAGGCACATGCTCTTCTTATCAAACCGTACACACACATTCCTTTACATACACATTCACACACAGACACTCGTGCGTTCATTCGCATACTTCACCACATGTGCAACACACACATTTGCACATTCTAAAGTACATGCACACAAACACACAACACACACATATGCCTTATCTTCCCTTTTTCTCTGTCTTTCTCTCTTCTAAAGGCTTATTGGCATAGCCCCTGGAATTATGCAGCAATGATGGAGGACCTATTTATGTGGCTGGGTTGAGTAAATTAAGCACAAAAAAAGGCTAAATATGCAGAATAATTAAGACCATTGCGAGGCAGTATTACTTTGCTATTTTGTCACTTTTTTGGCATGTGTACAGCACGTGCAAAACTTTCACCCCCTTAGTACATGTTTAACATGAGCTAAAACAACCAGCAGCACGGTACTCTGTTGAGCTTCTTTTTAGTAACGGTGGATCTAGAAACACGTTTTTGCTGCAAATTGCGCAGGAGACTGTGGATTGTGTGAACAGTAAATCCCCTATTGTGCAGGAAATGCCGTTGATGCAGAATTGCAGAATTGTGGTGGCCCTGACAGTTGGAGATTCTTTTTGTAGTGTGGCTGTGGGAGTGCTGCAACAGAGGCGTCTGCATACAGTGCAGGCCAGCAAAGCACAGTCCAGAAGTGGGAAGGCTGGGGGGTTGTGACAGCACTCAGGGTGGCCCAGGAGAGCACAGTGATGCTATGATCATGATGCGAGAGCTGCCACTGTACTTCAGGTAGCCCCCGGGGAGTACAGTGTGGCTGTGAGGGTATGCAAGAGCTGTGGTGGCCCTCCAAACTGTCCAAGAGGGAACAGTGTGGCTGTGAGGGTATGCAAGAGCTGTGGTGGCCTTCCAAACTGTCCAAGAGGGAACAGTGTGGCTGTGAGGGTATGCAAGAGCTGTGGTGGCCCTCCAAACTGTCCAAGAGGGAACAGTGTGGCTGTGAGGGTATGCAAGAGCTGTGGTGGCCCTCCAAACTGTCCAAGAGGGAACAGTGTGGCTGCGAGGGTATGCAAGAGCTGTGGTGGCCCTCCAAACTGTCCAAGAGGGAACAGTGTGGCTGTGAGTGACCCCAGAGAAGTGGCGGCACCTTGAGTGGCCCAAGAGAGCACAGTGTGGCTGTGAGGAGAGAGCTGTGGCTTGTGAATGTACTGAGGTAAACACGTGTGAGCACAGTGAAGCTCTTGGAGTGGTGCAAGAACTTTAACTGCAGTCAGGCGAGCCCTAGAAAAGCACAGAGAGGCTTTGAGAGTGATGCTAGAGCTGCCTAGTGTCCGCTGCCATGTTTTCCAGAGAGCACCATTGTACAGATTATATGCCAGGTACGGCATGTTTCTGTGTTGTGTGTGGAGGGGGAGAGATTAATACAACTTGGAAAGGATGGAATCGTCTGGAAGAACTGTGTTCTTATTTCATTAATAGCAATATGGTTTAGAAGAGTCGTTTATTTGTGTCAAACACTGGGACAGTCTATCGAAGAGTGAACATGTTGAAACTACACCAAGCGTGTGTTGTAGAAAGTATTAGAGAGCTTCATTTAATTTAGGATGAGGTGGCTTGCTGGCAGAGACCGGGCAGCCAAAATAGAAAAGAGGCTCTGAGGCTTGGTACAATGCTAGAGAGCCAGCGGTGGCTCCTCCACTATGGCGGAGGAGCGTCACCCCCCTAGCCCACCCCCACCAGCTGCCTCAAAACGGCAGGAAGGAAAAATAAAATGATAATAAACACGTTTTATTATCGCTATATTTTTCCTTTGCCGGCCGAGCCTTTGGGGTTGGGGCCAGGGGTTGACAGTCACTGGAGGGGGAGGTTTATGCACTGGTATGAGTGCGCATGTGGGTTTGGCCATTTGGCCGGCCAACTCAGGATGGCCAAACCGACATGCGCACTGAACCTGTCTCCAACCCGAGCTGCGTTGCTGGGTTGGAGACTGCAGGCACAGGCTACCAGTCTCACTGGGAGTGTAAATTCAGGGCGCTCAGCTCAATCCTGACACTGCTCTCATGCATGAGAGCAGCGTCAGGATTGGCCACAGGGGAGTCTGGGAGCCTATGCCTGCAGTGGACTGGAGAAGAAGAGCGTGATGCGGCTGACTGCAGGTAAGTAAATTTGTTTTATTTCTTTTTTTATTTGCTGACCGTCGTCCCTCCGACCATTTTCCCCCGACTCGACACTCTTCAACTACACCAGCCGCTAATGTTGTGAAGGGCCGTTAGGTTGAAATGGTTGACTTTTGTAATGTGTGAGTGAGGTACACTGGATCACATGCCCTGCACTCCATCGAAGAGCCAGGTGTATTCGCAATGACTGCCTCACTGTATGTTTCTAAAATTACTTTTTGTGCTGAGAGACATGACAGATCACACACAGCACTACACACCTTCAAAGTATGCTAGCAGCTCATGGTCCTTGTAGCTGCTCTTAGGAGAGTAGAATGTCCCTATCTGAGAGCCTGAAAGGGGCAGCACTGGTTAATGGCACAATTCTCTGAAGCCTTATGTTTTTTTATTACAGGTCATTTAATAATTAAATGGCATGTTGTTGGGTCACATATGTCCCTTGCTAGGTTCTGAGGAGCGTGCACTCATGCACTAAGCTAGACTGCTAGAAAAGGCTAAGTATTTCTCTGCAGGTTTTTGAGTGACTAATGTCCTCTGATTGGGCTTAGAGGCACTGCTGATGTTAACAGCATTGGATTTTGTTGGAAGGAAAACCTCCTTTTTTGGCTGCCACCTTTAGAGCGAGAGAAAAAGATGCTTACTGGTCTCTGCTATCAAAAGGTCTACCTGGTCATCCACAACTGGGACCTTCACTCCGCCCAGATGGGGCATGGGTCGAGAGTAAATGTTTACTCTGCATGTATGAGATAAGATGTGTGTTGTGTTCTCTGTATGGGGATAGGGATCCATTTTGGAACATCTATGTGTAGACTGTAGATGGTTGACAAAATGGGAACCAGAGGGGGGCCTGCTCACATTCTGTGTTGAATGTGGGATGGAACTGGACCATTCCACTGCCTCCCCTTTGAAGTGAAACGGGCCCCAGTAATTGATGGGTGGGTGTGACCTCCCTTCGAACTGCAAAATCAGCTCCTTCTTTCCCTTCCCCAGATGTGCCACTGCAGACAGTTTTTTGTAGTGATTGGTTGGGAGTAATGCTCCCCATTCAGTGTTGTGTTTTCACATCACCTGTCAAGGAACAACCAACTCCACCCACGTTTTATTTTCTGTCGATACTGTAGATCAAAATACTACGGCAGTGACATCTTGTGTGAAAATTACCAACACCCCAAAAAACAGACCTAACCTAAAACTGAGAGCAGCTCTGCAATTCACATTTGCACCTGCCACCTAGGAATGAATACTAGGGGTAAACCGCAGGTCAGGGTGTCAGGATGCTCTTGCGCAAGAGCGGAAGTTCACAGTCATGCGCCTGAATTATATACTGTGCTTTAGGGCCGTGTTGTTGGATTGGCAGTTCTCTCGCCGTGTCTGGGGGCTGTCTGACTTTGTCCTGGTGGGAGGCGGGGGGCTATTGTGGAAAAGGGTGCTAGGAATCACCCCTGCAGGATGTAAAGCTGTAAATAAAAGCAGATCTTAGCCCAGTGCCTTGCTCTCTGAAGAAGCGCTACAGAGGGACATTTAATCATCTCTACTGCAACATTAAGGGCCTTATTTATGAGGCCTTGCGACAGTTTTGCGCTTCCGTTGCGTCACTTTTTGTGATGCATTGGCGGCGTAAAATATGCCTCCTTTTGCACCCTATTTACAAAGTGACGCATCTAAGCAGATGCGTCACTTTGTAAACACCTGCGCTGCATTATACCTGCATCAGGTATAATGTATGCAGGGAGGGCATTCCCACGTAAGTAAGCCTTGTCGAAGGGACGCAGTGAAATCTACGAAATTTCACTGCACCACTTCTAGGGTGCAAATGGGTCAATATCTTCCGCCTGCCTCACAGCAGGCGTAAGACTGACGTGTGCCCTTTCACATGGGGCTTGCCCCATGTGAAAGGACACATTGCTGGAGTTGCGTCACTTTTGTGACACGCTCGAGCAATGCATCACTTTTGCGCCTACAGATACGTCAGAAATACTGATGTATCTGTAACTCCTTGCGACATGATGCGTCATACAGTAAAGATGACGCATCCATCATGTCATAAGGAGGACACACTGAGAAGTGACGCATCACTGCTTTCACGCAGCGAGGCGTCACTTCTCATAAATGAGGCCCTTAGAGGCTTCTGGGGAGGGAGGATCAGCTCTACAGAGAACAGGGGTGATCCTTCGCCATCCTTGAAACTTTCAGTGTGTGTCCCTGGTTGCCCATAACAGGACCTTAAGGCTGCTTGGTCTTTTTCCAGCTTGGTGGTGTTGACAGCAAGATTTAAGCTCCAAAACCCCAAAAAACACACACAAAACCGTCCGGCAGTTGCAGCAGAGATAGGGGCATATTATCAAGAATGGCATTAAAATTATCGCCGCTTTAGCGACAGGAAACTGCTGCTAAAGCGGCGATAATGGGCTTGATAATATGCCCTTGAGAATTCCAATAGAAGCCCATGTTCTTGTGGGAACATGGGCTTCTATGGGAATTCTCTGCGGCATATTATCAAGCCCATTATCGCGGATTTAGCGGCAGTTTCCTGCCGCTAAAGCGGCGATAATTGTAACGCCATTCTTGATAATATGCCCCATAGTCTTTTGTGAAGCCACATTTCGTGGATCTTTTTTATGAGCCTGCTGCTTGGGTGACGGTTGCACAGTGCAAGGCTTCAGAAAAATTAAGCCCAATCACAATGGTAAACATTATAAGCCTTTTAAGTGATGGGCTGCTTAATACACGCAGAGCATTCATCACCGCCATACATTTTGTTCTACCTTTGTTTTTGGCCTTCTCCACAGTAAGATCCTGGCGTGCTGCCACCAGGAGAATCTTTAGGCCTTCCACCCTGTTGTCATAACCCCTCCTCTGGGGAACGTCATAGTATGCTGAGGTGAGCTCTCCAGTTTATGTGGGGGTACTGGCTTGGAGAAAGTTGGACTAAACATTGTGAGAGTGGTGCAAAGCTTCGAAAGGTTGCGATGGATGCAGCTCTCCCGCCTGCAGCCGATGTGGTGCATACATGCACACTTGGCCAGGCAGAGGTAAGGCTGATGAAATCAGAAACAGAGGTTCATAAAGGTTGAGCTGCTCACAAGCTTCAGACTCAGAATACATTACAGTGATACCATAGGAGGAGCAGACAGAAAGTGATTCCGCCTGGCCACTATGGGGAAACCCTTCCATGGATCTCTTGTGAAAGTTCTTTTACTTTGAGAATCAAGGCCTTTGATCATAGCCTATAGGCAGGCAAGTTTGTATGGTGACAACCCCCTTTCCTAAAGCAAGAAGGAGTACATTGTTATTTTTCCTTTTTAAATACACAGCATTGGCTGGATTGTTAATTCACTGCACAAAAAAAGTTCTGAGTCTTCAGTCCATGCCACATCTCTAAGTAGGCCTTCGAGCATTCTGCCTGCCTCTCTGAAGGTCAAGTCCTGGAGTAATGTACTTGGTGCTCTGGTTTGAGTCCAGGAGTAAGATTGCCCCAGGACATCAAGGTAAAATGTCCTATGGTTGCCTAAACCCTTTCCTCACCCCATACCCAATCGCTCCCCACACAAATATAAATACGTATTATGTCCCAATAATGTTATTTCTGGATTTTGATACGATTCACTAATTACTATAATAGCATATTAGCAGTACTATAATTTCTGGATTTAAAACAAACTGGAATCCCAAATGCATATAAAAAGGTGCTGCATGCTAAAAAAATATTTATGTTAACACATGAATTGCAGTCAAATAATGCCCTCCCAGGGTTCTGGTGACAACCCTTCCTAAACACTAGGGCGTGCTTGACCTTCGGCCCTATTACATCATAGGTAAACCTGGACTGCCACCTGTGCACAAGTGTGCCAAACCCATGTAAGGCATAATTCTCGGATGACAGCATTGTTAATGTTCGCTAATTGAATGGTACGATTTTTTTTTCTCCTTTCTTTTTTTTTTTTTTTGTCCGCATTTGCCTTACCCTCCATGTGGGAAATTCCGACCACCCTACACGACACAAAGGTGTAAGTTGTTATAGTGGTGGCAGACATGACCCAAAACCAGAGGGACTTTCGCCGACTCCATCTAGGTATATTGCAACCTGCAGGACCATTAACGGACCTAGGCAAAACCCGGTCCAGGGAGTGTTCAAGGCATAATCATAGGACCCGGGGGAAAAAAAAAAAAAAAAAAAACCCGGACCCTATCGCCATTTAATCAGCAGATTTCAAAAGGCCAAGTTGTGTTTGCTGCATGATCTGTTGAGGTCGGCTTAAGATGTTTCGTATAGAGACAAGAGCCACCCAGAGTGTGATGGGGCTGATTTCTCTGTCCAATGTATACAAATTTGCCTTCTGGCCAATAGAATTGCATAGAAGAGGAAGGACCTTGCTTTGCCAATGATGTTATCTTCCAGACCAAAGATGACAAGTGGTAGAGTTATTGACAAGGATGCATTTAAAATAGAGTTTAGGGTGTTCTTCACTTCCTCCCAAAATCTAGCAATGTCCGGGCAGTCCAAGAAAATGTGAACGTCACATGCTTCAAGGCAGTTACATTTATTACACTTTTTATCTGGGAGAAATTTGGAGAGTCATTATCATTACTAAATAATGATTACAAAATCTTCGCAACAATTATTTCAGCTAGACTGGCTAGTGTTATTGCTACTATAGTTCATTCAGACCAAAAAGGCTTTATAAAAGGTTGACAACTATCCGACTTAACACACCAACTGATAGGAGCCATAGACATCGCTACAGCCTTTTCCCTACCTTTAGCTACTCTAACCCTAGATGCAACTAAGGCTTTCGATAGAGTCAATTGGCTCTATCTGAATGATGTACTTAAAAAATTCAATTGTGGGGAAGGTTTTTGTAGAACTATAAAGCAGCTTTATGGTGCCCCTTCGGCTAGATTGTTGATCAATGGGGTTTTGACAGATGCCTTCAATATAACCAGAGGTACAAGGCAGGGCTGCCCGCTTTCCCCTCTCCTTATCAATTTATATATCGAACCATTTGCCCAGCTTTTGCGGGAGGAGGCTAATATTCCATCTTTTAGCTTTGGAGAATGGGAAAGGCGGATAGCACTCTACGCGGATGACATCTTGATTTTTACATCTGACCCATTAAAGGCATTTCCTGTTGTTATTAAACGGTCAGAAGAGTTTGGTCATATCTCGGGCTATGACATTAATTCGAGTAAAAGCGAAACAATGGTATGGAACTTACCAGATACACTGCCGGGGGTAAATATCTCAACATCTATGCGTTATCTTGGGATAAGAGTCACCCAAGAAGTGGGCAGCATTGGACAAACCAATTTGAACAGAATATACAGTGAGAGCAAAAAACTTTTAAAATCTTGGACTCACCTGCCACTTTCCATAACGGGTAGGGTAAATCTGGTTAAAATGTGTATTCTCCCAAAGTGTACGTTCATTTTTAACGCAATCCCCTTGGCATTTGATTCTAAAACAATCGAAAAATGTCATCAAGAAATCAACTCCTTCATATGGAACTATAAACCCATTAGAATAGCATGGAAAAAGTTGAGGAGAAGAAGAGAGAAGGGAGGGCTTGCTTTGCCAGACTTATTGTATTATGCATGGGCATTCCTGCTGTTACACTCTAGGATGCTTCTAAAAATGCCATCTAACCTTCCTACTGGGTCAATATATTAAGCTATGCTAATGGGGGCGAACCTAGCAGCAGACGGATTCATGTTTAAATTTGGGAGTCAGAAATTCTTTAAGAAAATTAAACTCAAAATTTTACAGTCATGGTCTAAAACCTGGTTCAGTATTAGGAAAAGATTGGGGCTGTCCTATTATTCTAATTTCTCCCCAATTTGGGACTCGCCTGGCCTACCACCATGTCTGAGAGATAGTCTGTCTTCCATAATACAACAAGCTGGTATTATAAGATGGGGTCCAGTGGCGTAGCTAGAGCTTGTGGCGCCCGGGGCTATCCCTCAGATTGCCGCCCCCCCTAGGGGGGGTGCATGCACTTCAAAGAGGTCCGAGAGACACGTAGTATCGCCGCTAATAGTTACCTTGATCATGCAACTTACATGCACATACATGACACGGTCCAAGGCTACACAGTTGAATACAGCGGTGACTGGCAGTACAAAAGAGAACACACAGACTGCATGATCTATCTGGGGACTCAGAAAAACCGCATGTGACATCCATCAGAGAACTGCGTGAACAATTACCTGGTAATCCCCTCAGCACAATGCAAACATGCACATACATGACACTGTTCATGTAACCTTCATCTACAGCTGACATTAAATGACCATACATCATGGTCCCCCCCATTAAAGCAGTGGGGACCTGCACAAACGTGATGTGCTCTGTGGACCCAAAACTAACTTAACAGTGTCGAAGCCTGTGATTCTTTATCTTTCAAAAACAGGAAATTAATTCACAGCTAGCAAGTGCCCAAGTCATGCGGGACACCCTTTACCACGTTCAGCGTTTTATCCACCAGCACTTATCAAGCTGTGATTTTCGAGTCAAAATTTACAATGAAGAAAGCTAAACTTCAAGTCCCAGAATGCAACTTCCAGAACTGACTGAAGGCGTCGCTCACGACACCGAGGCCACACTCGGCAGTAATGCTGCTTTCCATTCATGCAGTGGTGCTTCGTCCTCTCTATGGTTGACACCTTCCTTTCGGGACACATACTGGCATGTGTACGTTTTTGAGGTTGTGTGGGGCCAAGAAATGGCACTTCAAAGCTGTTTGTGCAGAATCTTCTCTGCAGCCTCTAAAGATGACAATTTAGCCTCTATTCACCTAACACATGCATTACTAATAGTTTAAGCAATTGCGCTTTCGATGTATTTCGATCTTGTATTTGTTACTCTCAGATTATAAGAGTAAAAACTCCGAACTTTGGTTAGCTCTCCCATTTGTGTTATGCTATAAATATTGCACGTAAAATTCTAGCCAGGTGACTCCACTGGTTGCACCCGATGACCAGGCCTCTCCTGTGAAAATACTTTACAGCTCGTTCCTGTGTTTCCCTGATACAAGGTCTCTCGGAGGCTTGCCTGCCATGTGACTTACTCTGTCCCAGCCCTACTGGTCTTAGAGCAGCACCAAGCCTTAGATGTGATTAACTCTGCCGCAGCCACAAGAACCTCTTACAGCAGGCATCGAGTCTTATATGTGATTGCTCTACCGCAGCCCTACTGGCCTTTCAGAGGCACGTCACTGCCTCTGTGAGCAGAATATACAAATGTGATGGATGGACGGTTCGAATTGGTACTAACCAGTGGCAGGTCTCTTGGTATCATTCCACGCCATTGTTTTGTGCTCACTGTGCCATGATTGAGAGACCCGCCCCCCTAGAAGGGACGGTCTCGTTGGGTCTCATCAGTGAGATGAACACGAGTCCCTTCAGCACAGCGAGCAGAGGCGCCTCTTCTCTAGGCGCGCCCGCGTCTCCCATGGCCTGGCCTAGGCACAGACACACAGAGCAGATTCAACAGAATAACATGTTATAGATGGAATCTTGTAATGAATCTGTCTAGCTCGCTGGAATTCCATTCCGTTGATTTTGTACTCACTGTGCCATCACAGAAGGAGGCCAGCTGTTTAAAAAGGAGCCTGAACTTACCCTAAAAGGGGCAAGCCGCAATTCAGCCTGAACCACCAGATATGGAACAGAAACAAACAAAGGTAGAGCTCACATTAAGAACGTACTATCCGTGGATGGTTGAGTTCGTTCCCAGAGATATTACATAAATATGTTTCGGTGACGGATTCATTCAAGTATTTCCGTCGATTTCCCATTTGGTGTTGAAAGTGAGACACCCTAAGTGTCGTAAGCATGTCCTATTTGGACCCCGGCCTAGTTTGCTCTGCTGTTGGAGTCGGACTCAGGCTGCACCCACCCCACCCCCCCCACTGACGAGGCCCGCCGCCCGACAAGGCCGAACCGAATCCAGGGGTGCGGCGGCTCGTGTTCCCACTCAGTGGCCTCTCTCTAGTCTGCTGGAGCCAAGTCAGCCCTGCACATGGCTCGTCCAGTCTGTAATGGCACAGGTGAGGAAAAAAATAAAACAATGGAATCAAATAACCCCGCGTCAAAGCACTGGCTAGGATAAATGCAACCATTATTTGCAGTCACCACTTATACTAATACGAATCACTGTATCCCAGCCCTACAGACTTTTTGGTGGCAACTTGTTTCTTGTTGCAGGGTCTGGATGGCTGGAACTGAAAGAAGAGGAAATTAAAGAAAATACTGAGCTCTCTTGGATTCGGATATCTGTTTATTTTTCCAGGTCTATCTTGAGAACACAGCTGAGCTCCCTAAAGACCTACTGCTACCAATTCTCTAAGGCAGGCGCAGCAACCCACTGAGCTTCCACACAAAATACAGTTCATCCAGTTATTTGAAAACTACTAACAGACAAATAATTGCTCTCCAGCGGATCATTATTCCCCAGCGTTATTGGGGCATCTTTTATTGTCTTATTGTTGTCCTGCATCGGCCATGATAAATAATGATAAAAACTGTTTAAATGAAGCGCACAGGAAGTACGTGTCCTGCTGGGCCTGCGCATATTTTTAGTAAAGAAAAGAAACACATTCTCTTACCTACTACTGCAGAACTGCACTGTCTAAAACGAATTATCCATGGTGACGCAGCAGAGACTGCCAGTGCCCGTGCCCCAGGCCACAAGGTCGTCTCGAGAGTGCGTAGCGGTGATGCGCGTGACGCGTCACCGCTACGTTCTCATCGCGAGGGCCGGGCAAAAATGTAGCCCAGGGCCGTCATTGGTAGCGCTGGCGCACGCTCTCCAAGATTGACGGCCATGGAGCAGGGTGGGATGGGCCAGTCAACGTATACGCGCCGGGGCGGCGCCGCGGGCAGAGATTAACGGTCATCATCATGTGGCAAATTGCAAGTGCAGCAGCAGGCGCTGACGCACTGGCGCACTCCGCACTACAACCAAGTAGGTCAGTGCGCGCAGTGCGTAGCGCGCTGCTTGCACTCAAACTGGGCCGCCCGGCCGCGCGCGCCGTTGCGGCCGCGGCGGACTTTATAATTTATTTAGTGACACTGTGTCCCTAAATAAATTATAAAGGCCGCCGCAGGCAGCCGCCCTAAATATAGTGCCGCCTGGGGCGGTCCGCCCCCACCGCCCCCCCCTAGCAACGCGCCTGATGGGGTCAGCTATTTGAGGAAGGATCACTAATAGCTTGGGACAAGTTACACGATTATGTTGGGCTTGGGCTTTCTAGATTTAAATACATCCAACTGGAAAGCTGGGCGAGATCCCAACGCCGTATAGACCCTCATTTAGGGAAGAAAACAGGAGTTGATGCACACGCTTTAAAATAAATGCATAATTCAAAAGAATCAGATGCAGCACACAGCTTCCATTCTTCTTAATTTATTAGCGAAGTTCTTCCACTCCCCAACGCGTTTCGTCGTTTAGAGGGAATTACCCCATACGACTTCCTCAGGGCTGGAAGTGACACAAATGACATATGTATAGAAAAGATGGCAGCAAAACAAAAACACAGAAAATTGCAACATACAATAACTGTAACTCAAAGTAAAGAGACACACGATTCAAAAGACAGGCAAAATTGTAAAGCAATGTTGATAAATAATATCAGAATAACAGTATAAAGCACGAGTCTAAAGCAGCATGAAATTAAAAAGCACAAAATAATAAGAAAAAATACAAAAAATAACAGTGAGAAAATATCTCTGAAGGAACTACTCACCAACCCATGTGAGTCTGTAACTACTTAATAAATAAGGAAAGAAAATAGTCTGTACCTCAATTATCTGGTGTACTGTGAACCTAAAACAATGTAAATGACTCGTTTTAGTCATTACGTCACACATGAGGCACGATCAGTCCTGAACAATCATAAGGCCCAAAGTTCAAACGATATATACCTGATAAAACTGGAAAAAGATCCTATCTTCAAATACCAAATAAAGGCTTCCCAATCAAACGGTGGCCCTCCAAGTAAACAGACCTGAATAGCGAGTACCTAGAATGATGATAGATTAAATTCAATCACACTAAAAACGCATAAATATATCTCAATCATAGACTGCAGCGCCAATTCTGTTTCACTTACCCAAAGTAATGTTCTCAATGCGGATATCGTTATTATCCAATTGCCCAATTATCTTGTCCAGAAACGTTCACTGTCAATTCTCTAAAATTAAAGCACTGAGAGTAAGCAACTCTCCTCATATCATTATTGAAGAGCTCATGCGGGAGGATGCTAGCAACGTTTCAAAACTTACCAAAACAAACGGCTACAGCAATCCCGAGTACAGGAAAGAGGCAACGCCATCGACCACTTCCGCGATCAAGTAACCAACGTTAGACATAGAAAAAGTGACTTAACTCCAACTGAAAAGATGGCGCCATGTTGGAACAGCAACAAACTACTTGATACCGTATTAAAACGCCATGCATACAACGAAAAAGTAATCTTTGAAATTGAAAATAAAGTCCCACTGATCGTTTAGTTTACACGATCAAAGGCAAGATTAAATACAATAAGGTCGGCTATATATCCTCACCGATTAACTTGAGTAAGGGAATTAATGAGGAAGTCGTATGGGGTAATTCCCTCTAAACGACGAAACGCGTTGGGGAGTGGAAGAACTTCGCTAATAAATTAAGAAGAATGGAAGCTGTGTGCTGCATCTGATTCTTTTGAATTATGCATTTATTTTAAAGCGTGTGCATCAACTCCTGTTTTCTTGTATCTTTATCAATCTTGCATTGAGTTTTGTGGGTTTTGGGTGGTGTTCCCACTGTTGCTTGCACCGCTGTGAATTTGGTTTTCCATACGTTTGATTTTGTGCAATTTTGTTGGTCGCGCCATTTGCCTTTCACACCCTGTGATTTGCTTGCCTCATTTAGGGAAGGCTAGTATACTGGAGCAACGGTTAGTGGAACGACCAATGGGAGGGAAAGAAGTAGCCATGTGGTATTGGCAGTTGTTGGAGGAAATCGATGGGGAGCTTCTCCTTCCAGATGAGCTATGGGGGGAGGTGACTGGTGTAGGAGAGTAGGGTCTGCTTTCTATGTTCACCCCCACTTTTTGCTTTTGCTTTACTGGTTTTCGACTTAGATGTGGCTGTGGGCCTGCTAATCAGACCCACAGCCCTGCTGTTCTCTCTCTAAATTAATACTATGTACTTTAGGTGCATAACCCATTTGGATAGGATCACCTTATTGGCCCCTGTACAGTGTACCCTAGGTACCCAGGGCATAGGTGTACCCTAGGCCTACCAGGGGCTGCAGCATGTATTGTGCCACCCCTGGCCTGGCCTTACATTTTGACACAACTGGCTGATCACTCAGCTGGGGCAAGGTCGTGTAATCACCCCTTGCTTAGGTGTAGTATTCCTATACCTAACTTACATATAGACACATGTGTACCTATCAGTCACTCCTATGGCAGGCCTTAACAATCCTGGAGGCAGAGTGCTTGGTAACATGTGGGATGGTGCTCTAGCATGAGCTGAGCCTGTCTGCAGCTTTCGGAACCTTGTCCTTATAGCTGTTCTATGATATAGCCTACCATATACTCTTAAAGTGCCTTATAATCTTAGACGGTTATGGTAACTATGGTTTGGCTTTATCGAAACATGTCGTGTAAGGTGTCTAACACTGTGGAATAATACCCCCATGCCATTTCTGGACATGAGGATATTATTCCCCCCTTCTAGTGGGAAAGACATGTTAAAATCATACTTCACTGTTAGCCTCCGACCAAAGCCTCAGCATCACAAAATGGATGCTGCTGCCACGACACAAGTCTGACCTCCTGCAGCTGGGAGTGATCCCAGCCAGGGAGGCCTGGACAATAGGTTTCCTGCTTGGGGAGGTGCTAGCACCTCCCCAGACAGCCTTTAGTGTATTGGGGCAGGGTGGGCTGAAAGGAATGAGACATGCCTGGGGCACACAAGGTGTTCCTTGCATAGTCCAGTTCAAACCGGCGCTGGGGCACTCCAGCCCCAGCTCTGGCGCGAAACTGGACAAAGGGAAGTGGGTGTAACCACCCCCTCCCAGGTCCCACCCATAAGGCGTGACCTAGCAGGTATCCCAGCCCCCCAGATTAGTATAAGAGTGGGAGTTGGGCCTCAAGACTTTAGATTATCCTGAACCTGCAAACTTGAACAGAAACTCTGGACCTTCGACATTCGACGAAAGAAGAAGACTGAAGAATCTCCCTTGTAGCCAAGGAGTGGCTACCCTGTGCAAACAGGCACCATCAAGAGACTACCCTTTGCTTTGCCCACGTTCTACGAGGAACCGACTGCAGAGCCCGACCAGAGCCTTGACTTCCAGACTTCTCCGACCCTGATCCACATCCACAGCAAAGCTGAGATCCGTGGAGGCGACGAGCGACGTGGGACCGGCTACCTGGGAAAAGTGGCTAGTAACTTAAAGCGCAGCTTCTGAGGCACCCTCGAAGTTGTGCACCGAGGATTGAGAAGCCCCAACCCCAAGCACCATCTGCACCGAAGATCAGCCCCCCACACTCCACGAGTCCTGCGTGGGGCCCTTCTGCATTTTCCTGCTTGCCGCGTCTGTCCGGTTGCTTGCCCGCTGGCTAGTGGCCTTTGTGACGACGCACCCTGAAATCTTCTGCGCTGGTTTGGCTCCTCCAGACTGGCTCCCGCTTCTCTGCAAAGAAGAAGCACCCCAGACCTTCCTGGTCTGCACCAGAAGCAAGTCCTCCGTTCTTCGTGGGTTCCGCTTGCCAAGGCTTGGTGAGTCCTAGTCCAACTTCGACACCGCCGACAGCAAGAGCCTTCGTGGGACAGCTCGCCTCCTGGTCCTGGTCGTCCTCGACGCTTCCTGGTCCTCCTGGCTGCAGCAACAAGCTTCACCTTCACCTGCAATCTTCACGACATCGCCTGGTTCCTTCCTGGTTCCACGTGGTCACTGGCTAGTGACCTTGACTCTGTCCCTTCTGCTTGCAGGTCTCCTCTCTTCTTGATCCCAGCCTTGGGATCCACCGGACACTCTTCACTGACTGCCTGTCAGCATCTTTCTTCAGGCATCCATAGGAGTCGACGACGAAAACCGACGCATCTTCACCCCTATGCACCCACAGCCTGTGGGCTAGGTAACTTGGGTACTCCGGTGCTCATCAGGATAGTGACTATCCTAGTGTCTAGTTTTCAAGTCTCAACTTCCTAGCTACTCCGGAAGTGTCCTGAATCTACCGTTTTCTAAACTGTACTATTGCTAATGACTTTTACGCATTACGCGTGAGTGTTTCCACTCTGCACACGAATCCCGTGGGCCTCCCACTTCCTAACTAACGCTAGTGTAGTGTAGCCCCAGCGATTCCCTAGGCCTAGGCCTATTCTATTTCCGTGACAGTGGTCCTTATACCACTTACTTAGTATATGGTTTGCGTGGCCCCTAGGGCCTAACTGTATTACTTACCTGTGTGACTTAATGTATGCTTAAATAAGACTGTGTTGTACTTACCTCTAATCTCATAAAGAGTGCTGAGGGTTTGACTAGAATAAATACACTTTATTTTATATATATATCTGTTGTGGTGTCCTTTCATTTAGTATTCAAGGGATTATATATGGTATCACAGCTGGCTTCACATGCCATTCAGAGTTTAGCCTAAGACTGCTCTTGTCCATGCTACCACTAGGATAGCTGGTCTATAAGCATGACTTTACAACCAATCACCATAAGGGTATTTGGACTGATATAAGGTGTGCACTAGAACTAGTGACATCATACATCAGGCCAACTTCTCACATTCGCTAATAAATTAAGAAGAATGGAAGCTGTGTGCTGCATCTGATTCTTTTGAATTATGCATTTATTTTAAAGCGTGTGCATCAACTCCTGTTTTCTTGTATCTTTATCAATCTTGCATTGAGTTTTGTGGGTTTTGGGTGGTGTTCCCACTGTTGCTTGCACCGCTGTGAATTTGGTTTTACATACGTTTGATTTTGTGCAATTTTGTTGGTCGCGCCATTTGCCTTTCACACCCTGTGATTTGCTTGCCTCATTTAGGGAAGGCTAGTATAATGGAGCAACGGTTAGTGGAACGACCAATGGGAGGGAAAGAAGTAGCCATGTGGTATTGGCAGTTGTTGAAGGAAATCGATGGGGAGCTTCTCCTTCCAGATGAGCTATGGGGGGAGGTGACTGGCCTCCAATGTGAAGAGCTTTGGCTAAACTCCTTTGGTCTTCTCCATAGAATTGTGAAACCATCATGGCTAAAACGAAACCATCTATTTTCAGAACATCGAGCATACATAACACCGAATGGTACGATTTCTACCAAGAAATATGCAGGGACATGACCACTCAATTATGGAAATGTTCTTTTCTCTGGTTAGAAAAAAACAATTAAGGAAGGGGGACCCCTAAAAGAGATGCAGGGCGGGAGAGGTAGGGGTAAATCAGTCAAAATCAACTAGGAAAAACACCCCCGCCCCGTTCGTATAAGTATGGGCCTGAAACAAGGGTCCCTAAA
The DNA here is from genome assembly GCF_964204655.1 of Triturus cristatus. Taxonomy (NCBI): domain Eukaryota; kingdom Metazoa; phylum Chordata; class Amphibia; order Caudata; family Salamandridae; genus Triturus; species Triturus cristatus. Next base: position 524,879,807 of record NC_140580.1, read on the forward strand.
GCAAACAAACACTGACTGGAGCTGAATGGACAAACTGGTTACATAATGACATCAAAACATTGATAGATAGAAAAAATATGTTTCTTATTTATTTTTATGGATACAGCATTTTCAAAAGATTTTTTTCCTTTTTTTCAATTTATACACATAAAAACATTAAATAATGAAAGACAACAAATAAGCTACATAACAGTTATACACAATGGGGCAGATTTATGTTTGACTTGCGCCTCATTTACGCCGCCTTTGCGTCACTTTTGTGACGCAGCAGCGGCGCAAATCCTGCGCCATGGTGCGGGGCATTTACAACGTGACGCATCTGGGAGATGCGTCACGTTGTAAAGCCCTGCGCCACATGTAGGCGTTCCAGGGCAGGTGGGGGCGTTCCGGCGCAGGAACGCCTCCTAAAAGTGGCTGAGTGAAATCTACAAGATTTCACTCAGTCACTTTTGAGCCCATGCTGTGTCAAAACCCTGCGCCTGCTTGAAGCAGGCGTGAGGATTGACGCAGCATTGTGAAGATAGGGCCCCCCAGAGCATTGCTGGAGCTGCGTCGCGCTTGCGACGCAACTCCAGCAATGCGTCACTTTTACGGCACAGATGCGTGACGCATCTGTGCCGTTTTTGCCCCATGGTGCGCCGCATTATAAATGCGGCGCATCCATGGTGGCGGAGCTGGGGCGCACAATAACTGGCGCATCCCTGCTGATATGCAGGGATGCGTCAGTTATTATAAATCTGCCCCATTGTTTTTCAATGTCCCACACATCGCTGAATTCATACACACATACATTCATTCCGTCAGCAATCACGCTAAACAATTGACGATCTGGGTGGAGAAACTTCCAGATGAGATCATCTCGGTGGTTAACTCATATATCATCCAGTTAGGAGATAGAGATATTATAAAATGAGAGATGCCGAAAGTTCAAACGCCAACGCGCATTTCGGCATCAGACCCAAATCTGGGCCCCACCTTCATCAGGGCACCGACCGATAGGTAGTGGGGGACATGAACCACACTTTAAAACTAAGGGGCAGATTTATGAGCCCCTTGCGCCATTTTTGCGTTACTTTTAACATGGAAAAAAGTGACGTAAAAGTGGCGCAAGGGGCTCATAAATCTGCCCCTAAATCTGCAACAATGTAAGTTTATGTGCAAATCTTCACTGGATAGATGTATATATATTTTCAGGGACTCAACTGGCTGCTTGTCCAATCCAGGCAATTGGTAATAGCAGGAAGAATTCTATAACGTTTGGGTCCCGCGTATCAGGTAGAGATGCGTGCATTCAACAGTGTTTAAAACGTAGTTGCTCAGGAAGGTACAGCTAGATCTGCGATATACGACAGGACAAAACTGAATACGATCTGGTTTCCACACGGGTACAGGTGGTTCAAAGATAGGCTGCACCACGACGTAAGGGATTCATCGGGGGCATAAATATCATGGGGCAGATTTATGAGCCCCTTGCGCCACTTTTGCGTCACTTTTAACATGGGGAAAGTGACGCAAAAGTGGCGCAAGGGGCTCATAAATCTGCCCCATGTGTTTTTAGAGCAACAGAAGTTTTCTGTCTAAACTAATTGCGCCATATAGTAGAACGCCGATCGCGGGTCGGGTAGCGCGCCGAAATCGTCTGGTTAGACCCGAACATCTTTCCTGAAAAATGTTGCACGGGTGGGCGCTTCTTTGGTTCAAACGGTTATTTTATTTTGTGCCTCTATAGTATTTTGAAAAGTAAAAATTTCCCTTTTAACAATCAAAATTGTGTTTTGATGGAAAGTGCTTTTATCCTCATAATCAGATGTTGAGTTTAAATTTAAATCCAGAATTCCAACACGCCTAATTGCCTTCGAGTAGTTTCATATTGCAGATAAATGCCAGTTCGCTGTATTTATTTGCTTGCAGTTCGTTTAGGAAACAGCTTTGAGTTTTTACGTCAGACAGCTGTACATGTGCTACGGCAAAATGACTATATTGTTGAGTATAACAATAATTGCCAATGCTTTTTACAGACTACTCATAAACTACGGGACGCGCTGGGTCTCAGGGAGTCCAGCGTCAAGTGCGGACTCGAAATGTGGGAATGCTAAAGATGAGTGCGTGTGAAGCTCACGGATAGTGGCTTATTTACAAGCTCCCTGCGTTGCCGGTGAGTCATTTTTAATAATGGAAAAAGTGACGTACCTACAGCGCAAGGGGCTTGTAAATAAGCCCCATAGTGTTTTATTCACATCACTCATTAAAAGCGCATGAAAGGGTTGGACTGCGCGATCCGTCGCTTTAGTCTTCTCTGCTCTCACATCTGACGCCTCCTGTGACCTTGGGCACATGCATTTTGTGCAATTCGGGCCTCACTGGGAACTGTTGGTGTGCAGCTTCTCTTTGATTGACAGGTAGGTTGTGGCGAGCCTTGCGAGTTTACATGTCAACGGCTGTACAATAAGGCGATTGCTTCTTTAATGTATGCTAATTAGATGGGTTCATGAGGGAAAGATGTGGTTTGTATCGCTATGTGGTCGCTAACCACTGGGATGTGTTCCTTTGAGCACCTCCTCCTGTTCAAGCAAATAGAGTTGGCACGGGTTGTAAACGTCTGTGAACACCACAACCTCACCGGCACTCGGAGGACCAGGTCTCAATTTCTATAAGGCAGGTCAGCCTGAGACGTTGCGTGCAGTCCACAGACCCCGAGCGTGTCTGCCCACACGAGCAGCCAGGAGCAGCCAGGTCTGAGGGCAGGGAGTGACCGGGTGAATGGAGGGAGTGAAGAGCGGAGAACAGAAAAGTGCGTAGGGACAGGCTGAGAGCTCGTTGGACATCCGCGGAGGAACAGGGTAAGGAACAGGGTAAACCAGGAGGTTATAGTGGAGAGTAGAAAAGCGTGAGTTGGCGGGGACATTTTGTCACTGGGAAATGTGTTCCCCAAGATATGTACGCCTGGACATATATGTTCCATGAGTTACATGCTGCCGGCTGTATGCGTCCTATGACGTGTGCTCCTTGACATATGTGCCCCAGATTTAAGTGCCCAGACAGAAGGCTCTGAATTCGGAGGCGATTTATCAGAAAGACAAGAAGGGGAGGGAGCCCGTTTGGCGGGGCGTAGGGCAGAGGTTCTGTCGTTGCACTGTTCGCTCAGGGTGGAAACTGTTTTACGGGAGGTGTGAATCTCGCAGACAGTAACTGTAAACTGGCAAGTGTTGCTTACCACGGGGTGGGTGGGCGTAAGTTCCCAACACAGGTGTATTGGGGATAGGGAGGGCAGGCATGCGGAGATCACTTGACCGGTGGATGGAGTAAGGAGTTCCGACCGGAGAAGGACCCCCCGCCCCCCCCCCCCACGCATTTCCTTCAGATAGGTTTTGAGGTGCTGCTGTCTAGTCTATAGACCGTTGTGCTGCGGAAGCCAGATGCAGTATAGGGCAGAGGCAAGTATGATGCGGTATTGGGGCGGGGAGGAGGGTTTCTTGGGGCAGTACAGGTAGCTGGGGAAAGGGTCGTCTGGATTCCTGCCTCAGTCCCTACATTTACTCGCATAGCCTGCTGCCCTCGTCGGAGGAGCCGAGACGGTTTGAAAAACGAGCCTCTCTGCCACCTGACCCCGTCACACGATCCGGAATGAAAGAGCCGCAGGAGGCACCAAAGCGACACCCCGGGCCCTTTGTTTTTTATCATCTTTGTAAATCACTTGCCCTGGCGCCGGAGCCCCGCCCCAGGGCCCCGAACGATGAATGGCCGAGAAGGAAATCTCGCGGAATCCATCATCTGGACGGGCAGAGCGGCAGCTCTCTCCCCAGACTCACAACACACGATTCAGACTGTCATCAGCCTAGTTAAGGAGAAGAATGATCCTTAGGCGAGCCCAGGCTTTCGGGGAGGGGGGCCACGCGCCGACGGAGGGGGAGGAGGGGGGTCATATGTATATCACTGATTGAGGGGAATCCACCTGTCCAAACACGCACCTCGGGGCCAAATGTTACCTGTCACCGCTTCAAAGTTATCATAGGGCCCTCCTGTCCTGGGTGGATGCCATATAGCACTACCGATACCACCCTAGAAGACGCCTACAAATGCAGCCTGGACGTGGCTACTTCAGGAAGGAAGAGCGGTATGTATAAATTGACTGTAGACTGGACCAATGGAAAACACAGGTAAATAATTGAATCATCTCTCCGTCTCTCTTACTCCTTCCACTCGTCACTCGATTGAGGAACACCAAGACATTCCCTCCCCAATACTCCCTTGTCCCAGTCTTTACAGAAGGAGGCATGCCACAAATCTCCACCAAGGCACCTAGCTTGAAAACTTTGATCCCACTCCCTGCCCACCCAGGGCCTCCTTCAGAATCCTCCAGCCCTCCATTTAGGCTCGTGGTAGCCTTTTTGTAGTTTTGGACTCTTTCGTGAAGGCCAAAACCCTTCATCTTCCACCTTGAGTCTGAATCATATCAATCATTTTCATAGCCAATGATAAACAGGGAATTCCTTGCCAGGTTCCATTCAGAGGCATTCAACCCGTGGGATGGCAGCATTGTGGGCAGAAGCAGGGAGAGCCTCTCTTCAGGACATTTGCCAGTTTGCAACAGAAGGCACTTCACCTACATTTAATTCTGACAATAGAGTAGACCTGGGGCATTTAAAAGTTTTGGAATTTGAAATCAGTGTCAATGGTGGAGAGACTTTTTAGGCAGTCTAGCAGTCTGCCACTGCCAGACAGGCCAGCTTGAAAGGGTCAGTGTGTGGGCTGTTTTTAGGTTGAGCATTCAAGACCTCTTGTATATACTTTAGTATATACTTATATATTAGTATATACTTATATGTGTATGTAGTTTGTGGGCTCTGGAGATCAGCCCTAGGACTTGTCTGCTTCCGCTTGGGGACTTTTTTTCTGTTCAACTACCTCTATTTAACTGTCTTAATAAAAAAGGACCAGTAGAGGTCAGTAAAATACCAGGATTGCATTCTGCTGAGGGCAATACTTTAAAAAAAAAATTCTGGCAACTGCGTCTCTTTAACTTTCTTGATAGAAAACGAACAGCAGAGGTCAGTAACATACCAGAATCACTTTAGCATTCTCTAAATTCCAGTCCATAGAAATTGTCTCCAACGAGCATCAGTGACAATAATTTTTTTTTTCAAATCTTCTGTTTTCAGTGATATGACCACCAAAGGCCCTGATTTTATATTAAAAACAGAGCTTTGGATTATACCATTTCCGTCTGAAAGGCAATATATCTCTCCATGTGTTCCCATACCTGGTGTGTCACGCAGTTTGGTGCTTACTTTCCACCATGTTAAAGAACAGTAGATGTTTCAGCACCGAGGCTTACGTGCTGCATAGCTAAATACATATAAGGTCCCAAAGGCGAGACCGATTGCATTGCAAATGCTTGTTTTTCCTGTCAGGGCCCATTGGACCAAAATGAACCACACATTGGTCATTTCAAGCAAGGTTATCTGGCAGTGCCAGACCACCCGAAATGCCAGCCAACACTGACAAGTGTTTTGGCTACTTTTGGTTCAGTTTAGATACATTTGGATGTACTATGTTGATAACTTTAAATACATGGATTTGCTGTAGTACAAATAGAGTGCTGTTTTTATTGCCTGTGGTGAAAAAGGAATACAGTAACACAAACTAAAATGTATGACATTGCACCAAAAGGAGCCAAAAGAAGCAGAGTGAAGTAGATGATTTGTGTTTCCCATTCAAAAAGTGGCACCACGAAAAGACACCGGACAGCCACGCAGCCCTAAAGAATACCAGCCGCAAGCACCACCAACTCATCCGAGCCACCAAAAGGGCCTCCTTCAAGGAACGCATCAACACCAATGCACACAACATCAAAGAGCTATTCACAGGGCCGGACTGGCTACCGGGCGTTTTGGCATGCTGCCGAGCTGGGGGCTGATTTCGTCGATGAGGACCTGCGTGTGCTGAACGAAATTCATTTTGTTTGTTTATTTCGAAGCACACGCAGGTCTCCAGCAACGAAATTAGCCCCCACCACAGTGACATCAGTCCCCAGCTCGGCAGTATGCCAAAATGCCCGGTAGCGAGTCCGGCCCTGGCTCTTCAGCATCGTTAAGGAACTCTCCAACCCCAGCTCCAACGACATCCAGCCGTCGCAAAACCTATGCGACTCCCTAGCCTACTTCTTTCACCGCAAGATCGTTGACATCCACGACAGCTTCAACACCCAGACCCTCCATACAGCCGCCGACACTGCAGACTCACCGCCCCCCAGCCTCACCAACCGCCTGCTCTCCTGGACCCATGTCAACGAGGACGACACCGTCAACACCATGAACACCATCCACTCCGACTCACCATCCGACCCCTGCCTTCACCACATCTTCAACAAAGCAAACCGCATCATCGCACCCCAACCACGGAAGATTATCAACAACTCCTTCGAGACCGCCACCTTCCCAGAAAGCTGGAAGCATGCCGAGATCAACGCCCTACTCAAGAAACCCACAGCGGACCCAAAGGACCTCAAGAACTGCCAGCCCATCTCCCTTCTTCCGTTCCCAGCGAAAGTCATCGAAAAGATCGTCAACAGGCAACTGACCCACTTCCTGGAGGAGAACAACATCCTGGACCTGTCCCAATCCGGATTCCGCAGCAATCACAGCACCGAAACCGCCCTCATCGCTGCCACAGACGACATCAGGACCCTACTGGACAGCGGCAAAACCGCAGCCCTCATCCTCCTGGACCTCTCAGCCGCATTCAACACCATCTGCAACCACATCCTACGCACACGCCTACACGACGGAGGGATACGCGACAAAGCCATGGACTGGACCACCTCCTTCCTCATCGACAGAACCCAGAGGGTCCGCCTCCCCCATTCCTTTCTGAAGCCACCAAGATCATCTGCGGCGTGCCCCAAGGAGCATCCCTCAGCCCTACCCCTTTCAACGTCTACATGGCACAGCATGCCAACATCATCCGCTCGCACAACTTCAACATCGTCTCCTATGCTGACGACACTCAACTGATCCTCTAACTCACCAAAAACCCCGCCACTGCCAAAACCAACCTCCACAAAGGAATGAAGGCTGTCGCCAGCTGGATGCAGACCAGCCGCCTGAAACTTAACTAGGACAAGACAGAGGTCCTTATCCTCGGATCCACTCCCTCTGCCTCTGACGACTCTTGGTGGCCATCCACCCTGGGAGCCGCACCCACACCCACCGACCACACACGCAACTTGGGGTTCATCCTGGACTCATCGCTCTCAATGACCCAGCAAGTCAACGCTATCTCCTCCTCCTGCTTCAACACCATCCGCATGCTCCGCAAGATCTACAGATGGATCCCCACCGGAACCAGAAGGACGGTCACACAGGCCCTCGTCAGCAGCAGACTGGACTACGGCAACCCCCTCTACTTAGGAACCACGTCCAAACTCCAGAAGAGACTCCAACGAATACAGAACACCTCCGCACGCCTCATCCTCGACATAACCCACCACACCCACATCGCTGCCCACCTGAAAGACCTGCACTGGCTCCCAGTCAACAGGAGGATCACCTTCAAGCTCCACACCCACGCCCACAAAGCATTACACAACGCCGGACCAGCATACCTCAACAAACGTCTCACCTTTTACACCCGAACCGCCAGCTTCACTCCGCCGCCCTTCCCACCGTCTCACGCATCCACAGGACCTCCATCAGCGGCAGATACGTCTCCTACCTTGCCACCAAGACATGGAACACCCTCCCCACACAGCTGCGACAGACCCAGGACCTGCTGACCTTCAGGAGACTTCTCAAGACCTGGCTGTTCGAGCAGTAGCTGCACCCACCCCACCCCCCCGCCCAGTGCCTTGAGACCCTCATGGGTGATTAGTGCACTCTACAAATTATTATTATTATTATTAGTCCGATTTATAACGCGCATGGCTGCCCCAGCGATGGGGCGTCCCAGCGCGACCCCAACCAGGACCAACAACCCGGAGGCAGAAGTAAGATGAGAGCTAAACATATACAGATTTAGCAGGGCCAGGGAAGAGCCAGGTTTTTATAGCTTTACGAAAGGCCAAGTGCTTCTGAATAACTCTGATAGAGACAGGTAATGAGTTCCAGAGTTTGGCGGCTAAGTTCCGAAAGGAGCGGCCACCTGCTCTGGCTTTGAAACCGCGAGGGGTACAGACCAGGGCGCAGCCAGCCGATCTTAATAGGCGTTGTGGGGTGTAAGGCTTAAGTAGATTGGCCAGGCCCCCAGGGGCCTGACCAGACAAGATTTTGTGCGCCACACATAAAGCCTTAAACTTCAACAAATATACTCTGAAACTTGTTGGATCCTCATTTCATCATTTTGAACCTTTCGGATATCCTGCATATTGCACAAAAACTTTGGAGACAACAGTTATTATACTGCTACTGGTCTGTGACATGGGTGTAGTGTGAATGACCTAGCTTTCTACGTATGGGAGTGTAGTTTAAGCCAACTCTTCTAGATAACTTTCCGGCATTTTGTGGTCTCATTTTGCTTATGGCACTTTAAGGTAGTAAGTGCTTCCGGCTTACCAAGCACCCCTCTATACCTATAGCTATTTTTGATGACATACGCCTTTACTTGACTTTTGTAACACTTGTTTGATGTGCGGTCCATTCCCAGTTTGGGAACACTACTACCTTCCTGTTTAATTTGGATACGTTTTTCCACAGGCAGCCAGTGCAGTTTAGGGAGCAAAGCGGCCACTGAGCAAGACTTGGGAAGTGCTACCAGCAGCCGCGCAGCGGCATTCTGGACCCGCTGCAGACGCTTGATACTGGCCTTATTAGCGCTCAAATAAAGTACGTTACCACAGTCCAGCCTAGACAAAATTAGGGCCTGGACTATGGTTTGACGCACTTTTGGGGGGAAAAAGCCAATCACGGGTCTAAGGCCTCGTAAAAGCCCAAAACACACCCCAGCCACTGTTTTAGATTGAGCTTCAAACGTCGAACCCTGATCAAACCATATCCCTAGATTCTTTACAACCTTTTTGGGAGAGGGCGCAGGTATAAGACGCTCCAGCCAGCACTGTTCGGATCATAGTTCCCGGTCCGTCCCAAACAGTAGGATCTCTGATTTGCTAGCGTTGAGCTGCAGAAAGTTAGCCGCCATCCAGTCCGCCACTGCTAGAAGATCCTCCTTGAATTTCCCCAGATTGGCATCACAGTTCTTAGAGAAAGAGATCAACAGTTGGGTGTCATCGGCATATGACACCAATACAAGCCCTCTGTTTTTAGCTACCGCAGCCAGGGGGCGAACATAGATATTAAACAGAAGCGGGCTCAAAACTGAGCCCTGTGGTACTCCCTGATGCAGAGCAAACTCCTGGGAATGGAACGGAGGCATGGAGACTTGGAAAGACCTTTCCTCTAAGAAGGAGCGGAACCAGCCCAAAGCCTCACCCTCAACACCAATTTCCTGCAGACGAGTTAATAAAGTTGCATGTAAAATGGTGTCGAAGGCGGCACTTAGATCCAAAAGGATCAAAGCTACGGAGTCACCCCTATCCAGACTATCCCTAATAGCTTCCGACACTGCCAACAGTGCAGATTCGGTCCCATGACGCACACGGAAGCCATGTTGCGAGGGGTCCAGGATGGAGTTTTGATCAATATACTCCGAAAGGGCAGAGTTGATATGAGATTCTGTCACCGTAGCCAGAAACGGGAGCAGGGAGATAGGCCGGTAATTGCCCAGTTCCACAGGGTCCAGGGAGGGTTTCTTAAGTAAAGGGACAACTTTAGCATGTTTCCAAACCCTGGGGACCACTGCAGAAGACAAGGATAGATTCACTAAACCCACAACCCAAGGGGCGATCACAGAGTGGAGTTGACGAAATAAGGCAGGAGTCAGGGGATCAGCTGGCGATCCAGACTTAATCTTCAAACAGAGTACGTCAAACTCGTTGGAAGATAGAGATGGAAAGGATACCAGGCTACAACCCGCCATGGGGCCAGATGTGATAGGAGACTCACTCCCAGCACACAGATCTACCGGCGGCAGGTTGGAATAGATCTGCTCAACCTTATCCAGGAAGTAACGAGCCACCTCACTACACTATTGATTGGAGACAATCGGGGAGGATACCACAGAGCCTGCACTTTTCATACTTTTAAGCAGGGCAAACACCGACTTGGCCGAATTGGTGCTTGCCAAGATTTCTTTAGCCACATACTCAGCTCGCACTTTCCGGATAAGTCGGTGATACTGTTTAATGGCAGCCCGATATTCCAGCTTAGCTGAGACGTCATAAGAGCGTCTCCAGACACGTTCCAGCTGCTTGCAGCCCTTTTTGGCAGACACAAGTGATGTGTCAAACCAAGGGTTGGAAGACCCTCTACTTCTTGCTCCCAGACGGGCCGGGATACAAGTATCCAGGCCCAGAACAACCCATTCATGGAAGCAAGAAATTGCTGCCTCCATGTCAGAGGGCATTAAAGGCCTACTATCGGCCAAGCAGGCCAAAAGTTGGCAAAGATCTAATTTATGCCACGGACGCTTCAGCACGGGGACAGAGCGTAGGGGTACAACTTTCCCCTGCAATCGCAGCACAAAAGGGACTAAGAAATGATCCGTCCAGGCCTGGGGAACTGGAGAGGAGACCTGTAAAGGATGTAGATTCGAGAATATAGGGTCAAATGCCCTGCCTCATGAGTACTCGCAGAGACGCATTGCATCAACTGAAAGGCCTCCAAATCTGCCAGAAGGTTCGAAATCACCGCTTTCTCATGCATCTCAAAATGAAGGTTGAGATCCCCTAAAATAGTAAAATTCGACGCCCTGCCCGCATAAAGTGCAATTTTACTCAGAAAGTCCTCCATGAAGCCGGTTGTGGGACCCGGGGGCCGGTAAACTAAAAGGCCTGACATAGTGAAATTAGGGGTCAGCATAACTTTAAACGCTGCACTTTCACATTCCACAATAGTTTCTTTTATAAAACTACAGTTATAGACATCTTTAATAATTAGTGCAATACCACCACCACGCCTCACCTCTCTATTAACCGTCTTCAGCACATAGCCCTGAGGAAGGGCGAGCCAGGGCACGGCCACTGAGTCCTGCGTGAGCCAGGTCTCAGTTAAAAATAAGGCCTCTGGGGCCTCATCAGTTAGTAAGTTGAACACCTCCGCATGATGTTTCAAGAGGGGCCGACAGTTCAAGCTAAGAAACTTGAACTCTGTGGCCTCAGGTGCAGAAGGTGCCCTATCAGTACCTGACAGCTGGAATAAACAGGACTTACACTTATAGGAAGCAACCTGACGCTCCCAGCGAGACGCAGAACACTTAACCTCCAGCCCCAACAGTTCCGCACGCGAATAGCTGATGAGATCGGAGGGAACTCGGGCAGGGTGCCTGGCGACCAGCGACTGACGTGCGCGGACGGGTGCAGACGGGCTTGCCTTGAGTGCGCCTTTGGCGTGCCCGCGGCACGCCCGCTGCACGCGTCCGCTGCGCAGCCGCAGTAGTGCTGACATTTGAAGGTCGCGTTGAGCAACAACTAGCCCGTCAACCCACACCCAGCCAAGATGGCGCCTGAACTCCTCCCAGCCCCTCTGCTTCTACCGCCGTCAACACACCTCGCTGCCCCTCGCAGAAACCACGAAGCGGCAGGAGATGAGGTAGGATCTAAAAGAATTTATTTATTTATAAAACAATCTGGTACAATAATTAAAAAACAGCCTCACACGCATCGATGTAATTCAAACAGCGCGGCCAGAAAGCGAAAAAAGATACAGCGCCACGCAGCACACAGTACTCTGCCCAATACTGCCTCCCGGCTCAAGCCTCAGGAGTCAGGGGTCTGCGCTGCCGCAGTAGTGCCGACATTTGAAGGTTGTGTTGAGCAACAACTAGCCCGTCAACCCACACCCAGCCAAGATGGCGCCTGAACTCCTCCCAGCCCCTCTGCTTCTACCGCCGTCAACACACCTCGCTGCCGCCTCGCAGAAACCACGAAGCGGCAGGAGATGAGGTAGGATCTAAAAGAATGTATTTATTTATAAAACAATCTGGTACAATAATTAAAAAACAGCCTCACACGCATCGATGTATTTCAAACAGCGCGGCCAGAAAGCGAAAACACATACAGCGCCACGCAGCACACAGTACTCTGCCCAATACTGCCGCCCGGCTCAAGCCTCAGGAGTCAGGGGTCTGCGATTGATTGATTGATTGATTCCCGTGGGATGTGTGTTTAGCCAGCTTAATTATATCTGATGCCAGTGACACAGTGAGGTGTAAATAAACTTCACTGTGCACCATCCAGCCTGCTGCATGCCAGGTGGATACAAATCATGGTGAGATCTACTTTTATACCCTCCCAAATCGACAGAGGCACAAAGTATTTTTGATGACAGGTGAAAATGAAAATAAGAAGGAACTAAATCATAGGCATGAATGTCTCTGAGTTTGCTCTTATTACAGTAGAAGCAAGTGAATCGTTGATGAGCCACTCAAGCCTTCTGGCTTGCCACTGGGCATTTACCTCACTCGTTCAATGAAGGATATCACACACCTTACTGCACAACATTTTTTAACATTATTAACAATGCATTCAGAGTTATCCCAAAAGATTTCAAGGAAAATATTGGCCATAAACTGATGAAGGATCAGGACTAAGGTCAGACGGTCTAGCTAATTTAAGGCCTCTCTCTCCTTTTTTACCATATTTAGGAAAGCTGTTAAAAGAAGTTGTCAAGGCTCAATTGCAAGAGTATGTTGAATGCAACAGTATCCTGGATGAGGCTCAGGTTGGCATCTACCCCAGACTCAGTCTAGAAGCAGTGGTAACTTCTGCAATGATGATTTAAGGGTCATGATAGATGGGCGTTTGATACCATTGCCAATCAAATGTTGATTCCCGGGTTATCATGGATCAGAGTATGTGGCTTGGATTAAAACTGGCTCCTTTGTTTCCTAATTATGTTCTGGTTACTCAAAAAACTTTAACTTGGAACCCTAGAATTAGAGGTGGGGAGCTTCCTCCCTGACCCTTCTAGTCAACCTTTACCTCAGACCTCTAGCAGTGTTGTAGTGATTTTCACATAAGTAATCATCTATATGTGAAGAACTAGTGGCCAACCTTAAATGGAACTGGACTGATGCATAATACAAGCTATCCGGTACTCTCAAAGCAGTAAAGAGTTGGATGGGCAGGAATATTTTAAAATGAAATCCATCTAAAACAGATATTCTACCAGTATATGCTATCTATAGCTGAGAACACAGTGCCAGGACCAATATTTGTTTTTACTTCCCCACAGTAGATGTTTCATTAAGAAATGTCCTTTAGGTTGCCTCAAAAAGCCCCTTGAGAGTGCTTGTTGCACTTTACAAATGAACATAAACATTCACTTCTATGTTACGACACAAGTCCATATGGTGGCAACTGTATGTATGAGTACTTTTAGAGACTAGGATCATAAAAAAAGCTCGAATACTCGAATCACTATTACCTAACACCTTCTAAAAAACCTAGATTAAAAGCTCTTTTACCTAAAACCTAGTGGAGGCCCCTACCCTCAATGTAATTGCTGGCATTGATAAGTAATCTTCATATATGTGTGTGTAAATCTTCTTCCATGTTGAGGCCCCATGGAGTCTTTGTATTTAACTCTATAATGTATCTTGACTCCAGATGCCTTATTTTCTTCTCTTTGTCTCCTCCTCAAATGTTTGCAGGAACCGCATCTTATAAAAAATAAGTTAACACACACACACACACGCACACACACGCACACACACACACACACACGCACACACACACACACACACACACACACACACACATATATATACATATATATACACATATATTTCCAACAACAATTTCTATACTCCATGCTTATAGCCATCATCCAGGCCATCTGATTCGCAGCATTCCCTATGGAGAAATGTTGCGCATCAGATGGATCTGTAGCCAGCATGAGGAATGTCTGTTGGCACAAAATGAAAGCAGAAAAAGATTTCTAGCTAGGGGCTATGCGGCAAAAGACGTTGGCCAGGCAACTAGAAGAGCTGATCAAACTTCTAGGACGGATGTCTTAAAAAATACTCAGGTTGCCTCAAATATTACTGTCAATCAATTTGTAGAACCAACTAGATTGATACTGACATACAATCGACAACATCGCACTATCCGAAAAATTATCAGACATAATTGGAATCTAATTCGTAATGACCCTGTGATTGGAGAGCAAACTACATTGGTCCCTAATATCACATTCAGGAAAGCACGTTCTATGTCGAGTGACTTGGTTAAAAGTAGCCCAGAGATAATTTTCACTAAAACATGGCTGAACTCTAGGAAGGGTTTCATTCGTTGTACAAATTGCAAGGCATGAAAACATGGCGTTAGCACAACAACATATAGGACTCCCTTTCATATGGATGAGAGGAGGATCACTAAATTTCTAACGTGAAAACGGAGTTCGCTGTCTATGTGCTGGGGTGTCCCTGTGGCCTGCAATACGTTGGTAGTACCAAGTTGCAGGTTCACAAGAGGATACTCCAGCACATTAGAGCAATTTCCAACAGTGACCCTGCTTATCCAGTCGCCAGACATTTCAAAGAGAGCCATGGCAATCCTATTGAACATCTGAAATATTTTGTGATAGATTGTGTATTGCCACTCAGAAGAGGTGGCAATCGTGAAGCCATGTTGCGCAAACTTGAAACCCGGTACATTTTTTAACTAGATACCAAGTCACCAAACGGTTTGAACGCCAATGAGGATTTTTATACTTGGTTATGAAATTGATACTGGGAACTGTTACTGACAAAATGTAAAATTCAAAAAGAAAAATGATAGACGGTATTAAGTAGTATCATTTACAGCCCCCTCCCTTTTTTTATGAATTTTGTTTGTTTTTAAGATTATTGCAACATTGGGTAGCACTTTAAAATTGCACAGGCACCTTTTTTTAGAAACAGCTCAATCATAATCTATCAAGGCCTATAGGTTAAAAGCACTAGCACTTTATATATGACTTCATATGAAGGTTGTTTGGATATTCTTCCATTGTTGAACTATTTATTATTCTCTTTACATTTTAATTGAATAATCATTTTGGATATGAAATTTTAGAATACACCCACTGGGGTCTTATTCTTTTATTCTTTTATCATATTCATGACACCAATAAGAATATTTATTTATATACTTATATTTATGCATATATTTATATTTAGTTCTTGTAACAACCGAACAACGTCATTGCCCTTCATTAGTAATATGATTGAATGTTGCTTATAACAATGTCTTTTGCCATAATTGGGCA
Source organism: Triturus cristatus (assembly GCF_964204655.1). NCBI lineage: Eukaryota > Metazoa > Chordata > Amphibia > Caudata > Salamandridae > Triturus > Triturus cristatus. The sequence goes on from NC_140580.1 coordinate 524,895,106, forward strand.
CAACAAAATAAGTGTGTTTTAAAAGAATGTTCATTATGATTATTCAATAATGATGAATTTTTTTTGAATTTCAATGTTTTTTAAAAAAAAAGACATACCGACAACAAGAGAAGATTGAGAAATTGTTTCTATGTCTATGGTGCTTCATTAAGTATTTATCACATGATAATGCACTGGCACTTTAAAAATGTGGCTGTTTTCCTCACATGTCATGTAATCAAGGCCTTTGGTAGGCCGAAACGCGCAATGGCGGCAGTGCTGGGTGAAAATAAATAGAAAATTCTTGCACTGATACCTGGGTCTGTGTTCGTCTTTTCCTGAGCAACGTGGAAGCTGGTGACGAATTATACAACATATATACATATATATACACATATATTTCCAACAACAACGCTCTAACAGGAACATTCAGGAGCACACAGCAGATTCCAAAGACCTTTTATTGTGCCAAGCAGACGTGTTTCGGCGAGAATTCGGCTTTCTCAATGCTTGTCTCCACCAAGGGTCTGATATTATCAGTTCTTTCAAATATATAACAAAACTCGCTCACATTGGTTGCCAGGTCTCATAACCATCCAATTGCAGTGCCTGTGGATTAAAAAAAACACCTTCAGTAAGAAATGTCTCTCACGATGACTGCAAGTTCCACAATGCATCTCAAGTTCTTACAGTTATTAGTTTATGAGCAGTTTTGTCTTAAAATGGTGTAGTATTCTCTGACCCCCTCGATCAGCCGCAATTATCACATCCAAGGTATCACACCCTTAAACGCTCATTTTGTGACTCACGCTTACCATTTTGTAATGGGAACTCAGTGTCCATAGGTATGACTGAGCTTTTAGTGAAGCAACGGTTCTGGCAGTCTCCATTTCAACATTTCACCAAATGCCACTCTTATGACTGCCAAACACTTTTCAGATCAGGTGCCTCCTCTGGCGTGCAAGTGGATGCACACAATTAACATTTCCAACAACAACGCTCCAATAGGAACATTCAGGAGCACACAGCGGATTCCAAAGACCTTTTATTGTGCCAAATAGACGCGTTTCGGTGACGATTCGCCTTTCTCAATGCTTGTCTCCACAGAGGGTTTGATATTATCAGTTCTTTCATATATATATAACAAAACTCGCTCACATAGGTTGCCAGGTCTTATAACCATCCAATTGCAGTGCCTGTGGATTGAAAAAAACACCCTCAGTAGGAAATGTCTCTCACGATGACTGCAAGTTTCACTTGCACGCCAAAGGAGGCACCCGATCTGAAAAGTGTTTGGCGGTCATAAGAGTATATATATACACGAGGTGTTCAATAGCCACCTTGGACAATTGAGAACTGTACGATCGATCCCATGCCGTTGTGTTTCAATTCAGTGCATATAGTGAGAACTCTCATTTGGGCTCAATAAAGTGCAACATTGTTCCCGCTGCTCATTTCGCAAGTCGATACAGGTATAATTTTCCATCAGTGTTAAAAACCATGGTTTCATGTTGTCGTGACAAAAATGCTCTGAATGATTTACACTGCGTGCTTTTATCATATATTTTGTAATCTTATGAGGGCTATATTGTTAGAGGGCTTTGGGGTCACATTTCATTTCATTTTATTTGGCTAAGTACACTTTGGACTAATTATATGACGTGCACTTTAAGAAACAGGCTGGTGACTTTGAATCTCTGCGCCAAGCGCAACAGGCTGATTACGGACAATCTTTGGCAAAGGAAGGCAGTTTCAGCATTATGCTGAAATGTGTACTACATTGTGTTGCATTATTGTTTTTATTTCATACCATGAAATTGTATGTTTTATCAGCCACATTCTTTTGGTTAACGATAGTGCTATTACAGAACACTGGGTTTATGTCATGTTACTGCTTTAAAATCAAAGTATGTCTTCCATGTCCATGCTTATCTTGAGTGGAAAACAATGTAAATACTTACTGAATTTTGGCTGAAATGCATCTCGATGTCGCAGGGTCAGGGAAGACCCATGAAAATAAATATTGCCGTATCTTGACAGCCTTGTGTACGTGCCTTCTTCATATAGAGTAGGATTTCGTGTGTATATATATATATATATTCACTTAAAAAACCATAGGTTTCACACATGTTATAGTTAGCTGTACATTTCACTCGTAAAAAACCAATGAAATTCCACGTTATAGTTAGATCAGGTAACTATAACTTGCGCGACCGCAATCCACAATGTGTAATTTCAGATGTTATGTATTTATTTTTTATTTTTTTTTCTGGTTTTTCACTATGCGCACACCCTGCGCTCACGGTGCGCTTCGCACACCGTGCGCGCGCTGTGGCCGCTCGGTGCGCTTCGCGCACCGAGCGCCCACGTTGCGCAGTCCATGCCGTGCGCGCCTCGCCTTTTTTTACGCAGTAACATTTGTTTTTTTCTCCCTTGTGGGTCCTTTAATTTATTTAATAAATGTGATTGTTACTTCTTTATTTTTATTTTTTTATTTTTTTTGCCGTGCGCGTACGGTAAGCTTACCGTACACGTACCCCGCGATTTTTTTTAAAAATTATTAAATTTATTTTTCGTACTTTTGGGTCCTTCTTGGACCCCCTGACAAACACTAGGGGGTCTACAACTCTCTTCGTTGCCCCCGTTTCACGTTCCCCACCTTTGTTTCTCAGTGCGAGAGACAGAAAATGCCGGCCGACACTTCCTGATTTCGACCGATTCGAATGTTTACAGTCATGTAACCACCAATCAGAATTGAGCTCGCGCACGGCACCGTACGCGTACGGTAAGCTTACGGTAAGCGCACGGAGCGCGCTTACAGATATATATATTGATTTAAATGCTATTTTCTCAGGACCTACTGAACAGATTTACACCAGACCTACAGAAGGCACATCCTTGACCTGAGGACTACCTCTCTGCCAAATTTCAAGTAATTCTGTTCAGCCGTTCGGGCTGTAGCTGTGTCTAAAGGTCCTATGGAAAAATGCATGGGGAAAATGCGTTTTGGGACCCCCCTTTTTTCTCAGCCCCTGCTTGACGAATCCCCCCGAGACTTTCAGGGTAGGAGCTGAGCGGAGCGCCCCATTAGTTTTGAAAATTTCGCGAAGATTCGTCAACCGCCGCCAAAGTTATTCAAAATAGAATTTTGAGATTTCCTATGGAAACACGGTCCTAACTATAACTATCTACTGGCGACCGCCAGTAGATAATATATATATACATATATATATAAAGAGAGAGAGAGAGAGAGAGAAAGAGAAGTGAATATATAATGTATATGTTTTTCTTTTTAAAAAATGGGGTTTGGGGGTTCCCCAGTAATTATATACATTATAAAATATATTAATTGGGGGAAACCCCAAACTCCATTATATATAGAGATATCGAGAACTTTTTTCTATAATGGGATCATTATTATGATAAGCCAGTATTTTAGTATAAGCTAGTTTTTTTTTTTTAAATACATCTTAGAGATTTATGTTGGGTACTATAGGTGGTTATCAGCCTATATGAACCCTGCTGAAGTTCTGTGTTCTCTTGTTGTTTTGGCAAAGAGAATTAAATATCCTCCCTTGTCTTGTTCTTTATTTACTGCTTTCCTCACTGTATGTTCTTTGTACCCTTGTTCTTTAAATCACTCTAGGGTTTCAATCCTAACTAAAATGGATGCTTCTTCCCTACTGCTATTCCATTTCATGCACAGTAGCTCACCATATAGGATGCTTTCGTTAAGCGCAATAGGATGAAAACATTTTGAATTCAACCTCTTAAAATCACTGATGGCACATTCAGAGAAATGGTCAATGCCATGATGGGACTGAATGTTTCTCTGAATGGGTCACCAATGATTCAAAAAGGTTGAATGTGAGCAGCAAATATAGGAAGGAAAGGAGACTCAAACATAAAAATGAATTTCGAGGAAGTTGTAAAGAGCCTCTCTCACAGGACGAATTGTGTTATAAAAGCATCAGATAAGAAGGCAAAATTGTGTTGTGGCCAATGGATACGTATTTGGAAGAAGCCTGTAGTCGGCTCTCGGATAAGTGTTTTATGAGAATTGCTAAAAAGGAATATCTTTCTCTGGTAGATGCATATCATAAGAAACTAGATGCATGGAAAGAGAGAGATCTGCTAAATACTGACGAATATCGATTTTGAAGGTTGATCATCCCAAGGCACAAGTGTTATGTTTTATTCCATAGATTCACAAAAACAAAGTAAGTCCTCCAGGTACTCCTATATTTTTAGCAGAATTCGCAGTTTTTTAAAGGTGAACATGTTCTGATCCTTGCCTAACAGTAAGCATGATTTCACAAACATATTGCACAAAGCGACTTTTATGATAATTGTTGCCAGTTCACACATGTATTTTTCAGTTTCACTTTGCCTTTTATTTCAACAAAGATTGGTCATTTAATTATTTGATGGTCGGCAACAACGACAAACAGAAAACAAGCACAGCAATAGTTGAAAAGAGTGTTATAAAAAGTGTTCTTGGACTGTAACACAGCAAGCTGTGAGCAAGGTCCAGGAGACCAAAATGCGTCAGGTGCGTTTAGCAAGCAGACTGAGGGGCATATTCTCAAGGAGCTATCGCTGAGTTAACGGCACTCTATAGCAGACAAAGTTGCGATAAATTTATCGCCCCATGCACAAGATGGTGTTAACAGCCCACAGCACCAGTTCATCCACGATAGCAGTAGCAAAAAACATTGCCACAGAAGACCCCCGCAACTATCGCTAATGAGATGCAGAGTAGGCGTTCCCGTACCAAAAGCAGCGACAACACCACTCCACAACATTCACAACGACCAGCCAGAACTGCAATAAGAACACAAAACAGGCGATAAGGCGTGTTAGCAGCAGAAAAATAACACCTGCTCTGACCTGGTGCAAAGTCGGACCACAGCCTGCACCACAAAAGGGAGCACAGCCCACAGCCACATCGAAAGGGCAACAGATGCCATGGAGCCACTGGTCATGCGGCCCGGACACCCAAGAGGGCCACAACACCCACCACCACTAACCCAGGACCACAACCCCCACCCGGAACACCCCCCCGGATGACCACAAAGGCAGCACAGACAAAGACAGCGGACCCCCATGAAACGCACCAGCCACACAGACCCAACACCTGACAATGTCATTGCCCACTACTGGCAAAAAAGGACAACCATCGTACGCATCCTGACCAACAACACCCAACAGGCCGACGGCACTAACACAGCGGACAACCAACATCCAACCCCACACAAAGCTGCTGGCTGTGCTGCACCTGTTGGCCCCTGGTAACCCCCAACCAACACCCACCAGAGTTGGAGGAGTCACACAGCCAGCCACACCCAAGTCCCTCACACCTGTCCTGGACATCACCATCAGCCTGGTACCCCAGTCCCTATATGTCCAACACAATGCACAGGATCCGCTGGACACCAAGCAAGGACCATACGCCATAGCTGGATGCACGCAAGTGTTGGGGGCAATCCACAGTACACATTTCATACCTGTGCCCCCTGCCGACACAGCACACATCTCACATCAATGTGGAGGCAACAACCGAACACCGTGGAACCTCCACCAATGTCGCCTCCAAATACTCAGCCAGTGTGCATGATTCCTCCATCCTCCGACAGTCCATCAGCAACCAGTGTTCCCAGGATGGCACCAAGGGAAATGACAGCCCCTTGGCAAGTTCCAAATGAACACCCAACTCACCTCAACTCCACAACCATGACACTCACAACTCTGGCAATGCACACGTCACAAAATCAAAACCAACATGCAAAACAACATGCCCACCCACCAGACACGACAGAACAACTCACAATGGTAACCTGGGCAAGCCGTGAACATGAGCCATCAACGGCATGGCACCTCAGCCACACACTAGCAGAATATGGGGAGAGGTGGCAACCAGGCATGTGTGAAGGAGGCAGGAGAATCATGATTGGGAAAGTACACAATGCCAAGAGTGGTGGAGATGTGCTGGACAGACCGCAGTATGCAGAACACACCCATATCCATGGCGACATACACCTCTGGTGTATGGAGTGTAGTGGACAGTGGACACAACCATGTCACCCCGGCCAGTGGGGGAGTTCATGGAAATGTTGCCTGTTACGTCCCCCCCGTAAGTAACCCTGGGCGGACAACTACGCTACGCTCGCGAAGTTTGCATAGTTAGTGCTACTTCGCGCTACGCGATTGCACGTAGCACAGTGCAAAATCGCGTGGCGTATTTGGCATTTTTTGCTCGCTCGCGGCCTCAACGTGAAGTTGATGACCGCGAGTGAGCAAAATGACATCCCGGCGGGACTTTTTCCTCGTTCGCAATCAGCAACATCAAGTTGCCGATCGCGAGCGTGGAAAATAAACCTCCAGGTGAGATTCTCACGCGGGTAGGTCGGGTTTCTCATTGCGAGTGGTCGCGTATGCTCGCGACTGCTCGCGATGAGTAACTACCAGTCCGCGTTGAGAAACCTGTTGCTCGAGTAAAAATCTACTTGAGCGGCAGAAAACGACCGCTTGCACTGTCAAGATGCCGTTTGCAATGATTGCACAGTGCGGACAAGCATCCGGCACTGTGCAATCATCGCGAACAGCGTACTACGCAGTTCGCATAGCGCTACACATATCTCGCGTAGTGCGAAGTGCACTTCGCGTAGCTACGTGTAGCACTACTACGCGAACTATGACCAGGGTTACCCGTAAACGTGAGCGGAGTGGGATGGCCCGGCGTATGGCAGGCCAGCATAGGGGTGTGAATAAAAAGCACGTAGCCCTGGGCGTGGTCCTCTTCTGGAAAGCCCAACGTCTCTGCCAGGGTGGCGCCTCTAACCACGCCACGAGGCCGACACCGTCCTTGTGAGGGGAGTTGCCTGCGATCCTGTGGGCCTGCCGTACCCAGGCCTGCACAGCCAGGCCACACTGATCACCTACCGACACCGGCGTGTGTAAAGGAGGGTCCACCACGTGCCGGTACATGCTCCTAGCACCAGTTCCGTGACCTCTGCAGCCTCCGCAGACCATCGCTGCCCCCCTGAGGCTGGCCCACATTACTCCTTCACATACTACACCAGTGTCCTCTTCGGCCCAGTAAGTCCCATATGTGAAACTGTGTCCTGAGTCCTGAATGGCAGTGACCCCAAAGCCGGGGCAGCGGCCACAGCACCAGACCCCCGATCAGTGAGGCATAGTTCCACATGGGCATCTTGCGACACTTGGTGCCACTAACCCTATTTAACGCCAGCCGGGACACGTGGATGAGGGACCAGGAACACCCTGTGGACCAGTAGGTCCCACATCCAGCCCCTAGTTGTGAATCACAAATGGCAGAGTCCACAACAGTGGTCCCACGGAGAGGAGAAAGAGGAAGATGCGGCTCAGTCTGGACGAAAGCTGGGTCACAGTCACGGAGGTGACCGAACACTATCAACAACTGACCTGGTGCCATCAACCCTGTTCATCGCAAGTCTGCGCCCCGTGGTGCCACTGAACCTGAACTATGTAGGCCGGTGGGGCCCTCCAACCTATGCTGGCGACAGTCGATAAATGGCCCGTTCTGTCCACTACCTCAGGCCTAAACTGCTGTCCAGTAGGTCACACATGTGGAACTGTATCTTGGGTAAGATGTGGAGGAATCCACACCATTGGACACTCCTCATCGCAGGCGGCATCCCCTAACAGCACTGGTGCCACTAACTCTGTGCGCAATGAGTCATGAGCACCATCTGGTTGGAACTTGGTGGCGTCAGAGCCCATGGCGTGGTGGTTTTCTGCATCTTCTTCTGGCTGGACCTGACTTGGTGTCCGACGTGTGTCTGTTCCATTCATCTCCACCATAGTGACTGTATCAGCGTGGGCCTGCCCTCTGCATCCTGCCCTGGGGGCACACCTTCCACTGTCCATCGAGACACTCCGCGACAAGGCCCCTTTTCACCCGTGGACCTGCTCTGCACACGTGACCCTACTCCAGTGCAGCGCAAGTCAGCGGCCTGTGGCGGCAGGCCCATACAGGACGCTGTGCATCCGGGGCTACTAACTCTGTGCAGCACAAATCTTGGGGCCTTTATGGTTGAATGGTTGTGTCCTTTACAATGTACACTGTTGTTGATTTCTGACTGCACCAGGCAGCCATTGCTGGCTGGTGTGCACACACCCCACACACATCCAACACAGGTGTCACTCGGTAAGTGTGCCTGATAATAAATGTGGCCGTGAGCACGTGCCCGTAGCCATTCACACCATCTGAGCAAGTGTGTTCGGATATTTATTGTGTCAGCGGGCCCTGCAACATCACAATGTGCTGTCTTCTGCGGACGTTGCCATGTCACCTCAGTGTTGGCAGTGACCCTGGACATGTAGCCCCGCACCTACCCCCCTGCATGCACAGGCTGCGTGTGCTGGTTCGGCAGAGGGCAGGGCATGGTCCAGACCTGGCCCATGAAGGAAGTGCGGTAAGTGTGTCTCTGTTTTGGAGTGTTGTCACCACCAGGGCCACAGTACACGATGTTGCAATGTGGTATGTACCAGGAGGGCGGGCCCGCAGGTACGGGGACATGTAGGAGCGCAAGAACGCTCGGGGTCTTGGCACATGCATGCCAGGTGTTATGTGTATCAGTCTTGCGGATGCATGAGTCTGTTGCCTGGCCTCATTCGCAGTGCGATTCCAGCGAGTCATGGGCTGAACACCTGTGTCCGCCCTGTCCGGACCATTGGCCTACACCCAAGTGGGTGCACACCTTTTAAGGCCAGCGTCGCTGTCTTGTTGGCATGGTGCTGGACATGCGCGGACAGGCATTAGAATGGTGTTCCGAAAGAGTGCACATGATGCAACCATACAGCGCACACAAGTGTGGGTGCCCATGGCAGGGAGGAGCAGCCGTGTGGCAACGTGACACACAGTGAGTCCGCTCATGTGCATCGTGCTGGGCATATCATCCATGATTCCCAGGGTCGCAGACGTCCCACCACACCCACGACCGGCCTCTGTATGTCTCCTGTATGCATGCAGCTGGTGAAGTTACTGTAGGAATGAAAGGTCCTTTGTCTGTACTATCAGGCGGTAGCACATCTGCAGCTACGAGCCGGAACGTGCATGTGCCCAGCACTCCCTGATATATACCATAGCATTTGCTTGCGACTCCCACACTGCGCACTGCCGGACGTGAAACCAACATGTACACATCCCACATGCAGTAGTCCTTGGTCATAGTTGGTGTGCATGAAATGGCCTTTACACGTACTCCCACCCCACCCAAGGCCTGCACCCGTTGCACACAGACACAGCTCATTGTACCGAGCTGTGCCATTTCATCCACAGGACTGTCTCAGGGCAAGCCAGTGCAGCTTCAAGCAGAGCCACTGACGCAATGGCAGACCATCCAGGACACATGCTTGACTCCAGTCACGTGGAGCTGTACCGTGCACGTCTGCTGCATGTACTGGGGCACTGCCGTTGGCAGTGCTGCGGATCAGTTACCAGCTGAGCTTCCGCCTTGTGCACGTCACCTGCATGCAGCCTGTGTTTCATTGTCGGTCGTGCATATTCGGGTGGTCCATGGATGTCTGCCTCTCCAATGTAACGGTAGCTGACCTGGATTACGAAGTGTGTGTGTGCCCCCTGTTGGCTCACAACCAGGAGTGTCACCAGGATGACCGCTTATGGCATGCATTGATGTTTGGCATGCAGGCTGGAAACGGCCTGGGAGATTGCACGAGTCGCCGTGTGCAGTGAGCACATTGAGCCATTACCCGATTGGGCTTTGGTGCACATTGGGTCCAGTGGTTGGAGTCAGCACATCTGTCCGGGTCAGCTGATGGATTATGTTGACAACAGGTCATATGTGGTGGACGACGATCGCTCATTGGAGATGTTGGCCTACGCAGCTGCACTCGCATTCATGGACGAGTGACAAGGTACCTGCAGCCAAAACTGGATGTGAGCCATTGCATGTGTCCCGACATATGGTTGCATGTTTCAGATATGGTCACATGTCCCAAGACGACAGTGGACATAGCTGCATTGGCCAGGACTCATGTTCCAGGTGCGGACAACCAACGTGGGTTGGCACTGACTTGTGTTGGTGAGGGACTCCCCAAGATGGACATGGGCGCTTTCCTACGTTCCTCATTCAGACATGCTGCTGCATTTGTCTGCATATCGTGGCACTTCTCTTGACCATACTGACTCACGCTTGCTGATAAAGTTTCCGCACTTTCACTTGTCTCCAACTGTGTTGTGTCTTGATTTGTATGCCAATGTGTGTGTCACAGACTCTCTGGCTCCCTGCCATACGTGCATTGCTACCCCATCAGGATCGTGTCTTTGTACTTGTACATAATCATGTCCCTGTTTCGTGCTTTGCCAGATGTGTATGGCTGTTTACCGGCCACAGGCGGGTGCACTTTTGTCCTGTGTTTGGTTGTGCACAAGTTGGTGTTTGTACCACAATGTGTTCGATGTTGGGATGCTCTGCTTTCTATGTGTGTGTGCTGCATTGTGTGTGAGATGTCCCTTCAGCTCTGATTTGGCTCACCCTTCTCCCTTTCAGGCGGTGTTGTCTTCACTTCTGTGCTTGTTTAGTGGTGTGACATTGCCGGGTTGTGTGACTTGTGCTCCTGGTTGGTGTTGTTACTCTTGGGCATGGTTTGTCTGCAGTTGTGCTGTGCTTAGTTGTGCATGTGTGCCATTGTGCCCATCTCCCCCCGTCCCCCAGTCCCTGCTGGATCCTCTCCCTGTTGCTGTTGTGTCTGTTGTTTGGTGCAGTTTCCAGTCCCGAGTCCTGCCACCATCTCCAGACTGATGTGGTGGACACCATTTCCTCCATGTCATCCAGCTCCTGGTGTGGCGCTGGACTCCCACCACTGGTGTGCATTCCTGCCTTCTTGTTGTTGGCGTGTTTCTGCTTGTTTGTGCCTTTCGCATCATTGCTGGAGTTCTGGTTTTCTGCCATTGTCCTCCTCCACGCTCAGGCTGCATTCATCTTGTCCAAGATGGCCTGCTATGTACAATGTTATGTTGCCAATGAGTTTGGTGGGGCTGTCTGCTGGCTCGGGTTGCCTCCATTGTAGTTGGCTGTCGTTGTCTGTTTGGTCTGTCTTACTTTTTCAGACTTTTGTCGTGCTTATTCCCGCCTGCCGTGTGTTTCGCGGTTCTGGCGGAGCTTATCTCTGCTTTCCTCATCGCGAATGGGCTCATCGCACGTTTTCTGGTGTTTTGGTTTGTGTTTTTATCTCCCTCGGGGTGGTTGTATCGCGGACATTGGCCGCGTTTTTGGCGGACTATCGCATGCTACTGCCGTGTTGTGAATTCCACGTTAACACACGATTATTTTCCCGCGATGGGCTGCGATGTGTAAAGTTGCGTTAACATTTTTGGGTGATGTTTAGCACACGTTCTTGTGAATTTACCCCTTAGTTTTCCCTAATAAACAGGGATATTAAACCACATGGGAGTGCGGCCTCAGTTCTGTCTGTGAAGAGAGAGTAGCATGGTGAAGTAGAGCGGAAAGCCATACCGCAGAGGCTCGCACCACAGTGCCAGAAAGAAGTGCGCCCACACACCTGACCAGGGCAATATCAGAAAAGGATGATATATATATATACATATATATATTCACTGAAAAAACCATAGGTTTCACACACGTTATAGTTAGGAATTAGCATTTAAAAAACCTTGCAAATTCACTTAAAAAAACATAGGTTTCACACATGTTATAGTTAGCTGGGCATTTCACTCGTGAAAAACCAATGAAATTCCCCCGTTATAGTTAGGTCAGATAACTATAACTCGCGCGACCGCCACTCTATCACAAGGATGATGTCATCGGTGATGTCATGAGTAATGCCACTGACCATGTCATGAGTGATGTAATATGTGACGTCATGAGCACTGGATTGCGGGCGCGCGAGTTATAGTTATCTGACCTAACTATAACATGCCCAGCTAACTATAACATGTGTGAAACCTATGGTTTTTTAAGTGAATTTGCAAGGTTTTTTAAATGCTAATTCCTAACTATAACGTGTGTGAAACCTATGGTTTTTTCAGTGAATTTGTACGGTTTTTTAAATGCTAATTTATGTATTTATTTATTTTTTTAAAGTTTTTTCACCGTGCCCGTACCGTGCGCGCACGGCACGCTTCGCGTACCGTGCGCGCACGGCAAAACATTTTTTTCAAAAAGGAAAGATTAAAAAAAAATAAAAAAAATTGTGAGGTAAGGTTGGCTCTTAAAAGAGCCGTTGTGTTAATACAGGGATAGAGGAAAGAAAGAATGGGAATATTATGAACGTCTACAAACGTGCTGGTCTATCTTATTGTTAATAAGGGAAACACTGGTCTCCCCAAAAACAATAAGACCACAACACGTTGTACACCTCATTGAAACCCTCCGAAATCGAGGGTTAATGTCCAGAGGAGCTGAAGAAGGTGATGCTCCCACCTCAGAGGAAGGGCTCAGCTGAGCTGCCGATGATGTACTCGGCTGAGCTTCTGAGGTTGGGCTCCGGTGACTTACTGAAGAGTTTTCTTCAGTATGTCGAGCAAAGGTCCTGGGATGTTTATCCCTAAGGTGTCTCATCATAGAGTGATTTCCAAAGGAATACTTCTTCCTTGGATTTCCTCTAGATAAAACACGGTCACAAAGTGTGCAAGTGACCAATGGAGCATTGACCTTTTTCTGCCCCTCTGGAAAAGTAAAATACTCCCATACAAAAGAATCCTTTTGTTTCCTCCTTCTCTGTCTGATGATGGTGCTGCTAGGCTCACTCTCAGAAGAGGACTGCTGCTCTGCCATTGTATCTCAATGTCAATTCAGCTCCTTCTCCTAGGGGATCTCAAGCAGTAATGAGGAGAATGGGTGTGGTGTTGGAAGTTTCTGGAACTGAAAGTACTTTCAACCAATGAAAAGTGTTCTTTGTGGATCACATGACCTACCGTGCGCGCTCCGCAAGCTTACGGTACGCGCTCGTAAACGAGTATGCATGCGCAAACGTGACGTAAACATGCGCTTACGGAGCGCTTACGGAGCGCTTACGGAGCGCGTACGTAGGACGCACTCACGCATGCGCATTACACGCACCCGCGTAACCGCGACGTTGGTTCCGTGCAACGCGCATGCATGTACGCGTACGTCACGTACGTATCACGTAAGCGCACCGTACTTATGACGTACGGAGCGCTTACGGAGCGCGTACGTATGACGCTTTCGCGCATGCTCATTACACGCACCCGCGTAACCACGACGTTGGTTCCACGCAACGCGCATGCGTGTACGCATACGTCACGTACGTATCACGTAAGCGCACCGTACTTATGACGTACGGAGCGCGTAGCGTCAGCTTACCGTACGCGCACGGCAAAAAATCCATAAAAAAAAATAAATTAAAGTTTCAAGGGTTGTAGAAGATAATAACTGTGATGTACAACTGTATGTAAACATTAATTTTAAAAAAATTAACCATTCAATAATGCAGGATAGAGTACATATATTATTTTATACATAGATTGGAAATTATTTTTTAACAAACATCTCAAAAAAAAATTTGCATTTAAAAAACCGTACAAATTCACTGAAAAAACCATAGGTTTCACACACGTCATAGTTAGGAATTAGCATTTAAAAAACCTTGCAAATTCACTGAAAAAACCATAGGTTTCACACATGTTATAGTTAGCAGTACATTTCACTCGTGAAAAACCAATGAAATTCCCCCGTTATAGTTAGTGCAGGCAACTATAACTCACACGACCGCAATCCTCTGCTGATGACGTCAGATATTACATCACTGATGACATATGTGTTTTTCTGAAAAAAAAAAATTTGTAATATATGTATAGCTAAAAATTAATGGCAGAAGACATGGGTAAATAAGTGTCTAAATACAGTGATGTAATATCTGACGTCATCAGCAGAGGATTGCGGTCGCGTGAGTTATAGTTGCCTGCACTAACTATAACGGGGGAATTTCATTGGTTTTTCACGAGTGAAATGTCCTGCTAACTATAACATGTGTGAAACCTATGGTTTTTTCAGTGAATATATATATATATATATATATACGAAACTGCTAAGCTCCTCGAACCTCCGCTTTCAAACCACAACAGCAGCAGCGGCAGCGGCGAACAAAGGAGAGCGGACCCAGATTGCTGGCAGGAAGATTTATTCTTGTCCTTCGCTTAGTGACGCGTTTCGGGCACAGCCGTACCCTTGATCACACACCATATCTATATATATATATATATATATATATATATATATATATATATATATATATATATATATATATATATATATATATTCCTCCAGGTGCCCCAGAACATGAAGACGCCACTCCACGGAGGATGATTTACAAAACCTTTTATTGCAAACCACGGAAAGCAGCCCAGTCCTTGCTGTCCCTTACGCGTTTCAGTGTAACAAACACCTTAATCATAGGGGGAGGGGGAACTTGGCAAGATCCGGTGAGTACTTCACATCTTTTTATCCCATAGCGCAGTCACTTTCCAGTAAGTTGCATGCTGGGTAATGAAGTCAAAATTAAACCTTCCAGTAGGGTCCGTTTTCTTGCCAAAATGTTTTTAACCCCAAATTCTTTATCGTTTTGCACAGCCCTCCGGTGGGCTGCTGGGTTGCTTTCCTGATTCAAATTACGCATCCCTCGTGCTGGCAGGCAATGAAGATTCACGGCCTCGCAGTCCTGTCATTTTCAGGTGGTGCATCTTCCGCGGCTTGGAGCCTGCCGCGTACAACATTCCTCCAGGTGCCCCAGAACATGAAGACGCCACTCCACGGAGGATGATTTACAAAACCTTTTATTGCAAACCACGGAAAGCAGCCCAGTCCTTGCTGTCCTTTACGCGTTTCAGTGTAACAAACACCTTAATCATAGGGGGAGGGGGAACTTGGCAAGATCCGGTGAGTACTTCACATCTTTTTATCCCATAGCGCAGTCACTTTCCAGTAAGTTGCATGCTGGGTAATGAAGTCAAAATTAAACCTTCCAGTAGGGTCCGTTTTCTTGCCAAAATGTTTTTAACCCCAAATTCTTTATCGTTTTGCACAGCCCTCCGGTGGGCTGCTGGGTTGCTTTCCTGATTCAAATTACGCATCCCTCGTGCTGGCAGGCAATGAAGATTCACGGCCTCGCAGTCCTGTCATTTTCAGGTGGTGCATCTTCCGCGGCTTGGAGCCTGCCGCGTACAACATTCCTCCAGGTGCCCCAGAACATGAAGACGCCACTCCACGGAGGATGATTTACAAAACCTTTTATTGCAAACCACGGAAAGCAGCCCAGTCCTTGCTGTCCCTTACGCGTTTCAGTGTAACAAACACCTTAATCATAGGGGAGGGGGAACTTGGCAAGATCCGGTGAGTACTTCACATCTTTTTATCCCATAGCGCAGTCACTTTCCAGTAAGTTGCATGCTGGGTAATGAAGTCAAAATTAAACCTTCCAGTAGGGTCCGTTTTCTTGCCAAAATGTTTTTAACCCCAAATTCTTTATCGTTTTGCACAGCCCTCCGGTGGGCTGCTGGGTTGCTTTCCTGATTCAAATTACGCATCCCTCGTGCTGGCAGGCAATGAAGATTCACGGCCTCGCAGTCCTGTCATTTTCAGGTGGTGCATCTTCCGCGGCTTGGAGCCTGCCGCGTACAACATTCCTCCAGGTGCCCCAGAACATGAAGACGCCACTCCACGGAGGATGATTTACAAAACCTTTTATTGCAAACCACGGAAAGCAGCCCAGTCCTTGCTGTCCCTTACGCGTTTCAGTGTAACAAACACCTTAATCATAGGGGGAGGGGGAACTTGGCAAGATCCGGTGAGTACTTCACATCTTTTTATCTCATAGCGCAGTCACTTTCCAGTAAGTTGCATGCTGGGTAATGAAGTCAAAATTAAACCTTCCAGTAGGGTCCGTTTTCTTGCCAAAATGTTTTTAACCCCAAATTCTTTATCGTTTTGCACAGCCCTCCGGTGGGCTGCTGGGTTGCTTTCCTGATTCAAATTACGCATCCCTCGTGCTGGCAGGCAATGAAGATTCACGGCCTCGCAGTCCTGTCATTTTCAGGTGGTGCATCTTCCGCGGCTTGGAGCCTGCCGCGTACAACATTCCTCCAGGTGCCCCAGAACATGAAGACGCCACTCCACGGAGGATGATTTACAAAACCTTTTATTGCAAACCACGGAAAGCAGCCCAGTCCTTGCTGTCCCTTACGCGTTTCAGTGTAACAAACACCTTAATCATAGGGGGAGGGGGAACTTGGCAAGATCCGGTGAGTACTTCACATCTTTTTTTTTTTTTTTTTTTTTTTTTTATCCCATAGCGCAGTCACTTTCCAGTAAGTTGCATGCTGGGTAATGAAGTCAAAATTAAACCTTCCAGGAGGGTCCGTTTTCTTGCCAAAATGTTTTTAACCCCAAATTCTTTATCGTTTTGCACAGCCCTCCGGTGGGCTGCTGGGTTGCTTTCCTGATTCAAATTACGCATCCCTCGTGCTGGCAGGCAATGAAGATTCATGGCCTCGCAGTCCTGTCATTTTCAGGTGGTGCATCTTCCGCGGCTTGGAGCCTGCCGCGTACAACATTCCTCCAGGTGACCCAGAACATGAAGACACCACTCCACGGAGGATGATTTACAAAACCTTTTATTGCAAACCACGGAAAGCAGCCCAGTCCTTGCTGTCCCTTACGCGTTTCAGTGTAACAAACACCTTAATCATAGGGGGAGGGGGAACTTGGCAAGATCCGGTGAAGCCGCGGAAGATGCACCACCTGAAAATGACAGGACTGCGAGGCCGTGAATCTTCATTGCCTGCCAGCACGAGGGATGCGTAATTTGAATCAGGAAAGCAACCCAGCAGCCCACCGGAGGGCTGTGCAAAACGATAAAGAATTTGGGGTTAAAAACATTTTGGCAAGAAAACGGACCCTACTGGAAGGTTTAATTTTGACTTCATTACCCAGCATGCAACTTACTGGAAAGTGACTGCGCTATGGGATAAAAAGATGTGAAGTACTCACCGGATCTTGCCAAGTTCCCCCTCCCCCTATGATTAAGGTGTTTGTTACACTGAAACGCGTAAGGGACAGCAAGGACTGGGCTGCTTTCCGTGGTTTGCAATAAAAGGTTTTGTAAATCATCCTCCGTGGAGTGGCGTCTTCATGTTCTGGGGCACCTGGAGGAATGTTGTACGCGGCAGGCTCCAAGCCGCGGAAGATGCACCACCTGAAAATGACAGGACTGCGAGGCCGTGAATCTTCATTGCCTGCCAGCACGAGGGATGCGTAATTTGAATCAGGAAAGCAACCCAGCAGCCCACCGGAGGGCTGTGCAAAACGATAAAGAATTTGGGGTTAAAAACATTTTGGCAAGAAAACGGACCCTACTGGAAGGTTTAATTTTGACTTCATTACCCAGCATGCAACTTACTGGAAAGTGACTGCGCTATGGGATAAAAAGATGTGAAGTACTCACCGGATCTTGCCAAGTTCCCCCTCCCCCTATGATTAAGGTGTTTGTTACACTGAAACGCGTAAGGGACAGCAAGGACTGGGCTGCTTTCCGTGGTTTGCAATAAAAGGTTTTGTAAATCATCCTCCGTGGAGTGGCGTCTTCATGTTCTGGGGCACCTGGAGGAATGTTGTACGCGGCAGGCTCCAAGCCGCGGAAGATGCACCACCTGAAAATGACAGGACTGCGAGGCCGTGAATCTTCATTGCCTGCCAGCACGAGGGATGCGTAATTTGAATCAGGAAAGCAACCCAGCAGCCCACCGGAGGGCTGTGCAAAACGATAAAGAATTTGGGGTTAAAAACATTTTGGCAAGAAAACGGACCCTACTGGAAGGTTTAATTTTGACTTCATTACCCAGCATGCAACTTACTGGAAAGTGACTGCGCTATGGGATAAAAAGATGTGAAGTACTCACCGGATCTTGCCAAGTTCACCCTCCCCCTATGATTAAGGTGTTTGTTACACTGAAACGCGTAAGGGACAGCAAGGACTGGGCTGCTTTCCGTGGTTTGCAATAAAAGGTTTTGTAAATCATCCTCCGTGGAGTGGCGTCTTCATGTTCTGGGGCACCTGGAGGAATATATATATATATATATATATATTAGCAGAGGATTGCGGTCGCGTGAGTTACAGTTGCCTGCACTAACTATAACGGGGGAATTTCATTGTTTTTTCACGAGTGAAATGTCCAGCTAACTATAACATGTGTGAAACCTATGGTTTTTTAAGTGAATTTGCAAGGTTTTTTAAATGCTAATTCGTAACTATAACGTGTGTGAAACCTATGGTTTTTTCAGTGAATATATATATATATATATATATATATATATATATATATATATATATATATATACATACGGGCTATAGGTGCAATTCATTGCATCAGGCACTGGGCACCCGGAATGTCAGGACTATATGTCGATGATATTTTTCGTGACCACCCTTTATGTCTATTGCATATGTTCCTCGTTCTCAGTATTTACAAAAGAGCTCTCGTGCTTTCTAAGAGTGTGTCTTTTAAATTTCTACAATGTAAGCAGTATGTCTTTTGTGTCTATACATTCTAGTAGACTATAAATGATTTTAAAAAATGTCGCTCAACAGACTGACAATTTCATGTGCCTTGCATTTAATGTGCCGACGCGTTTCGAGGCTCTGAGCCTCTTCTTCTTGGGCTGCTAATTAAAACACCACATCGCAAGCTCACCATCTGTTTTATGGCGTTTTTTATTTCTATTCAGGTCCTTAAGTAGGAGGTGCTAAGTCCAATCTATTAGCTGTATCCTGGGACATGTAGTCTCTTTGGTGAGCGTCATTATTTCCTTAAGTAAGTTCGATGCGCATTTTACAATTAAAGCATTTTGTTGTCCTTAGTGGGATTCTGAAACATTACAGACGGGCTCATTTTGCATTTCGAACGCAGTACTGTTAATGGTTAAGAACAGTTCAAAAACCACAGCCTCACTTGTTTGATGACGGTGCTCCTCTCCACGGCTGGGCTGCCGTGTAAATAGATATACCAACAAAGTGCCCCAAAGCATTGAGAGGGCACACACAGCGCTCGCACCTTCCGGCTTTCTGATGCAGCTCGCCTTCATGTTCCATCATTTAGCATTTCATGTGCCTAGCATTTAATGTGCCGACGCGTTTCGAGGCTCTGAGCCTCTTCTTCTTGGGCTGCTAATTAAAACACCACATCGCAAGCTCACCATCTGTTTTATGGCGTTTTTTATTTCTATTCAGGTCCTTAAGTAGGAGGTGCTAAGTCCAATCTATTAGCTGTATCCTGGGACATGTAGTCTCTTTGGTGAGCGTCATTATTTCCTTAAGTAAGTTCGATGCGCATTTTACAATTAAAGCATTTTGTTGTCCTTAGTGGGATTCTGAAACATTACAGACGGGCTCATTTTGCATTTCGAACGCTGTACTGTTAATGGTTAAGAACAGTTCAAAAACCACAGCCTCACTTGTTTGATGATGGTGCTCCTCTCCACGGCTGGGCTGCCGTGTAAATAGATATACCAACAACGTGCCCCTAAGCATTGAGAGGGCACACACAGCGCTCGCATCTTCCGGTTTTCTGATGCAGCTCGCCTTCATGTTCCATCATTTAGCATTTCATGTGCCTAGCATTTAATGTGCCGACGCGTTTCGAGGCTCTGAGCCTCTTCTTCTTGGACTGCTAATTAAAACACCACATCGCAAGCTCACCATCTGTTTTATGGCGTTTTTTATTTCTATTCAGGTCCTTAAGTAGGAGGTGCTAAGTCCAATCTATTAGCTGTATCCTGGGACATGTAGTCTCTTTGGTGAGCGTCATTATTTCCTTAAGTAAGTTTGATGCGCATTTTACAATTAAAGCATTTTGTTGTCCTTAGTGGGATTCTGAAACATTACAGACGGGCTCATTTTGCATTTCGAACGCTGTACTGTTAATGGTTAAGAACAGTTCAAAAACCACAGCCTCACTTGTTTGATGATGGTGCTCCTCTCCACGGCTGGGCTGCCGTGTAAATAGATATACCAACAAAGTGCCCCAAAGCATTGAGAGGGCACACACAGCGCTCGCACCTTCCGGCTTTCTGATGCAGCTCGCCTTCATGTTCCATCATTTAGCATTTCATGTGCCTAGCATTTAATGTGCCGACGCGTTTCGAGGCTCTGAGCCTCTTCTTCTTGGGCTGCTAATTAAAACACCACATGGCAAGCTCACCATCTGTTTTATGGTGTTTTTTATTTCTATTCAGGTCCTTAAGTAGGAGGTGCTAAGTCCAATCTATTAGCTGTATCCTGGGACATGTAGTCTCTTTGGTGAACGTCATTATTTCCTTGAGTAAGTTCGATGCGCATTTTACAATTAAAGCATTTTGTTGTCCTTAGTGGGATTCTGAAACATTACAGACGGGCTCATTTTGCAGATCGAATGCTGTACTGTTAATGGTTAAGAACAGTTCAAAAACCACAGCCTCACTTGTTTGATGACGGTGCTCCTCTCCACGGCTGGGCTGCCGTGTAAATAGATATACCAACAAAGTGCCCCAAAGCATTGAGAGGGCACACACAGCGCTTGCACCTTCCGGCTTTCTGATGCAGCTCGCCTTCATGTTCCATCATTTAGCATTTCATGTGCCTAGCATTTAATGTGCCGACGCGTTTCGAGGCTCTGAGCCTCTTCTTCTTGGGCTGCTAATTAAAACACCACATCGCAAGCTCACCATCTGTTTTATGGCGTTTTTTATTTCTATTCAGGTCCTTAAGTAGGAGGTGCTAAGTCCAATCTATTAGCTGTATCCTGGGACATGTAGTCTCTTTGGTGAGCGTCATTATTTCCTTAAGTAAGTTCGATGCGCATTTTACAATTAAAGCATTTTGTTGTCCTTAGTGGGATTCTGAAACATTACAGACGGGCTCATTTTGCATTTCGAACGCTGTACTGTTAATGGTTAAGAACAGTTCAAAAACCACAGCCTCAGTTGTTTGATGACGGTGCTCCTCTCCACGGCTGGGCTGCCGTGTAAATAGATATACCAACAAAGTGTCCCAAAGCATTGAGAGGGCACACACAGCGCTCGCACCTTCCGGCTTTCTCATGCAGCTCGCCTTCATGTTCCATCATTTAGCATTTCATGTGCCTAGCATTTAATGTGCTGATGCGTTTCGAGGCTCTGAGCCTCTTCTTCTTGGGCTGCTAATTAAAACACCACATCGCAAGCTCACCATCTGTTTTATGGCGTTTTTTATTTCTATTCAGGTCCTTAAGTAGGAGGTGCTAAGTCCAATCTATTAGCTATATCCTGGGACATGTAGTCTCTTTGGTGAGCGTCATTATTTCCTTAAGTAAGTTCGATGCGCATTTTACAATTAAAGCATATATATATATATATATATATATATATATATATATATATATATATATATATATATATATATATATAGGTTACAGGGGCGTTATATTAGGGCTCAGGTTTCACTCTTGCAAAACCAGTGAAATTCAGCAGTTATAGTTGGCTGAGCTAACTATGACATCCTACATCCCCGCAATGCACTGCTTATGACCTCACATATTACATCACTCATGACTAGTTCTGGGCGGTGAACTCCACTCTGTTCGTGGAGTTTGTGAAATATTCTGCACTCCATGCTCCAGGGAGCTCGTGGAGTGCAGAAAACTCCGCTCCGCGTAGTGCAGCTCAGTTTTTTCCCTGCTCGCGCTCGCCAATCGTAAGTTGGCGAGCAGAAGCTGCCCCTTGGAAAGAACTTCTACTTGAGCGGCAGGAAGATCAGCATGAAAGGCAGTTCGTGCTGCACTCCGCCACTTGCAGAACTAGGCAGAGTTTATTTGTCACTTCATGGAGTTCTGTGAACTCCGCCCAGGCCGACTAATGACATGGTCAGTGTCATCACTGATGACATCTCGAATGACATCACTGATGACCTCACTGATGGCATCATTCAGTAACTGTGAGTGTTTTTTAAAAGTTTTTATGAATGTTAAATATATATACACCAAGGTGTATTGATGCCTCAGTGGGTGTATGAGTGCCAGTATGGATGATTCAGTGGGTGCGTGACTGACAGTATAAGTGAGTGATCAGTTTGTCTCAGTTAATGTATGGGTGAGTGATTGGTTGTGTGAATGTTTTAGTCTGTCAGTTGGTGTTTAAGTGAATGTATGGGTTCATGAGTGTGTGTGTGAAGGGCTGTATGGGGGAGTAAGTGTGTGTTTGGCTGTGTGGTTGAGTGAGTGGATGTGTCAGTAGTATATGGGTGAGTAACTGGGTATGTGAAAGGTAGTATTGGTAAGGTGATAGGGTATATGAGTGACTGTATGGGTGAGTGTATGTTTGTGTGTCAGTAACTCTATAGATCAGTGAGCACATGTTAGTATCTGTATGAGTAAGTGAGTGTGTGTGTATTGTTATGGGTGAGTAAGTGGCTGTGTGATTGACTGCATGGGTGAGTGACTAGGAGTCTGAGTAGCTCAATGGGTGACTGGCTCAGTGTGTGAGTGGCTGTATGGCTGGATATGTCAGTGGCTGTGTTAGGGAGTGAGTAGGTGTATGAGTGGCTATATGGGTCAGTGAGTGGATGTGTGCGTAGATCTATGAATCAGTGAGGTGGATTGTAAGTGCTGGTTTGGGTCTGTGAATGGTTATGTGGGAGTGGGTGTATGAAAGGTCCTATGGTGTGTGAGGCAGTGAGGCAGTGATTCTGTGGATGATTAAATCAGTGATGTCTTTTGAGATGTCATCAGTGATGTCACTGACCATGTCAGGAGTGATGTAATATGTGATGTCATAAGCAGTGCATTGCAGGGGCCCGAGTTCTAGTTAGCTCAGCTAACTAGAACTGCTGAATTTCACTTGTTTTCTATGAGTGAAACCTTAGCCTAACTATAACGTCCCTGTAACTATTGTGTTTTTCAGTGAATTTCTAAGTTTTTTTAAAATTCCATATCCTAAATATAACATCTATGTAATCTTTGGTTTCTTTCAATGAATTTCTAAGGTTTTTAAATGCTAATTCCTAATGATAACGTCCCTGTAACCTTTGGTCTTCTCAGTGAATTTCTCTTTTTTTAACTAGTATTCATGTTTGCAGAGTGGTGGAGAAAGGGGGAGGAGCTTCAGACCAGTGCTCAGCAATCACACTATCTGGGACTGACTGGAGGTAACAGATGGGGTTCCTGGCCCCCAAGGACCCTTAGCATCCAACCAGCAGTGCGCCAGGAGGCGCATTTGCAGAGTGGTGGAGAAAGGGGGAGGAGCCTCCGACAACCTCTCAGCAATCTCACACTGCGGGACTTACTGGGGGTAAAAGGAGGGGTAGGTGGCCCCGATGACCCTCAGCAGCCAAGGGGACTACCTCCCCTAGCCAGCAGTGTGCAAGGAGGCACATTTGCAGAGTGGTGGAGAAAGGGCCATGGCCTCTGAAGACCTATCAGCAGTCCTGCAGTGTGGGGCTTACTGGAGGAAACAGGAGAGGTAGTTGGCCCCCAAGGTGCCTCTGGAGCCAAGGGGGCTTCATTCCTCAACCAGCAGTCGACCAGGAGGCGTGTTTGCAGAGTGGTGGAGAAAGGGGGCATGGCCTCGGAAGTCCTTTCAGCAATCCTGCTGTTTGGGACTTACTGGAGGTAACAGAAGGGTTTGTGGTCCCCCAAGGACCCTCAGCATTCAAGGAGACTTTATCCCCCAACTAGTAGTGTGCCAGAAGGCGTGGTGGAAAAAGCTGGATGACCTCCGACCACCTCTCAGTAATCCAGCTGTGTGGGACTTACTGGAGGTAACAGGAGGGGGTTCTGGCCCCCAAAGACCCCCAGGAGGCAATGGGACTTCATCCCCCAAAACTCAAGTGTGCTGTCAAAAGGCACATAGTTCCCAAATCTAAAAAAGTAAGATTATTAAAAGTATATATAGCGTGTTCACAATTCTAGCTCTCATCCTAATGTACACATGGTTAAAGGCTAGCTGGTATTAACTCAGTGGTATATTACAAATTAAATCAGTTTATCACTAATTAAACAAGCAGGATAAGAAAGCCCTTGCTTAACTTAATCAGACACCTATTTGACTCCATTGTCTTTCCCAAAAATCACCTGTGAAAAATAAACAAAAAAGAGAAAAACATTATAAACAGTTTTGAATAAATGTAAGAGTACAATATATATACCATCGGTGGCGATCCAACCAGCCCATGCAGGACTGTCGTCGTATCGCCGGACGGTCTGCAATCCCTACAATTGTGGTGCCTGCTCAGGCACCGCCATAGGGATAACAATGTCCCTTTCCGCCGGACGTTTCATAGCGGTTACACTGCCATGAAAAGGCTGGCAGGATGTGACTTTAGGGACCCAAGCTGGCCCCCTTGCCCCCTGGCCCTCCGCCATTCACCCTTGGGGGCATCTATGATGCCACCCTAAACATCCCTGAACTATGCGGCAGACACTACATGGTGCCTGCCAGATAGTGCAGGGATGTTTACAAACATGTCTCATAGCAATGAGGCTTATGCTGCAGCCCTTTTTCTTGCCACAGCATAAGCCTCAATGCTACGAGGCATGTTTCCGACCGCCTCCAGAGCAGTCGGATCGTAATCTGTCTGGCGGGACCGCCGACTCCCTGTCGACCAGTCCCGTTCCTGACAGGATGACAGTCGGACGCTCGTCTGACCGCCATCTGAATTGGACCCTATGTCTCAAAATGCAGGCCACCCAAATGTTTTTATCGATAAACATGACAACAGAACCCAAAACCTAGGAAGCCAACCAGAATCATACCAAATGTGCTGCTATTTGCTTATCCTGGCTAGGGTCCAGGTGATGTTGGGTACTGAATCCAATAATATACATACCAGGTTACGAGTCTTCTGAGTGACAGCACCCTATCACCCCCCTAATGGTAGCAGAGATTTGAACAAAGGCAAAGAATTTCAGAAGGCCGGCATCACTATCATGGTATTCCCTCAAATGCCTTGCAACTGGGTACTGTTTATCACAGCGTGTGATCGATCTCATGTGCTGCAATATGTGTTTTTTTTAATTCTGTGGATTGTGCTACCTATGTAGTACAGATCACATGGGCAACAGAGGGTATAGATACAGTACTCCAAATTACATGAGAGGCTTTTGACAATCCTGAATTCCGGAGTAGTATTAGGGATAGTAAAAGACTGCACGTTGCTGCTGGGTCTGCAGGCTTTGCAGTTCTTACATGTAACAAAGTTAGAATTTGTATTACTACCCATTTCCAATTTGTGGCTGGAAACCAGGTTATTACACAGCATATCTTTCAGGGATTTGCTTCTTTTGAAAGTAATGATAGGGTGGATAGTTACATATTTGGTAATGACCTCATCCGTATGTAACACCTGTCAGTGCTTCCATACCACCCCACGTGCTGAATTGGTTTGCTTACTGATAGTAGTGATGAACCTTAATAGCTCATTACTGTTAGGTGTACTATCCTTCAAGAAGAGGTCCTCCCTCTTTATTTTATCATCTTTCAAATCAGCCAATTTCCAAGCATATGCCTTTACCATGTACGCCTTTACCACAAATATGCAAGTATTATAAAGAATTATAAACCCTGTATATCTACAAAAAAGGGTTTATACTTCCCTGTAAAATACTTACATTTACGTTGTAAAGGCATAAGTGGTAAAAATGTTTGTGGTAAAGGCATGCGTGGTATTGACCCATTTGTTGTAATGACGGCATTGTAAAGGCATGCGTGGTAATGGCATGCATGGTTTCATCCTACATCCGGCCATTAATCTTACCCAGCTAATGCCTATTTGGTCTGCCATATTGAAAGCTTCTAGGGTAAAAATTGTAACAGCTGTTTTTTTTCTGCCAACCCATACAGGGTGTTATTGTGCAAAGAGGACTAAATTTGCAATTTACATATTGCACATGAACGGACACTGTGACTTTCCTTATCATTCCAACTATGGCCGAATAATATGCCGTGGTATTACCTTTTTATCTTGGCAATGTACAGGTGATCATGGAAGCAAATGGAGTTTGAAGAACCGGGATTTAAACCCAGCGGCGCAGGGGACACGCCCGAAGTCTTCGGGTCCACCTGTCTTAGAGTACAGAGACACGGGATTCTTCTGTTGACATCAAAGATCAATTTTATTAGCTGCAGCCAGTAACAGAGGTCCTAGAAGTACAACACGGTGTATGTTCTCAGGAGACTGCTCAACATAATAGAGCGGAGCATCGTCTTTTATGCCAAAAACCACGTTCCTGGCTAGCATCAATTACTCACAAATTTGACCAATCAGAGGATGATATTTACAGAGGCATCACATAACGACAAACCCACTTTCAGTTATCCAACCCATCGCCCATGACAAGGTAAAAATCCAGCATTCTTGCTCGAACAGGCCGGACGGGCCCATCATAAAAGACCTCAACCCAAATCAATAATTAGGCCATAAGGCCATAAAAGGAAGGAGCAGAAACAGATGAGGAGCAAGATAGAGGGGTGTGTGCGTGTGCCATAGAATCAATAATGTCCTGCTCTTTGATCTCTATCTGACCAGCTGCTTAACAAGGTACTGGCTCAAAAAGTTTAGCCTCGGGCAACAGGGTCAGTTGACTCAGGTCAAACAGGAGTCAACACGAACTTAAGCTAAGGTGTACGCGTCCTTAGAGGCTCGCTTGGCCACAGTCATCCTGTAGTCATTAGCCTATGTGAGGGCAACCACAAAATGGCGGTTATGCACAAAATGAAACCCAAGGGTGCAGACTAGATCGTCAAATACACAGTGAATCCATCGGTGTAGTGAGAGACCAAACTTTTTTATAGTCCGGCAGCGCCAGGGAACAACGCTCTAAGCTCTCGGGTTCTCCTGCCTGGATTACCAATATAACAGAAACACGGGATTCTTCTAGATGGCATCAAAGATCGATTTATTGGCTGCAGCCAGTAGCAGAGGTCCAACAAGTACCACACAAGTAGGTTGCGAGGAGACTGCTCGACAATACAAAGCAGGTCGCTCTTTTTATACCCAAAATCATGCTTCAGGCAAACATTCTCTGAAATGCAGTTGGTCGCACCCCATGTACCCAAAACAATACTTTATTATTGATGACAATCCCATGTGTCCGGCCTCTTGGCTAAAACATACGTTCCTCTGGGGTTGAAACCGGACCAACCTAACATCCTCCTTTGAAGAGACCGTCCACTCATAACAAACAAATGGTCACCTCCCCACCATAAACAGGTCATAAAGGAAGGAACAGAAACGGAGGAAAGAGATAGTAAGTAAGGTTGGGCAGGTGTGTGCGGGTCATATAAGTTTATACAACACTGGCCTTTGATCAAAACCTCGCTTAACTCGAGGGCAGGTACTGGTTTGGCAAGTTTCGGCCCCAGGCAACAGCGTCAGCTTTCGCCAGGTCATGAGTCAGCGCAAGGCCAAACTGGGGGGGGTGGACGTGTCATGCAGAGTCAGGCTGCCTACAGTGAGGGCAATGTAAACAAAATGGATGCCGTGCACAAGATGGAACCCGTGTGTTCTTTAACGAGATTTACTAATAGGCAGCAAATTCATCGGGAAGCGCGACGAAAACACTCGTACATACCAAACTCGCTATTTACGATATGCAGATACCAAAATCGTAACGGAACCATGATATAAACACACGGGTTCAGAATTTACGGAACCACAGACCCTCCTTTTGCCCTCACTTAGGCAATAACCCATTCTGAATCTGAGTCAATATCAATCTTCATCAGATCATCAGTATGTTGCTGAAGCATCATCCTACCTCTCTGTTCCTCCCGTGAAGCAGGCGGACTGCGCACGCATACCGTAGCGCAAAGGCTACACAAGGCAGGACCACACTGCACACAGAGGCAACAAGTGAAAAGGACTGCTAGAGCCATTCCACTGATCGTCAGAATTCTCCATCCCCACGTGGACAACAGTCCCCAGAACCAATCAGTTAACGACCAATCTCCTTCGGCCATGTGTATAGACTCGGAGATCTTATGTAACCTGGAAATGGCCTTGTACACTGTTGGAGCATTGTCTGGTATGAAGACACAGCAGCTCGATTGGATCACTTTACATACTCCCCCTCGGTCAGCAAGTAGAACATCTAAAACCATACGGTTTTGTAATGTCATGAGGCGATCCGCTTGAAGCTCAGCTGTCAAATTACTAAGGGCACCAGCAGTTTCGTTCACCGTGGACTCAACCACTCGGGTTAGTTGTCTCAAATGCCTACTATTTACCATGGGTCCCCAGTACGGCAGGAATCCCTTAAAGAAATCCCCTGCTTCTTGACCCGCGGTGTCCTCCTTATCGAAGACACCTCTCACAACTCTCGTCTTGTGATAGTCAGCGGAAGCGGTATACGTAGGGGGCAACAGATAGGCAACAAAGCAAATGCCCGAAAAATCTGGGGGCAGCCATGTATAAGCCTGATTGTGGCATACAAAGTACGTACCCTTAGCAGCCAAAAATGATGGGGAAGACTGCGACGGAAAAATGTACGTCTGAGTGCAAACACTCTTCCCTAGCTGAGCCCTCGGATTCGTACCATTTCCTTGCAGACAAAAATGACCTCGGTGGGGTACGACCCAAATCGGAGACGATCTCTTACGCTGTTTCCCACCCAGACTAATGCGGTATCCAGTTGCGTTCCACCCAGTGTAAGCTGATAACTCGTCCCTGGGAATAGACATATAGGCATTCACATCTCTGCTCATGTTCGCAATTCCCTTCACCAAGGCTGCATTCGAGTTATGTTTCACAGAACGCGGGGGACGCGGGGGATAGATTTCCAAAGCAAAAAGGAACATCGTCTGAAAAGCCCATGATGACCCGTTTTGACTAAAAGGTAGGACTAAGTAGGGGATACCCTTTCCCATTGTATGTGGCATCAAACCACACACCCAACAATTAGTGGTGTTGACTATTAATTGGTGTTGGTGAAGCAATTGGATGAACGAGTTGTTTGTGAATTCCAGTCTTCTAGTTTGTTCATGTTCAGGCAAGGGGTGAAAAGAGTGTATAGAAACAGTGGAAAACAAAGGAGTAGACGTAGGTTGTGGGGTAGGTGTGGATAGGAACTGAAAAAGGAGGACAATCCCACCCATCAAAGTTATCGAAATACTGAGTGTCAATAGGGCACATTTAACTAGAAAACTCTTACTAAAAAACATTTTATCAGTTAATCCCATCAAACCAAGAAACTCCACCCTCTAACGAGCCGTCCGCGGCGGTTGGGTCTTCTGTGCTCAGGACTACGCCTACTAGCTCAAGGAACGCCCTTAAGACCAATAGAACCCCTGACCTTGTGTCAAGGAGCCTGTACTCCTGAGTCTTTACACCGCGACCCTCCGGCTGAACCCGGGTGGCGGTTCGGAAAAAGGTAAAACAACAAAAAAAAACAAGCAAGTTTCTTGGTTGGGAGTAATGTACACAAAAATCATAAAAAAAAATCAGTTCATGAGAGTTCGGGGACGTAGGTTATATCTGCTTCTTCCAGGTCGAGTATGGTCCGGAAAAAGTTCAGTAGCAGGAGTGTTCGGGTCTGTGAGTATTGGCAATGTTCCAGAGTCCGTAGGTGACGGCAGTGTTCCAGATTGTTCAGTAGTGTCTGGAGTGATCACAGATTCATGTCCTTCAAATTGGGCATCAGAAAAAGGAATAAACCGAGGGATGGTTTCGGATTCGGAATTCCCCACACCCTCTCGAACCCAGGAATCAAAAGGTAAAGGGAGTGGTACTCGCTTTGTATGGGCAGCGTGTACCCAGTTTTTTTTCTCCTTGAGCCGGACTGCAGTGCGGGTGGACAAAAGGACCATATACGGGCCAAGCCAGCGAGGTTGTAGATTTTCGGTCCTCTGAAAATTTTTGACCAAGACTAGGTCGCCTGGCTGCAACTTGTGGCCGGGATCTTCGGATGCCTTAGGTAAGCTCTCAACAACCTGCTGATGAATGATTCGCAATTTAGTAGTCAGATCAAATAAATAGTCAATCAACATTGGATGTTCTATGCTACTAAATTGTTTAGGTCTCGGGACACCCCAAATGTTGGCAGGACGACCAAAAACCACCTCGTATGGGCTAAGCCCAACTCTTGAATGTGCGGTCGTCCTTATGGACAAAAGCGCCAAGGGCAGCGCGTCTGGCCATGATAATCCAGTACTCGCTTGAATTTTAGCCAGTTTTAGCTTCAGAGTGCCATTATAGCACTCAACAAGCCCCGCTGATTGGGGGTGATTTGCACTATGGAATTTCTGCCTGATCCCCAGACCAGCACACACTTTCTTCATTACCTCACCCACGAACTCACTTCCATTATCACTCCACACAATCTTTGGCAACCCATACCTAGGAAAAAATTCTTTGAGCAGGATTTTGGCAGTGGACAAAGCAGTGTTATCCTTTAACGGATAAGCTTCTACCCATTTTGAAAAGGCGCAAACTACGACAAGGACGTATTTCAAGTTGTTGCGTCTTTCCATGTGAATGAAGTCTAGCTGTAGGACCTCAAAGGGGCATGTAGGGGGAGCAAAGTGGCCTGCAGGAGTTGGAGTTCCCTTACCAGGATTGTGCATCAAGCACACCATACAATTTTTCACCACATTCTCTGCACACTTAGAAATTCCGGAATTCTTCCACACTGGAGCTAGCACCTTGCAAATCCCTTTTACACTGATGTGCGACAGACCGTGTGCCATCGTTACTACTGCATGTACATACGCGTTTGGCAACATCCATCTCTGATGCTCGGACAAATCAATCCAACATCCAGTCGAATCCAATTTACCCGTGCTTTCTTTCCATACGTTCTTCTCACTCTCAGTAGCTTCAGCTTGAATCTGTTTCACACTTTCAATCGTATCTTCACACATTCCAGTTTCACTCATCCATCTCGCATTACTCGCAACATACATTCGACTCATCATGTTTCTCGCTGTCTCTTTCGCAACTTTATCCGCAAACGCATTCCCACGACCAACGTCATCTGTAATCTTTTGGTGCGCGCTGCATTTCACAATCGCAACTTGCTTCGGCAATGTAAGTGCTTCCAGAAGCTCATTCACCAACTGTCCATGCTGAATCTTTGTGCCATGG
Organism: Triturus cristatus; assembly: GCF_964204655.1. Classification (NCBI taxonomy): domain Eukaryota; kingdom Metazoa; phylum Chordata; class Amphibia; order Caudata; family Salamandridae; genus Triturus; species Triturus cristatus. Next base: position 524,926,213 of record NC_140580.1, read on the forward strand.
GACGTCAGGAATCCCCTTTCTCTCCACAGACGTCCAAAACTGTGCGCCACACCAAATGCATACTGACTATCAGTATACACATTCACTCTCTTTCCCTCAGACAAAACACACGCTCTTGTCAATGCAATCAGTTCTGCAGCTTGTGCGGAGTTGTGATTCACTCGTGCTGTTTCAACAATCGTGCTCAACGTCGTCACCGCATACGCAGCAGTTGTATCACCATTCGGCAACTTATAGCAAGATCCATCCACCCATAATGTACCATCCGGATCTGAAAAAGCGGTATTCTGTAAATCCACTCTTCCTTTTGTTTCTTCTTCCGTCCTCAGAAAACAATCATGCTCTACCTCATTCGCATTCATGGAAACCGGCAACAGTGTCGCAGGATTCAGCACATTGCACCTTTTTATGTGTATGTGACTAGCTAATAGTGTCAACTCATACCCTGACAATCTCGCACTCGTGAGGTGTTGTGTTTTAGTTCTGTTCATCAAGGTATCCACTGCATGTGGAACCAATACCAGCAGGTCATTGTCCATCACCAAACCAGCAGATTGTCGAATAGAGACTGCGGCTGCTGCTGTAGCTCTCAAACAACTCGGCAGTGCTCTAGCTACCGGATCTAAAGTTGACGAGAAATACGCACATGGACATTGTTTGTCACCAAATAACTGTGTCAAAACCGACAATGCACAACCTTCTCTCTCGTGAACGAACAATGTGAAGGGCTTACTGTAGTCGGGTGTACCCAACACAGGAGCCGAACAGAGTGCAGTACGTAACTCCGAAAAACTTTTCTGACACTCGTCAGACCAAGGAAGAGTATTGGGTGTATTTTTGCATGTCAGAGCCAACAAAGGTTTTGCTAACAAAGAAAAATTGGGGATCCACTGGCGACAGTATGACGTAATACCTAAAAACGCACGCACTTCTCTCTGTGTACTTGGTACAGTCATTTGTGCAATCGCTCTAATTCTTTCTGGGGTCAACTTCCTTCCCTCCTTTGATAAGAGATGACCTAAGTAGGTCACCTCTTGACAACAATACTGTAGTTTCGAAGGTGATACTTTATGTTTGTAGTCAGATAAATGACGGAGCAAAGAAATCGTAGCTGTTTTACATATTTCCTCATTATCAGCTGCCACAAGAAGATCATCTACGTACTGAATGAGAGCAGCGCCAGCCGGCAACACAAGAGTATCAAGCTGCATTTTTAGAGCCTGACTATAGATTGAGGGACTCTCACAATAACCTTGGGGAGCGCGCCGAAATCTGAAACTACGTCCACCTAATGAGAAGCCAAAGATATCTCTGCTTTCTTCAGCGATCGGGATGCTAAAGAAGGCATTCTTTAAGTCAATAACCGAAAACCAGGATGCTGAGGCAGGAATTAACGTCAGTAAGGCAGTTATGTCCGGTACCACAGGAAACTGTGGGATGACAATTTTGTTGACTTCGCGAAGATCTATCACAAAGCGGTATACGGGTGGCTGAGAAGAATCTGTACGTTTCATAATCGGTAGAACTGGACTGTTGCATACATTACCCCTAGTTTCCTCAATCACACCCTTCTCGATCAGATCATAAATGATCGCCAAAAGTGCTCGCTCACCATCACTCGAAATCTTATACTGAGGAATGCGTGGTAGTTTAACATTTGTTTTCAAAGTCACAACATACGGTGGGATCTCAAGGAGGCCCACATCATTAGGACCATCAGCCCAAAGAGAATCAGGGAGACAGCGCAATTCCAGTGGAAGCTTATCTTTTGACACATACATTGGAGAAACCACTCTCCGTCCCAAGGTAAGATGTACTCCTGAGGGAGAACAATGCAGGGTCGCATATAATCTTTTCAACAAGTCTAGACCCAACAAATTTTCGCCGCAACCTGTCGTTAAGATCAGAGGAGCTTCCAATTCATAAGGCCCAATGGAAAGAGACAAAGGACTAGACACTGGATTATGAACCGGGGCGCCAGAAAATCCCACCGAGACATTGGTTAAGCCAGACAAAGGTGCGCCAGGAAGTTTAGAGTGCATGATAGAACTCTTAGCCGCACCAGTATCCAGAAGGAAGGGCTCTGTCACACCTAATGTAACTACAGAGACATAGGGCCCTTTTTGGTCTACTGGAACCGACACTACTCCCTCTCCTTGTCTATGGCTGTCCTAGCAATCTGCATATTCTACTTTCTCATTATCGACATGATAATCGTCAGCATAGTACTGCTGAGATCTACCATCTTGCACATTCTGTCGATCAAAATAGTTCTGTGACTGTTGTGGTTGAGAAGAGCGCTCATTCTGAACAGGGGCACCACGTCCTCTACCCCTAGCTATCTGCTGAGAATTACCACGTCCCCTTGGAACAAAAGCACCATTCATACGTTGCCGTAAGGCAGGGCACTCACCTTTATAATGGCCCTCTTCTCTGCAATACGCACACTGATTCAAACCTAAGGGCTGTGTTTGATGGTAATAATCAAACCTGGGTGGCATTCGCTGATGCTGGGGCTGCTGTTGATACGCAGGGCGTTGCTGTACTTCAGGCTGGTTTGAACGGGGTGGATACGCTTGTTGTAACAGGACTTTAGTTTTCAGATCTTTCGTCTTTTTCTCTACCTTGTCTTTCTCCTCCTTGTCTCTATTCTCATAATATTGAGCTGTAGCCAATATTTGAGCTGTAGATGAAACTGCCCAAGAACTCTCGGAATCTTTTAACTTATGGCTCAATTCAGGAAGTAAGTTAAAAACGAATTTGTCTACAAATAACCGTTGACCACCCTCAGAGCTCATATCTTGACCACTATGGTCTATGAAAGTTTCTTCAAACCTTGTGAAGAAATCAGAGACACTTTCATCCTTCTTCTGTTTGCAGGCAGCTAACTTATCCCAATTAACCTTCAGCGCCGGCATTAGAGTTTTCATGAGAGTAATTATCCTACCTGGCAAATCCGTCACTAACTGTTCTGGCTTCGCACCGCCCACTTGTCTACCATCCGCTAAAGCAATGTTGTCCCACGTATCACCCAGTTCTGCTACATGATTTTCATGCCGAATTTTTGCCCAAATAGGCTGTGGTACTACATTGCCAAACAGCATATCAACATCAGCCAAGTTCAGTACGCAAGCTTCTACTGTCTGCGATAGCTCTTTATAATACCCTGCAGGATTCTTGCGGGGATCGGGTAAAGTCTGCTTAAGAGTCAATACTTCCGATCGTTTCCATGGGACATGTATCCATACGCGCTGGAAGTGTGGTAAAACAGGAGGATTAGCATTTGCATCTCCCTCTCGCCAAACTGGAGGAACCTCTCTCATAGGATACTGTCTAGCTTTCATCCCAACTGAATGATCAGGTTTAAACAGAGTTCTCGGCGGCAGAGCAGACCTATACGAAAGAAGTATTACTACCGCATTTTTAACTTCAGAACCCACAATCACACCTTTAGCAAACTTGCTCCGTAGCTCAGACAACTCCTCGGGGACTGTATCTAACTCATCACTATCCCAATCTTCTTTAAGGAAAGCACACATAATGTCAAACACATATCTTTGCGTAGGCTCGTCCCACTGCAGAAACGTATCCAATACCACCTGCGGACTATATTTGGCCGGTTTAGAAATCCACCTACGAGCTAACAAATCCAACACTTCTCGCTCCTGAATTTTAGGGAGCTGGCTACGTCTCTGTCGACTGTCAGAAACGGCGTTCGTAGTTAACGAACTAAACAAAGGAGTCAGAAAGTTAGCGACAGTGTCAGCTACTCGCCGACGAACAGAAGGAGAGTCAGTCATAAGGACAGGAGAGAAAAAGTTCGGCAAAGTAGTGGGAGGCAGGACAGGCACAGGTAAAGTAGGTACAGGTGCAATAGGTAATCCGGGCTGAGGAGGTGCCGGAGGAACTTGGACAAACTGGGGAGCAGGAACGGGAACATGCAATTGCGGAGGAGCAACCTGTGGCAACATTGGTGCAGTAGCACCTTGTGCGTACGGGGGAGGAGACTTTAACAAATAAGACATCAATGGATCCTTTTCAGAATCTTCCGCTACTTTTTCCAACAGAGGTGTTAATACTGGATAGCATCTATCGGTTGCCATATTATGCTGTCGTTCAGACACCTCAAGAGCCTTATCCTCTACATCAATTTTAAATTGCCTAGCAGCTTGCATAATAGATATGTCATTTACTTTTCTATCTTTCTTCGCTTGTTTAATCTCGCGTTGTCGGGCTTCTTTACGCCATAGGCGGAAAGAGTCAAACATTGCGGGTCTAGCCTTTTTCTTAAATAACTTTACTTCTAAATTATCTAAGACTTCTGTTTCAAAGCTTCCATTTTGGGGCCATCGCAAAACACCATCTTTCTTGGTGTAGCGGACCCATATTTCATTATACGTGATTGGACCCACGCCATGCTTCGAGTAGAGCTCATACGTTGGAGTTCCAACTGGAGGTATCGGACACGAATCCTCCAACCGGGAATCCCTGTTGCAACAAAGAACCAAATTACCAAAAATACTGCGGCTAGGCATCGTGCTCACTAACCCAGTTTCAAACTTCGAGGGCTTATCTTTACCGATATACTCGTAAATGTACGAGACCCTCGGTTTTTGGAAATTGCAATTGCCAAATAAAACTAAGGACCCAAACTAAGTTACCAAAGACCAAGTTACCAAAGACCAAACCAATATGCAAAGGACCAATGCAAACCAGACAAACCAAGGTGTTTAAACCAAGGTACCAAAAAACCAGACCAAATACAAACCAAGGTTTTTAAACCAAGGGACCAAAGAACTAAGGACTGGGTGCGACCCACTTTATACTTAACTCAATTTATTGATGATCGATGACGTCATCTGAAGATCACCCGTCTAGTGTTTCGCCGTCCAAAGAATTATGAATGGGTCCAAGGCAGGGCGACAGTCAGGGCAGCAGTCCTTCGTAGCCGTCTGGAAGAGGGAACCTCTCAGAAAAAGACCTTCGGACCACTTTTGCGACATACAGGGATCGATGAAGTGGGAGATCTCTTCCTCCGGAATTTTCTTACGAAGCCCCACACGTTCTTCAAGCTTGGACCGGTACCGCTGATATCGCCGCACGTTCGGGCGCCAACTGAGAGACCAAACTTTTTTATAGTCCGGCAGCGCCAGGGAACAACGCTCTAAGCTCTCGGGTTCTCCTGCCTGGATTACCAATATAACAGAAACACGGGATTCTTCTAGATGGCATCAAAGATCGATTTATTGGCTGCAGCCAGTAGCAGAGGTCCAACAAGTACCACACAAGTAGGTTGCGAGGAGACTGCTCGACAATACAAAGCAGGTCGCTCTTTTTATACCCAAAATCATGCCTCAGGCAAACATTCTTTGAAATGCAGTTGGTCGCACCCCATGTACCCAAAACAATACTTTATTATTGATGACAATCCCATGTGTCCGGCCTCTTGGCTAAAACATACGTTCCTCTGGGGTTGAAACCGGACCAACCTAACATCCTCCTTTGAAGAGACCGTCCACTCATAACAAACAAATGGTCACCTCCCCACCATAAACAGGTCATAAAGGAAGGAACAGAAACGGAGGAAAGAGATAGTAAGTAAGGTTGGGCAGGTGTGTGCGGGTCATATAAGTTTATACAACACTGGCCTTTGATCAAAACCTCGCTTAACTCGAGGGCAGGTACTGGTTTGGCAAGTTTCGGCCCCAGGCAACAGCGTCAGCTTTCGCCAGGTCATGAGTCAGCGCAAGGCCAAACTGGGGGGGGTGGACGTGTCATGCAGAGTCAGGCTGCCTACAGTGAGGGCAATGTAAACAAAATGGATGCCGTGCACAAGATGGAACCCGTGTGTTCTTTAACGAGATTTACTAATAGGCAGCAAATTCATCGGGAAGCGCGACGAAAACACTCGTACATACCAAACTCGCTATTTACGATATGCAGATACCAAAATCGTAACGGAACCATGATATAAACACACGGGTTCAGAATTTACGGAACCACAGTAGCATGATGAAAACGCTTACGCATACCGCACTTGTCAGTCGCGGTTCGCTGATACCAAAATCATCACGATACGACAACCTTAATTGAATGGGTTCGGAATTCACGGAACCACTGACCCTCCTTTTGCCTTTACATAGGCAATAACCTAAACTCACGTCAATCTGAGTCCAGGTCTATATTCATCAGATCATTGAGATGTTGCTGTAGCATCATCCTGGTACTTAGTATCTCTCTCTGGACAGGTCTCCTCGAACACGAGGTAGCAAAAAGGCCACAGATAGCAGGAGCACACTGTATACAAAGACAGAACAGGAAAAGGATAGCTAATACCGTCCCAATGACCATCAGAATCTTCCATCCCCAGGTGGATAACAATCCCCAGAACCATCCCATTAACGACCAATCTCCTTCGTCCACATGTACGGACTCGGAGAGCTTATGTAGCTTGGAGATGGCTTGGAAAACTGTTGGAGCGTTGTCTGGAATGAAAAACACAACAGCTTGATTGGATCAATTTACAGACCCCTCCTCTATCTGCAAGTATGACATCTAGCGCAACTCTGATCTGAAGAGTCATAAGACGATCCGACTGGAGCTCAGCAGTCAAGTTACTAAGGGCGCCGGCAGTCTCGACTATGGTGGACTCAACTACTCTCGTCAATGGCCGTATGTTCCTGCTGTTAACCATAGGTCCCCAAAACGGCAGAAAACCCTTCAAGAAATCTCTCAATTCTTGTCCTGCGGTATCATCCTTTCTGAAGACACCTCTAACGACTCTCATCTTGTGGTAATCTGCCGCAGCTGTAAATGTAGGAGGTAACAAGAACGAGACAAAACATGTGCCCGAGAAATCAGGGGGAAACCATGTATATGCTCTGTCATAGCAAATGAAGTAGGTACCCTTAGCTGCTAGAAACGGTGGGGAAGTCTGAGATGCAAAAACATATGTCTCAATGCAAACACTCTTCCCTAACTGAGCTCTAGGATTCTTGCCATTACCTTGCAGACAGTAATGACCCTGATGGGGTACTAACCAAATCGGAGAGGATCTCTTCGCTCGCTGGTTCCCACTCAGACTAGCTCCATATCCAGTAACGTTCCATCCAATATACGCTAGCGTCTCATCTCTCGGGATAGTCTCATAAGAACCTATTCCTCTAATCATGTCGACTATTCCCTTGACCAGAGCACTATTCTTCGGATTATCCTTCACAGAACGTAGGGGGTTAACTTCACGGGCATAAATGAACATTGTTCTGTATGCCCACACAGAACCATTGTAGCTAAATGGCAGGACCAGGTAGGGAAAACCTTTATTGGTAGTATGGGGCATAAGGCCACACACCCAACAATTAGTTGTGTTCACTACTAGCTGGTGTTGGTGCAGAAGCTGAACAAAGGAATTATTAGCGAATTCCATTCTCCTAATGGACTCATGTTCGGGCAGAGGGTGAAAAGAATGCGAAAAAACAGTAGGAGGAGGCATGGGTTGTGCAGTGGGCATGAATGTTACTTGAATAGAGAATGTCACATATCCAATTAAAAACATCATTAAACCAAACAGTATAAACAGACATAATATTAAAAAACGTTTTCTACTCATTATTATACACATTTCGTTCTTGAAGCTCATTCTTTTAGTAGGTCTCTCCATCCCGAAAAACTCCATTCTCTAATCGCGCTGCTCGGGGCGGATGGGTGTTCCGTGCTAAGGAATGCGCCTGTCGGTCCAGGGAACGCCCTTAGACCAACCAGAACCGTTGACCTAACGTCTTCGGCTTGCACTCCAAGGACTTGGCACCGCGACCCTACAGCTGATCCCGGATGGTGGTTCGAAAAACAAAAATCAAAATAGTTTCTCGGAGGGGAGCTAAACTTAAAAAAAAGCAAAGAAGGAACTCAATTTGTTATTTGTCCCGCGACCCTTGGTCGCAAATTATAACGCTCTTTGCCAGGCAATGTCTGTTCTCGGAAAAGTAGCTCAGGTCTAACAGTGTTCAAACGGTTCGATGGAGGCACAGCTTCTTGAAGAAGATTATCGCTTTCTGGCTCAGTGTTTGTTCCAATCAAACGGGCATCGCTGAAAGGCAGAAAACGAGGCACGGTCTCAGTCTCAGAATCAGGAAGTCCTTTTTGGACCCACCGGTCGTACGGCAGAGGCAAAGGGGCCCTCTTACAATGTACACCGTGAATCCAGTTCTTTTTACCGTGCACTCGTACCGCAGAACGGGTAGATAATAACACCAGGTAAGGTCCTGTCCAGCAGGGCTGCTCGTTCTTGGTTCGCTGAAAATTCTTCACGAGCACCCATGCGCCAGGTTCAATGGTGTGCCCTGGATCTTCAGAAACCTCTGGCAAAGTATCATGAACCTGTTGATGCAGAACACGCAATTTAGCCGTCAATTCGTACAGGTAGTCAAGCAATACAGGGTGTTCTAACTCACTAAATTTTGTCGGCCGCGGCACTCCCCAAATATTTGCCGGGCGACCAAACACAACCTCATAAGGACTCAGACCCATTCGCGAATGCACAGTCATTCTTGTGGACAGAAGGGCTAACGGCAAAGCATCAGGCCATTGTAGACCAGAGCTCACTTGAATTTTGGCCAATTTCAATTTTAACATGCCATTGTAGCACTCAACTAGACCAGCTGACTGGGGATGATTGGCAGCGTGGAACTTCTGCCGGATTCCTAACCCATCACACACTCTCTTCACCACTTGACCCACAAACTCACTCCCATTGTCACTCCAGACCATTCTCGGCAACCCATACCTAGGGAAAAATTCCTTAATAAGGGCTTTAGCTGTGGACAAGGCAGTATTGTCCTTCAAAGGGTAGGCTTCCACCCATCTAGAAAAAGAGCAAACAAACACTAAGACATACTTCAGGTTGTTGCACCTTTCCATGTGGATGAAATCTAACTGGAAGGCCTCAAACGGATACGTGGGAGGAGCAAAATGACCAGCTGGAGTTGGAGTTCCCTTACCAGGATTGTACATCAAACAAACCATACAGTTCTTGACCAAATTCTCTGCACACTTAGGAATTCCAGCATTTTGCCATACTGGGGCCAACAACTTACAAATCCCTTTCACACTAATATGGGCCATTCCATGTGCCATCGTAACCACTGGAAGTACATACGCATCAGGCAACAACCATCGCTGATGCTCTGACAACTCAACCCAACAACCATTCGAGTCCAATTTACCCTTGCTTTCTCTCCATTCATTCAACTCTTTCTCTGTAGCTTCAGCTTGGATGGATTTCACACTTTCAATCGTATCTTCATACATACTTCTATCTGGAATCCATCTTGCCGGACCCGCAACGTACATTCGACTCATCACATCTCTCGCAGTCTCTTTCGCGACTTCATCTGCAAACGCATTACCACGACCAACATCGTCCGTGACTTTCTTATGCGCACTGCATTTCACGATCGCAACTTGCAACGGCAGAGTAAGAGATTCAAGAAGTTCATTCACCAATTGGCCATGTTGGATCTTGGTCCCATGCGAAGTCAGAAACCCACGTTCTCTCCACAATCGTCCAAAGCTAAGAGCAACACTGAACGCATACTGGCTGTGAGTGTACACAGTCACTCTTTTCCCTTTCGACAACACACACGCTCTTGTCAATGCAATCAACTCTGCCGCTTGTGCTGAATTATGTGGGATACGAGCAGCTTCAACAATCGTATGCAAAGTCGTAACAGCATATGCCGCAGTCGTATCACCATTCGGAAGCTTGAAGCACGAACCATCAACCCATAAAGTACCATCACATTCCGCAAGAGGAGTGTCCCTAAGGTCTATCCTCCCTTTCGTTTCTTGCTCAGTCCTAAGAAAACAATCATGCTGTTCGGTATCATCTGTCTCAGTTGAGATCGGCAACAACGTGGCTGGATTCAACGTGTTGCATCTCTTTATATGCACATGACTTGCTAACAAGGTCAATTCGTAACCTGACAACCGAGCACTAGTTAAATGCTGTGTCTTGGTACGGTTCAACAAGGTATCCACTGCATGTGGAACCATCACAGTCAGTGTATTGTCCATCACCAAAACAGCAGACTGTAGGATTGAAACAGCCGCTGCCGCTGTAGCTCTCAAACAACTCGGCAACGCTCTAGCTACTGGATCCAAAGTCGACGAAAAATAAGCACATGGGCGTTGCTTATCGCCAAACTGTTGAGTCAAAACTGACAATGCACATCCCTCTCTCTCGTGGACATACAATGTGAAAGGTTTACTGTAATCGGGAGTACCCAACACAGGAGCCGAACACAGCGCATCACGCAATTCTGAAAAACTCTTCTGACATTCGTCAGTCCAAGGAATAGGATTCGGAGTATCCTTAACAGTAAGAGCTATCAAAGGTTTTGCAAGCAACGAAAAATTAGGAATCCACTGTCTACAGTACGATGTAATACCTAGAAACGCACGCACTTCTCTCTGTGTCGTAGGCACACTCATTTTCGCAATCACTTGAATTCTTTCTGGGGTCAATCTTCTTCCCTCCTTCGATAAGAGGTGACCTAAGTAGGTAACTTCTTGTCGGCAATACTGCAACTTCGAAAGAGAAACCTTATGATGGAAATCAGACAAGTGACGTAACAACGACAGAGTAGCCTCTCTACAAGTTTCTTCATTGTCAGCAGCAACTAAAAGATCATCAACATACTGAATAAGGGCAGCACCATCAGGTAAAACCAACAAATCAAGTTGCGTCTTCAAGGCTTGACTATAGATCAATGGACTCTCACAATAGCCTTGAGGAGCGCGTTTAAACCGGAAACTTCGGCCTCCTAAAGAGAAGCCAAAAATATCTCTACTCTCCACGGCAATTGGGATGCTGAAGAAAGCATTCTTCAAATCAATCACCGAAAACCACGTGGCTGTGGCCGGAATCAAAGTCAGTAAAGCGGTGATATCAGGTACGACAGGGAATTGCGGAACAACAATCTTATTCACATCGCGAAGATCGATCACAAACCTATATACAGGAGGCTGAGAAGAATCGGTTCTTTTCAGAACAGGCAAAACCGGACTATTGCACACATTACCCCTCGTTTCCTCAATCACACCTTTCTCAATCAGATCAGAGATGATCGCCAAGAGTGCTCTTTCACCATCACTTGAGATACGATACTGTGGAATGCGTGGCAATCTAGCATTCGCCTTCAATGTCACAACATATGGCGAAATCTCCAAAAGACCCACATCATTAGGACCAGCGGCCCAAAGAGAATCGGGAAGAGAAGACAATTCAGCTGGAAGTTTGTCTTTAGCCAAATACATCAGAGAGATCACTCTCTTTCCCAATGTAAGCTGTACTCCTGAAGGAGAACAATAAAGCGTTGCATACAATCTCTTCAACAAGTCCAATCCCAACAAGTTCTCACCACAACCTGTCGTCAGAATGAGGGGTGCTTCGAATTCACAAGGTCCGACAGAAAGAGACAAAGGACTAGAAATCGGATCTCTAACCGGGGCGCCAGAAAAACCTACTGAAACATTCGTTAAGCCAGACAAAGGTGCGCCAAGGAGTTTAGAGTGCATGATAGAACTCTTCGCAGCACCAGTATCCAACAGAAAAGGCTCTGACACACCTGATGCAATCACCTCAACATAAGGTCCACTCTGATCTACTGGAACTGAAACGACTCCCTCTCTTTGTCTGTGGCTGTCCTAACAATCATTACCTTCCATATTCTCACCTTCAACGTAATAATCATCCGCATAGTACTGAGCCGTCCTACCAGACGCGCCATTCTGTTGATCAAAACAATTCATCGAATTCTGCGGAGGCAAGGAACGCGCATCTGAGACATACCACGTCCTCGACCTCGCGGAGCTTGTTGTACACCTCGACCTATCGTACCAGAAACACCATTCGTGCGCTGTAATAAAATCGGGCAACTATTCTTGAAGTGACCCTCTTCTTTGCAATACGCACACTGATTAGGGCCTACAGGAAAACGCTGTTGAGAAGACTCGAACCTTTGCGAGTTTCTCTGATATTGTTGGGGTTGCTGATAATCACGCTGGGTATTGCGGGGCGGGTATGCTTGCTGCAAAAGAACCTTAGCCTTCAATTCTTTAGTCTTTTTATCCGCTTTCTCTATCTCGTCCTTATTTCTATTCTCATAGTACTGGGCAGTAGCCAATATCTGTGCTGATGAAGAAACAGCCCAAGCACTTTCAGAATCCTTCAGCCTATTGCACAACTCGGGAAGCAAATTATGCACAAACTTGTCAACGAACAACCTTTGACCTCCTTCTGTACTCATGTCTTGACCACTGTGGTCTGCAAATGTCTCTTCAAATCGAGTGAAAAAGTCGGACACAGTTTTGTCTTTCTTCTGCTTGCATGCAGACAACTTGTCCCAATTGACACGCATAGCAGGCATCAAAGTCTTCATATAATCAATAATTCTACCAGGGAGGTCAGCAATCACATTCTCGGGTTTAGCACCACCTATTTGTCTTTCATCTGCAGTTCTAAGATTATACCATGTATCACCTAATTCCTGCGCATGATCCGTATGACGAATCTTACTCCATATAGGCTGTGGAACAACATTCCCAAATAACATATCTATATCAGCCAAATTCATAATACATGAACCCGCAGTTTGAGATAGCTCCTTATAAAACCCCGCAGGATTTTTACGTGGATCAGGCAGAGTCTGCTTTAGAGCTAGGACTTCGGCACGCTTCCATGGAACATTTACCCAAACGCGCTGGAAATGTGGCAGAACAGGTGGATTAGCTTGCGCATCACCAGGTCTCCAAACGGGAGGAACCTCACGCATCGGATATTGACGCGCCTTTCTCCTAACTGAAGAATCAGGCTCAAATAACGACCTAGAAGGAGACTCACTCCTAAACGACAACAATGTCGCGACTGCTCTTTCAACATCAAGACCCACTATAGTTCCTTTCGCAAACTCGGACCGCACACGGAACAACTCAGGCGGAGTGTGCCCTACCTCACTATCTTCCCACTGTTCACGAAGGAAAGAACACATCACATCAAATACGTATCTCTGTTTCGGTGCTTCCCATTGATGGAAAACATCCATAACACCCTCAAGATCATAGTGCGAAGGAAAGGTAACCCATTTACGCGCCAAGTGATCTAACACTGTCCGTTCATCAGGACCAGGCAATTGACTATGCAATTGCTTACGCTCTACAACAGGAGACATACCCAATGAACCCATTAGAGGAGAAAAAAGACTAGCAACCGCATCAGTCATCCTCCGTCGAGCAGAAGGAGAAGGTGACAAAAGGACAGGAGCCAAAGCAGAATGAGAAGGAACCGAAGTCGGAACAGTAACAGAAGGAACAGACAACGCAGGTATAAGAGTAGCAGACGAAGGAGGTAGCAAAGACGGCGGCCCTTGAGAAGGCTGCGCCGAAGCAGTAGTAGCCAGTAGAGGGAGAGCTGGCTGTTGAGGAACCACTGGAGGCAAAACAACCGGAGGTTGCGCAACTACAAGTGGCGGAGGTGCGGTAGCACTCTGAGCATAAGGGGGTGGCGAACTTAATAGATGCGACATTAAAGGATCTTTCGCAAGATCTTACTTTCCTTCTTGCTGTTGAGGCGGCAAAGCTGGATAACATTTGTCTACTGCTAATCGATGTTGCCTTAACATCTGTTCGTTTTCTTGCTCTTCCTCATTATCCTTAAACTGTATAGCAGCCTGCACCATCGACATACCTTGTGCACGCTTATTTCGTTTCGCTAACTTACTTTCCTTCTGTTTGGCTTCTTTTCACCAAAGGCGGAAAGAGTCAAACATTGCTGGCCGGGCTTTCTTTTTGAAGAGTCTAACTTCTAAATTATCTAAAATCTCCGTGTCATAACTACCATATTGGGGCCATTTCAGGACACCATCCTTCCTAGTATACCTAATCCATACATCATTATACGTGATGGGGCCCACGCCGTGTTTTAAATAGAGCTCATAGGTCGGAGTTCCAATCGGAGGCACCGGACACGAGTCCTCCAATCGGGAATCCCTATTACAACCATAACAAAATATCTTTCCAAGTCTGCTAAGACCAGGCATCTTCGCTCACTAGTCTAGCTTCAAACTTCAAGGGAATATCAAAACGATAGCCTTGTGAATACACGAGTCCCTCGGCTTTGGGGCCTGCAGGTACCAAATCAAAGCGACCCCGAAGGATACCAAAACTAACTAAGGACTGGGAGACGCTCCACTCATACTTAACTGAAATATCGATGACGTCGCCAGAAGACCCGTCTATCGTCTCGCTTTACAAGTCATCAAAGGGCTCCAAGACAGGGCGACAGTCAGGGCAGCAGTCCTTCGTAGCCGTCGGAATGCGGGGAACTTCGCAGCAAAGACTTTCGGACCACAACGACATACAGGGGTCGATGAAGTGGTAGGCCTCCCTCCAATTTCTCACGATCTTCAGGCTTGGACCGGTGCCGCTGAAGTCGCCCCAGAGTTGGGCGCCAACTGAAGAACCGGGATTTAAACCCAGCGGCGCAGGGGACACGCCCGAAGTCTTCGGGTCCACCTGTCTTAGAGTACAGAGACACGGGATTCTTCTGTTGACATCAAAGATCAATTTTATTAGCTGCAGCCAGTAACAGAGGTCCTAGAATTACAACACGGTGTATGTTCTCAGGAGACTGCTCAACATAATAGAGCGGAGCATCGTCTTTTATGCCAAAAACCACGTTCCTGGCTAGCATCAATTACTCACAAATTTGACCAATCAGAGGATGATATTTACAGAGGCATCACATAACGACAAACCCACTTTCAGTTATCCAACCCATCGCCCATGACAAGGTAAAATTCCATCATTCTTGCTCGGACGGGCCCATCATAAAAGACCTCAACCCAAATCAATAATTAGGCCATAAGGCCATAAAAGGAAGGAGCAGAAACAGATGAGGAGCAAGATAGAGGGGTGTGTGCGTGTGCCATAGAATCAATAATGTCCTGCTCTTTGATCTCTATCTGACCAGCTGCTTAACAAGGTACTGGCTCAACAAGTTTAGCCTCGGGCAACAGGGTCAGTTGACTCAGGTCAAACAAGCTAAGGTGTACGCGTCCTTAGAGGCTCGCTTGGCCACAGTCATCCTGTAGTCATTAGCCTATGTGAGGGCAACCACAAAATGGCGGTTATGCACAAAATGAAACCCAAGGGTGCAGACTAGATCGTCAAATACACAGTGAATCCATCGGTGTAGCATGACAAAAACACTTACGCATACCGCACCTGTCAGTCGCGGTTCGCTGATACCAAAATCATCACGATACGACAACCTTCATTGAATGGGTTCGGAATTCATGGACCCACAAATTAACACTATGTAATATGGTGGCAAATTGAGGCAATATTGGCATTAGGATGGCAGTCCTCCTTTGCTGCCCTTGAATGAAGCCTTCAATTAAACCATGGATTGTGACGCTTTAAATTGATTTTGCAACAAAGCATCTTGAATGTGTACGAGCGTTGAGAAAGGCAAGAAGCCAAAATGCGTTTACTTGTTTTCATTAAAGAAACAATGAACTGGAAACCCTGTGTGGGCCTGCTATTTCTTCTTTGGAAGTGTTGAAATGGATTTATACGTGAGTTCCACCCTCACAAGAAGAGCACCCGTCCACTGAGTTCAGCAAGATCCTGGTGCAGCGATGGACGTCTATATATAGGATATACATATATAAATATGATATATGATATAAGTATCTATCTATATATATATATATATATATATATATATTTCCCATACGACGGCCCCTGCTCCTGAGCTATGGATGAGGCACACACTGAGAGACTCGTATTCTTAGTTTATTTCAGCCTCAACAGAAAAACACCCGACAGACGCTTTTTGGCTACACGCCTTCGTCAATGTCGGTAGGGTAATCATTGTTCATTATTTTTAAAGTAATATTTAAACATAGAGAAGGGACAGCAATTCATTCAGACCATGTGTAGAAAGTAAAAAGGGGGTTGAAATAAAATCATTACAGACATCACAGTTTCCATAGCGGCCATATTGGAATACCTTTTACAATACACATTTAATAGTGTGTCTGTTGCATATACTATAATTATTTCAAACTGCCTTTCAGACACCAATTTTCTACAGTCTATGTACAACTAATTACATTTTGTACAACATAATGTTTCTTATGATTTATGCATTTTGTTTTTGTATTCATTTTATGTTATGTTATGTTAGGTTAAAACCTCTTGTATAGCGCGCAGCTGCCCCAGCTAAGGGGCGTCCCGACGCTGAAGGCAGAGTCCGAAGAGAGCGAGAACTAGACTGTAGGAAACAAGTGAGTTTTAATGATTTTGCGGAAGGATGACAGGCAGTCTAACTGACGAATCTGCACAGGGAGGGAGTTCCATAGCTTCGCGGCCAGATAGCGGAAGGACCTGCCACCCGCCCTAGTGCGTTTCACTCGGGGAACAGTGGCCAGAGTTTGGCAAGCGGTGCGTAACTGGCGGGTGGGAACATATGGGACCAGCAAATTGGATAAGATCTCTGGGGTGGAAAGTTTTAAAATTTTGAAAGCTAGACACAGGGTCTTAAATTCGATCCTTTGGGAAATGGGGAGACAATGAAGGCGACCTAGGGCACCCGATGCAGAACAAGTTCTGAGGAGTCTGAGCGGAACTCGGGCAGCTGCGTTCAGAACTCATTGAAGGCGGTTGACTTCCGCCTTATTGGCACCCAACAATAAGGAGTTGGCATAGTCAAGTCTCGACAAGATAGTCGCCTGGACTATCAGCTGACGTGTGGCTGGATCGAAAAACCATAATATAGGACTCAGACCCCGTAGGAGTCCAAAGCACGTGCCAGCAATCTTTTTAGTATGGTCTTGGAATCCAAGAGTTGAGTCAAGCCAGATCTCTAGATTCTTTACCACCACCGTAGGGGTAGGAGCACAACCCAAGGATATTTGCCACCACTTCGTGTTCCAGAGCCCCTTGTCCTTTCCCACCAACAAAACTTCAGTTTTGTTAGCGTTAAGCTGAAGGCAGTTTGTAGTCATCCAGCAAGCGACCGCCTCTAAACCACTCCGGAACTGAATGGGGTCCCGAGACTGGTCATCAGAAAGGGCCACCACCAGCTGGGTGTCATCAGCATAGGAGACCATGGTTAAACCATGGTCCCGCGCGACTTGTGCGAGGGGTTGGACATAGAGATTAAATAAAACCGGGCTTAATGCCGAGCCCTGGGGGACCCCCTGCTTGATGGAATGAGCGCAAGAGAGGAAGGGAGGGGCAGAGACCTGAAAGGATCTATCAGATAAAAAAGACCGAATCCATTCCAATGCTAGGCCGGCTACCCCTGCTTCCTCTAAGCAGTGCAGGAGGATCTGATGGGAGACCGTGTCAAACGCGGTGCTCAAATCAAGCAATATCAGCACCTACATTTGACCCTCATCCAAAATGGTCCGTAGATGTTCACTCACAGCTAAAAGCGCTGTCTCGGTACTGTGACCGGGGTGGAACCCATTCTGGGATTGGTCAAGAGTTTTGCTGTTATTCAGAAAGTTCGAGAGGAATCTATTGGCGTGGGTCTCCGCAATTTTTTCAACCCAAGGCAGAAGAGAGATAGGACGAAAGCTCTCCAGCTGGGTGGGGTCCAGTGAAGGTTTTTTCAAGAGGGGGAGCACCCTTACCTGTTTCCATGCCAAACGGAGCACTGCCATGCTGAAAGAGGAGTTGATCGTCTGCCGTAAGGGGGTAAGAAGTATGGGTAGACAGTCTCTAAATTGGGCCGTCCTCATAGGGTCCTGAGGGGAGCCCGATCTAACCTTCGCGCTTAATGTGAGAAAATCGTCCTGGGAGATGGCAGGTATTACTGCCAAAGTGGCGGTCGGTTTGACAGCTAAAGGAATCATCAAGTCCGTGGTAAGAATAGGGAAGGATTTATATATAGCTTCAACCTTCTGGAAAAAAAAGTGGCTAAATCGTCGCATTGCTTTCCAGACATAATCGTCGAGGTAAGAGGGTCCTTCCTCCTTTTAAAATCATTAAGTATATTAAAAGTACTTTTCATTGGGTTTTTACTTAATTTAATTGCATTAGCGAGGTAGGCTGCTCGAGCCAAATTTATAGCTTTATGGTAGCGTTTGATTGCGTCCTGATAACGGTTTTTATCCATAAGGTCATATTCCTTTCCCATACCCGTTCAAGCTGTTTACAAATAGTGCGTAGAACAGCTAAAGAATCGTTGTACCAGGGATTGAAGCTAGAACAACGGCCTTTAGACCATAAGCATCTTCAATCCCTTAAGTATCTGCTCACAGATTACTTTATACGCTTGCTCCTGATTAATGTCAAGAGTAGGAGGACAAGAAGCCAAACAGGCCAAAAGGTCCTCCAGCTTGAGTTTAAGCCAGCAGCATCTAAAGGTAGCTCTGCGGTCAGCTCTAGTCAGTCCCTCAGGAGAGGGGAAGGTGATAGAAATAAGGTGGTGATCAGACCAGGACACTGCGCTAGGGGTCTTGACAGTAAGGAAGGGAATGTTAGAAAAAACTGGGTCAAGTAGATGCCCAGCAGTGTGAGTGGCTCCCACTACCAGCTGTCTTAATTGACACGCCGCAAAATCCGCAAGCAAGCTGCCGATTTCCGAGTCAGAATGACGATCAAAAAGAATGTTTAGATCGCCAATGAGGCTGAAATGTGCGGCTCTCAGTGCAAGGGAGTGCACAGCCTCGATAATGGTTGTTTTAAATTCTGAGATGGGTCCAGGGGGGCGGTAAACTAATAAACCAGAAAAAGAGGAATGTGCAGTAAAGGAGATGACAAAACGGGTGCATTCGCATCCTACTATGTCGTCCTTAACAAAAATACACTGGAGGTGAGATTTAAAAATAACAGCTAATCCCCCGCCTCTGGTCCCTCTATTAAGAGTCTGAATGCTGAACCCCGCAGGGAGTGCAAGGCCTGGTTCGGCCACTGTGTCATCAGTAAGCCAAGTTTCAGTTATAAAAAACACATCAGGAGATTCATCCTCAATAAGGTCATAGATCTCCATATAGTGTTTAACTAGAGAGCGTACATTTAGATATAAGATTTTTACAGAGTTTTTTGAAGGGGTCGAGGATGGTGTAGATAATGAAGGGTAGGAATTGTAACCACACTTATAGCAGCAAAAAGGGCCTTCCACCGTGGTCCCCAGGTGCAAGCCACAGGGGTTTAGTCGCTGACCGATAGATAGCAAAGACTCCCTGGTATAGCCCTGGATGGGTTACGTTTGTTCACGCCCTGTATGGGCATTATTCTCCAGCACCTAAAACGACTGCTTTTTGTATTATATACATCACGCCCTGTATGGGCAATATTCTCAAGCACTTCGAACAAGAACCTAATGCATATCTACCATTAAGTTTCAGTATACAGTTCTTCTTATAGTGGCACAAAATTCCTACGTGTCCTACAGGCACCATCCCATGGTTATTAAGAAAAGGTTCAAACCCCTTTGCAAACTTAATTCCCATTTTGGGTGCGTACTTCTTTTTTTGTGAATTATGGGATGTGTATCCACAATTCTTCTTCATTATTCAAGCCTGTTGGACTCTTCGTTTGTAGCTCAATTATATATCTAGACTCTAGTCTTCTGAGTTTTTTAACTCTGTCCCCACCCCTCTCATCTTTTGGGATCTGGTCAATGCAGAAAAATTTCAGGAGATTTTGGTTAGATTTATGATGTTCCTGAAAACGGCGTGCCACTGGATATGTAACATCCCGTTTTTTTATGGTCCGCATGAAAAACTCGTGTTTTGGTAGGATGCATGGTACTCCCCACATAATTTAGATCGCATGGACAGGTCAGGCAATATACTGTGAAATCGGTGTTACAGTTCATTAGTTTATTGATTTTTCTTTTAGTTTTTCTGCCAGGAATACTGAATTCCTTTACTTTTTTACTGTTTGTACATGCTTTGTAGTGCATGCAAGGATGAAATCCTTTTACGAAGACTTTCTTTTTAGGATTTTTTGAGGAATGGCTTCTTACTAGTTGGTCCTTTAGAGCCGACCCTCTCCTATAGGTTATAAGAGGTTTTTCTGGGATATACGGCCCTGTGATGATATCTGTTTTAATAACCCTCCAATTCTTCCGGAAATAAATATATATATATATATATATATATCCTCTGAAAGCACTCTCCGAACCTCCACACCGGCGAACAGAGAGAAACGGACCCAGATAATGATGGCAGGTAAGATGTTTATTATCCTCTCACTCTGTGACGCGTTTCGAGCACCCTGTGCCCTTGTTCACACATAGAGAACACAATGATATATATATATAAAAATAACTTCACTGAAAAAAAAACTAAGGTTACAGGGACATTATAGTTAGAGGTCATCAAAGGCCACACCCCTTTTCTCCCCCACTTTGTAACTCGCCTCCTGGTGCACTCCTGCTTTAGGGAAGAAGACCACTTTAGTCCTGAGGCCCTCAGGAGACAAGGGAACCTCAGCCCTCCACCATCAGTGAGCCGAGAGGTGCGTTTGCAGAGTGGTTGAGAAAGGGGGCATGGCCTCTGAAGACCTCTTTGCAATGCTGCTGTGTGGGACTTGGAGCAGCTAACAGGAGGGGTAGTTGGCCCCCAAGGATATCCTTGGGGGCCAACTACCCCTCCTGTAACCTCCAGTAAGTCCCACACAGCAGGATTTCTGAGACCTAGTAGGAGGCCATGCCCCCTTTCGCCACCATTCTGCAATCGTGCCTCCTGGTGCACTACTAGTAGGGGGATAAAGTCCCCTTGGCTATTGAGGGTCCTTGGAGGCCAACTACCCCTCCTCTTACCTCCGGCAAGTCCAATACAGAGAGTTTGCTGAGAGGTTTTCGGTGGCCATGCCCCCTTTCGTCACCACTCTGCAAACTCACCTCCTGGTGCACTACTAGTTGGGGGATAAAGTCTCCTTGGCTCTTTGGGGTCCTTGGGGGCCAACTAGTGCTCCTGTTACTTCCAGTAAGACCCACACAGCTGGAGTGCTGAAAGGTCATCATAGGCCACAACCCCTTTCTCCACCACTCTGCAAACGCACCTCCTGGTGCACTGCTGCTTGGAGGAAGAAGTCCACTTTAGTCCTGAGACCCTCAGGAGGCAAGGGGACCCCAATCCCCCCAACATCAGTGCGCCGAGAGGTGCTTTTGGTGATTGGTGGAGAAAGGGAGCTTGGCCTCCGACCACCTCTCAGCAATCCCACTGGATGGGGCTTAGTGGAGGCAAAAGGAGGTCTTGTTGTCCCCTAAGTACCCTCTGCAGCCGCAGGGACTTTATCCCCCATCCAGCAGTGCACCAGACGGCATACTTGCAGAATAGTGGAGAAAGGGGGTGGAGCCTATGGCGAGTTTCCAGTTTTTTTTAAAAAAAGTCTGTCTTTTTTTAAGTATATATCTCCTTAAAAAGCCACAACCCCTCAACCCATACCCACCCTAAACCCTAAAATTACCCTTTCCCCCAAAAAACCCATACCCACCATAAACTCTAAATTTACTCTTGCCACCCAAAACCCATACTCATCCTAAACCCTAAAATGATCATTGCCACACAAAAACCTTTTCACACCCTAAACCCTAAAATGCCCTTTGCCACCTGAGAACCCATACCCACCCTGAACCCTAAAAATACCCTTGCCACCCAAAAACCAATACCCACCCTAAACCCAAAATATAATCTTGCCACCCAAAGACCCAAACGCACCTCAACACCTAAACCCCCCAAAAAACTTTCCCTAATACATTTATATTCACTGAAAAAAACAAATGTTACAGTTAGGCTCAGATTTCACTCGTACAAAACCATTGAAATTCAACAGTTATAATTACTCGAGTTCACCATAACTTACGCCCCCGCAATGCACTGAGTATGACCTCACATATTACATCACTCATGAAATGGGCATTGACATTACTGATGACATCACTGATGACATCTCAAATGACATCACTCATTACATCATCCAGTGAGTGTAAGTATTTTTGTCAACGTTTCTGAGACTTCTAGATATATACTAAGCTACTGCATAAGTGAAATTACTGTTATATCTGTACTACTAATGAATGATACTATTTCTAAGATATGTAGCCTGAGTGGTTGTGTGACTGCCTGTATCTGTGTGTGAGTGCCTGTATTGGTGTGTGAGGGTGTGTATGAGTGGCTGTAGGGATGTATAAGTGGGTGTGTCAATGGCTGTGTGAGTAAGTGATTGGCTCTGTGACTGGCTGTATTGGTGGGTAAGTGGGTGTGTGACTGTATGGGTGAGTGAGTGGGTGCCTGAATGGCGGTATGAGTGAGTGATTAGGTATGTAAGTGGTGTGTGGGTGAGTGAGTGGCTCTTTGAGTGGGTTTTTAGTTAAGTGGGTGTTTGTATTGGAGAGTGAGTATCTGTGTGAATGGCTGTATGGTTGAGTGAGTGGATGTGGGAGTGCTTGTATGGATGTGTGAATGGGTATGTGAATGGTCATGTGGGTGTGTGGGTGAGTACTTTTATGGGTGAGTGAGTGGGTGTGTGAGTAGCTGTATAGGTAAATAAGTGTGTGTGTGGGTGTGTGTGTAGCTGTTTGATCACAGTCACCCCATGTCAGATTGCACTCCAATAGATCAAAGATGCAGTCACCTCCATGAAGGATTACAGATTGTTTTTAACGTGGAATACAAGAGGAAACACATTTGCTATGCCTCCCTAAAGCCCAAGAAGTCAGCTTTTTTCAAACATTGGAGGGGGGCCATGCGGCCCCCTCCAATTGTCCCCCGGGGTCCCCATCCCCCAGGTCCCGGTCATAATTAGATGGGAGATGGGCGCTACGCAGCTCCCCTTCCCAGGCCAATTTGGTCCCTGGGACCCCAGTCCCCTGGGCACAGCCATAATTCAAAAGTGGAGGGGGGCATGTGGCCCCCCTCACTTGGCAGATTTAGACCCCAATTTCCCCATCCCCCGGGGTCCGGCCATGACTCCCTGGGTGCCCTGTAGACCACTCAGGGCACCCAGTGTGGTTTGATGGGCACCGCGGGGGAGAGCCTCAAGGTCCCCACGGTCCCAGCTAGCTCTTCCACCATCCTACTGGAGCTAGCACTGCTCCTGTATGCAGGGAGCAACTACAAATGCTGCTTCCTATGTGCAGGAGCAATCTTTCATCTGATACTTAGCCCTCATGACAGTGGGCAGGGAAACAGATGAAAACTCCACTCTCAGCAAGCAGTAGTAGTTTGAAAGCTACCACTTGCGGGGAGTGGAGTTATGTTTGCTCTCGCTTGGAGGGAGATGTCAGATCCCGCGAAGCGAAAGCAAATTGTTATGTCCTAGGGGTGGGCACCCTGGACATAGCAGGAGCTGTCCCTGAGGGGGTGGCGGTCCCCAGGGATATTACTGGCTTCAAAAGGGGGGCCTCCCCCCTTTTTTACAATACATGGGCAGGCCCTGGAGAGGTGGTGATCCCTGGGCCTTTTTATGGCTTGGGATGGAGGCCCGTGACCTTTCCCATTATTATATAAATTGCCCTTTGGAGGTGGTGGTTCCTGGGGCCCAGGGGAGCAATAAAGGAGGGTCCATGTGGCTCTCCTTCTTTTTACTTACAAAGCCCCAGGGAGGTGGTGGTTCCCGGGACTCTTAGAGCCACATAAGGAGGGCCACACGGTCCACCTCCATTTTACTTATAAAGCCCCGGGGCACTTACACCCACAAGGGATAGGGTGGCGCAGCCCTCCTCCAATATATATAACTCTGCCAGCCCCCGGGTTGTGGTGGTATCCGGGGTCAGTTTGGCCATGGGAAGGGAGGCCTCGTGCACCCCATCCCCTTATTTAAAAAATAATATAAGCCTCCGGGAAATGGCGCACCCGGCAGCAATCCTACAAAGAAGGGCAGACGCCCTTGCTTATTTTTTTGGGCAGCGGATTTGCAACTCCATCACGATACACACACACACACACACACACACTTACCTGCATTATACTTATTTTTTGTTACGTAATCGCATGCGTGGTAATGGTATATCCATGGTAAAAAAACGTCTGGTAAAAAACATGCGTGGTAAAAACACTTTCATTGTAACGGCTGCATTGTAAAGGTAGTGCGTGGTAACTGCTGCGTTGTTATTGCTGTTTCCCTTAATGGCTTCTCCGCACCAGGACGAATGTAACGCCATGGTTCATAATGCAGAGGGGTCTCGTCTATAAATCCAGGATCTGCAAAAGGTGTCAGTCATGAAAGACAAAGCCACTCGGGAGATATGCAATGGGGTTAATACACCAAACCCCCCCCTGTCATTGGAACACATTGTTGCAGAAAAGTTTAGAAAATGATAAGACAGACAACATCCCCTGCCCCCGCAGTTTGAATCTTCACTTCATGTTATCATTGCTCGTTTTCTTGTCCCCTCAATAACAACAGTCTTGGGTATGGCCGGTCCCCAAAGTTTACAGTGCAGTCGGTGCAGTTTCAGTCATCAGAGCTGGGACTGCGTGTTGTCCAAACAAGAATACTGTGCAGAGAAACACTTACGAAGACGATCTGAAGATCTGAGTGAATCGGTTCTGTGACTCACAGGCAAATATCAACATCTGTACAAATCCTGTCAAAATGAGCTGAGGTTCCCAGGAAGTGAGTCAGCTGAAGCGCTTTACTGAAGCAACACAATGCGTGTGCTTGAATGCAACCACAGAGCAAAATGTTTCACTGCACTTCTCCTAAACAGTCGTATGGCAAACTTACGTAATCAGTCTACTTGACGCTTTTCAAAAGAGCGTGAGGTCAAAGGTCCAGTGCTATCACAGATGTACCACAGTAAAACTTTGCACTTTCCCCTTTAATTCCCACTTCTTTCACATTTTTTTCTCGCTTGCCTCTAACCCACAGACCACCCAAGAGGAAGACTGATTGTGCAGTTCTCAAAGGCCTTCATTATGAGATGGCTGGGTTTTAGGTGTAGGGATCCTGGCGCCAGGAATTTCTAACTCCGTTCTCTATCCCCAATTCAAATTCAGCCAATACATGTTTTAGTCTCTTGAATAGGGAATAATTGTGCAGACCTGGTGAAAATCTGTTTCTCCCATCTTCGGGGACTATTCACAGAAAATAGCTCTTTTTTCATACATACTCATCAAGACTCGGCACTACATTGAGATGGTTCACTGAAGGGAAAAAGTCTGCCACAAAGATGCTTCGTACACGCTAGGTGGGTTTGCTGTAATGTGCAAAACTGTATCGAAAATAGCTGAGATGTTTGTGCACCGAGGCGTCCTACACACCTGCTGCCATAAAAGCAGATGAAAACATACAGCCTGTTAGCAGGATGGCAAAGCTCACTGGATGGGGTTGTAATAGGGTCTCAGTAATGTCTCGTGGTCGAATTATTGTGATTCTTCTAAAAAGGAAATAATAATGTTTCCTGGGACTCATTGGTCCACTTATTTAGTTCTTGTTATAGCAAATGAATTTGCAAGAGCAGTACCAGGTCACAAAGAATAGTTTGTGGCAAAGACTGTTCACAGAAAAGTAAATTGGCAGTTACTCTGACATTATAAATGTAGGGAAAAATAAACGAATTTGTCTCCTTTTTACTCTAATATATGACAATTCAAACACATATTATGTATGTTAAAAAAAGTGTATTCGTGTAAATAAACAACTGCAAACACCTTATTGCTGTGCAATACTTGCTTCCTTCTTACACATGCTCTTGTGCTTCCTAATTCTATGAAAAACTCATATTCTATAGGAGCCCAGCTTGCTTGGAGCAGGGCTCTTGTAGAACATAGGTTTTTCTTTGTAGATGAATGACTGGTCGCTGCTATTGGAAAGATCTCTTCTAATCTGGCTGAGATTTTGACAGTGTTGAATTTACACCTCACCAGAATTTATCCGAGTGGAAGCACCGTACCACAGCAGATCACTTTTTCGAGCCGATCTGAACCACACGGATCTCCTGAAAGTGTTGGTCACTTACCCCAGCTGCTTGTCAATTCAGGCGTGAGCCATGATGATGTTTCTCTAAAGACCATTGTGGGATTCCTTCCATAATTATCTGGTGTCTCCTTTGTATACTTCCGTCCTGATGATGACTCTTATCTAAATAATTTGTATTGTGGGTTGAATCATAGGCAACTATTCCAGTGGACAGATTTTTAATTTGATTTAGGATTTGAACACTCCTACACAGAGCGTTGGTTCTTACATCCAGTTATCCGCATCAGTCACACGTATATATCTGCATTATGTATATCACTTGCACACTTTATATTGACTTGATCACTTGCACTGCACCATCACACATTGTTTATGATTGATTGCCTGAACTAGAAATTAAGTTCTTGTTGAAAATAAGATAATTTCTTTGTGAAATACCAAATACATTTGTAAATCTCAGTCTAATTCTATTGAAGGTTTTTTGTATCTATTGCTGTGGAAGTCAAGGGCTACACTTCCATCAAAGGGACCACTTCTTGTGTCTTTATTAATTGTCCTACTCAGGTCTCAGGATTACTGGTTTGCCCCTTATTCTTAAGAATTCTACATGTGGATTAATCCGCAGCAAGTGGTGGAAACTTTGCACATGAAAAAGTACTAACAATGTGCAAATGTAATTGATGAGGCGGTGGTTATACCAGAGAATGTGGAATATGAGGGGCTAGGGAAATTCAAGGATGAGCCGCAATGGCCATGTTTTACCTACAAAGTCACAACATTTTATGGCTTTCCCATGTCACGAAAAAAGCACTCAGAGCTACTCAAGTATTTTTATAGGTCAATGAGGCTGTAACTTACTTCAACCCAAACGTGAAGAAAGTCACACACCAAAGCCGTCCACATACGGGAATTACAAAATATTCACACAGAAGTCAATAGAAGCATGACTGGCTCCCAGTCAACACCAGGAAAACCGTCAACCAGGCCCTCGTCACCAGCAGACTGGACTACGGGAACACACTCTATGTAGGAGCCAATGCTTGTGTACTAGGACAAAAAGAACAAACAGATGAAAGATTAATGGAGCAACAGTTTGGGTGCAGTCTGAACCATTAAAACAGCAACACACAATCACACAAGAGACTGAAAAATACAAGCATAATTTCCAAAACTGAAGCACAGCATCACTGAAAACATGTTGCATTAATCATCAATCACCAATAAACACACAAAGCTGGCTATGTAGTTACACAAGAGAAGACCAATCACAGTCAAGTCAAGTCAAAATATCTTTATTCGGCCAATACATATGACCATAAAAGCAAAAAATAAAACCATTCTGCATTTATTTAATTACTACAATGAAACAAAAACATTTAAAGTAGATAAATGATATCAAAATGGCTTAAAAAGAGCCTGTCATCATCACCATACACTTATCCAATCAGATTAAAAATACATAAAATCTTTTAAACCAATTGAAGTTAATTAACAACAGTGATTCTCAAATGGATATCTATTAATTTACTAATGGTTAAGTGCATAGTTTCTTCTTAGTTTGATTGCAGTAACGATGTAATTAAGGACAGCAATACAATTTTCCTCAGAAGATAAGTTTTGGAAATAAATGAGCCCTTCCCTATAGCATGCAAAATGCTTTTTAAAAAGAATTGGGCACAAGAAACATAGGCTAAAAGATTGATACAAAGTGTAAAAAAAAGTAAAAGGTGTTCAGTAGATTGGGCACTGGCCACATCACATGGGAAACATGGAAGAGGTGTGCCAGGTGCATACCATAGGAAAGGTCACTGTATTCAGTCTCAAACCAGCAAGGTAAAATCTGTGTTCCGGTTTAGTTATACAGCTGAGATAGGGTCCCAGGCCTGTAGATACGGACATTTGCATGTATTTAATGACATATCCATCAGCTTCTCTAGTCTTGTTTCCTCTCTGAGTGGTCTGAATGCCGATTTAACTATCCTTTAGATCTACGGCCAATGTTTTCAGGGTGATCAAAGAAGTTACTGAGGCCCAGGCTGCAAAAGATGGTTTCAACATAAACCAGCCATTGAATGGCAGACTTGGGGCCTGATTACGATGGTGGAAGGCCCGCCACCAACAGCCTGTCGGTGGCGGGCCCTCCGCCATCGTACTGCGGTTTTCCGCCCACCAGGTTGCCATGGAGGGTGGAAACGTGGCTGTCGGAAAGACCAACCATCACAGTTTCAACAGGCAGTCATTTTCCAACCGCCTGTCGGAGCAGCCGCATTGCCCAGAATAGAGGCAGTGCCTGCTAGTCACCGCCGGTAAAATTAGCATGTCCATCCCCGCCAGCCTTTCCATGGCGGTGCAACCGCCATGAAATGGCTCGCCGGGATGGACTTTGGGGGCCCGTTCCGGGCCCCCCTTGAGCAGGGCAACATCCGTTGTGCACTTGGGGGGGGCACCATACCTGCACCATGTGGCAGGCACTGCGTGGTGCCTGCCACGTAGTGCAGTGAAATGCAAACGGCCATTTTTTTCATTGCTGCGGGTGCTGCTGCCTGCAGCACCCGGTGCAAAGGAAACATGTACAATGCGACTGCCACAGTGGCGGTTGCATTGTAATTTGGCCTGTAGGACCCCGACACCATGTCGTGTTCATTAGTGTGGCACGTCCGCCCGCCATTCTATTCAGGCCCATAGTCTCTAGATTCAAACAATCAACTATCACCTGCTGTGAAAATTGGGCCTTAGGGGAATTCCATATCTTTAGCCGTAAGAGAAGCGGGCCATATTAAATTAGTCTTCAATAAAACCTAAACCCAATTCCACGTGTGCGATGAGGCTCGCAGTAGATTTTGGAGCAGCTAGTAGTCTGCACAAGAAACTGTTTTCACACACCATAGCCGTCCACATACAGGAATATGAAAACATGACAAATAACTGTACTAGGACAAAAAGAAAAAACAAATGAAAGAATAATGGGGCAACAGTTCGGGTGCAGTCTGCACCATTAAAACAGCAACACGCACGCACACAAGAGACTTAAAAAATATAAAATTAATTTCCAAAACTGAAGCACAGCGTCACTGAAAACATGTTGCATTCATCATCGATCACCAATAAACACACAAAGCTGGCTATGTGGTCACACAAGAGAAGACCAACCACACTCATGCATATCAAGGCACTGCTAAGTGTAAACAAAGTAGACAACAGTTTATCTTAAAAACACGTCTCAAGATACATGCAAACCTTATTATGGAATTGAGGGCCTCACTGACAGCACCTACCCCAGATCTCTTACCCGCTGCACTTTGTTAATCCACCCACCAATTACACAAGCTCACAACAAGCACAACTTTTCAACTTCCACAATGCTTGTGTTAGTTGCACATCCTCTCTTTCCAAGGAAGAATTACCTGAGTAAGAGAGAGGATATACAGACAGACAGACAGACTATCACTCTTTTAAGTAAGTCAGAAGAAGCAGTGGGGGGATACTTCTTTCTCCAAATTTGATCCTGCACTTGGTTATCGAATGGGAGCAGAAGCTCGGTTCCATCCCATCACTGCACTCTACTTCCTGGCCATGGAATCACTCCAGGGGACCAGTGCAGTCATGGCTAACGAGTCACATGCAGACCAGTCCCTGTGTGTAGTGCAATGCATTATCAGGCAAGTGCAGCAACACATTACCATTCCACAGCTACAACATGACCCGCACCAGAGGCATTGCACTCCTATGGCACTGTCACGTGTCCTCCATGTGCTAGGAACTACTGGCGGCTCACGTGTAGCACTGCTGCTACTTTGCCAAGTGGCACACCATTTTCACAATTTACACTACTGGCACTTCATGTATATACAAGCTAAGGGATTTTAGTTGGGTTGCAGTAGGGTAAATCAGTGACAGCTATCAATCATGCATTGGGCCTCTTCATTGATGTGCACTCCGCCTTCCTGGTATAACACACATGGCACCTGAATTGTCTATCAGTTGCCAAATGCCCACCAAGGCTTCAGCTTATGGTGGCATGTGACTCCTAGGTGAGTACAGCAAACACACTACATTATCAATAAGTTCGATGCTTTGCAGACTTCACAAAACTTTTCCCTTCGATATGTCTCATGGAAGTTGCCACCGATGCACGCGTGGAATCTGAATAAATGCAGATTGCTGCAACTGCAATCCATATATGCATGTCTTTTTTTCAGGTGATGTGGCATCCTTCCTCAATTAGAAGAAAAGAAATCTTCTCCCTTCATTTTCTGAAAAAGACATATTGTGAGCCACATAATTAGTACCGGTATCATCTGTAAGACGGTCTAGAAACGTACAAGGGACGAGGGCCCACGTATACAACCGTTTTTAGCAGTCGCAAACGGCGAATTGGGTCATTTGCAACTGCTAAATAGGTCGGTGGTATGTACAAACCCTATTTTGCGAGCCGGTAACCTATTACTGACTTGCAAAATAGGGTTTGCGACTTGCTATTAGGAAGGGGCCTGCCAAGGGCGTTCACTTCCTAATAACGACTCGTAGTGTCATGTACGAATGGTGTGCTACCGAAATGCTGTCGCAAAACCTTCACATTTTATGGCCAATGGAAATCTGGTGGTAGACCAGCCGCCAATGGGGACCCCTTTCCCTTTCTGAATGTGGGCGCGAATATTTTTTAAGAGCGGACAGTGGTTCCACGGACCACTGCCTGCTCTTAAAAAATGAAACTGAAACGTTTCATTTTTCTTTTTGAAAAGGAAAACGAGCTGCATTTTTTTTTTTCAAACACTGATTGATTGAAAAAGCTGTCACAGACATGGTAGTCTGCTCACCCCTGCAGGCCACCATTCCCGTGAGTGCCGGCCATTCCCAATGGGTCGCAATTTGTAACCTGCCTCATGAATATTAATGAGACAGGTCCCTTGCGACACATTTGGGAAACGCAAACAGTGTCTCAGACACTATTGTACATTCTATTTTGCGGGTCGCAAATTGCGAGTCGCAAAAAATCGCAATTTGAGACTCACTAAATGCAATGGTCGTGCATCTGGCTCCTAGGTCATATATATTTGCTATTGGGTATTCTGCCTGAGTGATGGTGCCACAATGAGATTATGTGCTTGTTTTGGTGGAAGTGAAATGTCCCAGTAGTAGCTTAGGTGACATGACATTACCAGGTTCAACAATATGCACAATTGCCATCACAGGCTAAGACAGGAAGCTATTTTCTAAAGGCAGCCCTTGTCTGTGACATGATACCAGCGCATTGGTAACTTTTGAGAGATTGCATTTGTTTACTGTAGTGCTCCTAACATTGTATATCTGTGTGGGAAATTACACAATGTGGAAATCTTGTGCAACACATTTGTTGATGCAAACCTAATTGGGTTGATTATGCAAATGATGATAGTGACAAAGGTGTGCTTTTATATGGACAATAGAGATATGAAAATGGAGAGGATACCCACACATAGCTGCATTACTCGTACATTACATTCGCCAGTGGGTTAGCAGGTAACATTGAGAAGTACGTGCAGGAGGCAGTTTACAAAACTAGACATTGAGTGACATTTAGTAGTAAATGTTGAAGGAGACTTACCAGACTTCGGCATTCATCCAGTCAGACTAGCCAGTCTGCAAGGCACATTGGGCAGGGTAACCCTGGTGGAGGTGGTGGTTCTAGGTAGATGGTTCAGAGGCTGGCAAAATAGGTCCAGGACAGGAGGCAGACACAGACTTTGTGTAACTGCATGCAGGGAGGTTTTGTGGCGGCATAGAGTGGTGGCATTCGATGTGTATAGACAGATTTTGGGTGTTAGAGAGACCTAGTAGTGACAAAGGACATATCTTGAACAATATATCTCTACTGTAATGTGAGGATAGGCTTGCCATTGCTCTAACACCTACCTGGCTGGGATCAGGGGATGGGCTAAGTTGCAGCGATGGTTAAGCCTCCGGGTCTTCGCTGTGGGTACTCATTCCAATGGTACCCACACGGGCCTGGAAAGAGTTAAAGAGATGACTGATAATAGTGATGGCATCGTCCCTGTCCTGACAATGGTCGTTTTCAGGACAGGAAAGCTGGTTCTTGGTATCGAAGATAAGCCAGTCCATGAGGATGAGCTGAAGACATGATTTGGGCCTCATGGCGGGACATAGAGCGGCCATCTGTATTTTGGCAAACTTGTCCTTCATGTGCATCCTCTCATCTTGCCATTTCTGTTACAAGTCCCCACAGTGTTTTATCTCCGCCTCCAATGCCTTCACCATGTTGTGAGGTCCTACCACGCGGCCTTCTTCATCGCTTCACTGAAGACCTGTGGAGGCAGACAATGCAGTTCATTCACCATAGAGGTCAAGTACAAAGTTGATCACAAGGTCTTTTTGTACTAAGTGGAGTTCATCTTACTCGAGTTACATGCTAAAGCACCCCACCCATCCTTTAAGTGAATCAAAACACACATATGATTCAAATGGTTCAAACATAGATCATATATTTTAGGGCAAAACACTATAGAATATGATAAAACACATATGTTAATGTTTGGCGCTACCGGTGAATGCACCACAAGTGAAACAGTGACAAAGTGATTATAAGTTCTGGGGTTTTAATGGTTAGGAGGGTTTCCTGGTTGGGAACTACTAGAAAGAACATTAAGGGTGATTGCATCTTGGTGAATTTTAGTAACCCTCAGACTGTTTCTTACATCCGTAATTGGTTTGGCAATGTTGGAGCTACCTCTATCAAACCACTACCACTGTCATTCTTCTATCCTCCAATTACTACCTTTTCTCACCCTGAGCCTGACGGAAACTGGACTAGGGTTGGTTTCACTCCGTTTACAAGAAGACAGAGGCATGTTCGTTTTGATGCGCCTACACGAGGTGACTACTCGTGTAATAATAGGTATGCCTGCCTTGAGGAGGTCGATTGGCTGAGTCCAGAGGATGCTACTTTTAATTTCCCTGCTGATGTGATCCTATCTCCTAAGCAACATTACATTTGTGCTCCCTCTTCTGTTACCCCTCCAATTGCTCGGCTGATTCCTAGTGAACCCACTACATGTAAAAAATTAAGCCTAATTGTAAATCCTTCAGTCACACATAAATTTCTCTCTTGGAATATAGCTGGCCTACCTAGTAAGCTCGATTGTCCTTTGTGAGGTTCCTTCATAGATTCACACCATATATGCTGTTTCCAAGAGACTTGGGCAAGGCAAGATTGCCATTGTGTGGGTTTCGCTTCCTTTTCCATCCCGGCTGTGTGGAGAGGTAGAGGTCGCCCTTCGGGTGGCCTATCAATTTGGGTTGTCACCCACTTGGGTTGTAGTGCTACGACCATGGAAACTGGGTCGGAAGACGTTCTTTGCGTGTTATTAGATTGGTCCTTAGGCATAAAGCTAGCAGTGATTAATGTGTATTCCAGGCCCACGAATGTGTGTGCGGAATCCGGGGTGATTGATGTTTTATCAAATGTATTAAGCAAGATCCCTGAGGGTACAATGTTTATTGTAGCTGGTGACTTTAACTCTCACTTCGAACCACTTCTGGGCTTGGTGGACCAAACAAACCACGACGAGGACGAAATATGGCATATCCCACAGGTTGCTGGCCCAATAGTTAGGTCTTGGGCCCCTTTGGCCATTCAAATTACCTCTCTGACAATGACTCATTCAATTAGGGCTTGCAATGGCCGAACAGCTTCAGATAATCACTCAAAGCCTACGTTCAACAAATCAGGGCGGGAGGCCAGACTTGACTACATTTTTGTCCAATGTAAGGAGTGGCATAGAGTTTTTGACTTCAAAGTTCTCTCAAGGGGTGAGAGTGATCATAACCCCTTGGTGCTAGAAGTGTCTTTATTGGGTCTGTGTCCCGGGGATCCATGCTCAGTACCTAAGTCTCCATCATTGAATAAAATGACCCTGACTAACAACAAACGTAGACTTAAATGGGCGAAACTCGTCGGTAATCAAGAAGAACTCTCCCAAGTCTATGTGAGGGCTGGTCATGCACTGGATGATGTAATAAACCTTAATGAGCACTCTTCTTCCCCTGACTACTGTGGAAAACTGGCTGAGGTCAACAAAGAACTATTTTCCACCCTAGCTGATATATTTAATCCACCTGCTTGTTGTACTAAAAGGATCTGTAGACGGTCCCAATGGTATAACAGGGCGTGTAGATCAGCTAAAAGTGAGCTGCTGGACGCAATAAAAAAGAAAGCCAATAGGGAGGAAATACAACAAAAGAGACGCAATTATAAGTTTTTAATACACTACGCCAAACTTGAATGGGCATCAGAAAATTGGGATAAACTAACATCAGCCCTCCAGTGTAGAGACTCACGAAGATTTTGGTTGATTGTCTCTACTGGCGCAACTGAACCAGTTTCGGCAGAGATTCCAAATATCGCTCCTGAAGTTTGGGAGAAACATTTTAGTGCCTTATACAAGGGGGTTTACTCTCCACTTTTATCTATTAGGTGTGCTGCTGCCCATATTAACTTCACCTTGAGTGAGGTTCAACACGTTATATCGATGCTCCCCGCGGGCAAAGCTCCTGGTTTGGATGGTGTTCCTGGCGACTTGTATAAACACGAATCAAGAGTCTGGGCACCATATCTTACCGCATTATTCAATGCAATTCTCAGGGGTATGCCAGTTCCCCCTACTTGGTTGGGTGCAGAAGTTGTCCCTATATTCAAAAAGGGGTCTCCTTTGCTCCCTGGTAACTACAGGCTGATAGATGTGGCCCAGAAACTCTTTTCAAGGCTGATCCTAAACCATCATTTAGATTGGATAGAGGAGTTTGAGATCCTGAGCCCCTATCAGGCTGGATTTAGAAAGAGCGTTTCAACAACTGATCAGATCTTCAGATTATGTATGCTCTTTTGGAAGACAGTCAGGGTGGAGGGGGGCTCCCTTTACACTATTTTTGTGGATTTACGTGCGGCTTTTGATTTGGTTCCACGCACGAAACTCTGGACTGTCCTGCAGGATTTGGGCCTTCCAGTACCTCTTTTGCAGATTATAGTGCATCTTCACACTAATAACTTCGCAAAGGTTAGATGTGGGAGAGAAGGGGGTTTATCAGCTAGCTTCCCCGTTGAAAGGGGGGTAAGGCAGGGCTGTGTCCTGGCACCAACCCTGTTTCGCCTCTATGTAAATGGACTTATCTCCCACTTGAATGAAGTACCAAACAGAGACGCCCCACGACTCGCTGGTACAGGCATCTCAGCTATCATGTTTGCTGATGACACCTTGCTGCTCGCCAAGACTCCTATGGGTGCCCAGCGAGTCTTGGATGGTTTCGTCTCTTTCTGCGCTGACCGGGGGCTAGAAATCAATACGGATAAAACAAAATTTATGATCTTTAATCCTCCCAGGTCTTCACGTCCCAACCCTGTTATCCACGGTATCAGTTTAGAAAGAGTTCACACGTTTGAATTTCTGGGACTGACCCTGAATGCGGAGATGACGTGGTCCCACCATCACATAAAATCAAACCTAAAGCTGACTCAAAAGGTGGGGGGTATTTTGAAATTATGGAAAGAATCCATGATACACCCTATTGGTTCGCCACTAGAAATCTACAAAATGCAGGCACGGGGGGCAGTATTATATGGTGGTGAATTATGGGGCACAATAATTGTGCCCCGGATCTTGTCACAACGGAAAACAAGTTCCTACGGAATTTGGCTGCTCTCCCAATGAGCACACCACTTCTTCCTCTTAGGCTTGATATGGGACTAAGATCAATAAAGGAAGAACTAGGTGTGAAGCCCTTAACCTTCTGGAGGCGACTCTGGACAACCCCTGAACTTTTGAGCTATCGCTGTGAATTCATGGAGTTATATCAACATACAGCTTTGCGCAAAATTCCATGGCTTAAGTACATAAAGGAGGAGCTAACGGCGATGGGCCTACTGCCTCTGTGGACAAATCCCCAAGAGGCATGTAGTACTATATCCCGCAAAAACCTGGTTGCCCTGTACTACGACCGTAATTTGACTCTTTTATTAACAACTGCCACATTGGGGCCTATGTCTACCACCTTCCTAACAGTGAAGGATTATTATAAGCTGGAGTCAGTCTTGGATGATATAAACCCCATTGGTCTCAGGAAACTATTTCTACAATGGAGACACAATGCATTACCTATTAGAGCCCTTACTAGCAGTTGGCCCCCACCTACTCCTGAAAATTGTCCAGCTTGTACAAACGAGCTGGAGAATGACATTCATTTAATGTTTTTTTGTCCATTTTATATGAAACCCAGGAAAAAGTGGATTATTCCTATCTGCAGGAATTGGGGTTTTAGGAATCATTTGGATGCATATCGTTTGTTGAAATCTGACCTATCCCCTTCCACTGTATTTGCTGTCAGCAAGTATTTAGTTGCTGCCTGGAACATTAGAAGAAATTTTTTGACGATATGAAATATTAATTGTATTATATGAAACTCATGTTCCTGTTACATATTTCCTGCAGTTGATGCAATCTTTTTTTGTATTTTTATTTTTTTTATCCTGGGTGCTTGTTTATTGTGTAATATTTGACTGTATATGTTTTGTTTCTTCTTCTTTTATGACTTTACGAAGTCGAAATAAAGATTAAAGAAAGAAAGATTGATGTACGTAGGACACCTGGAATGGTCACAGGTACAGTTCTTTGTAACCCTAATAACTACCAACGTTCGAGGGTATGGCATCAGAATATTTCATTTGTGACCAAGCAGACAACTGTTGACTTTTTGACTTTAGAAATAATTGTGATTGGTCTTCTTCAGGACAAACAGGTAGTAACCTCTAACTGCCAATAAAACATCTCTTCTTGCTCATTAATTATTCAGCATTTCATAGTGAAAAAATGATTGTATCTCTAACAAAAGCCTTTGTAGGGGAGGACTCAATTTAGTCCTAGTCACCTCCTTTAGAACTTCACTCCTGTGATCCTACGTGAGTATCATCTCCTTTGAACAATGTAGGCCCATCCAATTCACCATGGAATTATGAATTATATTTTTGCCAGTTTCAGTTTCCAGACTAGGCCATATAAATGTGTCTTCGAGCACGTAAATGTCCAAACTTTAGCACAGGAAAAACAATCCTACTGCGTCCAGAGACTCTGAGATAGTTGAAGGAAATCTTCTTCAGCCTTCTCATTTTTTTCCTCTAATTTTGATCACCAAAATAGTCTACACGTGTGTTTAAAAATCCTCTACTTTACCCCCATTGCGCCAACGGGGTTGGTCTGCACACTGCACTCAGTGACTGCTAAGGTCTCATTCACAGTTCGATGCAGAGTGGAAAAAATAGTGCGAACAATTTCTGCGCACATTTTTTTTAAACTTTTGCCTGCTGCAAGCTAAATACAAATTCTTCTCATTTAGATGTGCATTTAAGCTTACCCCAGCTATGAGCCGGTAACTGAGCACGAAAGAGGTGCATTGATAAGCACAAAAACGACTTTACTTATGTGATTTCTCAAAACAAATGCTTAATCGGTTAAAAAAGCCTGGATAAATGGAAAAATGTGCCTAAAACGGCCCAGTTTAGAGTGCAATGCTGAATGATGTGCAGAATGTAGAGGCTTTGCCTTTGCAAGTCTTGCTTTCTAAAATATGGTGACGTATCCCTTGTGTTCTCCCTGTTTTACCTGAGCAGCTTCCAGGATTATTCTAACACTCCTGAGATTAAAGCTGTGTAGCTAGAACCTTTTTGAAGGCTGAACACTATAGAAAACTAATAAATGGAGATGAATTAAAGTGCTACAAAACAAAAAACAACCCAAAAAACATAATTATGTGCGTCATAATTTGAATTTTGTGCTGCTAAACTTGCTAATATATATCGCATGTCCTTCCTGTGATGCACACTGTTTCTTTGATGGTCCAGAGTGAAGTGCTGATCACAGACCCCACTCATTATGTGGACCGCCTCCTGTCAATCAAGTCCTGCAGACCTCTCAATTTGCTGTCCTTAGGAGGGCTATTCAGGGAACATCCAAGTTGTATGGTTGAGGAATGTATCCAGCTACTTTGACAAGAGGCATGAGCATTGTGGTGCGCAGTCTGAGGATAATCACAAAAAATCTTTCTACAATGTCCCCGTCAGAGGAGCAGCGTGCAGCACATTAATGCTACTGCTGTACCCCGTTTACTTGTGCTGCCAACGATTTTTAGTGGTAGGCCGGCTTTCCTTCGATGAACCAATTTGACATACTGGCACCCATTTTAAGATTTAGTTAGATTTAGTTAAATTAACGATTTCACTCTGATTTATTTTACTAATAACTTCTGATTATCTCACTTTCATCACTCAGGTAAATGTTGCTATACACTGGGGTTCGTTGCATCAGTCTTTACCAATGTGCTTTAGTAAAGTCATGCCAATTTAACTGTGCCAGATTTGACTTTTAAGTTCTTTTTTCACTAAGTGGATCTCACGCGGTTTCTCTTTGGGTTACCAAACAGCTCTGCACTCCCTACCAAAGGTGAGTCAAGAAACCCTTCGAGAAAAGGGTTTGCCTTAGTGGGGGTGACAGTTTCTCACTGCCCAATCGGTCAGTTTCTCACAATTCTGGGCAGTGGTGATGATATGAACTTGTATGTATCGGTCTCTAAAAATCCTAAACAGTAAGAACACAAAGTTCTATAACTTCTATAACTACCACGCTTTATTCTTTTATTTTTTATTTTTCACTTTCGACAAAAATGGGGCTCGATCTGCTTATCGTGAGGGGGGATGTAAGTCACGACTATGAGGAAGCTGTACAAGTTGAGAGGACCTCTTGTGAGGTTTGCTGTCAAAATCTTAGAACTTGAAACACCCATTGGAGCCTGGGAGGAGGCCAGGCAACTCAGGGTAGGGGTCCATGAGGAAAATACTGAGGAGGAAAAGGAGGAGGAGAAGGCTTCTTACGATGAGGATAACTGTCAGAGCTTTCTCTCCATCCCCACTCCCTCCAGAACCAGCAGCAAATGCCCTGCCAGGGGTCGTCCTACTGTTGCACTGCTTAGTAAGCACTCTGGGGCTTATTTATGAGCCCTTGCATCACTTTTGCGCCACCAGTGCATCACTTTTTGTGACGCACCAGCGGCGTAAAAAATGAGCCTTGTTGCATCATATTTACAAAGTGACGCATCCAGGTAGATGCGTCACTTTGTAAACCCTTGCACCACATTATACCTGCGCCAGGTATAATGTATGCAGGGGGGTGTTTCTGACGCAAAGACGGGTCATAGAAGTGACGCAGTGAAATCTATAAGAATTCACTGCGCCACTTCTAGGACACAAATGCGTCAATTTCTTACGCCTGCCTCATGGGAGGCGTAAGACTGACGCAGGCACTTTTCACATGGGACTTGCCCATGTGTAATGACCCATTGCTGGAATTGTGTCACTTTTGTGACACACTCCATCAATGCGTCATTTTTGCGCCTACAGATACGTCAGAAATACTGACGTATCTGTAACTCTTTGCAACATGATGCGTCATACTGTAAATATGACGCATCATTGGTGTCGCAAGGAGGGCGCATCGCTGTTTTCTCGCAGTAATGCGTCACTTTTCATAAATGAGGCCCGCTATGTTTGAGGATAGCGTCACTAAAAGAGTTTCAGCTGCAGTTGGTTCAAGAGGACGAAAAAGTGGCATTGGCTGGCACTAGAACAATGAAGAAGATGAAATATCAGGCCCAGAAAGTACCCAGCACCCCTACCAGCAGGGAAATTGTCAATGTGATGAGTAGTGCTTAAAACTTGGGAAAAGCCAGACCCTCAATTCCCAAAAGGGTAGTAGGTATTTATACCATGGCTCTGTATACTGATAACTGGCTACGAGCTTTAGAGGTTGGGTTTTCAGTTCACTGTTGGAAATCCAGTAGTCCAGAGCAGTGGTGTAAGGACGTTTTTCCTCCATTTTCCTCCATTTCTACCATTCTTGCCATGCAAACTGGACTCCGAACACAATACATATACATTATGGAAGCTTTGATTGGACAATTTCAACTTACCCCTGAAAGTCTCTAAGGAAATCGAGGAACCGTGGCAAATAGCTCCCCTAGACCCTGATGTTTAGATGAATATTTGCCTGAAGCCACTGAATTTCACAACGTATGAAAGCTGATAGAACTTTATTATTTTATTACAGATTTTACCTTGTGAATGGATTCCACTCTCTCTTCTGAATCATGAGTAGTCATAATTTGCAACGAAGTTAACAACTCAAAGAAAACAATTTGTACATTAGCAGTTATGTTTCTGGTTCATAAAGACTGCAATGTATTGATTTTCAGACTTTCCAACTGCAAAAAATATTGATACATTTGTTTCAATATTTCAATTATATTTTATTCATGTAATGCTCCCTCCACCAAAAACAAGTTAGCACTTGCTGTAAAAAAGTATTTGATCAGAAACTGAGATCTATACTAACACTTACTATCTATCTTTGGGGTATACAATCTAAAGGGAACCGGTGGGGAAAAACCAAGTGGTGTACACTCAAAAGTCCTTTCAGGTCATCTGCACAAAGGTCATGTGGGCCATAGAAATAGTAGAGGGGCAGAAGGGATGACACAATTATTCAATCAAGTTTCAAATATCCAGCAACTTCAAATGGAACCCTCATCTTCTGACTACCGGGATCACAACCTACCTTCACCAATCTCATCACAGACTTGCTAGCCCCTCTCACCATCAACACCAAAACCTTTGTACTCCTTAGGGACCTTAACTTCCACTTGTAAGACAGAACAGAGTCGTGCTCCACAGCGCGCCCCGAAAGTCTAAACAACATAGGACTAACCCAGGTCGTCACCGAACCCATGCATATCCCAAGATTCAAGCTGGACCCCATCTTCACCATCTTAGACATCAAGTACAGCTCAACCTCATATGGCAAGACCACTCCATAATCTACTTCCAAATTATCACACCGCAAACTAATGCACCCACTAATGTTAGCCTACCTAGCTATAGCTGGGGCAAAATCTCAAGAACTGACTGGCTCAACATCCTCAGCATGGACCAACTCAACCTCACAGACACCATAAACAAGAACATTGACAACTTTAACAACTGGATCAAAAACTGTGCAGACTCTCTCACACCCACCAAACCCAACAAACAGGGAAGATCCAACAGGCAAGCAAGCTGATACACAGAGGAGCTTTGGGATGCCAAGAGACACTTCAAACAGTTTGACAGAAATTGGAGAGCCAGCTGCAAAGCTATCAACAGAGCCACCTTCTGAGTTACACTAAGACGATATCACCAGCAACTAAGAGACACAAGAAAAGAGAGTTAGCTGAACAAATTGAAGGGAGCTCCAACAGCTGCAAAGAAATCTTCACAACCATCGAAGATTTCACCACAGCCTCCATCAACAACATCACCCCCTCCCAAGAACTGTGTGATGACCTATCCAGCTTCTTCCACAGCAAAATTGCGAACATCTACATGAACTTTGAACATCAACAAAACCATAGGGAACTTATCGGCAACCTGCCCATCAACAATCGAGAAAAACCCCTGACCGAATGGACAACCGGAAAATAAACAGTCACAATTATGCAAATCATCCACTCTGGTGCCTCAATGGATCCATGTCCCCACCACATCTATAACCTTGGTGCATATCCAATCAGCACAGCACTCACACAGATCCTAAACCCCTCCACCACCTTTACAAAAGCCTGGAAGCATGCAGCGGTCAACGCCCTCCTCAAAGAACCTTCAGTCAACCCAAGATAACTTGCCAACTTCCATCCTATCTCGCTGCTTC
Organism: Triturus cristatus; assembly: GCF_964204655.1. Lineage (NCBI taxonomy): Eukaryota > Metazoa > Chordata > Amphibia > Caudata > Salamandridae > Triturus > Triturus cristatus. Next base: position 524,967,933 of record NC_140580.1, read on the forward strand.
CCTTCCCAGCAAAATTGTTTGGAAAGGCCATGAACAAGCCATTCACAAGCTACCTCAAACTCCACCATCTACTTAACAACACACAATCAGGTTTCAGAATGTACCAAAGCACAGAAACTGAACTCATTGCAGCTACTGACCACATCAAGACCATACTAGACCAAGGAGAAACAGTGGCCCTCATCCTTCTCGACCTCTCAGAGGCATTCAACATGGTCTCCCACATCAGAAGACTCACTCTAGGACAGGAAACTGTATTGTTAGGATCCTACAAAGGCATATTTGGGCTTCATTTCTGCATCAAACATGTTGATCAGTACTGAATAGTTCAGGTGCTGCCAATTAGTTCTTTTCTCTTGTGCCCCCTACTGAAGAGTAGCTGTGGAAGACTGGGAGGAAAATGTTGGTTTTGGTTCCTCAATGGTATGTTCAGCAGTGTGGAGCATGGCAATATTGATCTGGACCATCACATCTTAGAGAAGAGATAGAACAGTGTCCCATTGGTGGTTCAGGTTGGAGAGGATACATAGTGGAGTATGCTCACTTGGCTCATTCATAGAGCTGAAAGCCAGACTAAAACTTGCTACATTGAGGGACCATTGTTGATTTGTTAGGGTGATAGAATTAAGCCATTAGCTTACAGCAAGATTCATGATGGTGTCCCAGCATACCTCCTCTTCAGCGAAGGCACTCTAGGGAATGTGATATTTGAGCTCCTCTTTGGAGTTGACAGTCTTTTTCAAGACTGCTGATGCAGGTGTGGACTCTACCCCTAGGACTGCAATGGGGATGTCAAGGCTCAATGAGTCATCTAGGATTATGCATGTTTGGTACAGTGATTCCATTTGTGAGGTGGAAAGAGATGTGTCCAGTTCAAAGATATTTGCCCTGAACCACTCCTGGAAACTCCAAACTATGGGGCAGATTTATGTTTGACTTGCGCCTCATTTACGCCGCCGTTGCGTCACTTTTGTGACGCAGCAGCGGTGCAAATCCTGCGCCATGGTGCGGGGTATTTACAACGTGACGCATCTGGGAGATGCGTCACGTTGTAAAGCCCTGCGCCACATGTAGGCGTTCCAGGGTAGATGGGGGCGTTCCGGCGCAGGAACGCCTCCTAAAAGTGGCTGAGTGAAATCTACAAGATTTCACTCAGTCACTTTTGAGCCCATGCTGCGTCAAAACCCTGCGCCTGCTTGAAGCAGGCATAAGGATTGACGCAGCATTTTGCAGATAGGGCCCCCCAGAGCATTGCTGGAGCTGCGTCGCGCTTGCGACGCAACTCCAGCAATGCGCCACTTTTACGGCACAGATGCGTGACGCATCTGTGCCGTTTTTGCCCCATGGTGCGCCGCATTATAAATGCGGCGCATCCATGGTGGCGGAGCTGGGGCGCAAAATAACTGGCGCATCCCTGCTGATATGCAGAGATGCGTCAGTTATTATAAATATGCCCCTATATATGGAGTCCTGTATGATTTCAGGGTAACAAGACATGTACTGAGCCACCATCTTGAAAAAGCTATGAAAAACCCAAGGTTCCCCTACTCTTCCAGCCTTTGTGACTTTTTCTGTTGGAGGACGTCCGGGGTTTGTTTGCCAGAGCTCCTTGGTGGAGCCAAGTGGGGTGACTCCACCTAATTTGATATAAGATTATTGTGCTGCACTCGAACAGCAGATTTTTACTGTTGCAATTCATTATCTGGGCCTAAAAAGAGCAAAAAGTGTTAAATCCCTAAAGTACTTAACCCTCTATTCTACAGAGTAACACCCGCTGATATCTGATTGATCCCATAGTGTTATATGGTTCCCGCTAGAAAAGGTAGGACTGTGTATTAGGACAACGGGATGTCAGAATGCAGAGACTGATTTCAACTACACCATCAGAGACTGTTTGGCCAACTCCTAGCTAGCTCACACTGCCTCAGCCGAAACCCTAGCCTTACTCGGGGGGTAGGTGATTCTCACAGCCTCAAACCTGACACTCTCATCCCCAAGGGAATCGTGGAAACAGATGTTACACCTTTTGTTGTCTACTTATGCATGCCCTCGGTAAACATAAGAAAGATACAAAGGAAGTTTTCAGTACATTTGTTGAAACAATCATAATCTTGCATAGAACGAGTTGTCTGCGATTATTAGATAGATAAAACAAAGCAATGCAACCAGCATATTGAACATGGGGAAAGTAATACATTACTCAACCATGGCAGTCAGATCTCTATATATCCCTACCTATCACTAACCCTACTCTGAGAGCATAGTGGATGCATCCTCTGCCCTATCTCTTAGGTTAGCCTGAGACCCCATGCCTGGATGACTTGCTCTGAAGTAGTATTGGCAATCCCTCTCTGCAGAATGGAAGCTCAGTGTTAGCAGAGCTGCATGTTGAACACAGCCTTTGTTCAGGACAGTCACAACTGGAGTGCCCCTCTCTCATAAAGGGACAGTGCACTGTTTATTTAGGTTTAAATCTTTTTATTGAGATTTATAAACAGACAAACAATGTCGCATTGAGGTATATGCTTTGTCGTGGGCAACACATAGCACTATGCAATTAACATATAAATAAGATCAAACAGGTAAAAGAGGACGAATGAAAAAAATGTAACATCTATAGTCCTATTACTTAGACCTGTGGCGCTTCTTGTTGGTCCATGCCTTGGATTACCGAGGCATTTGTTTCTGGTAAGCGTAATTGGCATAAGTATTTAGGGCACGTGAGCTCACGGAATTCTGGTGTAAGTAGTGCACGGAACGGCTGCCAGAGATCCCCAAAGGTCGATCTTTTCCCTGCCAGTTTGAGGGTTCTTTTCTCCATCCCCAGTACATGCCATAAGTGTTGAAGCCAACCCATTTAAGTAGGGGTCCGGGGAGTCTTCCAGTGAATCAGGATATTTTAAACAGCTGATCCCAAGGCTATCGCAATCTGGCGACCTCTCTTGGACTTAAGGGGATACGTTAATGGGTTTGGTACTCCTAAAAATGCATAGACTGGGAATCTCTGCAGTTGGGTATCTAGATATTTATCAACCTGATGGTTTTCTTCATATGTGGTTTGTGGCCCTTCCAAATGAATTGTGAGATCTCCGTCTGTATCCGATGTAGCAGACCAGTCGGAGCGTAGCTGGGTATGAAGTCTGCGATAGTTAGTCGAAGCTATAGTTTGTAGTGTGGGCGCCAGCTGGACTCCCAGGTATGGGACCATGCCACTTGTCCACTGTATGGGGTGCTGGTTCTGAAAATTGGTCTGAGCTTGGGGTGACAGGGAGAGATTAAGCACGTCAGACTTCTCAACGTTAAACTTAAACCCGAGGCCTTTGCAAATGAGTCTAACTCCGCGAGGAAGGCTCCAAAGTAGTAGCTGGGTCAGTCAGTGTCACCAGTATATCATCTGCATACAGGCTAATGGTATGCACATCCCCTCCAAATGGGATCCCAGTAATATATGGGTGCGATCTAACTCTTTGGGCCAAGAATTCTATATATAATGCAAAGAGCAGGGGTGAACGAGGACACCCTGTCTTGTGCCTCAACCTATGGGGAAAGGCGTCCATGTATATCCGTTGACCCTGACTGTCGCTGTGGGAAGGCAGTAGCAGTTCAAGATTTGTGTCCTTATTTTCTCGCCAAGGCCAACGCGCGACAACACCTGTTCAAGATATGGCCAGTGAACCCTATCGAATGCCTTCTCTGTGTCGTTGGTAAGGAGCATATACTCTTGCCGGGTCCTTGAGGCCTTCTCGATAATATGTAGGACCCACTTAGTGTTGTGACTGGTCTGTCGCTGGGGAATAAAACCAGCCTGATCGAGATCAATCAGGCCGAGCATATGTATGGCGAGCCTGTGCGCCAGAATCCCTGTATATAGTTTTAGATCTATATTTAAGAGAAATATTGGGTGATATGTACCGCAGCTGGCCTTATCTTGCCCTGGCTTAGTTGATGACCATGACAGCAGCCTCTAGCATTGTAGTCGGAATTGCCCCTAGAGTCGCAAATGTGTTGAAGAGCCTAGTCAGTAGTACTGTTAACACCAGGCAAAACATTTTATAAAAGGCCTCCGTGTAGCCATCCGGCCCAGGAGATTTGGCCTATTTAAGTCGTGATATTGCTGCTGTGACCTCCTCTACTCGTATGTTCCTCTCTAGGTGTTCTGCTTGTTCTGCTTGTTCGGCTTGTTCTGGGGTTAGAGTGGGGAGATGCACTGTCACTAAGTAGGTGTCCCTGTCCTGTGCTATTCAGCGTCTGTCCCGAGTATAACTGGGCGTAGAATTCCCGGACGGTCTCGGCTACTGCTGCATTGTCCGACACCAGTTTCCCTGTTGAGTCACGCACCTCCTGAACCCCCTGCAGTTGTCTATTCTCACGTAATTTGTGTGCAAACAGGCGCTCACATCTGTCCCCTCCGACATAGAATGAGTGGCGTAGCCGCAAGGTTGCGTACTCTGCTCGGTCTTGCTCAATGGCTGGTAGTCGTGCTCGGACTGCGTTTTATTGACGCCAGACTCTAGGTGCCCCGGTCCTCTGGTGCATTTGCTCCAGTTCTCTTATTCTCTGGGTTAGGTCATCTCATTTTTCTCTACAGTTAGCGTTATCCGCCGCTGAGATTACAATTAACTTGTCTCTAATCACCGCTCTGAGTGCCTCCCACTGTGTTGACATGTGTGTATCTGGGTTATCATTGTGTAGGAGGCAAACGTCGATGGAGTGCTGAATTTGTGCAACTATGTCTGGGCACTGTAAGAGTGTGTTTCGGAGACGCCACTGCTGCATGGGCCATTGTACAGGTGGAAGTACCAGTCTAGCCAAAACCGGGGCATGGTCCGATTAGGATGCCACAAGGATTTCGGCTTCCGAGGTGAGGTCACGGAGCGCCCCGGAGCCTATTAAATATTCAAGCCTAGCGTAGGTTGTGTGAGCATTTGAGAAAAAGGAGTATTCTCTAAGGTGGAGATGATGACATCTCCACAGTTCCACTAAGCCCAGTTCTTTCATCCTGTCTAGCCGTTCTGTAGAGAGCGTGCCTGTCTGACCAAATCGCTGTGCTGCTCTATCAAGGGTGTTATCAAGTACTACATTAAGGTCTCCCCGTAAGAGTATCTTGTGCTCAGCTGTTGCTGTTGTCTCTGTCAGAGCCTCATGAAAAAATCTCTCTTGACCCTTGTTTGGTGCACATAGGGACCCAAATATCAGTGTGTTACCCCCAATGGTAAATTGATAAGATGTCAGCATCCCTCTAATTTATGCCACTTTCTGAACCACCCTGCCCCGGAAGGACCGGGATACCAATATAGCCACCCCTGCAGCTTTAGTGGGGCCAGACGAGAATCGCTTTGTTGGGAACATACGAGACTTAAGCCGGTGGCAGACGCATGAAAGGAGGTGTGTCTCTTGTAAAAGGCAAATGTCAGCTTTGGTGCTTTCCAAATATGATAAAATCACCCTATGCTTTATCGGGTTGTTGAGACCTCTCATGTTCAATGTGAGGATCTTGAGGTTAGTGGGGGGCATCTCAGGGTCTGATGGCAGGAATTAAATAGTTAGGGCCCTAGGCTTAGCCGTCGTGTTTGTTTATGGTCACGGTCTCTAGGGGACCCCTGTGTCTTGTTGCAAGGCCACTTTGTGCCAGGGTGCAATGAACGAGGGACCCAAATGAACAAAAACCCCATTGAACTAACAAAACATGCATGCAGGTAAATAGTAAAAATTCGAAAAATAGTCCATCAGCCAAGTGTGGCCGGCAGGAAGTCTTTACGGGGTCTATTATGTGGCCAAGTGCTGGATCTCCGTGCCGCCCGTCGCCCGCCCTTATACAATGAAAAAGGGATTAACATCCAACTGCATGCTCACAAAGCTTGTGTGTTTACCAAGGTCATCGGTATGGACTCCAGTGCAGCCTGCTGCCCCTTCGTGATCTCTGCTTAGTCAGGCCTGTTCGGATGTCGTCTGCAGCCTTGACGCTGCCATTGTAAAGAGTGATCACCAGTGCCAGAAGTAGAGCTTTCCCTTTCTTCATCCTCTTCAGGAAGTTCCACGCCCAACACACGACCTGCCTCTGAAAGTGATCTTAGTTGGTGGAGTTTACCATCCAGTCGGAAGATGAGCCGGAACGGTTGGCCCCAGGAATATGGAATGTCCCACTGATGCAGGTGTACAGTAATTGGTCGGAAGTTTCTTTGATTTTGTAGAGTTAGCATGGCGAGGTCTTTGTACAGTGCTGGAGTGTGATCCCTAAAGGTGACAGGGTGCATGGACCTGGCTTTATGAAGGATATCATCTTTTGTTTGAAAATCCTATACACAGACTAATATGTCTGCTGGCGGAGCTTTGTCGGGACGGGGCGGGTCCACCCTGTTGATAATGGAGGCGAATTACCTCTGGCTGTAAGTATTCCAGTTCAGTATCTCTGTTGTCTCCTTTATCCTCCAGTGGGGCCACGCATTCCCCAATCCTACCAACATTTCGTCTGATGTCTTTGATTTCAGATGTTAGGTCACGTTTGACTGTTTGTAAATCTTCCCGGAGGGTCGTCAACAACGATTCCAGGAAAACGCATGTCACCCGTTCCTCCTTTGTGATCTCCACCTGTGTTCTGACTGGTTCTCCTTCGCTTGAGTGCTCCATTGTGCTACCTCCCTGGAGGCGAGCGAACAGATCTTTAAATTTTTTATATTTCTTCCCTCGAGTAGAGATCATAGTCCCATTCTGCACCAGCCTGTCGAGTCCTTATGAGGGCAAATTCAGCGCTGACCCTGCATGCCGTGCACCCCAACTTGACCAAGTATCTACTTATTTCAGAGCCACTGCGTACTATGACCAAAGATTGGCTTTCTCAAGATCACCTTGCCGAAGCCAGCTCCATCCGTTGCGTGTTGCAGGGTCGCCAAGGTCTAGGGAGTGATGGTACCGGACCCGACTTCAGGGCCCGCCTCTACTCCAGCACCCGTCGGGGTCCATCATTGCTCCACGGACTCTGTTGTCTAGGCCTTCCTCTTTAACTTTCTACAGGGAGCGATGTGTCACAGCTTGAGCTTGTTAAGTTCCGTTTAGCCCGCAAACTTGGATGTATCGCCCCCGGAGTCCGAGAGTACAAAGTTGCACACTCGGTAACCCAAAAATGGGTCCAGAGGGCGGCTATCGCCTGTCCTTTCTCTGGCGTGGCTGGGTTTCTCCAGCTCCAGCGCCCAAGGTCCACTTATATTTGAGCTAGTGCCCAAGGCCAGCCGCAACTGCATAATGGAGGGGGCCCGGATGCAGACAGTCCCCAGAATCCCCCTGGTGTGTATTGCCGGATGGTCTTCCTCACTGTTCACTTAAAGGACCGTATCTGGTGCTAGGAGATCAGAGCCAATGTCTTGGCGGCCTCCCCATGCAGCGTGGTTCCACTTTCCCCCTAGCTCGGGCCTCCGCCTTGCTTGCTTCGTGCCTCTCACCTCGTTTGTGCCAGTGATCCAGCGGCACACCAATAACAGATACTCCAACACCATATATTCACCTGGGCCCATCAATAACTCATACACTCCAATTCCCTTGGTTAACTGCTGGGGTTTGTTGTTGATCACTGATTAATAAGTTCTTTCTATTTGGTCGATGAACCAAATTAGTTGGAACTAGTTGATAGTGATGAGGCACATAACCTTTCTTGCAAAAAATTCATCTATAATAATGAAACAGACTCAGGAAGTTTTCAAAACCTTTATCTAAAGTTTAAATGTTGGTGAACCATTCAAATACACCACGGACACCATCAATCATTAGGAAGGAAGAATCAGTCAATTCAAATATTCTCAAAACTTCAATAGTTTGACGTTGCTCAGAAAGGAGAGGATAGAGACAGCAGTACATCAGGAAAATATACGAAATTTATAGTTACCCCAGATGGTGTGAAGACCAACCCCTTGGCCAAAGGGCTGGTAAGGGTCCCCTGGGAAGGATTAGGCGACAAAGGCTTCAGGACAGGAATTAGGACAGGACAGTGTACCTCTCTAGAACCGACAACTCACCGCACCCCTCTCTTATACTCTCTTCCTCCTTGAGATTCTTCGGCGATCTTCTTCTAATTATTTGCTTAAGATGAGTAATTCTAGATTGAATCTTCTTCAGCACCTCAGCATCATCAATAACTCTGACAGCATCTTCCCTCTCAGTATTCTCTCAGGATCATGCACAACCCAAATAAATAAACTACCTTAGTTATACCTTTGGGATTCATGTACTGCCTAAAGTTGCAATTTCGCTATTCTGATTGGACAGGCAAGGGGCGTTCAGTCATCACACCATGATGGCATAGCACTTTCTTTGTTCCCAAAACCATCCCTTTATTAATTTTCATTTTATTTTATTCCCACCTGAGTTTATTTACAATTGATACATTTTTAATAATAATGTTCATATGATTTAAGCCACTCCACTTCTGACATCTGAGTTTCCCAGGGTTTAGCGGTCAATGGCCTTGGATGTGGTCTAATCATGGGATCATTCTTCCAGGGGAAATAGAGTTCACACATGTGCAGGCGGCTCTCTTTCAATCACTCGGGTTCTGGCAAAAAGGCCCAAGATACGAACTAATAAAAGGTCAAAAGAGATAATATTAATTCAAGAAATAAATTATTTCACTGTATACCACCTAAATCTACTCAATTCCCCTTTATTCATTTAATGCTTCCCTGCATTAGCTCTTGGTAAATAAAGCATTTTCTAGATAACAAAGCAGGTGCAAGGCATGTGGGTCTTGAAGACGCCATATTAGGGCATTCTGCTCACGCGCAAGAAATTCTCTCCAAAGCTTGTTAAACGTCACATTACGTAGGTGCAGTTAACACATGCGCAGTAAGGTTTTTCCTGTTAGAGTCGCGCTTTTAGTCCGCTATCCGTATTAATGGTTAGTAAACAGATAGGTAAGCTTCACTATCTTAATTATGTATCTGTATTGTGCACGGATTAATCACAAGACACAATTAATAATTTCATGTTAATAAATTAATAAGTTAAACAAGTTAATTGAATTTGAGCACGTCTCACATAAACGAGTCCTTGCTCCATCAATCTCCTCTCTGATGGCATCTTATGTCATCATATACTACCCACCCTAAAACAGATACCAACTTTCAGTATTCTCTAATCTCCATTTCCGTTTCAACTTTTCCTTCTTTCTCATTGTTCTCAAAATATTTCATGTCATTATAAAGTTTGCCTTTCATTTCCCCCATTTCTACTTGGTCATTTTCCCTCTTTCTTTTCCATCCCTTTTCATGTACTTCATATTTTCTTCTCCTTCTACAACACTTGCACCAAATTATTACTGTTAATGCTATTATTGTCATGCCTACTAGGGGCAAAACTATTTGACCTAAAAGACCTTTCCCTAAACCAAGTCCCTATTGAAGTTACACCTTTTGTTAGTCTTTCCCACATGCTGTCAACCTCCAGTGGTTTCAAAATTTCATGAAATTTCGTTATATTCTTTATGTACCCTCTAATTTCTTTACTTTTGTCAGGAATGTAAGTGCAACAATGTTGAACTTTCAAGATTCCACAGACTCCGCCCTCCTTTGCTAATAGGATATCAAGTGCAAGACGATTTCGTAAAACCATTGTTCTGATTGCAACCATCTCTGAAGGTATTATTGCACTAAATATATCACCGACAATTTCTGAAAAACTAGCCTTCTTTGTTCGTGTTAGTACATTAGAATTTTCATTGCATCCAGTGATTATTTTTATATGGTATATTTTCGGAAATACAATCCCCAGGTACCAGCTTCCATACCATTATGCAGGTAGCTTAAAGTAAGCATTATTACCACACACATAATAAATACCTGTAAATACAGAATCAGTTCCCCCTTTTAGTCCCCAAGCTCCCAAAATTAGGAAGTTATGTTCACACTCACTGGAACCAATAAATATGTTATTGTAATTGATCTTTAATCTATGAATGCATATTTTCCCTTTCTTTACAAAGTCCAGGGACATTGCAGCATGAGTCTTGCCAGCGGTATAAATTCCCTCCCTTTCAGCCCATGTTGGAATATTAGTTTTCTGTTCAACAGCTTCCTTTTGGAAGTCCTGCCTTCTTTCCTCAACTAAATTCAAGAAGACCTTTTCCTCTTCGCGTAATGTACATGTTAAATTGTTTTTGTGTGCTTTAACTAAATCTATAGACTTCATCGTCAGGAAGAATTCACCCATGAACTGTGCATTCTGAGCACTAAGTACTGGATTCATGTTCCCTTGAATAGGAAGTTCTGAAAATACTACATCTAAGTTCGAATAATAATACTGTAATTTCCCAGTTGCATAAAACAGACTTGCTAATACACTACATGATATACCATATGTCAAAGGTATGTGATGGTATACGACCCCCTCCGACATTGACGCTTGTAACTTCATACAAACATAACAATCACTAACTTCCATTGTGTCAACATATTCTATTAATAATTTTGTGAAGACATTTAATGATGTGTCGTTATCTGTCAATGTATGATGTAAATCTGTCTCATCTGCTGTTTGTAATTCTACCCCATATCTTTTATATGTAGCTGTGTTCTCATTAGTACCTGTGAAATTCTTCTTGTTTGTTGTCATAAGTAACAGAACTGCTACTGTTAAAAACTAACCATATTAGTATCACTATTATAATACTACAAATGAATGCTTTACAACATCTTTGTACACAATTTCGTTTTGGTTGCTCAGTAACTCTGTTTCTTGCCATTTTAATCCGAGAAGATAATTTCTCCTCTTACTTTAGCACCCAGAATTTTCAGAATTTAATTTAATAAAATCTCACTCTTTTTCTTTCACTGGTGTAGGATTCTGATTTTCAGATTCCTCTCATATGTCCAGATTCTCAAACTCTTCCAATATAATATAGGTCCATTCAGCGCCTTGATATTTATTGTTCAGAATTTTCAATCTCGGACTTCTTCGTAAGTTTCTCTCTTTCTTTTGTCTTGTCCAAGTCTGATTTGAGATCTCATTCACTTTTTCTGGCTTTTCAATTATCCTTCTCAGAACATATTTCAGTCTTTTCACTCCTCCTTGCCAGTTGTCACCTTTTTATGGCTCTTTGTATTTGTATTGTACTTTCTCCCTCCTGGTCCTTATTCAGTGTTCTTTTATTATAGCAAATGTTTGGCACAACTTGTTCTGTCTCAGTCAATTCACTGTCTGACTGTTCCTGTTCAGGTCTTTTGTTTATTATCTCATCCGCCTGAACATGTTCTACTTTTTCTAGCTGGTCCTGTTTGGGACTATTTTCAGCTTGTTCTTCTTCTTCCCAAACTTGTTCTTCTTTACCTAACTGGTCCTGATCAGGTCTTATTGCAATTTGCTTGGCTGCTGCCCAATCGTGTTCTTCTTCTCCTATCAGTCCCTCCTCAGGATTAGAAATAATTTCAGTTTCATTTACCTGAATATGTTTTTCTTGCCCTGACTGTTCCTGCTCAGGTTCTGGATTTGCTTCGTTCTCTTCTTCCTGAGCGTGTTCTTCTACACCTATCTGGTTCTCACTATCGTCCTATCTGTCAAATCTTGCTCTGCTTCTTGTTTGGACAATTACTTCAGGTATATCAAATTCTGGTATCCATCCCTCCTGGCTTGTGCTCGGTTGTTCCAAGTCTAATATTTCAGATTCCAATTCTCTAGATTCTTTGACTTCACAACCTTCAGCTACTTCAACTGTTTCAGTCAGTTGTTCAGTCTCAGGAGGAGCTGGTACCCGTTTGGTATGACTCGCATGAATCCAATTGGGTAATCCTGCACACTTTACTGCAGTGGTAGTAACCAGTATGACTTGACGAGTCTCATCCCACCTCAGTGCTAAGCACGTTTTCCTGATGTTTGTCTTCACTACCACCCAGTCTCCAAGATTCAAATCATGCGCCTGCGTTGGCTGCCTGGCAAATGCGTCTTCTCCAACCTGGTGAGAGACAGAACACACTACGTCAGACAATCCTTTGCAATAGTCCAATACCAAATCATCATTTATACTCATCAATTTATTTCCAGGAACAAATGCTTGTCTCATTGTCCTTCCCATGATGATTTCGTGGGGACTTAGTCCAGTTTTCCTGTCAGGAATACTTCGGACTCCCATCAACACAAGAGGCAATGCATGTTATGCTATGTTATTTAAATGTATATCTAGGTGCAACAGCTACCCAAACGGGTTTCCCGGCGCACTGCGGAAACGATAGAGAAGAAAGTAAACTTACTGATTAAAAAGCCAGGTTTTAAGAGACTTACGGAAAAGTGTAACATTCGACTGTGTACGAAGAGACAACGGAAGAGCGTGCCACAGAACAGGGCCCAAATAGGAAAAAGAACGGCCACCCATACGGGATAGTCTGATTTTTGGTACCTGAAATTTGGCCTGAGTATTAGATCTTAGAGTGCGTTAAGGCAAGTAAGGGTGGACTAGATTTTGGACGCACATGGGTGCCATGCCGTGCTTGATTCTGAACATATAGTTCAGAGCTTTAAACTTAATCCGATTTTCAACTCTTAACCAATGAAGGTCCCTCACTGAAGCGGAAATAGAAGCTGTTCTCGGAGTTCAGCATAGCAATCTGGCTGCAGAGTTATGTACTCTCTGTAGCTTTCGTGTCACATCTTTGTTAGCTCCAAGATAGAGGATGTTACCCTAGTCCAACCGATAAGTAACAAGAGCCTGGACTACGGTTCTCTGAGTAGGGCTAGGAAACATCCACACAATTTTTCTCAGCCACTTCAGAATGGAGAAGCATGTTGCAGCAACCTTCGTGACTTGTTGACGCATAGATAGTGAGTCGTCAATAATAAAGTCAAGGTTGCGAACATGATGGGAAGGCTGCGGTACTGCACCCATTTCTGTGGGCCAGTGTTGTGGACCCCAGAGCTCTTTGTCTTTCCTTTCCCCAATACCAGAACCTCCGTTTTTTCACCATTCAGCTTGAGAAATTTGGCATGCATCCAAGATGCCACCTTACACAGCCCAGCCGGAAGAGCAGAAGGCTCTGAATTTTTAGCTGCAGAGAGTGAGAAGATAATCTGCGTGTAGTCGGCGTAAGAAAATAACGACAGCCCAGCTTCTTCGACGATTGTTGCCAGGGGTCTAACATAAATGTTAAACAGCAGAGGACTAAGGATAGACCCTGTGGGACTCCATATGGGGGATGAGTGAATCTTGGAGTTTGCTGCAGAGGAGAAGACCTGAAACGTGCAACCAGTAAGAAAAGAGGTTAACCAGCTGAGAGCAGTACCAGTAACCCCTATAGATTGTAAGGCATTTATCAACACGGCATGGGACACCATGTCAAAGGCTGCACTTGGATCCAACAGGACAAGTGCGACCGTGTTGCCAGCATCCAGATTTTTGCGCAACATTTCTGTTACGCCAAGAAGAGCAGTCTCCATAGAATGACCAATTCGAAATCCAGATTGTGCTGGATGCAAAATCATGAATAATGTTTTAGGACAATTTTTGGCCTCAGATAAAGTTGAGGAAACATATTTTGCACGTGCAGCTCTGCAGAGAGAATGATATTCCCTTTTGGCATGGAGACAAGCAGATTTAGCGTCAGGCGCAAAAGCCCTTCTCCACCGTCTTTCCATATTTTTACATTTGGTTTTCTCAGCTTTTAACTTGTCTGAGAACCAAGGGGCTGGAGGGTGATGATTGCTAACCCTCTTACGGGAGACAGGGAGGCAAGTATCTGTAGCTTTACAGATCCAATTATGAAACGTTACTAAATCAGTATCGAGAGTGTTTTTAAAAGTAGGAGCATTATTACAAAGAAGTTTGTTAAAGTTATCTGTGTCCAACTTTTTCCAATTGCTTGTTAGTTTTGAAGTACCACAAGACGCCACCTGCGAATTCTCCAAAGTCGTTAGTTTAAAACCAACTAAAAAGTGGTCGGACCAGCACAAAGGGATAGCTATTAGACATTCAATATTGGATAAATTAGAAAATATAGGATCCAATAAGTGACCAGCTTTGTGCATAGGTCCAGAATTATGAAGCGGAATATTGATAGCTGCTAAATCTGAAATAAGAGTACTGCTAATAGTACAGGCAGAATCCTCCAGATGGAGATTAAGGTCCCCTAAAATTGAAATATTTGCTGAACTAAGCAGAAAGGGAGTAACCAAATCAGGGAAGCTTGTGACCCATGGACCAGCAGGTCCAGAGGGTGTATAAACCAGTGTCCCTGAAAAGGTAAAATGTGGAGTTAGAGTCAGTTTAAACACTGCAGCTTCGCAGCATGTAACCTGTAAACCAACAAACTTGCAGCTATATACAGTTTTGTATATTATAGCAATCCCCTCCCCTCTTTTATCCTCCCTATCCTTCCTGACTTTGACATAATTAGGGGGTAGAGCGACGGCTATATCCGGATATGAGCTGTTGTTCAGCCATGTCCCTGTAAGGAAAATAGCGTCCGGTTGTTTGTCCATAAGCAAGTCAAAAACATCATCCTGATGTCTAGGGAGTGAACAACAGTTAATGTTAAAAAAGAGGAATTCCGTGGTAGATGATGAGGTGTTTTCCGGCTGCAAATTAATTAATTCTTTAATGGGATTAAAAGATGTTGAAACATTAGATGACCCACATGATCCTATGTGCATTGTTAAGTTACATCCCGAACAGGAATCAGTAGCTTTCTCAGGATTAATGAACGTGCAATCAGAATGTAAATTAGTACGGTACAGTTGTTTGGACGAGTAGGTCAAAGGATTTCTGTTTAGTGAAACAGGGGTCCTGGCCCCGGGTCCTGGCCTGGCGCGGACGGGCGCAGGCAGGCTTGCCTTTGGAGCGCCTTTGGAACACCGCCGGCGTGCCTGCTGCACGCGTCTGCTGCGCAGCCGGGCACCCATGTTGTTTAAATAGTGTCCCCGGTAGTGAAAATGAGGGGAGAGGGGGTGGAGCCACGTCCCACTATTGAGAGCGGCAAGATGCGGCAAATGGAGCGAGCAGGGCAGAAGCAAAGAAGAAAATTAGTGCAGGTAAGCCTAGTTTTATAGCATCACGCACAAAATGCAGGGGCTATGAAAAAACTGTTGTTAAAAACAAAGAATATTAAAATATCATAAAAGCAATGACAAGCTGTCAGGTCAGCGTGCAATGCATCTGGCCATGACAATGATGTGGATGCACACATTTTAGCCAGTCTCGATTTGATTGTGCCATTCATTTGTTCAACCACTCCAGAAGCCTCTGGGCGGTATGCACAGTGCAATTTCTGATCAATTTTGAATGCTTCACATATTAATCGAATTACCTCATTGTTAAAATGAGGTCCTCTATCTGATTCCAAAGTTTCTAGGAAACCGAAACGTGGGATAAGTTCCCTCAACAGTAGCTTTGCGACTGTGAGATCATCATTTCTCCTAGTGGGGTATGCTTCCACCCATCGTGAAAACAAACACACTATAACAAGGACATACTTCAATCCTCTACATGGAGGCAACTCAATGAAGTCTAATTGTAGTCTCACAAATGGACCTTCGGCCTTTCCAATTTTTCCCCAACTGACTACTGTTTTTCTGCCTGAGTTTTGCTGTTGACAAATTAAGCATCTATGGCAAAGGCTCTCAGCGACCACCCTGATCTTTGGATTATACCAATTTTGTCTGAAAAGTCTAATCATGGCATCCCTGCCTACATGTGTGTCACCATGATACAATCGGGCCATTGGTGAGAGTAAGCAGTCTGGCATAACTGGTCTACCGTCAGGGTACACCCACACCTCATCTTCTGCTCTTCTGGTGCACCCTTCCCTCAACCAGATTTCCTTTTCGCTCACCTCAACCTCTTCCTGTAACTGTCTTACCTCTTCCCATGTTTCTGGAGCTGAGAAAAACATAAGTTGGCAACTGTTTTCACTTGTTTACATTTTTCGATTCAGTGCCATATTAGTTTTGGCACAATATTTAGCAATTTGGTCAGCATATCTGTTACCGGCTGTCACATAGTCATTTCCTGACTGGTGAGCAGCACACTTGACCACTGCTACTTCTTTTGGCAACTGAATTGCTTCCAATAGCTCTTTCACAATATTCCCATTTCTTATTGGAGATCCTGAAGAAGTCAGAAATCCCCTCTGCAGCCAAATCTGGCCATAGTCGTGCACAATTCCAAAACCATATTGACTGTCAGTGAATATGGTTATCCTCCAATTTTCCCCAAATTTGCATGCTTTAATCAAAGCCATCAATTCCGCTACTTGTGCAGACTTTATTCCTGGTAAATGGGATGCTTCAATTACACCTGAAATTTTACAAACTGCATAAACAGCAATAAGTCCTCCTCCCTCAATTCTCAGGCACGAGCCATCTACAAATAGCTCGTGATCTGGGTCTTTCAGGGGCTCTTCTCTAATGTCAGGTCGGAGCTTTGTACACAGTCCTGTCACATCTAAGCAATCATAATCTATCTCATCCACCACCTCTTCACAAGTGGGATTTGGTAGTAAGTTTGCAGGGTTTAATACTGTACATCTCACTACTGTCACATTTTCTGCTCCCAGAATCACTCTTTCATACTTAGTCATCCGTCTGGGAGTAAGGTGCTGAGTTCAAGTTCTCATTAAAAAAATCTCAACTGAATGTGGGACAAGAACTTTAACTGTATGTCCCATCACAATAGGTTCACTTTGTTCTAAGCTCATACAGGTAGCAGCAACTGCCTTTAAGCAGCCAGGTAGAGCTGAAGCTACAGGATCTAAAGTAGCAGAAAAATAGGCTATGGGACGTCTGCTCAATCCATGTCTTTGGGTCAAAACTGAGAGTGCACAATTTTGTCTTTCACAACAGAACAATGAAAATTCTTTTGTATAGTCAGGCATGCCTAAAGCATGCCTAAAGCAGGAACCTCACACAGACAGTCTCGCAATCTCACAAAAGCTTAAACGCATTCATCAGTCCAAACAAATGGGTCATTTGCACATTTTCGGCTCATTTGGATTAATGGTTTTGTTAACAAGAAAAACCCCATAATCCATTGTCTACAATATCCAACTACTCCCAGAAACATTCTCATTTCTCTTTGAGTGTGAGGTAATGACAATTGTTTTATTCTTTTTATTCTTTCTGTAGTTACTTTTCTGACTCCTCTCTCTAAGGTGTGGCCTAAGTATTTTACTCCTTGTTTACAAAATTAAAATTTTTCAGGAGATACTTTGTGTCCTCCTTCTGCCAAATGGTTCAGTAATGTAATTGAGTCAGTAACACAGTCTCCGCGAGTCCTTTATGCAACCAGCAGGTCATCAATATACTGCCAAACACAATAAGGAGCTCTAGGGGCAGAGAACAGGTCTTCCCCCACTCAGAGAATTATACACAACAAAGGACCTGTTCACACGGTGATATCAAAACTCGGAATCCTAAAACAGTTGTCATACATTTAGACAGTCTGTTAAGCCAGCGGTTACACCATCTGTACTACTAAGGAACGGATCACCAAAAAAAAGAGAGAAAGAGTTAAGATCTGTCTGTAAGAAGAGGGGCCGTGCTCGCCAAAATTTGAACTCAACTTGGCAGACATTCTCTCCAAGGATCACACGCAGCATGGGCAGAACACCCCTATAACTGTGAGTGACAGCAATATAGTGGTCAACCTCTCCAAACATCAACTGACTGATGACGAACTAAAAGTGCTCAACAAGGGGTTGGGGTTTGTACCAACCCCTAAACATGATGGTTTTAAACTCCGGGGTGAACTATATGGCCTCATGAGAAAGATTAAATTAAAAAAGATTTTTGAAGGCAAGAAACAGAATAGCCCCTCGATCTTCTCGACCAATTTGCGCTGCCCGTCACAGTTTTGTCCACCTAACAGCTCGGTAGGTCCTGAGATACAGGTTTTTGAACAGAAAGTTCTCCAAGACATTTTAGGATTGGAACAAAATTTGCAGGTTGCTACACATAGCAATATGAGTAACAGGGACTGGCAAGCATTAAAAACTATACAGAGCAATCCAGCCATCACCATCAAACCGGCCGATAAGTGCGGGGCAGTGGTGGTGATGGACACTCAGGACTATGAGACCGAGGTTGCAAGACTTCAGGGACATCGTTGTAATTATAGACCACTGGTGAGGGATCCCACAAAAGAACTGCAGGCAACCATTATTAAACTGGTTACAGAAGCAAAGGAGAAAAAATGGTTGACATATAAGGAAGCCGAATTTTTGATCAATATGAGACCGAGACCACAAAGCTCAACGACCCCCACCGGGACGCCCGATTGTTTCGGGGATCCACTCCTTGCTGGAACCTTTATCACAGTTTGCAGACTATTTTTTGAGGGAATGTGTCATTACTCAACCCTCTTATGTCCAAGATACAACTGATGTGCTGAGAATTTTAGAAGATGTAACATACGATCCTCATAATCAATTCTTAGTCACCATAGACATTGAATCGTTGTACACGAGCATCCCCCAGGAGTCAACACTGGTGGCAGCAGCGCGCGCCCTGGGGGAATGCGAGTGGTTTTATGACACTCCCCAGACCTTTGTCCTGCAGTGCATAGAGATGGCACTGACTCAAAACGTTTATGCCTTTAAGGACCAGATTTACCTTCAGGTGTCTGGCACTTCGATGGGGGCAACATTTGCTCCTAGTCTGGCCTGCATTGTCATCTGGAAGAGATATATAGACGATGTGCTAAGCATATGGTCAGGAACGGAAGAGAGACTCAACAAGTTCTTAGTATGGTTAAACAACTTGGATAACTGCCTTAAGTTCACATGGTCTGTGAACAGACTGTCAGCTGTATATCTTGATCTTGACATTCAGGCAGAACATGACAAGTTAGTGACTAAGGTGCACCAAAAAAACAACTGATAAAAACTCGCTATTGCACTATAGATCATATCACCCCAGAGCTCTCCGAGATAATCTGCCTGTGGGGCAATTTTTACGATACCGTCGTAACTGCTCTTCTCTACAAAAATACTCAGAACAGGCAGTTGACTTAGCCAGCAAATTGGAGAATCGATCCTACCCCCAGAAGGTCATTAAACAGGCGAGAAAATGGGCGTATAACACAACACGTGCCGCACTTTTGGAAAAGACACCCAAGAAAAGTGGAGAATGTATTCCTGTGGTCACCACTTTTGGTCAACTTTCTACGAAAGTCAGACAAATCATTCGGAGGCATTGGCATTTGCTAAACACTCCGAACATGCAAATGCCCCAGCCTCGTTTTGCTTTTAAACGATCAGCTAATATCCGTGATCGACTGGTGCATACCAGGCCCAAACAAGTACTGAGAGAGACCAGTGTCCCGCAGGGACATTACCCATGCGGGAGTTGTTCTGTATGTGAATATACATCTCCCACAAAGAGTGTTACACTTGCTAACAACAAAACTTGGTTTTTGAATAAGTTTAGCAATTGTAACACAACTAACGTCATTTACAGACTGTCATGTCCGTGTGATTTACACTATATTGGCCTAATGACAAGGAAGGTCAAAATAAGGATACAAGAACATTTGAGCACATGGCATAGCACTTTCTTTGTTCCCAAACCCATCCCTTTATTAATATTCATTTTATTTTATTCCCACCCGAGTTTATTTACAATTGATACATTTTTAGTAATAATGTTCATATGATTTCAGCCACTCCACTTCTGACATCTGAGTTTCCCAAGCTTTAGCGGTTGATGGCCTTGGATGTGGTCCAATCATGGGATCATTCTTCCAGGGGAAATATAGTTCACACATGCGCAGACGGCTGTCTTTCAATCACTCGGGATGTGGCAAGAAGGCCCAAGATATGAACTAATAAAAAGTCAAAAGAGATAATATTAATTCAAGAAAAAAATGATTTCACTGTATAGCACCTACATCTACTCTATTCCCCTTTATTCATTTAATACTTCCCTGCATTAGCTCTTGGTAAATAAAGCATTTTCTAGATAGCAAGGCAGGTGCAAGGCATGTGGGTCTTGAAGACACCATGTTAGTGCATTCTGCTCATGTGCAAGAAATTCCCTCCAAAGCTTGTTAAACGTCACATTACATAGGTGCCGCTAACGCATGCGCAGTAAGGTTTTTCCTGTTAGAGCTGTGCTTTTAGTCCGCTATCCATATTAATGGTTAGTAAACACATAGGCAAGCTTCACTATCTTAATTATGTAACTGTATTGTGCAAGGATTCATCACAAGTCACAATTAATAATTTAATGTTAATAAACTAATAAGTTAAACGAGTGAATTGAATTCGAGCAAGTCTCACATAAACGAGTCCTTGCTCCATCGCCGGGATGGGCCGTTCTCGCCCCGATGCGACCACACACTCTCCCTGCGGGTTCGGTCTGCAACCGCTCCTAGTGTCCTCCGACAATTATCTGTGTGTCCCTTCACTGCGATGCCGCTCAGTGTGTCTCGGGCACCACCAGAGCCAGCACTCGGCCAACCCTCCTTTCTTCTTCTGGGTGGGTCCGGTTGTGTGGCACCGCTAGGCCAGGCGCTGGCCCTCCGGTGTTGGTGCAGGCCACAGAGTTCAAGTGACGCAAGCCCGTGACCATGCCCGCTCCATGTACGGTGTCTGTTCAAGGTCGCTACACTCCCCAGCAATCATTCTGCTGTGCTGTTTCAGTGTGGGCCCGTTAGTGTGGCGCAGCTAGGCCAGGCGTCGGCCCCCCCGCACTGGTACAAGCCACGGGGTTTCAGGCTGCGCAGGCCCGTGGCCACGCCCGCTCCAGCCACAGCAGAATCCGTCCCTTTGTGCCCAGGTCACACTGTGGAAATTGCGATTCTGGGTCAATGGCGGGCGGCTTCGAAGGAACAGCATCCTAGTTCGCCGCCATCTTGGCCACGCCCCAAATAGATGCATTGTTTATTTAGTAAGACACCTGTGTTAAAGGTACAGCTCTGATTCAATGATGTGTATAGATGTTAGAAGCTGTCTCTGAACTGGCAATGCAAGCACTAGGATACAATGTTCTGTTCCTAGCCTTGAACAAAGTGTATCGGTTATGTTGTAGGAAAGGCGTTCTAAAAACAAGTGTCATGTACAGCATCTTCTTATAATAATATGGTTTAACTAAAATATGTAATAATAACATTGCTAAATGAAGTCTTCTAAAAAGTGTAAAATGTAAAACTAAAGTTGAGAATCAAAGTGGGCCCAAGAAGGCCTCACGACAATAGGACCTCTATGGATCATGTTTGCACTGCTTGCCATTTGGGGTGTATAGTGTATTGCTATTACAGAAGTGCTGTGATAGTACATTGTAGTTGTTGTCCATATGATGCTAGGCACACTGTTATACATGGTTGTTAGAGTGTATATTTACAGTGCGACATATGTGGAAGCATTTGATGTTTTGAAAGTATTCTTATTCAAGTTGGGTTAATTTCTAGAGTTTGCTGGTCAGTACTGAGAAGGAACTTTGTCATAAATTCAGTAATCAGATCCCATGGGGTGACTCCTAAGTTCTATTCTATTCTATTCTATTGGAGGCATCCCAGCACTAGCATCTACAACAAATGCTGACAGTCAACGCTCATTGGGACTTCCTAGTCAGTGTACGGGTTAGCTTTAAAAAAAGCCAGGTGTTTGAGTATTTTCTGAAGGTAAGTTCATTGTCAATTAAACATAGGATATTTGGCAGGGAGTTCCAAAGTTTGGAAACGAGGTAGGAAAAAGAACATCCCCCCACTTCCCATCGTACGAATTTCAGGAACTCCTACGAGTTGCGCATTAGTCAACCTAAAGATTCTGCTAGGAGTCTACGGCAACATTAAAGCTTGTATCAAGGATTGACCCTTCGCATGAAGTGCTCTATGTACAGAACTTCACTCGCTGTTCAACTGGGAGCCATGGGAGTGTAACCAAAGCACTCTGAGGTGATAGGTCTTTCAGAATGTTGAGAAAATGATGAGCCACCTTTTTTTGTACATCATGTAGTCTTTTAGTTACATATCGAGGAGCTTCCAAGTAGAGTGAGTTCCCATAGTCCAGGCGTGATATTATCAAAGCCTTTACGGCAAGCTTTTTAGAAGGAGGGGGAAGCAGATCTGAGATTTTCAGAAGGCTATAACAACTGGCCAAACGTTTACTAGCTTTGACTTCCATTGAGAAAGAGTTATGTAGCCATACCCTCAAAAAGGTTTTAGAAGGTTTTGGCCTAAGGAATCAGGCCAGCCTGATAGAGAATGAATGTTTGTATTTTGGATCAACTACTAAGTTAGGGGCATTGGTGAAAACTACATCCAGGGTATGCCCGGCTATGTGAGTGGGACCCACTACCTTTTGGTAGAGGTCAAGGTATTCTAAATCTGCGAGACAAATAGAATCAGAGTCTGATTGATTATCCATATGGTGGTTAAGATCCCCCAAGAGTAACCAATTATCTACTGCTAAGATATGTGGGACTAACCATCCCATAAGCTTCGAGCTTAAATCTTTCTTTTCGCCAGGTGGGTGATAAACCAAAGCCCCCTTCCAGTTTACATTGAAGGTGGTTTCTAATTGAAATATTATCATTTCCAGTCAGGAAGTGGAGCAGGAGCCCATGAGTTTAATCTTCACTTGATTTTGTGCAGCAATAGCCACTCTGCTCCCTTTTTTCAGCTGCCTATCAAGCCTGGTTGAATTCTAATCTTCAGGGAATGCTACTGCAATAGTTGCGGAGGCAGAAGAGTGTAGCCAAGCTTCGGTGATGAAACATATGTCTGGTTTGATTGTATCTAAGAGATCCCAGAGCTCCGAAGCATGCTTTGGAATAGAACACACATTAAAATATAAGCCATATAACTGAGGGGAGGTACACCTGGCGGTATCAGAAGAGTTACTATTACTGCCAGTTAAAAGGTTGTGTCCTGTGGGCCCGAGAGTCTCATACTTGGTTTGGGGGAGGGAGAAGGCACAGGAAAAATTGCACATATTGGAGTGCCATGGATCTTCCTTATCCAAAGGAGATAATTCCCCTATACAAGAGGCACTAGAGTTAAGATTCGTTATTTTTATAAGCTCAAAACTGGTATAAAATAGGAGGCACATAGTTTACCTAGTACAAAATACAGCCTGTCTGGCGGTTGGTGGTGTTCAGGAGCTGATGGGTGCAGACTGGCTTGCCTTTGGCGAGCTGGCAGCGCGTCGGCGTTGCGGCTCTGTTGAAATAGCCAAGTAAAAGCCCCAGAAAAGAAGTATGTTAAAAACTAGACCATCAAGTCCCCAAGATGGCAGCAGCCGATAATCCAGAAATTACCATCTGATGCTTACTCTCTCGCTCAAACGGCACAAGCCGTGGCGGAACAGAGAGCAGCACCGTTCAGACAGAGGGGGAGTAAGTGTTATTAAAAAAAGTTATTTTAATCATTTAAGATCACTGATTAACATCGGTGCCAAAGGAAGCAAAAAGATAAAATGTCTCGTAAAGCTATTTCACATTAAAATAGTATACAATTGTGACCAGCATCTGCTGTGCTGTGCATCCGTGTCGGGAATCCATTTAAATAGCCAAGTAAAAGCCCGGGAAAAGAAGTATGTTAAAAACTAGACCATCAATTGCCCAAGATGGCAGCAGCGGTCGATCCAGAAATTACCATCTGATGCTTCCTCTCTCTGCTCAGAAGGCACATGCTGCGGCGGATCAGAGAGCAGCACCATTCAGACAGAGGGAGACAAAGCATCTAGAGCACCGACAAAATGGTGTCTCTAGTGTAAAGTGCATAAGTACATATTCAAGCAGTGCAGAATTTTAATGTCTCAAGTGCCCCAGGTTAAAACTGTCCTCTAGAACATTTAAAACTTTAAAAATGTTTGTTTATCTAAATAAGATGCTCCCTTGAAAAGCACGCTGATAGCATGTTGCTTAGCTGCGCGTCTGCACAAAGGCCTGCATTTTATGCAGTAGGCATTAAAACAACTAGAGCACCAACCAAAATGGCATCCGTAGCATATAGTGCAACAGTACAGATTCAAGCAGTACAAAATGTCAATGTCTCAAATGTCCCGGTTTAAAACTGCCCTCTAGAATGTTTCAAACTTGTTTATCTAAAAAAGATGCCCCCTTGAAGAGCACGGCGACATTGTACCGCTCAGCCAGTGTAGAGTAGATATGTGACTTTTACTGAGTAACAAGAAATCCCAAGAGTATTCATGTGAAACTACAACTCTTGTAGATTTCCTGACATTAGGGCTTTTGGGGGGGCGCCTGACCAACGGGAGGCCTGCCTCCCCCGGGGGATTTTGGCCAGTGGAGCAGCCAGATTCCAATTTGGCTTGTTGGGCTACACTTGGGCTGTTTTTGAACTGGGGGGATATTTAACCGGCCATTTCGTGTCACCAGCCACCATTTCGGTGGGGTGACACGACAGCCGGGTGGGCACAGGCAGGGCAAGCGATTTTTGTCCTGTCCGCCCGTCACGTTTTTCATGGGATATCGGTCGGGTTAGTCCTTCGGGAGGAGGACAATGGGGATTTTGTCTTGTGGGGTTTGGTTAGTTTTGTTGGGAACAGGTGCATCGGATGGGGAAACATGTACATATTGGTTGTTGCTTGGCTTGAAGCAGGTGCTGGTGTTGTGTATGGGTTATTGTTATCAGGTGGCGTTTTTTCTGGGTAATAGTTGGTAGATCAGTTTACAGTTACAGTTTATTGGTTGGAAAATGTCACTCCGGGAGCACGCAGGAAGGGGAAGTAGCATAGGAAGGTTACAGAGATAGTTATGTTAGGAAATGATAAGAAGTTACAAGTTTAACGGGGCAGTAAGGAGGACAGATTTGGGGGTTTATAAAAGGTTGCAAAGGGGAAAACTTTAGGGAAGGGGGTGGGGGTAAGGCAGGAGGAAAATACTTAGTGAGGTTTAGTTTTGTATGGCACAGGCCAAGGAAATTGATTGTAAGGTGCACCTGTCTTCAATAAAGCGGCCTTTTTCACACTTAACAAGCTGGTCTGTGGTCTGTGCTGCACCCCCTTTTGGCCCAAACTCCAATGTGCATAATTAAAACATGCATAATTTCTAACAGGATACCTGGAAGAAAATTCTGAATGTGTTTCTGATTGACATGTACAATTTTCTCGACAGTAAAAGCTTGTCCTAGAATAGAACCCCCACACCCTCATTAAATGTATAGGTGTCCTTTCTCTTTCCTATCCTGCAAAGGGACTGGCTCCTGCCTTTGGTGAGAATAAATAATTCCTTCCCCACCCTGCAAAGAGATCAGTGACACTGGAACTATGAGTGTGGGATTTGTTGCAGCATCCCAGACAATATTAAAGGAAATTTCTTTGAAAATTAACAGTAAGGAAGCCTTTGCACATTTGTCTTGCAAGTGTAATGTTTTTTCAAAATCAGACAGTCAAATGTCAGAAGGTGTCTTCTGACCAGATGCTTTGGCATTTTATACAATGACTCTTGTGACACTGTTGCTGAAGAATATGGAAGTGTGAAAGACGAAGGCAGCAATAAGTAACTGTTTTAGAGCGCACATATAAATTGAAATATTTGTTTGGTTCATAAACTACACTTTTCAAGTATTTAGAAAAAATCTGCAAAATTAAGAGATGAATAATATGTGAGTACATAATATCGCTGTTGTAGAGTGCTTAGGCGGCATTAGTTAAGCATGATGCTCAGTTCTAAGTGGTCATCGGGGCTCCGCATTGTGGGATCAACAGTTGGTGGCTAGTTGCACCTGACATGACTGTGGTGTGGGATTTCTGTCATGCTAAATAAATTACATACATATGAACAAGAGCGTCCGTGAGTTATTACAATTTTGGCGATGATTGGAGTTTAATGTACTAGGCATCAGAAGTGCAGCGAGAGACATACTCCACCCACGAATCCAAGTCGTGCTGAGAGGAAAGCTGTGCTGAAACGAAGACTGAGATGAAAGCTGAGCATGAGATCAAGGTACAGCTCAGTTCCTGTTGAGTAAACGGGTGGACAACGCCAGGTCACAGGAAAAAAAAGGATTCAATGGGTGTGACAAGTACTGAATCATAAGGTGAGCCGACATTTCATGACATTTGGACTGCATTGTGAAGGAAGTGACCCGATAAGGGTCACCCGGGTCACTCACGACCTCCTCTTAGCCTTTGAAGAAATGAAGAGTCTGTGACACAGTAGAAAATACGAACTAACTGATTTATTAGTAGATATATTGCAGTCTGACCAACCCTATGAGATGGCTGTCGAGGGACTGACTTCAGAATACTTGGTAACACAGAATAAGCTTTCCAACAACCCCCAAGTCCCGCGCCTGATGGAAAAATTCAACTTGGGCAAACACTGAACAAAGGAAGGCATAGAAAGATGAGCTAGAACCTGCAGGGTAGATACATGTTATCAGACTCCCAAGGCCGTCTTGCTCAGTCTCGACTCTCTCTGGAGTGGGAGCACAGCTACGACCAGGGATAGGCATGCAGAGTAAAATGTACCATTCATTAGGGTGTCTGGGTTTCAACCTTGAATATAAGAAAACAGAACAGAACAGCAGCTTTCTGCTGTGGCAGGCAAAGAAGGGTACAGAAAGCTAGTTTTGTTCTCAGTGCAACATGGCTGCTGCACTACAGAAAATGGCGGCACAGATGTTAACTTTAACTCACACAATATTTGGTAAGGATCGGTTACATACAAATGCAATAATAATAAATGATTTAGCTACATGAATGCTAACATAATACAGTGTGAAGCATAAGTGATGGAGCAATCACGCATCCACTTCTATCAGTTGTCAGATCAACGCAGCGGTCACCGTGCATATTGCCTGTATGCCGAGTGTCTCACCAACTATTGCCTGGTATGGATTTCCTTAACAACCACTCACGTGAGTAATAAATCCCCTTTAAGGAAGTCCGCTGTAAGTGTGGGCAGTTTCCTGATGATGTCGAGCGCCGCACCAAACTCCGCCTGCTGTTTCCGTTGGTTCATCATCACCGTAACAGGCATGTCCTTTCAGTCGAACTTGGCAGCTGGTGTGGTAATCCTCGCTAAAGGTGTGGCATACATCCAAGTGTGGCATACAACGGAAGTGTCTCAGAAATGGAATGCTGATCAGTGACACGCACACTTCTTTTGGTGCATCCACCCTGGTGCAGTGAATCATTGATACACTCACTATCCCAATTTACCGGTTGGAAGTGTTGTGTGCAATATTCAAGCATGTCCTGCTGATTAGTGATCAGTGATGCGCACACTTGATACATGGTGATGGTTCACCACTAATTTACTCAGTACTTCACTTACATTTCACATTAAATAACTTCTGGTGCAATCTTTA
This sequence comes from Triturus cristatus, assembly GCF_964204655.1. Classification (NCBI taxonomy): domain Eukaryota; kingdom Metazoa; phylum Chordata; class Amphibia; order Caudata; family Salamandridae; genus Triturus; species Triturus cristatus. The sequence continues at coordinate 524,995,174 of NC_140580.1, forward strand.
TGTGACACGCACACTTTTCATGCATATCTTACACAAGTGGTAGTCAGTGATGCGCACACTTTTAAAAAATAACTTTATTTATCCTTTTATTAATGCGCACAATAAAGGAATGTTATTTTCATACACCATGACAGAGAAATTACAAAAAATGTTTGCAATAGATAATCCGTACTTGGTCCACACACAAGAATACATTAGAACGTCTAATCAGTTTACATATAGTCTTCCACCCCAAGGCCTTCAAAATGATGCATTTGGTCAGTTCCTATCCGAGAATCCCAGTCTACACATCTCAAATGTAGTAAAGTACAAAGAAGTATCAGGAAAACATTGTCAATTAAAACTTAACCCACACCAGTGGGGACAATACCAGCAGGCTGTGATGCTGATGGGGTGGAGCTAATCTGAAGGAGGTAGGCCTTCAGGGGATGCCAAATGTCTTTGAGCCTGGATGCAGGGGGCTGCAAGGACGCATATAATTCACAATTAGTGTTACAATACATAAGGCTCGCCAGCCAGGCATTAGTTCTGGGGGTGACCTTACTTCCCAAGTGAATAGCAATTTCCCTCATGCAAGGAGTAAAGCAACTGCTATGAATTTTCACAATTTCTTAGGGAACCCATGAATATAACCCCTCAGGGGGACAATCTCTTGTCCTATCATGTGCGACAAAATCTCATAAATAGACCTCCAATACTCTCCTATTTTTGCACAGTTCCATGTCATATGTGCGAAGTCAGCATGTGGGCCCCCACATTTCGAGCAACTGTGTGGCCTATCGGTGACAATAGAGGTGATTTTTGCCTGTGACATGCATGTCCTCCACAGATATTTGAAATGAATCAACTTGTGTCTGCTGTTGAGTGAAACCTCCTTTGTCTGAGAACAGCAATATGTCCAATGTGAGTCTTGTATTGGGTGTCCCAAATCCCGCTCCCCCGCTTCTTTAACTCTGGCATCGCAACAAGAAACCAGAGCCATGGATGCTCGGTAAAGTTTAGAAATCAAGGGATCCCCCTGTGTGCTGGAAATCAAGAACGTTAATGGAGAGAAGGACTCCGGTTTCAGAGGGACGCTAGCAATCCTCTCTCTAACTGCTCTACGAACTCTACACAAGACAAATTGGTCCATCAAAGTGGCTCTACTGAACCGCCCATCACCGTACTGCTGAACACATGTCCCCCCGGAAACATATCACCAAACTTCTCCAGGGAGTACGAAGCAAGAGAACGCTGTACCAATCTCTCCTCCGTAACAGAGAGCCATGGGTTATTACTCAATGGAATTTCAGACGAGTACAGCACATGCCCACCCGTCACCCGAGCCAGCTTATGCCAAGCCCAACTTATTGTTGAGACTGTTTGAATGTCACGGGGTTCCAGAGGGAATCCCCACGGTAGAACTGTTCTCAGCTGGGCTGGTAGCAACAAGTCAGCTTCAGGTTTCGCATAAGGTATCCGGGCATCAGGGTGGTACCAGGAGTTTGCAAAGCCACATTGAGGTACCAGATAATATAAGTTTGTAACCCCAAACCCACCCCTCTCATATGGCAGGGTCAATGTGTCCCAGCCAACTGTGGCCCTACCTCCTCCCCAAACAAGCCTGATAAGATGGGATCGGATAGTTTTAAAAAAACTGTTGGAAAGTGGGATGGGTCTATTGTGAAACAGATATAAAAAATTTGGGAGCACCACCATCTTTATAATTGCAACACGGCCCGCCATTGATAAGAGAAGTTTTAGCCAGCGCTCTATCTGCTGCTAAAGCTTGTTAATAGCTGGGCCATAGTTTAGCATTATAAGCTGTTGAGAGTCCCAGTGTATCTGAATTCCTAAATATCTAGTCGACTCCTCGCATCATTGCAAGGGAAACCCACAATCCCATTCAACAGAGCTGGACGTTAGAGGGAAAATTACCGATTTACCCCAATTAATGCCAAGTCCAGAGAAACCCCCATATCGAATAATTTCCCTGATTAGTGGCTCTAAATTCTCCTCCGGATGTCGAACATAGAGGATAATATCAACTTCATAGAGTGAAATTAATAAAGGACCCATCTTGAACTGGAGGCCTTTGTGTAGATGCCTCTCCTAGAAATGTCCAACTAATGGATCGAGCGCAATGATAAAGAGTAACGGCGAGAGCGGGCATCCTTGCCACGTGCCACGGGAGAGCCGGAATTGCGAAGGCAAAGTACCATTTAGTCGGAGTCAGGCAGTGGGCGAGGTATATAGAAGTGAAGTGAGCTCCAAAAATCCCTTAGGCATTCCCATCCTCTTCATGACCGTAAGACAAAAGGACCACTCTAAGGAATCAAAGGCCTTTTCAGTGTCTAATAAGACGGCCGCAGCAAAAACTTCAGGTGAACAGAGTTCGGAGATTCAATGACGTTGACCTATTGGGGACAAACCCCAACTGGAACTGAGAGATGATATGGTCTAACAAAAGAGCTAACCTTAGCGCAATCATTTTGGCAAGGATTTTATAATCGAGATTTAAGTGTGATAATGGTCTATATGATCAACACGTGAGTCGATCTTTCCCAGCCTTGGGTAAAAGGATTATTACTGCCTCACGCAGCGTAGACGGCAATTTTTTGCTCTCCAGTGTTTCATTATACACCTCAACAAGATAAGGAGCTAAGAGGTCCTTGTAAGCTTTATAAAAATTACTGGTGAACCCGTCTAGCAATGGGGCAGTCGAGCCATTCATGGCGTCAATTGCGCTTCTGATTTCCTCAGCGGAAAATGGTTCTGCCAGGAACTCTTGCATCACTTTGTCAAGCCAAACAACAAGTGCGATTTCAGATAATTAGCCATAGCGGGCCTCGCCACTGTGCACAGTGCGCAAAGACTATAGCCCAGTATAGTACTCTAGGACTATGTCCCGTATCTCCCGGGTGTCAGTCAGTGTCCTGCCATCAGAGAGGAACAGAAACAGGGAATACAAGACTGACCCATCACAGGCCGCAGGAGGCGTGCCAAGGTGTGGCAAGGCTGATCACCTTCGCCATATCGCTGAGCGGTGGCGTATTTGCTCAAAAAAAGAGTCTCCAGCTCCGCTGCTTCCCTGAACTCCAGTAGGAGCATCAATCGGCGGTTCCGTCTGGTCTGGTCAGGTTGCGCCATTTGCTCCTTGTCAAGTACCTCAAGCTGCTGCTCAATGCGAGATAATGTGCTCCTTAGATCTCTCAACAACCCCGAATGTTTATCAATACAGACTCCGCACATATAGGCTTTAAATGCTTCCCATAGAACGGCCCATGTCTGCACTGAATCTTTATTTAACTCGAAGTGTTCTATGATAGCTGAATGGAGCTCAGCATTGAACCCCGCATCCATCAACGCCTGACCCGGGAACCACCACTTTCTTTCACAACCCTATGGTCTTGGACGCCTAACCTTGAGAACCACAGGGCAGTGGTCGGAGAGCATTCTGGGAAGGTGCTTCATCTCCCGGTACCAAGAAGTTAGATTTGGGGTCACCAACCAGAAGTCTAGCCTAGTCCAGGTTTCATATTGTGCCACGTAGTGAGTGTAAGCAGTTTCCCCGGGATGGCAGAGTCACCACACATCCACCAACCCCAGTGAGTCACAAAGCTCCAATAATGCACGTCAAGATCGCTGCTTGGGATCAGAGGAGCCAGATGTGCCATCCATTGTTGGGTCTAACAACAAGTTAAAATCACCACCCATATAAATATAGTCTGCGTCAAGCTGCAATAGCTGCGTGTGGAGGTCATGAAAAAAATCTGGGTTATCACTCAGTATTCGGAGCATATACACAAACAAATGCCACCTGGTGGCCCATTAATCGCCCCGTTACTATCGTATAGTGACCCTCACTGTTGTTACGGACACTTTCCACCTGGAAAGGCAAGTGCCTATGTAGCAAAACTGCAGTCCCCCTGGCATATGTACTATAATTTGCAAAGTAACGAAGGGGGCCCCAGGAAGAAGCAAAACAAATGGAGGTTAACTTCAGCAAATGCGTCTCTTGCAAAAAGGCAACATCTACATGGCGTTGCTGTAGATACTGCAACACTTGCTTTCCTTTTCTGACATTATTAAGTCCAGCACATTCCAAGTGATTAATGTAAGGTTTGAAAAAGCGGAAAGCCTACCCCCTGAAGCCATAATAATTTAAGCCTGATCGTGTGTGTGTGTGTGACAACAAGTACAAAACTCATCATGGTGTACATTTTACACTGTGCGCAATAGAACCCCAATGAGACAAATCGGCCCGCCCCGCACCCCCCACCCATCCCTGCCCAGACCCAAGCAGGGAAGATCCCCACTAGCAAACCTGTAGAATGTATCATGGGAACATAATGTATAGCAAAAAGGAATTAGTTTCACGTACATTCCAACCAAAATAGACGATTAAAGGTGATACAACACTAGGGGCGAGGCAACGCCAGGCAGCACACCCAATTATTCATAATCATAAACATTAACAGTATATGCAGTAGCCCTAACTGCAATAATGGATGGGGAAAAAAGATTAGCTTGTGTACAAGATACAGTGACATAGATCATTCCGATGAGAAAAGTTCTCCACTAGCCACCGACCTGCTGTGCGATGGGGAGCCTTTGGATAGATCTTTGCCCTTTCCGCTGGAATTTGCTTTATAGGCTTGGAAAAACATCTGAACACCTGGGCCACAGAAAGGGTATCAAAGACTCTGGACCTTCAGTCCACGTCCACCCAAAGGCGTGCCGGGTATATCATGCCATAACACAGGCCCACATTACGGAGCGTGGCCTTCACTCCTGTGTACTTCCTTCTCGCCTCCTGGACCATAGCTGTGAAGTCAGGGAACAGCGCCAAAATTGAACCCTGCCAGGTCCTGGCGCCATTTTCTCTAGCTAGTCTAAGCACCGTGTCCCTGTCTCGGAAGTTCAGCAGGCGGGTGATTATAGGCCTGGGAGTGCATCCTTTGATTGGGCCTATGGCCAAGGGAAGGATCCTCCCGCTCTACTGGGAAGGTGGGAGTGAAAGCGTCTTTGCCAAAAAGATCAGTAAGCAGCTTTTCTACACACAAGTCCATTCGCCCCACGTTGGTGGACTCCGGGACACCTAAAATTGGAATATTATTGCACGTGCTGCACGCTTCCAAGTCCTCGTTCTACAAGGCTGCAGATTTAAGGATTTTCTCCATCCGATCAATTCTTTTTGTGGACTGCGCATCGCCATCTTCTAAGTCTGACACCCTCCCTTCAACATTATCCAGCCTCTTTTTGTGTGTATCGAGTTAGGCCCCCATAGTGTCCAGCCGTTTTTCTAAGGTATCAAACCGCCCATATAGCACTCTAAATCCTGACCTGAATTCTTGCATCAGAGCCTCCGAGCCACGTGGGGGTGTAATCGAACTTGCACCCTCCACTTCCCCCTCTGCCACGTTTGCAGCAGTCTCCACTGGTGCAGTATCGGGGCAGCCAAATTGCAGTAGGTACTGTTTCGGGTCCTTGCATCCCATATCCCAGACCATGCACATGAATACAGTCACTAAACGTCCAATAATGAGGGTAATGGGCGATTTCAGCCATGAGAGAGGAGCAGGTCATCAAATAGGCACCACCTGAAGTATATTAAAATGGTCGCTGAAGGCAATAATGCTTACACGTGGGCGCACAAACTCCCAATGTCTAGCAGGCAATGGATCTCGCTTTATGCAGGCGTCACCGTGTCCAGGCAGGAGGCCACTTACTAGTATTCACTGCTTCCGATTTCTCCCTGTAGCAGGCCCGGATCACTCCAGCCACCAGAGAGGCAGGCCCAGAGAGCCGGGACACACCACGTACCTGGAGGCTCAATTAGGAGCTCTGAATGGCTCCACTGCAGCGATGTACTCCATCAGGCCACCACACGGCCCAGAACCTCAGCGAGGGATCAGTGTTGCCCCTCTGCTCCCCGCACCATCACCGCCTGCCAGTTCTGTCGGGTGACAGGCCCCAGGCTCACCCATAGCCCCTCGTGCGGCAGGGCCTCCGGGGACAGGCAGGCTGACTTCACTGTAGGGAGCGGGGGGTCACAGGCGGCAGCGTCTAGACCCGCTAACTGAACCACCACCGCAGATGAGACAGCAGCCTCCAGAACGTCTGGATGCACAGCGGACGCAGCTGACGCACGCTCGGGCGCAGCTCATTAATTCAGCCCGCGCGTAGGCCCTCAGCATCTAGGCCGAGCCAGGCAAACACCACCTCGCTCGCTCTCTGTCACCTCAGCTCCCTCCCACACAAGCAGCCAGTATCGCCGCTCCACAGCACATAAATCTCGGGCAGTTTATACAGGATGTGCGCAGAATAGGGCCAGGATGTCGGACTTAGTGGCGGAGCTTCAGTGCTGCGTGACCATCTTGGTCGGTAGCATGGCCAAGCCCCCGACGCGCACACTTTTGACAGTTCTTCACTAATTTAAATATATATATATCATGTGATCAAGTCCCTAAGGAGGGATGAAACGCGTTATGGCTGCCGTTTGTCTGTGAGATTCTGTGAATAAAACAAACGGGTATTGAACAAGAATCCTGTGGTCCGTGCTCTTTCTGCTCTGCTCCAGTTGTTGGAACCACGAGAAAGAAGAGTGCTCTCAGATATATATATATATATATTCACTGAAAAAACCATAGGTTTCAGGGGTGTTATAGTTAGCTGGACTTTTCACTTGTACAAAACCATTGAAATTCCCCCGTTATAGTTAGTTCAGCTAACTATAACTCGGGCGCCCGCAATGCACTGCTGATGACGTCACATATTACATCACTCATGACATGGTCAGTGACATCACTCATGACATCACTGATGACATCTCAAATGACATCACTGATGACATCACTGATGACATCATCCAGTGAATGTGTGTTTTTCTGAAAATTAAATATGTTTTATATATGTATATCTCAAGGTCGATGGAAGAATAAATGGGTATATAAGTGTCTAAATGGATGATTTGTTTTTGAAAAATTGATTGTGTAACTGACTGATTAAGTGTATCATAGTGAATACATGGCTTAGTGAGTAATGTTTAAATATGTAAATATCTGTATCAGTCTCTCACTTTGTGTATAAGTGGCTGCATGGGTTGGTGAGTAGCTACATGGGTGTCTATATAGGTTATTAGTTGGTTTTTTGAGTATCAGTCTGAGTGTCTGCATGGTTCGGTGGGGGGTATTACGTAGTGCATAGGTGCATGAATGAGTGACTCACTGTTTGTATGTGTTGAACACAGCATGTGTGCAGGACTGTATGGGTGGATGAGTGTGTGTATGGGTGTGTTAGTGAGTGAATGACTGTCTCAGTAGTGTCTTTATGAGTAACTACATATGTTTTAAACTAGTATATGTGACTATTGGTGTATATATGTGAGTAAATGTGAGAGTGAGAGATTGAAAGAGTTCCTGTATGAATAAGTATGTGTTTCTATAAGTGATTGTTTAAAAGACTAAGTATGTGTAAGTTTCCGTAGAAGTAAGTATGGTGGTGTGTGTATAACTGTATATGCAAGTAAATGTATGTTTGATTCTTTATTAGCATGAGTGACTATGTGTGTGAGTAACTCTATGGATGAGTGGCATTGTGTAACAGGATGTATAGGTGTATGAGTACATATGATGAGTGAGTACATGTATGAGTGACTGTATAGGACTGTTGGTGAATGAGTGGATGTGTATGTGGATCTTAGAATTACTGAAGAGGTTGTTGTAACTGGTATTGGTATGTCCATTGTTTTGAAAATTTTAGTCTCTATTTTTGAATGTGTGTATCAAAGGTTATATTAGGGTGAGAGGAGGTCTGCCACTCTATCACAAGGATGATGTCATCAGTGATGTCATCAGTGATGTCATTTGAGATGTCATCAGTGATGTCATGAGTGATGTCACTGACCATGTCATGAGTGATGTAATATGTGACGTCATCAGCAGTGCATTGCGGGCGCCCGAGTTATAGTTAGCTGAACTAACTATAACGGGGGAATTTCAATGGTTTTGTACAAGTGAAAAGTCCAGCTAACTATAACACCCCTGAAACCTATGGTTTTTTCAGTGAATTTCTGAGGTTTTTTAAATGCTAATTCCTAACTATAACGTGCCTGAAACCTATGGTTTTTTCTGTGAATTTCAAAGGTTTTTTAAATGCTAATTTCTAACTATGCCTACAGAGATAGGACATGTGAAGAAAGAAGAAAAAATGCACAGAAAGAAACAAAAGAAGTGCAGAAAGAAGCAACAGAAGTCCTCAAATACGAAGATAAGTGCAGGAAGAAGGATAACGTGCAGAAAGAACAAAAAGAAGAGCAGAAAGAAGCCTTGTTGCAAAATCATCCTGAACCCTCAACTTTTTCAGACGGATACTGGTGGTAACTGAGCCTGACTAACCAGTCCTAGAGCCAGTGCTATGTTAAAAGACACTTAGAATACAGTGAAAACACCTACATACACTAGGGAACATTATGCGTTGGGGTCCCCCTGTGATTAGCATGACCTCCTCTGTAAGCCCCTAGTATATAAGAGGGCATGGGGATTAAAACTACCTCTTAAAACAGGCCACAGGGCGTTTTTGCACACGTTAACTCAGGCCCCGTCCCCTCCCTTCACCACTGTGTAAACACGCCCTGTGTCCATTTTTAGTTGGGAGATTAAGTTCATTTGAATCCTGAGGGTCCCTGGGGTCCAACTAGCCCACTAGGTACCTCCAGTAAGTGCCACAGAGCTGCGTTGCAGAGAGGTGTAAAAAGTGGCACGGCCTGGACCACCTCTCTGCAATGCAGCTCAGTGGCGCTTACTGGAAGCACTTGGTGGGCTAGTTAGCCCCCAGGGGCCCTCAGTATTGAAGGGAAATTATATCCCCAATTTAAAACGTGCCATAGTGCGTGTTTGCACACGTCACCTCAGGCCCCGTCCCCTCCCTTCACCACTGTGTAAACGCGCCCTGTGGCTGTTCTAAGTTGAGAGATTAAGTCCCCTTGAATCCTAAGGGTCCCTAGGGTCAAACTAGACCACTAGGTACCTCCAGTAAGCGCCACAGAGCTGCGTTGCAGAGAGGTGTAAAAAGGGGCTTGGCCTCAGAACACCTGGCTGCAGCGCAGCTCCCTGGCGCATACTGGAGATACCTGTTGGGGGCGCGTTTGCAGAGTGCTGCACGGAGGGGGCATGGCCTCCTGCACGATGCCAGTCTTTTATTTATTTTAGTTTTTTAAGAAGGGGGGCTGTTTGGTTCCCCTTCTTATTCTAATTTATTGGCCCTGATGACCCCATCCCCCAGGGCCAGTCTCCTAATTATATTTTTTTGACCCCAATCCCCAGGGCCGGCCACTGTTTTTTATTATTTTTTAAAAATATATATTTATAGACACACCTAGGACATGCTGGACAAACCGTACGTACCTATCACCATGACGATTTGCGTGATATTCATTAACCCCTTGCATGCCCGCCCTTTCCCCGCCCAGTGCCGCGCCTTTCATTAGCGGGCGGAGTTCATGACGAGCTGGACTCGTCATGGGCACAGCGCCACCGCAGCCCATGACGAGTCCAGCTCGTCATGGGCACTGAAGGGGTTAAAAGGCGACTATGCATGCAATGAATCCACGTGGAATGTATTTACACCACTAGTGAAGCTCTGACATGTCTGATGCCCTACCGTGCCTAATCCCGGTAGACACCCTTGTCGTTTATTTATACAAACTTGGGTAGCTATTGACGGGCACATTTAATACACATGCACACCAAGCCATTCAAAGGGGATTTGACAAAAATTCGACCAAAACTATGCAAGAAACCCCCCTCACGGTTAATAAAACACACATCCACTGCCGGATGTGTAATACTTTTTATTTTACTCTCTGGAAAGGGGACGAACATCACTTGAGAGTCACAGCGCGCTCCTGACAGAGCCCAATGCTGTGTTACACCCACCATTGCCTGCCGTGTGCCACACACCTCTGTGTTGTATTCCACTAGCTAGTGCATATGCTATGACACTCTCTAGCCCATGTGCACTGTAACACCACCCCGTGAATATGTCATGCCACACTTGTCTTCGCACGGGTTATATTGCCCCATCTAACGTGCCTTTCTCGATGCCTATGTTATAACGCACAGTGCTATGCCATACATATTACAATCTGGGATCCATATCTTTGTCACAGTGCATATGCAACCTTACACTCCCCAGCACATATTTTATATTACAACTTTAGAGACTAGTTAGGTTACACAACACTGCCCTGTGCATCTTACACTCCAAGGCGCATATCGCATAGCACGCGCTAGTGCCTGTGCTATCTCGCGCTCTCCAATGAATCTGTCATTGCGCACAATGTATTGCATATTATATTTCACGCCCGGTTCATCTTATATCACACTTTTTGGTGCATAGTTTATACCATACACTATATCTAGTTTTCATTTTCAATCGTGCTCTCAGGACTATGTTCTATATAACACTGTGTTCACCTACCCTTTTCACGGGCATTACATTTTGCGATAGGGGGTGGAGGGTCAGGGGGTGTTTCTGCCAAGTGAGCCCGGAGTCACAGTCACAAACGTCCTCTTCTTCCTGAATAAAAGTGAGATTATGCTGCATACTTGTTCATATTTTAAGTAGTTCGCACAGACACAATGTTTTAAAAACAATAAAGTTCCTAATACCCGCCTTCTCTGAACAGTTAGCTTGCTGCCCCATCCCCTTCCTCCCTATCCTCTGTTGTGTGAATCCATGGACTAGCCTCCTCCCTCCTGCCATGCTTGGTCTGATGTGCTGCCACTGCCCTCAGTATGATGCACCAGTCCACTCCTCCTGCCCTCCATTGCCCAATTCTATGCCCCATCATTGACCTCCTGCTTAAACTCTGTGCTTAGCTTGCTGCCCCTATTCTCCTTCCCCCTGCCCTCCGATGTCTTTGTGCATGCCCCTGCTCCATCCTTTTTGCCCACCATGTCCCATGGACCTGCCACTCCTATCTACTCTGAGTGTTCTGTTGAGCTGCCACTCCCCTCCCACCTGCCTAGCATTGTCAGATGACTGTAACCTGTCCCTGTCACCTCCACCCTGCCTGTCCACATGCCATGCCCCTATCCTCTTCCTCCTGTCCTACATGGTCCATTGTACTGCCACACCCTTCTGCCCTCCCTGGTCTGTTGTGCTGCAGCTGCTCCTCCTGCCTGCCCCGTGTGGTCTGTTGTGAGGTCCCTTCCCCTGAACTTTCTTGTCTGTGCACAGGTCCTGACCCTCCCTTCTATCCTCCATCGTCCTTTGTGCATGCCCCTCCACCCTCCTTCTTGCCCATCATAGCCATTGTGCTGCCACTAACCCTCCCACTTGCCATGCATGGTCTTCTGTGCTGCCATGGCCCCTCCCACCTTCCCTGTGTGGTCAGTTAGCTGCCCCTGACCCCCTCCCACCTTCCCTCCATGGTCTGTGTGTATGCCATCACAGTCTCACTGTTGCTCTTCATGGTGTGTCTTGCTTCTAGTGCCCATCCTGCCTGACCTCCACGGCTATCTTGCTGCTCCTGCCCTGCCCCCTTGCCCCCAGCCCTACTCCCTCCCTCCTGGCTTGTCTGTTCCATTGTAATGCCCCTGATCCGTCCCTCCTGCCCTTTATGGTCTGTTATGCTGCAGCTTTCTCTCCTGTCTGTCCATTATGGTCAGCTAGCTACCATTGCCTCTTGCCCCTCTGTTCTCTGTTGTCCATGTGCATGGTCCTGTCCCCTCCCTCTTGCTTTCTATGGATTGTTGTGCTGCACTCCCGTGTGGTGTATTGTGCTGCTGCAAACCCTGATGCCTGCCCTGCAGGGTCAGTTTGGTGCACCTCTCCATGTCCCTCCTGTCCTCTGTTATCCAAGTCCATGTCCCTATCCCATTTCCTTCCATGATCCAATGTACCATACTTGCGAACATTTTGAACTTGGTAAGAGGGAGATTTTGAAAAAAAACTGGGGTATTGATTTTCCCCTTTGAGTTACATTGAAAAAGAGGATATTGTAGACAGGAGACAGATCAAATAAAGCCCATTTGAGCTTAAAAACATTGGACGTTTCCTGGCTGAATCGGGTCTGTTGGCATGTATGGTTGTACTACCATTGCCTCTTCCTTCTGCCCACAATGGTCTATTACATTGCCACAGGCTTGAAGGAGGATAGATTTTGTATCACAGGGGGCCCCTGGCCCATTCTGTCCACACCTGAAGTATGAGACCCTTGTCCTTGCCCTGCCAGCTGCATTTGTAGGCCGTATTAAATTGACCAGCGGGTCCTGTGTTGCTATATAATTATCCTGAGACATCCTTACCACTCAGCCAGTATAAAACCCCTGTGTAGGCCCTTCTGTTCAATATGTAGGCCTCTTTGTTAAATTGACCATAGCTCTGCAATTTTAGTGTATAGCAGTCTGAAGGCAGGTCTGCGAGGCCTTCTGCTCCAAACCAGTAGCCCCCACCCTACCCGAGTGCTCCGTGCTCGGTATCAAAGTTCAACATCCCCCTGAAGCTGTCGACATACAGTAGGCTGCATCCTGGACTGGTACTTGCTTCCTGGGCAGGTTTCTCGCTTTTAAGGAAGTGGCAACCGCAGAGCGTCAAGTTAGGAGAACTGAGGAGATTTTATACATGAATATATTGAATTCCCGTACAATACCCATTATTTTCTGCTTGCTCTATGGAACTTACGATAAGCGATTGGCCTGAGAGACTGACCTTTTCACCCAGTCCATTGTCAGCATTAAGTGGGTAAATGACGAAATGTCTGGTAAAATCTGCAGACGAAGCTTTTGGGTAGCATACGTAGGTAGATGTAGCGTGCAAAGGAGCCCACAAAATGATATAAAAAGGGAGCACCCACAGATATCGACGGACTACCTCGCCGTCTGTATATAGGTTAACAGGCAGTGCAGGTTTTCCCCAAGAGCTGGGAGCTCTTGTCTTCCTTTGCTTAAAATGTCTTGCTCTGCTTTGCTTGAAGTATCTTATTCTATTTTACCTATATGAAATGTCATGTTATGTTTAACCATTGTTCTCTTTACTTTTGCATTTAAAAGATTTTGTATTGTAATTGCAGGAATGCTTGCTCTAAGAGTAAACGTGAGTGTTCCTAGGTAACATTTTCCTTGGTGTAACTTGTTTCTCATGATGCATTTATAGATGTGTTTTCTCTCTCTCTCTGTCAGTACATTAATTGAGATACAGAGAATATCATGACAGCTGTATGATTATCTGGATTCTGTATTTTGTACTTTATGTCTCTATTCTGCGGTTTCTTTGAAGTTGCATCTTCTCATTAAACTGCCATTGTATTCTGCCTCCAATTCCATGTCTCATATGTCTGTTTTCTTCATTTTTGGAGCAAGCGTTCCTAGGCACCCCGGCTCAAATTAAGGTGCCCCTTTTGTCCCTGACTCACTCTCCGGCTCAGTTCTGTGGTGGCTCCCGGGGATCTGGGGACCGCCCCTAGCTTCCTTGACCCGTAATAGATCTTGCCTCCAACAGCCTCTCTTGCAAGTCCTGTATTGTTGGTTTGTTGCCCCTGCCCCCCTTTCCACTGCCCTCCATAGTCTGTTGTGCTTCCACGGCCCTTCCTGCCTGCTCAGTGTGGTTAAATTGTTGCCTTTGCACCCTCCTACCTGCCTTCAATTTTCAGAGTCCGTGCCCCTGGCCTCTGCCTCTCAACAGTATCCTAATGAACAACTAGATTGCTAACATTCTATATTTATTACAAAAGTGTGGAACGCCTGACATCATCTTGATGTAATCAAAACTGTAATACCTAGAGCATTTCCTTTAGAAATTACATATATGAGAGGGTCTTATTGGCATCAAAATTATGGTTAGTGCTCTAAAAGGCTATAATAAGGACATATTTTCTGAGTTTTCAAATAGCGACAAAGCACTTTTAAATTATTTGTTATCTTTATGTTTTTTTATCCAGTTGACCACTTGATTAAATGTTGCACTTAGGGGAGATGATGTGGTGTTACTTCCAGAACTGCAGACTTTGCAACTGGGGAACCAGGTTGAAGTTTCTGCTTCAGCTCGACATTCTGTGATTCTGGTCAAATCACTTAGTCTCCCCATGTCTACAACCAAAATGAATGTGTTCTTGTGTGATGTAACCAATGCTCATGTAAAGCACTCCAATACCTGACAAGTCTGCACTATATAACACTGCAAAAACACAAAATAATAAGTGTTTTGCACACTTCTGTCATTGGGCTATATTTGGGCTACATCTGGGTGATTTTGGGCTACATTTGGGCTCTTTTGTCTCCGGTGGCCATCTTGGGAGATTTATTTGTTATGAAGTTTCCTAATTTCCTCATGTACTGCAGTCTCCTCAGTAGGAAATGCTTTCAGTTTTTTACTTTGATTCCATCATGAAGGTATTCAGATATGTCACACATTTGCCATAAATTCTGAATGTTAGCACTCTAGTTGCTCATTAGATCATTGTAGTAAAACTACTGCACCATGGAAGTCTGCTCCTGGTATTAAAAGTGCATGTTTCAGTCTGCATGTCAGAATTTTTTTCATGAAATAGAAGAGGATTTGAGAAGTCACTCAAAATGTGCCCTCATTTTCTTTCTTCAGCATTAATCATAATTTCTATGGCAAAATGAACCTCCTCATTGTGTTCCTTTTTAAATTAAATGTTTTAAGTGTTACCAGTTTATTCCAATCAAGATGGCTTCAGGTGTGCCATACTTTTGTCATAATGAAGACAGTAAGCGCTCTAGTTGTTTTTAAGAACATTCTGGGACATTCTGTCATTGGGCTATACTTGGGCTACATCTGGGTGATATTTGGGCTACATTTGGGCTCTTTTGTCTCTGGTGGCCATCTTGGGAGACTTATTTGTTATGAAGTTTCCTAATTTCCTCATTTACTGCAGTCTCCTCAGTAGGAAATACTTTCAGTTTTTTACTTTGATTCCATCAAGAAGGCATTCAGATGTGTCACACATTTGCCATAAATTCAGAATGTTAGCACTCTTTTTGCTCATTAGATCACTGTAGTAAAGCTACTGCTCACCAGGGAAAACTGCTGCTGGTATTGAAAGTGCATGTTTCAGTCTGCATGTCAGAATTTTTTAATGAAATAGAAGAGGATTTGAGAAGTCACTCAAAATGTGCCCTAATTTTTCTTTCTGCAGCACTAATCATACTTTTTATTGAAAAATGAACCCCCTCATTTTGTTCCTTTTTAAATTAAATGTTTTAAGAGTTACCACTTTAATCCAAGCAAGATGGCTTCAGGTGTGCCATACGTTTATCATAAGTAGGACTGTTAGCGCTCTAGTAGTTCTTTGGAACACTCTGGGAAGCTGCAGTAGAACACAAAGGAATCAACTGACAGTCTCTGCCCTTGTTGGATGTACATGTTTTACTGAGAATGTCAGACTTCATTCTCACATGACTGAGAAAGATAATGTGAATTTACAGAAAATAAGCTCTCAGTTTAGCCTATAGATCACCTTCCAAACCTCTGTGGTAAAAGCATGAGAAAATATTTTTCTCTCAATCATGATATCCCAGCAGAAGGCTTTTTCACATGGTGAAATCACCTTAGAACATACCACAATTCCTAAAATGAGTATGGTACCATCAACAAATGATTTATAATGTAACTAAAGTCTTAAAACCTTCTATTAACTGCAATGCTTTTTGATGAGGTGCTATCATGTATATTGGTCCCAAGATGGCTGCCAACACTTCTTGTATGAAGTGCTGACAGCCAATCAGATCTCAGGATGAGATGTGTGGTTAGGCTCCGCCCACATATATATATGCTTTTAAATGCTATTTTCTCAGGATCTACTGAACAGATTTACACCAAACCTACAAAAGGCACTTCCTTGACCTGAGGACTACCTCTCTGCCAAATTTCAAGTAATTCTGTTCAGCCGTTCGGGCTGTAGCTGTGTCTAAAGGTCCTATGGAAAAATGCATGGGAAAAACGCGTTTTGGGACCCCCCTTTTATCTCAGCCCCCGCTTGACGAATCCCCCCGAGACTTTCAGGGTAGGAGCGGAGCGTAGCGCCCCACCTATTTTGAAAAATTCGTGAGGATTCGTCAACCGGCGCCAAAGTTATTCAAAATAGAATGTTGCAGATTTCCTATGGAAACGTGGTCCTAACTATAACTATCTACTGGCGACCGCCAGTAGATAATATATATATATATATATATATATATATATATATATATATATATATATATATATATATATATATATATATATATATATATATGTATATATATATATATATATGCGCTCACTCCCTTCTCCACTACGGTCTCGAGAAAGCACTCACAGTGGTCTTTGCCTTTTCCAAAGTTGCTTTAATTCATACAATCCACAGTCAACATCTGTTATATGATTGTAGGGATAAGTTGTTACTGTCCTGTAAAAGTTGTGAGTATATTTGTACCTCTTCTTAGGAAGATTAGTGTTAACTGACCTATAATTACGCCTTGACCTTTTCTCATGATGTCAGCTGATCCTCCTATATAGTGGTAGTACTGGATTGATCGTTTTGAAAATTAGTTAATAGCTTTAGATGGTGCTAGATTCTCAGCCATTAGAAAAAAAGTGTTGCTATTGGGGTGTTTGAGCAAAGAAGGACAACACTTATTAACATATTTGCTACCTGCCAGAAACAATTTAGGAGAAGAGGTGGAGGATGTATGTAAGGAAGCTGTGTTACATTTGCAAACAAAGGGCCAGATGTAAGCCATAATTTTGCATGTGCAAATGGGTTTGCAATCTGTTTGCACATGCAAAACCACTGTGGGCCATGTACAAACACTATTTTACGAGTCACAAAAAATTGTGATTTGCAAAAGAGTGTTTATCGACTCCAATTAGGAAAGGGCGTTCCAAGGGCGTCCCTTCCTAATTGCAACTCACAGACCTATGTGTGAATGTTTTGCAACCGAAATTGCGTTCGCAAAACACTTGCAATT
Organism: Triturus cristatus; assembly: GCF_964204655.1. Classification (NCBI taxonomy): domain Eukaryota; kingdom Metazoa; phylum Chordata; class Amphibia; order Caudata; family Salamandridae; genus Triturus; species Triturus cristatus. The sequence goes on from NC_140580.1 coordinate 525,012,132, forward strand.
TACCGCCCTCTTCAAGCGGGTGGTAATGCAGTCGCAAATGGGAAGGATTTCCCAGGGGACCCCTTCCCCTTTGCAAATGCAGGGGCAAATATTTTTTAGGGGCAGGCAGTGGTCCCAGGGACCACCACCTGCCCTTAAAAAAAGAAACGAAAATGTTTCTTTTTTTTTTTTAAAAAGCATCCCATTTTCCTTTGAAGAAAACGGGCTGCATTTTTAAAAAAACTACTTTATTTAAAAGCAGTCCAAGACATGGAGGTCTGCTGAGCCCAGCAGGCCACCATCCCTGGGAGGGTCAGCCATTCACAATGGGGTCATAAATTGCGAGTGACTCATCAATATTCATGAGCCTTGCATTTTGCAACCCCATTGGGAATCGCAATCAGTGCCTCTGACACTGTTGTACATTGTAAATTGCGACTCGCAATTAACGACTCGCAATTGAGCGCAAATTGCGATTCGCAATTTACACTGGTTGTACATATGGCCCCAGATTTGCCAAACAAGTTAATATAGTTATGCGCTGCAATAAGTTTTACACGCAGCCACAACATGCCGAAGAATCCAGAGATGACTTTGTGGTGTGTTTAAGGAAACTTTCGGCGAAATGTCAATTTGGATTAGTGACTGAGGAAATGATAGGAGATCAACTGATTGTGCAGTGCAACAGCAAGAAAATACAGGAGAGACTGTGGGCTGCTAAGAATCCCACTTTGAAGGATGCAATAGCAATTGCGAAAATGATGGAGGAGTCTGAAAAATGCATACGAGAATTGAAAAACATTAACTTGGACAATAAACCCTCTGATGTTGCTCTCTTATCGGAGGATGGTGAGCAAGTATATGCTGTAAAAGGCAAAACTCCTAAGGGTGGGTTTTCAAAAGTAGTAATACAAAGAGTATGTCTCCTGAGCAAGGAAAGCTGTTGTCTTGCAGTTGCTGTAGGTGTGGCAGCAATTATTACCTTGCAGATTTAAAGCTCTGCTTTGCCATAGGGAAAGACTGTCTTAAATGTGGTAAAATGTGCCATTTAGCGTGCATGTGTAAGGTGATGGACAGGAAGGTTACAGTTGTTGAAGACGATAAATCATAGGTCAGAGTCCTTGTGGTGCAGGAATGAGATACTGATGAACAAAGAAATTGATCTGGATGGTGAAAGGAGGAGGGTGCGTCCCAAGGCTAATTTTGTCAATAATGACGGGGATGTGTCTTTGAAGGTTGACACAGGTTCACTATATACCATCATCCCCGGATAGTTGTTTCTTGCCACATGGCCTGAGTGTGAATTGGTGGCATCGGATGTCATATTAAAAGGGTATCAAGAGGCTGACATTGGAGTCATGGGCTATATAACTGCTCAGATCAAATCTGCTGGGAGACAAACTCTGGGGAAAGTTTATGTGGCTGTGGATGGTCCCCCCCATCCTAGGATGGTTGTATCAGTATGACCTTAATTTCAAAGTGAACCCAAGGGATGAAAATCAAGTGACTGTAATTGAGGATGATGGGTTGGAAGATGTGTTCGCTCACCGCAGAGAAGTATTTGCAGGTCAGTTAGGTGCGGCTAAGAACTATGGGGCTCATTATGATGGCGGGCGGACATCAGTCTGCCCGCCATCATAACGGTGATGGGACCGCCCGCCAGATGTGGGGCGGTCCCACCAGCGCAATTAGGATGCGCCCGCCATACTGGCGGGTGCATGCTGGCCTTTTACCATTACGGACGGTGCTGCTGGCTGCAGCACCGTCCGCAATGGTAAAAGAGCATGCACAGCATTTCCCTACACCACGTGGCAGGCACCAGGCGGTGCCTGCCTCTTGGTGCATGGAACTGCAGGAGGTACCATCGGTACCCCCAGTGCACCCCTCCACAGAGGGGGCCCACAACAGGCCCCCAAAGCCAATCCCCGCCAACCATGGGAAGGTATCTGCAACACCCACATCCTAATATGGCAGACGGTGCCTGCTAGGCACCGCCACCAATTTAGTGGCCCAGCTCCACCCGGCAGGCAATCGTAACAATTGCCACCGGCGGAAAAGCGGCAGAGGACTTTGCGTCTGCCACGATACCCACCGCCATCCTAATATGGCAGTGGGTAAATCTCATGAAAATGGCAGAATGATCGCCACCGCTGCCCGGCGGTGGCGATCGCGCCGCCATCGTAATGAGCCTCTTAGTTCATGAAATAAAAATAAAGAAAAATGCTGTAGCTGTGAAACATATGGCAAGAAAGGTTCCTATAGCTGCAAGACCATGGGTCAAGGGGATTATTCAACAAATGTATGATGAGGGAGTAAAAGAGATAGTGGAAGCTGTAGAGTGGTAATCTCCAGTAGTAATTACCAAGAAACCCGATGGGTCTTTCAGGTGCAGTGTGGATTTGAGGAGCCTGAATGAGTGTGTTCTGATGGACAATTTTCCTTTGCCCAACATTATTGAATTGATTTTGATGGTGTCGACGGGGAAATATTTCTCCAAGCTTGACTTGAGAAGTGCATACCATCAAATCAAACTTCATCTGAAAACCAAACATCTTACCTCTTTTATACCAGCTGAGGGAACCTTTCAGTTTACTAGGTTATCGTTCAGATTATGTCCAGCTGCAAGCATTTTTCAGAAGTTAATGACAATGATTCTTGCAGGCATGGATAAGGTGGTCGTCTCCCAAGATGACACCATGGTGTTTGCTGATGATGTCATTGAGCACAGTAGAATATTGAATGAAGTTTTGACACATATTGGGTGTGCTGGGTTGACTCTGTGCAAGGAGAAATGTGTGTTTCTGGTTAAAGAGGTGGAGTATTTCGGATATTTAATTATAAGAGATTGTGTGAAACCCAAAGGCAATATGGTGAGCGCCATTGTAAACTCCCAGATTCCCCAAGATAGGGATGCTCTCAGGGCCTTGATGGGTTTGGTGAACTATTATTCCAAATTTATCAAAACTTTGGCGCACAAGACTGAGCCGCTAAGAGAGTTTTTAAGAAAGGGAAAGAAATTTGTGTGGGTTGACTTGCAACAAAAGGCATTTAAGTTGGTCAGCAATGACATTGCCCAGGCTAATGGGTTAGTACCTTACCAATCAGGTTTGAGGACCAATGTCACTGTGGGCACGAGTGCTGCTGGAATTGGGGCGATTCTCACACAGGTGCATGGAAAGGTGGAACGAACAGTGGCATTGGCGCAACGTTCTATGACGGAGACCGAAACAGAATTATTCTGTCATAGAGCAGGAAGCCTTAGCTGTTTTATGGCCACAACCTATTTCAGGGTGTTCTTGTGGGGCTCTGCATTTCTTGTGAGGATGTATCACCAATCTTGTCTCAAAGTCAGGGATCCTGGGGGGTACAGAGAACTGTTCTAGAAGACTGGCCAGGTTAGCAGTCAGGGTACAAGAGTTTGAAGCTTGACTGAAGATTAGAGTAGGTTTCTGGGTGGAAGATTAAAGTGGCTGATTGCCTGTCCAGGTTGCCAGACAAAGCGTCTGAGGTCGAAGAGGTGGAAACTGAAGAGGTGGTGGCTGGTATTGAAGATGTCACTGAGAAGTCCCTGGGTTCCATTTCTGAGGAGGACTGGATTAGTGCCATAGAAAAGGATTCTACACTTGCTGATGTCAAGGAGATGGTCAAGAAAGGACTGAGGAGGGCGAGTTCTGTACTGGAGTGTGTGCGACCGTTTCTCAAGGTGATAGATGAATTGGCTATGCATAATGACTATTTATTAATAAGAAATGAAATGTTTGTGCCACCCTGTACTATCAGGATAAAATTTATCAAACTGGCGCATGAGGGGCATCTGGGACACACCATGACTATCAAAAGATTGTGTGAGAAGTTCTGGTGACCCCTCATGGATAATCAGGTCAGGGAATTAATTGTGAGATGCGAGGCGTGTAGGGGGTCTGAGAAACGTTTCAGGGTAGGTTTGGGTCGATCGCCTGAAGAACAGCACATGGCCAAAGCTGATGGTGTGTGGGAGAATGTTTGTCTTGATTTTGTTGGTCCTTTTGGTATGATCCCAGAGCATGAGAAATAAGCTGCGGTATTGGCTGATGCAAAATCAAAAATGATTAGAAGTAATTTTCATGAGGAATATTTCTACAACACACACTATTCAGGTTTTGAGTGAGGTTTGTAGGAAGGAGGGGATATCCTTCATGTTATTACAGACAATGGAAACCAACTTGTTTTGCAAGACATGAAAGTTTTTCTGGGGTCATTGGGCATGTCTTATTGCTCCATATTAAAACATTTTCGGGAGTTAAATTAAGACCATTTTTAATTCACTATTACTCACCTGCACCACTGTTGCGAAAAAAACCTGCTCCACTGTAATCAGGTGTTAAAGCACACCCGGATAGCATACGGCTATTCGGGTGGGACCCCAATGATGAAGCATGTCACCAACTAGGTTGGTGAGTGAGGGGTCTCTTTTAGAAAAGGAGAACTTTTCTCCTTTTTTGTGTCTTCCTCTATACCACGTGGACATCTTATGTCTTCAGGGTAGACTCCTTCGATTGTTTGATATGATTACAGTAAGGGGACCAGGAGTATTCCCTTTGCTATATACATAAAACCCTTTCGCCCTTTTTTGTTAAGTCATAGTCATTGGGCAATAGGCATGTGTGTTCTTCTTTGTATAATCATCAAGGAAATGGATTGGTGGCAAGGCTTAACAAAATTGGTGAAAGGGACCATGCAGTTAGCTTTGAGCACTGGTTTGTCTGTTCAGAGTGCAGTAAAGGACATGTTATGGGCATACCGGATCACAGTGAATTCTAACACTGGTTTGACTACATTTGAAATGATGCAGGGCAGGCAGGATGGAACAAAACTAGTTCCTTCATGGATGCGAGGAGAAACATCTAAACCTGCAAATGCAAGCTGCTTGGAAGGTCTACATATGAAAAGATTCAAGAATGTGGGTGACTGGGTTAAAGTGAGACCTGGATGTGTGAGCAGAGGTCTGACCAAATGCAGGGGCCCTTTCAAAGTTACAGATCTGGGGTGGGGGGATTGGGTCAAGTTCGAAAATGGACAGACGTAAAATCTCAGATGAGTGGCTTTGTATCAAAGAAAGAGAGAGAAAAAGATCAACACGGATGTGCCTCAGTCTGGTTTACCATGGAAGACTGTGTATGAGGAGAAATGGGAAGATGATGGGAGTAGTTTGGAAAGGGGAGATGGGTTCAGGTGTTCTCTACCTGCAGCTGGATCACCCAGGCGTTCTGTACCTGCAGTTGGATCACCTGCAAATGATTAACTGGACAGAAGAGTGGTAAGAATGAGAAGACTACCAAGATATTCACAGGAATATGTGTGGGACTAATTTCCCAATGTTTATTTTATTGAAGTCATGTATTTGGTTATACTGTGGTTTATCGTACCTTATAATTTAATTTGTCTGCTTTCTTGTGAGGTTTGTAGAAACAATCGCAATGGACCGCACTCCGCTAGCCCCTCCTCCGGGTCGCCCCTGGGGAAGCTGGTACATGGAGTTCTTCAGTGGTTCACCCCAGTGGGTGCAAGTCAGTACTTGTTGAACTGATGATCTCTAACATGAAGTTCTTGAGTGGTTCACCCCAGTGGGTGCAAGTAAGTACTTGATAAACTGATGATCTCTAGACCCGATACATGTCCCGGGTTTTAAAATATCGCCCGAGACATGGCTCGGGTTTCGGGATAAACTTCCCTCCTCAGTAGAGAAAATAGTTAGGGGTGGAAAAGAGGGCCGCCAAACAACCGTCAAAGGCCTCGTTGCCCGCACAGGCACACAGGTGCGTCGTCCAGGAGCTCGTCAGCTCAAAGCTCAAGGGAGCCATATTTGTAGAAACAATCGCAATGGACCGCACTCCGCTAGCCCCTCCTCCGGGTCGCCCCTGGGGAAGCTGGTACATGGAGTTCTTCAGTGGTTCACCCCAGTGGGTGTAAGTCAGTACTTGTTGAACTGATGATCTCTAACATGAAGTTCTTGAGTGGTTCACCCCAGTGGGTGTAAGTAAGTACTTGATAAACTGATGATCTCTAGACCCGATACATGTCCCGGGTTTTAAAATATCGCCCGAGACATGGCTCGGGTTTCGGGATAAACTTCCCTCCTCAGTAGAGAAAATAGTTAGGGGTTGTTGGACAGGCCTCACAAACGGCTTGCTCCCTCCCCGCTTGCCGGGGCCCGAACCCCGGCCCACCTGGCATATCCCCGCAACAAGCACCTGTACTCCGTCTCCCGACGGACCCTCTGCCCTCGGACCCCTACTCATCACGGGGTCCAGCCCCATCGGCTTTCCCGGCCGGGTCAAGCCGCCATCTTGGGCCCTGCACCACGCGGCCGCATGGCCTCCCCTCGACCCCAACCCCGGGCCTGGCCGGCCCCGACATCCCGGCACCACCATCCACCCAGGAGGCGAGCGGACCACTTGGCAGGTCAATGGGAGAACGAAGTGTCAAGGGCTCTCCCCCGCCAGGTGCCGATCGCCCCCAGCTCCCCCAGGCACTGGCTCCACCCCCTGCTGGGTGTCTGGACACCTTCATCCCGGACCCTCCGACCTCCAAGTGCGAGGGTCCGGACATCAAAGGGCACCAGCCCTATAACTGGGGCAGCTCCGGAGCAGGAAGGCAGTTGTATCCTGGAGTCAAGAGACACCGAGTGAACTCAACCCTGAGGGACTACTGGCGCTGCCGTAGCCCGCTCTTGTGAACCATCGCCCTGCCTGCTGGCGCTGCCGCGGCCTTCTGCAACCTTCATCTTCCTGGGACCTGCTGGCGCTGCCGCGGCCCGTTGTAACGACCATCCTCACCGGGACCTGCTGGCGCTGCCGCGGCCTTCTGCAACAATCATCTTCCGGGGACCTGCTGGCGCTGCCGCGGCCCGTTGTAACGACCATCCTCACCGGGACCTGCTGGCGCCGCCGCGGACCGTATATCTTCCGGGGACCTGCTGGCGCTGCCGCGGCCCGTTGTATCGACCATCCACACCGGGACCTGCTGGCGCTGCCGCGGCCCATACCACCTAATCACCAAGCTCGAGGATTGTGAGCTCATCATCCCCTCATCCGAACTACCTGATTGGTAAATAGACTGTCCCGCTACCCCCTTCCCTACCTTGCGAGACTCTAATCGAGGGGACCCCTGAGTCCAGACCTCCTTGTACCATTTAACCGTACCTTAAATAAGTGCTTATAAAGAACACTGAACCTTATCCGTGTGTGATCTCTGTCTGTGGGGGGGAAGTTACTTGTCTGTACGATCACTGGAGACGGCTCTCCCCGGAGACCTCTCCTCCTGACCCCGGCCGACCCTCCCGGTCCATCTACCTTTTCTAACATTGGTGGCCAGCGGCGCGATCCGAATCAACGCGTAATCGTACAGAGAGTAGCTCACCCCACGACAAAGCACGATGTCGACCAAAGATAGCAGCTCCACCGAGAAGTTCCAAATGGAGAAATTAGAAGAATACAACCACCGCGAACTGAGACAATTTTGCATAGAACTTGGCATTGCTACCACCGGCCTGAGTACCAAGGATGATCTAAAGCGCGCTCTTGAGTCATGGACAGAAACGGGGGTCACAGGACCCTCCGACCAAAACAGCGTCACACCAGACCAAACCAGCATCACACCAGAGGGGAACGCCACGGCTCCCGAGGAGCGGGGAACGGGCCTCTCACAGGAGGAGATACGAGAAAGAGACAGAGTCAGATTACACGAATTAGAGATGGCACGACTCAAGATGGATGGGGAACTTAAGTTAGCGGAACAAAAAATCAACCTCGAGCATATGCGGCTTCGAGAGGAACGAGAAGAAAAGCAGAGACAAAGAGAGCTGGAAGAGAAAAAAATAACGCTCGAGCACGAGCGCCGACTGGCGGAAATAGAACTGCGCAAACAAAATAAGGAACTGGGGGTGCCTGAGCGACCACACACCCCGGGGCCTATTGAGAAAAAAGTTCACATCCCCAAGGATGTGGTCCGCGAGTATGTCCGAGAAGACGACATACAACAGTGGTTTAAAGCCTATGAGATCGCAATGACCTCCCACCGGATCGACCGGAGTGATTGGGGAGCCGGACTTTGGGGGAGATTCATCAACGAGGGTCGCGATGCCCTGCTGCAGCTCCCCGATCACCAAATGTCGTCCTACGACCACATGAAGGCTGCCCTCCTCACCCGCTACGGCCTCACGCCCGAGATGTACCGCCAGAGGTTCAGAGATTGCACCCGGATCCCCGGTACAACTTGGGTGGAATACGTGAACTATTTCAGCCGGGCCTTCGAGGGTTGGATCAAGGGAAATCAGGTCACCACCTACGAACAACTCTTCAACCTTATGGTATGGGAGCACCTATCAAACAACTGTTTCGTCGAGCTCAGGCAGCACCTACTCGACAGTAAGCTGACTGACCCACGGCAGCTCGCCGCCGAAGCTGACCGGTGGGAAAGCACCCGAGTGGGCCGGAAAGGGCCACACGACCAGAACAGAAGCAACCAAGGCCAGCACCGTCCTCGGGGAGGAGGAGGGGGCCAGGGGCGAGGGAGAGACGCCTTACCAGCAACCCCCGTGGCCAGCACCCCACCTCCGGCCGGCCGGGGCAACCCCCCATCGCGGCCTGGGTACCGAGCCAACGTCACGTGCCACCGGTGCCAGCGACTAGGCCACTACGCCAACGATCCGAGCTGCCCGCTAAACCAACCACCCAAGCCCCGCCAGGTGGCTGCCGCTGCCCTGGGGGAAGAGCAATCATCGGAGGGACCCGAGGAGTATGAGCCGGACCAGCAAGGGTGGGAACCGGCCGCCATGGTCCTGGCATGCTTAGGGGGAAGGGACATGGTTCCGCGGGCTCCCCTACCCGCCAACACCAGAAAATATGGTCAGTGGGTGACCATTAATGGACAGAGAGCCGAGGCCTTGCGTGACACCGGCGCCAGCGTGACGGCCGTCCGCTGTCACCTGGTGAAGCCCGAGCAGATCCTGCCGAACATTCTCTGCCCCGTCCGCTCGGCAGATAACTCTGAGAGCATGTGTAAGATGGCCTGCGTCCCGTTTGAATGGGGGGGGGTCTCCGGCCTACTGAAGGTGACGGTCCGGGACGATGCCCCCGTGGACTGCCTCCTGGGGAATGACCTCGAGAGTTCCCCGTGGGCCACCGTCGAGAGAAGAGAGCACTTGGGGATGCTGGGCCTCCCGGACTGGGCCTGCATAACCACCCGATCCATGGCCGCCCGTGCCGCCCCCCGATCAGAAGAAACCGAATGGCCAGCACCTCCGCCCCCGGTTGCCCCCGTAGAGGACAACGGCGAGTCCGACCTCCCGGACCCGACTACCGAGGAAGACGCGCAACACCAGGACCTTCCGGATCTGGCTCAGTGGCGGCAAGAAGGGGGGCCCACCCAAGAACAGTTCCGCCAGGAACAAAAGACCTGTCCCTCCCTCGAGGGACTCCGCCAACAAGCCAGCACCCAAACCGCCGGGGACACCACAGGAACCCACTGGGTCTACTGGGAGAACGACCTGCTCTACAGCGAGCAAAGAATCGCCGAGCTGGGGGCCGGTCGAGTTCTGGTGGTACCGCTCCGCTTCCGAGACTTTCTGCTCAACCTAGCCCACGATGTCCCCCTGGCTGGACACCTGGGCCAGGACAAAACGTACAGTCGCCTGGTGACCCATTTTTTTTGGCCGAAAATGAGGAATGACGTCCTGAACCACTGCCGATCGTGCCCCACATGCCAAGCCAGCGGGAAGAGTGGCCGGAAGCTGAAGGCCCCTCTACAACCCTTCCCGGTGGTCACCACCCCGTTCGAGAGGGTGGGGATAGACATTGTGGGACCTCTGGACCCCCGCACGGCACAAGGACACAGGTTCATCTTGGTACTAGTGGACCATGCCACCCGCTACCCCGAGGCGGTGCCTCTACGGACAGTGACCGCTCCAGTGGTTGGCCGGGCCCTGATGGGGATCTTCTCCCGGGTAGGCTTCCCCTGAGAAGTCGTCAGCGACCGAGGCACGAATTTCATATCAAAGTACATGAAGTCCCTCTGGCAACAATGCGGGGTCACCTACAGATTCACGACCCCCTATCACCCCCAAGGGAACGGACTAGTGGAGCATTTTAACCGCACTCTCAAAGGGATGATTGGGGGATTGGAAGAACCTCTCCGTCGCCAGTGGGATGTACTGCTCCCGTGCCTCCTCTTCGCCTACCGGGAAGTGCCCCAGAAGTCCCTCGGTTTTAGCCCCTTTGAACTCCTATACGGACACCCTGTGCGAGGGCCCCTCAGCCTAGTCAAGGAAGGTTGGGAGATGGCCCCCCGAACGACCCCTCCAGACGTCTTCAAATACATCCTGGCCTTACGAAACCAGACACGGCGCTTCAGGGAGATGGCCAAGGCGAACCTCGAGGCCAGCCAGGAGGACATGAAGAGGTGGTATGATCACAATGCCTCCTCCGTTGAATTCGAGCCTGGGCAGCAAGTATGGGTGATGTCCCCCACCGAACCATGTGCCCTGCAAGACAAGTGGACGGGGCCCTTCAAAGTGGTCGAGCGCAAAAGCCCCGTCACTTACCTCATCGACATGGGGTCCTCCCGGAACCCCCTTCGGGTCCTCCACACCAACCGGCTCAAACCGCACTTTGTGCGCTCCGAACTAAGCCTCTTGATGGCTACAGACAGTGGCACAGAAGAAGACTCCGAGCCCCTCCCGGACCTCCTGAAGACTCAGGAGAAGGATGGCTCCGTGGACGGGGTCCGGCTCTCGGACGCCCTCACTTCAGAGCAACGCCAGGACTGCCGGAACCTCCTGCTGCAGTTCGCTGCCCTGTTCTCCCTCACCCCCGGGGTCACCCCCTGGTGTTTGCACGACGTAGACACCGGGGACAGACCCCCTGTCCGGCACCGGGCCTACCGCGTACCAGATCGGGTACGGGCCTGCATCCAGGAGGAAGTGGCCAAGATGCTCACGATCGGGGTCATCGAGCCCTCGGACAGTCCCTGGGCCAGTCCGGTCGTATTAGTTCCCAAGGCCGCTGCCCCCGGCTCCGCCCCTGAACTGAGATTCTGCGTCGACTACCGGGGCTTGAACGCTGTCACCCGGACCGACGCTCACCCCATCCCCCGAGCAGACGAGCTGATCGACCGGCTGGGGGCCGCCCGCTACCTTAGTATCTTCGACCTAACGGCGGGCTACTGGCAGATCGGCCTCACACCCAGGGCTCAGGAACGGTCGGCCTTCTCTACCCCCGATGGCCACTATCAATTTAAGGTCATGCCCTTTGGCATGAAGAATGCCCCCGCCACGTTCCAACGCCTTGTGAACCAGGTCTTGGCAGGGCTTGAAGAATTCAGCGCTGCCTGCCTGGACGATATCGCTGTATACAGCCGCCACTGGTCCGACCACCTCCGCCACCTCCAAGAGGTCCTGCAAGCCCTCCAGCGGGCCGGCCTCACCATTAAGGCCGGCAAGTGCCAGATTGGCCAAGGGTCTGTGACCTACCTTGGGCACCAAGTGGGGAGCGGGCTGGTGGCCCCACTACAACTTAAGATTGCTGCCACCCAGTCCTGGCAGCCCCCCGTCACCCAGACCGAGGTCCGAGCCTTCTTGGGGCTCACCGGCTACTACCGGCGGTTCGTGAAGGACTACGGCAGCATCGTGGGGCCCCTCACGGGTCTCACATCCAAGAACCAGCCGAAGCGGGTCAACTGGACTCCTGATTGTCAAGCGGCCTTCGAGGAGCTGAAGGCCGCCCTGTGCACCGCCCCGGTGCTCCAGGCCCCCGATTACAGTCGGGAATTTGTGGTGCAGACCGACGCCTCCGACCACGGCATCGGGGCCGTCCTCTCTCAGCTGAACCCCGAAGGTCATGACCAGCCGGTGGCCTTCATCAGCCGACGCCTCCTGGCCCGAGAACAGCGTTGGAGCACCATCGAGAGGGAGGCATTTGCAGTAGTGTGGGCCCTCAAAAAGCTCCGACCCTATCTCTTCGGTACCCACTTCCGGGTACAAACCGACCATCGACCCCTGCAATGGCTGATGCAGATGCGGGGGGAGAACCCAAAACTCTTGCGCTGGTCCATTTCCCTGCAGGGAATGGACTTCACCGTGGAGCACCGACCAGGCCAAGACCACGCCAACGCAGATGGCCTGTCCCGCTTTTTCCGCCTCGACGAAGAGAGTCCCCAAGGAGATGGGTGACTCTCCCCGCCTTCAGCTGGGGGGGACGCATGTTGGACAGGCCTCACAAACGGCTTGCTCCCTCCCCGCTTGCCGGGGCCCGAACCCCGGCCCACCTGGCATATCCCCGCAACAAGCACCTGTACTCCGTCTCCCGACGGACCCTCTGCCCTCGGACCCCTACTCATCACGGGGTCCAGCCCCATCGGCTTTCCCGGCCGGGTCAAGCCGCCATCTTGGGCCCTGCACCACGCGGCCGCATGGCCTCCCCTCGACCCCAACCCCAGGCCTGGCCGGCCCCGACATCCCGGCACCACCATCCACCCAGGAGGCGAGCGGACCACTTGGCAGGTCAATGGGAGAACGAAGTGTCAAGGGCTCTCCCCCGCCAGGTGCCGATCGCCCCCAGCTCCCCCAGGCACTGGCTCCACCCCCTGCTGGGTGTCTGGACACCTTCATCCCGGACCCTCCGACCTCCAAGTGCGAGGGTCCGGACATCAAAGGGCACCAGCCCTATAACTGGGGCAGCTCCGGAGCAGGAAGGCAGTTGTATCCTGGAGTCGAGAGACACCGAGTGAACTCAACCCTGAGGGACTACTGGCGCTGCCGTAGCCCGCTCTTGTGAACCATCGCCCTGCCTGCTGGCGCTGCCGCGGCCTTCTGCAACCTTCATCTTCCTGGGACCTGCTGGCGCTGCCGCGGCCCGTTGTAACGACCATCCTCACCGGGACCTGCTGGCGCTGCCGCGGCCTTCTGCAACAATCATCTTCCGGGGACCTGCTGGCGCTGCCGCGGCCCGTTGTAACGACCATCCTCACCGGGACCTGCTGGCGCCGCCGCGGACCGTATATCTTCCGGGGACCTGCTGGCGCTGCCGCGGCCCGTTGTATCGACCATCCACACCGGGACCTGCTGGCGCTGCCGCGGCCCATACCACCTAATCACCAAGCTCGAGGATTGTGAGCTCATCATCCCCTCATCCGAACTACCTGATTGGTAAATAGACTGTCCCGCTACCCCCTTCCCTACCTTGCGAGACTCTAATCGAGGGGACCCCTGAGTCCAGACCTCCTTGTACCATTTAACCGTACCTTAAATAAGTGCTTATAAAGAACACTGAACCTTATCCGTGTGTGATCTCTGTCTGTGGGGGGGAAGTTACTTGTCTGTACGATCACTGGAGACGGCTCTCCCCGGAGACCTCTCCTCCTGACCCCGGCCGACCCTCCCGGTCCATCTACCTTTTCTAACAGGGGTGGAAAAGAGGGCCGCCAAACAACCGTCAAAGGCCTCGTTGCCCGCACAGGCACACAGGTGCGTCGTCCAGGAGCTCGTCAGCTCAAAGCTCAAGGGAGCCATATTTGTAGAAACAATCGCAATGGACCGCACTCCGCTAGCCCCTCCTCCGGGTCGCCCCTGGGGAAGCTGGTACATGGAGTTCTTCAGTGGTTCACCCCAGTGGGTGCAAGTCAGTACTTGTTGAACTGATGATCTCTAACATGAAGTTCTTGAGTGGTTCACCCCAGTGGGTGCAAGTAAGTACTTGATAAACTGATGATCTCTAGACCCGATACATGTCCCGGGTTTTAAAATATCGCCCGAGACATGGCTCGGGTTTCGGGATAAACTTCCCTCCTCAGTAGAGAAAATAGTTAGGGGTGGAAAAGAGGGCCGCCAAACAACCGTCAAAGGCCTCGTTGCCCGCACAGGCCACAGGTGCGTCGTCCAGGAGCTCGTCAGCTCAAAGCTCAAGGGAGCCATATTTGTAGAAACAATCGCAATGGACCACACTCCGCTAGCCCCTCCTCCGGGTCGCCCCTGGGGAAGCTGGTACATGGAGTTCTTCAGTGGTTCACCCCAGTGGGTGCAAGTCAGTACTTGTTGAACTGATGATCTCTAACATGAAGTTCTTGAGTGGTTCACCCCAGTGGGTGCAAGTAAGTACTTGATAAACTGATGATCTCTAGACCCGATACATGTCCCGGGTTTTAAAATATCGCCCGAGACATGGCTCGGGTTTCGGGATAAACTTCCCTCCTCAGTAGAGAAAATAGTTAGGGGTGGAAAAGAGGGCCGCCAAACAACCGTCAAAGGCCTCGTTGCCCGCACAGGCACACAGGTGCGTCGTCCAGGAGCTCGTCAGCTCAAAGCTCAAGGGAGCCATATTTGTAGAAACAATCGCAATGGACCGCACTCCGCTAGCCCCTCCTCCGGGTCGCCCCTGGGGAAGCTGGTACATGGAGTTCTTCAGTGGTTCACCCCAGTGGGTGCAAGTCAGTACTTGTTGAACTGATGATCTCTAACATGAAGTTCTTGAGTGGTTCACCCCAGTGGGTGCAAGTAAGTACTTGATAAACTGATGATCTCTAGACCCGATACATGTCCCGGGTTTTAAAATATCGCCCGAGACATGGCTCGGGTTTCGGGATAAACTTCCCTCCTCAGTAGAGAAAATAGTTAGGGGTGGAAAAGAGGGCCGCCAAACAACCGTCAAAGGCCTCGTTGCCCGCACAGGCACACAGGTGCGTCGTCCAGGAGCTCGTCAGCTCAAAGCTCAAGGGAGCCATATTTGTAGAAACAATCGCAATGGACCGCACTCCGCTAGCCCCTCCTCCGGGTCGCCCCTGGGGAAGCTGGTACATGGAGTTCTTCAGTGGTTCACCCCAGTGGGTGCAAGTCAGTACTTGTTGAACTGATGATCTCTAACATGAAGTTCTTGAGTGGTTCACCCCAGTGGGTGCAAGTAAGTACTTGATAAACTGATGATCTCTAGACCCGATACATGTCCCGGGTTTTAAAATATCGCCCGAGACATGGCTCGGGTTTCGGGATAAACTTCCCTCCTCAGTAGAGAAAATAGTTAGGGGTGGAAAAGAGGGCCGCCAAACAACCGTCAAAGGCCTCGTTGCCCGCACAGGCGCACAGGTGCGTCGTCCAGGAGCTCGTCAGCTCAAAGCTCAAGGGAGCCATATTTGTAGAAACAATCGCAATGGACCGCACTCCGCTAGCCCCTCCTCCGGGTCGCCCCTGGGGAAGCTGGTACATGGAGTTCTTCAGTGGTTCACCCCAGTGGGTGCAAGTCAGTACTTGTTGAACTGATGATCTCTAACATGAAGTTCTTGAGTGGTTCACCCCAGTGGGTGCAAGTAAGTACTTGATAAACTGATGATCTCTAGACCCGATACATGTCCCGGGTTTTAAAATATCGCCCGAGACATGGCTCGGGTTTCGGGATAAACTTCCCTCCTCAGTAGAGAAAATAGTTAGGGGTGGAAAAGAGGGCCGCCAAACAACCGTCAAAGGCCTCGTTGCCCGCACAGGCACACAGGTGCGTCGTCCAGGAGCTCGTCAGCTCAAAGCTCAAGGGAGCCATATTTGTAGAAACAATCGCAATGGACCGCACTCCGCTAGCCCCTCCTCCGGGTCACCCCTGGGGAAGCTGGTACATGGAGTTCTTCAGTGGTTCACCCCAGTGGGTGCAAGTCAGTACTTGTTGAACTGATGATCTCTAACATGAAGTTCTTGAGTGGTTCACCCCAGTGGGTGCAAGTAAGTACTTGATAAACTGATGATCTCTAGACCCGATACATGTCCCGGGTTTTAAAATATCGCCCGAGACATGGCTCGGGTTTCGGGATAAACTTCCCTCCTCAGTAGAGAAAATAGTTATGGGTGGAAAAGAGGGCCGCCAAACAACCGTCAAAGGCCTCGTTGCCCGCACAGGCACACAGGTGCGTCGTCCAGGAGCTCGTCAGCTCAAAGCTCAAGGGAGCCATATTTGTAGAAACAATCGCAATGGACCGCACTCCGCTAGCCCCTCCTCCGGGTCGCCCCTGGGGAAGCTGGTACATGGAGTTCTTCAGTGGTTCACCCCAGTGGGTGCAAGTCAGTACTTGTTGAACTGATGATCTCTAACATGAAGTTCTTGAGTGGTTCACCCCAGTGGGTGCAAGTAAGTACTTGATAAACTGATGATCTCTAGACCCGATACATGTCCCGGGTTTTAAAATATCGCCCGAGACATGGCTCGGGTTTCGGGATAAACTTCCCTCCTCAGTAGAGAAAATAGTTAGGGGTGGAAAAGAGGGCCGCCAAACAACCGTCAAAGGCCTCGTTGCCCGCACAGGCACACAGGTGCGTCGTCCAGGAGCTCGTCAGCTCAAAGCTCAAGGGAGCCATATTTGGAGGAAACAATCGCAATGGACCGCACTCCGCTAGCCCCTCCTCCGGGTCGCCCCTGGGGAAGCTGGTACATGGAGTTCTTCAGTGGTTCACCCCAGTGGGTGCAAGTCAGTACTTGTTGAACTGATGATCTCTAACATGAAGTTCTTGAGTGGTTCACCCCAGTGGGTGCAAGTAAGTACTTGATAAACTGATGATCTCTAGACCCGATACATGTCCCGGGTTTTAAAATATCGCCCGAGACATGGCTCGGGTTTCGGGATAAACTTCCCTCCTCAGTAGAGAAAATAGTTAGGGGTGGAAAAGAGGGCCGCCAAACAACCGTCAAAGGCCTCGTTGCCCGCACAGGCACACAGGTGCGTCGTCCAGGAGCTCGTCAGCTCAAAGCTCAAGGGAGCCATATTTGTAGAAACAATCGCAATGGACCGCACTCCGCTAGCCCCTCCTCCGGGTCGCCCCTGGGGAAGCTGGTACATGGAGTTCTTCAGTGGTTCACCCCAGTGGGTGCAAGTCAGTACTTGTTGAACTGATGATCTCTAACATGAAGTTCTTGAGTGGTTCACCCCAGTGGGTGCAAGTAAGTACTTGATAAACTGATGATCTCTAGACCCGATACATGTCCCGGGTTTTAAAATATCGCCCGAGACATGGCTCGGGTTTCGGGATAAACTTCCCTCCTCAGTAGAGAAAATAGTTAGGGGTGGAAAAGAGGGCCGCCAAACAACCGTCAAAGGCCTCGTTGCCCGCACAGGCACACAGGTGCGTCGTCCAGGAGCTCGTCAGCTCAAAGCTCAAGGGAGCCATATTTGTAGAAACAACCGCAATGGACCGCACTCCGCTAGCCCCTCCTCCGGGTCGCCCCTGGGGAAGCTGGTACATGGAGTTCTTCAGTGGTTCACCCCAGTGGGTGCAAGTCAGTACTTGTTGAACTGATGATCTCTAACATGAAGTTCTTGAGTGGTTCACCCCAGTGGGTGCAAGTAAGTACTTGATAAACTGATGATCTCTAGACCCGATACATGTCCCGGGTTTTAAAATATCGCCCGAGACATGGCTCGGGTTTCGGGATAAACTTCCCTCCTCAGTAGAGAAAATAGTTAGGGGTGGAAAAGAGGGCCGCCAAACAACCGTCAAAGGCCTCGTTGCCCGCACAGGCACACAGGTGCGTCGTCCAGGAGCTCGTCAGCTCAAAGCTCAAGGGAGCCATATTTGTAGAAACAATCGCAATGGACCGCACTCCGCTAGCCCCTCCTCCGGGTCGCCCCTGGGGAAGCTGGTACATGGAGTTCTTCAGTGGTTCACCCCAGTGGGTGCAAGTCAGTACTTGTTGAACTGATGATCTCTAACATGAAGTTCTTGAGTGGTTCACCCCAGTGGGTGCAAGTAAGTACTTGATAAACTGATGATCTCTAGACCCGATACATGTCCCGGGTTTTAAAATATCGCCCGAGACATGGCTCGGGTTTCGGGATAAACTTCCCTCCTCAGTAGAGAAAATAGTTATGGGTGGAAAAGAGGGCCGCCAAACAACCGTCAAAGGCCTCGTTGCCCGCACAGGCACACAGGTGCGTCGTCCAGGAGCTCGTCAGCTCAAAGCTCAAGGGAGCCATATTTGTAGAAACAATCGCAATGGACCGCACTCCGCTAGCCCCTCCTCCGGGTCGCCCCTGGGGAAGCTGGTACATGGAGTTCTTCAGTGGTTCACCCCAGTGGGTGCAAGTCAGTACTTGTTGAACTGATGATCTCTAACATGAAGTTCTTGAGTGGTTCACCCCAGTGGGTGCAAGTAAGTACTTGATAAACTGATGATCTCTAGACCCGATACATGTCCCGGGTTTTAAAATATCGCCCGAGACATGGCTCGGGTTTCGGGATAAACTTCCCTCCTCAGTAGAGAAAATAGTTAGGGGTGGAAAAGAGGGCCGCCAAACAACCGTCAAAGGCCTCGTTGCCCGCACAGGCACACAGGTGCGTCGTCCAGGAGCTCGTCAGCTCAAAGCTCAAGGGAGCCATATTTGTAGAAACAATCGCAATGGACCGCACTCCGCTAGCCCCTCCTCCGGGTCGCCCCTGGGGAAGCTGGTACATGGAGTTCTTCAGTGGTTCACCCCAGTGGGTGCAAGTCAGTACTTGTTGAACTGATGATCTCTAACATGAAGTTCTTGAGTGGTTCACCCCAGTGGGTGCAAGTAAGTACTTGATAAACTGATGATCTCTAGACCCGATACATGTCCCGGGTTTTAAAATATCGCCCGAGACATGGCTCGGGTTTCGGGATAAACTTCCCTCCTCAGTAGAGAAAATAGTTAGGGGTGGAAAAGAGGGCCGCCAAACAACCGTCAAAGGCCTCGTTGCCCGCACAGGCACACAGGTGCGTCGTCCAGGAGCTCGTCAGCTCAAAGCTCAAGGGAGCCATATTTGTAGAAACAATCGCAATGGACCGCACTCCGCTAGCCCCTCCTCCGGGTCGCCCCTGGGGAAGCTGGTACATGGAGTTCTTCAGTGGTTCACCCCAGTGGGTGCAAGTCAGTACTTGTTGAACTGATGATCTCTAACATGAAGTTCTTGAGTGGTTCACCCCAGTGGGTGCAAGTAAGTACTTGATAAACTGATGATCTCTAGACCCGATACATGTCCCGGGTTTTAAAATATCGCCCGAGACATGGCTCGGGTTTCGGGATAAACTTCCCTCCTCAGTAGAGAAAATAGTTAGGGGTGGAAAAGAGGGCCGCCAAACAACCGTCAAAGGCCTCGTTGCCCGCACAGGCACACAGGTGCGTCGTCCAGGAGCTCGTCAGCTCAAAGCTCAAGGGAGCCATATTTGTAGAAACAATCGCAATGGACCGCACTCCGCTAGCCCCTCCTCCGGGTCGCCCCTGGGGAAGCTGGTACATGGAGTTCTTCAGTGGTTCACCCCAGTGGGTGCAAGTCAGTACTTGTTGAACTGATGATCTCTAACATGAAGTTCTTGAGTGGTTCACCCCAGTGGGTGCAAGTAAGTACTTGATAAACTGATGATCTCTAGACCCGATACATGTCCCGGGTTTTAAAATATCGCCCGAGACATGGCTCGGGTTTCGGGATAAACTTCCCTCCTCAGTAGAGAAAATAGTTAGGGGTGGAAAAGAGGGCCGCCAAACAACCGTCAAAGGCCTCGTTGCCCGCACAGGCACACAGGTGCGTCGTCCAGGAGCTCGTCAGCTCAAAGCTCAAGGGAGCCATATTTGTAGAAACAATCGCAATGGACCGCACTCCGCTAGCCCCTCCTCCGGGTCGCCCCTGGGGAAGCTGGTACATGGAGTTCTTCAGTGGTTCACCCCAGTGGGTGCAAGTCAGTACTTGTTGAACTGATGATCTCTAACATGAAGTTCTTGAGTGGTTCACCCCAGTGGGTGCAAGTAAGTGAGGTTTGTGGGGGGTTAATTTATGGTTTGGGGTGGGTGTGTCCTGGTTTCTTGTATAAGAGAAGGAGATGTGTGGTAGAGTGCTTAAGCTGCATTAGTTAAGCATGATGTTCAGGTTTTCTGTGAGGTCATTGGGGCTCCGTGCTCTGGGGTCGGCAGTTAGTGGCTAGATGTGCCTGGTATGACTGTGGTGTGGGGTTTTTCTCATGGTAAATAAATTACTTACAGATGAAGAAGAGTGTCCTTGAGTTACTACAATAGCACATAGTAAATACATCCGTAGTGTGCTGTTTACCAGGTGTGATATTGTCTACCCATTGTGAGTTTTGTTTCATGCCTCAGGGAGAGTGATAACACAGTAACAACACATGCTTTCCCTTGTTCAAAGATGTAAAACTCAGAATATTGTGGTACTTCCCAGATAACACACATTTTGTCAGGTTTCACCTGACAAAATTTGTCTTGGGGAAAAGCATTATTTACACATATCTTGGAATCCCGACCCAATAGCCCATTTGAGGACATTAACACACACTGTACATTTTAGCCATGACTCCTGCCTTGGGCAAACCTACATCTAGGTTGGTTTTCAGGATGGTAAAGTAAATTAGCTACATTTTGCAGGACCACCCCTAATTTCTTGGATACAATTCTCAGTTACGTTTACGAAAAATAAATACACATGCACTACATGTTCCATAATGAATTAAACTCTCACATCAGGGAACCAGTAACAAAAACTGCTGCCCATGGCCTGTGCAAGATAAAATAGAAAAAGGGCTGCAATTTTGTAATGCAAATGACTGTGGACAGTTGAAGACCATTTGCCAGACAGCAATTATGCCTCTCTTCATTTTTTGATTGCAACAATGGCAGCTAAATACCATACAATCCCTTTGCCTGGTGTGACATTTTCCTTGCTGAGAAACTAAATGTTAAAGTTTGTGAGAGAGAGAGAGAGAGAGAGAGAGAGAGAGAGAGAGAGAGAGAGAGTGCGTGTGTGTGTGTGTGTGTGTCAGACACAGACATACACATGCGCGCATATGTATATAAATCCAAATGTCATGCTCTGTTCCCAGAATCCAGTGGGCACGGTTTTAGATCATGGCGGATAGAGGAGACAGCCTTTACAAAGCTGTCTCTACCACGTAATGCCTTTACCATGTTGCCTTTACCACTAATTGCCTTTACTATGCAATGCCTTTACCACCCAAGGTAAGTATATTTAAGGAAAGTGTGTGTGTGTATATATTTTTGGGAGGTAGGTGTGTATGTACATATATATACATATATACAGACACACATATATATACACACACACACAAGGAGGGAGCGAGTGTAACCCAGCGCGAAAGGCATCTGAAGAAGACACATGCCGAAATGCATTATGCCTTGCAACAGTGAATTAAAGGGTCGCCTTGATTTTCCTGCTGTGTCCTCTGGTCTCTTCTTCGAAGTGATCCTTTCTGTATATATATATATATATATATATATATATATATATATATATATATATATATATATATATATATATATATGTATATATCACTTAAAAAACCATAGGTTTCACACATGTTATAGTTAGGTGGATATTTCACTCGTAAAAAACCAATGAAATTCCCCCGTTATAGTTAGTTCAGATAGCTATAACTCGCGCGCCCGCAATCCACTGCTCATGACGTCACACATTACATCACTCATGACATGGTCAGTGGCATCACTCATGCCATCACTGATGACATCATCCTTGTGATAGAGTGGCGGTCGCGCGAGTTATAGTTATCTGAACTAACTATAACGAGGGGAATTTCATTGGTTTTTTACGAGTGAAATATCCACCTAACTATAACATGTGTGAAACCTATGGTTTTTTAAGTGAATTTGCAAGGTTTTTAAATGCTAATTCCTAACTATAACGTGTGTGAAACCTATGGTTTTTTCAGTGAATTTGTACGTTTTTTTAAATGCTAAGTTATGTATGTATTATTTTTTTTATATATATTTATTTTACAATAAACTACGTATTAAAAAAAAAAGTAAATTTTTTTTTTTGGTTTTTCACTGTGCGCGCACGGTGCGCGCACCCCCGCGATTTTTTTTAAAGAAACTTTAAATGTTTTTTCTGCCTTTGGGGTCCTTCAGGGACCCCCTGACAAAGGCTAGGGGGTCAGGAACTCTCTACCCTGCCCTCTTTTCACGTTCGCCACCTTCCTTTTTCACTCTCGCACTGAAAACAAACAAAATGGCGGCCGACACTTCCTGATTTCGACCGATTCGAACGTTGACTAACATGTAACCACCAATCAGAATTACGCTTGCGCACGTTAGGGTGCTCTCACGGTGCGTGCACGGTGCTTGCACGGTGCGCGGCTATAGATATGTATGTGCTTTTAACTGCAATTTTCTCAGGAACTACTGAACAGATTGACTCCATATATGCAAAAGGCACATCCCTGAGCTGAGGACTACCTCTCTGCCAAATTTCAAGTAATTCTGTTCAGCCGTTCGGGCTGTACCTTGGACTAAAGGTCCCTATGGAAAATTGCATGGGGAAAACGCGTTTTGGGACCCCCCTTTTTTCTCAGCCCCCGCTTGACGAATCCCCTCAAGACTTTCAGGGTAATAGCGGAGCGGAGCGCCCCACCAATTTTGAAAATTTCTCGAGGATTCGTCAACCGGCGCCAAAGTTATTCCAAATAGAATGTTGCGGATTTCCTATGGAAACACGGTCCTAACTATAACTATCTACTGGCGACCGCCAGTAGATAATATATATATATATTATCCTTAATAAGATGCGTCTATGAGTGGACCCAAGTCTGTCCCGGAAAAGGATTCCTTTTCTAGACAGACTTAGATTCACTTGTAGACGCATCTTATTAAGGATATTGACCGGTAGCAGAGTGGATGAGAGCGAACTACTTGAAGCTTGACTCTGACTAGACGGAAGTACTGGTCTTCGGAAATAAGACCTTGGTACTCTACCTGGTGTCCAACAGAGCTAAGACAAACACCCACTGACCACGTCAGAAATCTGGAGATCATCATGGATGACAAGCTCGACATGAAAGAACAAGTCAATGTATAAAGCACTGCCTGTTTCCACACCCTACAAATTCTTTGAAAGATCCTCCAATGGCTGCCACAACACTCCAGATGAACTCATCACAAGAAGTGCTATGGCAACACACTCTATTCTGGAATCTTCAAGTAGGTCCTACACAAACTTCAGACCAACTGGAACGCTTCCTCAAGAATCATACTCAATTTACCATATTGCAACCACATCTTACGCCACCTCAGTGAACTCCACTGTCTCCCCATTCACAAATACAACCAATTTAAACTCCTTACACACACATAAAAAGCACTGGACAACACTAAACTAGCATACCGGAACCATCGCAAGGGCTTTTACCAGCCCACCAGGTACCTAGGCTCAGCCTCACACTCACTCACAAACCCCCCATGTTCACAAAAATAGAGTAGGAGGTCATACATCGCACCCAAAACATGAAACAATCTCCCACAGCACATCAGGGCCTCCTCCTTGCTTCTTGAGTTTAGCAAGAAGGTGAAGACCTGGCTCTTCGAATAACACTGCGGGGATCACATCCCTACACACCGGCTCAAGTACCTGAATACCCTCAAGGGTGATTAGTGTGCTATACAAATCGACATAAGATAAGACAATAATAAGGAGATTAACAAGATATTAAAATATAATCCGGCTCTTGTTAGTTAGCTTCTTTTTCCTGAGCCACTTAAAAAATGGTGTACTGAGCATAGTGGGTATGTGAGTAATGGTGTACTTTGTATACCATAACTAGTGAATTTCCACGGT
The DNA here is from genome assembly GCF_964204655.1 of Triturus cristatus. Taxonomy (NCBI): domain Eukaryota; kingdom Metazoa; phylum Chordata; class Amphibia; order Caudata; family Salamandridae; genus Triturus; species Triturus cristatus. The sequence continues at coordinate 525,035,725 of NC_140580.1, forward strand.
TTTTCAAGTTTGTATTTGCAAAACCATATCTAAACTTTATCATTGTTTTCCTGTTAATTTATTCGTTTTTTTATGATGCACTTTATTCACCTGCCATGTACCCATGCGTCTCTCTGCACAGACTATGGCCATTGCTGTTCACTGCAGGTCGGGCACAGGGCCTGGTCGAAGGTCATGCGCATCAAGGATCAGCCGCCCATGGCAGGTTGGCCTTAGAGCATTCCCTTATACTAGGTCTGCATTCAACCTCCACCCGTGCATGGCCAAAGGCTGTACATCACAGGGTTGGCTGCCCGTAGTGGGTTGACACATGGCATGCCTTTGACCAGGATCTGTGGCCAACTCCTTCAGTGGGTTGGGCGTAGGCCCTGTGGACAAACTCTGCTGCAGACAGTCAAAGGTTGTGTACAGCAGGGCGTGGCCACCAGTGATGGGATGGGTGCAGGATCTTAGCCTGAGCAGGCCAGACCCTATGATCAACGTCCAATGTGCTTGGCCAGAGGCTGTGCGCAGCGCAGGAACAGAATAAAACTGATCATAAAAAGCCCTAGAAAATCATTGAATTAACACGGTGAGTCATATATATGACAAAGATCTCGGCTGAGATCGAAACGCGTTGTTTGTCTGCTGAATAAACCCACAATATTCACAATTGCAAACCGGAGTGGCTCGTTTTTTCTGCAGCGATCGCAGGATTCTCTTTGTATATATATATATGTATATATATACACACACATACATATCTATATACATATAGACAAATATGTACATATATATACATATAAATATATATTTATAGAAGGAGCACTCCTTTGACATGCCAATATTTTGCACTTGCAAGAATTTGCACATTGTTCAATTTGCACATTTGTTTGATCTGAGTAGTTGTCATGTTGCTTTTTGCACATCTTTAGCAATAAGCAATCGGTACTTCATACTAGAATGTAAGTGTTACTACTCTAAGGGATAATTGTCCATGAATGATTCTCAAATGCTGATATAATTTGACATATTGTCAATGTTGCCATTTTGCACAATCAGTTTTTTTGCATACAATGTACAATACTTGTAATTACTGAGTTCAGTTTGATATGTCTTATGGCCACATGTGTATATACATTTGGTATTTCTTTTATATCTATTGGCCTGAATGTCACGTGTCGTATGCACTTGCATTTCTCGGCTTCCACCTTTAGCGTCATGTGATCAAGGCCTCCGTGTTGAGGCCGAAACGCGTCATGGTGGTTCGAGGTGCACTTATGGAAGAATAAAATCACCTTGCACTGAATTGTTCTGGGTCCGTGTTCGTCTTTTCCTGGGAATGTGGAAGCAGTAGACGAAGTTCCTCTCATGTTTAATTACACCGTTAGGCTTCCTCGGTGTTTCATGGACCCCTCCTTCTAAAGGGCCGAGCGTCAGGAAGCCAGCCTCCAGTAACCCGGAAGCATCCTTGTGTTCCAGTTTGGTTCAGCCGTGGCAGCCCCCGGTTTGCCGGATTCACCTCTAACGTCAGCTGCAGGCTGAAGTCGGATAATCATACTCAGCCTTGAAGTCTGCGAAGGTAGGCGCTGTAGATTTCTCTGCCGGTGAAGGAGTTTGCTCGACTGGGCTGTCACCGTTATTTCAGCAAGTGCACAGCCAGTTGTTGTTTGTTTAACGCCATCGAATTTTAGTGTACCATGTCCACCGACACTGTGAGAAGCCGCGAGGAGGCGGCAGCTCAGATGTTTGACGATGCTCCAGTCACAGAGACATTAAACACAGTGCTCACAGATACTGGTAAATCATATGGTACTGAGTTGAAGGATACTTTCAGACAATTGGAGAAAGCAATGCGCACAGAGCAATCTAAATGGTGGGAGCATAAGTCTCTCTCACGCTATTTGGAGGTGGGACGTATTCCACGCGGTCTCCGCATAATGTTGGCTCCTAGCTATGAGAACCCCGACCCCAATATGTTATCAGAGTGGGCCGAAAGTAATCTTGATTCATCTTGTAGATTGGTGAGAATATTGGTTAAATATGCGGAGAGCGATATGAAAGCTGCACAGATCAAAATTGCGGGACTAAATGAGCAAATATTAAAGATTGGAGATTTGGAATCAGAGAAGAGATTCCGTGAAGAGATGCATATCCGGTTAGCTAAGGAAGAGGACATTATAAAAAAGTGCAAAGCATTTAAGTTTCAGAGGGATAAGATGGACTATCAAAATGGACAGGTATTTACATTTGCCAAAAAGTTTGATTCTTTCAAAAGGGCCAATGTATCAGGGCATTTGCTTACAGCACCACACGGTGCCACAGTCCAGTCATCTTCATCTATCTCTGATCTAAGCTCTGTACCTGGCAGTGAATCTGAGAATGAACAAGCTACTACTAGCTCACGGTTGGGGTTTACAAAAATTTTCCCTGGGCCAGGAGTTAGACTGTCTGCGCCAAGACCGCAGACAGACTCTCAGACCCCGGGTTTCAAATCGAAAGACAGACAAAGAGCAAACACCAAGCGTCGTGAGCGCAGAGAAAGCCGCAAAAGTAGACAACGGCGGCAAACCGTCCTCCAAGAAACAACAGAAGAAATGGATTCGAAAATGAGTCCCCTTGCTGACAGTCCCCTTTCCATCATTAACCTTTCCGACATGCATCTCACGACCGCTGAAAATAACATTCTATCTTTAGGGTTGTCCTTTTGCCCATCTAATAATTTCAACTACACGCAGACCCGCATTGATCTATACAAGTTCATTCGCAAACTCAAACTTAGGAAGTTCCACCTTCTGAATACATCTAAACGCGCAACTCCAGAGACCATAACTGTTGCTAATTTCAGTCCATCTTGCTCCACGATAGGGGAATATGAGTTACTTCGTGACTTACAGGATTTGCACAGGGAAGGCACACTAGATCAAAACCCTCCCGAGTATGACCTACAGCCAAGACTGGATTTGCCTGGATGTTCTGGTTTCAAACCTAAGTCTAAATTCAACCCCATTATGGTACATGATAACATCGACATCTATAACGACTTGGTTATTTCCCAGCTTAAAAAGTTGCATATTTCGACCCTGCAAGCTCAAAAGCAATGTCAGAGACAGAACAACTGCTTTGGTAGTGTAATGAAAAAATTGCAAGGCAATGACAATGTGGTAATCCGTCAATCTGACAAGGGGGGCAATATTGTCTTCTGGCCTAAATCCATGTACATGGCCGAGACTCTTCTCCATCTAAATGATCGTCAATGTTACAGACGTGGCGATTGGCAGGCACTCAATCGAGCCTGGAATGACCTCAATGCCAAGTTGTTATCATGGAAAAGCATGGGCTTGCTTAGTGGTGATGAATTCAAGTTTTTAAAAACCAACTACCCGGTAATCCCTGTTTTCTATCTGATTCCTAAAGTACACAAAGACTCGGCTAAACCCCCGGGGAGACCCATCATCTCCGCAAGAAACAGCATGATGGAAAATATTTCACGTTACATTGATTTCTTTCTTCAGGAACATGTAAAGAGCCTACCCTCTTACTTACAAGATACGGGGGACGTTTTGAGAAAGATAGGAACTGTAACCTGGCATGATGACTATCTTCTGATGACACTGGATGTCACGGCTCTTTATACCAGCATCCACCATTTGGATGGAATTAGGGCAGTGGAACATTACTTGCGGACCAAACCTGTTCACATGTTACAACACAGTAAAATGCTGATTGAGATGATTCAGACCTGCTTGAATAACAATTACTTTCTTTTCCAGAGTCAGGTGTATCAACAGATGAGAGGCGTGGCTATGGGGGCTTGCTTCTCCCCCAGTTACGCCTGTTTACACATGGGACTGTGGGAGGAGCAGGTCCTCAGGGCCCATTTCGGCTATGTCGTCGATAACCATATAATAGCTTGGTATTGTTACATAGACGATTTGTTCATAATCTAGAGAGGGTCTGAAGCCACAGCTAATGTGTTTGTTGAAGAAATCAATGTGAACAATCTGAACCTGGTATTCACAGCATCTGTGAGCAATGTTTCTGTGGATTTCTTGGATACAGAAGTGTTTATCAGGGATAGTCACTTAGAGACCAAATTACATCGTAAGGTCACGGCAGGCAATACAGTTCTGCATGCTTCCAGCCATCACCCCGACCATCTGGTGCGCAGTATCCCCTACGGGGAAATGCTGCGCATCAGACGGATCTGTAGCCGGGACACTGATTATGTGGAGGCCCAATTGGAAAGCAGGCAACGCTTTATGAGCAGAGGTTATACTGCCAAGGTGCTTGATTTAGCGATAAAGAAAGCGAATTCTATTCCTCGCCCTGCAGCACTTAAATGCCGTTCTGTTTCCACTGTTTCATCTGAACCGTCTGGCTCCACTGTAGAGCCACCGAGGCTTATCACCACCTACAATCGACAACACAGTAAGGTGTGCATGATTTTCAACAAAAATTGGCCGTTGGTTCGAAACGATCCGATTATTGGTGACCTGTTGCCTAAATCCCCAGCTATCACATTTCGTAGGTCTCGTTCTATGAACGATATGCTGGTGAAGAGCAGCCCTGAGGTCAGTACCAGCAACTCATGGTTACAGAGTTCTAAAGGCTTTTTCAAGTGCGCAAGCTGCAAAGCTTGTAAAATTGGAAAAAATATGACATCCTACAAAACTCCTTTCAGTGATGTTCCGGTCTTGATATCAAAGAAACTAACATGTAAAACGGAATTTGCCGTGTATGTGCTGGAGTGTGTGTGTGGCCTGCAGTATGTTGGTAGTACCAAGTTGCAGGTTCACAAACGCATTCTCCAGCACATGCGGGCGATTAGCAATAACGATGCAGCGTACCCTGTTGCGAGGCATTTTAAAGAGACCCACGGGAACTGTATGGACTTTTTAAGCTACTTTGTAGTAGACACAGTCCCACGGCTACGCCGGGGGGGGGGTGACCGTGAGTCCTTGCTCAGGCAATTGGAGACCAGATACATCCTTGAGCTGGACTCTAGAACCCCCAATGGCCTCAACTCTAGTGAAGATCTTTTTACCTGTCTGTAATGGTATCTAGCACTTTGTGAATTAATTGACAGCTATAATGGTTAAAAGTGGGTCAGTTTTTGTCTTCCAATATGGTTTCAGCGAAGTTTATTCTTGCTGGCTGTTTATCTGTGCATAAAGACACAGCTTAAAACGTCATCCTCTTAGCTGTCTATGTATTTTTCAATTTTACTCCTCCTTTTTGTATATACATTTCACTAATGCGTGACTCTTTCCAGGCAGATTAGATATTAGTTGTATAAGGTTTCCTGACCCGATACAATGGTAAGGTTTTTTCATACATTCTCTGGGCAATATTTTTATTTAGTATATCTTTTCCTATTTTTTAAGAAGCTGGTGCTCTTAATCAACAAGTTTGATAAATTTAACAACTAGGGTGGCCGATATTGGTATTTGTCCAGTACATTTTCTAGAGTTGACAAATGGGGAGAAGCAGGGGATGTATTAACATCTATTGTGTGGTTTTTGTTTACTCCTCTACAATGCCATGAAATTAACAGTTGGAGACCTGAAAGATAATTTTGATAATTCACGTGGCCAAAAAGAATGAAAAGTATAAATGTTGTAGCATTACTGTCTTGCACTAAAGTTGATCGCATTTGCACTTTAGCATGTTGGACACTATGATGGTACTGCCTCACTATGAGGAGCACTCCTTTGACATGCCGATATTTTGCACTTGCAAGAATTTGCACATTGTTCAATTTGCACATTTGTTTGATCTGAGTAGTTGTCGTGTTGCTTTTTGCACATCTTAAGCAATAACCAATCGGTACTTCATACTAGAATGTAAGTGTTACTACTCTAAGGGATAATTGTCCATGAATGATTCTCAAATGCTGCTATAATTTGACATATTGTCAATGTTGCCATTTTGCACAATCAGTTTTTTTGCATACAATGTACAATACTTGTAATTACTGAGTTCAGTTTGATATGTCTTATGGCCACATGTGTATATACATTTGGTATTTCTTTTATATCTATTGGCCTGAATGTCACGTGTCATATGCACTTGCACTTTTAATTTCTCGGCTTCCACCTTAAGCGTCATGTGATCAAGGCGTCTGTGTCGAGGCCGAAACGCGTCATGGTGGTTCGAGGTGCACTTATGGAAGAATGTGGAAGGAGTAGACGAAGTTCCTCTCATATATATATATATGTACCACTGCCGAAGTAAAAGAGTTCATTGATTGTATTAACAGCAATGATCTGAACCTTAAATTTACAGAAACCATTAGCAGATCATCAGTAACTTTTTTAGACTTGGAAGTGTACGTTACAAATGGAAGCATCCACACGAGAACTTATAGGAAAACCACTGCAGGAAACTCGATTCTTCATGCAGGGAGTTTCCATCCACAGTGTTTAAAAAAGAGCATCCCCTATGGAGAACACATAAGAATCAAAAGGAACTGCAGTGAGAGTACTGAATTATTGAAAGCACAAACTGAACTCAATTTGAGATTCTTACAAAGGGGCTTTGAGACCACTACCTTAAATCAGGTTTTAAAAAAAGTTGAAGTCTTGCAAAGGAATGAACTCCTTTCTATACCCAGTGAACAAACTGTTAAAATCAAAAGAGAAAGGGGTGATGCAACAAGGTTAATAACTGGCTTTTCAGCATATCAAACAGATGTTAGACACAGCCTTACCAGGCATTGGCATTTACTTAAAGGAGACCCAATTTTGAATGACCTTATTCCCAATAGACCACTAGTAACATTCAGAAAGGCTAAATCGATGAGAGACGAACTGGTGGTAACTAGCCCAGAATTAAAATGTAAACATACTTGGCTAAAGCCCAGTCCAGGCTTTCATCGATGTTTTAAATGTAAAGCCTGCAAATTTGGGAAAAACGAAACACAGGTCATGTCAACATTGATAAAAAATCCATGGAAGATTAGGCACTCACTTAACTGCAGAAGTGAATTTGTGGTTTACATTATAAAGTGTACGTGTCCTAAGCTGTATGTTGGCAGCACAATTCATATGGTGCATGTTCGTATCTTGCAGCATTTGAGGGCCATCAATAATAAGGATCCGAATTATGCAGTTGCCCGACATATGCATGAGATTCACAGTGGTAATGCGAATTAATTGTGTTATTTTGCCATAGACCAGGCCCCAAAATCCCGGAGGGGAGGAAATAGAGAGCGTGTATTGAGGCAATTGGAATCAAAATATATTATGCTGTTTAACACAAAAATGCCAAATGGTTTAAACTCAGAGGAAGATCTGTATGTCCATTTATAATCCATCTTCTCTTAACCAGATCCGTATATTGTTTGTTTTTAAATTGTATTTGGTATACAATTAATATCTTTTAAGGTCATTACTCATTGTACACAATTATTGCCAATCTAGTTGAGGACTAGTAACCTTTTTTCTGAGGGCTTTGATATTCCATAATAAATTACCGGCCAGTCATTTTAGCCATGAAGGATTAATTTTACAGAAAATAGATTTTGTATATAGAAGCACTTGCACTTTTTGTACATAATAGACTATTTAGTTCAGAAACCTACGTGGCAGCCTTATATGATCAAAAATGGAATATGAACTCAAATTGAGCTTGGAAAGTTCTAACATCTGTATTATGCAAAAATAGCTCTTGTCTATATCTAATAGATACTTATCGTGTTGCTTTCCTCCATTCTAAAGTCTTCAAATTGGTTTATTTTCTAGATATTATTCATAATAAGAAAAAATTAAGAAAGAAATTGTAACAATGAAGAACAGTCTGAAAGTGAAGCAACTAATAGACAGACGTCAACATATTTTTCTATCTAAGAATTCCAATTGAAAATGCTATGCAGATGATAACAGGATTGGAACAAATTAGTGGTTACTCTTTGATATCCCATCAATTTATACAGTAACTGATTGGCAATTGATGAATATATGATTACACTGTGTAAATATTTTATCACTGGCGAAGGAGAATTTATGAATCAATTTGTTGTGGATTTAAAGGTATATGACACAGTTACGTTCTAGGCTAAAAAATAATTTAGGGCACTTGTTCAAAACCCGTGATTAAGAATCTATAGATTTTTTATTGTTATGCAATACGTGAAATGGTTTTTGCACTTTTTTGCACTTGCACTTTATTCTAAATGAGGTTAAGGCACTATGTCACTTTATTTGTAAAATAATGCTTACAAAAACATCTGTTGGAAATTTTAGAAAAGAAATCTCAAATGTAGTTTTCTTCTTTTAAAATGATGTCCTTATTTCACATGCATATTTATCCAAGAATGTTAACATTTTTGTTCTGATAGTATTCAATTAGCCCAGAGAAAGAACACACACCATTATGAAGTAATAGGTGGTGTAGGACATTTTCTGTTTAAATAAAGTTTTTCTGTGTCAGGCAAAAAATGAAAACGAAAAGGTTGTATCTAGATAATCCACATGTGAATAACAAGTCTTTCCTTACTGTTTAATAAGCCAGTGATTGGTGTAGAATCACCATGTGACCTTTTTTTGTATTCAACTTTTATGTATTTTAACCCACATTCTGAATTCGTTCCTCGTTGCATGATTAAGGCAGGTGATGCCGAAACGCGTAGCAATGGAGTGATACTATTAAATCTGTGAATCCAGTAATGGTCGCTGGTGTCGGTGTCCTTTCTTTTGTGGAAGATTGGAGTTGGTGGTTGATATATATATATATATATATATATATATATATATATATATATATATATATATATATATATATATATATATATATATATATATATATATATATATATATATATATATATATATATATATATATATATATAGAAATTCAATGATCCTGGATCCCTTGAAGCATACTCCACAAGTCACACAGGTACAAACCACAAAAGTGCGCCGTAGAAAGTTTAAACGTGCTTAATTTATTCTTCCATTTGTCAGCATGACGCGTTTCGGCTGTGAACTCACAGCCTTGATCACATGACCCCCCGGTGAAGCACCTGATTTATATACTGTGACAGATTGGATAATCAGAGCTGCGTGACGGTTAGTGCAAGGAGCTAAACAAAATACTTACAATTAGACAAGTAAATGTTTAAAATTCATAAATATATAAATAACATAATAAATACATTATCACTGTTAAATATATAAAAAGTGAAAAAATACAAAATGTATAAAAACCCATTAAGTAAAAAAAGACTAATCTTTTTTTTGCATAAGCAGTTTTAGTAGACAGCCTAAATCTGGAGTCTAATTGTGGTCAAGTGACCTGAATTAATGCTCCTACATATGAATTGTCCTATTGCACTGTCCCAGTCACGCATATAAATAAAGTGCTAATGCTAAAATCCAAAATTATTTAAACAAACTATTAAATTGAAAAATCAATAATGATATTAAAATTCATATCATATCCAATTTGTCCCATGAATAAAAGGAAGAAAAATAGTGGCAAATAAAATTCATATAATGCATGATTGTGCAAATTATATATCTAAATGCTTAAATCACCAATTTCCTCGATTCGGAGTAAATGTACTACCCATTAAGATCAAAAAATACGATCATAATGATTAAAAAATCATCTCATAAAGATTCATACAATAAATAAAATCATCAAAAATCGTGTAAAACATGACTGACCTGAGCCCCCTTCAGAAAATATTTGGTAATCAATTAACAATGCAGTGTAAAACATGCCTGAATGCATCTGATAAAATCAAAACACATAATCCATATTTAACCCATCAAAGAACTATAAAAAGTTATGGAGATCTTCCCCTGTATTCAGTCCTTTAGGGATTCTTGTATCTAATAGAAGAATGTATTTGGACTCCAATTGCCTTAACTGTTTTTCTCTGTTTCCGCCCCTCAAATTCTTTTGTACAGAGTCAATGACAAAGTAACATAGATCATTTAGGTTTTTGTTGTGCACCAATTTAAAATGTCGTGCTACTGGGTAACTATCGTCTGCATTGACTATTGCCCTAAGGTGTTGAAGGATGCGATTAAAAACTTGTAATTTAGTGCTTCCCACGTACTTCATTTTACAAGTGCATTCCAATACATACACTGCATAGTCTGTACGGCATGTCAGAGGCTTCTGAATTTTGATAGGGTTGTTGTCAAATACACTGCAATATTCTGTAGTATTCTTGCCAAATTTGCAGGCCCTGCAAGAAATACATTTACGGAAACCTGTTTTCGTGGATAACCAGTTGCTAGGGATAATTACCTCAGGGCTAGACTTAACCAGAGCATCCCTCATCGAGGGAGCTCTTCTAAAGGTGATCAGAGGTTTATCAGGCAAAAGAGGGGCCAAAGTAATGTCTGTTTTTAACAAAGGCCAATGTTTAGTTAAAATACCTCTTATTTTCCTCTCTTCTACACTGAACGTAGTTATTAGCCTAGTTCCATCTTGATCATCTCTAAGCACACCATCTGGGTTTTTTCTTTTGGATTGAGCAACAGTATTAAGACATTCCTCTCTGGTATGGTTATTGGCTTTAGTTCTGGCCAATTCTAGCTCTTTCATATTATATCCATGGGCAAGAAATCTGTTGAGGGACTCAAGTTGGCATTTTTCTAGGTCAGAGTTTGAACTGCAAATTCTGCGCATACGTAAAAATTCACCGTATGGGATGCTTTTAATAAGATGGCCAGGGTGGGCACTGCTAGCGTGTAAAATCGCATTTCCCGCTGTTTTCTTTCTATGCAATTTAGTTTGAATAACTTTATTGTCAATGTAAATTTCAACATCTAGAAATTGGACAGAGGATTTACTAATATCGGCAGTGAATTGTAAATTCAAACTATTGATGTTCATCATGTTGAGAAAAGATTTAGCCGATTCAGGGGTACCTTTCCAAATCAAACATATGTCGTCTATGAACCTCCAAAATCTAATTATATTGGAGTCAAAGATTAGTTTATGGGTTCCTCTGAGGACATGCTCCTCCCACCACCCAACATGGAGACATGCATAGGTTGGGGAAAAGCATGCCCCCATAGCAACTCCTCTCTGTTGCCGGTAAATCTCTTTGTTGAAAAGAAAATAGTTATTCTCTAGGCAGATTTGTATCATTCGTAATATCATACCATTATGTTGACTAAATTCAATGTTACGCTTATCTAAAAAGTATTTTACAGCTGTTAAACCATCAGCATGATGAATGCTAGTATATAAAGTACAAATATCCATGACCACCAGTACATAGTCCTCTTCCCAAGTTACTTCATTCAATTTAGACAAGAAGTGTCCAGTGTCTTTGATGAAAGAGGGAAGGTTTTCTACTGATTCATGCAGAAAATGGTCCACATACTTGGACATAGGTTCCAGGAGGCTTTTTTGAGCTGAAATAATGGGCCGTCCTGGTACTGGTGTAGACTGTTTATGAATCTTAGGTATAAAGTAAAGTGTGGGAGTAACCGGAAAGTCATTTTTAAGGAAGCTGAATTCTTGCTTGCTTAATAAACCTTCCCTCTTCCATTGGTTAAGCTCTTTGAAGACAAACTCCTTGAGGTTTTTGATGTCATTAAATGATCCTTTACTATAGCAGTTTATGTCCTCCAAATGACGTTTCGCCTCTTCCATATAGAGAGTGCGCGGCCAAATGACGATATTGCCACCTTTGTCTGCTTTGTTAATGATGAGATTAGAGTTACTCCTTAATTTTTTCATCAACTTAGCATATTGCTTTTCCATGTATTTGTATCTTTTATGTTTTCTTGATGATACAGTATGCAATGTTTTCAGATCTTCAATTACTATGTCGTTGAAACTGTCAATAACATCTTTTGGAATAAGAGGTATAAATGTGGAGGCTGGTTTAAAATGACTATAGCATGGAAGGTTGTTGGTTATACCCATTGATGCCAATTCTTCCTGCGTTGAACCAGTACCACTTTCTTCATTCCTGGATAATGCATGTACTGTTTTGAGCATGCTGGTGTCTGCTACTTGGAATTTGCTCCTAGGGCGCTCTTTCATAGTTATAGTTGATGCTTGATCTTGTATTCTGTGATATATATATTCACTGAAAAAACCATAGGTTTCAGGGGTGTTATAGTTAGCTGGACTTTTCACTTGTAGAAAACCATTGAAATTCCCCCGTTATAGTTAGTTCAGCTAACTATAACTCGCGCGCCTGCAATGCACTGCTGATGACGTCACATATTACATCACTCATGACATGGTCAGTGACATCACTCATGACATCACTGATGACATCTCAAATGACATCACTGATGACATCACTGATGACATCATCCAGTGAATGTCTGTTTTTCTGAAAATTAAATATGTTTTATATATGTATATCTCAAGGTCGATGGAAGAATAAATAGGTATATAAGTGTCTAAATGAATGATTTGTTTTTGAAAAATTGATTGTGTAACTGACTGATTAAGTGTATCATAGTGAATACATGGCTTAGTGAGTAATGTTTAAATATGTAAATATCTGTATCAGTCTCTCACTTTGTGTATAAGTGGCTGCATGGGTTGGTGAGTAGCTACATGGATGTCTATATAGGTTATTAGTTGGTTTTTTGAGTATCAGTCTGAGTGTCTGCATGGTTCGGTGGGGGGTATTACGTAGTGCATAGGTGCATGAATGAGTGACTCACTGTTTGTATGTGTTGAAGACAGCATGTGTGCAGGACTGTATGGGTGGATGAGTGTGTGTATGGGTGTGTTAGTGAGTGAATGACTGTCTCAATAGTGTCTTTATGAGTAACTACATATGTTTTAAACTAGTATATGTGACTATTGGTGTATATAAGTGAGTATATGTGAGAGTGAGAGATTGAAAGAGTTCCTGTATGAATAAGTATGTGTTTCTATAAGTGATTGTTTAAAAGACTAAGTATGTGTACGTTTCCGTAGAAGTAAGTGTGGTGGTGTGTGTATAACTGTATATGCAAGTAAATGTATGTTTGATTCTTTATTAGCATGAGTGACTATGTGTGTGAGTAACTCTATGGATGAGTGGCATTGTGTAACAGGATGTATAGGTGTATGAGTACATATGATGAGTGAGTACATGTATGAATGACTGTATAGGACTGTTGGTGAATGAGTGGATGTGTATGTGGATCTTAGAATTACTGAAGAGGTTGTTGTTACTGGTATTGGAATGTCCATTGTTTTGAAAATTTTAGTCTCTATTTTTGAATGTGTGTATCAAAGGTTATATTAGGGTGAGAGGAGGTCTGCCACTCTATCACAAGGATGATGTCATCAGTGATGTCATTTGAGATGTCATCAGTGATGTCATCAGTGATGTCACTGACCATGTCATGAATGATGTAATATGTAACGTCATCAGCAGTGCATTGCGGGCACGCGAGTTATAGTTAGCTGAACAACTATAACGGGGGAATTTCAATGGTTTTGTACAAGTGAAAAGTCCAGCTAACTATAACACCCCTGAAACCTATGGTTTTTTCAGTGAATTTCTGAGGTTTTTTAAATGCTAATTCCTAACTATAACGTGCCTGAAACCTATGGTTTTTTCTGTGAATTTCAAAGGTTTTTTAAATGCTAATTTCTAACTATGCCTACAGAGATAGGACATTTGAAGAAAGAAGAAAAAATGCACAGAAAGAAAAAAAAGAAGTGCAGAAAGAAGCAACAGAAGTCCTCAAAGACCAAGAAAAGTGCAGGAAGAAGAATGACGTGCAGAAAGAACAAAAAGAAGAGCAGAAAGAATCCTTGTTGCAAAATCATCCTGTACCCTCAACTTTTTCAGACGGATACTGGTGGTAACTGAGTCTGACTAACCAGTCCTAGAGCCAGTGCTATGTTAAAAGACACTTAGAATACAGTGAAAACATCTACATACACTAGGGAACATTATGCGTTGGGGTCCCCCTGTGATTAGCATGACCTCCTCTGTAAGCCCCTAGTATATAATAGGGCAGGGGAATTAAAACTACCTCTTAAAACAGGCCAAAGGGTGTTTTTGTACACGTTAACTCAGGCCCCGTCCCCTCCCTTCACCACTGTGTAAACACGCCCTGTGTCCGTTTTTAGTTGGGAGATTAAGTTCATTTGAATCCTGAGGGTCCCTAGGGTCCAACTAGCCCACTAGGTACCTCCAGTAAGTGCCACAGAGCTGCGTTGCAGAGAGGTGTAAAAAGTGGCACAGCCTGGACCACCTCTCTGCAATGCAGCTCAGTGGCGCTTACTGGAAGCACTTGGTGGGCTAGTTAGCCCCCAGGGGCCCTCAGTATTGAAGGGAAATTATATCCCCAATTTAAAACGTGCCATAGTGCGTGTTTGCACACGTCACCTCAGGCCCCGTCCCCTCCCTTCACCACTGTGTAAACGCGCCCTGTGGCTGTTCTAAGTTGAGAGATTAAGTCCCCTTGAATCCTAAGGGTCCCTAGGGTCAAACTAGACCACTAGGTACCTTCAGTAAGCGCCACAGAGCTGCGTTGCAGAGAGGTGTAAAAAGGGGCTTGGCCTCAGAACACCTGTCTGCAGCACAGCTCCCTGGCGCATACTGGAGATGCCTGTTGGGCTAGTTGGCCCTCAGGGACCCTCAGTATTGAGGAGGAATTAATTCCACAACTTACAACTCGCCAGGGGGCGCGTTTGCAGAGTGCTGCAAGGAGGGGGCGTGGCCTCCGGCACGATGCCAGTCTTTTATTTATTTAAATTTTTTAAGAAGGGGGCTGTGTGGTTCCCCTTCTTATTCTAATTTATTGGCCCTGATGACCCCATCCCCCAGGGCCTGTCTCCTAATTATATTTTTTTGACCCCAATCCCCAGGGCCGGCAACTGTTTTTTATTATTTTTAAAAAATATATATTTATAGACACACCTAGGACATGCTGGACAAACCGTACGTACCTATCACCATGACGATTTGAGTGATATTCATTAAAAGGCGACTATGCATACAATGAATCCACGTGGAATGTATTTACACCACTAGTGAAGCTCTGACATGTCTGATGCCCTACCGTGCCTAATCCCGGTAGACACCCTTGTCGTTTATTTATACAAACATGGGTAGCTTTTGACGGGCACATTTAATACACATGCACACCAAGCCATTCAAAGGGGATTCGACAAAAATTCGACCAAAACTATGTAAGAAACCCCCCTCGCGGTTAATAAAACACACATCCACTGCCGGATGTGTAATACTTTTTATTTAACTCTCTGGAAAGGGGACGAACATCACTTGAGAGTCACAGCGCGCTCCTGGCAGAGCCCAATGCTGTGTTACACCCACCATTGCCTGCCGAGTGCCACACACCTCTGTGTTGTTTTCCACCAGCTAGTGCATATGCTATGACACTCTCTAGCCCATGTGCACTGTAACACCACCCCGTGAATATGTCATGCCACACTTGTCTTCGCACGGGTTATATTGCCCCATCTAACGTGCCTTCCTCGATGCCTATGTTATAACGCACAGTGCTATGCCATACATATTACAATCTGGGATCCATATCTTTGTCACAGTGCATATGCAACGTTACACTCCCCAGCACATATTTTATATTACAACTTTAGAGACTAGTTAGGTTACACAACACTGCCCTGTGCATATTACACTCCAAGGCGCACATCGCATAGCACGCGCTAGTGCCTGTGCTATCTCGCGCTCTCCAATGAATCTGTCATTGCGCACAATGTATTGCATATTATATTTCACGCCCGGTTCATCTTATATCACACTTTTTGGTGCATAGTTTATACCATACACTATATCTAGTTTTCATTTTCAATCGTGCTCTCAGGACCATGTTCTATATAACACTGTGTTCACCTACCCTTTTCACGGGCATTACATTTTGCGATAGGGGGTGGAGGGTCAGGGGGTGTTTCTGCCAAGTGAGCCCAGAGTCACAGTCACAAACGTCCTCTTCTTCCTGAATAAAAGTGAGATTATGCTGCATACTTGTTGATATTTTAAGTAGTTCGCACAGACACACGTTTTAAAAACAATAAAGTTCCTAATACCCGCCTTCTCTGAACAGTTAGCTTGCTGCCCCATCCCCCTCCTCCCTATCCTCTGTTGTGTGAATCCATGGACTAGCCTCCTCCCTCCTGCCATGCATGGTCTGATGTGCTGCCACTGCTGGAGCAGAGTTTTCTATTGAAAATGTATTGAGATTTAAACTCCAGTTTATGTTTATATGTCATAATTAAAATTACTGATAAATAATCATTAAAAATTAATCTTGTTGAAGTTTCTGACTAACCAACTTTACTAATGAAAGAGTTACACGTGGGAATGCATTTATGTTGCTTTATTAACACGTGAACTAAATTGGTGAGTGAATTAATTAAATATGTGTGGCTAAAGTGTTATTTGTAATGTGTTTGCGCTTTTAAATAACGTGCTGTTAATGCTTCTTTGTGTTGCAGATGGCTAGGTAATTACATACACATAAGGGTGTTAGTGGGAATTAACACTGTTTAATCAATATGATGTGGTAACGTTGTTTTGTGTTTCTTTTAATTAAGATGGTCCGTTTTGGCCTAAACAAAGATGGCCGCTATTTACAGCCTGCATTTGAGTGAATAGAATACGACAAGAGGCCTCGCTGAATATGGTTGGAAACCACCTGATCTCGGCCTCTGACTGTATTGAAAGTTTCCGTGAGGACAGCAGCTCTGGGCTTGATGCCAGTTGCCCTTGGAAAGGAATAAAGCCACAATGAACTCTGATAAATTTGCGGTGGCTTCACTATGATTCCGAGGAAGAGCATTCATGAATGTTGCATTTTTTTTAGTTTGAGCTTCCTTCTTCCATGTTTTTATTTTTGAGATTTTCGAGAGCGGAGATTTTCTAAATGTTGCGAGTCAACATCCTTTCCTGCTCGCTCTGCTCAAATGGCTCAACGGACGTTCAGAGTTTGTTTGTTACTTTCAATGTTTAAGTTTTAGTATAAAAACTGTTAGACTAGGGAGGGTCTAAGGCCACTTCTTCTTGAACCTATGCTCGAGAGGATCGACGCTAATTGAGAGGACGGCGACTCGGGAGACTTTACTGAGAGACCTGTCCTGACCCATATACGACATTTAGCTAGAATAGGTAATTATGAGAATAATGATTTTGCTATTGATTGACTTTCATTTGAACCAATTTAGCTAAAAGATAACCTTTGTTTGAATTCCAGTGTCGGGTGGTTATTTCTTTGTCATTTATTGAATTTCCGAGTATGTTCTTATTGTTTAAATCATGACTCAAGACATAACAAATTAGGTCGCATTGACCTCAGTCTAGATGCAGATTGATTTAGGAGTTCTCTCGTATATTCAGTGTGGATAGAGTAATAGAATGAATGTTAGTGTGATGGGCCCTAGCGTATGATGAGTGTATGTGAGTGCGACTGTGGAATTACTCTGTCCGTGGAAGTAAGGAGAATTTATATGCTCTGATCTGCAGCAGTTTCCTGGTAGCAGTATGATGGTTTTTGATTATTGTCTTGATCTGATAGATTGCTTGTACATAGGCTTTTGGATTCATTGATTTATTGATTGATGTTGATATATGTATTAACACTATATGTTGAGGTCGTCGTATTGAGTTATATGTAGTGTGTACGGCTTCTGGAACATGGGGAGCTGGTGACAGTTTCGTAGTAGGGCAGAGGGAAGTAAGTGCTGCTCTCGGGAAAGGCGGAATTGTTGGAATTACCTGTACGTATGCAGGAAAAACGTGTGACAATTGAAGTTGCGCGTCGCATTGTCTGGGTTCGGAATCAGTGACATCGCCGTGTGTTACCATTAGAGACATATTTTCAGTATAAAAGGAGTGCGTATGATAGCGAAGATTATCTGTGAAACTCTGGTCTTAAGTCCCAGGGATCCGTAAGGTTCGCCGTTAAAGCTTACTGCTGGAGAAGTAATAGGTATTCTCTGAGCTTATTTGAAGGACTGGGCAGAGGTAAGCGCTGCTTGGTTAACGTGTGTTATAATTCTGTAGTGGGACAGACTGTTCGCTGTTCTCGGGAAAGGCAGGATTCTGTGTGGATGTACTACATTTTCTGGTATGAAAGTGCGTGAATGTATGAGCATTTAGTTGATTGTGAGACTCTTTGGAGCATTCCTGGAGGAAACAGTTAATGGATGCATGTTAGAAGGGCAGAGTAGAGGGATGTGCTACTGTGTCAACGAAAGTAATAATTCCGTGGTAGAGCAGAGGTAAGCGCTGTTCTAGAGAAAAGCGGGATTCTTGTGAGAAAACTTTTCTTTACTATTCTGTGGTTAGCGAAGCAGACAATGGAGATGTTTATATGTTGTAACTAATAGATTTTGTAGAATCTGAACCGAAGTCTACTGAGAAGGCTTTGTAAAGGAGGGGTAGGCGAGTGACAGGAGACAGAGTAGAAGCGACTGCAGCGACTACTGACGTCAGAGAAAGACCGCGCTGTGATTGGACAGTGGATTAGAACAGTGCTCGCGCTGAGATTGGTGTGTTGGTGTGAGCCGCGCAAGGATTGGAAGGAGTACAGGGTGACGTAGACGCTCCAGGATTGGTGCGTTAGTGTGAGTCGCGCTGTTATTGGACAAAAGATCGTACAGTTGCGGAAGGGGCTAGAAGGTTGTGGTAAACGCGAAAATGTATTACCAGACGGAGGAAAAGAAGAAAAAATCCTTGTTCGGTAAAATTAAAAGATGGTTCGACAAGGATAAGAACATAATAACTAGAGAAGGTGAATTGCTACCTCCGACAAGAACTTCTGCATCCTTCATGGTTGCGAAATATGGGTATCATACCTGTATATGGTTAGACAATTGGGCTAAGTACACTAAAGACGATGGTGTTTTAGCATTCCCGGAACATGGTTCATTTAATCTGGCCGTGTTGAGAAATTTACGGGAAAAGATGATGTGTCTGGAGCCTAGACCAAGGCCGACACAGTTTGAGGCGTTGGTAGAATGGGAAGATGAGGTACATGAGCGAGAAAAGCAGAGGAGTGGAGCTAATTATAGGTATATTTTCGGGAGGAAATATGATCGTGAAACTCATCATGATCGAATGAGGAGATGGCGAGATGCTAGTATGTCAGAGGGATTATATCCTATGAGGACTGTTGAAGAGACAGAAGGGAGGAAGGGTACGGAAAAGGTGCCTGATACAGAAGTGAGAAGGTATGGGGCTAATGATTATGAGGATGAAGTCTTGGATGACATGATTTACAAGAGACCGCCACCATATAGACCAGAACCAGAAGAGAGAACGCCAGTTGCTACTCCCATAAGAGATACTTTGCGAATTGTTAAAACAGAAATTGTGACACCTGATCTGAAAAGTGGTAGCTCTTTCACGGAAAGGGAGAGAGAGAGAGCGAGAGAGAGAGAATCAAATCGGTGATGAGAAAACAAGAGAATTAGCCAGAACGACATCTGAGTTGACTGAGAAAATTAGAGAATTAACAAAGAATCTAGAAGCTGTTACAGTACCTGTAACTATAGGTCCGGTTATGCCTATTTTTGATAAACAAAGAATGGGTGAAAATGGTTTGACAGTTCCCTATGTAGGAAATGGTTTGGTTGGATCTTGTTCTTTGGAGGAATCAGGAATGAGGACGGGAGAAAATAATTTGAGACAGCTGAGACATGATACATGTAGTGGAGGATCAGATGTACAGCCTAATTCAGGATTGAGTACTGGTTGTTTAGGAGGATCAATTTTGGAACCTCAGAGGATGGCAGAACAAGTGAGTGCAGTGAAAAGATCTATGGAAATAACAGCTGAGGATTTGAATGATTGGTTGAAGGTTCTTCAAAAGAAGGATAAAGATTCACAGGCAATTGATGTAGCCAGGTTACGCATAGAATTGGAGGAGCTTATTGCGGGAACAATTCCTACAGAAATGTTGAAAAATCATCATGATGGAGAGTTGTAATTCATGTGCAAGAGTATTACCTGGAGGGCTAAGAGTACACATGATAGGTTAAGAGGAATAGCGAGTGAACTGGGAGTTGACATGGATAAGGTAAAAGCTTTACAGAAGCCTTACAGGGTGGATTTTTCTGACAAGGACATCGAGAACCTAAATGATGTTGGCAGAACAGGGCAGATTAAGGAAATGATCTCCTTATTGCGAAAATGGGGTGATGTGGAAAAATGGAAGGATAGATGGTATAAGAAAAGAGAAGATTCAGTGGACAGGACTTATTCAGCTTTTCAAATGAGAGAAAAAGAAAAAACAGTGGATGCTTATCCTATGAGAGAGATTCCTGGAGGAGGATATGTACATGTCCCATGGACTAGACAGGATATTTTGTCATTTACGAATGATTTCCCTCGACTGAGAGAAAAGCCCGTCGAGTGGTATAGGCAGGTAGACAGGTTTGTGAAATTGTCAAAAGTGCTGTGGATTGACCTGAATAGTCTGTTTGATATAATTGTTCCAGCAGATTTGTGGACAGAGTGTAAAATAGTTGTAGATTGGCCTGCTAAGGAGTACCCAAGAGATCAGAAAACAGGAGCTCCAGACCCGGAGGTCATGAGGAAATATGAACAGGTTATTGTGTTCCTGAAGAATAAGGTACCCCCTAAAGAGACAGACTGGGTAAAGATAGATCGAACACATCAGGAAGCAAAAGAATCAGTTCATGCTTTTTATGAAAGGCTGATAATGGCTTTTAAACAGTTCAGTGGAGATGAACACCTGGGTGATAAGGATTTGAGTCATTTTGTATACAGGTTTGAATATGGCTTGAGACCTGAAATCAGTGAAATGATTCATGAGCATACAGTTGATTGGCAGAGTAAAATGATTGATGAAATCTTGAGACATGCAAAGTATTTCAGTGATGAAATTGAGGCAAAACAGAGAAAGCTGAAAGAAAAAGCAATGTGGGCACAGGTGAAAGTTGCAGAAAGACAAGAAGCACAGCTGGTGGAACAGGCAAATAATCCAGGAAATAGGCCCAGATATGGCACAGGAAAGGGAAAGGGGAATCTGGAAGAAGCCAAAAAGAAGTTCCCATGTCACAACTGTGGACAATTGGGGCATTGGAGATCCGAGTGTACCAATCCACCATTAGTGAGTAATGAGAATAAATCATTGAATCAACAGGTGCAGAACGAGGGGTGTAATCATCAGCAGCAACAGCAGAAGGTTGTCAGACAGCAGAGCCAAGAGCCAAAACCGCCCTTGCCGCAGAATAGAGGGTCACAGAAATATAACCAGGACTCAGGATTCTACAATGATGAGCAGGTAAACAAACCGAGACGTTCAATCCCGGTACAGCAGTACTGGTTAAAGAATGAGGGGAGTGAGTCTGAAGGGGACTATTGACGGTGCCGAAGAGAGGAGGAAGAGTGCATACTTGGAGCAACTCTAGAAATAGACCAGGCAGGACCATTTGTAGATGGGAAGATAAATGGGGAAAGTGTTACTTTTTTGGTAGACACAGTAGCGACAAGATCAACTGTCAGGTCAGCAGATGTAAGAAATCTTCCTCTCTCGGACGAAGCAATCCAAGTGGTTGGTGTAGCTAATACACAGATTAAGACTCGTCTTACCGAACCAGTAAGGGTAAGGATAGGGAAATTTTCAGATATGCACAGATTTGTAGTCTGTGACACTAGTCCAGTGAACTTGTTAGGTAGGGACTTATTGTGTAAGATGAATTGCACAATTTTCTGTACTCCAGATGGAATAGCTTTTGAGACACCAGATGAAGATGTTTTGTACAGGATGACTCTAGATAATAGAGAGAGTGAGATTGTTGGTACATATGCTGTGTTTAATCCAGATGATTTGCCTCAAGAGTTGAGACACACAGTAAAAACAGCAGTTTGGGATTTTACTGGAGAAGATGTGGGATTGATGAATAATGTAGATCCAGTGAAAATTTCAGTGAAAGAAGGAATCGTTTATCCTAATATCCCACAGTACAGATTGACACCAGAGATAATTGAGGGAATAACCCCTATAATTGACAAGATGATTCAACAGGGTGGTTTGAGAGAGTTACTGAGTAGCCCGTGTAATTCACCGATAATGGGGCTGAAGAAACCTAATGGGAAGTTCAGGATCGTACAGGATTTGAGAAAGGTTAACAAGATTGTGGTAGCATGTGCCAAATCCATCAGTGATTTTGTATCAGATTCCTCATGATGCTGAGTGGTACACGGTAATTGATTTGTGTCATGCTTTCTTTTCAATTCCATTGCATCATGACAGCCAGCCGATTTTTGCATTTCGGTTTGGACAGCGTATTTGGCATGGTGTCGTATCCCACAGGGGTATACAGAGAGTCCTTCAATATTCAATCAGTTGTTGAAAAAGTCATTGGAGAGTTTGATCATGCCTGAAAGCTCAGTACTAGTGCAGTATATCGATGACCTACTTGTGGCATCGAAGACACGTGAAGCTTGTGAAGTAGATACCATAGCTTTACTGAATCATCTGGCAGATGGAGGGTTAAAGGTATCCCCGGCCAAATTGCAATTTTGCAAGAAAGGAGTACATTATCTTGGACATAATATTGAGAAAGGTCTGAGAAAAGTGACCAATGACAGGATCAAAATTATCAGAGGAATGAGAGCCCCGATGACCCAGAGAGAAGTGAGGATATTTCTGGGGATGGTGGGTTATTGTCGTCAGTGGATAAGTAATTTTTCTCTGATAGCAAAGCCACTGATTAAATTGACTAAAAGTGAGGTGAGAGACCCATTGGAACTGAATGCAGAACAAATGGCAGCATTTGAAGAATTGAAGAGCAGAATGTGTGAAGCTCCTGCTTTGGGAATGCCAGACTATGAAAAAGAGTTTGAATTGTACTGCAGTGAGAGAAATGGATGTGCACTTTCAGTGTTAATTCAGAAACATGGACGACTGAGAAGGCCAATTGCGTACTTCTCATCAACACTTGATCCCGTAGCTGTGGGTTTGCCAGGTTGCCTGAAAGCAGTAGCTGCTACATGCAGAAGCTTGGAACAGAGTGAGGGTATAATAATGGGATATCCTGTAAGGGTGTTCGTACCTCATGATGTAGCGATTCTTTTGACAAGAAGCAGAACTCAATATATGTCACATAGTCGGATGACTAAATATGAGAAAATCATTCTGGGAGCATCAAATGTGACTCTTGAGAGATGTGTGAATGTGAATCCAGCAACTCTTTCGCCAGATGCTGAAAACGTGAATGTGGGAGATGATGTTGATCATGATTGTTTGGATGTGCTTGATTACTGCACAAAACCAAGACCAGACATAAGAGATCTGCCACTACCTGAGAGTGATCATGTGTTGTTTGTGGATGGATCATGTCTGAGAACTGATGATGGTGTGCTGAGTGCAGCATATGCGGTGTGCAAGGTTTCAGAAGTTCTGGAAGCTTCGCCTTTGAAAGGAGTTAGATCTGCTCAAGTGGCTGAATTGGTGGCGTTGACAAAAGCTTGTAAGATTGGGAAGAATTTGAGAGTGACTGTGATGACTGATAGTCAGTATGGATTTGGAGTGGTTCATGATTTTGGCCAACTTTGGCTACAGAGAGGTTTCTTGACGTCGAGTGGGACTCCCATAAAGAATGCTGAAGTGATTGGGAAGTTGCTTGAGGCGATACAGCTGCCTAAAGAACTAGCAGTTGTAAAATGTGCTGCTCATGGACAAGGAGATGATTTTGTTACCCTTGGTAATCGTTTTGCGAATGACATAGCACAGTATTGTGCAAAGAACAATCATTCGATTAACCGGGGACGAGAAAGGGAAATGACTTTTTGTTCTGTGATGTTTACTAATGTCCTGGAAACATGGGATGAGGTGAAGCAGTTGCAGGATGAAGCAGGAGATGAGGAAATGAGAGATTGGATCAAGGCAGGTTGTGCCCCAAGAGAGAAAGATCATGTTTGGATCTATAGAGATGGAAGACCAGTCATGCCTAACTCGATGCTATCAACAATGGCAAGAATGTATCATGGCCAGGGACATCTGGGGAGGGACGCTATGATTAGGTCCTTTAAACAAACCTGGTATAATGCAAAGTTCAGGCTGATTGCAGAGAGCATCTGTCAGAGATGTTTGATTTGTCAGCAATTCAATACTGGAAAGAAAACAGTGGTGAGTCTAGGAACGATAGGTAGAGAAGGAGGTCCTTTTACCAGAATGCAAATTGATTTCATTGAAATGCCCCAAGTGAACAGATTGAGGTATGTTTTAGTGGTAGTCTGTTTGTTCTCAAGATGGGTAGAAGCCTATCCAACTAGGAGAAATGATGGAATAACATTGGCAAAGTTACTGTTAAGCGAGTTGATTCCTAGATACGGGTTCCCAGTGACAATTGAGTCAGACAGAGGTGGACACTTCTACAATGAGCTCATGGGTCTAATTTGGGAAGCATTGAGCATACAGCAGAAGCTACATTGTGCATACAGACCAGAGGCTTCTGGTGTTGTTGAACAGATGAATGGCACAATCAAAAACAGAATTGGTAAGATGTGTTTAGCCACTGGAATGAAATGGCCTGATGTCTTGCCTCTAGTGCTAATGACTATTAGGTCTACTCCAGATAGAACTACAGGGCTGAGTCCACATGAAATATTGATGGGACGAGCAATGAGACATGCTTTCGTGCCTGTCAACAAATTGATGACAATAACTGATGACATGATTTTGGATTACTGTAAAGGCCTGGCTGACGCAGTTCATTCTGTGTTTCACCAGGTTGGAGGAGACGCCACCACACTTGAAAAGAAGCAAGCCCATGATCTGAGTCCAGGGGACAGGGTGAGGATAAAAGTGCACAGAAGAAGAAATTGCTTGGTTCCAAGGTGGGGAAGGCCAAGACAAGTTATTCTGACTACAACAACTGCTGTAAAGTGTGCTGGTGTGAAAAACTGGGTTCATGCAAGTCATACTCTGAGGGTTCCAAATCCAAAGGATGGGACTGGTAAAGAGTATTTTGAAGAGTCAGATTCCAGTGATTATGCAGAGATTGAACCAGTGAGAAGAAAAAAGAATCCTGAAAGGGGGGAAGGAGAAGAAGGAGAAAGAGAGTCAGGTGATTCTTTTTTCTTCCCGAGAGAGGCTTCAAGAGTAGCATTGAGAGCCTCAGAGGAGAGATCGGATTCTGTAAGAGTGCCTGAAGTTCCAACAACGAGTGGTGAAGAAAGAGGAGAAAAGAGCAATTCCACAGAGACTACACCTGAGTCAGATGAAGAGATTGAGAATCCACGTGAGATTACTCCTGAAGAGGTAGGGTCAGAAGAAGATAGAGAGGGACAGATTGCGGAAGACCCCCGAGGAGGTATAGGGAACATTCCTGATAAGCTAGGTGAAGGGACAAGTAGACAGCAAAAAGATTGCGTGTCGGAGACCCGAGGAGGGACAGTAGTAGGGAAATCTCAATCGGTGGAGAGGAAGTCTGAGGAAAAAGAGAAAATCGTTGATGAACAACAGGCAGATGAAACAGAATCAGATGAGAGTGAGAATGGAAAACCAGAGGGTCGAGTTCTGAGAAAGAGAACTTGGATCGGAGAAAGGAATAATAAAGAAGTGAGACCGAAAAGGAGTGTAAGAGGAGATCTTTGGCCTAACAAGATAAAGAGGCTAAGGTACAGACTGACACGAGCAAATTCATCGAAGGCTGAACAGGTGAACGAGGTGTCCAGTCAGAATCAAGCAAAGGGTGAAAAACGAGAAGTGTCAAAAGAACCAGAGGAAATCAAGAGAATCAGAAAACCTAACCAGAAGTATAGGTCACCGGAATGGACGTATGTGGCACTGTCTGAAGGAGAAGAGGCAGAAAGTCAAGGAAATCCAGAGGGGACCTTACGAGAAGTGGTTGAGGAGGAGAGAACTGTTGGAATCCTGAAAGTTATCTTGACTGATATTGGAGAAGAGTCGGATGCTCAGGATATTGAAGATCTGATACAATTTGATGTTGCTGAAGAAGAAGTAAAAAGTGATGAAAATCCAAATTGAGTGAACATAAGGAGTCACTTGGAGAAGAGTGAAAAGAAGAAAATCTAAAATTAGCTGTTTGAAATAATCTAGAGTTCTAAAAATCAGTAGTGGAAGTAGTAGAGGCTAAGGCAAAAGACACTGCCAGAGTAATAAGATGGCTAACACAGAAATTAATCAAAGTAGATGTACCTTCTTGAAAAGATGGTGTAGAATGTGCTGCAGCTGTACAGGATTATTAATGCTACTATGGAGTGTACTTGCTTTATTAGTTACATTTAGGGTTACAATAGACCCCTTTGGAATACATACTGAGAATATGACTAACATAAGGAAGAGTTCACAGAAAGTAGTTCCTACTAGAATTAGTAATATTTACATACATAAAGATAGATCGATTAATGATTTTTCAAGCAATGTTTTTTCAAAGTTGTTGTATGAATACGTAAAGACAATGGAAGTAAGGGATTGCTACGTCTGTATGCAATTGCCTGCATCCGTTTCAGAGGGAGTTACTTATCACCATCTTCCAGCTACGTATGGGATTTCATGTAGTGTGTTGAGTAGTGTTTTTTATTTGTTAGGGAAAATAGATTATGAAATGTCTAAAAAAGATAACATTTTTGGGCAATTGCCTATGGATAAGAAACTGAACCCTGCTAGGAAAGCTAACATTTTTGGTGAGATTTTTATTGAGACAGAAGAATTAACATTACATTTTTAGAAACAATTTAACTTGCGGTATGAAAGAAGAAGAAAAGGCTTTTTTAGACATGGTAGAGAAAAGGAGAGTGAGCATGCATGAAAAGGCAGGGGAATATAAAATGAGTGAGACAATTTGGGACATTGAGGAGTTGAAGAATGGGGCCAGTCCAACTTTGGCTTTAGATGCACCACAGAAGGGTAAACTTTGCATTACCAGAAGGAAATCCCAATATGATCATTACTTTGTTGGGACTAGTGAGTGCCATGATACATACTTTATTGCAACAGGATGGGGATTTAAGGGAGGAGAAGATCCAGTTTTCCCGGGAGTGTGTTATATTTGTGGGAATAAGGCTCATTACAGGTTGCCTGACCATTGGTATGGCACATGTTATGTAGGCCTGGTCTTTCCAAAGATTTTTCATATAGATAAGATAGAAGATGCAGAGCAAATTAATCTATTAACACGCTTTAAGAGAGAAACTTGGTCAGAAATTGTAGGAGATATTTTTGGAGCTTTGATTCCAGCAGTGGGAATTTCATTAAATGCATATGGAATTCGGAAACTGTCAACAGTGGTGGATCGCTTATTGACAAGCACCGCTGGAGGGTTTCTTTTGGTAAATACGGAGATGGTTGCCCTACGCGCCATGTCAATGCAAAATCGTCTTGCCCTTGATATTCTATTGGCCAAAGAGGGTGGAGTTTGTGGAATGCTGAAGGTTCAACATTGTTGCACTTACATTCCTGACGAAAGTAAAGATCTAAAGGTCTATATCAAAAATATTACTGATTTGCATGAAGAATTAGTACCACTGGAAGCTGAAAGTATCTGGACTAAAATGGCTAATAAAATAGTTGCTGTTAAGAACTTCATTGCTAAAATAGGTAGTACCATAATTGGTAAGATATTGTTTCCTTTGACATGTGTGATTGTTGCTTTATTGATACTTAGATTAGGGTGTTTGTGTTGTAAAAACAGGGGAGGGAAAAAGAAAATAATAAGAGAAAATATTGAAAAGAAACAAAAAAGGTCAAAGAGAAACCCACAAGAAATAGAATTAGAAGAATGAAAGAGAGTCTGGTGTGTAGTGTCATAAAAAGACATTTCAATTTCTCCTAAGAAATGGGGACTAATTTTTTTTTGGGTTGGTTTTTTTGGTGATAATATATCACCAAAGGGGGGATTGCTGGAGCAGAGTTTTCTATTGAAAATTTATTGAGATTTAAACTCCAGTTTATGTTTATATGTCATAATTAAAATTACTGATAAATAATCATTAAAAATTAATCTTGTTGAAGTTTCTGACTAACCAACTTTACTAATGAAAGAGTTACATGCAGGAATGCATTTATGTTGCTTTATTAACACGTGAACTAAATTGGTGAGCGAATTAATTAAATATGTGTGGCTAAAGTGTTATTTGTAATGTCTTTGCGCTTTTAAATAACGTGCTGTTAATGCTTCTTTGTGTTTCAGATGGCTAGGTAATTACATACACATAAGGGTGTTAGTGGGAATTAACACTGTTTAATCAATATGATGTGGTAACGTTGTTTTGTGTTTCTTTTAATTAAGATGGTCCGTTTTGGCCTAAACAAAGATGGCCGCTATTTACAGCCTGCATTTGAGTGAATAGAATACGACGAGAGGCCTCGCTGAATATGGTTGGAAACCACCTGATCTCGGCCTCTGACTGTATTGAAAGTTTCCGTGAGGACAGCAGCTCTGGGCTTGATGCCAGTTGCCCTTGGAAAGGAATAAAGCCACAATGAACTCTGATAAACTTGCGGTGGCTTCACTATGATTCCGAGGAAGAGCATTCATGAATGTTGCATTTTTTTTAGTTTGAGCTTCCTTCTTCCATGTTTTTATTTTTGAGATTTTCGAGAGCGGAGATTTTCTAAATGTTGCGAGTCAACATCCTTTCCTGCTCGCTCTGCTCAAATGGCTCAACGGACGTTCAGAGTTTGTTTGTTACTTTCAATGTTTAAGTTTTAGTATAAAAACTGTTAGACTAGGGAGGGTCTAAGGCCACTTCTTCTTGAACCTATGCTCGAGAGGATCGACGCTAATTGAGAGGACGGCGACTCAGGAGACTTTACTGAGAGACCTGTCCTGACCCATATACGACATTTAGCTAGAATAGGTAATTATGAGAATAATGATTTTGCTATTGATTGACTTTCATTTGAACCAATTTAGATAAAAGATAACATTTGTTTGAATTCCAGTGTCGGGTGGTTATTTCTTTGTCATTATTGAATTTCCGAGTATGTTCTTATTGTTTAAATCATGACTCAAGACATAACAAATTAGGTCGCATTGAGCTCAGTCTAGATGCAGATTGATTTAGGAGTTCTCTCGTATATTCAGTGTGGATAGAGTAATAGAAGGAATGTTAGTGTGATGGGCCCTAGCGTATGATGAGTGTATGTGCGTGCGACTGTGGAATTACTCTGTCCGTGGAAGTAGGGAGAATTTATATGCTCTGATCTGCAGCGTCACTGCCCTCAATTTAGTATGCTGTACCAGTCCACTCCTTCTGCCCTCCATTGCCCAATTCTATGCCCCATCATTGACCTCCTGTTTAAACTCTGTGCTTAGCTTGCTGCCCCTATTCTCCTTCCCCCTGCCCTCCGAAGTCTTTGTGCATGCCCCTGCTCCATCCTTTTTGCCCACCATGTTCCATGGACCTGCCACTCCTATCTACTCTGAGTGTTCTGTTGAGCTGCCACTCCCCTCCCACCTGCCTAGCATTGTCAGATGACTGTAACCTGTCCCTGCCACCTCCACCCTGCCTGTCCACATGCCATGCCCCTATCCTCTTCCTCCTGTCCTACATGGTCCATTGTACTGCCACACCCTTCTGCCCTCCCTGGTCTGTTGTGCTGCAACTGCTCCTCCTGCCTGCCCCGTGTGGTCTGTTGTGAGGCCCCTTCCCCTGAACTTTCTTGTCTGTGCACAGGTCCTGACCCTCCCTTCTATCCTCCATCGTCCTTTGTGCATGCCCCTGCACCCTCCTTCTTGCCCATCATAGCCATTGTGCTGCCACTAACCCTCCCACTTGCCATGCATGGTCTTCTGTGCTGCCATGGCCCCTCCCACCTTCCCTGTGTGGTCAGTTAGCTGCCCCTGACCCCCTCCCACCTTCCCTCCATGGTCTGAGTGTATGCCATCACAGTCTCACTGTTGCTCTTCATGGTGTGTCTTGCTTCTAGTGCCCATCCTGCCTGACCTCCATGGCTATCTTGCTGCTCCTGCCCCCTTGCCCCCAGCCCTCTGTTTACATGTGCAGACCCCTACTCCCTCCCTCCTGGCTTGTCTGTTCCATTGTAATGCCCCTGATCCTTCCCTCCTGCCCTTTATGGTCTGTTATGCTGCAGCTTTCTCTCCTGTCTGTCCATTATGGTCAGCTAGCTACCATTGCCTCTTGCCCCTCTGTTCTCTGTTGTCCATGTGCATGGTCCTGTCCCCTCCCTCTTGCTTTCTATGGATTGTTGTGCTGCACTCCCGTCCCACATGCCCTGTGTGGTGTATTGTGCTGCTGCAAACCCTGATGCCTGCCCTGCAGGGTCAGTTTGGTGCACCTCTCCATGTCCCTCCTGTCCTCTGTTATCCAAGTCCATGTCCCTACCCCATTTCCTTCCATGATCCAATGTACCATACTTGCGAACATTTTGAACTTGGTAAGAGAGAGATTTTGAAAAAAAACTGGGGTATTGATTTTCCCCTTTGAGTTACATTGAAAAAGAGGAGATTGTAGACAGGAGACAGATCAAATAAAGCCCATTTGAGCTTAAAAACATTGGACGTTTTCCTGGCTGAATCGGGTCTGTTGGCATGTATGGTTGTACTACCATTGCCTCTTCCTTCTGCCCACAATGGTCTATTACATTGCCATAGCCTCTCTTGCAAGTCCTGTATTGTTGGTTTGTTGCCCCTGCCCCCCTTTCCACTGCCCTCCATAGTCTGTTGTGCTGCCACAGCCCTTCCTGCCTGCTCAGTGTGGTTAAATTGTTGCCTTTGCACCCTCCTACCTGCCTTCAATTTTCAGAGTCCGTGCGCCTGGCCTCTGCCTCTGAACAACTAGATTGCTAACATTCTATATTTATTACAAAAGTGTGGAACGCCTGACGTCATCTTGATGTAATCAAAACTGTAATACCTAGAGCATTTCCTTTAGAAATTACATATATGAGAGGGTCTTATTGGCATCAAAATTATGGTTCGTGCTCTAAAAGACTAAAATAAGGACATATTTTCTGAGTTTTCAAATAGCGACAAGCACTTTTAAATTATTTGTTATCTTTATGTTTTTTTATCCAGTTGACCGCTTGATTAAGTGTTGCACTTAGGGGAGAGGATGTGGTGTTACTTCCAGAACTGCAGACTTTGCAACTGGGGAACCAGGTTGGAGTTTCTGCTTCAGATCGACATTCTGTGATTCTGGTCAAATCACTTAGTCTCCCCATGTCTACAACCAAAATGAATTTTTTCTTGTGTGATGTAACCAATGCTCATGTAAAGCACTCCAATACCTGACAAGTCTGCACTATATAACACTGCAAAAACACAAAATAATAAGTGTTTTGCACACTTCTGTCATTGGGCTATATTTGGGTGATTTTGGGCAACATTTGGGCTCTTTTGTCTCCGGTGGCCATCTTGGGAGATTTATTTGTTATGAAGTTTCCTAATTTCCTCATGTACTGCAGTCTCCTCAGTAAGAAATGCTTTCAGTTTTTTACTTTGATTCCATCATGAAGGTATTCAGATATGTCACACATTTGCCATAAATTCTGAAAGTTAGCACTCTAGTTGCTCATTAGATCATTGTAGTAATACTACTGTTTACCATGGAAGTCTGCTCCTGGTATTAAAAGTGCATGTTTCAGTCTGCATGTCAGAATTTTTTAATGAAATAGAAGAGGATTTGAGAAGTCACTCAAAATGTGCCCTCATTTTCTTTCTTCAGCATTAATCATAATTTCTATGGCAAAATGAACCCCCTCATTGTGTTCCTTTTTAAATTAAATGTTTTAAGTGTTACCAGTTTATTCCAATCAAGATGGCTTCAGGTGTGCCATACTTTTGTCATAATGAAGACAGTAAGCGCTCTAGTTGTTTTTAAGAACACTCTGGGACATTCTGTCATTGGGCTATATTTGGGCTACATCTGGGTGATATTTGGGCTACATTTGGGCTCTTTTGTCTCTGGTGGCCATCTTGGGAGACTTATTTGTTATGAAGTTTCCTAATTTCCTCATTTACTGCAGTCTCCTCAGTAGGAAATACTTTCAGTTTTTTACTTTGATTCCATCAAGAAGGCGTTCAGATGTGTCACGCATTTGCCATAAATTCAGAATGTTAGCACTCTTTTTGCTCATTATATCACTGTAGTAAAGCTACTGCTCACCAGGGAAAACTGCTGCTGGTATTGAAAGTGCATGTTTTAGTCTGCATGTCAGAATTTTTTAATGAAAGGATTTCAGAAGTCAAAATGTGCCCTAGTTTTTCTTTCTGCAGCACTAATCATACTTGATATGGAAAAATGAACCCCCTCATTTTGTTCCTTTTTAAATGAAATGTTTTAAGAGTTACCACTTTAATCTAAGCAAGATGGCTTCAGGTGTGCCATACGTTTATCATAAGTAGGACTGTTAGCGCTCTAGTTTTTCTTTGGACCACTCTGGGAAGCTGCAGTAGAACACAAAGGAATCAACTGACAGTCTCTGCCCTTGTTGGATGTACATGTTTTACTGAGAATGTCAGACTTCATTCTCACATGACTGAGAAAGATAATGTGAATTTACAGAAAATAAGCTCTCAGTTTAGCTTATAGATCACCTTCCAAACCTCTGTGGGAAAAGCATGAGAAAATATTTTTCTCTCAATCATGATATCCCAGCCGAAGGCTTTTTCACATGGTGAAATCACCTTAGAACATACCACAATTCCTAAGATGAGTATGGTACCATCAACAAATGATTTATAATGTAACTAAAGTCTTAAAACCTTCTATTAACTGCAATGCTTTTTAATGAGGTGCTATCATGTATATTGGTCCCAAGATGGCTGCCAACACTTCTTGGATGAAGTGCTGACAGCCAATCAGATCTCAGGATGAGATGTGTGGTTAGGCTCCGCCCACATATATATATGATTTTACTTTTGATTTTCTCAGGAACTACTGAACAGATTGACACCAGACCTGCAAAGGGCACTTCCCTGAGCTGAGGACTACCTCTCTGCCAAATTTCAAGTAATTCTGTTCAGCCGTTCGGGCTGTACCTTGGACTAAAGGTCCCTATGGAAAATTGCATGGGGAAAACGTGTTTTGGGACCCTCCTTTTTTCTTTTCTCAGCCCCCGCTTGACGAATCCCCCCGAGACTTTCAGGGTAGGAGCGTAGCGGAGCGCCCCACCTATTTTGAAAATTTTGCGAGGATTCGTCAACCGGCGCCAAAGTTATTCCAAATAGAATGTTGCGGATTACCTATGGAAACACGGTCCTAACTATATATATATATATATATATATATATATATATATATATATATATATATATATATATAAATATATATATATATATATATATATATATATATATATATATATATATATCCACCAGAAAACGCCGAAACGCTTGAGGCCACAACACAGCTGCAGGTAGGTCAACAAACCTTTATTCAAGCAAAGCAGGCAAATTTGCATCCCTTTAAATGTCCCTGGCCTGATGCATTTCGGAGCGTCTGTCTCCTTCCTCAGAGGCCGTGTGTTAAAAGCCAGTTCATCACGTACGCTGCCACTCCCCTGCACATTTCAAACAATGCCTTAATTGGCCTCCGGTGTACTCCGGTTTTCAATGTTCCACATGTATGCTGGGAGATGCAGTTCAATTAGTACCTTTCAATGCCCTCCAGTGGGCTCTGGTTTTAGCACCATTTCAGGACAGTTCATGGCTCTCTATTGAGCCTCGGATAGGACCTTGATATCGGCGCAGCATCATTATGAACAGCCCATTGGAGGGCGCGCAATCACAGTACTTAAGAGGCGGGGACCGGACTGTGTTTCATTCCTTTCACCGTCAGCCTCTGAGGAAGAAATTGATTTTCGAAACGCGTCAGGCAGCGGTGTATCGGCTGCGAAAGAAATCGGCTGTCCGGCGTCCTCCATACCTATTTAATGAGAGTTCAAGCTTGGAGCTCTGTGTTGTCTTTTCGAGTGCCTCTCGAGTCGTGGGACACAAGCAGGAGCGTTGATCTATGGTGGCAGTCCAGCCACTGAGAGTGCACCACCCCAGAAACAAAGGGGGCCACGAGGGATTGTATTTACTATCTCCCATCATGTGGAGCGGCAACACTGGATTTAGGAGGAGCCCGCCCGCTGAGACCCATCTGTGGGTTTGAAATGTGTCAGCAGAACATTCAAAGCACTTCTAAGGGAACGCATTTCCCACCAGGACTCCAACTCCCATAAGTACTTGCGCAGCATCATTATGAACAGCCCATTGGAGGGCGCGCAATCACATGTACTTAAGAGGCGGGGACCGGACTGTGTTTCATTTCTTTCACCGTCAGCCTCTGAGGAAGAAATTGATTTTCGAAACGCGTCAGGCAGCGGTGTATCGGCTGCGAATGAAATCGGCTGTCCGGCGTCCTCCATACCTATTAAATGAGAGTTCAAGCTTGGAGCTCTGTGTTGTCTTTTCGAGTGCCTCTCGAGCCGTGGGACACAAGCAGGAGCGTTGATATATATAAATATATATATATATATATATATATCATGCTCCAAGTTGCCCAAAGGTCGGGGATGCACTCAGGCGACAATTAACATCCTGCTAACTTTGTGCCACAAGCCTATGAAGAAGGAACACATTTCCGAAACGCGTCGGCAAGGCAGTCCAAGTGTAATGGAGGGCAGGATGTTAATTGTCGCCTGAGTGCATCCCCGACCTTTGGGCAACTTGGAGCATGATATATATATATATATATATATATATATATATATATATATATATATATATATATATATATATATATATATATATATATATATATATATGTCAAAGATCTCGGCTTAGATCGAAATGTGTCGTTTGTCTGCTGAATAAACCCACAATGTTCACAATTGCAAACTGGAGTGGCTCGTTTTTTCTGCAGCGATCGCAGGATTCTCTTTATATATATATATGTATGTATATTTACACATTTATATCTATATATACACACACACATACATATCTATATACATATAGACATATCAATATATTTATAGATATACACAGCGATATAGATATATTACAGAGTGACAGTATATAGTTCAGTCAATGTCCTGCTGCACTTTCCATTGAAAAGGCATTTTTTTAGATTTACTATACCTTTTGACCCTGTGGGCGGCAGATCTGAATTACATTTCGCATTTGCCTAGCGTAGTCAGCTAAGGTCCAGCATACCATATTTCGTGTAGATCAAAGTTCCATGGGGGAGGGGATCAAAGGGGAGTCAAACTAATTGTGTTATCCCTTTTAACTCCCATTGGAAATTTTGTTTGTGCCTACACTAGAAATACTGAACACATTTGCGCCAATCTTGCCATGAAAGTAGAACATTCCTCCGAAAGTGTGCTTTTATTGGTTTGCTATAAATCTGTACAGTAGATTTTTCGAAATAGCATTTGAAAAAGGTTCTGGTTGAACTTGAAAGGATTAACACTAGTTTATAACCTGTGCATTTAAAAATTGCGATTTCTAAAATTGCAATTTATATCAATCACATTTGAATTTTGCTACAAATGTGATAGGGTGATGAGAGGATCATATTTTTTCCCACTATCTTCAAAATTGAGATTTTGTGCAAAATCCCCACTATTGAAAAGAATGTTGCCATCAAACGGAGCACAATGAGAGGTGTGTGAGCTAGGGAGACACAATCGCAGCACAATGAGAGGTGTGTGAGCTAGGGAGACACAAAATAGAAAAAAATGAGTTTGGTACAGTACATATGTGATTTTCACGAAAATCGCAAACAGGCACCCACCAATGTGTATCCATAAAAAAGCAACCATTTTGTACAAAAAAAAGATTTTTTTTGCATCAATGCAATTATTACAAAAAAACAAAAAAAAATGTTTTAAAAAGGCTGTAGTTGAGAAAATACCCTATTAGGATACATAGGCAGGTGCTGGACAATTAAGTGAAGATAAGGCCCAGCGAGGTAAGCTACCTGTAATGAATATATGTATATATGTATATGTGTGCGGTGGGGGTATGTGTAGAAAGAAAGAGAGAAAGACAAAATAGAGAAAAAGTTATCGTGATATTGATATACAGAGCTAAACTAAACATTAAGGGCCATATTATCAAGGACGGATTAAAATTATCGCCGCTTTAGCGGCAGGAAACTGCCGCTAAAGCGGCGATAATGGGCTTGATAATATGCTCTGGAGAATTCCAATAGAAGCCCATGTTCCGGTGTGAACATGGGCTTCTATGGGAATTCACAAGGCCATATTATCAAGCCCATTATCGCCGCCTTAGCGGCAGTTTCCTGCCTCTAAAGCGGCGATAATTTTAACTCTGTCCTTGATAATATGGCCCTAAATTAGTTTTTTTTATCAAAACGTAAAGGTGTCAATACTCCTTAACACATTCACAGTATAAGTTGTGTTATTTTTCATGGTATGCATGTACAGTTCTATGATTGTAATGATTTGTTTTGTTTCAAAATTATGTCAATTTATATCAAATGGCTTGTGTGGTTGTGAGTGCAGTTTGAATGGTGTTTTTTACACATGTACTGTCTGAGAGAGGTTTCTGTGTGCCTTTCAAATTCATGTTTCACTTTAGTATTGTGGTCTTATATTAAGAGTATATTTGTATATAAAGTTCTATATTTGGCACTTGTATTTTTTAATTGTCCTCTCTTTGTTTCCTTCATAATCTTAATTATTATCGTCTTTAAGTTTGTGCTTAGTGCGTTTTTTATGTGGCGTGTGGTTCGATTTAGACAACAGCGCTTATCTTTATCCGTCACTTAAACTTTCTAAATGCCCCTATGTTTCTAGTCAGAGTGCTATATGTGTGTGCGTATTTCGTTTCATGGAGGAATACCGCCCTCAGACGTGGAACTGGCACCTAATGTACCGTGCAGTGGAAAGCAAAGTACACACAGAAGAGCTCTGATGCTCTACACATGTTCCAACAAAAGTAAACACGACGCTGAACAATGCTGCGAGCAGCGGTGGCACCGCGTCGCCGGCGAGTTCTCCTCAGCATTCAGCCCCCCGCCCTCTTTTCATTCGCATCTGCTCTGCCCTGCTGTTTTTTTTTTCCTTTCTCCTCCAAACGCACAAAAACAAGCTGTTCAAGGTGCAAGACTTGTAAAAACACGCGTTCTTCTAATCTGCCTTTTGTTTTGCGAAGTTTCACCATGAAGCATTGTGGTTTGATGTCATGGCATGTCACTCGAAAACGGTTTTTAATCAGGCAGTCGCTGCTCAGCTTAGTCAGTTAAAATGTTTTCGTAAATTGTTTCCAGGGTGCGCGCGCTTATTTTTAAACTCTAAATCAGAAATGAAATCTATTTGCAGTAAGGATGTTAGCGTTCCAAATATCAGGGCCACAGAATGACGCACGTATTCATCTACCGTCAAGGGCAAGTAGGGGACGCAAGGGGCACGCACGCCTGCTGCGGAGTCCACGTGAGCTCCATTCCGCAGATAGGTATACTCAAGGGTCCTTTTAAAAACGGATATGTAAAACATCCTGGAAAATCAAACACAGTGTGTGCGTGAGGGAGGACCCCGGGGACTGATATATGATGGTTGTCATCAGAAAGCCTAGAAGCTGATGAACTCCTGAAGGTTCCACTTGCAATATTTAAAGGTAATTAAGTAAATTTTTATGAGATTGTTTTACACTTCCACTTCAGCCTCTGTACAGACAGTCCCCTTCAACCCCAAGTGGCAACAAAAGTGCATGGTTTGGTTTCAGAATAGTTTGACACGTAAATGGAGCTACCCCCCCCCCCCCCCTTCCCGGGTCTGAGGTGATTGTGTTTTCCATGCAAACCCTTGCACCTCCTCCCTGGCTCCGCAGTGGTAGTGAGATTGCTAGACATGTAACAAGAATGACCCTGCATTCATTCTGCCAGCCCCCCACTGAATGCCCCCTCCCTCGATAATAAGCCCCCGCAGCCGGTAGCCCTCTCCCCTCCCTCCCCGGCTGCTCTCTGCAATCATAGAAAGTTGAACAAAAGTAAACACTTGGGCCTGCTCCTGTGTTCAGCAACGTCCCCAATAATAACACGGACTTGGGGCTCCGTGGGGGACCCGAGGGAACGTCAATCCGGGCGCCCGGGGTTTGTTCTGCGTCCGCGGCCCGAGCTGGCCTCCCCAGCGCTCACCTTTTGTCTGGGGCTCCCATAAAAAGCTATTCTTCCTACCTTCCGAGCCCTTTTCAGCGCCGGCAGGCCTCCTACAATGCCACCTCGCAGGGCCTTCTCATTCACACGGCTTGGCACCGGAACAATCGCGCAGCCTGTGGCACGGCTGCCCTCTGCACAGCGCCCGGCCACGGCTTACTAAGTGACAGGAGGGCCACAAAGCATGGCTGCCGGGAGAGCTCTCGGACACAAGTGGGACCAGCATGTGGGAGAGAAAGAGCACCTCAAAACAACCTCCAGAGAGAGGAGAGGGGAGCGCACGCGCTCACTGCAGCCGCATTCTCTCGGTCACTCTTTGCAGAACTGGCCCGGCGTCCCTTGCGGTATTTGCATCGTGAAACCCACTCACAGTCAAAACCCTACAAATTCTACAGCAACCCGAAATACATCTAGGGCAGTGTGCTTCTGGGACACTCTACATTTTCGTAACCCTGTGTGCGGAAAAAAGTATAAGCGATTGAAAGTACCAAACCCTTTCACACCAAAGTGTGCGTAGAGGCGCACCGTGACCAGAACCAGACACAAAACTTCTTGCGGCTGTGCTTGGGCACTGAAGTCTACATACTCATTCACCAAAGAAGATTTATAAACCACACTGCACCAAGGGCTATTTCACTCTCCCTGCCCATGGGGCTGCTTCTTAAAGACTCGCCAACTGTGAAGGGCGACCCCCTTTCAGTGAGTTGTAAATGTATATGCATGGTGAACAGTACTACTGTTGCACTGTAGCTGGTCTGCAAAAGCACCCCTGTGTGCCTGTAAGTGGACACGGTGTGAGTCACTTTAAACACTCTAACACCAGGAACGGTACAGGATAAAATACCCGCAGCTGCGCATGTATGCCTGTATGACAAGCCCCAGGCGTTCAAGGCTGCAGGGCCCCGTGCTTCTGAGAGGGATGAACGGTGACATGCCATCCATGCACAGGGAAGGAGGCACCTTATTCCTTCTAACACACTATGTTGTGTAACACTGGACACAAAATCAACCAAAGGAAATCATAGACTCTCCCACACAACTGAAACACTATCTCTCGCCTCACATGCCACACGATGAGTTACGGTCTAGAGGCGCATTTAGAGGCGTAAGAAACCTTGATCCCGGCCTTTAATCCAGGGTTCCTCGTGTCATCACACTGTGTGATCCTGAACGAACGAATGCACCTCTGCTAGGCTGCAGTTCCTCCTGTGAAAAAAAGGAGCCACCAGGTGATCGAATGCACAGTGCAAAAAAGAAGAAAAACAGGAAATGTTCCCTCACGGTCGGTGGCAGCGCGCGACGTGTGGACAGACTATTAATGGTGCTAATTTCACTTTTAGTTACAGCGCTGTTAGCACCTGGTAATAACACTCCACCGCGTGCCATTGCATCAACACCGTATCCCAATCCATTTCTGCATCGAGTAAAAAGTTATAATGAACTTTTCCCGCTGTAAAATATTGTTTTCCAAAGATTCTCTGTCTGGATATTGTTTCCATGGTTTCATTTAGGAGTTCCTGCAACACGACAATGAGCATGAAATTCAAATCGGCGGATACCACAGAGCCCGGAGAGGCATTAGTGATCAAATTACTGGTTACCCAATATACCTTTGATATTTTACGCATTTGTTTCCTATTTTTTTAGGCATGGCATGGGTATGTATTTCATAATTTATGAATTTCGAAAGGTGATTTCGCATCCCCTAATTATAACTCGCCTCTCAACGCAGTGACGTAGTTCTTGTGAATTACTGCGGTGTGTGGCAAAAGAAGTAGCCAACATTTGAGGGCATGCGATTAAACAAATTGTTGACATTGTTACAGACTTTTTAAATACGAGGTATTAGCCTCAAAGGCTCTGTAACTGGCATTCATTGCTCTGCTGCTGTAGCCCGGTAATTGGTAACTACAGATGCGTATATTTATGAGTTTCAGCAAATCCAGGAGAAACAAGATTGTTGAGTTATATCTATTTTTAACATTGGTACATGCTATTTTTGTTTCTATGACGAATCGTGCAAGTGTTTCTGTGTTAGATCGTTGTGTTAATGAGAAACAAACTATAATACACGAGTCTGTGTACAAACATAAGAGAGTTTCACGTATATGTGTGCATGTATCTGCAGTAGGAATGCCTCGTAAAAGCGAGGGTTGAACCAGTGCACTACTTTTACCGTGCACGAGGCAGATTGTGCAGTAAAATATTGCATTAACTATAAGTTCCGGGCCACGGAGATTCGCAATCACGTAGAATGCCTGAATCTATTGCGCCTCCATATTTATTTAATGATGACGACTTTTTTCTAATTTTCCTTTTAACATAGTGTACTTAACTTTCTTAACATTATTCATAAATGTCCTATTTACTGTACTTTCTTAACATTATTCATAAACGTCCTATTTACTGTACTTAGGCAATATGTGCACAGGTGCTGTGGACGGTGCGTTCACAATAATGTGAATTGTGGACTTATTTCTGTAGTTGCGGACTTCTGAGACAATAACAATTGGGCCGAGGCCTAGCCATTCCTGGGGCAGTAAAGACCAATACATCGTGTGCAGGGACAGGGGCGCTGGTCACGAGAGGGGTGGGGGGGGGGGGTGCTGGAGTGTTCAAGGCAAAACAAAATGGCTCCGGAAAGGGGTACGGGTAGGGGAGGTGGGGGAGAGTCTCTGCTGATGTCCATAGCACAGCTCACAGAAGCAGCAAGCAAGCCCTTTCTGCTCCTTTCATTTTGGAAGAGAAAGGCGGGGGAGAGAAGCCGGAAACTGGAAACTTTCCTGCTGAAGAATGATATTTACCTGAATTCACAGCCCCCCGCTCCCCCCCCCCCCCCCCCACACACACACAACCCTATGACCGTCCCAGGCAGAGTGACGCTGCTCCTTCGCTTCACCATTACCCGTGGTGTCACCTGGTGCTAGAGCGTTCTCCAGTCACCAATCCCCTTTCACCTTATAACACGTATGCCTCGATATGACCTGGAAACCAGGCCTTGCCTTGATATACTTTATTTTCAGTCGTTCATGAAACACGTACTTCCTTGTTTCGCTTTTACTGTTAATACATCCGGTAGATACAGCGTGCGGTTATTTAGGTAAAACATTACACTCTATTGACAATGTGGGACCCTTGTTTTGCGGTTGTGAAACTTCCTAAATTGCTGGAGGACACAGAAATCGTTTAGTGCGTCGTTTCCAACTCCCACAAACCCAAGGCCAGCAAATATGTGCTGTACAGCTTCCCATTCCTTGAGCACACTCCTGGCGCTACTTGCTGGCACATGCATTGTGCGACCTTGGCATGTTTTGCTGACAACGTTCGTTTTTTTGGTTTCACAACACCAAAATGCGTTCTGATTTGTCTTCATGCAGAATGTTCCTTACATTCATATATTTATTTATATATACTCTCTTTATATATATATATATATAATTCGGTTGCATATGAGCTATAGATATGCAGCAGTGTCTGTGCTCGAGGCAGTCCTCAAACTCGTGGCAGTTACGCCGGGGGGCGCTGCAGTCTCGCTCGTCCTCCCCTCTCTCTTGCCCACCTCAAGCAGTCCCTTGACCTGTCCTCTTTCCTTCCTTGAGGCTGGGCAGTGGGGAGCGCCGGGTGGCCACTGGACCTCTCTCTGTTCGCAGTGTGGGGCTGTCACTCCCTGCACGGGGCCGGGCAGGTTCAATGAAGGTACGCCCAGGAGGGGCCTGGGCTGCGGGTGTCCTACCAGGCCCTGATGCCCTGCAGAGTCCCCTGGCATGGCGGCACGGTGCCCCCTTGGTGCCCCTGCGGCTGCGCTGCAGTGTTCAGCTGGCCCAGGTTGCCCATGTTCATGAAGGGGCTGCCCCCCGCGTTGCCCTGCGCGGTCGGGAGGCTGGAGTAGTTGCAGCTGTAGTTGCTGTTGTACTGGGGGCTGTTGCTGTAGCTGTAGGCCGGGTAGCTGTTGTAGGAGTAGGGGCTGCCCCCCACGGTGTAGGCCGTGCTGTAGCTCTGAGAGCCTCCGAGGCAGGGCTTGCCGTCGCGCACCAGCACTGGCACGGCCACCCTCCGGGGTGGGGGCGGGTGGTGGTGGCCCCCCAGGTCCAGGGACTTGTCCTGCCGCTGCCGCTTGCACTTGTAGCGCCGGTTCTGGAACCAGATCTTGACCTGCGTGGAGGTAAGCTTGAGGCTGCTGGCCAGGTGCTCCCTCTCGGGGGCCGACAGGTAGCGCTGCTGCTTGAACCTGCGCTCCAGCTCGAAGACCTGCGCCTGGGAGAAGAGCACACGAGGCTTCCGCCGGCTGCGCTGCTTCGGCCGCTCCAGCTCCTCGAGTCGGACCTCCTCGCCCTCCGAGGACTTCTTCAGGAAGCAAAGCTCTGCGGGAAAAGCAACACAGGGCGGTTAGCACTCCGCAAGGACCGGCACAAAGGGCACACGGCACAGCACATCTTCAGCATACAGGGCCCGTCCACGCCTGGCTGGGGACTGACACTCACCCCCCCCCCCCCCCCCCCCCCGCCCCATGCATGGAGCACTCACCCAGCAACAAGCAGTCTAAGCCAGCTCTCTTCCCAAAGTGACTTCTTGCTAAGAGCATCCCAGCTGAGCGCTCACACTGCTCCGGGCGGCTAAGGCCATTGTAGCCGGGC
This sequence comes from Triturus cristatus, assembly GCF_964204655.1. Taxonomy (NCBI): domain Eukaryota; kingdom Metazoa; phylum Chordata; class Amphibia; order Caudata; family Salamandridae; genus Triturus; species Triturus cristatus. The sequence goes on from NC_140580.1 coordinate 525,078,388, forward strand.
TCTCGCTCATCTAAGGTCACTCACCGAGCCAGGGACGCTCTAACTGGGCCACTAGCTGTCTATAGGTGCTCTAGCTGAAGCGTCGGAGGGCTAGGGGCTGCCTAACTGAGCCCTCACCTGCGTGCGGACATCCCTGAGCAGCCCTCTAGCCTGGTGATATTCAAACAGAGCCTGACTAGGCCAGTGTCCTCCTGACTTAGGTCCCATCTGACTACAGGTATTCTATCTGAGCCCCCACCCTGCTAGAGAGATTGTAACAAAGTCCCGGTGCAGCAAGGGGCGCTCTAGTCGGACCCTCAAGCTCTAAGGCTGCGCTCGGTGGACGCTCCGGGGCAAGGGGTGTTCTTACTGGACCGTCACCCGACTAGCTACAGAATAATTCCGAAAGAGCCCACCCCCCCCCCCCCCCATCCATGGTCTAGGGGCCTTCTAACAGAGCCACCACTCGACTACAGAGAATGCTCTCACCCGTATAAGGGCATTCTAGCTGCATCCTCTTCAAATGGGGACAGGATGTGGCGTAAAGAGCAGAGCTGCCTACTTTGGAAGGGGGAACCGAGTTCGAATCTCGGCACCGTCTCAACATCCTGTGATTCTGGCCAAACCACTTAATCTCACTGTGCCTACACAAAAAACAAACAATGAATGTGTCCGTGTGTAATGTAACTGGCGTTCATGTAAAGCGCATCGGGTCGCGCACGCGCTATATAAAACTGCAATAAAACAAAAAAAGGCTTCTGCATGGCTAAGGGGCGCCACAACGCTTTTGGAGAGGGACCCAAAACTTTACAAGGGACTAGGACAATAAGGGAAGATAAAAAAATGAGGGACGATTAACAAATATAAATTAATAAATAAATCCAAACAGGTTCTCATCTCACGCTGGATAATGTATACTCAGAGGTGCTAGTGTAAAAAATAACAAAAAATGAGCTGCTATATTTATCTATAAACCTTCGCACTCACGATAATATATATATATATATATATATATATATATATATATATATATATATATATATATATGTATATAAATATATATATATATATATATATATATATAGGCACGATATATACATATGCACGTACGAAATATATAGCGTGCGTGCATGTATATATAAATATATTTACGAGGATACTTGGATAAAAAAACAAATATTCACGCACTTGTTAAATCTAGTCCCAAGCACATGTAAATATGTCCTGCCACTGTATACCTTGGGCAGACACTCATGTTTTGACATAAACACATATATGTGTGAGGAAAGTTATTAATATTTTCGCACGCAGTATGTACTCTCAACAGTTCGCCTTGCATTGTAGTTGTTATTGGGTACCAGTACCGGCGAGCGCAAACTGGCTTTTCTTTCTAATCAACTTCACGAAACTGCCGCGCGCAAGAAGCGCGTCGTACGCATGTAACAGCGAACAGACTATCTTATCGGCAGTGTTATACGACACGAAGAACATGCAATGTCTCTATTAAAATATCGCCCACGTGGCACGCATGGAACTAACAACCTCTCCCCTCACATAAACAAACATCGTGACTGCATTTGCATACACGCCAAGGTGTGGTAAAGGGTCAATTACTGTACATGACGCGATCCGAATATCCCACGGGTCAAGGGCTATCGCAAGCCAGCTACACACTATTGATCACCTTTAACCCTTGCAACCCCGGAGTTGCCCTCTCTAGTTTCCGCGCGTTTATCCAACAACGTTTACCCTTTTCACTCGTCAGGTGCCCCCCTGCTGATTACCTGCCGTTTCTAATCTTGCGATTAATGACGTAAACAGTATACGTGTGCACGCGTCCACCACACTTCTACAAGGCTAGCATTATGCCATTCTTCCCAAGAAATAGCTTGTTGAAACATTTTTATATATATTAATCGCCTTGAGATATTTCTATTAAATCATGACTCTTTCCGTTCTCTCTAACTTCCAGCAGAGTAACTTTGTTCAGGGTTTATGATGCTGGCATGTATCAGGAAATAGCGCCCACGAGAAAAGTGAACAAGACTTCTGGTGTGAAATTAAAATGTTTATTTAACTTCCACGAACAGTACATGTACCACGGAGAGATCAGAACCGAGGCCTTAGACTTTTCTTTAACATGTTTAGACAGCATCAGTTTTCTGCAGGAGAGTTCTTCGGCCTAACATTTAAAATGACGCGAATCTACAACATGACTTTATTATAGATAGCAAATGCATCTCGTTCCCCCGAACCACCCCGTTCTTTGTTACGGCTGGTAACCTCTAGCGAGAAAAGGGAAACTATGTGGTATGAACCACAACACGCCAAATAACAGGCGGTCTGAAGGAGATGATTAAAGTCATTGCCGTTTCGCATGGTTAATTAAGGCCGCTACACCGGGAGACAACCCCCTCTCCCAGTTCTCAATAAATACACCGAAGCGCACTCGGAAACGCACAGAGACACGCACACACAGAAACATAGACTCAGTCATCTCAAAAATAGAAAGAAACAAACACAAGTCGAAGCGTGCAAGCAAATAGAAACACGCAGACACACAGAAACATACAACCACCTCTAAAACCGACAGAAACAATCACATGTTGAAGTACGCACGGAAACAGAAACACACAAATACCACGCAGACACACAGAAACATACTATCACCCCCAACACCAGACAGAAACAAACACACATTGAAGTTTGCACGAACCAGAGCATACAGACAGTACGCAGACACACAGAAATATACCATCACCCCCAAAACCAGACAGAAACAAACACACATTGAAGTTTGCACGAAACAGAGCATACAGACAGTACGCAGACACACAGAAAAGTACAATCACCCCAAAGAGTGAAAAAGATAACAAATTGAAGTACGCACGGAAACAGAAACACGGACACTACAAAGACACACAGAAAGATACAAACACAATATCCAAAAACATAGGCAGAAACTGACATGGACAAACAGGAGTACGTATAGAAACAAGCATATGAACACGAACGCATCGTAATAGTAATAGAGACATAGATACTGAAAGAAACACCACAAAAACAGATGAAGTACCCAGATACAGTGAGGCGCGCACCTACACACACAACACCCATAAAACCCTTACAGAAACACAAACATGTAAAGACATACACAAAGAAACATACTCAGATACACACGCAACCCGAGGCAAGCAGAGAAACATACAGACACAGAAAGAAAAGTGCACGGACATTTATTGAGACAAAAAAACACACGGAAATAAAGAAATACAGACGGAAACAAAGCAAAACGCGTGCGAACACACACACAGAAGCCTGTAGTGAACGAACCCAAAGCACCGCTGCCAAGTTTAGAAAGTTCAAATGAGGGGCAGTAGGAGCCGACGTGAGTGGCATGTTCCGACTTCCGGGGGTAATGCACTGGTCGTAAAAGGTTTTTAAGGAGGACAGGGAACATACATCACAATTTGCCACCTTTAGCTCAAAGTTCTCTCCCTATAGCCGGGAAGACGTCCATTCCAACCCTGGAGCCACATTTCCACGTTTGCGTGCTCTGTGTGTGCAGTCTTTCTCCGCTGCTAAATCGCCGACGCTTTGACAACTTGTGTGTGTCTTACATTGCCCGAGAGCCAACATCATGGAAGAATGCATCAGAGGAAGAGGCAGGGGTCTATTGTCTTACTTTGAAGGACGTAATGCGTTCGAAATGAATATGTAAAACAAGTTGAGAAGTGTCACCACATTAGCGGTATACTGAGGAATATTTCAAACGTGTGGCTTCTGAAGGCACGAGCACGGTCATGACAATTTGCTAAACTCGGTGCCGTGAGCTTGCTTACTCTCCGTAAAAGCTGCCCTTGTGTGTGCAGTTCCCAGACACATGTACTCACTGTGTGCCTCCTCGTCGTCCTCGTCCTCCTCTTCCTTGGGCTGGCAGGTGCCCCCGAGCGCCGTGTGGCTGACTATGTACCTCCGGGGAGAGACGCCCACCTCCTCCGCCGCCCTGTCGGGCACCAGGTAGGGCAGCTTGTCGTCCCCCTCCTCGGAGAAGCTGGAGTTCTCTCCGGCCAGCATGCAGGACGAAGGCTGGAAGAGGGGCCCCAGCTCATGGTGCAGGTGGTGATGGTGTGGGGGCCCCGGGTGCTGCTGATGCTCCAGGTTCAGAATGTCCTTGACAGAGAAAGGTGTGGAAGTGACTGGACTTGGTAACATCATCAGGGCAGAAAAAAAGTTAATTGCCAGAAACCAAATAATCAATAAATCTTGAGAAGAGGAGGGGTGAGCAGGCGCTCCCTGCCTGCCGCCGTGCAGGGTGATAAACGATGGACGAGGTCCTGCTCCTGTCTAAACCGCCTCCATTTGCCTGCAGCGAGGCGTCTGGGTTTTGTTACAGCGCTCAGTGCCGGGGCTACTAACAAGGCGGCAACTGGAGTCGGAGAAGCGCTCCGAGGGGGTTGACGTCATGGGAGAGGGGCTGCCGGGAGGCGGAGTCAGCACGCGCTCATATCTTGTTGGGCTCCAAGAGTGTCCGCGAGAGGCCACGCCCTTTGTCCATGGCTTCCGCCTCTCGCAGCTGGAGTTTTACAGAGCTACGCGGGGTACAGAAGGAAGCGTTACAGGCGGGAGGGAGTTCAGCTCTCTTGTCGGGAGGTTCAACAGCAGCACCTAGCGTGTGGTTGCTTGTTTCTGGTTCAGAGGGAACCAGGTCTAGTGGTGGGTCAGGCTCTTCCTAATAAAGCAGAGCCAAGTCAGGTTTGCACGAGGGTGGAGTTTGGCCCATTGGGCAATACAACGATGGAATGGAATGCAGTCTTGAGTAATTACCAATGGTTGAGAATAATTCAGGTATTGCACCCTTTACATTTTGTTTACCTCTGTCCGAATCTCTCCTGGAGTGCAGAACCTTTCTCATCTGTCTGAGGGGAGGTACTACAGAATAGCACTCGAAATAATGTTTCGGCCCATTGTGCACTCATTTGCATTTCAATTTTGTATGGGTTTATTTGGAAGTTCTCCCCTTGTTCGTTTGGGGAGTATGAAGGATACAACTTGTTCACTTTACAAAAAAAGGACTTTCAGCACAAGCATGATCAGTCCAAAAGATTCACTTGTGGTGTAGAGCAACTGTTCCTTCCCTCCCAGAAATCTAACTCTCCCCATCCAAGTTAAGGTTCCCACCTGCCTCTGTGTCAGCATGATGTTAAGTTTCCCGTTACAGGCTTGTCACTCACACTGTCACACATAATTGTAACCAGTCATGTTAGTTCATTTGATTCAATGAAGGAAAACAAAGACTTTAGCTCCTGGAGTTTATTGGTTTTTCTAAAGTAAGGCCTGAAACTAGAAATTCCTACTACCCACTGCTCTATAATTCTCCCAATAAAAACAGTTCACCAATTGTTATCTAGGCCTATCACCTGCATCAGGAAATGTCCCAAAATGTAAAATGGGACACGTCAAATTGAAAAATTACTAATTTTGGCTATATTGGTAGTGTCAGAATCTAGGCATAGGCTTGGCTGCCCCCCAGGCAAGCCTACCAAACAGAGAGATTTCTGAAAACCAGAGACCCAGGAGAGTCTAGAGTTGTGTGATTTGTGTGGATTTCATTACATTTTCATGCCCTGCAAACCTCAAACTTTGGCTAAACTCATATATTTTCCTTGCATTTCTGTGTGGGAAAGTTCCCGAATCTGTGGGGATCCACATCATTTCTACCACCAAGCTTTCTCACACTTTTCCTGACAAATGTACCCCATGTGTGTGGTTGTGCCTAATGCCCACAACATTAACTGGTCAGAAGTTGAACCAGTGAAATCGAGGTAGTATCAATGAGGTGTTAACATTGTTGCAGTTTTGGTTCATTCTAGTGATGTGTATTGCATCAACCCACACATGCAAGACAGCATTTCCAACAAGACAAGCGCAGGAACGGAAGATGGTAAGATTTTGGCCATAGGCTTGAAGTGCCGAGTTTTCTGTCACTTAAATATGGAACAAATGGCCTTTTCTGACCCATACTTTGATGGCTGCATGACGTTTTGTCTAAGAAAATGTGTTGGGACTCATGCAAGCCACAGACCACAGTATATCCCTTGATCTCTAGGTTTCAAAATAGCCCATTGGTAGGGTTAACTGGTCACCGGCTGCTTCAAATAGTGCATTCATCATTGCAAGTGAGAGGAGGTTAGGCACAATGCCTAGACAAGCTGTCCACACTCCTTAATTTTTATAAAACGAAAATCCATGGTGTGTAAGTGATTGTATGCCCCCCCCCCCCCCCCCCAGGGGCAACTGAAAAAGACTGCTTGTGGCCATGTAGTGGTAGGCATCGAGCAATATGCCCGGCGGGCTGTCACCACTCCTTTTTAAACAATACTTCCCTGGTGTTTAAGGGCCTGATTTAGAGTTTGGCAGGCAGGCTATTTCATCACAAATGTGATAGATAGCTCATCCTCATCTTATAAATCCCTTCTATCCTAAGGCACATGTTATAACCTGTCTGCCAAACTGTAAATCAGCACTTAAGTGAGCTTTCTGCCCCTCCCCCATTAGGCCCTTCTCCTGGGCGGGCCACCCAGACCCCTTAACTCTCTCTTTTTTAACAATTTTTCCCTGGTGTCTAATTGGGTTGTCTTCCTGTCTTCCTGGGTGTGGGCAGGGAGATTTGGGAAAAAAAACAATCTGTCCCCAAGCAAGGGAAGAAAGACGCTGGAGGCCTGTAGGGGTTCAGGATAAGGCTTGTCTCTTGGCAGACCACTTCCATCCATTTTTTCTTAATTATTCCCTGTAGTTTAAGTGGCAGATTTGGGATAAATCCCCTAATATGCTCACTAGTGGGGCAGGAAGACTATTGTAACCCTTTGGACGTGAAGTTCAGGCCCATTATCTAGGCTGGCCTCTCTGCCACTTCATTGTTTTCTAAATCCCTGTTGTCTAAGTGACTTTTCTGTCCCCAGGGTGGGGGCAGAGTGGGGATAATGACCCAGTCTGCCCTCCAGGGAGGCAGAGGAATTTTAGGAGTCAGTCCTGTCAGGCATGTTACTGAGTGCCCCCCATTCCTTTTTTTGTTTAACAATAGTTCCCTAATGTATAAGTGGGCTTTCTGCCACCCTGTGGGGCATAGATTGGGGGTAAACCCACCAATATTCCCCCAGGTGAGGGAAGAAAGAATATTGTGGCCCTTTAGTGGTTGGGGGTCAGCCAATGCCTGGGTGAACCACCCCTCCCCTTAATTGTTTTATTTTTCCCTGGAGTCTGAGGGCTTTCTATCCACTGTGGGGCAGATTTGAGTCCCTCAATCTGCTCTTTAGAGGGACAGAACAACAATGGAGGCCCATTAGGAATGGAGTTCAGGCCCATTGTCTGGCCAGGCCCCCCATCTCTTTAAAAAAAATATTTACCATGTGTCTAAGTCGGCTGGTGGGCAGATAAAAGGTAACCCCCCAATCTGCCCCGGCTGGTAGAAAGACTGTTGTTGCCATTTAGGGGTGGTGGTCAGGCCCAATTCCTTGGACAGGCAGCATCACCACTAAAATAAAATAAAAAATCCTGATCTCAAATTGGACTTTCTGCCCTCTGGGAAGGTAGATTTGAGTAAACCTTCTATCTACACTTCTGGGGTGGTGGGAGAAAGACTTTTGTGATGGTTTAATGGTTGGGAGGTCAGGCCCGATGTCTGGGCAGGCTGGCTTACCTCTTCTTTTTAGGTCCAGTCTAGGCAGAGGATGTGCTGCTCTGCGAGGCATGCTGTGTCTTGAATAGGGGCTTCAATCACCTTCCATCTTTTCCATTGGCTGCTGCTTTATAAATGCCTGCTTTTGCTTAGTCAGTATGAATAATTAGTCCTGCCTGTCGGTCTTTCCGGCCCTCCCAGGGGACTGCCCCTGTTACATGTGAGCTTACTTTTTATTTTGGGTTCCTTTAGGCACACTCTTGTATTTATTGTTTACCTCAGCTCGGATATCAACACAGTGCCCTCATGTTTCCCACAGCATTTGCATTTTTTTAAATGTGGGCTTTTGTTTGTTCATGTGCGTTTACCTGATTCTGTACACATGATAATGTGCTGCATGGCTAAATACAAAATGCAGGCTTATGTTCATGTACACACGTTTACCCAAGGGCTGCTGCGGAGGGACACAGTGGGGATCACACCTTCCATGTTTTAAATCTTCTGAACCATTTGTTATTAATTCTTCAAAGAGCGCTTGACTCTGTCTGCTTTGTTTAGCCTATTTGTTTACATTCATGACTACCACTCCATATGTGTCGGTGCTTGACTCATGCGTCACCCCGGATTGCTTTCACTTTTACCTATGTACATCAAGTCTACCTAATGTACTCATTATAAAGTACGGTGTATAATCATGATTACACCATCTTTGTTTCAGACACAAAACGGGCTATTGAACATACTGTCATAATGAATTTTACTTGCTATGTTGAGCATTCACATTCATTTCACCTTATATATTCGCCACAAATGTTCGTATGCTTTATAGTTGTAGCCACACCGTAAGGGGTCTTTTACAGGCGTATTTTCTACAGACACTGTTTAACTATGACACTAACGTCTGGACAGTCGGAGTTTGGTCCTTCCTTCGTTTTTATGATTCGTACTTAATCATGTGAGCTTATAAACTAAGCACACACATTTCACTTTTTCATCATGGCGGCCAAACTAGATGCCCGATAAAGATGGATCGTTAAAGTCAGGTCTACCACTTACGGTGAGCTGGTCACTATTAACATTATAATAATTATTGTTTGTACAATAATACCTTCATTCACTTTAACACAAAGATATACCGTTGCTCACTACACTAGCATACACGAATGCTGCGCACACTGGCAACCGTAGTCCAGTGTTTATTTCAATGCAACTTTGATTAATATTATGTTAGCCGTTGCGTACAATAATAATACACATGAATATGGAGCACACTGACACTGGTGGTCCAGTGTTTATGTGAATGCGGCTCTGATTAACATCATGTGAACAGATCTTAAACAGTTGAGCCCACAGCATCAACACACGTGAATGCAGTGCACCATGGCACCTGATTACAGGTTTACACTCGTTATACCAGACTGTAATATGGCATGTTATCAATAATAGCTACAAGGCAGGTGCGCTGCTTATAATTTCTTCATATATAATTTCCTACAGAGTCTTGGTCCTTGCCTCTTCTGCCTCCTGCACGTTTCTTCTTGGTTTGGGTCCTGGGCCTGTATAATGTCAGCCTCTGTTGCTGGCAGTCCCGGGCCCTAGCTTTTCAAGTTCCTCTACTTTTTGCTTGACCTGGATTGCATTGCATCACCTGCCTTAACACATACATGAAATACATTGTCATCTACAATACCAAAAGTTCTAACTCCAACAAATGCGAGTCCTATTGCAGTCCCAATGCTTGTTTTTTCTTTATTTTCAGGTGTCTTATTTGGCTTTCTGCATCCCTCTCCTGCCAGGCCTTTTTCTTGGACTGGCTACCACACCCGTCTTTAACAATGTTTCCCAGGTATCTAAGTGGGATTTCTGCCCCTCGGGGTGAATATTGGGCATAAGCTGCCCCAGTCTCTCTCAGGAGTCCAAAAGACATTTTAGAACTCTGGCCCATCAGATCTTTTTCCTGGACAGGCCACCCAGACCCTTTCTCCCATTCTTGCCTGGTGGCACTAAGAATGTTGTGACAACTTTGGTATAGTGGTTATGCCTGATGCCTGGGTGGTCCACCCCACCCCACTCCTTCTTTTTAGTTTTTTACAATAATTCCCTGGTAGCTGAATGGGGGTTTTGCCTCTCTGGTGGGAGTAAATTGAGAGTACCCCCAATAAGAACAAAAACACAATAGCGCAAAAACAGCAGTACACATCACCACCACAACAAAATACCACACAACAAATATGCACAACATTCTCGTCACATATTATCGGCTTCAAAAACTTGCTGTTATAATATGGCGGTAAAAGTTGTTTGCATCAAGCACTATCTTAACTTTTCACCAAGGACATGAATTTAATATAAGGAGATCATTATAACGGGGAAAAGGCGCTTGCCCCCCCCCTCTTCGTGCCTCTTACATGCCCTGGAAACCCCATCCCCCTTGGCCAATACAGTATAATTCAGGAGATGGGGGACTCAGCCCCTCTCTTTGAGCCTTCAACATACCCCGGGGAATCTATCCCCTGGGGGCACACATTAATATTGAGGGGAGGGGGCACACAGACCACCCTCCCCAAACCTTGAACAGACCCTAGGGATCCCATACCCCAAGGCCAATAAATCAAATAATGGGGGAGGGGCATTTGACCCCTTCTAAGAGCTGATTATCGGCCTCAGGGACCCCAACCCCCATGGCCTGCTACGTTTCAGTGTACTGTGGACTCCATCCCCCAGTACACTGTAGTTCCCTGCCCAGGAGAATGTGGGTATACCCACTCAGGAGGAGCAGTGAAAAATACTGCTCCCACCTGGGGGATCAAAGTCAATGAGCCCGATCGCTCCACACACCTAGTATGGTGCGGCCGGGCAGCTGTGGGGGCTGGTGGTCCTCTAGTGCTCCCCCACAGCTTCCAACAAAAGGTGGCTTTTGGGTGCCCTAGGTGGGCCGTGGGCACCCACCAACAATTTGGGCAAGCTCCCACAATGGAGCCAGAAGTGTTCCAGGGGCCCAGGGGCTCATCTTGCAGCCCCCAATAAATAAAAAAATGCTAGTGTCCCTGTGGGCGCCACGGCACCCAAAGTCTTAAAAAAAGATTCAAGGAATAATAAATTAGCGGCAGAATCCACTCATTTAATATTCACTGTTCCAGCAAGCAGAGTCCCAGAACGCCCTATGGCATTTTAAAATTATTTATTTTCTTGCTGGTGGTGCCCCAAGAAGGGGCAGGGGCACCACCAATCATTTTGGTATTTTGTGGGTGGCTGCAGGGAGTGAAACAGCCCCGCAACAGCATTAAAAAAAACACACACACACAATAAGTCTCCTGGGTCATTCAATTTATGACCCCAGGAGAGCTTGCCATACTTTTTTAAAGCACTCTGAGCTAGAGCTGCATGCTCTTCTGCTGGAGTGCAGGGATCTCTAGTAGTTGGTTTTATAGCTGGAGTTTGTGTCCTAATAAAAGATTTTAAATAACTCAAGCAACTGTATGTTTTTTAAAATAGTTTTATTGAAAATATTTGATTACAATCACTATTATTAAGTATTACAATTTGTGAATTATTGAAATATACACTTGATTATGGTTACTGGTGACTTTTTGAAAAAGTTAATATATCTAAATTTTATATGTTGATTTGCTGACCCCTTAATAAAACAAATATTGATGCCACCATTATTTGGTGTTTTTGGAGCCTTTGACAAAGGCAGTAGATCTGCCTTACTTAAATTGGGAACTTTTATGTTCTTCCTTGATATAGCCAGGCATGAGCGGAGGGAAATGGTTGCAAGGCCTGGTAGGGGGGAGTTGGGTAAAGACTTGACGGCAGGCCAAGCCCTGCTCCCAACCACTCACCATGCATGACGATGAACATCTTACTCTACATTAAAAAAACATGGAAATTAACTGAAAAAACAAAGATATAGTTATCACAATTAACTGTGACTCGTGTCCTTAAGTAACTGTAACTCATGCCCTCACTAGGCACTGATAATTACCTCACATATTACATCACTCGTGGCGTGACCGATGATATCATTGATAACATCACTGAAACATCTGAAATTTTATTATTCATGACAACACTGTGCATGGCGGGGGCACGAGTTATAGTCACTTCAGGACACAAGTTACAGTTACTTGAGATAGTGAATTTCAATGGTTTTGTTCATGTAAAAAAAATGTTTAAAGTCACATTTTCACTTAACTATAACATCCATTGAACTTTTGTTTTTTCAATGAATTTCTAAGGTTTTCTTTAAATACCTTAAAAAAAAAAACTACGCGGTCGAAACGCGTCAGGCTGGACACTAGTCAATACATTTCTGGTGATTCTGATTTAATTTACCAATCAATAAAGCACTGCAATCTATTCAAAAACACGTTGTGGTCCGTACCTGCTTGTCCTGCGGTACACGAGGAAAACCAGGAGTGTGTTTGCTTTTCCTCGGATGCAGCCATTCCGGTGAGCAAGGGCGAAAGACGCTTGAAACGTTTGGATATTGTGGCTGCTGACTTTTAAATGTGCTCACGGAGTCTGTTGAATTGCTGCCTCACAGAAATAAAGAATCGAAGTCACGCCGAGTGTGGACCTTCAATGTTGGGCGTTTTTTGCTTGTAGAAATACAGAACGACCTGCTCAGGTCGTGAAGGCCCCCCCTGCGAAAGAGCGGGTCCAGTGCCGTCACTAATACAGCGCAGAGGACTGACGTGCATCTTCTGTGAAGCATGAAATTAGCATGACGACAGCCTCTTGAGGAGCCCGGTGACCCACTGTGGTTTATGAAATATTGTGGAGGGGATGTAGAAAGCGTCATGCAAAAAGATTTTTTACTAAAACAACTAAGACCAGAATGCACTAAGCAAATACGCCCATTAGGGCGGGACATTACTTACCTGATAAATGCTAAACACTTGGTGCCGCTTTTCCTCGGATGCAGCCATTCCGGTGAGCAAGGGCGAAAGACGCTTGAAACTTTGGATATTGTGGCTGCTGACTTTTAACAGTGCCCACGGAGTCTGTTGAATTGCTGCCTCACAGGAATAAAGAATCGAAGTCACGCTGAGTGTGAGCTTCCAATGTTGGGTGTTTTTTGCTTGTAGAAATATATATATATATATATATATATATATATATATATATATATATATATATATATATATATATATATATATATATTCACTGAAAAAACCATAGGTTTCACACATGTTATAGTTAGCGGAAATTTTACTGATAAAAAACCAATGAAATTCCCCCGTTATAGTTAGTGCAGGCAACTATAACTCACGCGACCGCAATCCTCTGCTGATGCTAATACTGTATTTAGACACTTATTTGCCCATGTCTTCTTCCATACATTTTTAGCTATACATATATTACAAATATTTTTTTTTCATAAAGACACATATGTCATCAGCAGAAGATTGCGGTCGGGTGAGTTATAGTTGCCTGCACTAACTATAACGGGGGAATTTCATTGGTTTTTTATCAGTAAAATTTCCGCTAACTATAACATGTGTGAAACCTATGGTTTTTTCAGTGAATTTGCAAGGTTTTTTAAATGCTAATTCCTAACTATAACGTGTGTGAAACCTATGGTTTTTTCAGTGAATTTGTACGGTTTTTTAAATGCTAAGTTACTTTACGCCATTCGTGGCGTGCGCGCCCACTTAACGCAGTTCGTTCCGTGCGCGCACGGCGCGCCCACTTTACGCAGTTAGTGCCGTGCACGCACGGTGGGCACGCGGTGCGATGACAAAGCAAGAAAGCACGTCAACAAATCTGTTTCTGCTTTCCTCCGTGACTATGGTATGGGTGCCATTTACCACAACAACTTGCGTTATGACATGCAAGACATTTATAGAGGAGATGGTGTGCACTTCAATGATGAAGGGAACAGAGTCTTCCTCTTGAACCTTAGACTCTGCATCGGTACTTACTTGTAGGTACCACTAAAAAATCATTTCATAAACACAACGGCTCTTTTTAGAGCCCCCTAATATCTAAACACTTAAATCTGATTTTCATTTTTTTTTTTTTTTTTTCTACCGTACGCTTACCGTAAGCTTACCGTACGCGTACCCCGTGATTTTTTTTAAAATCAATAAATGTTTTTTTTGTACTTTTCTGTCCTTCTTTGACCCCCTTACAAATGTTAGGGGGTCTGTAACTCTCCTCATTGCCCCCTTTCCTTGTTTTCACTCTTTTTTTTCAGAGTGAAATACACAAAATGGCGGCCGCCGCTTCCTGGTTTCGGCCGATTCGAATGTTTACTAAGATCTAAGAGCCAACCAGAATCGCGCTCGCGCACGCCACCGTACGCTTACCGTAAGCGTACGGTAAGCGTACCGTAAGCGGGCTCAGATATATATATTGATTTAAAGGCTATTTTCTCAGAATCTACTGAACAGATTTACACCAAACCTACAAAAGGCACTTCCTTGACCTAGGGACTACCTCTCTGCCAAATTTTGAGTAATTCTGTTCAGCCGTTCGGGCTGTAGCTCGTTCTAAAGGTCCTATGGAAAAATGCATGGGAAAAACGCGTTTTGGGACCCCCCTTTTATCTCAGCCCCCGCTTGACGGATCCCCCCGAGACTTTCAGGGTAGGAGCGGAGCGTAGCGCCCCACCTATTTTGAGAAATTCGCGAGGATTCGTCGACCGGCGCCAAAGTTATTCAAAATAGAATGTTGAGGTTTTCCTATGGAAACGTGGTCCTAACTATAACTACCTACTGGCGACCGCCAGTAGGTAATATATATATATATATATATAAAAAACCATAGGTTTCAGGCATGTTATAGTTAGAAATTAGAATTTAAAAAACCTTAGAAATTCACTGAAAAAACCATAAGTTTTAGGGCAAGGTATAGTTAGTTGACATACAGCTCCCCGTGTGGAAAAGCGATGTGGTTTGGATTTTGGAAAAGAGAACAGGTTACCTGCTCTCTCTTCCAAAACCCAAACCCCAGTTTGCTATGACAGGGTGGGAGCCGTGAGGCTCCTGCTCTGCCATAGCAAACAGTAGTGTCCCGGGGTGAGCACCCCGGGACACTGCAGGAGCTGGCCTTGGGGGGTGACGGTCCCCAGGGCCATCACAGGCTCCAGGAGGGGGGCCACGCAGCCCCCCTCCCATTACATTGGCAAAGCCACGGGGAGGTGGTGGTCCCCGGGGCTTGGGGGTCTGTAACGGACCCCCGAATTTACATAATTAGTGCCCCATGGAGGTGGCGGTCCCCGGGGTGTGTGGGGGGCTCAAGCCCCCCACACAGGTATATGCATTTATTTTAAAAAAAACCCAGGGGGTGGCGGTCCCCGGGGCTTGGAGTAGCCTTGTAGGCCCCCCCACAGATTAAAAAAGAAGCCCCAGGGGGTGGCGGTCCCCGGGGTGTGTGGGGGCCTCAAGCCCCCCGCACAGGTATATGCATTTATTAAAAAAAAAACCCAGGGGGTGGCGGTCCCCGGGGCTTGGAGTAGCCTTGTAGTCCCCCCCACAGATTAAAAAAGAAGCCCCAGGGGGTGGCGGTCCCCGGGGCTGCGGGGGGGCCGTGTGCCCCTGCAAATATTTTTGAAAAGCCCTGGGGGGTGGCACCCCCGGGGCAGTGTGGGGGGGGATTGGGGCCCCCTACACATTTTTTAACTGCCCCCGGGACCTGGCCCACCCGGGGGCTTAATTAAATGAAGCGCGGAGCCCGCACTTCGTTTTGTAAAAATTTTCAGCCGAAATTCGCGCTGGAATCTCGGCAATTTGAAAAGAAAGAAAATGCTTTTTTTGGCCCTGGGGGCCCCTGCTTGATGAATCACCCCCAAACTTTCCGGATAGTAGCTGACCGGAGCGCCCCACCAGTTTTGAAAAGTTCACGAAGATTCGGCAACCGGCGCCAAAGGTATTGGGAAAAGAATGTTACGATTTTCCTATGGTAACTAGGTCCTAACTATAACTACCTACTGGCGACCGCCAGTAGGTAATAATATACAATTTTGTGCCATTTGACGAATCGTCACAAAACTGTTTTAAAAAAAGAGCTCCTTTATTGCTAAGTTTCTTAATCAAAAGTTTCAGAGTGATTTGTCAAATGGAAAATCACAAAAACAGAGAAGGGTCCTAAAATGCAAAATCCCATGCAATTTCCATAGGGATTTGTGATCAGCGCTGCAGCCAAAACTGCTGAACGGAATTACAACAAATTTGGAAGGAAGCTAGATCTTTATTTTTCATTTGGTGTAAATTCATTCTGTACTTTTTTGAAATATTAGGCATCAAACATATTTGGATATCCAGACGGTTGAGTTTGAGGGACTCTCAGGAGTGTCCCGCAAACACAACTTAAAAAAAGAGTGTTCTGATTGGCCTAATGGGCTTTTTTCCCTTTGGGCCATCTCGGTTTCACAAAAATGAACATCCCACAACAGCAAGCGCTCTGATTGGCTGGCCGCAATGTGAACAAACATATTGCAGCAGTCATTACAGGATTCTGGGTATTTAGTCCCTGTCCTGAAAATGAGTAAAACAAGCATTAGCATAGCCAATAGGTCTCGATTTTGGGACCTTATAAGTATTTAGTTATGCAGCACAATATCCTTGGTGCAACAACATCAACTGTTGCATGGCTAAACACTTATAAGGTCCCAAAAGTGAGACCTATTGGCTATGCCAATGCTTGTTTAGAACTGCTAGCACTGAGCGCCGGCAGGACCCCGCTCACTTAAAGCCCTGGGCAGGCATCAGTCCCTGTCCCTTTTCCCATTACTCTCACAGAACTGGAGCTCCAGCGATGCCCCTTTTTCCCTGGCTGGAGCTCCCGTGCCTGGGACAGTGAAGGCTGCAGACGAGGGTGCGCTGGCAGAGAACACCTGCTCCTTCACTGTTTCTTTCGGAGCTTGAAAGGCACCTCGTCTAACTTATCATTAGAGTAGCAGGTGCATTGGTACCAGTGCCCAAGGGCATTAGGAACCCAATGCTCTGAGATTATGGAGCGGGGGCAGTTTTCCTTGCTTGCACCAAGGAAAACGGCGCCTTTGCTACACCACCGGCTCTAACACTGAAGGCATTCTCCCTGGCCTCCAGCATGTGGGGACTTTCTCCAGTTTCCTCCATTTTAAGGGGCGGTTCTGGGTGACGGTGTCACATTGGTAGTTGAGCACGCAGTACATCATGACCATCACTGGAAGCACAGGGAGATATATTTGCATGCGGCACTGTATGTGCTCATCCGCCTCGTGATAAATGACTTGACAGCCTTTGGCACCTTTTGTGGGCGTCGGTTGAGCGATGGTTAACATTAGCAAAACAATGCGCCCCAAACACTGCAGAACGACCGAACACTGCAGACCGACCGCTTTGTCAGACTCTGGATGGGATTTAGTTGCCTCGCTGTTTTTCAGTCTGACAATAACTATTGAATTGATTAATTCAGTTGACGATTTACTTTTATTTGGAGCAATTGGTGCATTCCTTTTAATAATATCATGGCCGAAACCATTTTGCAACAAGGGCGATTCAAGAAATGTTAGCCAATGTTTCGACGGCTGCCTTTCGTATTTCCTCAATTAGCCCACCCCCAATGAAGTGATTGCCCGAGAGAGCACAGATAGCGCTCACATTGATAAAGTTGCAACCAAACGTTTTCCAAACATGCTCTTGGCCGTGTATTTTTAATCGTGGCAAGTCTCCATTCTGTGCCTCAGCTAAAACTGCAACTAAAACGAAAATATATTGATCGATACAATACATAAAATGCCTTGTGAAGGAAAAACCTTTACATATCTAAGAAAGTATCTGGGCGGTATCCATTGTGGAATTTATACATTAAATAAAGGACATAGCTGACCGAGGATATAGTAACTAAACATCAGAATCTTACGACACTCAGGTCATCAACTTCCAAAGGATGAAAGTCTAAGTTGGCCCTGCCTATATTTGAATCTTAGCCCTGCAGGTTACTCAGATCTCTGTAGCAGGAACTCGACCCACTGAGTTGTCCGCCTTATATTGTAGCATTCTGTTACCCTTCCCTGGCCTCCTGATAAACCCGCAAGGCTCTACTATAAGGGGTGATTTAAATTGTGGGAGCATGAAATGTTCTTGCAAGAGTACCATATGCAAATAGGAATGCAAAGACAGGGCCATCCGCAGTCATGTATTTACATGTGTTATATGAGAGCAGGAGGGGGCGGGGGGAGGAAGTGAGTGGCAGCGCACATCCCTTCTCTGCCCTGAGATGTTGGATAAGTGAGCCTGGGTCCCTGCGGAGTGACTCACAGGCAGAGATATGTAAAGTATCAATTACTGTGCAGGCGTCGGGGCGCTGAAGAGTTAAACCTGGGATGGGGGCTGCGGGGGTGTTGGGGGGAGCGCGAGCAGCTGCTGCCAATGTAACGGTCCAATTTCTCATAGTGCAGCTTAACACGGGTATACGGCTTGCTTCTAAGTGCTCCCACCTTTGTCAGAGAATGGGGACAAAGCAAGGGGTGATGGGCGATTTGTCCAGGATCACACAGTTTGAACCCGTGATCAGTACAAGCGTTTTGTGGCACAAGGCTATGGCAAGGTGTGAAGGGAGCACTGATCAGGCTGCGTAATGTTGAGGGAAGAGAGGTTAAAACAACAAGCATTGGCCGCGCGCGTGCCTGCTGCAGTGTGGAGAGGCGCTGGGGGGGGGCGTGGAGGCCAGAAGAGTAACGCGATCTGTGGTGGGGGAGGGGGAGGAAATTGAAGCCCGGAGAGAGGCACGCAAGGCTTAATAAGCCTTGACAGAAACCCACATGGTGGCTGCGCGCGTGCACGCGCACGCAAGCTTGAGGCCAGCGAAAGCCTCTGGTGGCACTTTTAAAAGCCACTTACTAAATGTCTCGAAGAAACATCACATGCACTGTCTCAGGCGAGACCTAAAAAAGAATTCCATTGGGCAGGATAAGGAGAGACTGGCCCTCTTGCCCTTGTGGTCCCTTGGTGTCAACATTTAAAAAAAAAAAACATTTTGCTGCAATCCCGCAGTTGTCGGCAGGATTACAGAAAAAAAAAAATTGCAGCCGTCATATCTTTTAAACTTTACATAACCATGGATTGGGCCAGGTCCCAGGTGTAAATAAAAAAAACATTACATCCCCTGGGGCACAACATCATTAAGAAAGGAGAGAGGGACGTGTGCCTCCCATCTCTGTGATATTTATAGACCCAGGAGCCGGCATACCTATGAAAGGGGAGGAGCTAATTATGGCCCTAGGGACCCCATCTCCTGGACCCAGCATAAACATGGAAGGGACTGGTTTGCGCCCCCGGAGCTCCAACGCTCTGGGACCTGGCATATGTATGGAAGGGGATGGGGGAGGGCAGCCCCTCCTCCACAAGTCAATTACAGCCCCGGGCACCTCATCCCCTAGGGCCGGCATAATAATTGAAGAGAAGGGGGCATGCATATCCCTCCCTGAGCCTCTTAAAGGGTCTGGGGATCCTATTCCCTAGGGCTGGCTCACTCACTGAGTGAGTGCACGGGCAGGGAAAATTTGTCTGCTCCCACCTGGAAGGAGTTGCAAAAATGTTCCCGCCGGGTGAGATCAAACATTTATCTGGGAAACTCATTTTGCTCCCACCAGACAGGAGCAGTAAAGAAAACTTGCTCCTGTGGGCAGGAGCAATGCTGCCTCCTGCTACACCCACAATGGGTGCATGTGGGGAGCTGGTAAGTGAGCATGTTTCTCCATTGGTTCGTTCTGCATCACCTTACCTGCCACAGTGTGCTCTACTGGCTTGGCGTTTCACCCATCAAGGATTAGAAGTTCCGTTGGAGCTTTATCTATCTATCTATCTATCTATCTATCTATCTATCTATCTATCTATCTATCTATCTATCTATCTATCTATCTATCTATCTATCTATCTATCTATCTATCTATCTATCTATCTATCTATCTATCTATCTATCTATCTATCTATCTATCTATCTATCTATCTATCGCACAAATCCTACCCAAAGGTGTATCTTGACTGTACGCCAGCATGGGAGCACCTCAACAACTTAAAACATCCATATCTTCATTTTTAAATCTAGAAGTTGGAGCAGCAGCGAAGGTGATACGGAAGCTGATTCGAAGCAGATGGAGAGGTAAATGAAAAAGCTCTCCCACTACATCTGGAGGTACGAATGCGGGGAACGGTCAGGAACACTTCATCACTTCATCTTATCGTTCTTGCGGGACTGTAGTACTGCACTTTGTCATTGAGGTATACGAATGCTCTACCCATCAGAGCCTTGGGGGTGAGACAACAGATCTTAAACACGATACGCTTCCTGATTGGAAGCCAGTGTAAAGTTATCAGTGTGGGTGCCAATTGGGAGTCTGCTGGAATATTACAGAGCAGATGTGTTTTGCACCACTTGGAGCTTGGCCAATTGGGAGTTATTTGCGGACATGAGCAAGGCATTGTCATAGTCAAGGTAACCAAGGGAAGACTTTCTTCAGTAACTGCATGGTGGTGAAGCATGCACTGCAAGTAGCGGTATTCTGGTCCTTCATGGATAAGGCCTGATCTAGTTTAACGCCCATATTTTTCACCATGAGACTGGGGCGGGAGCCTCCGCCAGTTCCGAGGGCCACCAGTCAGGGGTTCAGAGATCCAGAGCTTTGCCAAACAGCAGCACCTCAGTATTTTTGCTGTTAAGTTGGAGGCAGTTTGCCATCATCCAGGCTGCAATAATTCACATAAATCTATGAATAGGGGCTTTACTCTGTCAGAATCCTGGCCAAATGAGATGATGATCAACTGGGAGTCATCCAAGTATGATATCATATCAAAGAAGCAAGATTTAACAATCTGGGTGAGGGAGGCTATATAGATGTTAAACAACTTCGGACGAAATAACGAACCCTGGGGCACCCCCTTTGGTTATCGAGCTAGAGCGGGATATGAACGAGCCCAGCATGATTGTTTCAGTGTGGCTGACTAAGAAGTCAATAAGCCATAGTAGAGCAGTGTCCCTGACAGAGATCTCAAGTAGGCTGCCCAGCAGAATGCCATAGGAGACGGTGTTGAATGTCGCTGATAGATTCAGCAGCACTAACATGGCAGGAGAGCCTGAATGGTCAAGAGAGCCTGAGGCGCACGGTGTCAGTGACTGTCATCAGTCCTGTCTTAGTGTTGTGACCAGATCTGAATCCTGACTGGGAGGGATCTAAGAATTTAAAGTCCTCTAGGAATGCCATTAGTTGTCTATTGACCAAGCTTTCAAACATTTTCCCCAATAATGGAAGAAGCGAGATGGGGCGGTAATTAGACAGATTCTATGGATCAGCATTTATCTTTTTTAATATCGGAGAGACCACAGCAGCCTTCCTGGTGAGTGGTATTTTCGCAGTGTCTAAAGATAAATTAAACATTGAGAGGATGGTAGGTGCTACTAGAGACACAAGATGAGCAGTGACCTTAAGCAGACAGACGTCCGCAGTTGAACCAGATTTAGCTCTAGCCCGAAACCCTAAGATTTGCTCTAATGTACAAGGTTCAAACCTGTCTAGGAGAGCGGAGGGATCAGAATGGAGTGCCATCAGAGCAATAGAATTCATCTGATTCTGAATCAGCCAAGAAGCTGCATAATTGCTGTGAGGCAGGAATCACCATAGTTCAAGCGTGTGGTTTGGGGAAATCATTGAGCACTTCATAGAGCTCTTGAGATGAGGTGCCAGCATTCTCAAACTTTCTTGAGGTATATCATCTCCTGGCTTTCCTGATGTGTTTGTGGTAACTCACAAGTGCATCTTTATTGGCTGCTCTGTCTTCCTGTGTTTTGGAATGAAGCTATCGTTTTTCCAGCCTTTTTCAGACCGCCTTCATTGAACTTAGATCCGTAGAGAACCATGGGGCCTGAGGTCTGGAGGAGATGGATCTGGTTTATTTAAGCGGAGTCGTTCTCTCAAATGCTACAGTGAGAGCACTTTATGGCATCCCCCAGAGTGAAAGATTTAGAAAACAGTTCAGGGGAAATTAAGTTCCAGGTTCAATAGGTATTTTCCACTGTTTAGCTGACTGGAGCATCACGGACGCCCTTGCAATCTGCTACTTAATTAAGCGGTGGTCTGTCCAGGTTGAGGGTACAGGACATTCACTCTCCAGGAGTGAGAAATTGGTAAAAATGTAATCCAAGGTATGACCCGCCTCATGGGTGGGACCAACTACGATCCGGCAGAGGCCAAGCATCTCCACATTTAAGAAAAGTTGGACAACGTCAGGCTTTACCATCTCTATCCGTGGAAGTTAAAATCTCCCAATAGGAGGCCGTTTATGGAAGACCGTGTAAAAGGGGCAATTCATTTGGCTAAGATGCACACTTCACTGTGGTTGACATCCAGGAGTGAACTCTGGTCGCTCCCATGAATTGCATTGGGACCATTAGCTTCAGAATTGTGCCTGGCGTGACAGTCTTCTTTCATGAAGAAAGATGAAAAGAAGTGCCCACTTCAAAAGAAGCAGAACCCCAAAATAAAACTTTAAAAACGATCACCCCAAATTGCATTTTGTGTCTCAAAAAGGACTATAAGAAGGGGAGTTTGAGACACCAACATGTTGTTATCCTCCAAGCAGCCAGACAGGCTATGTGAGAAGTGTAAGCTCTGCAAGACTTCAACCTGTGACCAGGACTAGGGGCTGAGGCCTGCTAGTCTCCCTGCTGGGTGAGGGGATGTCACCAAGGGATACCAAGGCCACCTGCCCTGGAATCTGTTGCACATGTACCTGCCTGCTTGCCAAGACCAGTGTGCCCTGTGAGGAAGAGGAGAGCGTTGGAGGGAGTGTGTCCAGTGGGGAGTTCTACTGTGAGAACTCCCTGTGAAAGGTTTGAGGATTTAGCTGTGCACTTATTGGGCTGTAGTCCGTGGTCAAGACTTGTTTTTGGTGACCCCCCTTTATGCCAGTAGGGGGCCGCCATAGACTGTGCCAAGTATTGAGCGCTGTGTGGCGTGCTCCAAGCACACACAGCCTTGTTATGGTGACCCCATATGCCAGAGTTGGCCACCGATGAAGAAGTTGTGTGACCGGTGTGGCAGGACTCATGGATGCCCCATATACCAGGAGGTGCCATGGTGGTGTGAATAATTGCACCTCAGGAGTCTATGTTGCAGCCAGAAGTTACTTTAGACTGAGGGGGCCTGTTGGGACCAAATCATTAAAGACATTGGGATGTTGTCCAGTATTGAAGAGGGGATGTGACCGGTGGGACTAGCTGCACCAAAGGATCTGTCCTTACTGACTTCTGCAGACCAGGAGCCAAAGGACTGAATTCCCCTGCCGGGGAGAACTTGAGATACTGCATCATTGTGAGCTGGAAGCTGCTCCGATTACTGGGGAGAGGAGCCTCACCACTCTGGAGAGGAGCCTTTGCCGGCCCAATGCTGCTGCATGTACCGCGAGCAGCCTGACTTCTGTGAGCAGGATCTGATTTAGCAAGTGCCGCACTGAGGACACTTGCTGTAAAGCCAAACACTTCGGTGTTGTAGGAGTAGATAAGACTTGAACTAGGGCCTTTGGGTCCTCGGGGGATTACCTGCTAACTGTATGGTAGCACACGGGCCAGCTTTTGGCATACGGGATCGGGGCCCAGGCCCAGGGCACCGTTATTCTGAGTGGAGCTGTGTGCATTAAGATTATGAAAACAGCAGCACCCCTCTTACTCTTACCTTTCTCCAGCCTTGTCTGTGTCCCTGTGTTCTCTGTCAGATTTGCCAGTTTAAAGGTTTTCTTCATTATCATACCATGGGTGATGTGTTTAACACCTCATTAGCCCCTTTCCTTACCCTCCCTTCACCTTCTCAACCCTGCTGACACACAGCAACAACACCCTCATCAGTGTGAGGCAGCTAAGCTATGGGTTATTTAGGTGAGATGGGCGAGGTACAGCGATGTTTGTATTCAGGGGCTATTCGCTGCTCAGTCAGGAACTGACCAGTGAGCACAAAGGGACCCCCCCCCCTTCTGTGTCGGTTTATTCAATAGTATCAGCAAGGGTGCCAAATTTCTGTCTACCCAGCGTGCTTTCCTAACAAGGGTCTGCTTTGTACAGCATAATAGATGTTTTAGGCTAAAATCCTAAAGATTCGAGAGGGAACTCCTGAATAATCTGCATTCCCTGATGCAGCCAACAGTAAATGGGGAATTACTCTTTTCATTACACGAAGGATGGTGGAATAGGGATTCACCTGACAACAACTAGAGCCCTGACCTCAAGGGGGATAGTGTTGTTGCATTTGAATGTCACATGTCTTTGCCTATGTAAAGTTAGAAATAAAATACTAATTTTTGTTATAAAATCAAGTATTGTGCAGGACATTGATGTATTATTTGGACTGCCTTCACTTTGAGTTATTAGTTGTGTTCACTGACCTGTATCTACATCCCTCCGAGGGAGGCTTGACTACTTGACCATAGTCACTGAGAGTCAAGTGTAGAGTGGGTACTTAGCCCAGTTGAACGGGATCAATAGTAGGTAGGGATTTAGGACCTCAGAAATAAAAGGCCTCAGCCACCACAGTTGAACCCAGTAGCCCCTGCAGGCCCCGAGGCCCTCTGAAATGGGTTCTGACAATTGGCAGCAAGCGGTGGGGCACCTACTATAGGAAACAAAGATACAGGGGTGGCGTTGTTCATTTTCCAATTGCATCAGTACTATAATAAGTCTATTTCTTTTTCTGGACAAAGGCTCAAAGGTGACACACATAAGCAATGGAGAACACAGGTTTAGGAACTGACCTCAGCACCATGTCCATAGATCAGATGAAGGATTTATGTAGGGACAGAGGGTAGAATATTCCCAGAAGTAGGGACAGAAAGGTCCTTGCAAATGTTTTATTAGGGACCAATTTGTGATACTAGGGGAAAGAGAGGAGTTTGTAGCTGACTCTGGGGATTGAACCATGGTAGGAACCCTGGAAGAGAGCGCTGTGGATTAAGGCTCTAGGAACCCCTTAGCAAAGGTATATCCCAGACACATACCTAATGCATTTTCCAGAGTATCACCAAGACACTCACCACCTTTAGTTTCTAGAATATCTCAGGTATGCATACCAACTTGAATTTCTAGGGTACCACTGTCCCCAATTCCAGGAGTAGACCACTTTGGAGGGTTGAATCTAGCATTAACTCTGAGCTTGCAGTTGGCACTTCACAAAGCCAAAGCTGAGGAAGATGAAAAAGGCAGAGAGTTTGAGCGGGTGAAGCTAAACTAGCTCATGGGAACAAGAGGGGGAGGGAGAAATAGGAGGAATGGGCCTGAGAAGAAATATTGCGAGGGAGAGGAGAAAGAGAGAGACAGCGAGGAAAAACAGAGAGAGTGGGAGGAGAAACAGAAGCAACAGGAAAGAAAGCTGGAAAAGGAAAGAATAGCTCTTGAGAGAGAGAAACTTAGGAAGGCAGAAATGGCAACTCCATCTGGGATAAGTGACTTTACTTCCATTCATGCTAGTTTGTGGCCGAGGTTTCAAAAGATCCTGTGCCTGTGGAAGGTCAGGATATTTTGGAAACATTTATGAGCTTTGACGTTGCTTGGAAAGTTCAGAGCTTAACAAGATGTCTAAGGCAACTGCCTTAATAAGGCACATGCCATTGGAAGGGACAACTGTCATTGGGAGGATTCCTGTGGCAGACCAAGGTGCCGATCACGATCCGGCAAAAACCGGGTACGAACCGTCGGACGGAGCATATTCTCCGTCCGACGCGTACCCGGTCGTCAAAATATACAAACATGGAATTACGATTCGCACGGGTACACCATTACCGTACGAATCGTAAAAAAGACCGACCGAACAAAAAACACCTACCAATGCGATCCGGGAAAGCGCCGACCTGACGTCGGGACGCACGCAGCCAGCCATTCACGACCCAGGAATCACGATTCGCACCGACGTCACCCCGCACGGTGAATATTTTGCGGCAGCCAAAAACTGCCGGGAAATCAGGACGACGCGAACAAGGACCACCAGTACGCGACGGACAGACGGCGACGCGAACAAGGAGGACCAGTACGTGACGGACACACAGGACAACGCCACCAAGGAGGACCCGTACGCGACAGGACGACGCGATCAAGGAGGACCCGTACGCGACAGGACGACGCGAGCAAGGAGTACCAGTACGCGACGGACAGACATGGACCCGAACCTACGAGTCATCCCTGCCCTCATAGCAGTACACCTCCTCTACAGGTTACGACGCAGACGCCGCAGAAGGTCAGAATAACTAAGGGAGGGGGGAAAGTGGGGTGGGGTGGGGGTGGCACGACCAGGGCAGGCCACAAAACAACCACATGAGTGACACACTACACATGGCCTGGACATACCTGACTCCCATGCCCTGGTCACCACGAGGGGGTGGGGGCGTGTCCTGATAAGCCAGCGACCGCCACAACGGAAGTCCGTCACCACGCGAACCGGCAACACAACCAGACAGGTACGTCCCGTACCCACGCCTGAAGAGCGTGGGTACGAGTCGGACCACGCCCACACACGTCACCCCAACAATGGCGGGACGGATCGCACCCACGTGGCAAAGGCCTGGGTACGGGCCGCACAAACATCACATAGCGTGGGGACGGATATGTACGGACCCTACCCCCACCCCGTATGCAAGGAGCGTACCCCCCATGCCAACAGTGTAAGTACGACTCGAACCCCCACCCACGAATGCAAGGAGCGTACCCCCCTGCCCAACAGTGTAAGTACGACCCGTACCCACACCCGCGGACGTACGGAGCGTACCCCCAGCCCAACAGTGTAAGTACGACCCGTACCCCCACCCGCGGACGCACGGAGCGTACCCCCAGCCCAACAGTGTAAGTACGACCCGTACCCCCACCCGCGGACGTACGGAGCGTACCCCCAGCCCAACAGTGTAAGTACGACCCGTACCCCCACCCGCGGACGCACGGAGCGTACCCCCAGCCCAACAGTGTAAGTACGACCCGTACCCCCACCCGCGGACGTACGGAGCGTACCCCCAGCCCAACAGTGTAAGTACGACCCGTACCCCCACCCGCGGACGCACGGAGCGTACCCCCAGCCCAACAGTGTAAGTACGACCCGTACCCCCACCCGCGGACGCACGGAGCGTACCCCCAGCCCAACAGTGTAAGTACGACCCGTACCCCCACCCGCGGACGCACGGAGCGTACCCCCAGCCCAACAGTGTAAGTACGACCCGTACCCCCACCCGCGGACGCACGGAGCGTACCCCCAGCCCAACAGTGTAAGTACGACCCGTACCCCCACCCGCGGACGCACGGAGCGTACCCCCAGCCCAACAGTGTAAGTACGACCCGTACCCCCACCCGCGGACGCACGGAGCGTACCCCCAGCCCAACAGTGTAAGTACGACCCGTACCCCCACCCGCGGACGCACCGAGCGTACCCCCAGCCCAACAGTGTAAGTACGACCCGTACCCCCACCCGCGGACGCACGGAGCGTACCCCCAGCCCAACAGTGTAAGTACGACCCGTACCCCCACCCGCGGACGCACGGAGCGTACCCCCAGCCCAACAGTGTAAGTACGACCCGTACCCCCACCCGCGGACGCACGGAGCGTACCCCCAGCCCAACAGTGTAAGTACGACCCGTACCCCCACCCGCGGACGCACGGAGCGTACCCCCAGCCCAACAGTGTAAGTACGACCCGTACCCCCACCCGCGGACGTACGGAGCGTACCCCCAGCCCAACAGTGTAAGTACGACCCGTACCCCCACCCGCGGACGCACGGAGCGTACCCCCAGCCCAACAGTGTAAGTACGACCCGTACCCCCACCCGCGGACGTACGGAGCGTACCCCCAGCCCAACAGTGTAAGTACGACCCGTACCCCCACCCGCGGACGCACGGAGCGTACCCCCAGCCCAACAGTGTAAGTACGACCCGTACCCCCACCCGCGGACGCACGGAGCGTACCCCCAGCCCAACAGTGTAAGTACGACCCGTACCCCCACCCGCGGACGCACGGAGCGTACCCCCAGCCCAACAGTGTAAGTACGACCCGTACCCCCACCCGCGGACGTACGGAGCGTACCCCCACCACACCAGTGTCAGTAGACTCGTACCCTCACCTCTAATGCAGTGTGCGTAACCCCACCGTGTATGTGCCAAGCGCACATATCCAGAAATCGGAGGTGTGTGTGCAGAGTCCACCCAGCAGTGCCCTGAGACAGGAGGGGTGGGTGCCCATCACTCCCAGCAGTGCCCAGAGACAGGAGGGGTGTGTGCAGAGTCCTCCCAGCAGTGCCCTGAGACAGGAGGGGTGGGTGTGGAGTCCTCCCAGCAGTGCCCTGAGACAGGAGGGGTGGGTGCAGAGACCTCCCAGCAGTGCCCTGAGACAGGAGGGGTGGGTGGTGAGTCCTCCCAGCAGTGCCCTGAGACAGGAGGGGTGGGTGTGGAGTCCTCCCAGCAGTGCCCTGAGACAGGAGGGGTGGGTGCAGAGACCTCCCAGCAGTGCCCTGAGACAGGAGGGGTGGGTGGTGAGTCCTCCCAGCAGTGCCCAGAGACAGGAGGGGTGT
This sequence comes from Triturus cristatus, assembly GCF_964204655.1. Taxonomy (NCBI): domain Eukaryota; kingdom Metazoa; phylum Chordata; class Amphibia; order Caudata; family Salamandridae; genus Triturus; species Triturus cristatus. The sequence continues at coordinate 525,106,560 of NC_140580.1, forward strand.
GTGCAGAGTCCTCCCAGCAGTGCCCTGAGACAGGAGGGGTGGGTGGTGAGTCCTCCCAGCAGTGCCCAGAGACAGGAGGGGTGGGTGCAGAGTCCTCCCAGCAGTGTCCAGACCCAGGAGGGGTGGGTGCAGAGTCCTCCCAGCAGTGCCCAGAGACAGGAGGGGTGTGTGCAGAGTCCTCCCAGCAGTGTCCAGACCCAGGAGGGGTGGGTGCAGAGTCCTCCCAGCAGTGCCCAGAGACAGGAGGGGTGTGTGCAGAGTCCTCCCAGCAGTGTCCAGACCCAGGAGGGGTGTGTGCAGAGTCCTCCCAGCAGTGTCCAGACCCAGGAGGGGTGGGTGCAGAGTCCTCCCAGCAGTGTCCAGACCCAGGAGGGGTGTGTGCAGAGTCCTCCCAGCAGTGTCCACACCCAGGAGGGGTGTAACACATGTGTGTGATGCCACAATTACCCACATCCATACTGCCTACAAGGGAACATGTCCCCATGAACTCATGTCAACTGACTCCACACACAAGTACAGTGATCACCAAGGATGCCACGATTGTTGCAGGTGGAGACATGGCCATGCATGCATGGCCAAAGTAGAAGGGCTCCGTCACACACACAGCTCATGTAGACACAGCTCTGCGCTAAACATTGGGAACACCCTGCAGGGAAGAAACTGGGTACACAGAGGAAGGAATACACCCTGGGACAATTGAACCATGCAGTAACTGCTGACATGACCTAAGGAAGTTAGCCAACACCTTGTGATGGCACACAGATCCTAGGGTGGCCCCAAAGAGCAGAACACTACTACAAATCCCACACACCCAAAGCCTTAAACACCACCCAAAACGATGTAGCAGCCCCACCAACACCAATACCACCATAGCAGGAGTGTGATAATGAAAAAAAAAATAAAGCTTTAATCAGCATGAGCACAATGTCCGTGGATCAACGGCAGTTCAAAGTCAACAAAGGCCATAGGGCAGTCAATTATTCCCAGCTGCATGGGGGACACAGTGGGATGTGTGTCCCCTACCTTGCCTGCACAGTCAAATGCCATCGTCTTCCATACTGGTGAGGGCATCAGGGGGGGGGGAAGCAACAGGCACCGCAGGGACATCAGGGCAAAGGGGCGGCGTTGTGGGTGCAGGGATGGAGGACTCAACCACAGGGGGTGTGTCATGGCCAAAGGCGGAGGCCAGGATGGCACTACACACCTTAGCAAGGTCCTCCAGGGAGTCCCCTGCACCCGAAGTGACCTCAGGCCCCAAGGAGGGGGGGGGTTCAGAGGGATGGGTTGCAGCGCCACCGGGGGAGGGTGGAGACAGGGGGGGAGACTCAACCACCCTGACCGAGGACTTCCTTGACCGCTTGCGTGGTGGCGTAACTGTGGGGCTCAGGGACAGAGCGGCCATGAAGGAGTCCTTGGGGGAGATGTGGCCAGGAGAGCTGAGGGGAGGGGATTTGGAGGGAGTGGATTGTGTGGAATGCGGACTCCCACTCTGGCTGCGTGTCACACGTTTGCCCCCCGACCCAGTGGGTGTGCCTATCTCACCCTGTGTGTGCGTGTCAGGAGGAGTGCGGTGGACCTTCCCTGCTGGTGTGGTGCCTGTGTCTGTTGTGGTGGGTGCATGCCGACGTCTGGGTGTACGTGGGACAGGCATGGAAGTGGGAAGTGTGGATGGGGCAGGGGTAGGTGGGGGGAGGTCGCGCTGCAGGAGACCCACTGCTGCAGTCAGTGTGGAGTCTAGGGACCTCAGCAAGTTGCGTTGGTCAGCCTGCAAAGAATGAATGCCCTCCAAGAATGCCTCGATGTTGGTGAGGGTTTTCCCGTGGGAATGGAGGACATTCAGGATCGCAGCCTGACCAACCTGCATTTGCCGCTGGATGTCCATAGACTCAGCATTGGCGGCAGCAGTGGAGACAGGGGCAGGGGGTGCGGTGCCTGGCAGGAAGGAGACATGCGGTGACCGGGCACGCTGGGAAGGGACACGAGCAAGTGGGAGGCGGTTGGTGGGAACTGAGGGGGCGGTGGCAGGTGTTGTTCCACTGTCAGCTGCTGGTGCAGCCTCCGCCAACCCTGAGACATCCTCCTCGGACCTGTCAGCTTCGTAGTCTGATGTGCCAGTCGACAGGTCCTCGGCCACACTATCCTCTGCCTCTGTCCCACTCGATGTGCCAGCCCCGATGTCACGGCTGCCACTGGTGCTCGGTCCCTCCGCCTGGTCCGTGTCCATGTCTCCCTCTGTGTCCCCCGACGATGCTGTGGGCAGGGTGGAGAGACAGAAATTAATCAGACACCTGTACACATCTGTCACATGAGTCCAATCTACATAGTCAACATTGCATAGCCTGAAGAGGCAGATCCCTAACATCTGCAAAACAAGGTACCGATGTAGGGCATGAAACACAGTTGGTTGAGCCACCATGCCACTGAAATACCATGGAGAGCATGAGACAATAGCTGATGACAGGAAACGGAGTCTGACATAGCACCCAGGCCCTGGGGACAATCCTGCACTGCCTCTGCACCACACAGCGTTTGTGAAAATACCTATGACCAGGGACAATATCCATGAACTTGAGACACATGCTGCATAGGTAATGCTGCAAACATGCCCAACATAACTCGGTCACTGCACCTTGCGTGTGTGTCCAGTAACATCACACACTGTCCAGACCCAGCAATTAGGAATCAGGATTTGACACATAGGCATTGCCCGCCCCAAGCAACCCCCACACGATGCTAATTGCTGAGACACAGGTGGCACCAACATCTCATAGTCTGGGTGATAAACACAGTGGCAGGCAAAAGGCAAGATTGGACGCAAAACAGCAAAGGTGCGCCTGTACAAATAATGAGGTACCAGTGCCCATCCTCAGATGAGTATAACAAGACACACAGGCACTGGCAACTGTGAGTATGAAGAGGGACAATCAGGTCAGGCTGCACAGTGGACACCTGTACATAATAGCACGTCTATATACATGGTGACAGGGGACAATGGCACAGAGCACAACCTACGCTGTAGACAGTGAGAGTGTCCACGTTGATGATGACACAAACAACACTGAGGATAAGGTGCCCCAGGGGACAGTATTGGGCACGCAACTACATGCTACTGAATGGCTGAATGGGAATGACTGCTACACACGTCACCATCCCTGCACTATGCGTAGCGCACACTCATGCACATCATGTCACAGGCCACTACATAGGACATGCGCGCTGTAAGGCATGACACATGAGAGACCAACTCCCATGTCTGGAGCCAGCATCAGTGCCAACTGACATGGAACCCACATGCAGTGAACTTGACAGTTCACAGGCAAGGTCCCACAACCTGTTACCCACCACCACCACCCATGATGCTACAGTCATTGTTCTCGTGGACAAAGCGCCAGCCTACATTACCTTGTGAAGGAGTGACTACACACAGACCAGGGAACACATTGCAAGGAGGGGAAGGGTGGCAGGGGCGCAGCGCTACACTTGGGCAAACTGGATGGGCACAGCACCTTTAAACCCTGCCAGTGAATTAATGCCACTGTGCCCTTACAATTGCCGGTGACACACAACAAACGCACATGTACCTACCCCCTTCCGCCTGCTGCATCGCCTGTAAGCGCCTCTCCAGGTCAGGAAAGACCACCGGCAGCACACGCCTGTGGAGGTGGGTAGGACGGCGGCGGCCGCGGTTCTTGTGGCTCTCAGGTGAGTCCCCCAGCAGGAGCCGTGCAATCCTCCGCGTCCAGCACCGGATATCCTGCCAGCGTTTCCTCACCTGGGACAGGCTCCGCCTCCGACCATCCACACGCCTCACGGCACTGACGGCGGTCAGCCAGATCTGCTCCTTGGCAGAGGCGCCTACCTGTGAGGAAGTACAAGTGACACCACATCAATACACCAGCCACATGTCACAGAGAGACATATGTGAACATAATAGCTGGTTACTACATGGCATGTAATGCAGCCGACGCATTGCACCTCTGTCATAGGGACATCATCCTCTGGTGAGGGAAAAGGCAGTACGTGCCATAGTGGGTACTCAGGTGGAATGATGGCAATGTCACAATCAATGATCAAGGCTCACACTGTGCATCACACCCACCCCTCCTGTCTCAGGGCACTGCTGGAAGGACTCCACACCCACCCCTCCTGTCTCAGGGCACTGCTGTGAGTTATAGGTCCCCACCCCTCCTGTCTCAGGGCACTGCTGGGAGGACTCCACACCCACCCCTCCTGTCTCAGGGCACTGCTGGAAGGACTCCACACCCACCCCTCCTGTCTCAGGGCACTGCTGTGAGTTATAGGCCCCCACCCCTCCTGTCTCAGGGCACTGCTGGGTGGACTCTGCACACACACCTCCTGTCTCAGGGCACTGCTGGGAGGACTCTGCACACACCCCTCCTGTCTCAGGGCACTGCTGGGAGACATCAGGCACCCCCCCCCTGGTACCCCCCCGACAGTACATGGCATGTGTGTCACACCGGGTCACAATGCCTGAAGACACAGTCACAACATAGGGACAGTCTGTGGCAGTGGCCTATGCACTCACCTGATACCCTGGTCGCCCATACAGCATGGGGTACTGTGGGAGGATCACATCCAGCAGAGCCATGTTCTCCTCCAGGGTGAATGGCTGTGTCCTCTCCACAGCCCTTGACATGGTTCCAGGGAATCAGTAGCAGCAGCTTGGTCGACAAATGCAAAGATGTGCAGGCAAGTAATCCCTCATGGGACCTGGCTGCCTTATATGTGGCCTTCTGCCCAGTCTCATGCACAGGAGTACAGAGTGATTGGTCACTCACATTTGCATCCTATGTTTCCACCAATCCCTTCAAACCTAGCAGTCTGTGGGTTCTCTATCGGTTTCATTCTCCTGCATGATGTCAGCCCCACAAACACATTGCAACAAAGTAGAAGAATTCCAACTGACTTCTGCTGTGCACCTTCCAGAACAAAATCGAAATTTGAACCTGGTCGCCATGACAACCAGCATGCATGTAGGCCTTAAGACTTGTCCCCTATGTAATTAGGAGAATCACACACAGGTACGGTGCGTTTCCGGGCCCTAGGCCACCCCAAATGCATGGCAACGGCCCGTACATGCATGCCTACGTTCAAAATCACTATGGGTCTGCACGCGTATGCGTACACGTAGTGGTACGGACCGTACAAATGCCTGTACGCTCACTATCACTATGGGTCTGTGTACCCGTAGTGATAGTGAGCGTACATGCGAGTGTACGGTCCGTACCACTACGTGTACGCATACGCGTGCAGACCCATAGTGATAGTGAGCGTACATGCGAGTGTACGGCCCTCTCACTATGGGTCTGCACGCGTATGCGTACTCGTTGTGGTACGGACCGTACACTCGCATCTACGCTCACTATCACTATGGTTCTGCACGCGTATGCGTACTCGTTGTGGTACGGACCGTACAAATGCCTGTACGCTCACTATCACTATGGGTCTGCACGCGTATGCGTACTCGTTGTGGTACGGACCGTACAAATGCCTGTACGCTCACTATCACTATGGGTCTGTGTACCCGTAGTGATAGTGAGCGTACATGCGAGTGTACGGTCCGTACCACTACGTGTACGCATACGCGTGCAGACCCATAGTGATAGTGAGCGTAGATGCGAGTGTACGGTCCGTACCACTACGTGTACGCATACGCGTGCAGAACCATGGTGATAGTGAGCGTAGATGCGAGTGTACGGTCCGTACCACAACGAGTACGCATACGCGTGCAGACCCATAGTGAGAGGGCCGTACACTCGCATGTACGCTCACTATCACTATGGGTCTGCACGCGTATGCGTACTCGTTGTGGTACGGACCGTACAAATGCCTGTACGCTCGCCATCACGATGGGTACACATACGGCAGCACTCCCACAGTGATTGGGGAACATACACAGGCCCTCTTAGCAGCAGTACGCCGGTTTGTACACATCACTGTGGTGATATTCGACACACAGGTAGGAATAGGGCGGACATACTTGTCCATGGATGGACATACTTGTCCAGGAATGGACATCAAGGCATCGTCTGTGCATTACTACATGTGTGGGGCACAGGTGTGACAGGCTGTGATGTGGAACATGCCTCCTGAGTGGAGGAGGCACCAGATGTATGATGAGATGTGTACAGGTGTACTGTGTGAGGGTGCAATGTGTGCCAGGCATGCCCTTGACTCCTTTGACATGTGTGCATGTCGTACTGCGCACTTGGGGTGAGCGTCACTGGCATGGCACGGACACCAACACACGGAAGTGTCCCATGATGGCCGGTACAGGGGTCATGAAACCTGACTTGTCACTACCCACAGTGCACAATGTGACTATGTCATTTATGTGTCCGGGATTTACATCAGGTTGATGTTGTAGCACCCTCAAAAGCTGCAGCCGTTGCAGCAACCAACAGGTGTCTGTGTGTAGATTATCATTGCACACTGTTCCGCACACCATGCCACATGTGGTATCTGATGTGAGGTGCACATGTATGCATGGGACACGGAGTAGCGTGACAAGGCCATGTCAGCATCCTCACAAGGAATGTGTGGTGAGTCATGACATGTGCACCTTCATGGCAAGGTGTGTGGGCAGGCCTAGTGTAATGTCATGTGACCTGTGGCTCCGGTGTTCCGCTACCAGTCTCTACAATCGGCATCCTACTTCTGCTGATGTGTGGGTGTATGTCACTTCTGTCTTGCGTCGGGCTGTTCACTTGCACTGGGACACAGCTATTCCCATGGCGTGGCATGGGGAGGTTCTCAATCACCGTGTGTGGCTGGGTCTTGGAAGGAGTGTCACCTTGCATCCATACGTGTCCTGGGCATGTAGCACATGCCTGACTCCCTATGTGGCATGTGTGTATTGGCAGATTTACATGTGCTCAGTAGACATGCGTTGTTCTCGTAGTGCACTCACTCTTCCTTGTCACTTCCAAATTACTGCAGAGCGCCTCCTGTTGCCCGAAGAATTCCAGACTTGGCCACCATGCAGGAGAATGACAGGATCCGGCTCTACCGCTTCACCCAACCGTTGATTCTGGAGCTGACGGCGAGACTGGCACCACACCTGCAACCGCAGCACAGGTATCCTACGGCACTGACACCCCAGCTGAAGGTAATGGCTGCCCTACATTTCCTTGCCACGGGTACCTTCCAATATACCATAGCTCATGTTGGTGGCATGTCCCAGAGCATGTTCAGCGGTGTGCTGCATGATTTCTTGGAGGCCATGTTGATTCACCTGGATGACTTCATCAAGTTCCCAACCCCTGAACAGATGACTGAGGTCAAACGTGGTTTCTATGCCCTGGGAGGGATGCCCCATGTCATTGGGTCCATAGATGGGACACATGTAGGTTTGGTACCACCACACGCACGGGAGGTGGCGTACCGCAATCGGAAGCACTACCACTCCATCAATGCCCTTGTGGTGTGTCTGTCCAACATGGTGATTTCACATGTCTGTGCTCGTTTTCCAGGATCAGCACACGATGCCTACATCATGAGGCGTAGCGGGATGCCTGATATGATGATGCAGCTGCGCAACGAACGTGCATGTGTTGTTGGTGGGTACAGTCTGTCTGTCCTGTATTCTGTTTGGCCGAGCAGCACTACCGCTTCGCCTGTTCTAACGATATCCATGTGCTTTCCATTTAGGGGACGCTGGCTATCCCAACATGCCTTGGCTGCTGACACCTCTCCGCAACCCCATCACGCCGGCCCAGCTCCGCTACAACACCGCCCATGGCCGGACAAGGCGAGTGATAGAGAGGACGTTTGGCATGCTGAAGAGCCGATTCCGGTGCCTCCACAAGACCGGCGGCGCACTCCCATATGCCCCGGCGAAGGTCTGCAAGATCTTCATGGTCTGCTGCATGCTGCACAACATGGCAGTTGAAAGAGCTGTGCCCCTCATCCTGGATCAAGATGACGAGGACCATCCACCCGTGGAGGACGAAGGGCTTGGCAATGGGGCTAGTGATGTGGAGGATGTGGAGCCGCAAGAGGACATCCGGACTCGGCTCATACGCGACTTCTTTGCTTAGTGGTGAGTACCAGGGTCTGAGTGTGCACGCATTGGTCCCCGTGTGGCATGCGTTGTGATGTGTGTCTCCACCTGCATGTATGGCACGTGGGTCAGAGGTGTGTGTGGGTGTGTCACTGGAGTGATGGTGGCAGTGATGGTAGTATTTCCCCAGACATAATTGTGACCTAGCATGTTGTCATACATACATGTGTCGAGTACATGCACATGCAAGTGGCTGTGCTTCTTGTGGCTGACTTCTTGTGTGTCTCTCTTCCCCAGGTACCTGCGCATGCCGTTTGCTGGTTGCATTGTTGTGGCACTGCTATTCCTCATGGACATGGCATCGTGGGCTGACTCAGCGTTACAGGCACGGACACGTTTGGAAGTCTCCATGGGGTAAGGGATGCATCTGGGGTGTATTGGGTGTGGCAGTTGTTCACGATGTGTGCACACTGCCCCGGTCGGGGTTTGGGTCCTCTGCAGACATGTGGCATCCCCATGGGACACGACATGCAGCTGGGTACACCTGAATAGATGGGCTGCCTGGTTGTCAGTCATCAGCGATGGGATGGTGGATTGTGATGAAGGCATCAATGTGTGTGACACTGCCCTCGGACACATACGGTTAACATTGTCTTGACATGGCGTGGGACTTCCACATCAGCGGATGTATGGTGTATGGCAGGCTCTCCGTGAGCAGCTGTGGGTATTTAGCTATTATCCGACACTTGTGTGCCAGTTCCATGGCTATCACGCATTTGTGCTGCAGAAGGGGGGTGCCAGTGTTGGAGCCACATGTTACTCCACATGATGTGTTCATGTGTACTTCAAGTTGCCTCTGCAATCCCAAACACATGACTATTAAAGGTGTCCCTATGCCTCCAAGGTGCCTCTTCTCAGTCAATGCTGGTGTGTTGGCACGGTGCATCCTGCATGTCTGGCATGGTATTCCCTGATTGTGGCTATGTGTCAATGTGTCGAGTGGCAAGATGCAAGCTGTGTGTGTGTGCTGAGACTGTGTAATGGGCATGATGTCCATGACTGTGTGGGTATTGTGACATGTGCCATCCCCATGCATCCAACGTTGTCCATGACCCCATTCTCTGCATCCACCGGACTCAAGCTTGCAGGACATGGTTCTGCCACCTGTCTACACGTACCTGGGTGCCCCCCAGGACACGGGCCAGGATCCCTGACCTCTGCGCATGACTGTTGCTGTACTCAATGTGTCTGTCAGCACGGTTGTTCGGCCACCCCCTCAGCTGGTTCTGACCATCACGGGTGTGTATGGTGCTCCATGTCTGTCTTGCCTAGAAAACTGTGACCCATGTGTCCTGTGCCAGACTCAGGCCCCAGGGTGTGGATGGTTGAAGTGAACAGATGACTCAGGCATGTTTAGACTGTACAAGACACATGTTAGGTAATAATGCTACCAGCAGGCATCTACTCTTAATAGTGTGATTTATTATTGGGGGGGGGGGGCCAAGTGAGGGCCTTTCCGGGATTAGGGAATCCAAAGTTCAGTAGGGGAGTTGGTGTCCTTGCCATTGGAAATCCTCAGAGTCCATGCCACAGTCTTTGTCAACATTGGTCAGCCAGTGACCAGCAGGGCCATGTGGCAGAGAATGTCTCTTGATGCTGTGATGCTGTTGCTCCAGTGGGCCAGGTGCCAGGCCAGGTGTCCTGGGAGATGGTGATGTAGCAGCCACCCTCACGGTCCTTTCCGTGGACGACCCGGCTTCCTGCGGGGAACCTCAGCAGCAGGCCGTGACGACGTCTGGGATGCTCCGTCGGATGTTTCCTCCTCCTCCTCATGATCCCTCCCTGTGGGTGGTGATGTTCTCCGCCTTCTGGCACAGGGAGGGTCGGCCATGGTGTCGGCCATCCGACGGAGTTCAGCGTGAATCCCCTGGGACGCCGTCACTTGCTCAGCCTGTCTGTCCTCCATCCTCCGTTGGTGTAGCTGTAGACAGGCTATTAGCTCCGCATGTTGCTGGGCCTGCTGGACCTTGATCCCCTCGAGGACGGACACAACCTGGGCCATGCCCGTGGTGTCCTGCCGGTATGAGTCCAGGATGTTACGGACATGGGAAAATACCGGATCCCCAGCCAACTGGTCAGGCTCGCGCCTCCGCCGCTCTCCACTCCCACCACCCCTGCCCACTTGCGTCTGGCCTGCCCTTGTGGGCACATCGGGTCTCCGGGACCCCTGAGGGGTGGCATTGGCGTTGTCGCCTGCCTCCTCCTGGGTGCCCGGGACACCGTGTCCCTCCTGGCGAGCCTGGCTGCATTGTGGTGTTGGGGCAGGGATCCTGGGTGTCTCCTGGGATGTGGCAGGAGTGGGGGTGGTGGTTGGCACGGTTGTACCTGACGCAGGTGCTGCAGGTGGTTGGACACCAGAGGGGCCAGGTCGGTCGGGGTCGTCCGCAGAGTGGTGAGAGTGGTCGCTGCCGGTGGGATCGGTCTCCTGCAGATCCGGGTCCTGTGAGTGTTCCCCCCCAGTGTTGGGGGGTGCAGCACGGCGTTGACCTGTGTGTGAGAGAGACAATGTTACTTTTGATCCATGCAACATCCATGTTGCATCCGTTACAAAGTTGGCACATTTCCTCTTGGAATTAGGATCTGTCTTGCATTCCACTCACAGTGCACTTGTGCATGTGTGTGTCCCTTGGGCACCAATTTGGCCCCTTTAACTATGTGTGGCACAGTCTTACTTGCTGCGTCAAGTGTGACTGCAGTCAGCAGTGGAGTGTGCATGTGTGCCGAGCTATGCGTTTGCGCCTTCCTTGTAGCACTGTACATGTGCACATGGAGTGGATCCACACACTCATATGATGCAGGTGGCTGTCCTTGTGCTCGTGTACAGGTTGTAACATGGCCCTGCGTTTTGCCATGATGAAGAGGGGGGGTTCTGGCACTGGGCACCCTTGTCTACATGCACGCAGTCCACCTGCTGACGAGCAGACATTCCCACACACCAAAGGACTGATTTGCTCTCCCTGTGTCTCCCTCCTTCTCTGTCCCCCTCTCCCTCCCTCTCTGTCCCCCTCTCCCTCCCTCTGTGTCCCCCTCTCCCTCCCTCTGTGTCCCCCTCTCCCTCCCTCTGTGTCCCCCTCTCCCTCCCTCTGTGTGTCAGCCTCCTCCCTCTGTCCATCTTCCTGTGTCTCCCTCCCTCTGTGTCCCCCTCTCCCTCCCTCTGTGTGTCAGCCTCCTCCCTCTGTCCATCTTCCTGTGTCTCCCTCCCTCTCTGTCCCCCTCTCCCTCCCTCTCTGTCCCCCTCTCCCTCCCTCTCTGTCCCCCTCTCCCTCCCTCTGTGTGTCAGCCTCCTCCCTCTGTCCATCTTCCTGTGTCCCCCTCCCTCTCTGTCCCCCTCTCCCTCCCTCTCTGTCCCCCTCTCCCTCCCTCTGTGTGTCAGCCTCCTCCCTCTGTCCATCTTCCTGTGTCTCCCTCCCTCTCAGTCCCCCTCTCCCTCCCTCTGTGTCCCCCTCTCCCTCCCTCTGTGTCCCCCTCTCCCTCCCTCTGTGTCCCCCTCTCCCTCCCTCTGTGTGTTAGCCTCCTCCCTCTGTCCATCTTCCTGTGTCTCCCTCCCTCTGTGTCCCCCTCTCCCTCCCTCTGTGTGTCAGCCTCCTCCCTCTGTCCATCTTCCTGTGTCTCCCTCCCTCTCAGTCCCCCTCTCCCTCCCTCTGTGTCCCCCTCTCCCTCCCTCTGTGTGTCAGCCTCCTCCCTCTGTCCATCTTCCTGTGTCTCCCTCCCTCTCAGTCCCCCTCTCCCTCCCTCTGTGTCCCCCTCTCCCTCCCTCCGTGTGTCACCCTCTGTCACCTTGGCCCAGCTTCCTGGGCACACACTGTTAGCAGATCTTTGAGTGGCCCTTGGCCTGTTGATGTGAGTTTGCTTCTGATCTCCAGGCACCCATTTTGTCTGCTGTGTGTCTGTGCGCTGCTGCTGTGGTGGTGTGTGCTGCCACTCTTTCACACTGTTGGCTGTTCATTAGCTGCTGGCATGTGCAAAACGGTGCCTTCACCCCCATGTGTTGATGCAAGGCATCCGCCATTTGCTGGCAAGTCATTCCTGTGTTGGGACACAGTGTTTGTCTGGCTGTGACCTAGGCCATATGGGCAGAGGGCATTGTTGTCTGCTTTGGAGTCGCACTATGTGATTCTTGGTGCCCACACTCCCGCCATCCGGGTTACCGTGTCATGTGTTGTTGTCTTCTGTGGCCTGTGACTTGACATTGTCCAGCTGGGTGCATGGGGCATGGTGGCAGCAGTGGCATGTGCCTGCTCATGGAGTGTGGTTGAGTAATGCGATGGCTTGTGGTGGTTGCGTGCCTGTTAGTAATTTTGTTTGTGGTTGCAGTTCCCCCCATGTGAGGTGCGTTGTTTGTGTACTCACCCGGGTCTCGGAGTCCTTCTACTCCTTCAACTGCCTCCACCGGCAGTATGGCCATCACCCTCTCCTCCCAGGGATGGTACTGTACGGGTCTGCGGGAGGGCCCTCCTCCGGTGGCGTTGGCCTGGTCGTGTTCCTCCTGTCTCTTGGCTCTGACCCTCCTCCGCAGATCGTACCACCTGTTCTGGCAATCCTGCTTGGTCCTCCTGGTGTCCGCAACAGCATTCACAGCATCGACGATGGTCTGCCACATGGCTGTTTTGGCTGCCTGGCTGGTGCTTCTGACCAATGTTCCAAAGATCTGTGGCTCGACTCTGAGGATTTGATCAACAAGGACCTCCAACTCTCGGTGACTGAACTTTGGATTCTTGGTAGTGGGCATGGTGAGGGGTGTGGGTGGGGATGGTGTGGGTGTGGGGGGTGTGTGGATGTTGGGGGGGGGTGTGGATGGTTGTGTGTGTGTGTGAATGTGATGAGAGGGTGTTTGTGAGGGTGGTCGTGTGAAGGTGTGCAAGTGTAAGATGTGGTGTCGCTTGTAGTCTGGTTCTGTGGTGTCTGGCAGCAGTGGGTCTGTTGCAAAGGCTCATGGTTTGTGTGTGTGGGCCCTTTTTATTGGTCCATGGGTGGGTGTGGCAGTGTTTGAATTTTGGGTGGGTGTGTTATAAGGAGTGGTGGTGTATTGGGCCTCTGTTTGTTTTTGACAGTTGCAGGTCAGTGATTGTGTTATTTTAGTGGTTGTTGGCCATGTTTAGTGGCTGTGTGCCTTTCGAATGGTGTATTGTTGAGTTGTTTTGTTTTGTCCTTGTTGTGTACGTGCGTTTTGAGCGTGTGTACGGTGTGTACATGGGCCATTTGGTTGTACGATTTGGTCCTTGTGTGTGGCTTTGTACGACTCGTACATGCGGTTGTGATGTTGGGGCATGGGGTGCGCTCCGTACTTAGGAGGTTGTGTTGGGGGTGCGCCAGGAACGTACTGGGGTGGGGGTACGACTGGAACGTACTGGGGTGTACATAGACGGTGGTACGACACGTACAGGGGTGGGGGGGTGTACATAGACGGTGGTACGACACGTACTGGGGTGGGGGTACGACTGGAACGTACTGGGGTGTACATGGACGGTGGTACGACACGTACAGGGGTGGGGGGGTGTACATTGACGGTGGTACGACACGTACTGGGGTGGGGGTACGACTGGAACGTACTGGGGTGTACATGGACGGTGGTACGACACGTACAGGGGTGGGGGGGTGTACATTGACGGTGGTACGACACGTACAGGGGTGGGGGGGTGTACATTGACGGTGGTACGACACGTACAGGGGTGGGGGGGTGTACATTGACGGTGGTACGACACGTACTGGGGTGGGGGTACGACTGGAACGTACTGGGGTGTACATGGACGGTGGTACGACACGTACAGGGGTGGGGGGTGTACATTGACGGTGGTACGACACGTACAGGGGTGGGGGGGTGTACATTGACGGTGGTACGACACGTACTGGGGTGGGGGTACGACTGGAACGTACTGGGGTGTACATGGACGGTGGTACGACACGTACAGGGGTGGGGGGGTGTACATTGACGGTGGTACGACACGTACTGGGGTGGGGGTACGACTGGAACGTACTGGGGTGTACATGGACGGTGGTACGACACGTACAGGGGTGGGGGGGTGTACATTGACGGTGGTACGACACGTACTGGGGTGGGGGTACGACTGGAACGTACTGGGGTGTACATGGACGGTGGTACGACACGTACAGGGGTGGGGGGTGTACATTGACGGTGGTACGACACGTACAGGGGTGGGGGGGTGTACATTGACGGTGGTACGACACGTACTGGGGTGGGGGTACGACTGGAACGTACTGGGGTGTACATGGACGGTGGTACGACACGTACAGGGGTGGGGGGGTGTACATTGACGGTGGTACGACACGTACTGGGGTGGGGGTACGACTGGAACGTACTGGGGTGTACATGGACGGTGGTACGACACGTACAGGGGTGGGGGGGTGTACATTGACGGTGGTACGACACGTACTGGGGTGGGGGTACGACTGGAACGTACTGGGGTGTACATGGACGGTGGTACGACACGTACAGGGGTGGGGGGGTGTACATTGACGGTGGTACGACACGTACTGGGGTGGGGGTACGACTGGAACGTACTGGGGTGTACATGGACGGTGGTACGACACGTACAGGGGTGGGGGGTGTACATTGACGGTGGTACGACACGTACAGGGGTGGGGGGGTGTACATTGACGGTGGTACGACACGTACTGGGGTGGGGGTACGACTGGAACGTACTGGGGTGTACATGGACGGTGGTACGACACGTACAGGGGTGGGGGGGTGTACATTGACGGTGGTACGACACGTACTGGGGTGGGGGTACGACTGGAACGTACTGGGGTGTACATGGACGGTGGTACGACACGTACAGGGGTGGGGGGGTGTACATTGACGGTGGTACGACACGTACTGGGGTGGGGGTACGACTGGAACGTACTGGGGTGTACATGGACGGTGGTACAACACGTACAGGGGTGGGGGGGTGTACATTGACGGTGGTACGACACGTACAGGGGTGGGGGGGTGTACATTGACGGTGGTACGACACGTACAGGGGTGGGGGGGTGTACATTGACGGTGGTACGACACGTACTGGGGTGGGGGTACGACTGGAACGTACTGGGGTGTACATGGACGGTGGTACGACACGTACAGGGGTGGGGGGTGTACATTGACGGTGGTACGACACGTACAGGGGTGGGGGGGTGTACATTGACGGTGGTACGACACGTACTGGGGTGGGGGTACGACTGGAACGTACTGGGGTGTACATGGACGGTGGTACGACACGTACAGGGGTGGGGGGGTGTACATTGACGGTGGTACGACACGTACTGGGGTGGGGGTACGACTGGAACGTACTGGGGTGTACATGGACGGTGGTACGACACGTACAGGGGTGGGGGGGTGTACATTGACGGTGGTACGACACGTACAGGGGTGGGGGGGTGTACATTGACGGTGGTACGACACGTACAGGGGTGGGGGGGTGTACATTGACGGTGGTACGACACGTACTGGGGTGGGGGTACGACTGGAACGTACTGGGGTGTACATGGACGGTGGTACGACACGTACAGGGGTGGGGGGTGTACATTGACGGTGGTACGACACGTACAGGGGTGGGGGGGTGTACATTGACGGTGGTACGACACGTACTGGGGTGGGGGTACGACTGGAACGTACTGGGGTGTACATGGACGGTGGTACGACACGTACAGGGGTGGGGGGGTGTACATTGACGGTGGTACGACACGTACTGGGGTGGGGGTACGACTGGAACGTACTGGGGTGTACATGGACGGTGGTACGACACGTACAGGGGTGGGGGGGTGTACATTGACGGTGGTACGACACGTACTGGGGTGGGGGTACGACTGGAACGTACTGGGGTGTACATGGACGGTGGTACGACACGTACAGGGGTGGGGGGGTGTACATTGACGGTGGTACGACACGTACTGGGGTGGGGGTACGACTGGAACGTACTGGGGTGTACATGGACGGTGGTACGACACGTACAGGGGTGGGGGGGTGTACATTGACGGTGGTACGACACGTACAGGGGTGGGGGGGTGTACATTGACGGTGGTACGACACGTACTGGGGTGGGGGTACGACTGGAACGTACTGGGGTGTACATGGACGGTGGTACGACACGTACAGGGGTGGGGGGGTGTACATTGACGGTGGTACGACACGTACTGGGGTGGGGGTACGACTGGAACGTACTGGGGTGTACATGGACGGTGGTACGACACGTACAGGGGTGGGGGGGTGTACATTGACGGTGGTACGACACGTACTGGGGTGGGGGTACGACTGGAACGTACTGGGGTGTACATGGACGGTGGTACGACACGTACAGGGGTGGGGGGGTGTACATTGACGGTGGTACGACACGTACTGGGGTGGGGGTACGACTGGAACGTACTGGGGTGTACATGGACGGTGGTACGACACGTACAGGGGTGGGGGGGTGTACATTGACGGTGGTACGACACGTACAGGGGTGGGGGGGTGTACATTGACGGTGGTACGACACGTACTGGGGTGGGGGTACGACTGGAACGTACTGGGGTGTAGGTAGACGGGGCTGTGACACGTACTGGGGTGGGGGTGTGGCTCGAACGTACTGGGGTGTAGGTACACGGGGGGTACGACACGTACTGGGGTGGGGGTGCGACTGGAACGTACTGGGGTGTACATAGACGGTGGTACGACACGTACAGGGGTGGGGGGGTTTACATTGACGGTGGTACGACACGTACTGGGGTGGGGGTATGACTGGAACGTACTGGGGTGTACATAGACGGGTGGGGGTATACATATACGGGGGGTACGTGTCGGACGTACGGGGGCTGGGGGGAGTGTTGGGCGCGTATGCGGGCACATGTCTCCATGGTTGCTATTGGTGTTCGGTGCGGACGGTGTTTTTTCCATACGGTTGTAGGCTCGGACGCACGGGATGGATCGTGATTCCTCGGTCGGACTTGGATTTTTACGTTTGTAAGGTAAATCGTCCGAGGACGTGTCGGACACATTTTCCGACCCGAGGACGTGTGGGGAATGATTCCCGGTGCGGGTCGTATGGACTTTTTACCATGCGAATCGTGATTGCCAGTTCGTACGGCATTTGTACGATTCGTACGGTAAAAAGACCCGATACGAGTCGCACGGGGGAATTTTTTACCGGATCGTGATCGGCACCCAAATGTCTATGAGCAAATGAAGGATGCTTTCATTAATAGGTTTGGGCTAAAGCAAGGTCAGTACCTGCAGAGCTTCTGTAACTGCAAGAGACAGGATGGTGTTCCTTTTTGAGACTTGGATTCATGGTGTATTGTGTGATTGGAATGAGTGGGTGAGAGGGATGAAGGCCAAGGATTTTCAGTCTCTTAATCAGTTGATGGTGACAGAGTGACTCAAGAGTGAGTGCTATACCCCACTTAGGCAATACCTGTCTGATCTGACAGGGAGGGATCCAACACAACCTCTAATGTTAGCTCATAAGGGGTTGGCTGACAGTATTCAGAAAGGGCTGGAACAGCATGGTTCTAAGCCAAAGGGGGAGACGTGCTTTCCATAGACTGGTTTCAAACTGGAGGGTAAGGGCCAGGATAATTCTCATGGAACTCAAGGATGGGAATGGTAATGCTATGTCTGAAAAGGAACAACATGAGAATGGAAAGCAATGAAGTCTTCTAAGTCCAAGGTGGTGACTTGCTTTAAGTGCCACAGGGTGGGACATTACAAGAGAGACTGTCATGAGAAGAAACTTGACAGGAGTGAGACCTGCAATCGGAAGCATGTTACATGTGGGTGAAGGAACCTGAAAGGGACTGGTTATGCTCAACCTAGTAGCTATAGACATTTGGGAGAAGGACCCAGATGCTCTGATGCATATCCATCCTAATACAATCAGATTTGTGAAGGAAGTTAGTATCAATGGGAGGAAAGCACCTGACCCACGTAATACTGGAGCATTCCACACCATGGTTGAGAGGGAGTACTTTAAACCTGAGATAATCCCTGGAGCAAAGGTTACAGGATTGGTAGCCAGTGAAGAAGTTTTCAGACAAAATATCGATATTAAAATAACTTCAGACAGAAATATTGAGTCTAAAATAACGTCACACAGAAATATCGTGTGCAAGAATATCGTTGTCAAGAATATCGATTTTAAGGTAAGTAATATTGATTTTAACAATATCAAAATCAAGAATATAGCTTATAAAAAATATCAAAATCATTAATATAGTTTACAAACATATCATTGTTAAGAATATTGTTTTTTGATTATTTTGTATGTACTTGAGTATGTATTTTAATTGTATAAGTTATAAAAATGTTTGTTAAATTTTTGTTAATGTCTTAATTGTTAGTAGTTTTGAAATAAAAAGTTATTTAAAAAATGTTTTTGATACCGTAGCGGGTTGTGGGGTTTATAGAGGTACAGGGTGGGAAGCAAATTAATAAAACAATAATTTTTAAATAATATTTTTCATTTAATTGCTAATTATTTATGTTAATTGTATAATTATTATTTTTTATATTTCATATCAGGTGCAGGATGTGTATTTTGTAGGGTCTAGGGTGGGAAGTACATTAATCATTAATTAGTAATTCATTTTTAATTTATTTTTATAATTGAATTGATAATTAATTATGTAAATTGTGTAATAGGGTGTTTAGGAAGTTAATTCTAATAATTAATTAATAATGTTAATTTATAATAATGATTGAAATGATAAATAATTATATAAAATATGTAATTAAGATATTGTTCATGTTATGTATTAGGTGTGAGTTGTGGCATTTGTAGGAGTAAAGGGTGGGAAGTTAATCAGTTTTTTATAGTTATTTATTAATAATGATTGTTTAATTGACAATTAATTATGAACATGATGTAAATTCTTATTTATTAAATTTAGATATTAGGTATGGGTTGTATGTTTTGTTGTATGGATAAAGGGCGTGGAGGTAATTAAATATAATTATTTTAGTAGTAATAGTTAATTATTATTAACATTTTAATAAATATTTAATTATGTAACGTGTAAATAAAATCATTTGAAGGATGAATTTTAGATATGTGTTGTGTACTTGTAGAAATATAGGGTGGAAAGCTATTTAAGGAATAATTAATTAAAAAATAGTTAATTAATGTTTTATAATTGTTGTTTATTATTATATGTGTTAATTATGATGTGCTTTTTAAATGTAAATAGCATTGCATTTATTAGTTGATATTATTTTGAGAATGTAGTTTTGTTTAGAATTATAATAATATTTGTAGTAATTTAGGATGTGTATTAAACATTGTAATACATATTTAAGTTTATTAAAAAATATTTAGATGTTTTCTATTTGTATTTTTTGTTATTTAGTATGTTTTTGAAATTATTTTACTCAAGTTAATTAGTCTGTTCTAATGTTGCACTGATTGGAGTGGGAATAGTAGATTTTACTCCTCTGCAATCCAACTCTTTCCCTAATCTTCCAATGTCTGGAGTGGAAATAGTATATTTTACCCCTCCGCAATCCAACTCGTTCTCTATTATTTCAGTGACTGTAGTGGGAATAGTAAATGTTACCCCTCCGCACACTTTCCTACTGTTGCACTGACTGGAGTGGGAATAGTAAATTGTACCCTCGTAATTCAACAATTACCCTACTGATGCACTGACTGGAGTGGGAATAGTAAATTTTACCCCTGTGTAATCTAACGGTTTCCCTACTTGTAGTGGGAATAGTATATGGATTAACTGTAACATTTTATAGTTTACTTTATATTGTTTATATTTATATTATTATGTTTTTGTTTATGTAAAATTATAATATTTATAATTATTAATGTTTTTATATGTAACATATTTTTTGTAAATTGTTATTTAGTAAAAATGTTTATTTATAATTTAAATGAGTTGTTTTAAAAAAATGGTATGTTATTGGCGATATATATATATATATACGTATATATATATATATGGGTGTATGTGCATTTTCTATACTATTACATTAAAAAATAATATTACAATATACTATTAATTAAAATTATTAGTTTATTAATATTTTTAAATGGATGTATGTATATTTACAAGTATGTGAGAGGCATCGCATTGGGTATTTCGAACTGTGAGCAGTGTTTACCATGAACTGTGAAACGGTTTTGGACCACTGAATCCAGAATGCATAGCGCTTTATCAGGAGGCCCACTGGGGCAATAAAAATGTCAGGTGTTACTAATCAGTGGTTTGGCTTCATTTTCAGCGATAACTCTGCCTGTGAACAAGGACGATGTAAGTCAGAAACGCGTCAGGCACTATTGATTGAACATTGAGTTCGCGTTTGCGCTGCAGCCTGATATTATTGCTGTTGGACGAGTGCATCCTATGCTTGGGCATTGGGGAACTTGAATTTATACACGGCAGTCCAGCTGTGAGGTTGCACCATCGCTCGATTGAACAGCGGGCCGGGTGCCTTGTGAGTACGAGGCTTTTTCCGGACCAGCAGCAAGGCGTAAGATTGAATTTGCACGCAAATAACAGTTCAGTGTTAGCCCACTAATGGCTGGATTATTACAAGTATGTGAGAGGCATCGCATTGGGTATTTCGAACTGTGAGCAGTATTTACCATGAACTGTGAAACGGTTTTGGACCACTGAATCCAGAATGCATAGCGATTTATCAGGAGGCCCACTGAGGCAATAAAAATGTCAGGTGTTACTAATCAGTGGTTTGGCTTCATTTTCAGTGATAACTCTGCCTTTGAACAAGGACGATGTAAGTCAGAAACGCGTCAGGCACTATTGATTGAACATTGAGTTCGCGTTTGCGCTGCAGCCTGATATTATTGCTGTTGGACGAGTGCATCCTATGCTTGGGCATTGGGGAACTTGAATTTATACACGGCAGTCCAGCCGTGAGGTTGCACCATCGCTCGATTGAACAGCGGGCCGGGTGCCTTGTGAGTACGAGGCTTTTTCCGGACCAGCAGCAAGGCATAAGATTGAATTTGCACGCAAATAACAGTTCAGTGTTAGCCCACTAATGGCTGGATTATTACAAGTATGTGAGAGGCATCGCATTGGGTATTTCGAACTGTGAGCAGTATTTACCATGAACTGTGAAACGGTTTTGGACCACTGAATCCAGAATGCATAGCGCTTTATCAGGAGGCCCACTGGGGCAATAAAAATGTCAGGTGTTACTAATCAGTGGTTTGGCTTCATTTTCAGCGATAACTCTGCCTGTGAACAAGGACGATGTAAGTCAGAAACGCGTCAGGCACTATTGATTGAACATTGAGTTTGCGTTTGCGCTGCATCCTGATATTATTGCTGTTGGACGAGTGCATCCTATGCTTGGGCATTGGGGAACTTGAATATATACATACATATATGTTTTACTTTGTGAAAATAATTATGATTGTTATAATTCTTTAAAAAACTATTAACTATATTTTATTTTTATTATATTTGTGTTATTATTTAATATATTTAATGTTTACTATTTAACTTCATATATATTTAAAAAAAACTATATTTTAGACATCGATATTAGTGACAGAGATATTTTTCTTCAATATTTGTGTAATTCACATGATAAGTATAGGATGATGATATTTTTGACATCGATATTTATGTCACGATATTTTTGTATGGCAATATTTTAAGGGTCGCTATTTTGTCAATGAACCCTGTGGAGAGGGCATGGAGTATCCGCTTGCCAGAGTTGAGATTGAGCTCAATGGCAAGACAGCCATGATTGATGTTGGGGTATGGGAAAAGCAAGAATATGGGTGTCTCTAGGGCAATGATTTGATTGCCCCAGGCTTGGTGCCAGGACCAGAAGCATATATGGTTTGGACCATGTCGCTGTGTTGACCAGAACACTGTTTTCACATCAGCCTCAGAGTGAGGCTGGGAACATCTCTGATTTTCAAGGACCAAGACAAGCTATTTTGCAGGAAAGGGCAGGCTCCAGGAAGGCAGTGAATGGGGAGGTCACTGCTTCTGCTACACAGGAAGAGGAGGGTGAGGCTCCCAAAGTAGACTATTTGCTGGAGTCTGGGTCACTTTCAAAGCTGCAGGGGTTGTTAGCGGCAGGAGGACTGTACTGTTTCCTTAGATATCACACTACACTGTGGTTTGTGGTAACTATCTCCTTTATCACCAACTCCTCCTTGGTATGGTGATGGCAGCAGCTCCCAGCAACATCTGCCTAACATTCCATACCCACACATTTATACATAGAACTACAGAACACAGAACACTACTAAGTTCTACCATTAAATACATTCTACTCAATGATAAAGGTAAAATTGTACATGACATATACAACACATCCTCCTCCTTTAAAAAAAGAAATTTAAAAAATGAAACTGGGAGGAAAAAGAATATAAAGAGAGAGAGAAAAAAATATTTAATAGCATATAAATTCATTGTTAGTTTCGGGTTTCTTAACAACTCTACCATAAGAAGTCTTCACTTCTGAAGAACAACTTGGGTAAGCTTGACCAACTTGAAAGGTTTCATTACTCACATTTTTTCCAGAATCATTAGAATCTGTACCTAAGTTTAAATGTTCTGTGTTGACACAATCCATTTCTTTCTCTGCATCACTCAAAGAATTGCAAACCACATAATTAAGCCACCAATAACTATGGTTAACTTTCTTTTTTTCGTCATCTTTTGTACTATTGCAACCTGCCAAATGGCTCATGTGCCAAACTTCCCCATTTTCCAAAATTACTGAATAGTACTTACTTTGTAATATTTTCTAGGGCTCACTAAATTTGCTTTCACCTTTGGAAACGTTTCCTGGCACTTTTGACACATACCCACTGACCAATTCGTAAACTCACGGGTTTGGTTCCATGTTTAACATCGTAATACAATTTGTTTTTCTTTTTTTGTGAATTAGTTAAGTTAAGTTTAACTTCATCTAAGTTGCAATTTACCATGCAGTTTTGTTTCATCCAACCTGGATTGGTTTTGGAAAAAGGAATTCTACCTCTCATTAAAGAGAAAGGATTTTTGCCTAAAGAACCTTGAGAAGTGACTCTGTAAGCCCACAACATCTTTTTTAACTCACCTTCCTGAGATAATCCAGATTTATTACACAATTGTAAAACACCTTTTATAACTCTATTAAGTCTCTCAATGATACCATTACTGCAGGGATGGTAAAGCGCAGTGAATTTTTGTTTAGTACCAGCTGAGGTAATATAACTCAACATTTCTTTAGATTTGAACTGTACACCATTATCGGTCAGGATGGATGCAGGTAAACCGTCTTGTAAAAATATATTATCAAGGAACTCAATTACAGTTTTGGTGTCCACTCTGTCAACAACTCTTAATTCAAACCATCTTGAGAACATGTCAATTAAGATCACAATATACTGGACGCTACCATCCTTCCAATTAATTGTTCCCATAATGTCCAAGGTTAATTCTTCCTGTTAAGAATGGAGGCACTCCATGAAAGTATCCACATAAGCTTTATTAGCTGGTTGGTTAAGAACAGGCGAGGGCCAGGCAGCACCGCTTCCACTCCAAGACATCCGTAGTAACTAATGCACGGAACTGGAACCCGCAATAGAATACGACATGCATTCCATGCCTCGCTCTACGCCACTCTCCAATGCACAATACAATACATAACACCCCCTTGTTACAATGCAAAGAAATGAACAATTGCAATAAAAGAAATTACAAGTAGCAACTATAGAGTTTACACACAAAAGACATGAGAAAATTAAGAATCACATTACATATTCCTTCAACCATCCGGGAAAAACCCTTTTCCTTTTACCACAGTCTCTAATGTCCTCATTTGTCCAAACCGGGTCAACTTTTCCAGACTGCACCTCCTCACTCTTTCCAAAATACGCCCCCTCCAGAGCAACAGTGCCATCAACAGTTTCCTCAGTGGTTTCCAAAATCTCTTGGCTCTCCACCACACTTTCCTCAACAATTCCATTACCTTGAACAAGATCAGAAGCCAACCTGGATTGAATGGCACTCCGATCAAAGAAATCTTCCACCCACTCTACATCCATCTTATCCTTTTCTTGTAAAGTTTCACCACGCATAACTCCAAAATTTTGTCCAAATCCTAAAGCAATGCTTTAAAGATTCCAAACTCTACCATCTTTCAGCCTCACTGCATTGCGCAGAACCTCCACCACCTCATGCGGCGCTTCAAACTGATTCTCACCTTTGGGAACTTTACCTGGTCTCCGAACACGAACCCAATCACCAACTTTCACCAGTACATCATTTACACCATGACTCTTATCATAATAGACCTTACTTTTATTGTGTATATCCTCCAAACTGCTTTTCACAGCAGTAGCAGACCAATGCTCCACCATGCCATCAGAAAGCCAACTAGGACTAAACTTACACCTGGGTTTCCTACCTCTCATCATGATGAAAGGAGATAAACCAGTGGCGCTATGAGTGATAACTCTATACGCCCAAACAGCTTTTTGCAGTTCCAACTTCCAATCCATTTGCTTACACATGGCTGCCTGAATAACACCTTTCAACACAGGGTTGAACCGTTCTACAGTGTCGTTGCCACTGTGATTGTAAAGAGCTGTAGTCTTGTGCTAACACCAATTCTCTCAAAATAACACTTAGCACTTCTGGAAGTGAATTGCACCCCATTATCACTTAAAGGCTAACAGGTAAACCCTCAATCACAAACAATTTGTTAAGATATTCCAAAACCGTATTAGTGTCTACCCTTTCCACAATTTACACAACTGGCCATTTAGAAAATAAATCAATGGCAACTAAACCATACTCTTTAAATTCGCCAACTGGCCCACAAATATCCACTGCCACAACCTCCCAAGGTAAATTTGGAATGAAACCCTCACTAATAGGAGGGCTTAAGGTCTTCAAACATTTGTCTGCTTAGCAACATACATCACACTCTCTAACAAATCTCTCAACAGCCTTGTCCACTCCTGGCCACCAAAAAACACCTTTGACAACAATCTTGGTCCTCACAACTCCAAAATGCCTTTCATGACACAATTGCAACACTTTGTTTCTCAAACTCTTTGGTGGAATGACCCTGTCTCCTCTCATGATTAAGTCTTTGTCCACAGATAGTTCCATTCTAACCTCCCAAAAAGGTCTCAAATCCTCAGGTATACTATCCTTCCTAGGCCAACCTTTACATAAATGCTCTGACACCGCTTTTAAGTTACTGTCTTTAAGTTGTTCCTCCATCCACTCAGTTTTTGTGATGGCTGGTACTCCTGAATCATGAATAAATGCAATGCTAAAATTTCCCCCAGGATCATCCATACATTCTTCCATGGGAACTGGCAAAGTCGACAAGCAATCCACCAAACATTCTCCTTGCCCGGCACATAAACTAATTTGTACACATAGGTGCCGATCACGATCCGGTAAAAACCGGGTATGAACCGTCGGACGGAGCAAATTCTCCGTCCGACGCGTACCCGGTCGTCAAAATATACAAACATGGAATTACGATTCGCACGGAAACACCATTTCCGTACGAATCATACAAAACCCCAACCGCCGAAAATAAACGTACAAATGTGATCCGGGAAAGCGCCGACGTGACGTCGGGACGCACGCAGCCTGCCATTCACGAACCAGGAATCACGATTCGCACCAACGTCATCCCGCATGGTGAATATTTTCCGGCTGCCAAAAACTGCCGGGAAATCAGGACGACGCGAACAAGGAGTACCTGTACGCGACGGACAGACATGGACCCGAACCTACGTGTCATCCCGGCCCTCATAGCAGTCGACCTCCTCTACAGGTTCGGACGCAGACGCCGCAGAAGGTCAGAACAACAAAGGGAGGGGGGAAAGGGGGCGTGGGGGGGCAGGACCAGGGGCAGGCCACAAAACCCCCACCAAAGTCACACAGCACACATGCCCTGGACATACCTGACCCTCAGGCCCTGGTCACTACGAGGGGGTGGGGGCGTGTCCAGCAAAGCCAGCATCCGCCACAACGGAAGTGCTTGACGACGCGAACCGGCAACACAACAATACAGGTACGTCCCGTACCCACGCCTTAAGAGCGTGGGTACGAGTCGTACCACGCCCACACCTACGTCACCCCAACAATGGCGGGACGGGCCGTACCCATGTGCCAAAGGCCTGGGTACGGGCTACACAAGCATTCCACAGCGTGGGCACGGGTACTTATGGACCGTACCCCCACCGTGTATGTATGGAGCGTACCCCCACCCCAACAGTGTATGTACGGACCGTACCCTCACCCGCGTATGTATGGAGCGTACCCCCACCCCAACAGTGTATGTACGGACCGTACCCTCACCCGCGTACGTATGGAGCGTACCCCAACAGTGTAAGTATGACCCGTACACTCACCCGCTTACGTATGGAGCGTACCCCCACCCCAACAGTGTAAGTACAACCCGTTCGCTCACCCGCGTACGTATGGAGCGTACCACCCACCCCAACAGTGTAAGTACGACCCGTACCCTCACCCGCGTATGTATGGAGCGTACCCCCACCCCAACAGTGTATGTACGGACCGTACCCTCACCCGCGTACGTATGGAGCGTACCCCCACCCCAACAGTGTATGTACGGACCGTACCCTCACCCGCGTACGTATGGAGCGTACCCCCACCCCAAAAGTGTAAGTACGACCCGTACCCTCACCCGCGTACGTATGCAGCGTACCCGCACCCCAACAGTGTAAGTACGACCCGTACCCTCACCCGCGTACGTATGGAGCGTACCCGCACCCCAACAGTGTAAGTACGACCCGTACCCTCACCCGCGTACGTATGGAGCGTACCCCCACCCCAACAGTGTAAGTACGACCCGTACCCTCACCCGCGTACGTATGGAGCGCACCTCCACCCCAACCGTGTATGTACGGACCGTACCCCCACCCCAACAGTGTAAGTACAACCCGTACCCTCACCCGCGTACGTATGGAGCACACCCCCACCCCAACCGTGTATGTACGGACCGTACCCCCACCCTAACAGTGTAAGTACGACCCGTACCCTCACCCGCGTACGTATGGAGCGTACCCCCACCCCAACAGTGTAAGTACGAACTGTACCCTCACCCGTGTACGTATGGAGCGTACCCCCCGCCCCAACAGTGTAAGTACGACCCGTACCCTCACCCGCGGACGTATGGAGCGCACCCCCACCCCAACCGTGTATGTACGGACCGTACCCCCACCCCAACAGTGTAAGTACGACCCGTACCCTCACCCGCGTACGTATGGAGCGTACCCCCACCCCAACAGTGTATGTACGGACCGTACCCCCACCCCAACAGTGTAAGTACGACCCGTACCCTCACCCGCGTACGTATGGAGCGTACCCCCCACCCCAACAGTGTAAGTACGACCCGTACCCTCACCCACGTATGCATGGAGCGAACCCACACACGTGTATGTTCTAAGCATACATATCCTGAAATAGGAGGGGTGTGTGCAGAGTCCTCCCAGCAGTGCCCAGACACAGGAGGGGTGGGTGCAGAGTCCTCCCAGCAGTGCCCAGACACAGGAGGGGTGTGTGCAGAGTCCTCCCAGCAGTGCCCAGACACAGGAGGGGTGGGTGCAGAGTCCTCCCAGCAGTGCCCAGACATAGGAGGGGTGTGTGCAAAGTCCTCCCAGCAGTGCCCAGACACAGGGGGGGTGGGTGCAGAGTCCTCCCAGCAGTGCCCAGACACAGGAGGGGTGTGTGCAGAGTCCTCCCAGCAGGGCCCAGACACAGGAGGGGTGGGTGCCTAACACTCCCAGCAGTGCCCAGAGACAGGAGGGGTGTGTGCAGAGTCCTCCCAGCAGTGCCCAGACATAGGAGGGGTGTGTGCAGAGTCCTCCCAGCAGTGCCCAGACACAGGAGGGGTGGGTGCAGAGTCCTCCCAGCAGTGCCCAGACACAGGAGGGGTGTGTGCAGAGTCCTCCCAGCAGTGCCCAGACACAGGAGGGGTGGGTGCAGAGTCCTCCCAGCAGTGCCCAGACACAGGAGGGTGGGTGCAGAGTCCTCCCAGCAGTGCCCAGACACAGGAGGGGTGTGTGCAGAGTCCTCCCAGCAGTGCCCAGACACAGGAGGGGTGGGTGCCTAACACTCCCAGCAGTGCCCAGAGACAGGAGGGGTGTGTGCAGAGTCCTCCCAGCAGTGCCCAGACACAGATGGGGTGGGTGCAGAGTCCTCCCAGCAGTGCCCAGACACAGGAGGGGTGTGTGCAGAGTCCTCCCAGCAGTGCCCAGACACAGGAGGGGTGGGTGCCTAACACTCCCAGCAGTGTCCAGAGACAGGAGGGGTGTGTGCAGAGTCCTCCCAGCAGTGCCCAGACATAGGAGTGGTGTGTGCAGAGTCCTCCCAGCAGTGCCCAGACACAGGAGGGGTGGGTGCAGAGTCCTCCCAGCAGTGCCCAGACACAGGAGGGGTGTGTGCAGAGTCCTCCCAGCAGTGCCCAGACACAAGAGGGGTGGGTGCCTAACACTCCCAGCAGTGCCCAGAGACAGGAGGGGTGTGTGCAGAGTCCTCCCAGCAGTGCCCAGACACAGGAGGGGTGGGTGCAGAGTCCTCCCAGCAGTACCCAGACACAGGAGGGGTGTGTGCCTAACACTCCCAGCAGTGCCCAGAGACAGGAGGGGTGTGTGCAGAGTCCTCCCAGCAGTGCCCAGACACAGATGGGGTGGGTGCAGAGTCCTCCCAGCAGTGCCCAGACACAGGAGGGGTGTATGCAGAGTCCTCCCAGCAGTGCCCAGACACAGGAGGGGTGGGTGCCTAACACTCCCAGCAGTGTCCAGAGACAGGAGGGGTGTGTGCAGAGTCCTCCCAGCAGTGCCCAGACATAGGAGGGGTGTGTGCAGAGTCCTCCCAGCAGTGCCCAGACACAGGAGGGGTGGGTGCAGAGTCCTCCCAGCAGTGCCCAGACACAGGAGGGGTGTGTGCAGAGTCCTCCCAGCAGTGCCCAGACACAGGAGGGGTGGGTGCCTAACACTCCCAGCAGTGCCCAGAGACAGGAGGGGTGTGTGCAGAGTCCTCCCAGCTGTGCCCAGACATAGGAGGGGTGTGTGCAGAGTCCTCCCAGCAGTGCCCAGACACAGGAGGGGTGGGTGCAGAGTCCTCCCAGCAGTGCCCAGACACAGGAGGGGTGTGTGCAGAGTCCTCCCAGCAGTGCCCAGACACAGGAGGGGTGGGTGCCTAACACTCCCAGCAGTGCCCAGAGACAGGAGGGGTGTGTGCAGAGTCCTCCCAGCAGTGCCCAGACACAGGAGGGGTGGGTGCCTAACACTCACAGCAGTGCCCCTGCACAGACAAGGGTGGAGTACCCACAGATCCAATGCCCACAAATGTTAGTCAGGTGCACAAAGATCCTGCAGTACATGTACCACATGTGTGCGAGGCTGGAAGTATACATATGCATAGCGCCTAAAAGAATACATGTACACATGAAGTCATGGCAACAGTCTACATACACAAGTACAGTGACCACCAAGGACGCCACGAATGATGCAGGTGGAGACATCGCTCAGCATGCATGGGCCAAGTCTAATGAGTCCGTCACACACCCAGCCAATGTAGACACAGCTCAGCCCCACATATTGGAAAGACCCTGCAGGGAAGAAGTCAGGTTACACAGAGGAAGGAACACACCTTGGGATGATGTCACCATGCAGTAACTGCTTACATGAACACAGTTATGTAGCCAACAGCTTGTGATGGCACACAGATACCAGGATCCACCCTATGATCAGCACAAGATGACAATTCCCACACACCCAACACATAATCACCACCCAAAATAATGGGGCAGTTCGACCAACAGCAATACCAGACAGACAGTAGTGTACTAAGGAAAAATAAATTGCTTTAATCAGCATCCAAAACATATGTTATTCCCTTCAAAGTTCAAAAAGTACTATGCCCATAGGGCTAAACAAAGTTCGAATCCAGGTGGGGGACACAGTGGGACACGTGTCCCCTAGCTTGCCTGCACAGTCAGACTCCATCGTCTTCCAGAGCGGGGAGGGCATCATGTGGGGGGGAAGGACCAGGCACCGCAGGACATGAGGGCGAAGGGTAGGCGTCGTGGGTGCAGGGATGGAGGACTCCACCACAGGGGGTGGGTCAGGGCCAAAGGCAGAGGCCAGGATGGCGCTGCACACCTTTGCAAGGTCCTCCAGCGTCTCCCCTGCACCCGAAGGAACCACAGGCCCCAAGGAGGGGGGGGCGGAGGGATGGGTCGCAGCGCCACAGGGGGAGGGTGTGGACAGGGGGGGGTGACTCAACCACCCTGACTGGGGACTCCCTTGACCGCTTGCGGGGTGGTGTCACAGTGGGGCTCAGGGACAGAGCGGCCATGAAGGAGTCCTTGCTGGATATGTGGCCAGGAGAGCTGAGGGGAGGGGATTTGGAGGGAGTGGATTGGGTGGAATGCGGACTCCCACTCTGGCTGCATGACTTACGTTTGCCCCCCGACCCAGTGGGTGTGCCTACTTCACCCTGTGTGTGCGTGCCAGGAGGTGTGCGTATGACCTTCCCTGCTGGTGTGGTGCCTGTGTCTGTTGTGGTGGGTGCATGCTGACGTCTGGGTGTACGCGGGACAGGCATAGGAGTGGGAAGTGCGGATGGGGCAGGGGTAGTGGGTGGGAAGTAGCGCTGCAGGAGACCCACTGCTGCAGTCAGTGTCGAGTCTATGGACCTCAGCAACTGGCGTTGGTCAGCCTGCGATGAAAAAAAATGCCCTCCAAGTATGCCTCCATGTTGTGCAGCACTTGGCTGTGGCCATGGAGGACATTAAGGATCGCAGCCTGACCAATCTGCAACTGCCGCTGGATGTCCACAGACTCGGCATTGGCGGCAGCAGTGGAGACAGGGGCAGGGGGTGCGGTGCCTGGCAGGAAGGAGACATGTGGTGACCGGGCATGCTGGGAAGGAACACGAGCAAGTGGGAGGCGGCTGATGGCAATGGAGGGGCGGGGTGCGATGTTGTGCCGCTGGCAGCTGCTGGTGCAGCCTCCGCCCACTCGGAGAGATCATCCTCGGACCCGTCAGCTTCATATTCAGTCGTGCCAGTGGACAGGTCCTCGGCCTCACTCTCCTCCGCCTCCGTACCACTCAGTGTGCCAGCCACGATGTCAACGCTGGCACTGGTGCTCGGTCCCTCCGCTCCGTCTGTGCTCATGTCTCCCTCCGTGTCCCCCGACGATGCTGTGGGCAAGGTGAAGAGACAGCAATTAATCACACACCTGTATACATATGTCACATGAGTCCAATCTACATAGGTTACAGTGCATAGCCTGAAAAAAAAGATCAGTAACATCTACAAAACAAGGTACAGATGTAGGGCATGCAACACACAGTTGGTAGACCCACCATGCCACTGAAAATCCATGGAGAGCATGACACAATTGCAAATGACATGAAATGGAGTCTGACATAGGAGCCAGGCCCTGGGGACAATCCAGCACTGCATCTACACCACACAGCGTTGCCGAAAATAGGGATGAGCAGGGACCATATCCATGAACTTGAGGCGCATGCTGCATAGGTAATACTGAAAACATGGCCAACATGACTGTCTCACTGCACCTTGAGTGTATGTCCAGACAAACATCACACACTGGCCAGACCTAGCAAGGATATTTCAGGTTTTGACATGTAGGCTTTGCCCGCACCAACCACCCCCTACATGAGACAATTTGTTGAGACACAGGAAGCACTTACATCTCTTAGTCTGGGTGAAATACACAGGGGCTGCATAAATGCAAGATTGGACGCCAAATTCCCAAGGTGCGCCTGTCCAAAGAATCATGTACTAATGGCCATCATCAGATGATTGTAACAAGACACACAGGCACTGGCCACTGTGACTATGAACAAGGGAAATCAGGTCAGGCTGTCCAGTGGACACTTGTACTACATTTCACGTCAATATACATGGTGCCAGGGGACAATGGCACAGAGCACAACCTATGCTGTAGACACTGAGAGTGTCCATGTTTTGTGATGACACACATGACACCTAGGAAAATATGCCCCAGGGGACAGTAGTGGCCACACAACTCCATGGTCCTGAATGGGAATGACTGCAACACACGCCACCATCCCTGCACTATGCGTATCGCACACTCATGCACATCATGTCACAGGCCACAACATAGGACATGCGCGCTGTAAGGCATGACACTTGAGAGACTAACTCCCATGTCTGGACTCGGCATCAGTGCCAACTGACATGGAACCCACATGTACTGAACTGGACAGGGCACAGGCAAGGTCCCAAAACCTGTTACACACCACCCCCACACATGATGCTACAGGCATAGTTCACGTGGAGAAAGTGCCAGCCTAGATAACCTTGTGAAGGAGTGACTACACACAGACCAGGGAACACATTGCAAGGAGGGGAAGGGAGGCAGGAGAGCACAGCGATACTGTGGGTAACTGGATCTGCACAGCACCTTTAAAACCTGGCAGTGAATCCATGCAACTGTGCACTTACAAATGCTGGTGACACACAACAAACACACATGTACCTACCCCCTTCCTGCTGCTGCTTCTCCTGTAAGCGCCTCTCCAAGTCTGGAAATACCACCGCCAGCACACGCTTGTGGATGTGGGTCAGACGGCGGCGCCCCCGGTTCTTAAGAGTCTCAGGTGAGTCCCCCAGCAGGACCCGTGCGATCCTCCGCGTCCAGCACCGGATATCCTGCCAGCGTTTCCTCACCTGGGACAGGCGCCGCTTCCGACCATCCGCACTCCTCACGGCACTGACGGCGGTCAGCCATATCTGCTCCTTGGCAGAGGCGCTCACCTGTGAGGATGAACAAGTGACACTACATCAATACACCAGGCACATGTCACAGAGAGACATATTAGAACAAATGTGCTGTGTACAACAAGGCATAGTATGCATCCAACACATTGCACCTTTGTCATAGGGACATCATCCTCTGGGGAAGGGCAAAAGCAGTATGTGCCATTGAAAGTACACAGGTGGAATGAGGGCAACTACACAATCAATGATCCAGGCTCACTCTGTGCATCACAAGGTACACCAGGATAATGTGCAGCACCTCTAAGCAGTCACATGCCACAGGCCACTGACGCTACCGCAGCAGAGTACACAGAGACATACAGGCACAGGACATTCACCTTCCATTGCCAAATGCTGCGACAAAACTCACTCTGCACATGTGCCGCTAGACGGGGGGGGGCTCACAGGTGTGGGGCTGGCTCTGCACGTCAGACATACAGCACTGCTCCCTGCTCACATCACATGGGCAGGGTATATCCATCCCTCATGCAGCCCGGGTGCCACACCCCACATATGCACCCACCCACATGACAGGGGACTTACACACACACACCGATGTCCAGGGTACGCCCACATCATGTGGACACTCTCAGCACAGGTACACAGAACTAACACACATCTGTGGGTACAGTCACCTGTCACACTGGGCTGACCACATAATCACATGAGGACTGTAGAGGCTACATTCCCAGGAGGGTAAGACAGGCAGAATGTGGCATGCACCATGCAGTGATTGTCACAGTAAACACAATGCAAGTGAGGACGGCAGACATGCACCACAGCATGCTCTGGCTGGGAGACATCAGGCATTCCCCCCCCGGGAACCCCCCTACAGTACATAGCATGTGTGCCACACCTGGACACAATGCCAGAAGTCACAGTCACAAAAAAGGGACACAGTCTGTGCCAGTGGACTCTGCACTCACCTGATACCCTGGTCGCCCATACAGCATGGGGTACTGTGGGAGGATCACATCCAGCAAAGCCAGGTTCTCCTCCAGGGTGAAAGGCTGTGACCTCTCCACAGACCTTGACATGGTTCCAGGGAATCAGTAGCAGCAGCTGGGTCGTGGAATACAAAGATGTGCAGGCAAGTGCTCCCTCATGGGACCTGGCTGCCTTATATCTGCCTTGCTGGCCCGTCTAAGCCCGTCTGCGCCCGTCCGCGCCTGGACCGCGCCCAGCGCCAGACTCCCTGGTCCCCGCGCCCGCCAGCCCCCCCGCAGGATCTACGACTTCGCTACGCTCATCGCACTCAAAACCGCCCGAGCCCCCGGATGCTACCGAGCGTCCCCGCGACGCACCCATGGACCCTTCACCTGCCGATCCTGCAACTTCTCTTGCCTCCAAACAAGCACCACGCCCACCAAGACGGACAACAGCAACCACCTCAAGTGCATCCTGCTCAACACCCGCTCCGTCCACAGACACGCCGTGGAACTCTGGAACCTCCTCGACACCGCATCTCCGGACGTCGCCTTCCTCACGGAAACCTGGATGAACGACTCTTCAGCCCCCGACATCGCCATAGCCATCCCGGACGGCTACAAGATCATCAGGAAGGATCGCGTCAACCAGACCGGAGGAGGCATCGCCATCGTACACAAGAGCACCATTCGCATCTCGACTGACTCCATCGACGTATTCAACGCCGCCGAATACCTGCACTTCCAGATCCACACCGACCCCAAGACTACCCTCAGAGGCACCCTCATCTACAGACCCCCGGGACCACGCGCACAGTTCTGCGAAGACATCGCCGACTTCATCAGCCCTCACGCCCTCCCCTCCGCCGACTACATCCTCCTCGGGGACCTCAACTTCCACCTGGAGAACAACAATGACCACAACACCACCGCCCTGCTGGATAACCTCGCCAACCTCGGACTTCAGCAACTGGTCAACACCCCCACCCACTTCGCCGGCCACACGCTCGACCCACTCTTCTCGTCCAGCAAGCACGTCACCTTTAGCCACTCCACCGGACTTCACTGGACCGACCACAGCTGCGTCCATTTCAGCTTCAGAAAGAACACGGTCCACAATCACCCGAAGCAGGCTCCCCACAGAAACTGGAGCAAGATCACCGCCGACCAGCTCGCCACCTCCCTCAGCCAGAGCCCACCTGCCAGGACCACGGACCCTAACACAGCTGCCCTCGACCTCACGCAGTGGCTGACCTCCTGTGCCGACGACCTCGCCCCACTGAAGAACCCCCCCTCCAGACCCAGAAGCAAGAAGGCCCCCTGGTTCACCGACGAACTCAAGGACTCCAAGAAGGCCTGCCGCACCCTCGAGAAGGCCTGGCTCCTCAACAAGACCGCCGACAACAGAACAGCACTCAAACTCGCCACTCGCAGACATCACCAGCTCATCCGCACCACCAAGAAGAAATCTCTGCGGGAACGACTGGACAAGAACGCCCATGACAGCAAGGAGCTCTTCAACATCGTCAAGGAGTTCTCCAACCCCAGCACCGGCAACAACGACATCACTCCCTCACAGGACCTCTGCGACTCCCTCGCCTCGTACTTCCACCGCAAGATCGCCGACATCCACAACAGCTTCGACATTTCACCCCCGCACCCATCGGTTGTACCTTCGCGCCCCGCCGCCACCCTCCAGACATGGACCGAGGTGACCCCCGAAGACACGTCACGCATGATGAACACCATCCACTCCGGATCTCCGACCGACCCGTGCCCCCATCATGTCTTCAACAAGGCAGCCTCTACCATCGCACCCCACCTCCGAGACATCATCAACACCTCCTTCAACACAGCAACCTTCCCGGAGAGCTGGAAGCACGCCGAACTCAGCGCTCTGCTGAAGAAACCAACAGCGGACCCGACCGACCTCAAGAACTACCGCCCCATCTCGCTCCTTCCTTTCCCGGCCAAAGTCATCGAGAAGGTCGTCAACAAGCAACTGGCAGCCTTCCTCGAGACGAACGGATCCCTCGACCCATCACAGTCCGGATTCAGAGCCAACCACAGCACCGAGACAGCCCTCATCGCAGCCACCGACGACATCCGAGCCCTGCTCGACAACGGCGAAACAGCGGCACTCATCCTCCTAGACCTCTCCGCAGCATTTGACACTGTCTGCCACCGCACACTAGTCCAACGCCTCAACGACACCGGCATCCAAGGGAAGGCTCTGGAATGGATCATCTCATACCTCTCCGGCAGAACACAGAGAGTACGCCTCCCTCCGTTCCGCTCCGAGGCCACCGAAGTCATCTGCGGCGTCCCGCAAGGATCGTCGCTCAGCCCTACTCTCTTCAACATCTACATGAAACCCCTCGCTGCCATCGCACGCCAACACAACCTCAACATCATTTCCTACGCCGATGACACCCAGCTGATTCTCTCCCTCTCCAGAGACCCCGACACCGCCAAAGCCAGCCTGCACGAAGGGATGACAGACGTCGCTGAATGGATGAACATCAGCCGCCTGAAACTGAACACGGACAAGACAGAAGTCCTCATTCTGGGACCATCACCCTCCGCATGGGACGACTCCTGGTGGCCCCCGGCACTAGGCACCGCACCTGAACCGACGGACCACGCACGCAACTTGGGCGTCATACTGGATTCCTCCCTATCGATGACCAGACAAGTCAACGCCGTCTCCTCAGCTTGCTTCCACAACCTCCGCTTGCTCCGAAAGATCTTCCGATGGATCCCGACCGAGACCAGGAAGACGGTCACCCACGCTCTCGTCACCAGCAGACTAGACTACGGAAACACCCTCTACGCCGGTACTACAGCCAAGCTTCAGAAAAGACTTCAGCGTATCCAGAACGCCTCCGCCCGACTCATCCTGGACGTCCCCCGACGCAGCCACATCTCGTGCCACCTGAGAGACCTGCACTGGCTCCCTGTCAACAAGAGGATCACGTTCAGACTCCTCACCCACGCACACAAGTCCCTCCACGACCTAGGCCCAGGGTACCTCAACAGCCGCCTCACCTTCTACACGCCCACCCGCCGGCTACGTTCCGCTAACCTCGCCCTCGCCGTCGTCCCTCGCATCCAGAGAGCCACCGCTGGAGGAAGGTCATTCTCCTACCTGGCAGCTAAGACTTGGAACTCCCTACCCGTCCACCTGCGGATGACCCAGGACCACCTGGCCTTCAGGAAACAGCTCAAGACCTGGCTGTTCGAGCAGTAGCAGACCCCCTTCCCCAAGCGCCTTGAGACCCTTACGGGTGAGTAGTGCGCGATATAAGTTCCATGATTGATTGATTGATTGATTTCATGCACAGGAGTACAGAGTGATTGGTCACTCACATTTGCATCCTATGTTTCCTCCAATCCCTTCAAACCTAGCACAGTCAGTGGGTTCTTATTGTGTTTTTTTCTTCAGCATGATGTCAACTCCACAAACACATTGCAACAAAGTAGATTCATTCCAACTGACTTCTGCTGTGCACCTTCCGGAACAAATTCAAACTTTAAACTTGGTCTCCATGACAACCAGCATGCATGTAGGCCTTTATACTTGTCCCTCATGTGTCCCCTATGTCATTTGGAGCTTCACACACAGGTACGGTGCGTTCCGGGGCCCTAGGGCACCCCAAATGCATATCAACGGCCCGTACAGGCATGTGTACGGTCCGTACCACCATGAGTACGCATACGCGAGAACACCCATAGTGGTACGGAGCGTACACACGCGTGTACGGCCCGTCTCACTATGGGTGTTCTCTCGTATGCGTACCCATAGTGATACGGACCGTACACACGCCTGTACGCTCACTATCACTATGGGTGTTCTCGCGTATGCGTACTCATAGTGATAGTGAGCGTACAGGCGTGTGTACGGTCCATATCACTATGGGTACGCATACGCGAGAACACCCATAGTGATAGTGAGTGTACAGGCGTGTGTACGCTCCGTACCACCATGAGTACGCATTCGAGAGAACACCCATAGTGATAGTGAGCGTACAGGCGTGTGTACGCTCCGTACCACTATGGGTGTTCTCGCGTATGCGTACCCATAGTGATACGGACCGTACACACGCCTGTACGCTCACTATCACTATGGGTGTTCTCGCGTATGCGTACTCATAGTGATAGTGAGCGTACAGGCGTGTGTACGGTCCGTGTCACTATGGGTACGCATACGCGAGAACACCCATAGTGATAGTGAGCGTACAGTCGTGTGTACGCTCCGTACCACCATGAGTACACATACGCGAGAACACCCATAGTGATAGTGAGCGTACAGGCGTGTGTACGCTCCGTACCACTATGGGTGTTCTCGCGTATGCGTAGCCATAGTGATACGGACCGTACACACGCCTGTACGCTCACTATCACTATGGGTGTTCTCGCGTATGCGTACCCATAGTGATACGGACCGTACACACGCCTGTACGCTCACTATCACTATGGGTACACATACGGCAGCACTCCCATAGTGATACGGAACGTACACAGGCCCTCTTTGCGAAAGTACGGTGCTTTTCACACATCACAGTGGTGACAGGCAGCACACAGGAAGGAATAGGGCTGACATACTTGTCCATGGATGGACATCAAGGCATTGTCTGGGCAGTACTACATGTGTGGGGCACAGGTGTGAAAGGCTGTGATGTGGCACATTACTCCTGAGTCGAGAAGGCACCAGATGCATGATGAGATGTGTACACATGTAATGTGTGACAGTGCAATGTGTGCCAGGCATGCCCTTGACTCCTTTGACATGTGTGCATGTCGTACTGCACACTTGGGATGGGCGTCACTGGCATGGCACGGACAACAACACACGCAAGTGTCCCCTGAGGCCCGGTACAGGGGTCACCACACCTGACATGTCACTACCCACGGTGCATGATGTGACTATGTCATGTATGTGTGGGGGGTTCCCATTAGGTTGATGTTGGAGCTCCCTCAGAAGCAGCAGCTGTTGCAGCAACCAACATGTGTCTGTGTGTAGATTGACATGGCACACTGTTCCGCACACCATGCCACATGTGGTATCGGATGTGAGGTGCGTATGTATGCATGGGACACGGAGTAGCGTAACAAGGACATGTCTGCATCCTCTCTATGAATGTGTGGTGAGTCATCACATGTACACCTTCATGGCAAGGTGTGTGGGCTGTCCTAGTGTAATGTCATGTGACCTGTGGCTCTAGTGTTCCGCTACCAGTCTCTGCAATCGACATCCTACTTCTGCTGATGTGTGGATGTATGTCACTCCTGTGTTGCGTCTGCCTGTTCACTTACACTGGGACACAGCTAATCCCATGCCATGGCATGTGGAGGTTCACAATCTCCGTGTGTAGCTGGGTCTTGGTAGGAGTGTCACCTGGCAGCCATACGTGTCCAGGGCATGTGGCACATACCTGACTCCGTATGTAGCATATGTGTATTGACAGATTAACATGTGCTCAGTACAAATAAATTGTTGTTGTGGTGCACTCACTCTTCCTTGTCACTTCCAAATTACTGAAGAGCGCCGCCTCTTCCCCGACCAATTCCAGACTTGGCTGCCATGCGGGAGAATGACTGTATCCGGTGCTACCGCTTCCCCCAACCGTTGATTCTGGAGTTGACGGCGAGACTGGCACCACACCTGCAACCGCTGCACAGGTATCCTACGGCACTGACACCCAAGCTGAAGGTAATGGCAGCCCTACATTTTCTTGCCACGGGTACCTTTCAAAATACCATAGCTCATGTTGGTGGCATGTCCCAGAGCATGTTCTGCCGTGTGCTGCATGATTTCTTAGAGGCCATGTTGATTCACCTGGATGACTTCATCCATTTCCCAACCCCTGAAATGTTGACTGTGGTCAAGCATAGATTCTATGCCCTGGGAGGGATGCCCCATGTCATTGGGTCCATAGATGGGACACATGTGGCTTTGGTACCACCACAGGCACAGGAGGTAGCGTACAGGAATCGCAAGCACTACCACTCCATCAATGCCCTTGTGGTGTGTCTGTCCAACATGGTGATTTCACATGTCTGTGCTCGTTTTCCAGGATCAGCACATGATGCCTACATCATGAGGCATAGCAGGATGCCTGAAATGATGACGCAGCTGCGCAACGAACGAGCATGTGTTGTTGGTGGGTACAGTCTGTCTGTCCTGTATTTTGCGTAGACTTCCAGCACGACTGCTTCTCCTGTCCTACTTATGTCCATGTGCTTCCCATGTAGGGGACGTTGGCTATCCCAACATGCCATGGCTGATCACACCTCTCCGCAACCCCATCACGCCGGCCCAGCTCCGCTACAACACCGCCCATGGCCGGACAAGGCGAGTGATAGAGAGGACGTTTGGCCTCCTGAAGAGCCGATTCCGATGCCTCCACAAGACCGGCGGCGCGCTCCCATATGCCCCGGCGAAGGTCTGCAAAATCTTCATGGTCTGCTGCATGCTGCACAACATGGCAGTTGAGAAAGCTGTGCCACTCATCCTGGATCAAGATGATCAGGACCATCCACCCGTGGAGGACGAAGGTCTTGGCAATGGGGCTAGTGATGTGGAGGACGTGGTTCCGCAAGAGGACATCCGGACTCGGCTCATACGCGACTTCTTTGCTTAGTGGTGAGTACCAGTGTCTGTGTGTGCACGCATTGGTCCCTGTGTGGCATGTGTTGCGATGTGTGTGTCCATCTGCATGTATGCCACGTGAGTCAGAGGTGTGTGTGGATGTGTCACTGGAGTGATGGTGGCAGTGATGTGTATTTCCCCAGTCATAATTGTGACCTGGCATGTTGTCATCCTTACATGTGTCGAGTACATGCACATGCAAGTGGCTGTGCTTTTTGTGGCTGACTTCTTGTGTGTCTCTCATCCCCAGGTACTTTGGCATGCCGTCTGCTGGTTGCATTGTTGTGGCACTGCTATTCCTCATGGACATGTCATCGTGTGCTGACTCAGCGTTACACACACGGACAAGTTTGGAAGTCTCCTTAGAGTAAGGGATGCATCAGGGTTGTATTGGGTGTGGCAGTTGTTCACGATGTATGCACACTGCCCCTGTCGATGTTTGGTTCCTCTGCAGACATGTCGCATCACCATGGTACACATTACATGCAGCTGGGTACACCTGAATAGATGGTCAGACTTGTTGACAGTCATCAGTGATGGGATTGTGGAATGTGATGATGGCATCAATGTGTGTTACACTGCCCTCGGACACATACGGTTTGCCTTGGCTTGACATGCTGTGGGACTTCCACATCAGCGGATCAATGGTGTATGGCAGTCTCTCCGTGAGCAGCAGGGGGTGTTTAGCTGTTAGCCGACACTTGTGTGCCAGTTCCATGGCTATCACGCATTTGGGCTGCAGAAGGGGGGTTCCAGTGTTGGACCCACATGTTACTCCACATGACCCGTTCATGTGTACTCCGAGTTGCCTCTGCAATCCCGAATACATGACTAATAAAGGTGTCCCTATGCCTCAAAGGTGCCTCTTCTCAGTCAATGCTGGTGTGTTGCCACGGTGCATCCGGCATGTCTGGCATGGTTTTCCGTGATAGTGGCTATGTGTCTATGTGTAGAGTAGCAAGATGCAAGCTGTTTGTGTGGGATTAGACTCTGTATTGTGCATGTAGTCAATGACTGTGTGGGTATTGTGACATGTGCCATCCCCATGCATCCAACGTTGGCCAGGCCACCATTCACTGCATCCACCTGACTCAAGCTTGCAGGACATGGTTCTGCCACCTGTCCACACATACCTGGGTGCCCCCAGGACACTCCACATGATCCCTGACCTCTGCGCATGGCTGTCGCTGTACTCAATATGTCTGTCGGCACGGTTGTGCGGCCACCCCCTCAGCTGGTTGGGCCCATCACGGGTGTGTATGGTGCTCCATGTCTGTCTTGCCTAATACAATGTGACCCATGTGTGTCCTGTGCCAGACTCAGGCCCCAGGGTGTGGATGGTTGCAGTCAAATGAGAACTCAGGCATAGTTAGACTTTACAAGACACATGTAAGGTAATAATGCAATCAGTAGGCATCTTCTCTTTATGGTGTGACTTTTTTATTTTGGTTGGGGTAGGGGGGGGGGGGGGTTTGACATGAGGGGCTTTCCGGGTGTGTGGAATCCAAAGTTCACTAGGGGAGTTGGTGTCCTTGCCATTTGAAATCCTCAGAGTCCATGCCACAGTCTTTGTCAACATTGGTCAGACAGTGACCAGCAAGTCCATGTGGCAGAGAATGTCTGTTGATGCTGTGCTGCTGTTGCTCCAGTGGGCCAGGTGCCAGGCCAGGTGTCCTGGGAGATGGTGCTGTTGCGCCGACCCTCACGGTCTTTTCCGTGGACGACCCGCCCTCCTGCGGGGACCCTCAGAAGCAGGCCGTGACGATGTTTGGGATGCTCCGTCGAATGTCTCCTCCTCCTCCTCATCCCTCCCTGTGGGTGGTGATGTTCTAGCATCAGGGAGGGTTGC
Organism: Triturus cristatus; assembly: GCF_964204655.1. Classification (NCBI taxonomy): domain Eukaryota; kingdom Metazoa; phylum Chordata; class Amphibia; order Caudata; family Salamandridae; genus Triturus; species Triturus cristatus. The sequence continues at coordinate 525,148,830 of NC_140580.1, forward strand.
CCATGTTGTCGGCCATCCGACGGAGTGTACTGTGAATTCCCGTGAACACCGTCACGAGCTCAGCCTGTCTGTCCTCCATCCTCCGTTGGTGTTGCAGTAGACAGGCATGTTGCTCCGCATGTTGCTGGGCCTGCTGGGTCTTGATCTCATCGAGGGTCCCCTTCATATCGTTGAGGGTGGACACAACCTGGGCCATGCCCGTGGTGTCCTGCTGGTATGTGTCCAGGATGTTTTGGACATGGGAATATACCGGTTCCCCAGCCAACCGGTCAGGCTCGCGCCTCCGCCGTCCTCCACTCCCACCACCCCTGCCCACTTGCACCTGGCCTGCCCTTGTGGGCACATCGGGTCTCCGGGACCCCTGAGGGGTGGCATTTGCGTTGTCGCCTGCCTCCTCCTGGGTGCCCGGGACACCGTGTCCCTCCTGGCCAGCCTGGCTGCATTGTGGTAGTGGGGCAGGGATCCTGGGTGTCTCCTGGGATGTGGCAGGAGTGGGGGTGGTGGTTGGCCCAGTTGTACCTGACGCAGGTGCTGCAGGTCGTTGGACACCAGAGGGGCCAGGTTGGTCGGGGTCGGGTTTGTCCACAGAGTGGTGATAGTCGTCGCTGCCGGTGGCTCCGTCATCCCGCCGAGCCGGGTCCTGTGAGTCTTCCCCCCGTGATCCACGACGTTGACCTGTGTGTGAGAGAGACAATGTTAATTTTGTTCCATGCAACATCCATGTTTCATTGTTTTCAAAGTTGGCACATTTCCTCTGGGAATTTGGATATGTCTTGCATTCCACTGACAGTGCACTTGTGCATGGGTATGTCCCTTGGCCACAGCTTTTGAGACTTTACCTATGTGTGGCACACTCTTACTTGCTGCGTCAATTGTGACAGCAGTCAGCAGTGGAGTGGGCAGGTGTGGCGAGCCATGCATTGGCGCCTTCCGTGTTGCACTGTACGTGGGCACATGGAGTTGTTCCACACACTTAGATAATGCAGGTAGCTGGCGTTGTGCTCGTGCACAGGTTGAGACATGGCCCAGTGTTTTGCCATGGAGAAGAGGGGGGGTTCTGGCACTGGCCTCCCTTGTCTACATGTACGCAGTCCACCTGCTGAGGAGCAGACATCCCCACACCCCACAAGGCTGATTTGCTCTCCCTGTGTGTCCCTTTCTCGCTCCCTCTCTGTCCCCCTCTCCCTCCCTCCGTGTGTCAGCCTCCTCCCTCTGTCCGTCTCCCTGTGTCTCCCTCCCTCTCTGTCCCCCTCTTCCTCCCTCTGTGTGTCAGCCTCCTCCCTCTGTCCGTCTCCCTGTGTCTCCCTCCCTCTCTGTCCCCCTCTCCCTCCCTCTGTGTGTCAGCCTCCTCCCTCTGTCCGTCTCCCTGTGTCTCCCTCCCTCTCTGTCCCCCTCTCCCTCCCTCTGTGTGTCACCCTCTGTCACCTCAGCCCAGCTTCCTGGGCACAGACTGTTAGCAGATCTTTGAATGGCCCTTGGATTGTTGATGTGAGTTTGTTTCTGATCTCCAGGCACCCATTGGGTGTAGTGTGTGTGTCTGCACTGCTGCTGTGGTGGTGTGTGCTGCCACTCTTTCACAGTGTTGGCTGTTCATTAGCTGCTGTCATGTGCAAGAACGTGCCGTCACCCCCATGTGTTGATGCAAGGTGACCGCCATTTGCTGGCGAGTCTTTCCTGTGTGGGGACATACTGTTTGTCTGGCTGTGACCTAGGCCATATGGGCAGAGGGCATTGTTGTCTGCTTCTGAGTTGCACTATGTGATTTTTGGGGCCCACACTCCCGCCATCTGGGTTACCGTGTCTTGTGTTGGTGTTTTCTGTGGCCTGTGACTTGACATTGTCCAGCTGGGTGCATGGGGCATGGCGGCGCTAGTGGCATGTGCGTGTTCATGGAGTGTGGTTGAGTCATGCGATAGCTTGGGGTGGTTGCGTGCCTGTTTGTGAGTTTGGTAGTGGATGACGTTCCCTCCATGTGAGGTGAGTTGTTTGTGTACTCACCCGGGTCTCGGAGTCCTTCTAATCCGTCCACTGCCACCACCGGCAGTATGGCCATCACCCTCTCCTCCCAGGGATGGTATTGTACGGGTCTGCGGGGCGGCCCTCCTCCAGTGACGTTGGCCTGGTTGTGTTCGTCCGTCATTTTGGCTCGGACCCTCCTCCGCAGATCATACCACCTGGCTTGGCATTCATGCCTGGTCCTTCTGGTGTCCGCAACAGCATTCACAGCATCGACGATGGTCTGCCACATGAATGTTTTTTCTGAAATGCTGGTCTGTCTGACCAATGTTCCAAAGAGGTGTGGCTCAACTCTGAGGATTTCATCGACAAGGACCTCCAACTCTCGGCTAGTGAACTTTGGATTCTTGTTAGTGGGCATGGTGAGGGGTGTGGGTGTGGATGGTGGGGGGGTGTGTGTGGATGGTTGTGGGTGTGTGGGTGTGGTTGTGCAGGTGTGTGTGTGAATGTGATGAGGGGGTGTTTGTGAAGGTGTGTGTGTGAAGGTGTGCAAGTGTAAGGTGTGATAAAGCTTCTAGTATGGTGCTGTAGGTTGTCTGTGGGGTCTGGCAGCAGTGAGTCTGTTGCAAACGCTCATGGTTTGTGTGTGTGGGCCCTTTTTATTGGTCCATTGGTGGGTGTGGCTGTGTTTGAAGTTTGGGTGGGTGTGTTATAAGGAGTGGTTGTGATTTGGGCCTCTGTTTTGGATTTTGGCAGTTGCAGGTCAGTGATTGTGTTGTTTTTGAGCTTGTTGGACATGTTTAGTGGCTTTGTGCCATTCGAATGGTGTATTCTTGTGTTGTTTTGCTTTGTCCTGGTTGTGTACGTGCGTTTTTAGCGTGTGTACGGTGTGTACTTCGGGCATTTTGTTGTACAGTGCTGTCCTTGTGTCTGGCAGTGTACGACTCGTACATGCGCGATGTTGTGTGGAGGTGCTGGTGTTGGGGCCTGGGTTACGCTCCATTCGTCCACGGGTGAGGGTACGGGTCATACATACACGGTTGGGGGTACGACACGTACACGGGTGTACATACACGGGGGTACGACACGTACAGGGGTGTACATACACGGGGGTACGACACGTACACAGGTGTACATACACGGGTGGGGGTACGACTCGAACGTACACGGGTGTAAATGCACGGGTGGGGGTACGACTCGTACACGGGTGTACATACACAGGGGGTACGACATGTACACGGGTGTACAGACACGGGGGGTATGACACGTACTTGTACATACATGGGGGGTACGACACGTACACGGGTGTACACACACGGGGGGTAGGACACGTACACGGGTGTACATACACGGGTGGGGGTACGACTCGAACGTACACGGGTGTACATACACGGGTGGGGGTACGACTCGAACGTACACGGGTGTACATACACGGGGGGTACGACTCGAATGTACACGGGTGTACATGCATGGGGGTACGACTCGTACACGGGTGTACATACACGGAGGGGGTACGACTCGAACGTACACGGGTGTACATGCACGGGTGGGGGTACGACTCGTACACGGGTGTACATACACGGGGGTACGACACGTACAGGGGTATACATACACGGGGGTACGACACGTACATGGGTGTACATACACGGGGGGTAGGACACGTACACGGGTGTACATACACGGGGGGGGTACGACTCGAACGTACACGGGTGTACATGCACGGGGGTACGACTCGTACACAGGTGTACATACACGGGGGTACGACACGTACACGGGTGTACATGCACGGGTGGGGGTACGACTCGAACGTACACGGGTGTACATGCACGGGGGGGTAGGACACGTACACGGGTGTACATACACGGGGGTACGACTCGAACGTACACGGGTGTACATGCACGGGGGGTACAACTCGTACACGGGTGTACATACACGGGGGGTACGACACGTACACGGGTGTACATACACGGGTGGGGGTACGACTCGAACGTACACGGGTGTACATGCACGGGGGGGTAGGACACATACACGGGTGTACATACATGGGGGTACGACTCAAACGTACACAGGTGTACATGCACGGGTGGGGGTACGACTCGTACACGGGTGTACATACACGGGGGTACGACACGTACACGGGTGTACATACACGGGGGGTACGACTCGAACGTACATGGGTGTACATGCATGGGTGGGGGTACGACTCGTACACGGGTGTACATACACGGGGGTACGACACGTACACAGGTGTACATGCACGGGTGGGGGTACGACTCGAACGTACGGGGGCTGGGGGGGTGTTGGGCGCATATGCGGGCACATGTCTCCATGGTTGCTATGGGAGTTCGGTGCGGACGGTGTTTTTTCCATACGGTTGTAACATCGGACGCACAGGATGGATCGTGATTCCGCGGTCGGACTTCACTTTTCACATTTGTACGGTAAATCGTCCGGGGACGTGTCGGACACATTTTCCGACCCGAGGACGTGTGGGGAATAATTCCCAATGCGATTCGTATGGTCTTTTTCCCATGCGAATCGTAATTGGCAGTTTGTACGGCACTTGTATGATTCGTACGGTAAAAAGACCCGATACGAGTCGTACGGGCCATTTTTTTACCGGATCGTGATCGGCACCATACTCTTTCATTCTCATTGAAATTCTAGTCAATCTGGCTGATGCTTCAACACTTTCTTCTGTAGTCAAAATTTTCACCAAGGGTCGGTGATCGGTTCGAAAAGTGACAAGTTTGCCCCAGACAAAGGCACAAAAGTGCTCTAGAGCCCAAGCGCAAGCTAACATTGCTCTTTCTATAATTGGACCTTTACTTTCTGTAGGCGATAATGATCTGGACGCAAACAAAATGATTTTCTCACAACCATCAATGCTTTTTTGCGATAAAACCACACCCGACCCTTTGTCACTCGCATCGGTTGTCAAATAACATTTTGAATTTGGATCAAAACTACTCAACGCACTCACTTTTTCTAAATCCGATTTAACTTGACAAAACTCTGTCGCATATTCTGCAGTCCACTCAAACTTTACATTCTTTTTCAATAGCAAATGTATGTTATAAACTTTGCTGGCAAAATTTGGGATGAATTTTGCACAATAATCGGCCATACCCAAAAATGACCTCACTTCATCTTTACTAGTTGGAGCCAGCAAGCCCACAATAGAGTTGACCAATGAAGGTTTGGTTTTTACACCTTCTTCACTTATTACATGTCCCAAATAGGACACATTCCTTTGTGAAAACTTGCAGTTGCTAAGTTCCACCGTCAAACCGACCTCTTGCAACACATCCAAAACTTCATTTAATTTGTAATCATGTTCTTCCTTGCACTTGGCTGAGACTAAAATGTCATCCTGAAAGAAACTTACACCACTCATTTTACCAAACAGCCTATGCATCAACCACTGAAATACTGCAGCTGCTGAAGCAAGGCCGAAAGGCATCCGCTTGAATTGGTAACACCCATAAAGCGTTATAAAGGCTGTAAGTTTCCTTGACTAAGGCGTAAGTATCACTTGATGGTATGCCGCAGAGAGATCAATGGTGGAAAACCAAGTTGCTTCCTTAAGAGATGACACCATCTTATTGATCTTAGGCAAAGGAAACTTTTCAATGACGATATTATCATTTAGGTGGTGCAAGTCAATGCATAAACGGATTTTTCCATTACTCTTGCGTGCTACCACCACCGGAGAAATCCATTCAGAACTTTCCACTTCTTAAATCATGTCCTTTTCATCTAAGCCTTCTAACTCTTTTGCCACTTCCTCTCTTATTAACATAGGAATTGCCCTTACTTTGTGAACCTTCGGTTCTACATCCTTTATGAGAACAATGGTATGTTCAAACCCTTTAAGAGCTCCCAATTTATTTCCAAAAACTTTTGGAATATTTTTAACCAAAACATCTTCCATTCTACTGATTTCATCCACAATAAGTACTTTCTCCTCATTGTTAGGGTCTAAAATAATGTGCAAATTCTTCTGATCCATCCAACCTAGAACTAATGGACCTAGTTTAGCTATATTAAGCTTCCCTCTTGCTGACCTCCCTTTAAATAGGAATGTCAGCCATCTGAAACCTAACATATTAATTTTCTCACCAGTGAAACTTACGGGGTTAACATCAGTGGAAAACAACTGCTGTCTGATTTTCTTTATAAACTTTTCTTTCCAGATTTCTTCACTTATGATAGTATGAGGTGATCCTGAGTCTGCAAACATCCTGACTGAAACACCCCCTATAGATATGTCACACACCGGCTTCCCTTTCACAGAGCTATCACAGACATTCAGTGCGAAATTCCCTTGCACACTCTTCACACATTCCCACTTAGACTTCTCATTCTCTACCTCACCATCCATACAGTCTCTTCATCCCACACATACTTAACATTGTTTTTCCTCCTCTTACACATTTTACTGAAATAACCAATTAAACCACAAATACTGCATTTTTGTTTGGCCGCCTGACAATATTTGCTGAACGCCAAATGTTTCTTGCTGTCACAATGGTAACACTTTCTTTCCTCAGGTTTCTTCTCCTTCCACGTGTTTCTCTGTAGTTGATCTTGACCCCGGGCCATGCTTTGCTGATATTGACCTCTGCCCATGTTTTATACTTTGAAAACTTCCCCAGTATCTTTGTCGGACTCTTTAAGTTCAGTGGCGCATCTCCCTGACATGTCCGCCTTCCTCACAATGGCTAACACATCTTCCAATGGTGTATCCCCATTGATCCATAAACGGTCTTGGATCACCGAATTATTATTGTGCATAACTAATTGATCACGTATTGTTGTGTGCAAATTTAGATTCCATATATAGGTTTCCCGATTTATGCCCTTATATAGGTACAATTCACATTGCCCTTATTTGGACATAGAAATCCGGCCCTTATTTAGACATTGCCCGTACAAACCAAATACAGGCATGGCCACCTACATCCGTCCATCCACGTCACAAAGAATTCTTGGAAAACCAGACCCATAAGCCTTTAGGAATTTCCCTCAGCTTGAATATTGATTTCCCCAAGAATTCATTAAGTATGCATGAACATCTATTCCTTAGGGGTTCATTCATGACGTTCCTCTGCCCGACTTTTACGTCAATACTAGCATTCCTAGACACCTTCAAGATATAAATATACCAGCACTTGCCCTGGCAAATTGCGGTTCCCGGAGGATTCGATCCAACCCAGACTACGCGGTTCACCACGGCAAGTACGGAAGATGATCGAGTTCCAGCCTGATGCACTGACCTGATGCTGCCATCCTCCTCGCAGAGAATCCAGCTCCAGAGCTCTCTGATTTCCCATGCGGGGGGTTAGACTATCGAGTCCAGAAAAGAGATTCCAACCTCTCTCATTCTCAGGTATGGAGCTGACTAGAACTTAGAGAAACCTTTGGCAACTCTTGGCTAAACTAAAATATAGCTAGCTATACTTTAGAAACAGCACCTACTTCAAACCTCGTACTGCACTTAGGTTAGGTACACTGGGGTAGAACAATTTAGAAGCATCAGATGAGTATCACATTTTAGCATTATGTTATTTATGTATGTATTTAGATTAATATATGTCATAGCTACAAACCATGCTATTGCAGTATTATTTTATCTTACTGCTAACCTCGTACATATTGTACTTCGCAGTCTGTCTTACGATTGTAGCAATTCATATCTCTTGCATGAGAAATAAGACTGTTCAATAAACCCTTTTATTGAAATGCCCGTCTCTCTATTTCTGTGCAACTCTGTAGAAACGAAGCATGCACGATTGACTGAGTGAAACTGTTATCTGTTGTTTCCACGATTCTGAGATTGTTCCGATTCTAAAGGGAAACAAAGTTGTCATGTTTATGAGGTTGTCAGAGACTAATCCCTACTTGTATATTCGAGAAGTTTCTAGTGACCTCTGAGTTAGCTGGCACACACAAGTAATTAAGTTTAATATACTTGATAGAGACATACTGACCTTAGTCCTATGTCAAAGCTATAGTGTATGTTATTCCAATGCGCAGAGCCTATCAGGGATATGGGAACTACACTACAGTATAAAGTCATCATGTAAACCTCCAAATTTGCAATCAATAGCTAACTTTTTAAGATCATCAATGTACTCATCCACAAGTTCTCCTTTGTTCCGTTTCCTTTGAAAAAATGTGTACCACGCCAATGTAAAGTTTAGGTGCAAAGTATTTATCTAGGTCTTTCAAGGCTGCTTCAAACACATTAACATCTTCACTAGTGGTCATCTTAGGCATGCGAGTATATGTCTTTAATCCTACTGGCCCTAGAGAATGTAATAAAAGTCTTTTCATCTGATCAGCCTTAATCTTACCAGCCTCATCCACAGCCTTAATATAATTTACTAAATAATCCTTCCATTCTAACCATTTCATCGCCGGTTGTGGTCCTGCTGCCCATAAGTGCACGAGGAGGGCTGATAGTAAAACTTTGCTCAGAAATGACGCTCTCAACTTCTTGATCTCCTTGTTCCATGCACTGCCGTGAGCAAAATGGCTTTTTTTTTTTTTGTGTTCAAAATATTTTATTGAAATTTCATAATGAACAAAAAACATAGACATACAAAAAAGAATATTAATAAGCTAAAATATCAAATACAATACGTACAATATCATATTTTCATATTCATTTCAATAGAAAAGAAAATAGTCATATTCTTATAAAACTAAAAAGAGGGGGGAGGGAAACATCTAATAACAAATTATTGTTTAATCTATAAATAGAGCTACTATGACATATCGATTAATATAAGAACAGTAAAAAGGGGTACAAGACATAAATATACCTTCAAGATGCAAAATAAATATCAACAGGAATCCAAAAAGAGTGATAGGAAATAGAATTATGATTAACCCCAGACAAAGATAACTGAGCACCTCTTCTTGTAAAGATAACCCATGACCACCAAGCATGAACTGATAACTTAGAAACATCTTTCCAACAAAAGATAATAGATTTTAACGCAGCAGAAATCAAAAAATCAAAAAGCCTACATTCAAGATTACTTAGAGTTTGTGATAATGTAACTGATTTGCATATTAACACTTTATATGATATGTCTTCATGCATATTTAACAACTTCTTAATAATATCCCAAACTTCTGTCCAGAATTTTGAGATTAAAGGACAATCAAAAAGCATATGTCGTAACGAGCCAGGGTGTAATTTACAATGCCAACATGTGTCAGATTGAAGAAGTTTAGCCTGGAATAAACTGGATTGTACTCCTGAGGCACAGCCGGGAGCATTGTTTTTAAAAAGTTTGCGCTGTAATTTTTATCTTGTGTGTAAAATCTTTCACTGGGAAACCTACCTTTTTCACCCAATTGCACGTAGACTGGGGGCTTCATTTCACACCCTCACCGCCTAGCAGCAGAGCTAATCGCTGCAGCGGGAAACGCCCAAGTAATTGTCGCCAGCAGCAAGTGAGCCGGTCCTGTGGCCACGCCCACTCGCTCGAGGCCACGCCCACTCCGCCTACAAAAACATGTGCACCTCACGTACGCGCAGCGGACGGGCGCAGCGGGCGCGCCGTCAGCGCGCCGAAGGCGCGCCTAAGGCAAGCCCGTCTGGGCCCGTCCGGGCCCAGCCGGACCCAGGCCCAGGAACTCTGCCGGAATTGGCGCCTGGGCGTCTGGTGTACACAAGTGACATGCTTCGGGCTCTCCACCTGGAAAAAAATCAGGAATGTCGCTACATCCAAGATGAAGGCAAACCGTATATCAACTGTGCACGCTGTAACCCAGTCGCCCAGACTCCAGTAAAGCCTGGACTACAGATGGGCCTTCTTAACTTCCATTCCCTCCCCAAGCATGCGCACGACACCAACTTGCTGATACAAGATCATGGACTGGACGTATTGTTTCTCACAGAAACCTGGCTTTCTGCCAGCTCAGATTTTGATATTGTCAATACCCTTCCCCCAGGTTATCTTATACAAACCCTGCATAGACCTAAAGGGAGAGGAGGGGGACTGGCAATAATTCACAAAGAACACCTAGTTTGCAGAACCAGCAATGCTAACATTGAAGACTGCGAAAGCTGCCATTTCGCTCTCCAAACCTCCCCGGCACACTCCATAACAGGACTGTTGATCTATCGACCTCCGGGTACACCAGGGAAATTCATTAAAGCTCTCACCAAAACGGTGGCACAACTAGCTTCTTCCGCCTCTAACTTCCTCTTAGTGGGCGACCTCAATCTCCACCTCACAGACCCCACAGATTCCATAGCACTTGACCTCTTGCATGACCTGAGGTCATTTAACATTCGGCTGGTCAATAATGGACCCACCCACGACAAGGGACATCTCCTGGACCCCGTCCTGACTAATATCGCGGACATTACTACTGGTTCCCCCCTTCCTCTTCCATGGACAGATCATTTCCTAATCCCTATCTCCTGTCACCTATTCATAGCCCCCTCCCAACCCTCTAAAACTCGGGTCACCGATCGTCGCTGGCACAAGCTTGTCCCAGAGGAATGGGCCACTACCCTTTCAAATTCCAGACCCACTCTCTCCGCTGATCCTGTCATTGCCGATGAACAGTTTAATTTCTGGGTCACATCTTCATTGGATCAACTTCTCCCCAAAACTACTACTCTTAAACATACCAAACGGGTGACCCCCGCTCCCTGGTATACTACGGAGCTTAAGTCCCTACGACAGGAATGTAAGAAAACGGAACGTTCCTGGAGGAAGGATAAGTCTAAGGAAAAAAAGGACGCGTACCACACCGCACTACAAACTTATAAAATTACCCTTCGAAAGACCAAAAGTCTATTCTTCCAAGAAAGAATAGAAAATTCCGCGTGCTCAAGCAAGGAATCTTTTACTATTCTAAAAGAACTCCTTAAAGTCCCTGACCCCGGACCCAGAAATCCACCAGACCCCAAGGCAGACGAGGAAAAATGCCATAAACTAGCTAACTTCTTCAAGGATAAGATCCAGAAAATCCTCGACTCAATTCCAACCACTAACTCGAGCGAGGAAAAAGAGATCAATAACACTCCTATTTCACCCTGTCTCACCTCCTGGGGACAAGTGACTGCCGAGGAGGTCGAAAGCACGCTTAATAACATCAAAAGCGGTTCCCCCAGGGACCCCGCACCTTTACGTATCCTCAAGAGAGTAGCACCTACGATCATCCCCCCCCTTACCCAGCTTATCAACGCTTTGCTGCAACAGGGAGTTGTCCCCTCTAGCTGGAAGGCGGCAGTTGTCAAGGCGTTATTGAAAAAACCTTCCCTTGACCCTGCGGATTTGGCCAATTACAGACCAATTTCCCTCCTCCCAGGAACTAGTAAGGTCGCCGAAAAGCTGGTGAACAGAAAACTTTCACAATTTCTGGAAACTAATGATCGGCTGAAAAGCTCGAAGACGGGATTCCGCCCAGGGCAGGGCACCGACATCGCCCTCCTTGTGGCGGTGGAGGAGGCCAGAGCACTTCTTGACGCTGGAGGATCAGTGGCAGTGATCCTCCTCGACCTTAGTGCGGCCTTCGACACCGTCAATCACCAACTCCTTATCCACCGACTCAGGAGTGTCGGTGTAGAAGGAAAAGCATTACACTGGCTATCGTCCTTTCTGGGTTATCGGTCCTTTCAGATCTGGGAGAACAACACCCGCTCCTCCGAAATTCCCCTCCAATGTGGTGTACCTCAGAGCTCCTCCCTGAGTCCCACATTGTTTAATATCTACATGTCCCCATTGGAGGAGGTTGTCATCCCGTTCAGAGTGAGTATCGTCAGCTACGCCGACGACACTCAACTAGTGGTATCCCTATCTCACCCAAGCCAACAACCTGCGGACCTCTACAACTGTCTTACGCAGATACAAGGATGGATGAACCGGTTCTATCTGAAACTTAACGGTTCAAAGACTGACATTCTCCTCCTGGGTCAGAAGGGACTCTCCCTGTCACAGAACATCTGGCCACCCTGTTCAGGCCCGCCTCCTGACCCGAAACCCGAGGTTAAGAGCCTGGGCGTCTGGCTCAAAAAAGATCTATCGTTTGCAACACAGGCAAAAAAAGTAGCCGGGACTTGCTTCGGGCTCCTCAAATCAATCCGAAAGATCTTGCCCTTACTTCCTCCTACCGCAAAAAAACTGCTGATCCAAGGCCTAATATTATCCAGGATCGACTACAGTAATTCCATCTATCTGGGCGCTCCTGAGGCAACCCTGAACAGGCTTCAGAGGATCCAAAATGCGGCTGCCCGGATCCTCACCAACACTCCTGCCAGAGCCTCGGCCAAACCAGCTCTGAAGCTCCTCCATTGGCTCCCGGTTAGAGAACGAGTGAAGTTCAAAGCCCTCTGCCTGGCTCACAGACTGTTGCAAAACAAAGGTCCCCCGATCCTAGGAAAATTTATCAATCCTTATAAAGCCCCAAGATCCCTTCGATCCGATCAGGAACACCTCATCATCACTCCTAGAGTCAAGAAGGCACGCACTGGTGGGAGACGCTTCTCGGTTCATACTGCATGCCTCTGGAACGCCTTACCCCGTGACCTGAGAACAGAACCTAACTATCTGCGTTTCAGAAAGCGACTGAAAACCCACCTCTTCCCTTAACTCCTAACCTCCCCCCCTTGCCCCCACTACCCCCAGGCGTACTGATCTTAGCGCTGGGATACTCACGGGTGACTACGCGCTCTATAAAATTTAATAATAATAATAATAATAATAATAAACGTAATGGAGTCCATAAAGAATTAAATAAAATATAGGAATTGGTTTGATAAAGTGAGACAGGTAACCAACCAGATATATTTCTAATCCATATAGTTTCCCATGTATCAATAAACAATGTAAGTGAAAGTTCATTATTCCAGAAGGTTGCAATCATATTTATGTTACTTCCTAGAGTGTTAGATAATTTTTTATATAAAATAGAAACACCATGAGCTGTCATCGATATAGTTTGAATATAAACGGATAAGTCAGCTGTAACATTAGACGGAATAGCTTGCGGAAAGGAATCTAAAATTGAATTAGTTAAATATTCATATTTAATAAGATCAGATTGAGATAACCCAAACCTTGTTTGTAGATCCTCAAACGGTATAAAAGTATTGTTGGAATAAATGTCTTTAAGATAAAAAATACCAGCCTTAATCCACGAAAACCAAAAACTAATGTTCCTATTTAATTTAATGACATTGCTATACCATAATGATAATTCAACAGTGTTATACATGGGATATAGAAAAATGGAATCTAGATCATTAAAAATCATTTTAGTGGATTTGAGAATGACAGATTTATGAAAAAAATGATGATTTGTTAGACATAGTTAACAGAGTTGGTAATGGAAATGGCTTCACAATAGATTTTTCAATTTGGAGCCAAGAAGGTGGATTATGTAAAAGGGAATGATTAAACCATATGGCACTTTGTCTTAAAATAAAAGCTTTGTGATAAAGAAAAAAATCTGGGATACCAAATCCAGCATTACATTTAGACATTTTTAATTTTTTATAACTAATGCGAGGTGATTTGGTATTCCAAAGAAATTTGGAGAGAAGTTTATCAACATCTTTATAAAATTTTAATGGAAATTGAGTAGGAATCATGGCAAGAGTGTAAAAAAATTTTTGAGCAATATTCATTTTAATAGCTTCCATTCTACCCCACCATGAAAGGTGCAGTGATGCTCATTTAGACGTTTTATCTTTTATATAATCTAAGACAAATTTACAGTTTAAAGTCATTGTAGATTTTATGGATGAAGAAAATAAAATACCAAGATATTTTAATTTATTCTTTTGCCAAATAATTTCCTTCATGGATATCATATCAGGAGTACAATAAATGTTTAAAGGGAAAAATTCTGTTTTGTTAGTGTTTAATTTGTAGCCAGAAACCATAGAATACTTTGTTATAATCTCTAATAAAGAAGGAAATGAGGATAAGGGGTCACTAATAAATAAAAGTACATCATCAGCATACGCTAAAGTTTTAATAATAATCTCATTAATACTAATTCCTTTAATATTATCACATTTTCTTATAGAGGTAAGGAAAGGTTCAATGCCAATTAAAAACAATAGCGGGGAAAGGGGAAACCCTTGTCTAGTACCTCTAAAGAGGGAGAATTGATTTGAAACTTGGCCATTAATAAATAGACGAGCAGTAGGAGCAAAGTATAGAGCTGAAATCATACGAATAAAATTGTCGCCAAAATTAAATGATGATAAAGCATGAAATAAAAATTGCCAATGAAGTTTATCAAAGGCTTTTTCAGCATCCAAAGCCATAATTCCTGAAGGAATAGTTAACGTATGACCCTGTTCAATGACATGTAACAAAGTTCTTGTATTATTTGCAGAGTGTCTATTTTTCATAAAACCAGATTGATCTGAATGTATAATAGAATCTAATACAGGGGATAATCGTGTGGCTAATATTTTGGCATATAATTTACAATCTTGATTAATTAAAGAGATAGGGCGATAATTAGATACAAGGGTGGGGTCTTTATCGGGTTTGGGAAGAACGATAATTAAAGCTTCAGTAAAGGAACCTGAAGTAATTCCCGTAGAGCCAAACGTTGTAAAAAGTTGAAATAATAAAGGTAAAAGATGGGACTGAAATTCTTTATAAAACTCCGCCGGGATACCATCAGGACCCGGAGATTTATTTTTTTAAAGAGATTTTATAGCGGATAAAATTTCATCCTTAGTAATTGGAGAGTCAAGCCCCATTTTATCTGATGGAGAAATTTTAGGTAGACCACATGAAGATAAAAAAGAATCAACTAAAGAATCATTATGAAAGTCAGGTTTATCATATAACTTAGAGTAGAAATCCAAATATTCATTAACAATATCTTTATGAGATAAAGCATTTTTACCATTGGATCCGTGAATAGAGATGATTTGAGTTTTGTCTTTTTTGATACGTATGTAATTCGCTAAAAGTCTTCCAGATCTATTTACATTAAAACTAAATTTAGCTTTGGCTTTAGAAATCTGAATGCCAGCTCTTTTACTAAGAATTGTATTAAATTCATATCGAAGCTTTTGCAACTTAACTCTATATTGAGGATCATTAGACGTAATAAAAAGTCGTTCATATTCCGCTATTTGCTTTTCTAACTTTTTAATATTGGCATTAAAGGTCTTATTTTCGTGAGCCATAATAGAAATAGTAACCCCTCTAATATAAGCTTTAAAAGCATCCCATCTATTAACCATTGAAGTAGTACCTTCAGGATTAAACTGAAAAAAATCATGAATGGCAGAGAGGAGCTTTGGTTTATTATGTTCATTAAGAGCTATACCAGAATTCATTCTCCATCTAGGCTGGTTAGTAAAGGTTGAATTTAAATTTAGAATACAAGAAACCATAGCATGATCAGTGACGTCAATGTTGCCAATCTTAGGGGTATTAACAGAGTTGATCCGCTGTTTTGTGACTAATATGTAATCGATCCTGGAATGAGAATTGTGTGGGTTAGAAAAAAAAGTAAAGTTTTTTTCTGTAGGGAAGTGTAGACACCAAATATCAACTAACTTAGTGGTTTGAAGAAATGATTTAAAAGCAAAATAAACCTTAGGTGGGTGGAATTTAGTACGAGATAATCTATCTAATAAAGGATCAAATATGACATTAAAATCACCTGCAACAATTAAAGGTACATTACCACTTTTTACAACCTCAGTTGAAAGATTAGTCCAAAAAACAGGGTCATCTGCAGTTGGGCCATAAACATTTAATAGAAATAAGATAGAATCATGAACTTTAACCTTAACAATTAAATATCTCCCATCCGTATCTGTAATTTTGCTCAAAATTTGGCAATGCGATTTTTTTGCAAATAATATAGCTACACCATTTTTCTTGCCATTAGCAGGAGAAGAAACAATATTGTCAACCCATTTTTTCTTCATATAATCTAAGATTTTATCATCTATATGAGTTTCTTGTAAAAAACAAAAGTCAGCTTTGCAACAACCCAAATAATCCAAAATTTTTGTACGTTTCACAGGATGGCGTAAACCTTTAACATTCAATGACACTACTTTAATATTAGCCATAACATAATAAAAAAGAGAGAAGGGTTAGAAAGAGGAAAGTCAGAAAAAGACACAAATGTTAAGAAGAAAGTAGCTCCAGAACACACAAAAGGGAGTGCAAGAAATAAAACATAGTGAAAAAGACAAACAAAATACATAAATATGAACATTGAAACGCAGACACGCTCTACAAGCATGGTCAGAACCGCTGGAGCCCAAAATATTATGAGTTATATAAATCTGTCAAAGAAGATCATACAGGAAAAAATCAAGTGGTAGGGCCATGAGTGTCCATAGATTGCTGTAATTGTTGATCTAGAAAATGTCGCAGATCTTCAGGGCGCTGAAAAGATTTTGAAAAATTATCTTTCCAAATGCGCATTGTTGAAGGATCAAAAAGGCCGTATTGGTATCCGAGGCTTCTTAATTGTGGGCGAAGATCAGTAAATCCCTTACGTATTGCAACAGTTTCTTTGGCAAAATCTTGATGAATAAAGATTTTGTGACCATTGACCATCAATGCGGGAATTTCTCTAGCTGCTTTTCTGATCAGAACCAAATGATGGTGACGAAGAACTTTAAATATCATTTGTCTAGGCTTGGTATGTTGAGGATTGCGACGTGAAGGAATTCTATGAGCCTTATCAATTTCAAATTTTTCTGGAAATTTGATATTTAAAAGACCAGGAATTAAGTTCTCTAAGTATAGTCGACAGTTAGTTCCCTCAACCTCTTCTGGTAAATTAAATATGCGAAGGTTGTATTGTCTATTGCGATTTTCCATGTCCAAAAGATGTGAGCACAAAGGTGATATTTTCGCCACAAGTGGAGTAAAAGCGTCGACTTTAACTTTATTATCCTGTATTTTAATTGAGTTATCTGATATTTTCATTGACATACTCGCAATTTATTTTCGTACATTTTTAATTTCAGTCGCAATAGTTTCTGTATTAGCACGAAGAGCCTGAATTTCCTCTAAAATTAAAGAAAGCGAAGGTTCAGATGACTCCACTACTTTTGATTTTATTGGAGGAGGTGAAATCTGCTGTCTTCTTTTATTGTTGAGAGGATTTTTATTATCCATTTTTGAGAATAAATAATGAAATTTGAAGAAAAAAGAACAGTTTATGAGTAAAAAGAGCAAAAGATGCAAAGCAATCCTCAAAATGACTGGTGCAGCAGCTAAACTGGACTAGGGGTGTGGCTAGGCCCAAGCCAGGCCCTTTCCTGAAGTATGTTCCGCCCCCCTGACAGACTAACCAGGCAGTACCTCAATGCAGAGCTCGGAGCAGGAACCAGGGAGCCAGAAACACCACTTCCCACGACCAAATAGGCTTGAAACCACTTCACAATGCAGGTAAGCCTATTATTGTAGCAGCGACCTCCTTTTAAACGAAATTGTGACAGACTTTCGTCGTTTTATATTAAAAAACGGGTGAAAACGCGGAGGAGCTCACCGGGTGGCGGCTATCTTGATTCTCCTCCAAGCAAAATGGCTTTTAATTATTATTTTTCTCTTATCTTTCTCTTGAAAGGATAATGTGCACAAATATATTCAATACTCTCCTGATAATAGATGGTAGCAACATTGAAGTCAGTTATCTGCACAGTCAATGCTGAATGAAAACTGTGGCATTACTTGTTATGAAAGCAAGAAAAAAAAACAATGAATAAACTAGCCGTCCCCCGACTATCTCACCTGTTCACAAGTCCTGACCAGCATTAAATCTGTGTATTTATTTGGAAAACAAAATTGCCTCAGAAGTAGTTATAGATTAAAGGAGCTGCTCCAGTGCCTCCGGTATCTCCCTGACACAGATTCCGATGATAAAAGTAATACAAAATGGCCGCCACGCAACGTGACCCCGCGTGAAGATGTATTGCGCTCCACTCCACCTTGACGTTACAAGTAGGAATCGTCAGAGCTCAAAATGGATGCGCATGCCTAGAACACTTCCGCCGCTCGAAAGATGCGGCCGGTGGCAGTTCCCCCCAAGGGCTTCAGAAACAAAGTAAGCTTTCCTTACTCTACAACTTGCGGCAGTCGGGTAGTCAAAGTCCATGTAAATTCCTTCCTTCGTAAAGTGTAGAAATCCAATTCGTGTAAGTTCAACAAGGTGGAGGATAATTTTTAAAAAATGAATCCTTTTCTCCGTTTTCTTTTCGAAATCTTCCTTTAGTGCAGCTAACTGTGTGGATTAAATCCAAATCATCGACAATTGTTAAGAATGGAGGCACTCCATGAAAGTATCCACATAAGCTTTATTAGCTGGTCTGTAAAGAACAGGCGAGTGCCAGGCAGCACGGCTTCCACTCCAAGATATCCGTAGTAACTGATGCCCTGGACTGGAACCCGCAATAGAATACGACATGCATTATATGCATCGCTCTACGCCATGCTCCAATGCACAATACAATACATAACACTTCCCAAGGTAAATTTTGGGAACTTACCATACCTAAGGGTGGGTTGAAAGTTTTCATGGACTTGTCAGCAACTTTACAGTTAATGCAAGATCTAACTACTTTCTCAATAGCACAATCTACACCAGGCCACCAATACTGATCTTTGAACCTACTTTCTAGTAGGTGAAATGCCAGAATGACCCTCATGGCATAATTATATAAATTGGTTTCTTAACAACCTAGGAGGAATAACTCTCTCACCTCTCATAATTAAATTGTCGGACACAGTGAGTTCATCTCTGACCTCCCAAAATCCTCTTAAGTCATCACAAACAACTCTCTTTTTAAAATTGTGCCAGCTTTCAATAACACTAGATTTGACTTAAGTCAAAACAACATCCTCCTCTTCAGCTTTTAACCATTCCTCATGAGTGATGCTATTAAGAAATTCATGTATTTGCAGAATATTGGCAACAGAGAACTCATTCCAAGAGTTACTGTCAATTTCCGTTAAAGGCAAATCCAATCTACTAAACATTCCACAATGACATTCTTGGCACCAGGTACATATTGAATATCAAATATAAAATCTTGCAAAAGCATGGAAAATCTGGCTATTCTAGCAGTAGCTCTAGTAACACCCTCAGTGGTTAGTAATTTGGGAGGGGCTTATGATCACTTCTAACTGTAAAAAAAATTCCCCACAATAATTTAGGAAAATGTTTTAAAGACCACACTACTGCCAAAGTCTCTCTCTCAATAACAGAATATTTTTCCTCAGAAAGAGTGAGAGACCTTGAAGTGAAAGCAATTACAACTTCGTGCTTGGTATCGTGACCTTGAGTAAGGACGGCACTTAAACCTTTACAACTGGCGTCGGTGGTAACCGTAGTATGAGCATACGGATTAGGTGCTTTGCTTATCACATTTTTTATAGATACAAATGCTTGTTGACACTTAACTTTGTTTTTGAGCAAATTCCTCATAGCATGAGTTTCTTTCTGAAAAGTTACCTTCAAATTTTGAATAAAACGCTGCTAAACCCAAGAATGACCTCAAATCATCCTTGGATTTAGGTGCTGGAGCATCAATAATAGCTTTAACCAGTTTGGTTTTGGGTCTGATACCTGGCTCACTAATTTTATGACCTAAATAGGTCACATATTGTTCAGAAAATCTGCATTTAGAGATTTCAGCAGTGAGACCTTTACAATTAAGCACTTCTAAAACTTTTCTTAATCTTTCATCGTGCTCCTGGGTATTGCGTCCCATAATAAGAATATCATCTTGGAAGAATATAATTACTGGCCTATCACCAAATATCTGCAACATTAGTCTTTGAAAAACAGCAGCCGCAGAAGCCAAACCAAAAGGCATGCGGCAAAATCGAAAACACCCGAAAGGGGAGCAGAAGGCTGTCATGTCTCTACTGGAATGGTGCAATGGAATTTGGTGATATACCGAGGATAGGTCAATTGTGGAGAACATCTTAGCACCTCAAGTTAAAGAATACATGTCATCTATCCTGGGTAGCGGAAATTGATCTACTACAATATTATCATTGAGACTTCTGAGGTCCACACACAAACTAATTTTTCCATTGGAACATCTTGCGATGACCAAAGGAGAAATCCATTCTGAAGCCTCCACAAGTCAATGATACCACTCTCTTGTAATTTGTTGAGTGCTTTCTTTACTTCGTCCTTGACAATCATAGGAATGTTCCGGACTATGGATTTTGGCTATTGCATTAATTTGAATTCTAATGCGATGTGAGAAACTTTTAGTTTACCAATTTTTCCATTAAAGACTTTGTGAAAGTCATTAAGAATCCGATTTTTGGTGCTTTCACTTTCGCAAGCAACTAAAACTTGTTCTGGGCTGTTGGGATCGGGTATGATATGTAGGGCTCTCTGGTCCTTCCAACCTAAAACATAAAGTTTGCAAGTGGCCCTACGATTCTTGAATTCAAACATTAATTCACAATAACCCAACATCTCAATTTTATCACCAGTAAAGCTCCCTGGAAGTACATTTTTAGGTTCTAAATGTGAGCCAATAGCTCCAACAAACTGTTCGGGCTGGACTGTTCCCATGAGGCACAGGGTCAGACTGACTTTCATATGGCCATGTCTGAACTGGGGTGGTGGAGTGCGCTAAAGAATGATGATGGATTAAACCCAGACCAGTTGACTGGGGGTGAGTGTTTGATTTGCTCAAGCGCTCCGTCCATCATCCCCTTTGGTATCACCAACGAACTTGGGGGCATATGTACAAGCCCCTATCGCCACAGGAACATCACTTTTTGTGACGTTCCCATGGCGATAGGGGTCTAGCCTTATGTACAAGGCAGCGTTAAGCCACTTAACGTGGCTTAACGTTGCCTTGTACATAAGGCACCCTTTCACGCTATAATTAGCATGAAAGGGGCCTTCAGTGGGTGTTGTGGTGGGCGTTCCACCGCAACACCCATTGTATTTGATGCTGCTCCCTATGTACAAGATGGCGTACATAGGAGGCAGCAAAAATCCTGGTCTTAAGTTGGCGAAACGAGGAGAAATGAATTATTTTTCTTCGTTTTTGCTTTTTTCATGTGTGCTACCTTGTGCAGCGCACATGGAAAAAGCAAAATGCCATGGTTTGTTTATGTACAGGAAGGTGTCCCTTCCTGTACATGAACAAACCTTTTAGAAAAATGCCATTTTGTAACTTTCATGTGTGCTGCACGAAGCAACATACATGAAAGTTACAAAATGGCATTTTAGGATTGTTTATGTGCAGGAAAGGACACCTTCCTACACATAAACAATCCTCCCCTGCACTCAGACACCTTTGCACTCTGGTGCAAGGGTGCCTGCGAGGGCGCTAAGTTGTTAAACTTAGCGCCATCACGTTCTTGTAAATATGGTGCAGTCTTGCGTTTCCGAAGTGGCGGAGCGTGTTGTTAAGCCAAGGAGGCACTTCATTCTACATATCCCCCTTGGATCCCCATACATTTTGTGCAATATTAGTAAAAGGGGAACCAGAATCTGCTGCAATCTGCAAAGGAATCTCTCCAAAATGTACCATATACAAACGCTTGTTTCTGTCTGAACCTTTGATGTTGAGAACAATATTTCATTTTATATTCTCCTTGTGAGGCTGCTCTTGAATGGAATTATCAGAATCGCAGACCGAAGAATTGAAATCAGTTTCGGTGAGACATACTACTTTAAAATTTTTCTGAGACTTTGTTCTGCAAACTTCTCAAAATGTCCAATAATGCTGCACTCTAAACAATTTGCAGATTTGGCAGGGCACCTTTCAGATCTAGCATTATGCGCTTTACTGCCACAACGATAACAGGAAAAAGTTGTATAATTAGATTGCTTTCTTTGGTTTTAATCATTATGTTGTGGTTAGTTTTGTTTTTAGCAGAAATATCTTTTCCTTTTTTATTAGATGAAATATTATTAACAGTTGAAGGTTAATTCTGCTCAGAGATTGCTTTAGAGCTTTTTTCGGATAACTCAGCTTTTTTTTACTAATGCTATAATATCTTTTAGACTGGAATCACCTTCAATCCAAAGTCTATCTTGAATGCCCCTGTTCTTTGTACAGACAACAACTTGGGCACAAATTGAATTGCCATGCAAAACTCCAAATTTACAAGTGGCAGCTGGATTTTTTAGAGCAGAAACTTATTCTTCAATAGACTTGTGTTGTTGTTATTTCCTTTAAAAGAAAGCGCGTCATGTTACAGCAGTGCACACTGTTGGAGAATAATGCTCAGATAAATCTAAAATTGCAGCTTTAAAAACATCAATGTCACCAGCTCTATCTGGTTTCTGCATCTTATTGTATACTCTAAGGCCTTCAGGACCTAAACAATGTAATACATTTTTCTTTTTCTTTCAGGAGATAAACTGCCGCCATTATCTTCTAAAGTGGCAATATAATTTAAGAAATACTCTTTCCACTCCACCCATTTTATAATGGGTTCTCCAGGTACTGTGAGAAACTCTTTGGGAGTGTTTAGTGAGATGCTAAAGCTGGTGTTAGCTGAGTTGGAAGTGGTTGCCCTGCTGCTTACATCCAAGACAGTATCCAAAATAATTATTAAAGTAGTGAACCAATGTAAAAATACCTGTAAATGTAAATATTTTACTTGCAAGGAGTTGGAAATCCCTGCGGAAAGGATAGTTCTTTCAATGAAGTTAGTTTAACTTTCTTGTCTATTTTTTGTTTTTTACAAAACAGGCCGACAGCAAAGTCGATTTGAAGTTGAAGTAGATAGAAATCAAAATGGCGGTATGTACAGTACGTAGGGGTCACGTTGCATGGCCTTGTTGCTAGATACTCACCACAGAATGCAATGGGAAGATAATGATGGTTTCGCGAGGGAGCGCTGCTGCTCTTAGAACGATGGTGCTTGGAAACGCGATGGAACCGTTGGAGCAGGTAAGCTTATCTTTAAATGTACACACCGCTGTTGGAGATGACCAGAAACGGACGGTGATGTACCAACTGCAGGAAATTAAATAAGCAAACACTGACCTCGCAATGCTCACGTGGCACCGTGTGACGAAGTTCCAGGAAGCGCAGCTGCTTGTTAAGTCGGCTGCCCGTTCCGAATTGTAGACTTTAAGGAACGCCGGCTGGTGATCGCACTCAGTCGATCTCTGAACTTGTAGATAACATTGAATTGTGTTTAATACAGGCACGAAAAGACTTCCTCCATGCTGGTGCAAGCGCAAATTGTCTGCCAGTTTCAGTTGGCTAATACATCTGAAAATCCACGAAACTTCTGTAGAAGTAGTTTTTTGTCGAGGCAGTAAATGAGAGAAATTTGTTTTCAAGGCAGGTTCGAGGGGTTGGTAACTCACTCGTCGCCAAATCAATGTTGTGTTTCCTTAGCTATCACATTACACTGTGGTTTGTGGTGAACATCTCCTTTATTACCAACCCCTCCTTGGTATGGTGATGGCAGCAGCTCCCAGCAACATCTGCCTAACATTCCATACCCACACATTTATACATAGAACTACAGAACACAGAACACTACTAAGTTCTACCATCAAATACATTCTACTCAAAGATAAAGGTAAAATTGTACATTAAATGTACTACAAGGACCTTCCAGGGAAGAATTCCGTAAGGCACAGGAAGAGTGCCATATGCTTGTGGGACTTTGGAAGGAAACCCAGGATGAGTTCAGCATTGGGATGGTCGGGAAATACCATGTTGGCTGGGAAGATGGTCTACTATATAGTAAACTGGTAAATCCTGAGCCAAGTACTAGCAAAAGGCTAGTGGTTCTATCAGTGCACAGGAATGTCCTGTTGGCACTGGCTCATTAAGTGCCCTTAGCAGGACACTTAGGGATTCAAAAAACCCAGGATAGGTTGGACCCTTGTTTCTACTGGCCAGGGATGCACAGAGACACAGAGAGGTTCTGTAGAACCTGTCCAGCTTGCCAGATGAGTGGTAAGACAAGAGGGAACACAAAGGCACAGTTAGTACCTCTACCAATTGTAGATGTTCCATTTGAGGGTATGGGAATAGATATGGTTCGTCCATTTGACCCCCCTCTCACAATCAGGCAACAAGTACATCTTCCTTGTGGTGGATCACACCACCAGATACCCTGAAGCTGGACCTCTTAGGATAATGACTGAAAAAGTAGTGGTGAGAGCTCTCGTACTGAGTTTTTCTAGGGTCGGATTTCCAAGGACAGTAATTTCCAATGGAGTAACATAGTTCATCTCTTCCTATATAAGAAAAATGTGGGAGCAAGCTGGCTTGCCACACCACTTCTCCACGGCATACCACCCATAACCCAATGATTTGGTGAGAGGTTTAACAAAATACTGAAGAGCATGATGGGAACTATGCCAGAGAACTTCAGGAAGAAGTGGGCTCTTGTCCTGCCATGTCTCTTTGCTGAACGAGAGATTCCGCAGAAGGGAGTAGGGTTCAGTCCCTTTAAGCTTTTGTATGAACAATCGGTACAGAGTCCACTCACCTTAGTAAAAGTAAGTTGGGAGGGACCCTCAAAGTTTCCACAAAAGGATGTGATGGTGTATGTGATTGGCATCAGGAAATTGATGGCTCACTACATGGGTCAGGCAAAGGAAAACCTTCAGACCAGCCAAATGCTGACGAAGGAATGGTATTTCCAGAAAGCTACGCCAACTGTGTATCAAGAAGGTCAGGAGGTGTTGGTGCTGAAGCCTATTTCTCCCATGGCTTTGGAGGACAAATAGTGTGGGCCATACAAAGTAGTTTAGACAGTGTATGAGGTAAACTACCTGGGGGACACTGGTGCCACAAGGGAACCAAGAGGGTGTTCCAAGTGAACAGGCGGAAGCCTTACCTCCGGAGATACTACAAAGTGAATGTCATGGCTGTGGCAGAGGAAGTTGAGGATAGTCAGCCTCTCCTGATTTTCTGCATTGTGACATGAGGGTGGCACTGTGGAAGGGATTCAGCTAACCCTTGAGTTAATGCCTGAGCAGCGGAGAGAGTGTAGATAGGTGTTGGGATTGTTTGCCAACCTCTTCTTGTTGACTCCAGGGTTGACACCTGTCTGTGTGCATGACATAGACAAGTGTGACAGTCTGCCAGTGAAAGCCAGAATGTACAGGATGTCTGAATGAGTTCCGGGATGCATTAAGGCAGAAGTTGGAAAAATGTTGAACCTGGGAGTAATGGAGAGATCTCATAGTCTTTGGTGTAGTCCTGTGGTTCTGATACCAAAGAAAGAGTCAACTGACTTGTGGCTCTGCGTGGACTACCAAACCCTCAATGAGACAACCAAAAATGATGCACATCCAATTTCCTGAGAGGATGAGCTTGCAGAGTGAATAGGTGCTGCAAAGTATTTGAGCACCGTGGATCTGACCAGTGGTTATTGGAAGATTGCTTTGCCACCAAATGTATAGGAGAAGACTGCATTCTCTATGCCAGAGGGGTTGTATCCATTTAAGGTGGTGCCCTTTGGATTGAAGAATGATCCTGCTGCTTTTAGTGTCTAGTGAACCATGTTCTTGCAGGGTTAGAGGAGTTCTGTGTGGCCTACTTGGATGGCATTGCGGTGTTCAGCAATTTCATGGAAGGAGCACCTGGAGGCACATTGGACAGGTGTTGGCAAGCATTAAGCAGGCAAAACTGACCATCAAGTCAACTAAGTGTCAGGTGGGGCAGACCTCTGTAGTCTACCTTGGGCATGAGCTGGGGGACAGGAAGATTCACCTGTTGGATGCCGAGATTCAACCTGTGATGGAGTGAGAGTTACATACTACACAGACTCAGAGGAGAGACTTTTTAGTCACCCACAGCATTACCAAAACTTTGTGGTGAACTATGGAAGTATAATTCCCCCACTGACTGTTTTGGCTTCTAAGAAGGAGCCCAGGAAGGTAGTATGGATTTCAGAGTGTCAAAAGGCATTTGAGGAAATGAAGAAGGCACTATGCACTACACCATTGCTTAAAGCACGTGACTGTAGTCAGCCTTTCATTGTACAGACTGATAACTTTGACAAAGGAGTTGGAGCGGTGTTGGCTCAACTGGATAACAAAGAAAGAGAGTGCCTGGTAGCCTTTATTAGCATGAGATTACTACTCAGAGAGTAAAACTGGGTGGCTATTTAGAAGGAGTGCTTTGGCTTAGTGTCGACCTTGTAAACAGTTCCACCCATATTTGTTTGCCACTAAATTTATGGGGCAAACAGATCATAAGCCACTGAAATGGTTGATGGCTATGAAGGGAGATAATCCCAAGTTGTTGAGATAGCCTATTTGTTGCAAGGGTTAGACATTTTAGTGGAGCACAGAGCCAGCTTGAGCCATGGGTTTGATGACAGTCTTTCCTGCTGGTTTTACCAATCTGACCACCCAACCTCTACAAGTTAGGAGTTGTTTCAGGGTGTTCAGCTCTGTGAGGAGTGTTTTTTGGCATGGAAAAGTCCTCTGTGTGGTTATTGATGTGTACCCCCGCCCTTAGAACCCAACAATACTGTTGCTGGATACCTAATGCTGATTTATTCTAATAGGCTAACACGGATCATGTGTGTAAGCCATGACATAGCCCTGTCTCACGGATTGTGATCTTGTTGGATTGGGATGGGCACCCACATGAGCTACCCTCATAGTGGTGGAAGGCTACTGCCTTCACCAGGAGTTAAGCAGCACAAGCCTGGTACTGGTAGCATACCTTGCAGTGATCAGTAGTACTGAACAAGACCTTTTTACCCTGTGTCACAGGAATGAGGCCTGCAGGCTTACTCATCTTTAAAAGTTCCATTGCTGTGTGCTTAACTCACCATTTGCCTACATCAGGTGAGTTGTTGAGTGCTGCAAAGCACAGGAGTAGTGACTGCAATTTTTTATATGTGTGCCTGGTAAGAGTACAGTACAAGGATGGAGTAGTACTGTGCAGTGCATGTGTGAATAGTACAAGTACTGGGCATGTATATGCAGAGGTGTATACATTACATAGGAGGTGCAGGGCCGTGCCGTGTATGTGTGGATAAAGCATGTGCTGACTGTAGGTGTGCTTGCGTGGAGTACAATATGAAGGGTGAAGTGTTGTGCAGCACGCACATAGTAATTGTGTGTGCTGGCTTTGTTTGTGCATGTAAAGTACACAACCTGGTTCAAGATATAAACGCAAAAAGCAAACAAACAACCAACCTCCTGAAAAAGCTCAAAAAGAATCACTTAATAAACAATCAGAAAAACTACTTTAGTTACTAAACAAATGATCATTTATTGAAATGCATCAACATCTGTTCTGTTTTGCATGAAAAAGAATTTCAGCAAATATTCCACTTAAATTATTTATGTCAACTTAATTGCTCTTTTATTCTGTTAAGGTGCCATTCCCCCTAAAAAGCCAAAGTTGATGTGAATAAATTAAGTGGAATTTAAGTGGAATATTTACTGAAAAACCTTTTCTGTGCAAAAACCGATGTTAATGCATTTCAATAAAGGATAATTTGTTTAGTAACTAAAGTCATTTTTCTGATTGTTTGGCTGGTTTTATCACAGTGGCGCTGTACATGGTCACCTGCAAGATGGAAGGGAGTGTTATGTTACTGGGGCGTGTGGGATCACCGCACTTTCTTGTGCTTGCTCGCGCTGATGGCCCTCTCGTCTAGCATCGTGGTTCTGGGTAAGTTTAAATAAGTCACTGCATTTCTTCCTGTTTTTTATGAATGCATACTTTTGGAATTCCCTAAAGGTTTGCCTTCCATCGTTATCATTCGGCGCACTTAAAAAAAAAATGTTCACAGCTCAGTCGGGGACAGACTTCTTAGCAAGGCAAAATGGTCACATGGCATGTACATATCTAATGTTATAAATCAATATTTGTTATTCCAAAAGGTGCATTTTTTCTTAAGAAAACCCCGGAAACGACATGACAGATAATATAAATTTAATTTCACATGATGTATCGCATAACAAGACAACATTTAACTACAGTAACAGGATCATATCCATATGAAGAAAAATTAATACATTTTCAGCATCATATTTCACTGCAGAGAAATGAATCTGTTGCATGTTACTGATGTTTATTTTAGTGAGATTCACTGTGATATTCATAGTATAAAAACTGCTTCTTGCAGATGAAATTACTTTCACACTTTGGTAGGAGGAAGATGCTGCATTTGAGGAGTACTAGAGAAGTACACACTTGGTAACTGCAATCACTCTATAAAAAGTTGGTGTCTTTTGGTTTAAGGAATATACAGATTAATTACATTTTTGGGGATGGTGTGTATATATTAGTCTGTATACCTGACAGAGGTTGGTACAGAAAGTTTGATCTACATACTCCTTGAAATGGAAGTGGTTCATGTTAGATTAAAAATTGCACACAAAAAATCGAAAAACGTAGAAATGTAAAAATAAGAACCAGAGTTGTTGATTTTAATAAGTGAAAAGTGTTAATTACAAGTTTTAAAAAACAAAACAAAAATTGTTTAGGCCCTGATGAAGTCCCTATAAGGGATGAAACGCATTGGCTGGGTCTGTTTTAAGTGTGATGGAATTGGATACTTAATAAAAAGAACTTTATGGAAAAAGACACCAACGTCTGGAAATTAATTGAAAAATAAATGTGGAAAGTAATTGAAAACAAAAGAGTGATTACAGATACATGGAATTAGAATTGGAAAGTTCAATGTGAACAAGGAAATTAGTTTGCCCTCCTAATATTGTGAAAATAGTGGTGTCATCAATGATGTAATTCGAGATGTCATCAGTGATGTAATAAATTATGTCATAGAACATATCATGAGTGACGTCATATATGAGTCACAAGCAGTGCACGGCAAGGGTGTAAGTTATAGTTAGTGCTGCTAACTATGACTGGTGAATGTCTGTAGTTTTATTTGTTCAAAACGTTGATAACGTCACTGACAAATTCACCTAACTATAACGTTACTTTAAACTTTGGTTTTGTCAGCAATCATCGTTTACATTTCAAACAAAGACAACTACAGAAATTCACCAGTATATATATATATAAAATCGCTGACAAAACCAAAGGTTAAAGTAACGTTGTATACATGGTCAAGGAGCAAAAGACACAATTGATGGACGGAATGCAGAACAAATCAAAACATTCACCCCCAGTCAAGAGATCTGGGTTAAATCCATCATTCTTTTGCTCACCATGCCACCCCAGTTTAGACCTGGCTATATGCAAATCAGCATTGACCCTGTGCCTCATGGGAACAGTCCAGCCCGAACTGCCAAGCCAGGTCTTCCCTGGACCGGAAACAAGCATCCTAGGACCGGTTTTGGGGTTTCACCCCTCTTCAGCCAGGATAGCTTGATTCCAGTGGCACAGTGAGCCCTGGGCTCACGTCTGAGCATACCTGGCGCACCTAGGGCGAGAAAGCAAAAGACACAATTGATGGACGGAATGCAGAACAAATCAAAACATTCACCCCAGTCAAGAGATTTGGGTTAAATCCATCATTCTTTTGCTCACCATGCCACCCCAGTTTAGACCTGGCTATATGCAAATCAGTCTTGGCCCTGTGCCTCATGGGAACAGTCCAGCCCGAACTGCCAAGCCAGGTCCTCCCTGGACCGGAAACAAGCATCCTAGGACCGGTTTCGGGGTTTCACCCCTCTTCAGCCAGGATAGCTTTATTCCAGTGGCACAGTGAGCCCAGGACTCACATCTGAGCATACCTGGCGCACCTAGGGCGAGAAAGCAAAAGACACTATTGATGGACGGAATGCAGAACAAATCAAAACATTCACCCCAGTCAAGAGATCTGGGTTAAATCCATCATTCTTTTTCTCACCATGCCAGTTTAGACCTGGCTACATGCAAATCAGTCTTGACCCTCCATGCCACTGGAATCAAGCTATCCTGGCTGAAGAGGGATGAAACCCCGAAACCGGTCCTAGGATGCTTGTTTCCAGTCCAGGGAGGACCTGGCCAGGCAGTTCGGGCTGGACTATTCCCATTGGGCACAGGGTCAAGACTGATTTGCATATGGCTGGGTCCAAACTGGAATGGCATGGTGAGCAAAAAAACGATGGATTTAGGCCCAGATCTCTGTACTGGGGTGAATGTATGACATGTTCTGCATTCTGTCCATCAATAGTTCTTTTTGCAATTATCACCCCGAGTGGGACGGGTATGCTCAGACGTGAGTCCCGTGCTCTCCATGCCACTGGAATCAAGCTATCCTGGCTGAAGAGGGATGAAACCCCGAAACCGGTCCTAGGATGCTTGTTTCCAGTCCAGGGAGGACCTGGCCTGGCAGTTCGGGCTGGACTGTTCCCATTGGGCACAGGGTCAAGACTGATTTGCATATGGCTGGGTCCAAACTGGAATGGCATGGTGAGCAAAAAAACGATGGATTTAGGCCCAGATCTCTGTACTGGGGTGAATGTATGACATTGTTCTGCATTCTGTCCATCAATAGTTCTTTTTGCAGTATACATGGTCAGTGACATCACATGTCAAATGACATTACTGATTACATCATCCGGTGACTGTGAGTGTTTTAAAGAAGTTTATGAGTGTTAAATATGTATACCAAGGTGTATAGATGAATCAGTGGGTGTATGAGTGCCTGTATAGATGATTCAGTGGGTGCATGACTGAATGTATAAGCGAGTGATTAGGTGTCTCAGTGAATGTATGGGTGAGTGACTGGTTGTGTGAATTTTTGTATCAGTCTGTCAGTTGGGTCTGAGTGGCTGCATGGGCGTGTGGGTGGGTACATGTGTGGGTATTGGTGAGTGATTGGTTCTCTGAGTACCTGTATGGTTGTCTGAGTGGGTGGATGAGAGGGTGTGTGACTGCCTGTATGGATGAGTGAGTGGGTGAGTCAGTGGTTGTATGGGTTAGTGAGTGCATGTGTGAGGGGCTGTGTGAGTGAGTATGTGCATGGCTGTGTGGGTAAGTGGATATGTCAGTGGTATATGGGTGAGTAACTGGGTATGTGAAAGGCAGTATAGGTGAGTGACGAGATATATGAGTGACTGTATGGGTGAGTGAATGAATGTGAGACTGGGTGTATGGATGAGTGTGTGCTTGTGTCATTGACTGTATAGGTGAGTGAGTATGTGTTTGTATCTGTTTGAGCAAGTGTGTTGGTGTGTGTTTATCTGTATGGGTGAGTAAGTGGCTGTGTGATTGACTGTATGGGTGAGTGACTAGGTGTGTGAGTAGCTGTATGGGTGACTGACTATGTGTGAATGGCTGTGTGGGTGTCTGAGTGGAAATGTCATTGGCTGTATTAGTGACTCAGTGGGTGTATGAGTGGCTAAATGGGTGAGTGGGTAGATGTGTGTGTTGATCTATGAATCAGTGACTGGATGTGTAAGTGCTTGTATGGGTCTGTGAATGGGTTTGTGAATGGTTGTGTGGGAGTGAGTATATGAAAGGTTATATGGGGTGTGAATGGGTGTGTCAGTGATTCTGTGGATGATGTCATCAGTGATGCCATCACTGATTTCATTACTGATTTCATCAATGATGTCACTGACCATGTCATGATATATGAGGTCATAAACAGTGCTTTGCGGAGGCACAAGTTATAGCTAGCTCAGCTAAATATAACTGCTGAATTTCACTGGTTTTGTAGAAGTGACATCAGAGCCTAACTATAACATCCCTATAACCTTTGGTTTTTCCATTGAATTTCATGTTCCATGCACAATACTGTTCTGCCACCCGACCGAAGGTCCTAGCAGCTTCTTAACCTGCAACTAGTTCAGCCTTGAGATATGGACCATGCCAGGACTGCTGCATGATGCCACTTGCTCTGACCATACCGGGACCTTACCCTACTATTTTAGTTTATATTTTGGCTTCGTACACTGTGAATGTAATTTTGCAACTTACTTAAGACACTACCTAATGAAACCTTTGCCTGTTTTTTATTTAAGAAAATTAATTATTACCTTGTGATTTTCCTGGGTTGGGCCCCCTCCAATTTACAATATATTATATCACCACTCCTTACACCTCTGGATTCTAATTGTCGGGGGTCACATATCCTTTCTTCTCCTCCTCCGGCACTTCCTTTCACACTCTTTTTCCCTGTTCCTGTCATGTTCTTGACATGACTCATTGCATATAAAAATTATTTTGTTATATAGTTTTGTTGCCCATGACACCATATATGAGAAAGCCCCAGGCCTGCACGCCTTTAGGAGGTGAAGTATGTGTTTGCTGCTTATAATATGTCTCACATATGTTGGAACTTTGCCTGACGTTAAGGATTAAAAATCACGGTTCACTAAATGCAATTCTTTGGTTTCAGAAACATACGTGGATTGCAAATGTATCTTCAATATAGACACTTAGCTCTGTACTACAGTTGTTTTTGGGGCTGACCACAAGGCCTGGCATGTGGCCTGTGGCCAGACACCCTGTGGTCAACACCCCTAAAGACAGTCAACCCCCACACTGTGCAGGGCCTTCGGTTGTGCATGACGGGGGTTGGGCAAAGGGCCTGCAGCCAACCCGTTCATACAGACAACCCCGTGCTGCACAAACCCTTCATCTGTGCATCGTGGAGGGTTGTCCACAGGGCCAGGCCCTCGGGACCTCATCTCCCAAGGCCTTTTTATTTTAAAGGGGGTGTGTGCAGCCCCCTGAGCTTAGTATGGCCCTGGGGACTCACCAGAAATGACACAGTGGTAATCATGCAGACCATCCACTCAGGGGCCCCAATGGATCGATGCCTCCACCACATCCACAACCTGGGAATATCACTAATCAGCACCACCCTGCCCACATCATCAACACTTCTACCACGTTCGCCATCAACAAGCAACCCACAACCAAACCTCGAACTTCACCATCTTCTACACAACATTCAATTAGGATTCAGAAAGAACCACAGCACCAAAACAACACTCATCGCTGTCACTGATGACATTTGAATCATCATGGACCAAGGAGAAACAGCGTCCCTCATTCCTGCTTAACCTCTCTGCAGCCTTCGACACTGTCTTAACACCCTCATCAGAAGACTCCATGAGATTGTCATAAAAGGATGTGCTCCCAAATGGACCTGTCCCTTCCTCATGGGAGGAACCCAAAGGGACAGGCTTCCACCCTTCACATCTAAGACCAAGAAACTGATATGGGAAATCCCACGGGGATAATTCCTCAGCCCCCTCATTTTCAACATACACATGACACCGCTCGTCAACATCATCCAATCACCAGACATCACCATCATCTCCTACGCCAACAACACGAAACTCATCCTCTAAATGATGAACAAAACAACCACTGACAGAGCCAACTGCATGGCCATTGTGGCAAACTGGATGCGAACCAACTGCCTGCAGCTGAAATCTGACAAGAAGTAAGTACTGATCGCGACAAGACCTCCCCATTGGATACCACCTGCTGGCCATCAGACCTAACACCAACACACACACACACACACACACACACACAGATCAAGCGGGACATCTAGGGATCATCCTAGAAAACAAGCTTAAAATGAAGGCTCAAGTCAATGCAATGTGCACCTCCTGCTTCCACATCCTACGCATGCTGTGAAGAATCTTCAAATGGTGCCTCAGAACACCAGACGGATCAACACACAAGCACTCATCACCAGCAACCTAAACTAAAGCAACACTCTGCACGCTGGAATCTCCAAACAACTCCTACACAGACTCGAGACCATCTAGAACACCGCTGCAAAACTCAAATGAGCAGGTCCATTTGCCAGCTTCCCTTGCTGCCCTCAGCACTAGCGCATCTACCTGGACTGCTGTGCACAGCACCTTGCGGTGCTTTATTGTTTATTTTGCACATTACGGTTAGTACATTGTTTCCCATTGTTTTACTTGCGCATAGTCACTGGCTTTGTTTACTGTTTTTTCACTGCCCTCTCCACCCAATCTACCCACCGAGAAGCATTTTACTGATGCCTCACACTTCCCGCCTCTGAGCGCTCCTCCCCGTCCCAGGACCTACTTAATGGAGGCTGCAGAATGGCCCCATTGAGCAGGTCTGTGTGTCATCTCCCCTCACTGCCCTCAGCACTAGCACCTCCTACTGGACTGCTGTGCAAAGCAACTCGTGGTGCTTTATTGTTATTATTGTGCCTGTTATGGTTAGCACATTATTGCCCATTGTTTGACTTGCATGTAGTCACTATTTTTTTTTACTGTGTTTTCGCTCCCCTCCCCACCCGTTCTTCCAGACAAGACTTGTTTTCCCATCTCCTCCCACTTCCTGCCTCAGAGCGCACCTCCTCCTCCCAGGACCTATTTAATGGAGCCCGCAGCAGAACCCCATTGAGCAGTTCCATGTACCAGCTCCTCTCGCTGCCTTCAGCACTACCACATCTTCCTGGTCTGCTGTCAACAGCACCTTGTGGTGCTTTATTGTTATTATTGTGCCTGTTACGGTTAGTACATTATTGCCCATTGTGTGCGTTCACTGTGATTTTGCTCCCCTCGCTGCCCGCTCTTCCCACTGAGTGACATTTTCCCATCACCTCCCGCTTCCATCCTCCCAGTGCTCCTCCCTCCTCCAAGCACCTACTTAATGGAGGTTACAGTGAAGCCGCACAGGGCATGCCGAAGGTGCTCCAAAGTCAAGCCTGTCTCTGCTCATCCATGCCTGAACTGTGCCCAATGCCAGGAACCAGCACCGGACCCTCCGGGCACCCACCGATATTCCACCATTGAGCTCCGGGACCTGGACCCCAGACGCCGCAACAACAACTGCATCACCTCTCCCTGATCAAGGGAAGAACCCTTTGCCTGCCGCCGCTGTTGCTTTACCTGCCATGCAGGACCACCTTCCCAAACAGGAATACTCACCACACCCACCCAGGAGACCACAAACCCCCATAGCTGCTTCAGTGCATTCTGCTCAACATCTAGTCCTTCTGCAAACAGGCCACAGAAATCTAGGATATCATCACCACCTTCACCGCTGACATGATGCTCATCACAAGACCTGCTTCATCCCCTCCTCAACCACCGAAATCGCCACTGCAATGCCTGATACCTCACCAACAAACATGGAGGAGGCATCATATCATCCACAAGGAAACTCTCTTATGCACCACCATCGCAGACAACACATCTGTCATGGAACACCTCAACTTGAAATCTACGCCAGATCGACCATCAGAGGCACCCTCGACTAAAAAGCACCAGGACCATGACCTGTATTCTGCAATGCCATCTCTGAATTCATTGCCCCTCTAGCTATTGACTCCAAGCACTACATTCTACTCGGAGACCTCAGCTTCCATCACGATGACCCCAATGACGCCAACTCAACCAATCTCCTGGAAAGCATGAGCAACATCGACCTCACCCAACTGGTCACTGACCCCACACACAGGGCGGGACACACGTTGGACCCGATCTTCACTTCCAGTGACAGAGTCAAGTACAGCCATGCCACCAAATTCACCTGGACCGACCACATTATTGTTGACTTCACCATCACAGATTCCCCAGGCACCGCTGCCTAGCCCCTAAGGTCCACCCACCGCAGCTGGAGGAAAGTGACTGAGACCAAGTAGACGGAGGCCCTCAATGCCATTCAACCCTGAAAGAGATTGTCCAGAATTTCTCTGACTGGATCACCAAATGCACTGACACAGTCGCCCCCATGAACCCAGCCAAATCCAGCAGAGCCTCATCACAAGCCAACTGGTACAGAGCTCAGAACAATCAAGCACAACTGCAAATGACTAGAAAATCAACTGCACCCCCCCAAAGATCCCCACTGACCGAATTGCCTTCAAAGCAGTCCTTAACAAGTACCACTAACGCATCAAGGACACAAAAAGAGACATCCTCACAGACTGCATCGAAACAAGCACCAACCACATCAAGGAACTATTCAACATAGTTAGAGAGTTCTGCCCTCCAGCCAAGAGAACACAGTCCGCTCCTCCCAAGAACTCTGTGACACCCTGTTGGACTACTTCCACAGCAAGATAGCCACCATCTACAACAACTTCGATCCTCAACCCACTGACTTTGGCATCAACAACCTCCCATAGACACCAGTGACTCAATCACCACATGGAATCCTCTGACTGCACACATCACCACAGTCATCATGTCCTCCATCCACTCCAGAGCACCCAAGAATGCCTGCCCTCACCATTTCTTCAACCTCGGAACCAAAGAAGTCAGCACAGAGCTCACAAACATCCTCAATGCCTCCATCACCATGGCGGTCTTCCCTGACAAATGGAAACACGCCGAGTTCAGACCCCTCCTGGAGAAACCCTCCACCAACCCCAGCGAGGTCAAAGTACTCGAGAAGGCCATCAACTACCAGCTCACCGAAGACCTAGAAAAAAACAACATGATCAACGTCTACCAATCCGGCTTCCGTGTCGACCACAGCACGGAGACTGCCTGGATAGCCACCACCGATGACATCAGATCCATCCTCGACTGAGGTGAAACAGCAGTTCGCATCCTCCTTGGCCTCTCAGCTGCATTCGACACCGTAGCCCACCACACCCTCATCAACAGACTCAAACACATTGGCCTCCAGGGGACTCCCTCAAATGGATTGTGTCCTTTCTCACAGGACGAACTCAGAGAATCTGCCTACCACACTTCACCTTGGAAATCAAGAGCATAATCTGCGGTGTACTTCAAGGATAGTCCCACAGCCCCACCCTGTTCACCACCTACATGACACCCTTCTCGACATCCTCAGAACCCACGGACTCAACATCATATCCTCCGAAGATGACATCCATCTCATCCTCTCACTCACGAAGACCCCTAGAACAAACTTCCGATACACCATGACCAGTGTCGTTTACTGGATGAGAACCAACTGCTCTACTTTTCAAACAAGGGCAAGACAGAAAGTGCTGATCATTAGAAAGAACACCTCCCCATGGGACAAAACCTGGTGGCCCCCCGAGTTCGGACCCACGCCTACAGATCATGCCTGCAACATCGACATCGTCCCTGACAGAAAACTCACCATGAAGCACCAAATCAATGCAGTCGCCTCCTTCTGCCTCCACACCCCCCACATCCTCCAAAAAACCTTCAGATGGATCTCCTTCAACACCAGAAAGACTGTCACCCAGGCACTCATCACTAGCCGGCTAGACTATGGAAACACACTCTACACCAGTATTACCCCCCAACCCCTCAAGAGACTCCAGACCATAAAGAACGCAGCAGCCAGACTCATCCTCCACCTCCCCAAGTGGACCCCCATCTTCCCCACCATACGAATCTCCTTTGGCTCCCCGTCTAGAAGAGATGCCAGTTCAAGCAACTGATACACGCCTACCATGCCCTATACAACCAGGGACCAGCAGATATCAACCATTGCCTGAACTTACACTAACCTGCAAGACACCTGTGCTCTGCCGCCCTAGCCCTCTCGCACACCCCTGTATTTGCTGAAGTCACAGCAGAGGTCATTCATTCTCCTACCTCGCCGCCAAGGCCTCCAACGACATACCCCTCCCCCTACGAAAATCCATATCCCTGGCAGGATTTCAGAAGGGGACTCAAGACCCGGCTTTTCAACTGAAACCAGCGAAACCTCAGCACCCGGATACCTTCTGGGTTGAAGAGCAGTGCTTTATAAATAACTGATTGATTGATTGATTGATTGTTTGATTGATTGATACTTGACCTCCCACGTTGAACCCACATCAAATCTGCACCTCAGGAAGTTTCACTGGCTCCCATTCACAAAACAGCCAATTTAAACTTCTCACGCACACATACAAAGCCCTACAAAACACAGGATCAGAATACCTGAACAGCCTCATGCACTTCCACCAACCCACCAGACATCTATGCTTTGCCTTACTCTCACTCACACACATTCCTCAATCCACAAAAGCAAAACTAGAGATTACTCATTCACCTACATCGCACCCTAGACAAGTAACAACCTCCCTCAGCACATCAGAGCCTCCTCCTCACTTCTTGATTTCTGCAAGAAGCTGAATATTGGCTCTTCATATATACACCTTAGGAACCCCAAACCTACACACCTTCCCAAGCACCTGGATACCCTCTTGGGTGATTAATGGGCTAAACAAATCAATATAACATAGCATCCCCCAGGGTCATATAGATTTAAAAGGGGAGGGGGGCCTTGTGGCCTCCCTACCCAAGCTTCATTAGGCCCTGGGGACCCCGTCCCCCATAGCCTTATTTATTTTAAAGGGGAAGGGGCCCATGTGGCCCCCTTCCTAAGCCTTATAAGGCCCTGGGGACTCCATCCCCCAAGACCTTTTTTAAATTAAAGAGTAGCAGGGCCAGTGGACCTCCTCCTCAAGCATAATAAGGCCCTGGGGACTCAATCCACCAGAGTCAAATATATTTTAAAGAGGAGGGGGCCGTGTGATCCCCTCCCTGAGCCACATTAGGTCCTGAGGACCCCATTCCCCAGGCCTCATTTATTTTAAAGGGGAGGGGGGCATGTGGCCTTAATGGGCCCTAGGGACTCCATTCCCCAGTGCCTTCTTTTATTAAAAGGGGGGGGGGAGCCACTTGGCTCCCCTCCCCAAGCCTTATTAGGCCCTGCGGACACCATCCACCAGGACCACTAGTTAAAATTAAATGGGAGGGGGACATGTGTCCCCCTCCCTCTGAAAAATCCATCTGGCCCTGGTGGATATGGTCCCATAGCGCCCAAAATGGCCTGCGAGGGAGGCCACGTGCTCCCACACCCCTCCAAAAAATAACCATCATCCTCCTGGGCTGTGGCCCACCCCGGGGGGAAAGTTTAGAAAAGAAGGATAGATTGTTCTAGAAGACCAGCCCTGACAGTTTTGAAAAGTAGAGCTAGGATATCTTTATCCAAATTAGGTGCCGCCCTGAGCTATACTGATGTTACTGCTGCATGATCGTCCTTTGACGGCTTCAGCTTGGTTCTCCAAGTACTGTATTCAGTCATGTAACTATGCCATTTTCTGTTGGAGTTTCTCTACTGCTGGATCCAGTTCTTGTAGTGAGGATTGTTATGTTATGTTCTGTAGATTTGTATGGCACAGCTTATTACCTGTGATCTAAGCGCTGGAGCAGGAGCATAGGTCCCGCACTGCTCCTAGTCGAACAGCCAGGTCTTCAGATTCTTGTGGAAAATGAGAAGTGGAGTGGCGGTCCTGATGTGTAGAGGAAGTTCGTTCCAGCTTTTGGCAGACATGAAGGAGAATATGCTTCCTCCTGTTTTGCTTTGCGGCTCTGAGGGATTTGTGCAATTTAGAAAGAGGTGGAGCATATTTGTCTGGAGTGTTGGTAGAGCTGGAGTTGGTCGTTGAGGTAGGCTGGTCCGACATTGTGGAGGGCTTTGTTGGCATGAATGAGAAGCTTGAATATGCAGTGTTTCTGGATGGGCAGCCAGTGCAGTTCTGTGAGGTAGGGAGTGATGTATGTGCTTTTGAGGATGTCTAGAATGACTCTGTCTCAGGTGTGGAGTCTTTGCCTGAGTTGGTTGGAGATGACAACATAGAGTGTGTTGCGGTAGTTGAGTCTGCAGTCGATGAGGGCCTGGGTGACCTTGCGCATTATGTGGGTGCGGAGCCATTTAGGAATTTGTGAAGCATTCTGAGGATGTGGCAGCAAGATGTGATCACTGTGTTGACCTATTTGTTCATCGAGAGCTTGTCGTCAAGAATGATGTCGAGGTTTCTGGCGTGGTCTGTGGAGTGGGCTTGGGACCCAGGTCAGCTGGCCACCAGGAGGAGTCCCAGGGTGAGTTCTTATTTCCGAAGATCAGGATCTCCGTTTTACCTGTGTTGAGTTTGAAACAGTTCTCTTGCATCCAGTTGACCATGTCAGACATGCATGCGGTGAAGCTGGACCTGGTGGTGTTGTTCATGTCAGTGAGGGAGAGGATGAGCTGAGTGTCATCAGCGTAGGAGATGACGTTGATGTCGTGGGTTCTTATGATGCAGGCAAGAGGTGCCATGTAAATGTTGAACAGGGTTGAACTGAGGGAAGAGACCTGAGGTGCTGTGCAGGTGAGCTTCTTTTGTTCGAAGGTGAAAATGGAGAGTCTGACTCGTGTCCTGTTGGAGAGGAAAGAGGCATTCCAACTTAGGGCGGACCCTTGGATTTCTGATTCCTAAAGTCTGGCGATGAGGGTGCCATGGGAGACAGTGCCAAAAGCCCCAGAGAGGTCGAGAAAGATAAGTGCAGAGGTTTCTTCTCTGTCCATGATTGATTGGATGTCATCTGTTGCTGCCAGGAGGACAGTTCCCATGATGTTGTTGCTGTGGAACCCTGACTGGGTGGAGGCCAGGAGATGGTGCTGTTCAAGATGGGTGGAGAGCTGCTTGTTGGTCTCTTTTTCCAGGAATTTGTACAGGAAGGGAAGGAGCATGATAGGCCTGTAGTTGCTGATATCTTTCAGGTTTGCCAAGGGTTTCTTCAGCAATGCAGTAAATTCTGCTTGCTTCCATCTATCTGGGAAGTTTCCTCTGAGGATGGAGGAGTTGATGATTGTGGTGAGGTAGGCTTTCATCAGTGTTCTTCCCAGGTTGTACATGTGGTGAGGGCAGAGGTCTTAAAGGGGTCCTGAGTGGATGGTCTGCATGATTATTGTGATGTCATCTGTGGTGAGGGAGCTCCAGTTTGTTAGTAGGTAGGTGCTCCTAATGGCGGTGTGAGTTAGGTGATTCAGTTTGTTTTATGTGTTTCTTAAGTTTGCCTTGGTCTTGGTGCAGTAGTCAACTTTAATGATAACTGTGTCGATTTTGTATTCCAACGTAGTTATGGACCAAGAAAATTATCCAATTTCCTGTTGGTAGTGGGTGACATTGTAGAGGTCTCACACGACCCAAAGCCTTAATTGTGCCCATCATTGGGTCTGGTGAATGTGGCAAAG
Organism: Triturus cristatus; assembly: GCF_964204655.1. Lineage (NCBI taxonomy): Eukaryota > Metazoa > Chordata > Amphibia > Caudata > Salamandridae > Triturus > Triturus cristatus. The sequence continues at coordinate 525,189,607 of NC_140580.1, forward strand.
CCTCCCCATTATTATTTCTTTTTTTTTAACAGCGCAATTACTCACCATTGAGAGTCGCAAGGCTCTGGCCTGGGGGGCAACTTGATTGTAAAATTCCATAAAAAGTTCACAAAATGATGACTTCAGAGCAAAGTGTGGTTTACCAGTATTTTGTGTGACTTTTTTTTAAGAAAGGGTACCCCTATTTTTTTTATTGCCATTTGGGGTGAACCAAAAACTAAGCACAGCATTGTTTGACTGTACTATCCACTAAAGTCTCTTTATATTGGCCATCCACTAGGACTATGCAAAGCACTTCTTCATTGCTGAAATTGGAATGTTAATATATGATGAAGTCAGGTTCAGTTGTCTGATTTCAACTTAAGTGATATCACACACCCTGATACAACAGCAGTGATTATTTCCTGCTGTAGAATGCCACATGAATGGGACATCTTGCAGCAGGACCTCTCATGGCCTGTGAGCCTTCCACCCTGCTGGTACAGTTGAGGTACGAGGTTCTAGTAAGAAGGCCAGGAGATGGTGCAAGCTGCGGTAGGGAAATTATGCAGGTGCAGAAAGGGCAAAAGGGGGCTCTGCAAAGGAAAAGGGAGTGTGGTGATTAGGCAGGTGGTCATCAAGGGTGCGGATGAGTCCCAAGAAAGGGGATGGTCCTTAGTAAGGGTATCGTACCTAGGATGTGAGGAGAGAATTTGCGTGGGGGGCCAAGGAGTGACAACAAAAAATTAAGGGCCCAATTCACAAACTGCACTACATAGTAGTGCTACAAAATGTACTACAAATTGCCTTTCACAAACTTCGTACAGAGTTTTATGCCTCCATATTACCTATACTGATTTGTGCCGAGATCTCTGACCCCACTGCGGAGTCTCCTCACACATAAGTATAATTTTTAGTAGCAAATGTGTGTGGAGCTGGATGAAGTGAATGGGAAAGGGGGGCAGTTTTACTACAAAATGGATCAGATTGGGGAGCAGTAAGCGGGGTTTAGAGTGGGTCAGCGAGGGGATTAGAGAAGGATGTCACCCACCCACACAAAAGTAAGCCAATTGTATTACTCTGGGGTTAGAGACATGTAAGTTGCGGTTTTGTAGTAAGTTTACACTAGGAGTTTATTCATACCTAAAGTAGCAAACTTGCTTCAAAGTGTAAACGTACTTAAAAATGCAGGTTATCTTAATTAATCAGTCCCACTGTGTGTATATGATGACAATGTTATGTTAAGTGTACATTCTTTGGAAAAACCCAGACAACCAGCATACTAGCATCACAAGTTCAGGAAGCCAGCAAACAGAAAAGTAAATCCATGTTTGGAGACTCCTTACATTGTAATCCCTGTGGCAGAACCTGCCCACTTGTTTCCAATCCCAAACGATTATAATAGACCTCTTAACACCTGCTCACATGAATTGTAGCACACATCAGACACACCCAGACAGGATTAATAAATGGAAATTGTTCAGCCCTACAAAAACTATAATTAAAAAATAAAAACAACTTGATTGGCTATGAGTTTGTCACTCACAAAGAGAACAGTGTGCCAAACCCCAAAGCATGTTGGAAACAAGCAGCTGCTTTTGTTGTGAAATCCACTTCAGCGCTGACACATCAACAACAGTTTTATTACCCTGAAGGCTCTATTGCTGAGAAGTACACAATTGCCTAGGTGACACACTATGAAATGGGTTCAGACAGCGGGAGAATCTTCTCTGTAAGCAATAACTACATACTTGTGTGGCCTGGAATGTTTTGATACTTCGTTTACTAAAGAAGCCTTGACTACCAGTGTCTCGGGAAGGGTGACGTACTTACAGCATCCGGAAAATACCATTACCATGGGGTGGAGATTTTACAGCATCCTAGAAATACTATTACCACGGGGTGAAGTACAGTAGCCAGAAAATACCATTACCATGGAGTGAATGAAGTATTTGCTGAGGCAATAAATACACTTTATTTAGAGTTTATACTAGAAAAGTTGTGATTTACATGGACTAATTTTTACTCAATTGGTGATTTTCGGTATGCAGTGGGCTTTTCTCACACCTGATAAATTTCCAGCTGTGAACTTAAGAAATCTGTCTGTGGAAATTATGCAAACTCTTTTTCTGCATTGACATGAATTTACCCCAGTCCCCCTCTCTGATCCTGGTCAAATTATATTCATACAATTTGAAATTCTAAATGTGATTTCAGAGTAATAACCAGCTAGCACTAAAGTAACAATGCCAACATTCATATAATTTCTCAGAAAATTGTCCAATGTAAATATATTTCTACATTATCCTAGTAAGGCTTAATTAAGACTTGTTCCTATTGACAAGGAAACCTTTTGAAAGTCAGATATCTGTTCTTTGCCGTTTTTAAGAGATCTGTGTAAATTTATTAGAGCATACATTGAAAACCATGCAAATTCAGGATTCTATATTTATTCCTGAGAATTCCTGAGGATTATCTCACAATTAAGAGTTTGTTAATTTTCACTGCACAGCAAGATTTGTTTTTAACTCTGATTGAACCTAGCCAACTGAAAATGTGTGTAGGATTTTTCTCTGCAAGTTAACCCTTTGCTGAGTTTTTCTGTGCACAATTAAATTAACCAGAAAAGAACATTAAGGCCCTTGTTACAAGTGGCCACCGAGGGCTAGTAAACACTGTAAATGGTCCCATCGACATTATGAGATCCATGAAAAAACCAAGCATTCCTTTACCTTCAGACAGAAATTTCAGCTACTGAAAAAATGTCCAAATCCCCATGTGAAAGCAAGTTGAGAAATTAGGAATTACTGGGGAAACAGGACCTGGAATTTCCAATTCCCTTAGTAATTTTGCAGCTCATACTGGGCCAACAGGTTTCTACTTGCATCTGGCTGGATTTTCCCCACCCCAAGAGTCACCTGTGTCCCTGATTTCGGTACTTCCAGCGTTGGGAAAAATCCGGCCCACTTACCAGTACACTCGGATGAGGGCCTTACTGTTTTTACTACATATGTCTTATACTGAATTATTTTGTTTGTGTTAAATGCAATTCTGTCTAATATTTGTATGTGAGAGACTCATTCACTCAGAAAATATCTTGCCAATAATTGTTTTTTTCTTGAGTAATCTCCTGCGAGAAATTTGCGAGATTTGTGAGTACTTGTATGGAAAAGAAGTAACACAAGATACTGACAATCCACCCTGTTCTCTAAAAACGTATTTTCAGAAACATATTATTGAACTTTGGAAATATTTGGAAATGTCACTGACCATGTCATGATTAATGTAATATGTGAGGTCATAAGCAGTGTATTGCGGGGATGTAATTTATAGTTAGCTCAGCTAACTATAACTGCTGAATTTCACTGGTTTTGTACAAATGAAACCTGAGTCTAACTATAACATCTCTGTAACCTTTGCTTTCTTCAGTGAATTTGTAAGGTTTTTTTTAGTCCATTTCCTAACTACAATGTCCCTGTAACCTTTGTTTTTTTCAGTATATATATATATATATGATCCAGCGCGGACCCAATAATTTGGACAGGGACGAATGTTCAATTATTTCATTTACTTTGGTCCATACACCCAAGTCCCTGTGGAGCTGGTGTCAAGCTTACAAATTTCTTTACCACTTCATATTTAATATTTTTAATTTTAGACAGTTCATATTCTACACAATAAATCTTCTTGGTCAAATTTCCATCTTCTTGGTCGATGGACCAATTAGTTGAAAAATTGAAGGCAACAGTTACTCAAAAAATAAACGCACAAAAATAATCACAGACTCATTGTTTGCAATTTGTTAAATTTATCTCATTCAAATGCATTAGTCTTTAAAAATTACCTTATGAGATAAAATACACTCTAAACCGTCAACAAATAATCAATCACAAGATAACATAAGTTGCATGAGTGGATAGATGAAGAGACATCAGACGTGCATAAATTATATCTCGATATGAGAAAGATAGACGAAGAGACAAAAGAACATGGATTATAACTTTGAGGTATCAAAGATACCAACCCTAAGAATGAGGAAAACCACCACTCAGGCCTAGGTAACGGCAGGGGACCCCCAGACAAAGAGTCAGGGATCAAAGACTCTAAGATCAGGATGAGGATAGGTCTGGAACAGCTAGGCCTCTCTGCAAACCCGACAATCAGCAGCACACTCTTTCTCTCCTCACACCTAATGCAGCTGCTGCATCTGCCCCCCTCGCTTCTAGCCCTGCCCCTAAGTCACTTATTCTTTACACCCTTACCATACAGATTCCATCCCACTAAAGTTGCTAAAATCACCCATTCTAGCTACAGGATTGGTCAAAAAGTGAGGCGTATGATCACCCTATCATTAAGTCATACTTCTTTGACTGGCTCCATTGTCAGACTTTTCGTTCCCACATATTCAGTACATATCCCTATTCTCTCATGAGGTGAAAGTATCGACTTAAGGACAAATCTTAATACATTCATCATTTTGTGGATTTTCACATGGAGTTCACTGGAGTTGGCTGCACGTCAAGCGTCATGTCCTTCACCGTGTCATGCTCTTTCAGCTTGTTCAGCGTTTTCAGCCACACAATTACGTGGTTCATGCACGCTGCAAGTTTCACCCATAATAGTTTGGCTAACTTAACCCAAAATGGAGACTCGTCCATTTACTAAAAGAACAGAAAGCAAACATTTATTAATAATGTGGTATTGAAATCTTCACTGTTAACCACCCACCTTAATACTAGTCCATGTTAAAAGTTATCCTAGCATAGCATAAGCAAAAGGCGGCATTAATAATTATGACAAAGCAACATACTTCATGCCTTTTTACTACATATACATGCAATGTGCCATGCAATACATTCATAACACGTTCTACACACAATATTATTACAAATTTGGTTATTTACCTATTGTTAGGATTAATTCCATGCATATTGCAAAGCAAATTCCCCATGGTGTGTAGCTGCATGTTAATACTATTTACTACTTAAAATGAGTACGTATTACAGGGTACTTGATCCAAGCGGGTTTCTTTTTGGGAATCCCGGCTCCATCATACATATATATATATATATATATATATACATATATATATATATATATATATATATATATATATATATATATATATATATATTCACTGAAAAAACCATAGGTTTCACACACGTTATAGTTAGGAATTAGCATTTAAAAAACCTTGCAAATTCAGTGAAAAAACCATAGGTTTCACACATGTTATAGTTAGCTGGACATTTCACTCGTAAAAAACCAATGAAATTCCCCCGTTATAGTTAGTGCAGGCAACTATAACTCACGTGACCGCAATCCTCTGCTGATAACATATGTGTCTTTATGAAAAAAAAATATTTGTAATATATGTATAGCTAAAATTTAATGGAAGAAGACATGGGCAAATAAGTGTCTAAATACAGTATTAGCATCAGCAGAGGATTGCGGTCACGTGAGTTATAGTTGCCTGCACTAACTATAACGGGGGAATTTCATTGGTTTTTTACGAGTGAAATGTCCAGCTAACTATAACATGTGTGAAACCTATGGTTTTTTCACTGAATTTGCAAGGTTTTTTAAATGCTAATTCCTAACTATAACGTGTGTGAAACCTATGGTTTTTTCAGTGAATTTGTACGGTTTTTTAAATGCTAAGTTACTTTACGCCATTCGTGGCGTGCGCGCCCACTTAACGCAGTTCGTTCCGTGCGCGCACGGTGCGCTTCGCGCACCGTGCGCACACAGTGAGCACGCGGTGCGCTTTGCGCACCGCGCGCCCACTTTACGCAGTTAGTGCCGTGGATGGGCCATGTACGCACGATGCGCTTCGCGCACCGTGCGCACATGGAGGACATATTATGCGCTTCGCTGTGAAAGGTAAGCTTTTACATTTTCTACAAATAAGATATGCCATGCACAAATGGTGCCCTTCGGGCACCATTTGCACACGGGGTGGCGCCCACTTAACGCAGTTCGTTCCGTGCGCGCACGGTGAGCTTCGCGCACCGTGCGCGCACGGTGAGCTTCGCGCACCGCGCGCACACTTTACGCAGTTAGTGCCGTCGATGGGCCATGTACGCACGATGCGCTTCGCGCACCGTGCTCACATGGAGGACATATTATGCGCTTCGCTGTGAAAGGTAAGCTTTTACATTTAATACATAGACTGCTTATGCCATGCACAAATTTGCACACGGGGTGGGGAGAGTGGGGATAATATATATATATTTTTTTATTTTTTTTACCGTACGCGTACGGTAAGCGTAATCGGCGATTTTTCGAAAAATAAAAAAAAAGTATTTTTGCACATGGGGGAACTGTGGGGACCCAGTATTCAAGGCTAGGTGGTAAGGAGCTGTCTAAACAGTCCCGTTTTATGTTTTTTGCCTTTGTTTTTCCTCATCCCTTAAGAGTGCGAGAGAGAAAATGGCGGCCGCCGCTTCCTGGTTTCGAACGATTCGAATGTTTACTAAGATATAACAGCCAATCAGAATCGCGCTCGCGCACGTCACCGTACGCGTACGGTAAGCTTACCGTAAGCGCACCGTAAGCTGGCTCAGATATATATATTGATTTAAAGGCTATTTTCTCAGAATCTACTGAACAGATTTACACCAAACCTACAAAAGGCACTTCCTTGAACTGTAGACTACCTCTCTGCCAAATTTCAAGGAACTCTCTTCAGCCGTTCGGGCTGTAGCTGTGTCTAAAGGTCCTATGGAAAAATGCATGGGAAAAACGCGTTTTGGGACCCCCTTTTATCTCAGCCCCCGCTTGACGAATCCCCCCGAGACTTTCAGGGTAGGAGCGGAGCGTAGCGCCCCATTAGTTTTGAAAATTTCGCGAGGATTCGTTGACCGGCGCCAAAGTTATTCAAAATAGAATGTTGCGGTTCTCCTATGGAAACAGGGTCCTAAATATAACTACCTACTGGCGACCGCCAGTAGGTAATATATATATATATATATATATATATATATATATATATATATATATATATATATATATATATATATATATATATATTATCTACTGGCGGTCGCCAGTAGATAGTTATAGTTAGGACCGTGTTTCCATAGGAAATCCGCAACATTCTATTTGGAATAACTTTGGCGCCGGTTGACGAATCCTTGCGAATTTTTCCAAACTAATGGGGCGCTACGCTCCGCTCCTACCCTGAAAGTCTCGGGGGGATTCGTCAAGCGGGGGCTGAGAAAAAAGGGGGGTCCCAAAACGCGTTTTCCCCATGCATTTTCCCATAGGACCTTTAGTCCGAGCTACAGCCCGAACGGCTGAACAGAATTACTTGAAATTGGGCAGAGAGGTAGTCCTCAGGTCAGGGATGTGCCTTTTGCAGGTCTGGTGTAAATCTGTTCAGTAGGTCCTGAGAAAATAGCATTTAAATCAATATATATATCTGTAAGCGCGCTCCGTGCGCTTACGGTAAGCTTACCGTACGCGTACGGTGCCGTGCGCGAGCTCAATTCTGATTGGTGGTTACATGACTGTAAACATTCGAATCGGTCGAAATCAGAAAGTATCGGCCGCCATTTTCTGTCTCTCGCACTGAAAAACAAAGGTTGATAACATGAAAAGGGGGCAACGAAGAGAGTTGCAGACCCCCTAGCGTTCGTCAGGGGGTTCACGAAGGACCAAAAAGTATGAAAAATAAATTTAATAATTTTTTAAAAAAATCGCGGAGTGCGCGTACGGTAAGCTTACCGTACGCGTACGGTAAAAAAAAATAAAAAAAACAAAAAGAATTAACAATCACATTTAATATATAAATCTAAGGACCCCCAAGGGAGAAAAAAACAATGGATATTTTGTAAAAAATGACGAGATATATATATCTATAGGCGCGCTCCGAGCGCGTACCGTAAGCTTACCGTACGCGCACGCTGCCGTGCGCGAGCGCGATTCTGATTGGTTGTTAGATCTTAGTAAACATTCGAATCGGTCGAAACCAGGAAGTATCGGCCGCCATTTTGTCTCTCGCAGTCTGAGGGGGTGAAAAACAAAGGTGGATAACGTGAAAAGGGGGCAGGCTGGACAGTTCCTGACCCCCCAGCCTTGATCAGGGTGTGCCCACAGAGCGCGCACGGTGCGCGAAGCGCACCGTGTGCGCAAAAATTAAAAATAAATACATAACTTAGCATTTTAAAAAACGTACAAATTCACTGAAAAAACCATAGGTTTCACACACGTTATAGTTAGGAATTAGCATTTAAAAAACCTTGCAAATTCACTTAAAAAACCATAGGTTTCACACAAGTTATAGTTAGCTGTACATTTCACTCGTAAAAAACCAATGAAATTCCACGTTATAGTTAGATCAGGTAACTATAACTTGCGCGACCGCAATGCACAATGTGTCATTTCAGATGTCATCATTGATGTCATGAGTGATGTCACTGACCATGTCATAAGTGATGTAATATGTGACGTCATCAGCAGTTTATTGTGGGAGCGCAAGTTATAGTTACCTGATCTAACTATAACGTGGAATTTCATTGGTTTTTTACGAGTGAAATGTACAGCTAACTATAACTTGTGTGAAACCTATTGTTTTTTAAGTGAATTTGCAAGGTTTTTTAAATGCTAATTCCTAACTATAACGTGTGTGAAACCTATGGTTTTTTCAGTGAATATATATATATATATATATATATATATATATATATATATATATATATTATCTACTGGCGGTCGCCAGTAGATAGTTATAGTTAGGACCGTGTTTCCATAGGAAATCTGCAACATTCTATTTTGAATAACTTTGGCGCCGATTGACGAATCCTCGCGACATTTTCAAAATAGGTGGGGCGCTCTGCTCCGCTCCTTCCCTGAAAGTCTCGGGGGGATTCGTCAAGCGAGGGCTGAGAAAAAGGGGGGTCCTAAAACACGTTTTCCCCATGCATTTTTCCATAGGACCTTTAGTCCAAGCTACAGCCCGAACGGCTGAACAGAATTACTTGAAATTTGGCAGAGAGGTAGTCCTCAGGTCAGGGATGTGCCTTTTGCAGGTCTGGTGTAAATCTGTTCAGTATTTCCTGAGAAAATAGCATTTAAATCAATATATATATCTATAGGCGCGCTCCGAGCGCGTACCGTAAGCTTACAGTACGCGCACGCTGCCGTGCGCGAGCGCGATTCTGATTGGTTGTTAGATCTTAGTAAACATTCGAATCCGTCGAAACCAGGAAGTATCGGCCGCCATTTTGTCTCTCGCAGTCTGAGGGGGTGAAAAACAAAGGTGGATAACGTGAAAAGGGGGCAGGCTGGACAGTTCCTGACCCCCCAGCCTTGATCAGGGGGTCCCAGAAGGACCCCCAAGGGCAAAAATGTATTTTAATTTTTTTACGAAAAATCGCGGAGTGCGCGTAGCTTACGCGCACGGTAGAAACGTAAAAATTACGCGAACTACGTAACGTGCGGTACGCGCACGGTGAAAAAACTTTAAAAAAATAAATAAATACATAAATTAGCATTTAAAAAACCGTACAAATTCACTGAAAAAACCATAGGTTTCACACACGTTATAGTTAGGAATTAGCATTTAAAAAACCTTGCAAATTCACTTAAAATCCATAGGTTTCACACATGTTATAGTTAGCTGGGCATTTCACTTGTGAAAAACCAATGAAATTCCCCCGTTATAGTTAGGTCAGATAACTATAACTCGCGCGCCCGCAATCCAGTGCTCATGATGTCACATATTACATCACTCATGATATGGTCAGTGGCATTACTCATGACATCACCGATGACATCATCCTTGTGATAGAGTGGCGGTCGCGCGAGTTAAAGTTATCTGACCTAACTATAACGGGGGAATTTCATTGGTTTTTCACGAGTGAAATGCCCAGCTAACTATAACATGTGTGAAACCTATGGTTTTTTAAGTGAATATATATATGTATATATATATATATGTATATATGTATATATATGTATATATGTATTCACCACAAATGACCCAGGTTACTGAAATCCGTGTCCCATTGGCAGGTGGCGAGTAGAAATCCGAGCAGGTCACCCGGTAAATATTTCACACACAGCGTATTCTTCATAGAAGGACTCGCACTCGGAAGGAAAATCCAAAGATTTATTAATTACTCGTTACGCGTTTCGTCAGTGAAACTGACTTGATCACACGAAGTGTAGTGTAAACTGGGAGGTATTTACATGGCTGAAGAAACAAACGACAGACAAAATGTTAGCCAAGTGGTGTCTGTGACTTTGGAGGCCATTACTGAAAGTCCAAATGCGATAACAAAAGATACATTTGTATACCATAATGAATGCCTGCATGTGCGTTAACCATATTTTGATTAAACATATCGAGGTACAATGTACCATGTCATGATTAATGTAATATGTGAGGTCATAAGCAGTGTATTGCGGGGATGTAATTTATAGTTAGCTCAGCTAACTATAACTGCTGAATTTCACTGGTTTTGTACAAATGAAACCTGAGTCTAACTATAACATCTCTGTAACCTTTGCTTTCTTCAGTGAATTTGTAAGGTTTTTTTTAGTCCATTTCCTAACTACAATGTCCCTGTAACCTTTGTTTTTTTCAGTATATATATATATATATGATCCAGCGCGGACCCAATAATTTGGACAGGGACGAACGTTCAATTATTTCATTTACTTTGGTCCATACACCCAAGTCCCTGTGGAGCTGGTGTCAAGCTTACAAATTTCTTTACCACTTCATATTTAATATTTTTAATTTTAGACAGTTCATATTCTACACAATAAATCTTCTTGGTCAAATTTCCATCTTCTTGGTCGATGGACCAATTAGTTGAAAAATTGAAGGCAACAGTTACTCAAAAAATAAACGCACAAAAATAATCACAGACTCATTGTTTGCAATTTGTTAAATTTATCTCATTCAAATGCATTAGTCTTTAAAAATTACCTTATGAGATAAAATACACTCTAAACCGTCAACAAATAATCAATCACAAGATAACATAAGTTGCATGAGTGGATAGATGAAGAGACATCAGACGTGCATAAATCATATCTCGATATGAGAAAGATAGACGAAGAGACAAAAGAACATGGATTATAACTTTGAGGTATCAAAGATACCAACCCTAAGAATGAGGAAAACCACCACTCAGGCCTAGGTAACGGCAGGGGACCCCCAGACAAAGAGTCAGGGATCAAAGACTCTAAGATCAGGATGAGGATAGGTCTGGAACAGCTAGGCCTCTCTGCAAACCCGACAATCAGCAGCACACTCTTTCTCTCCTCACGCCTAATGCAGCTGCTGCATCTGCCCCCCTCGCTTCTAACCCTGCCCCTAAGTCACTTATTCTTTACACCCTTACCATACAGATTCCATCCCACTAAAGTTGCTAAAATCACCCATTCTAGCTACAGGATTGGTCAAAAAGTGAGGCGTATGATCACCCTATCATTAAGTCATACTTCTTTGACTGGCTCCATTGTCAGACTTTTCGTTCCCACATATTCAGTACATATCCCTATTCTCTCATGAGGTGAAAGTATCGACTTAAGGACAAATCTTAATACATTCATCATTTTGTGGATTTTCACATGGAGTTCACTGGAGTTGGCTGCACGTCAAGCGTCATGTCCTTCACCGTGTCATGCTCTTTCAGCTTGTTCAGCGTTTTCAGCCACACAATTACGTGGTTCATGCACGCTGCAAGTTTCACCCATAATAGTTTGGCTAACTTAACCCAAAATGGAGACTCGTCCATTTACTAAAAGAACAGAAAGCAAACATTTATTAATAATGTGGTATTGAAATCTTCACTGTTAACCACCCACCTTAATTCTAGTCCATGTTAAAAGTTATCCTAGCATAGCATAAGCAAAAGGCGGCATTAATAATTATGACAAAGCAACATACTTCATGCCTTTTTACTACATATACATGCAATGTGCCATGCAATACATTCATAACACGTTCTACACACAATATTATTACAAATTTGGTTATTTACCTATTGTTAGGATTAATTCCATGCATATTGCAAAGCAAATTCCCCATGGTGTGTAGCTGCATGTTAATACTATTTACTACTTAAAATGAGTACGTATTACAGGGTACTTGATCCAAGCGGGTTTCATTTTGGGAATCCCGGCTCCATCATACATATATATATATATATATATATACATATATATATATATATATATATATATATATATATATATATATATATATATATTCACTGAAAAAACCATAGGTTTCACACACGTTATAGTTAGGAATTAGCATTTAAAAAACCTTGCAAATTCAGTGAAAAAACCATAGGTTTCACACATGTTATAGTTAGCTGGACATTTCACTCGTAAAAAACCAATGAAATTCCCCCGTTATAGTTAGTGCAGGCAACTATAACTCACGTGACCGCAATCCTCTGCTGATAACATATGTGTCTTTATGAAAAAAAACTATTTGTAATATATGTATAGCTAAAATTTAATGGAAGAAGACATGGGCAAATAAGTGTCTAAATACAGTATTAGCATCAGCAGAGGATTGCGGTCACGTGAGTTATAGTTGCCTGCACTAACTATAACGGGGGAATTTCATTGGTTTTTTACGAGTGAAATGTCCAGCTAACTATAACATGTGTGAAGCCTATGGTTTTTTCACTGAATTTGCAAGGTTTTTTAAATGCTAATTCCTAACTATAACGTGTGTGAAACCTATGGTTTTTTCAGTGAATTTGTACGGTTTTTTAAATGCTGAGTTACTTTACGCCATTCGTGGCGTGCGCGCCCACTTAACGCAGTTCGTTCCGCGCACCGCGCACCGCGCGCCCACTTTACGCAGTTAGTGCCGTTAGTGCAGTTAGTGCCGTGGATGGGCCATGTACGCACGATGCGCTTCGCGCACCGTGCGCACATGGAGGACATATTATGCGCTTCGCTGTGAAAGGTAAGCTTTTACATTTTCTACAAATAAGATATGCCATGCACAAATGGTGCCCTTCGGGCACCATTTGCACACGGGGTGGCGCCCACTTAACGCAGTTCGTTCCGTGCGCGCACGGTGAGCTTCGCGCACCGTGCGCGCACGGTGAGCTTCGCACACCGCGCGCACACTTTACGCAGTTAGTGCCGTCGATGGGCCATGTACGCACGATGCGCTTCGCGCACCGTGCTCACATGGAGGACATATTATGCGCTTCGCTGTGAAAGGTAAGCTTTTACATTTAATACATAGACTGCTTATGCCATGCACAAATTTGCACACGGGGTGGGGAGAGTGGGGATAATATATATTTATTTTTTTTATTTTTTTTACCGTACGCGTACGGTAAGCGTAATCGGCGATTTTTCGAAAAATAAAAAAAAAGTATTTTTGCACATGGGGGAACTGTGGGGACCCAGTATTCAAGGCTAGGTGGTAAGGAGCTGTCTAAACAGTCCCGTTTCATGTTTTTTGCCTTTGTTTTTCCTCATCCCTTAAGAGTGCGAGAGAGAAAACGGCGGCCGCCGCTTCCTGGTTTCGAACGATTCGAATGTTTACTAAGATATAACAGCCAATCAGAATCGCGCTCTCGCGCACGTCACCGTACGCGTACGGTAAGCTTACCGTAAGCGCACCGTAAGCTGGCTCAGATATATATATTGATTTAAAGGCTATTTTCTCAGAATCTACTGAACAGATTTACACCAAACCTACAAAAGGCACTTCCTTGAACTGTAGACTACCTCTCTGCCAAATTTCAAGGAACTCTCTTCAGCCGTTCGGGCTGTAGCTGTGTCTAAAGGTCCTATGGAAAAATGCATGGGAAAAACGCGTTTTGGGACCCCCCTTTTATCTCAGCCCCCGCTTGATGAATCCCCCCGAGACTTTCAGGGTAGGAGCGGAGCGTAGCGCCCCATTAGTTTTGAAAATTTCGCGAGGATTCGTTGACCGGCGCCAAAGTTATTCAAAATAGAATGTTGCGGTTCTCCTATGGAAACAGGGTCCTAACTATAACTACCTACTGGCGACCGCCAGTAGGTATATATATATATATATATATATATATATATATATATATATATATATATATATATATATTATCTACTGGCGGTCGCCAGTAGATAGTTATAGTTAGGACCGTGTTTCCATAGGAAATCCGCAACATTCTATTTGGAATAACTTTGGCGCCGGTTGACGAATCCTTGCGAATTTTTCAAAACTAATGGGGCGCTCCGCTCCGCTCCTACCCTGAAAGTCTCGGGGGGATTCGTCAAGCGGGGGCTGAGAAAAAAGGGGGGTCCCAAAACGCGTTTTCCCCATGCATTTTCCCATAGGACCTTTAGTCCGAGCTACAGCCCGAACGGCTGAACAGAATTACTTGAAATTGGGCAGAGAGGTAGTCCTCAGGTCAGGGATGTGCCTTTTGCAGGTCTGGTGTAAATCTGTTCAGTAGGTCCTGAGAAAATAGCATTTAAATCAATATATATATCTGTAAGCGCGCTCCGTGCGCTTACGGTAAGCTTACCGTACGCGTACGGTGCCGTGCGCGAGCTCAATTCTGATTGGTGGTTACATGACTGTAAACATTCGAATCGGTCGAAATCAGAAAGTATCGGCCGCCATTTTCTGTCTCTCGCACTGAAAAACAAAGGTTGATAACATGAAAAGGGGGCAACGAAGAGAGTTGCAGACCCCCTAGCGTTCGTCAGGGGGTTCACGAAGGACCAAAAAGTATGAAAAATAAATTTTATAATTTTTAAAAAAAATCGCGGAGTGCGCGTACGGTAAGCTTACCGTACGCGTACGGTAAAAAAAAATAAAAAAAACAAAAAGAATTAACAATCACATTCAATATATAAATCTAAGGACCCCCAAGGGAGAAAAAAACAATGGATATTTTGTAAAAAATGACGAGACGTGCACGGTACGAAATGCGCAACGTGGGCACTCGGTGCGCCACAGAGCGCGCACGGTGCGCGAAGCGCACTGTGTGCGCAAAAATTAAAAATAAATACATAACTTAGCATTTAAAAAAACGTACAAATTCACTGAAAAAACCATAGGTTTCACACAAGTTATAGTTAGGAATTAGCATTTAAAAAACCTTGCAAATTCACTTAAAAAACCATAGGTTTCACACAAGTTATAGTTAGCTGTACATTTCACTCGTAAAAAACCAATGAAATTCCACGTTATAGTTAGATCAGGTAACTATAACTTGCGCGACCGCAATGCACAATGTGTCATTTCAGATGTCATCATTGATGTCATGAGTGATGTCACTGACCATGTCATAAGTGATGTAATATGTCACGTCATCAGCAGTTTATTGTGGGCGTGCAAGTTATAGTTACCTGATCTAACTATAACGTGGAATTTCATTGGTTTTTTACAAGTGAAATTTACAGCTAACTATAACTTGTGTGAAACCTATGGTTTTTTCAGTGAATTTGCAAGGTTTTTTAAATGCTAATTCCTAACTATAACGTGTGTGAAACCTATGATTTTTTCAGTGAATATATATATATATATATATATATATATATTATCTACTGGCGGTCGCCAGTAGATAGTTATAGTTAGGACCGTGTTTCCATAGGAAATCTGCAACATTCTATTTTGAATAACTTTGGCGCCGATTGACGAATCCTCGCGAAATTTTCAAAATAGGTGGGGCGCTCCGCTCCGCTCCTTCCCTGAAAGTCTCGGGGGGATTCGTCAAACGAGGGCTGAGAAAAAGGGGGGTCCCAAAACGCGTTTTCCCCATGCATTTTTCCATAGGACCTTTAGTCCAAGCTGCAGCCCGAACGGCTGAACAGAATTACTTGAAATTTGGCAGAGAGGTAGTCCTCAGGTCAGGGATGTGCCTTTTGCAGGTCTGGTGTAAATCTGTTCAGTATTTCCTGAGAAAATAGCATTTAAATCAATATATATATCTATAGGCGCGCTCCGAGCGCGTACCGTAATTTTACCGTACGCGCACGCTGCCGTGCGCGAGCGCGATTCTGATTGGTTGTTAGATCTTAGTAAACATTCGAATCGGTCGAAACCAGGAAGTATCGGCCGCCATTTTGTCTCTCGCAGTCTGAGGGGGTGAAAAACAAAGGTGGATAACGTGAAAAGGGGGCAGGCTGGACAGTTCCTGACCCCCCAGCCTTGATAAGGGTGTGCCCAGAAGGACCGCAAAAATTAAAAATAAATACATAACTTAGCATTTTAAAAAACGTACAAATTCACTGAAAAAACCATAGGTTTCACACACGTTATAGTTAGGAATTAGCATTTAAAAAACCTTGCAAATTCACTTAAAAAACCATAGGTTTCACACAAGTTATAGTTAGCTGTACATTTCACTCGTAAAAAACCAATGAAATTCCACGTTATAGTTAGATCAGGTAACTATAACTTGCGCGACCGCAATGCACAATGTGTCATTTCAGATGTCATCATTGATGTCATGAGTGATGTCACTGACCATGTCATAAGTGATGTAATATGTGACGTCATCAGCAGTTTATTGTGTGCGCGCAAGTTATAGTTACCTGATCTAACTATAACGTGGAATTTCATTGGTTTTTTACGAGTGAAATGTACACCTAACTATAACTTGTGTGAAACCTATTGTTTTTTAAGTGAATTTGCAAGGTTTTTTAAATGCTAATTCCTAACTATAACGTGTGTGAAACCTATGGTTTTTTCAGTGAATATATATATATATATATATATATATATATATATATATATATATATATATTATCTACTGGCGGTCGCCAGTAGATAGTTATAGTTAGGACCGTGTTTCCATAGGAAATCTGCAACATTCTATTTTGAATAACTTTGGCGCCGATTGACGAATCCTCGCGACATTTTCAAAATAGGTGGGGCGCTCTGCTCCGCTCCTTCCCTGAAAGTCTCGGGGGGATTCGTCAAGCGAGGGCTGAGAAAAAGGGGGGGTCCTAAAACACGTTTTCCCCATGCATTTTTCCATAGGACCTTTAGTCCAAGCTGCAGCCCGAACGGCTGAACAGAATTACTTGAAATTTGGCAGAGAGGTAGTCCTCAGGTCAGGGATGTGCCTTTTGCAGGTCTGGTGTAAATCTGTTCAGTATTTCCTGAGAAAATAGCATTTAAATCAATATATATATCTATAGGCGCGCTCCGAGCGCGTACCGTAAGCTTACAGTACGCGCACGCTGCCGTGCGCGAGCGCGATTCTGATTGGTTGTTAGATCTTAGTAAACATTCGAATCGGTCGAAACCAGGAAGTATCGGCCGCCATTTTGTCTCTCGCAGTCTGAGGGGGTGAAAAACAAAGGTGGATAACGTGAAAAGGGGGCAGGCTGGACAGTTCCTGACCCCCCCAGCCTTGATCAGGGGGTCCCAGAAGGACCCCCAAGGGCAAAAATGTATTTTAATTTTTTTACGAAAAATCGCGGAGTGCGCGTAGCTTACGCGCACGGTAGAAACGTAAAAATTCCGCGAACTACGTAACGTGCGGTACGCGCACGGTGAAAAAACTTTAAAAAAATAAATAAATACATAAATTAGCATTTAAAAAACCGTACAAATTCACTGAAAAAACCATAGGTTTCACACACGTTATAGTTAGGAACTAGCATTTAAAAAACCTTGCAAATTCACTTAAAATCCATAGGTTTCACACATGTTATAGTTAGCTGGGCATTTCACTTGTGAAAAACCAATGAAATTCCCCCGTTATAGTTAGGTCAGATAACTATAACTCGCGCGCCCGCAATCCAGTGCTCATGATGTCACATATTACATCACTCATGACATGGTCAGTGGCATTACTCATGACATCACCGATGACATCATCCTTGTGATAGAGTGGCGGTCGCGCGAGTTAAAGTTATCTGACCTAACTATAACGGGGGAATTTCATTGGTTTTTCACGAGTGAAATGCCCAGCTAACTATAACATGTGTGAAACCTATGGTTTTTTAAGTGAATATATATATGTATATATATATATATGTATATATGTATATATATGTATATATGTATTCACCACAAATGACCCAGGTTACTGAAATCCGTGTCCCATTGGCAGGTGGCGAGCAAAAATCCGAGCAGGTCACCCGGTAAATATTTCACACACAGCGTATTCTTCATAGAAGGACTCGCACTCGGAAGGAAAATCCAAAGATTTATTAATTACTCGTTACGCGTTTCGTCAGTGAAACTGACTTGATCACACGAAGTGTAGTGTAAACTGGGAGGTATTTACATGGCTGAAGAAACAAACGACAGACAAAATGTTAGCCAAGTGGTGTCTGTGACTTTGGAGGCCATTACTGAAAGTCCAAATGCGATAACAAAAGATACATTTGTATACCATAATGAATGCCTGCATGTGCGTTAACCATATTTTGATTAAACATATCGAGGTACAATGTAGTTGATTACACGTATAGTGTGTCGTCGCTGTCATTGTGGCTGTAAATAGCTAATAATTAGACATAAAGAATCGGCATGGTGCTAACTAATGTGAACAGACAATACTGTTGTGATACATACATTAATAACACCACTAGTAACAGACAGTAGCGCAATTGAACAATGCACAGTGACAATATATATATGTATACAAATATAAATATAAATGGAATCGGCATAGTGCCCTCTTTGTTCATGGTTTCCACCTATTAAACTTGTTGTAAGAGAGAGTCAATAGTATATCGCAGTTACATAAAGATAAGGACATACATAATTAAATCCAAATGCCTCCAGAGTCAAATGAAAAACTTTAAAATCAACAGCACAATGCAGCCTCCTAATTACAATCCAATAGTGCCCAAAATTATACTAGATTCAAGTATAAAAATAATAAAGAAAAGGATATATTTTCTTATCTGTGCCCACAGAGCCGGGAAGAAAAGGGTAGGGTAACCGATACGGATAAATGATCCACTGAAGTGGCGACCCTTCCTTTCCTCCTGTGCAAAAAAGAGAGAAAAGAAGAGAAAGTTATATAATAAATATCATAAAGAAACATGATTTAAAATTGCACACAGTAATACTATTGCATCATAGTACCTACTATTGGCTAAAATTTGAACATACTTAAACAACCAGCATCAGGACATATATAACCAGATAAGTAGTATTACAGATAAGGTTAGGCAGAACGTATACAGAAGGCGGGGATAAAGCAAGGATCAGTCATCATGTAGGTTTACACTAAGTTCTTCATCTAAGTTGTGGCCTTTGGGGAACTTGGTCTCAAGTACAATTATCCATTTGGACTCACGTTTACGGAGTAGTAAAGTTCTATTTCCACCTCTTGGGCCAAGATGGACTTGTTCGAGGACAAAGTAGCTCAACATAGAACTGTTGGATAGATGGAAAAGGTCAAAATGTCTTGCAATAGGATAATTACTGTCTTTCTTATTAATAGCATGCATGTGTTCTAACACTCTTTTCTTTGCCATACACGTGGTGCTGCCAACAAACCATAGTTTGCATGGGCACATCGATACATATACACAGAAAGATGTACTGCAGGTTAAAAATTGGTTGATCGTTTTTGGTAAAGTATGCCCCGGAATAGTCACAGTTTTAGTCATGTAGCTATTGCGGCAAGCTTTACAATGGCCACAGGGGTAGAAACCCTTGAGGTTATGTTCACTTATGGCTGATCTAGATGTGATATCATTATGAACCAAAAGATCTCTTAAACTGCGGCCTTTCCTATAAGTTATTCTGGGTCTGGTTTCAAAAGTATGACCAATAATAGGATCGCTTTTCAATATATTCCAATTCTTAGTCAGTATTTTCTGTATTTGTCCAGAGTTGCCACTGAAAGTGAGTATAACTCTGTTACTGCCCTCTGAAATGTTGTCAGTGGTATCAGTATCAGTTGATAGTGTTTGGGCATGGTCGATTGAATTGACCTTAGTGATGGCTTTTTGGAGGACCCACTTAGGATAACCCCTATCACTGAATCTCTTAATCATAACTTCCTTCTCAAGTTGAAATGCACTGTTGGTACTACAGTTTCTTCTAGCTCTCAGCAGTTCCCCATAGGGGATGCTCCATTTAAGGGGCTCTGGGTGGCTGCTGAGAGCATGAAGGAGTGTGTTACCTGCTGTAGTTTTGCGAAACAAACTAGTTAGAAGTTTGTCCAGTTGAGGTTTGATCAATAGGTCCAGGAATTCGATTGAATCTTTACTCATGTTACTAGTGAGGGTAATGTTGCGATCATTAACGTTGAGTTTCTCTATAAAATCGGTTGCCATTTGTTCGGTGTCTGTCCAGATCACAAAGAGATCGTCTATGTATCGCAACCAAATTTTGACTTTGCTGAAAAAAGGGAGGAGTGTACTGTCTTTTCTAATGTCCTCTTCCCATTTGCCCATGAAAAGGTTGGCAAAGCTTGGGGCAAAACAAGTCCCCATCGCTGTACCTAGGGTTTGTTTATAGATGGTACCATCAAACATGAAAATATTGTTGGTAAGGCATAGGTGCATCATTTCCAACACCATGTTCTAGAAATTCTATTGTTTTTTTACTGAGATAATGTTTACATGCTTGTATACCCTGTGTATGATCTATAATGGTGTACAAGGAATTGACATCGAGTGTAAACATGAGATCAGTAGATTCCCATTTGATATTATTCAATTTGATTAAAAAATCTTTACTGTCTTTGACATACGAGGGGAGTTCTGTAACAAATTCATGAAGAAAGTGATCAACATATTTCGATACATTTTCCAATGTGCTCCCAATAGATGACACAATCGGTCTCCCTGGTGGTATACTCGTGTTCTTATGAACTTTGGGTAGAAGGTACAAGATTGATAATTTTGGATAATCACATTTCAAGTAACAATATTTCTCCCATGTAATGTAACCTTTTTCTTCCCAAAATTTAAGTTTCGCCCAGGTATCGAAAATACTGGCATTATACATGTCAATGTTGGTCTGCATGTAAAATTTGGTATCATTTAATTGCCTGTAAGCTTCCTCCATATACATGTGTTTAGCCCACAAGACAATATTGCCCCCCTTGTCAGCGGGGCGTACTACAATGTTAGGATCATCAGCCAATGATTTTAAAAATTCTTTCTGTTCAATAGATAAATTGAACTGCATGTTCTTGTTTTTATTGGTCTGATGTTTAAGTTTAAGTAGAGATTGTGTAACCATCTCTTGAAATGTATCTATATTGTCATGCGGAAGGTTGGGGTAAAAAATGGACCGGGGTTTAAATTTAGTGGACGCTGCCGAGTCGGTAGGAATATCCAATTCCACTGTCTCACTGGAAATGGTGTCCTGCAGACCATTGTCCATAGCTAGAACATGCATGTCTCGTAAAATATCTGCATCATCAATATTAAGATTTTGAAAAGGACGGCTATCACCTTCATTTGTAGAGAGCTGATTGTCATAGTCACGTTTGTACAGAAAATGCAATTTTTTCAGTTTGGCTTTTCTAATGAATCTGTATAAATCAATGCGTGTATCAGCATAATTAAAGATTTCAGTAGGGCAGAAGGTCAGACCTAGACACAAAGTACTTTTCTCAGTGAATTTCAATTGTTTATCACTTAAATTAATGATAGTTTTGTTTACCATGTCCGGATCCATTATTTCCTGTTTCTTGGGCCACGTGTCTTGTTTCCCATGGGCTCCTTTATGTTTGTTTGATTCCCTTTGTTTTCTTCTTTTGCGTCTTTGTTTACTCCTCCCCTCCCTCTTCCTCTTCCACGGCCTCTGCCTCGCGGTGTTCTTCCCCTTCTCGGCGGTGACTGTGTATTTGATCTCGGTACTTGTCGGCCTTTGCTCAAGACCCTGAACTCGTCCAAAAAAGTTGCCGTTCTTGTTGAGGTTGGTCTTTCTAATGATGAGCTAGCAGTAGAAACTGAGATCTCAGTATCTGATCCGTTAGCTTCTGGAACTGGAGGGTTAACTTCTTTCTCCAATGATTGTGTTACTTCAAGAGTAGGTGGTAAGTCATTATACAGATGGTCATATTTATGACTGTATGTAAGTATCCGGCCGGATTCATAATCCACACAGTCTCTATGGAGTTTTCTTTGTTTTTGATTTTTTATGTCTTCCTCATGTTGTTGTAATTTGGGTTTTAGATCTGCCATTAATTTTTGGATCACATCTTGTTCATTACATTTGGATAAATCCGCTTCAATTGTACTTATTTCAGATAGGATCAATTCTCTATCTTCCCATGCATACTTAATAAGAATGTTCAGCATGTTTCTAGAACTGTTGGCTGAGTTTTCTTGCCAATCCTGCAGCATGCGTGGATTCTGTGATTCATATGAAGGCATGATGTAAATTCTCAGACCTCTGGGGACCATTTGTTTCTCCACGTAGTCCTGTAGAGAAATGGCTTCCCACCATTTTGCAGTTTCTGATTTTTTTAGTTTTCTAGACGTTTGAGTTTCACATTCAATGAAGTGTCGATCTGTTGGACTGGTTTATGAGAGCTGGTTCCCACACCAGGTGTACGTGCTAGCAGTGTGACTGCTGCCGCACGTCGTTCCGCTTCAGTGTCCATGCTGGTATTAACAAGGTTAGTGAGTTGATTGCACACTTGAACCAAGTGGCCATGCGTAAGTTTATTTAAATGAAAGGCACTTGTGTTTGGTAATATAGTTGTCGTTTTTCCTTCCCCTCCTCTAAGTTGGAGGTTCCTGCTGCCGCAAAACTGAAGATAAAGTATCAGAGTAGCTCAGAGAAATTACGTGGTTCACACGCCACTTTGCGCCATGTCATTCTCTACATAACACTGCAGATGCTTCGTGTTATCTAAGAATACGCATATAATTGCAGTGTCAGCATGAGACATCCGATGTAGCGCAAATACGTGGTACAGCCTGGATGATTGTCGGGGAAAAACTGTGTCTCCTAAAGCAATATGCGTGGTAGGGGCAGGGTGCGCTTGCTCCCAAACGGTATCCAACCCCCCACCAAACACACGCTCCCCGTCTGGGAAAAAGAGACACTTACCTCCCGGGGGCTGTGGAGAAGCACATAGTCTTCGGCTAAACACACACTGTAGCTGTTCACGGGCTCGAAGCGGCCGGCCATTGGATTTCTCCGTAGTATTCACCACAAATGACCCAGGTTACTGAAATCCGTGTCCCATTGCCAGGTGGCGAGCAAAAAACCGAGCAGGTCTCCCGGTAAATATTTCACACACAGCGTCTTCTTCATAGAAGGACTCGCACTCGGAAGGAAAAACCAAAGATTTATTAATTACTCGTTACGCGTTTCGTCAGTGAAACTGACTTGATCACACGAAGTGTAGTGAAAACCGGGAGGTATTTACATGGCTGAAGAAACAAACGACAGACAAAATGTTAGCCAAGTGGTGTCTGTGACTTTGGAGGCCATTACTGAAAGTCCAAATGCGATAACAAAAGATACATTTGTGTACCATAATGAATGCCTGCATGTGCGTTAACCATATTTTGATTAAACATATCGAGGTACAATGTAGTTGATTACACGTATAGTGTGTCGTCGCTGTCATTGTGGCTGTAAATAGCTAATAATTAGACATAAAGAATCGGCATGGTGCTAACTAATGTGAACAGACAATACTGTTGTGATACATACATTAATAACGCCACTAGTAACAGACAGTAGCGCAATTGAACAATGCGCAGTGACAATATATATACGTATACAAATATAAATATATGTATATATGTATATGTATATATGTATATATATATATATATATATATATATATTCACTGAAAAAACCATAGGTTTCACACATGTTATAGTTAGCTGGACATTTTACTGATAAAAAACCAATGAAATTCCCCCGTTATAGTTAGTGCAGGCAACTATTGCTCACGCGACCGCAATCCTCTGCTGATGCTAATACTGTATTTAGACACTTATTTGCCCATGTCTTCTTCCATTACATTTTAGCTATACATATATTACAAATATTTTTTTTTCATAAAGACACATATGTCATCAGCAGAGGATTGCGGTCGCGTGAGTTATAGTTGCCTGCACTAACTATAACGGGGGAATTTCATTGGTTTTTTATCAGTAAAATGTCCAGCTAACTATAACATGTGTGAAACCTATGGTTTTTTCAGTGAATTTGCAAGGTTTTTTAAATGCTAATTCCTAACTATAACGTGTGTGAAACCTATGTTTTTTTCAGTGAATTTGTACGGTTTTTTAAATGCTAAGTTACTTTACGCCATTCGTGGCGTGCGCGCCCACTTAACGCAGTTCGTTCTGTGCGCGCACGGTGCGCTTCGCGCACTGTGCGCGAACAGTGAGCACGCGGTGCGCTTTGCGCACCGCGCGCCCACTTTACGCAGTTAGTGCCGTGCACGCACGGTGGGCACGCGGTGCGCTACGTGCACCGCGTGCCCACGTTACGCTGGATGGGCCATGTACGCACGATGCGCTTCGCGCACCGTGCGCACATGGAGGACATATTATGCGCTTCGTTGTGAAAGGAAATCTTTTACATTTTCTAAGTTTATTTAATGTTTATAGGCCATGCACAAATGGCCTATCGGGCACCATTTGCACACGGGGTGGAGAGAGTGTGGATAATTTTTTTTTTTTTTAATTAATTTTACCGTACGCGTACGGTAAGCGTAATCTGTGATTTTTCGAAAAAAATTAAAATTGATTTTTTGGTCTTGGAGGTTCTTTGAGGACACCATCATCAAGGCTAGGTGGTTAGTAGCTGTCTAAACAGCCCCTTTACATGTTTTTTGTCTTTGTTATTCGTCCACCCCTCTGAGTGCGAGAGAGAAAATGGCGGACGCAGCTTCCGGGTTTCGACCGATTCGAATGTTCACTAAGATCTAACAGCCAATCAGAATCGCGCTCGCGCACGGCACCGTACGCGTACGGTAAGCTTACGGTAAGCGCACGGAGCGCTGCCACAGATATATATATTGATTTAAATGCAATTTTCTCAGGATCTACTGAACAGATTTACACCAAACCTACAAAAGGCACTTCCTTGACCTGTAGACTACCTGTCTGCCAAATTTCAAGTAAGTCTGTTCAGCCGTTCGGGCTGTAGCTGTGTCTAAAGGTCCTATGGAAAAATGCATGGGAAAAACGCGTTTTGGGACCCCCTTTTTTCTCAGCCCCCGCTTGACGAATCCCCCCGAGACTTTCAGGGTAGGAGCGGAGCGTAGCGCCCCACCTATTTTGACAATTTCGCGAGGATTCGTCGACCGGCGCCAAAGTTATTCCAAATAGAATGTTGCGGTTTGCCTATGGAAAGAGGGTCCTAACTATAACTATCTACTGGCGACCGCCAGTAGATAATAAATAATATATAGTTATAGATATATAGATATATCCATGCCATGTTGGTCCCAATACGGACGAAAATGCGCTCAAAATGTCGGAGGTGCATTTTCTTCCCCGGCACGACCACGCTGATAATCTTTCCAAACACTGGTGCCGTAGCACAAGAAAAAAGTGAACGCACTCATGGCAGGTTTCTCTTGCTTGCATTTTATTGTGAGTGCAATAAACCCAACGTGTTTGGGTCTCTTCATGGGCCTTGATCACGGTTATTTCCTAACAAACTGTTGTGTAGTTCCTTAAGGACAGACTGGGGCATACAAGACCTGCCCATGTTCAGAAGAACATAAATCTACCTCCAGGACACCATCCCTGTGGGAGCTGTTCAGTGTGCGAACTGACGGAGAAAACAACTGAGATCACACTAGGTAGTGGGAGGACCTGGTTTCTCCGTCAGTTTACCAACTGTAATACGTGCCATGTAATCTACAGATTGACATGTCCCTGTGGACTACATTACATTGGTCTTACCTCTAGAAAGGTCAAGGTACGCATTCAGGAACATCTGAGCACTATTAGGGCTGGTAAGCTCACCACTCGATTAGTCCAACACTACAAAGACCAGCAACATCAATTTAGATCTTTAAAGTGGGTTGTCCTGGAGAAAGTCTGGGGCGATATGGGTGATATTGATAAGAGACTAGCCGTGAAGGAGGCCCGTTGGATTTTCACTGAGAAGGGTGACACCATTGGTCTCAATGACCAAATCGAGTGGAATAAAGTAAGCAGATAGGTGGTTATTGATAAGCTGAGTACTTCATCATATTATTAATATACTACCTCCACTCACCCCTGATGAACCGTTCAAAACATCTTATACATAGTATAACCCTGGTAAAGTGGTTCCGCATGTTCCGCAACAATTTGTTTGAGGTTTTCCTGCTCCCCGGGGTGCACATCAGGTGACATACAGGCCATTGGTTTAGTTTATCCCTGGCGCTATTGGTTTGGGCGCTGTATGAAATATGTTTATGGTGCACATATGCGCTCCATGATGCATTCTGGAGGCTGGTTAATATCTATCCCTACCGTTATTAATCGCGGACTGACTCCCCTGTTATTACACATGATATCGATCTCTGGTAAGATGGCTGCTATACGGGTCCTTGTGCTGTAGAAATTTGCCTGCATACCGGTTTGGATTACGATCACGTCCGCCACTTATGGGGTCTCACCCTACTTGATGCGGGCTTATGTTTTTAAACAAGATGGCATAATCACCCACTACTCTGTAGTCAGAGTAGTTCTTTCCAGCTGAGGTCTTAATGGTTTTAAATCGGGGTCCTTGACCACTCCAAAATGGCTGCGGCATTCTCCAGTATTGACTGATACAACCTTACGACTCGCGTAGTCTCGCGAGATGATGCCATAGCTACTCGTTGAAATTGAACACAGTCGCGCGTTGAGTTGCTCCAGTGCTGAGGTACCGCCTGGTTGTACAAGGGACAGGGTAAGCCGGGGGCGGATGAGCTACTGAAAAACGCCGTTTTCATTTCTGGGTGTTGCGTGACTGTTGCGGTACGAATAGACCAGGGTTTTACTTTTTTCACATTATTGAATTTTGGTATGAACAAGACGGATGTGACTGTTGAAGTCAGCTGAGCTGTGAAAACGATATCGGTACTGGGTTGTGTTGATGTGATACATCAGATTTCAAAGGGTTAGTGTGTTGTAATGACCAATGACGGAGTAGAACTTCCAAACAAGCGAGGTGATTGATCATTTGTGTATTGAGGAAGAGTAAATACACAATGTGTTTTCTAGATTAAGTCAGGTATAGACGGTCTATACTTGTTTCCACAGGTGCAGGCACCAACGACGGTCGTGCTTTGCCGAGCAGGAAGGCGATAGTTAAAAATTTAGTACGCCCCTGCGACTGGTTGGTGGCTGGTATGTGGGCCCATAGCTCCAACTAGGTAATGAACTAAATGTTGTCACCATCACCATCCTTGGGTTGGTCAGTGAACTCATCCCTCTCCGTACTGATTATGCTGTATGTTTGTTTGTTTGTGTTTGTCAGTCCTTTTAAAGGTGTGTGTCCAGAGAAGGTGATTCTTGACCCCTTCTTGCCCTGATGAATTTGCCACAAATTTTACTGGCAATGAAACATGTTGGCCGTCATTATTAAGGTATGCAACATGCTGTGGTTTTAAACAGGGTGATAGACTCCTAACCAGAATAAAACAATCATTTGTGAGTCTATACACCTTCACTATTTTTATTTGTCGTTGTCTGCACAATTTATCTGTTTTTGTGTTTTTCACACTACACTGTCTTGTGTTTTGTGTTTTTCCACTGGACACTGCACACTTTTTTCTTGAGAGAGAGTGACCGATGATGAAATAAACGTGGGCAAGCTGGTGAGAACCAACCAGTAGCTCCTCTGGTGGTGCGCACGTGAGGTACTCTCTCTCTCTCTACATATTTTTTCACCTCGTTATTATTGAGGGTCTTTGTAGAGTGTATCCGTTTGTGGACTGACTGCACATTCTCCTTTTCTCACTTTTCTATCCATTTTAATTGTTAAATTTTTAGCATTCTGGATGGGCTGTCTCCAGACATTATAAATGAGTATTGGAGGTCTGTGATAAAGTACACTTCCTCCTACCTAGTCCAGAGTAACAAGGAAGTTTTTGCTACAGTGTGCCAGTACTTTTTTGTTGAAACTATTGTTGATTGGAGGGCGTTCTGGCACGTTTTCCCTCTCTAGCTCCTTTTGTGATTGAATAGTTCCTAAAGTACCCATGCAGGACCTGCGCGTTTGGATAACATGGGATTGGTAGCAGACTGATTCCGTACACCCCACAGAGAAATGTTAGCCTGTTTGCATATAAGCTAGCTCACAGTGCCACTAGTGTCTCCTCTTATCGGGGAGAGATTTGTTTCTGGCAGCCTTAGAACATGACAACCCTGATCCCTCAAGATTGTGGAAACAATGTACTACTTTTTGCTCAGTCACTCCTTCTCATTAATTTATCTCAGAGATACACAGAATAAACAGTCTGGGCGTTTCAATAAATGTTCATCGAACAATTTTTATTCTTGTATGAAATATATGAGCTGCAACAACCATTAGGCAGTAGCAGAGATATATGATTAGCAGTACTGTGAATATAAAAGGATAGTACCATTTAGCAATAAGTATGAATAAATACATGGATATAAAATGCATGATAAAAGTGTGCATACTCCTACGATGCCTATCAAGATGTACCTAAGTGTACCTAGCATGTGAGTAGGTGTGGAGCCAAGAATCCCTCTAGGATTTAGTCAAACCCTATTACCTGAAGTGTGAGAAATGTCGGAGCCCTTCTTGGTCTTGAGTTGGACACCCCGCAAGGGATGTTCAGACCACTGTCAGCTGGAGCGTCTGAATGCAGGAGCCTCAGTGTCTCTAGTCAGTGTATAGGCCTGGAAGTCTCGGTTCCCTCTAATTCCTGCTAGCAAGAGGTGCTGTATTTATACAGAAAAGTTTTTAGAGTCCCTTTGTCCCTTGTTCTTGTGTTAGCCATTGTTGGGTATGAGGATGACATATGTGATGAACCTTGTGCGTAGATATTAGGAAGGTGGTGTATAGCCCCTGCCTGGTTTCCAAGTAGCCTTATGAATATTCATTCATACTGTGTCAATCTAAAGATGAAGTCAAAGAACACTATTGTTCAGGGAAACCCTCCTTCTGCACCAAGGTCTAGAACTAGGTAAAAGGTTCAGTCCATAAAAGGCATTCAATCCTTAAAAGGCTTGTCACTGTTTAATGTAGGGGAGGTGATGTAGGTGGAAGGATATGATGTTCCCTGGGCCTTTATTAGGGTACCTATATGAAACATAACAAAACCTGTGTAGCATTATTTCTCTTGTCAGATGACATCAATTCCCATTTTGCAATGCATCATGGTTCCTGTAGTTTGTAACCGCCAGGGAAAATAATTTATTAAAGTAACCATGTGCCTTAGTGCAAATTATGCTACAAAGTGCAAACAATAATTTTGCAAATGTGCTATTGTGAATAAATAAAAGGGGTCAAAACGTTTATAATTAAAATTTAGCGGAGGCATTGGCGCAGTTGTTATTGTTATGCAAGTCCCATTGTTTTTGTGAACAATCATCTCCATGATTTTCAATTTTGTGCAAATCGCATTGTTTTTATACATTTTTCCTCTTTGTTTCTAATTTCTTGTTCTTCTCTCTGTTTGATCCATCTACTCTGCCCTCCAGTGGGCTATGTTCTTATAACACTTTGGTGCCTCTGCGCCTAGTTTCTTGGTTGTTATTCTTCCTTTTTCCAATGTCTTATCTTTATTCATTTCAATTTGCACTTAAAGTGTCAACCTTATGATTGGTTTTTATTTTTGTGTTATTAATATTGTCTCATTCCTCTGCATTTTGCCCTTTGGTGATAATTTTCTCAGTTTTGAGACACCAATCTTAACTTAATTCAATCAGTTCAGAATATTATCTCTTTATTTCAGTTTTTCATTTCATTTTCTAATGAACAGTACAGCATCCAAGTTGGCTAATTTGTCTCTCATGTTTGTTCTTCTTTAGTTTTTGTTCTTACTTGTATTATTATAGATGTACATAAAGTACTATAACATCCTGTAAACTTTGTTTTTTTCAGTGAATTTCTAAGTTTAAAAAAATCTATTTCCTAACTATAACATCCCTGTAACCTTTTTTTTTTCAGTGCATTTCTACATTTTTAAAAACTTTTAAATCCTAAATGTAACCTGTCACCTTTGAGAGAGGTTGTGTGAGTGGCTGTGTGGGTCTGTGAGGGGGTATGTGAGTGGGTATGTGAGTGGGTATGTGATGGGGTGACTCTGTATGAGTCTGTGAATGGGTGTGTGAGTATCACTGTCAGTGTGTGAGTGCCTGTGTGTGTCTGTGAGTGGGTCTATGAGTGTCTCTGTATGCCTGTGAGTGGTGCTATGCATTTTGGGCATTTGCATACTTAGGGTACTTAAAAGGGAGAAACCACTCATCACAGGCACTACACATAAGATTGTGCTCCAATAGATCAATGATGAATTACCCTCCGATAAGAATTTAATTTCGTTTTTCAACTTGGAATACAAGAGGAAGCGCACTTGCTTTCCCCTCATCAAGCCCAATAAGTTAGGATCATTTGTGCTTTGCTGAGGTGGAGCTTCAACTGGGGTACCTGCCAGGTTTATATTTGTTAGTGCTTCCCTTTGAGGTTTAATTTCTGTAAAATCAGCACCAGGGCCAGAATCAAACCTCATTTTTTCCAACAAGAGTCGCCAGTTTTGTGGAAAATGTCTACCCAACTGGAGCATTTTCATTTGGTTAATTAGTGAGTTCTACCTCGTTGGGTAAATGTCTCATGCATATTCTACACTACGGATGCGTAAAGGACCATGAGGTGTGCACGTAATTTCAGCAATGAGATTGTTCCTCGAGCGTCTTCATCCACAAATCTGCAATAACGTGAATCCTCATCAAAAGAGATGACAAGAGCACAAACAAGGGAATCACCACCAAATAGGGGTACTTCCCCTTACCTAAATGATGCAAGTGCTTCTTTGTTTGTTGGAGATGTCCTCATATTCCTCTGTAGTATCAATAACATGTCACCGAAATCAGCGGGCAATGCGCTTGAGGGCCTTATGTTAAGCTGTCCATCAACTTAGAAAAATGCAGTAAGACCTATGCAGATTACTAAGGAAAACGGGGCATGGCCAAATGGGCAGAGCTTGCAGATGATTTTGAGCATTAGGGAACTCAGCATAATTAAAAGGGAGACTCATGGACTCTGTTCTTACCAGAAGACAACGAGAAAGAAATCACTCATCACAGTCACCCCAGATCAGATCGCGCTCCAATAGATCTCTTCCTCTCGGACCCTACACCAACCACCTGCTGAGTCCCCCAGGGATCCTCCTCTCAGCCCCACGCTGTTCAACGTCTACATGGCTCCGCTTGCCCCCATCGTCAGAACCCACGGACTCAACATTGTTTCATACACAGACGACACCCAACTCATCCTCTCCCTATCCTACGAACCCAACGCAGCCAAACACAACTTTCAAGGAGGCATGGAAGCAGTCGCCAAATGGATACAACTCAACACAGACAAAACAGAAGTACTCATCATGGGCCCAAACCCCATGCCTGGAATGACACCTGGTGGCCCCCCGCCCTCGGTAGCCCACCCACCCCCACGGGCCACGCACGCAACCTCGGAATCATCCTGGACTCAGAACTCAAAATGGACCGCCAGGTCAACTCCGTTGCATTCTCCTGCATCCACACCCTCCACCTTCGACGCAAAACCTTCAAATGGATCCCCCTCAAACACAGAAAGACCATCACTCACGCCCTCGTCACCAGCAGACTTGACTACAGCAATGCACTCTATGCCGGAATCAACAAAAACCTCACAGGCAAGCTACAAAACATTCCTGGGGCCAAGCCACGTCTACCTGGGTGCCCTGACTCCAACCAGGGCACCCAGTGTGTATTGTTGAGGACGGCGGGGGAGCCGAAAGGCCCCTGCAGTCCCAGCCGACTCCCTACCTCCTGCAAGAGCCGGCATGCAGGGAGCTGATAAATATGCTGCTCTCCTCTCTGCATGCAGGAGCAATCTTTTACCTTTTTCCTTGCCCACATGGCAGTGGGCAGGAAAACAGATGAAAACTCTGCTCCCAGCAAGAGGCATCAGTTTGGCAGCTCCCACTTGCTGGGAGCACAGTTAGTGTTTCACTGGTATGTGTATATATATATATATATATATATATATATATATTCACTGAAAAAACCATGGGTTTCACACACGTTATAGTTAGGAATTAGCATTTAAAAAACCTTAGAAATTCAATGAAAAAACCAAAGGTTTCACACATGTTATAGTTAGCTGGACATTTCACTCGTAAAAAACCAATGAAATTCCCCCGTTATAGTTAGTTCAGCTAACTATAACTCGCGCGCCCGCAATGCACTGCTGATGACGTCACATATTACATCACTCATGACATGGTCAGTGACATCACTCATGACATCACTGATGACATCTCAAATGACATCACTGATGACATCACTGATGACATCATCCAGTGAATGTGTGTGTTTCTGAAAATTAAATATGTTTTATATATGTATATCTCAAGGTCGATGGAAGAATAAATGGGTATATAAGTGTCTAAATGGATGATTTGTTTTTGAAAAATTGATTGTGTAACTGACTGATTAAGTGTATCATAGTGAATACATGGCTTAGTGAGTAATGTTTAAATATGTAAATATCTGTATCAGTCTCTCACTTTGTGTATAAGTGGCTGCATGGGTTGGTGAGTAGCTACATGAGTGTTTATATAGATTATTAGTTGGTTTTTTGAGTATCAGTATGAGTGTCTGAGTGTCTGTATGGTTCGGTGGGGGGTATTACGTAGTGCATAGGTGCATGAATGAATGACTCACTCTTTGTATGTGTTGAAGACAGCATGTGTGCAGGACTCTATGGGTGGATGAGTGAGTGTATGGGTGTGTTAGTGAGTGAATGACTGTCTCCATAGTGTCTTTATGAGTAACTACATATGTTTTAAACTAGTATATGTGACTATTGGTGTATATAAGCGAGTATATGTGAGAGTGAGAGATTGAAAGAGTTCCTGTATGAATAAGTATGTGTTTCTATAAGTGATTGTTTAAAAGACTAAGTATGTGTAAGTTTCCGTAGAAGTAAGTGTGGTGGTGTGTGTATAACTGTATATGCAAGTAAATGTATGTTTGATTCTTTTTTAGCATGAGTGACTTTGTGTGTGAGTACCTCTATGGATGAGTGGCATTGTGTAACAGGATGTATAGGTGTATGAGTACATATGATGAGTGAGTACATGTATGAGTCACTGTATAGGACTGTTGGTGAATGAGTGGATGTGTATGTGGATCTTAGAATTACTATATAGGTTGTTGTAACTGGTATTGGTATGTCCATTGTTTTTAAAATTTTATTTTCTATTTTTGAATGTGTGTATCAAAGGTTATATTAGGGGAAGAGGAGGTCTGCCACTCTATCACAAGGATGATGTCATCAGTGATGTCATCAGTGATGTCATTTGAGATGTCATCAGTGATGTCATGAGTGATGTCACTGACCATGTCATGAGTAATGTAATATGTGACGTCATCAGCAGTGCATTGCGGGCGCGCGAGTTATAGTTAGCTGAACTAACTATAACGGGGGAATTTCATTGGTTTTTTACGAGTGAAATGTCCAGCTAACTATAACATGTGTGAAACCTTTGGTTTTTTCATTGAATTTCTAAGGTTTTTTAAATGCTAATTCCTAACTATAACGTGTGTGAAACCCATGGTTTTTTCAGTGAATTTGCAAGGTTTTTTAAATGCTAATTCCTAACTATAACGTGTGTGAAACCCATGGTTTTTTCAGTGAATTTGCAAGGTTTTTTAAATGCTAATTTTTTTTTTTTCTTCTATTTTTTTAAACATATTTTTATTTTAATTTCCTATCCTTTTTTAAAGACTATGGCTAAATTTTTAAAATTCTATAATATGTTTTTTTAAATATATTTTATAAAATAAACAGGTAAAATTTATTAGCAATACATTTTTTCCTTTTTTTTTTATTTTTTTTTAGTACGCGTACCGTAAGCTCACGGTAAGCGTACGGTTTACGCAATGTCCGTAATTTATCTACGCTGTTTGCGTATAGTTACGCAATTTGCGTAGCCGCGCGTACTCCGCGTGGGACGCGTACGCGTGTACGCTACACGCGCACGTTACGCGGAAGTGTCGGGGAGTGACTGTTATGCGCATGCGCGCAAGCGCGTGTCTTTTTTACGCGCATGCGTACTTTTGCCGTAAGCGTACCGTAAGCGTACGGTAGGTCATGTGATCATGAAACACAACTTTTGATTGGTTGAAACTACTTTCAGTTCTAGAACTCTCCTCCACCACACCCATTCCCCTCATTTCTGCTTGTGATCCCTTAGGAGAAGGAGCTGGGTTGTCTTTGTGATACGATGGCAGAACAGCAGAGCCCTTCTGAGAGTGAGGCTAGCACTAGCAGCACTACCTTGAGGCAGAGAGTGAGGAAACAAAAGACCTCTTATGTATGGGATTATTTTACTTTTCCTGAAGGCCAGCAAAAGGTAAATGCACCCTTAGTAACTTGTAAGCTGTGTAAGCGTGTACTTTCAAGGGGTAATCCTGACAGGAAGTATTCCTTTGGGAATCATACCATGATGAGACACCTCAAGGATGTACACAGAAGGACACATGCTTGACTTACTGGAGGTAACCCTTCAGAAAGTCAACCAAGCACATCCACAGCAGCTCAGCCTGGACCATCATCTGCAGGGCCGAGTCCTTCTTCTGAAGGTCAGGTGAGCCCTTCATCTGTGGGGGGAGCATCTCCTTTTGCTGGCCCTCTGGAAATTAACCCTCGATTTCTGAGGGTTGATATTCGATGCGCCTCTTGTCATGATCTAATTTGTCATAGGGAGACCAGTGTTTCCCTAGTGAACAACAAAATAGATCAGCACACTTGTCGCAGAGACTAATTTTCCCAATCTTTCTTTCCTCTGTCCCTGCATGAACACAACGGCTCTTTTAAGAGCCAACCTTATCTTTCATCTTTTTTTTATATATGTTTTTAAAAACTTTTTTTTTTTTTTTTTTACCGTACGCGTACGGTGCGCGTAATTTTTTTTTTTTTTTTTAAAAACACTAAAAATCAATTATCACATTACAAGGTCCTTGAGAGACTACAATTAAAAACTGAAAATGTGATTGTAGAGAAGTGGAAAAAAGGGACCATGATATTTTTGACTTACCATACCCACTCAAAAAAATATTTATTCATTTAAATTTTTTTTAAATTGCATTAAAAATGGTTCTAGTTTTCGAAAATTATCTATCTCAATCATGACATCTCTGCCTGTAATTCCTATATGCACACAGAGTCATGTTTTCACATTAGTCACAAAACGAAATTTATTTGCCAATTTGAAAGCACACTTACTGCTCTTTTTTTTTGGCAAGTGATAATCACTTTTACAGACTGACACATTATGAATCCACTTTTCAGATTTTTTAAAAAGCCCATGTCCAGACTGCTTTTTCAGACCACCACCATGTGTATCCTGGGTGACTGCCTACACTCCAGCAAGGGCAACCAGCCTTAGTGATGCTGAATGTATTTGCATTACAGACTGAAACCTCAAACCCCACTCGCTTGTAAATACTGTGCATGATTCTACATGGAAAGCAGCTGGGTGTGTGCTAAGAGTCTGCTTCTGCACCAAAATATGGCTCCCCCTTTTTCCTACTAATGCAACTGTGAAATCACCAGAGCAAAACGCAATAAATCTCTGCCTGTAATTCCTATTTGCACACAGAGTCATGTTTTCACATTAGTCACAAAACGAAATTTCTTTGCCAATTTGAAAGCACACTTACTGCTCTTTTTTTTTGGCAAGTGATAATCACTTTTACAGACTGACACATTATGAATCCACTTTTCAGATTTTTTAAAAAGCCCATGTCCAGACTGCTTTTTCAGACCACCACCATGTGTATCCTGGGTGACTGCCTACATACCAGCAAGGGGAACCAGCCTTAGTGATGCTGAATGTATTTGCATTACAGACTGAAACCTCAAACCCCACTCGCTTGTGAATACTGTGCATGATTCCACATGGTAAGCAGCTGGGTGTGTGCTAAGAGTCTGCTTCTGCACCAAAAAATCGCTCCCCCTTTTTCCTACTAATGCAACTGTGAAATCACCAGAGCAAAACGCAATAAATCTCTGCCTGTAATTCCTATTTGCACACAGAGTCATGTTTTCACATTAGTCACAAAACGAAATTTCTTTGCCAATTTGAAAGCACACTTACTGCTCTTTTTTTTTGGCAAGTGATAATCACTTTTACAGACTGACACATTATGAATCCACTTTTCAGATTTTTTAAAAAGCCCATGTCCAGACTGCTTTTTCAGACCACCACCATGTGTAACCTGGGTGACTGCCTACATACCAGCAAGGGCAACCAGCCTTAGTGATGCTGAATGTATTTGCATTACAGACTGAAACCTCAAACCCCACTCGCTTGTGAATACTGTGCATGATTCTACATGGAAAGCAGCTGGGTGTGTGCTAAGAGTCTGCTTCTGCACCAAAAAATCGCTCCCCCTTTTTCCTACTAATGCAACTGTGAAATCACCAGAGCAAAACGCAATAAATCTCTGCCTGTAATTCCTATTTGCACACAGAGTCATGTTTTCACATTAGTCACAAAACGAAATTTCTTTGCCAATTTGAAAGCACACTTACTGCTCTTTTTTTTTGGCAAGTGATAATCACTTTTACAGACTGACACATTATGAATCCACTTTTCAGATTTTTTAAAAAGCCCCTGTCCAGACTGCTTTTTCAGACCACCACCATGTGTATCCTGGGTGACTGCCTACACTCCAGCAAGGGCAACCAGCCTTAGTGATGCTGAATGTATTTGCATTACAGACTGAAACCTCAAACCCCACTCGCTTGTAAATACTGTGCATGATTCTACATGGAAAGCAGCTGGGTGTGTGCGAAGAGTCTGCACCAAAAAATGGCTCCCCCTTTTTCCTACTAATGCAACTGTGAAATCACCAGAGCAAAACGCAATAAATCTCTGCCTGTAATTCCTATTTGCACACAGAGTCATGTTTTCACATTAGTCACAAAACAAAATTTATTTGCCAATTTGAAAGCACACTTACTGCTCTTTTTTTTTGGCAAGTGATAATCACTTTTACAGACTGACACATTATGAATCCACTTTTCAGATTTTTTAAAAAGCCCATGTCCAGACTGCTTTTTCAAACCACCACCATGTGTATCCTGGGTGACTGCCTACATACCAGCAAGGGCAACCAGCCTTAGTGATGCTGAATGTATTTGCATTACAGACTGAAACCTCAAACCCCACTCGCTTGTAAATACTGTGCATGATTATACATGGAAAGCAGCTGGGTGTGTGCTAAGAGTCTGCTTCTGCACCAAAAAATCGCTCCCCCTTTTTCCTACTAATGCAACTGTGAAATCACCAGAGCAAAACGCAATAAATCTCTGCCTGTAATTCCTATTTGCACACAGAGTCATGTTTTCACATTAGTCACAAAACGAAATTTCTTTGCCAATTTGAAAGCCCACTTACTGCTCTTTTTTTTTGGCAAGTGATAATCACTTTTACAGACTGACACATTATGAATCCACTTTTCAGATTTTTTAAAAAGCCCATGTCCAGACTGCTTTTTCAGACCACCACCATGTGTATCCTGGGTGACTGCCTACATACCAGCAAGGGCAACCAGCCTTAGTGATGCTGAATGTATTTGCATTACAGACTGAAACCTCAAACCCCACTCGCTTGTAAATACTGTGCATGATTATACATGGAAAGCAGCTGGGTGTGTGCTAAGAGTCTGCTTCTGCACCAAAAAATCGCTCCCCCTTTTTCCTACTAATGCAAATATAAAATTACCAGAGTTGTACATAATAAATCTCTGCCTATATTTCCCAACATGTGTAACCTGGGTGACTGCCTACATTCCAGCAAGGGCAACCAGCCTTAGTGATGCTGAATGTATTTGCATTACTGAGTCCAACCTCAAACCCTTAAACTATTCTTTTTTTATACCAATACACCTTAATTTATCGTGAAAACATAGTCCATATTATTTTACATGTTCCTCACATTTAAATTTCTCCCAAAACAGAAAATAATAAACACAACTTCAACAAAAAGAATTACATTTCTATTATTCATTTCTTAATTTACCATATACATCTCCTCTCAAACTCTAAACTCACCTTTAAAATTAGTTAGTTGTGAAAGAAATGTGGCACTCAAACAGCAGATTATCAGAGCCAGGATCTCTGTTCTCTACACCTCTCTCCTCTCAGCAGAACCAGATAATGGCAAAGTTTCCCTCTATTTTTCAACACATATACATGTAAGTTTCAAATCTCAGTGCATCCCCCTTTTTTTCAAATGTAATCACACATTTCTATTGGTTGAAAACCCAACCCTTTTCCAAAAGTACCCTTCCCCCAACTTGACTTCTGCCTAGTACCCTTCCCCCAACTTGACTTCTGCCTGCTACCATAGCAACAGCTCATGGAACACTGCTGTGTGGAGTTAGGTCAGAAGTTCGCCAAACAATGTTTCAATTCCACAGAGCAAGAGTGCTTGACTTTTCAAACCTTACAGCAAATCCATAGTACTGTTCTTTGGTAACACATTTTTCTGTACCAATACAAAACATGCTTCTATAAATTTACACATACAGCCTAGTTTTTAGTGTAGAATGGTATGAAACAGCCAATCAGTTCTTTTTTTTATGAAAAAAATATGTATGCCTCCATTTCCAAACTGTCTTTCATTTCTTGTTACCATTCTACTGAATTACACCTCCTGAGTGCATCCAGTTCTCCTTTGAAGATGTTCACAGTGTGGATTGTAGGGCACAGCTATGTCTTCTGGAGTGAAAAGTTTGCAGAGAAAACAGGTATTGTGAGAGACCTTGCTTTGCCAAATGTAGACATTAAATGGATTGGTCAGAGAGGGTTAAAGTGGCACCAATTGATGCCATTGGTGAAATCCTTCAAGCAAATCCAACACCCTGACCTCATAATAGTGCACTGTGGTGGCAATGACCTAGGCACTTTGACTGGGGTAGGTCTGGAAATGCTTATGAAGGACACCTTTGCACAACTGTTTTCACTTTTCCCTAAAACTGCCTTTGTGTTTTCCAACATATGCCAAAGGCAAAA
This sequence comes from Triturus cristatus, assembly GCF_964204655.1. Taxonomy (NCBI): domain Eukaryota; kingdom Metazoa; phylum Chordata; class Amphibia; order Caudata; family Salamandridae; genus Triturus; species Triturus cristatus. Next base: position 525,228,720 of record NC_140580.1, read on the forward strand.
ATGGAACTGGTCCAATCATTTCTGTCTGCAGATTGACAAAGCAAGAAAGCACGTCAACAAATCTGTTTCTGCTTTCCTCCGTGACTATGGTATGGGTTCCATTTACCACAACAACTTGCGTTATGACATGCAAGACATTTATAGAGGGGATGGTGTGCACTTCAATGATGAAGGGAACAGAGTCTTCCTCTTGAACCTTAGACTCTGCATCGGTACTTACTTGTAGGTACCACTAAAAAATAACTTCATAAACACAACGGCTCTTTTTAGAGCCCCCTAATATCTAAACTCTTAAATCTGCATTTCATTTCTTTTATTTATTTTTTTTGTTACCGTACGCTTACCGTACGCGTACCCCGTGATTTTTTTTAAAATCAATAAATGTTTTCTTTGTACTTTTCTGTCCTTCTTTGACCCCCTCACAAATGTAAGGGGGTCTGTAACTCTCCTCCTTGCCCCCTTTTCTTGTTATCACTCTTTTTTTTCTGAGTGAAACACACGAAATGGCGGCCGCCGCTTCCTGGTTTCGGCCGATTCGAATGTTTACTAAGATCTAAGAGCCAATCAGAATCGCGCTCGCGCACGCCACCGTACGCGTACGGTAAGCGTACCGTAAGCGTACCGTAAGCTGGCTCAGATATATATATTGATTTGAAGGCTATTTTCTCAGAATCTACTGAACAGATTTACACCAAACCTACAAAAGGCACTTCCTTGACCTGAGGACTACCTCTCTGCCAAATTTCTAGTAATTCTGTTCAGCCGTTCGGGCTGTAGCCCTGTCTAAAGGTCCTATGGAAAAATGCATGGGAAAAACGCGTTTTGGGACCCCCCTTTTATCTCAGCCCCCGCTTGACGAATCCCCCCGAGACTTTCAGGATAGGAGCGGAGCGTAGCGCCCCACCTATTTTGAGAAATGTTGCGGATTTCCTATGGAAACGTGGTCCTAACTATAACTACCTACTGGCGACCGCCAGTAGGTAATATATATATATATATATATATATATATATATTCACTGAAAAAACCATAGGTTTCCCACACATTAAAGTTAGGAATTAGCATTTAAAAAACCTTGCAAATTCACTTAAAAAACCATAGGTTTCACACATGTTATAGTTAGCTGGGCATTTTCCTCGTGAAAAACCAATGAAATTCCCCCGTTATAGTTAGTGCAGGCAACTATAACTCACGCGACGGTAATCCGCTGCTGATGACGTCAGATAATACATCACTGTATTTACACATTTATATACCCATGTCTTCTTCCTTTTTTTTTAGCTATACATATATATATATTTTTTTTTTCAGAAAGACACATATGTCATCAGTGATGTAATATCTGACGTCATCATCAGCGGATTACCGTCGCGTGAGTTATAGTTGCCTGCACTAACTATAACGGGGGAATTTCATTGGTTTTTCACGAGGAAAATGCCCAGCTAACTATAACATGTGTGAAACCTATGGTTTTTTAAGTGAATTTGCAAGGTTTTTTAAATGCTAATTCCTAACTATAACGTGTGTGAAACCTATGGTTTTTTCAGTGAATTTGTACGGTTTTTTAAATGCTAAGTTACTTTACGCCGTTCGTGCCGTGCGCGCACGGTGCGCTTCGCACACGGTGCGCGCACGGTGGGCACGCAGTTCATTCCGTGCGCGCACGGTGAGCACGCGGTGCGCTTTGCGCACCGCGCGCCCACTTTACGCAGTTAGTGCCGTGCACACACGGTGCACTTTGTGCACCGTGCATGCACGGTGGCCACGCAGTGCGCTACGCGCACCGCGCGCCCACGTTACGCTTAATGGGCCATGTACGCACGGTGCGCTTCGCGCACCGTCCGCACAAGGAGGACACATGATACGCTTTGTTGTTAAGGGTTTAGGCATAAACTGGTCATTAATAATAAGCAATGCACGCACATTGCGCTGCGCGCAGCATGAGCACACGGGGGGACTGACATTGGAATTTTTTTTTTAAAAGCTTTTACATCGTGCGCGCACGCTGCGCGAACCTCGCAGAATTTTTTTCATTCATATAGTGCGCGCACGCTTCGCGCACTCGGCGATTTACCGAAAAAAATTAAATTTTTTTAATTGCCCTTGGGGGACCTCCTGGGACCCCTTGACCCCTGCGAGGGGGTCAGGGAACTGTCCTGCGTGCCCCGTTTACATGTTTTTCTCCTTTGTGTTTCACCACCCTCTCAGTGCGAGAGACAAAATGGCGGCCGACACTTCCTGGTTTCGACCGATTCGAATGTTTACTAAGATGTAACAACCAATCAGAAGTACGCTCGCGGGCGGCCGAGTGTGCACACCCTGCGCGCACGCTGCGCGCGTATAGATATATATATTGATTTAAATGCTATTTTCTCAGAAAATACTGAACAGATTTACACCAAACCTGCAAAAGGCACCAAACGGACCTTATGGCTACCTCTCTGCCAAATTTCACGTAATTCTGTTCAGCCGTTCGGGCTGTAGCTGCGACTAAAGTCCCTATGGAAAAATCCATGGGGAAAATGTGTTTTGGGACCCCCCCTTTTTCTCGGCCCCCGCTGGATGAATCACCCCGAGACTTTCAGGGTAGGAGCGGAGCGGAGCGCCCCATTAGTTTTGAAAATTTCGTGAAAATTCGTCAATCGGCGCGAAAGTTATTCAAAATAGAATTTTGAGATTTCCTATGGAAACTCGGTCCTAACTATAACTATCTACTGGCGACCGCCAGTAGATAATATATATATATATATATATATATATATATATATATATATATATATATATATATATATATATATATATATATAAACATATATTATATATATATATATATATATATATATATTCACTTAAAAAAACAGGTTTTAGGCAAAGTTACAGTTAGTTTGACATTTGACTCGTACAAAACCATAGAAATTCCCCTGTTATAGTTAGCTCAGCTAACTATAACTCACGCCCCCACAATGCACTGCTGATGACGTCACATATTACATCACTCATGACATGGTCAGTGACATCACTGATGACATCACTGATGGCATCTCAACTTTTTCAGACGGGTCCTGGTGGTAACTGACTCTGACTAACTAGGCCTAGAGCCAGTGCTATGCTAAAAGACACTTAGAATACAGTGAAAACACCTACATACACTAGGGAACACTATGCATTGGGGTACCCCTGTGATTAGCATGACCTCCTCTGTAAGGCCCTAGTACATAATAGGGCAGGGGGATTAAAACTACCTCTTAAAATGCGCTACGGGGCGCGTTTGCACAGTGGTGATTGGAGGGGGGACCTCAGGTGACATGTGTGCAAACACGCCCTGTGGCCGTTTTAAGTTGGGAGATTAAGTCCCCTTGAATCCTGACGGTCCCTGGGGTCCATGTAGCCAACCAGGCACCTCCAGTAAGCGCCACAGAGCTGTGTTGCAGAGAGGTGTAAAAAAGAACGTGGCCTGGTCCACCTCTGTCCAACACAGCGCAGTGACGCTTACTGGAGGTACCTGTTGGGGTTGTTGGCCCCCAGGGACCCTCTGGATTGAAGAGGATTTAATTCCCCAACTTAAAACGCACCACAGGGTGGATTTGCTCACATGTCACCTCAGGCCCCGCCCCCTCCCTTCACCACTGTGCACACGCACCCCGTGGCATATTTTAAGTTGGGGGATTAAGTCCCCGTGAATCCTGAGGGTCCCTGGGGTCCAACTAGCGCACCAGGTACCTCCAGTAAACGCCACAGAGCTACGTTGCAGAGAGGTGTAAAAAGGGGCATGACCTGGACCACCTCTCTGCAATGCAGCGCAGTGGCGCTTACTGGAAGCACCTGGTGGGCTAGTTGGCCCCCAGGGGCCCTTAGGATTGAAAGGGAATTAATTCCCCAACTTTAAACGCACCACAGGGCGTGTTTGCACACATGGCACCTCAGGCCCCGCCCTCTCCCTTCACCACTGTGCAAACGCGCCCCGTGACACGTTTTAAGTTGAGGGATAAAGTCCTCTTCAATCCTGAGAGCCCCTGGGAGCCAACTAGCCTACCAGGTACCTCCAGTAAGCGCCACAGAGCTACGTTGCAGAGAGGTGTAAAAAGGGACGCGGCCTGGACCACCTCTCTGCAACGCAGCGCAGTGGCACTTACAGGAAGCACCTGGTGGGCTAGTTGGCCCCCAGGGGCCCTCAGGATTGAGAGGGAATTATTTTCCCAACTTTAAACGCACCACAGGGCATGTTTGCACACATGTCACCTCAGGCCCCGTCCCCTCCCTTCACCAGTGTGCAAACGCACCCTGTGGCGCGTTTTAAGTTGAGAGATTAAGTCCCCTTGAATACTGAGGGTCCCTGGGCTCCAACTATCCCACGAGGTACCTCCAGTAAGCGCCACAGAGCTGCGTTGCAGAGAGGTGTAAAAAGGGGCGTGGCCTCTGAACACCTCTCTGCAACGCAGCTCCCTGCAGGCCTAGGGGGTCAGGGTATTTCTACCCTGACCCTTTTTCTTGTTTTGCACGTTTGTTTTACTGTTTTCTTGTGCCTCGGTTCTCCCGAGGCACAAGATGGCTGCCAACACTTCCTGGTTTGAAGTGTTGACAGCAAATTAAAATGCAGCTCGTGATCATCAGGGTGCACGGATCCACCGCGCCTCTATATATCGAAACTTTTATTTTTTGATTTTCTCAGCAACTACTTAACGGATTTACACCATTTAAAGAAAAAGGGCTTTCTGAACTAAGCACTACCTTTTTGCCAAATTTAGTGTAAATCCGTTCAGCAGTTTTGGCTGTAACCGTGTCTAAGGTTTCCTATGGGAAATTGATTTTTTTACCTCTATTTTTTTATTTTCTCCGCAACTACTGAACGGATTTACACCATTTAAAACAAGGGCGCTTTCTGAACCAAGCACTACCTTTTTGCGAAATTTGGTGTAACTCCGTTCAGCAGTTCGGGCTGTAGCCGTGTCTAAAGTTTCCTAAAGTTTTGAAAATTTCGTGATGATTCGTCATCCGGCGCCAAAGTTATTGGGAAAACAAAAAGCGCTTTTCCTATGGATACTAGGTCCTAACTATAACTACCTACTGGCGACCGCCAGTAGGTAATATATATATATATTACCTACTGGCGGTCGCCAGTAGGTAGTTATAGTTAGGACCACGTTTCCATAGGAAGAGCATACTGGTCGCTGTAGTATAACTGTGTAAGTAGTGTTAGTATGCGTTTATACTATACAGGGAGTGGGAAGCAAACTACTCAACCCTACTGGTCTGAAGACTCGGGGATTGAACCGTGAGCCTAAACCGTGAGCTTATTGCTGTAAAGTGATGTGCTCTGGGTGCTGTAGCATACCTGCGGAAGTAGTGTTAGTTTGCGTTTATGCAATACAGGGAGTTGGAAGCGAACTACTCACCCCTACCGGTCTCAAGACTCGTGGATGAAACCATGAGCTCATTGCTGTAAAGTCATGTGCTCTGTGTAGTATTCCAATATAAGTCATAGTAAAATGTTAGTATGTAATGTATCTAGAATGTAAGTACGTAATGTTAGAATGTAGGGCTATCATGAGGGGAATCTTGGGGAGTTTGTACACGGTGCTGGAGAAGACGGTTGCCTTGCTTTCTGCTGCTGTTGGTGGCTGTTTAACCTGTCTTCTTTTCCTGTAATAAATCTACTTATCGGATCCACTGCTGTCTGCCTCTTCACTACATAAATTTGGCGAGGAGCGGGAGAAGGTAAAAAGAAGGCAGCACTCACCATTATTTTGAGCTTCCTTGCATTCTGCTGAAGACCCGTTTTCTTCGTGAAGCTATTTCTACTCATCCCAGGGTCGTCGGCTCATCGAACTATGTGATCCGACCTCTGGTAGGATATATATTTTTTGATTTTGGGCTTCCTCTGCCTCTTCACTACACTCTGGTCGCTGTACTACACGTGTGCAAGTAGTGTTAGTATGCGTTTATACTAATTCTGTAGTTATGCATCAACCAATGCATCATGGCCCTATGGAGCGCCACTTCTGAGGTGCAGCTCATACAATATCCTGGGGTGAGCATCCGCGGGACATTTATGTTTGCTATTACAGGGCAGGAGCATGGCTTCCTGTTATTGTCACGGTCCCCAGGATCAGAGTGATGCTCAAAAGGGTCCACCTCTTGATCTAACCAAGCCCAGATTGCTGTAATAGCCTAGGTCAATGGAAGGATCAAGCGAGGGAAGGTAAGGAAAGGAACTACAGGGAGGGAGACCTGAAACGACAAACAAGAGGTCATGTAGAACTACTCTATTGGACACCACAGTACTAATTCACTGAGACAAGTTCTATGCTATACCTGTAAAGGAATAAAGTACATCAAAGAAAGAAGATGATTCTCTTCGGGGTATTCTGTGTCTCAAGGGTGTCGTTGTCCAGGAATATCTCCAACCTACGTTGGATCCTTAAAGCATCAGTTAACGCCTGGAAGTACCTCTTTTCACCCTGTTGTATAGTCACAGTATGACCCAAAATAATGATCAGTGTTATATATTTAGAACAACATCTGTGGTGAGGTTTCTTTCAGGAATATATATATACAGGGTTACGTCACCCATAAGCAACCAGAAAATCACAGTACCTCTTTATCTGCATTCTCCGGTGAACCGGGTTAAACCAAGCAGCACCTTAGGCAGGCGTAGAACACGGCCGAAAATGCCGAGCGATAGCTTGCTTGATTGTTGACCATGCAAAACGTCCTCCGCATGAGCCGCAATTTACAGGCTCCCCAACGGAGGACAATGAAGACCCCACGGCCGACAATACTGTTCGAAACCCAGCTATGACAATCGTCCTCCACACGAGCCGCAAGACGCTGGCTCCCCAACGGAGGACCACAGAGACTCAACGGCCGATATTGCCGTTCAGCAATCAGCAACTTACAACCGTCCTCCGCATGAGCCGTAAGACATGCAGGCTCCCCAACGGAGGACCACAGAATATAACGGCCGACAATGCCGTTCGACAACACGTTTCCTCCTTCACTGATTGAAGCAAGCAGCGCTCACCTACGAAGGAGAGGTTTCCAGAGATCTGGTCGGTAGTACGAAGAATGGGAGCAACAGCGCTCCTATACCAGGAAGTACTTCGCAGCCAAGAATTTCCGACACTGTTTCTGGGAATGGGCGTCTTAAATAGGAAGTCCCCACATCGTTGGTCATGCCGCGCTAGGCATGCTGGGAATTGTAGCAGCTTCCTAATACAGTGTTATCCGTGATACAAGGCAACGTTTGTGGGTATGAGGCGCTCACGCCTGGCGCACTTAACACTTCCACCCTGTGATAGCAAATCCTTATTTGCCTCGTTGAAGCGAGAGGAGGAAAACCTTGTATCGCTTCAATAAAGCGGATCCGGATGGTAACAATTGAGGAAAAAAAATGAAGCGGGGTCTCACCCGTTCATTTAAATGAGCCCCCAAGTGGGTAATTTTCCGGGGCTAATCCTATTATTATATTGCGGGGTCTCTGCAGCACTGGGGACCTTAATAGCACATGTAAATTAGGCGCTGGAGGGCACAGAGACGTTTTGCAGACTAGGAGATCGACACCTCCCCGGGTATTGTTTACGAATTGTTCGGAGGGCTTCGAGGCCAACTCAAGACCGGGGACCGGCAATCTCCGGGGCTTTACTTAAATATGCAGGGTGGGCCTCGCCAGTCCTAGGCAGTGCCTTATTGGTTCTGAAATCACACGGGCAGTACTCATGGTGTTATAAAGTGATACACTCATAGAACCCTTGCAGTTGTAGAATTACAGGGGCTTCATTTATGTAATAGTCTGGTTGGTTTATATTTGGTAGGTGCACCGCAAAATTACAAATGTTTTCCCTCATAACCTCCTATCAACCGCCGATTTTCACAATAAACTACAGACAAGTGTTGTCAGAAAAAGAAGACCCATACACTCACTTATTTATTGGTAAAAAAAATAACCTTTTTTAAAACAACATGAATAAATGGAAATGCAACTTTCTTTGAAGAAACAACAGTATAACATTAAATAAGTGGGTGGGACTCCTCCGGAAGAAGCGTACAAAACCTGCAAGACAAAAAAGAAACATAAGTATGTGTGCCATGTCCAAGAGAAAAAGAAAAGTCAGAATGAAAGGAAGAAAGTGAGAAAGGGACAGAGAGCGAGTGGGTGGAAGGAAGAAGGGGAGGGAGAGTCAAAAGAACAGATGGAGGAATAGACAGAGCATCGGCCTACTGCACCCAGCCCTCAATGTTCACCTCCCGTCACCCATGTGTCTGGGACGCTAGGGTCCACAAGAAAGAGTGCGGTCCATCAAGTCCTTAAAATGAAACAGAGATATGAATGAGGCCAGAGATTACATTATTATCTATGGAAAACTCGCTTGCCTGCACCTGTGCACCCAGGCTGCTGCACCCCAGCCCCTTCCCCCACACTGTGCTCAATTGCAGCTCCGGCGCACCGAGGCTTCACTGCTCACCTGCCACCACCAGTGTGTCCAACGACGTGCCGGTGCGAGCTCCGACTCCGGGGTGCCTCTCTCAGGGTGGCACAGCAGGTCTCCGGTCTGGGACGGTGTCTTGATACCACGATGGAAGGCATCAGAATGCCAAGGGCATCATCACGGGCTGAGCACCTGCTGTACGCATTTTGGTGCAACTAACTCAGTGTCTGAAAAGGGAGAAATAATATAACGCTGGAAACGTCTTGAGGTAAATGAAAGTTTATTTCAAGCTTAATAGAGAACACCAGTTGAGTGCATCCTTCCTTCTTGAAGTACGATCTATCAACTGTTGGTGGTAATTGTGGTTCAAAGAGGAGTTGGAGTGTACGATAATACACAAGGTTAAATAATAATATGTTATGCCAACGTTCACATACAAAGGAACAGAGCGTATGCTAGAAGCATAATGTGCACGTGTAATGCAGTGGCGCAAGCCTGTGTACATGTTCACTTAGTAATCAGCTCACTACAGTGCCCCAAAAGCCAACGCCACGTGACTGTAGGCCAGCACTGCCCGCTGGCTCAGGCCTACAGTACGGTCCAGCAGGTCCTTAAAATGAGACAGAGATGTGACTGAATGAGGTCAGAGATCACATCATTACGCACGGCAACATCGCTTGTTCGCACCTGCGCACCCAGGCTGACGCACCCCACCCCGCCCACTGCACCGCGCTCAATTGCAGCCCCTGTGCACCCAGGCCCCACTGCTCACCTGCTGTCATTGTTGTGTGTCCAAACACAACGGCCAACAGAGTTCATATTTCAAATCGAGTTTTGATTGCGAGGATGGTGTACACCTCATGGATCCCTTTTTTTTATTGCGCATTGTGATATGCGAGGTGGATGCGGCCATATCACCTGAGGCAGTGTGGAAGAACTGGGACATGTGGCGGTGGCGTTATCCTATTTATACATACGCAAAGTGGACTGGGCTTGCATACGCCAGGCCAGCATAGGGGTGTGAATAATTATTCCAGGGGCCTGGGTGTTGTTCAGTTCCTGCCTGGCCAGGAAGTGTACTTATGTGTGTGTCCCTGTTGCAGTTTTGACGTCGCACAATCCCCAATTTACATTAATGTAACATGTACCGAGAGGGCGGCAACTATCGGTAATGAGATGCTGTCCGAAAACATTGATTGACCAACGTCACATGTCATTGTCAAGCTTGTGGATATGCACAGACACACATGTCAATGGTGTGCGGTATTATTGAAAGTGTTGCTATCGCGAAACGCACACATGTGAATGTGCTCGAATGGAGGGAGGATCAACAGTGAGGCTACGTCATACACAGTGATAACTCTCATTACAGTCAAGCAATGCATGTCAAACATGAATCTGAAAGTCTCACAAATGACACACTACTATACTGGTAAAGCCTGACAACAGAGCATACTGCAACACAAATATACACATTACTCTTTACTGTTTGTCACATGTGATCTAGGATGTGCAATCTGCCTGTGGCTGATGATACCCCTTCGAGCCACCAATACCCAGGCCGAAAGGCAGAACAATAATGCGCACACACACACACCAGGGGCATCGTGTAACACACAGTTGTTTTTTGATGTAACGTTTCAGATGCATGGCCATCACACGTGGAAGGCTACTGTACAGACCATGAATATTGATCAAGATGATCGTTGCATATTGTGTGTAGTATAAGATATGTGTACACAGCAATGACTGAATGTGTGTTTCTGTAAAGTTTAAATATTTTTTATATATATCTATGCCAAGGTGTATTGAAGAATGAGTGGATTTACAAGTGCCTGAAGGGATTATTTAGTAGATGTGTGACTGACTGTATAAGTGAGTGATTGACTGTGTCTTACTGAATGCATGGGTTAGTGACTAAACTGTGTGAAAGTCTGGATTAGTCTCTCAGTTGGTGTGTAAGCAACTGCATGGGTTGGAGAGTAGCTACATGAGTGTCTATATGGGTTATTGATTTGTTGTCTGAGTATCTGTATGGGTGCCTGAGTGTCTGAGTGGGTGGGTGGGGGTGTGTGACTCTGTGCATAGATGAATGCATAGATGAGTGAGTGGGTGAGTCACTGTTTGTATGGAAGCAAAAGTGCATCTGGGAAGGGCTGTATGGGTGAGTTAGTGTGTGTATGGGTGTGTTGGTGAGTGAATGAATGTCTCAGTGGTATATGTGTGACTAACTGCATATGTTTTAAGGCAGTATATGTAAGTGTTGGAATATATAAATGACTATACGTGAGAGTAAGTTATTTGAAGAGTGGATGTATAAATGAGTGTCTGCTTGTATCAGTGATTGTATGAGACAGTAAGTATGTGTGAGTATCTGCATAAATAAGTGATGTGGTGTGTGTATAAATAACGGAGTTGGTGTGTATAACTGTATACATGAGTAAATGGGTATGTGATTAATTCTTTGCATGACTGACTAGGTGTGTGAGTAACTCTATTGATGAGTGGCAGAGTGTGACTGTATGTATAGGTGTATGAGTGGATATTATAGTACTGTGTTGATGAGTAACTGCATGTATAAGTGACTGGATGTGTGTGTAGACCTAGGAAATAGTTGGTGGTATATAGTATCTGGCCTTGTTGTGTGTATGGCTTCAAAAATAGTAGTCTGTATTTTAGAGTGGGAGTATCAAAATTTATATTAGGGCATCAGTATGTGCATCAGATTATCACGTGGATGATGTCAACAGTGATGTAATCAGTGATGTCATTTGAGATGTCATCAGTGATGTCACTGACCATGTCATGAGTGATGTAATATGTGACGTCATCAGCAGTGCATTGCGGGCGCGCGAGTTATAGTTAGCTGAACTAACTATAACCGCAGAATTTCTATGGTTTTATATAAGTCAAATGTCCAACTAACTATAACGTCCCTGAAACCTATGTTTTTTTAGTGAATTTCAAAGTTTTTTTTAAATGCTAATTCCTAACTATAACGTCTGTAAAACCTATGGTTTTTTCAGGGAAAATATATATATATATATATATATATATATATATATATATATATATATATATAGATATATATAGATAGATATATATAGATAGATATATATATTACCTACTGGCGGTCGCCAGTAGGTAGATATAGTTAGGATTTATTTTCCATAGGAAATCCGCAACATTCTATTTGGAATAACATTGGCGCAGATTGACGAATCTTCGTGAAGTTTTCCGAACTTTTGGCCAGCTCTGGTCCGCTACTATCCTGAAAATTTCACAGTGATTCGTCAAGCGGGGGCCGAGAAAAAAGGGGGGTCCCAAAACGCGTATTCCCCATGCATTTTCCCATAGGACCTGTTGACGCAGCTACAGCCCGAACTGCTGAACGGAATTACACCAAATTTGGCAAAGAGGTAGTCCTCATTTCAGACTCGTGCCTTTTGCTTAAATGGTGTAAATCCGTTCAGTAGTTCCTGAGAAAATTAGAGTTAAAAAGATGGATATATCTATGGCCTCGGAGGATCCGCGCACCCTCCCCGCACCCAGTGCGCACCCTGCTGTGCACGAGCTGAATGCTAATTGGCTGCCAACACTCTGAATCAGGAAGTGTTGGCAGCCATCTTGTGCCTTGGTAGAACCGAGGCACAAGAAGCCCCCCAAAAAACATTGCAAAACGCGAAAAGGGGGCAGGGTAGAAACACCCTGACCCCCTAGGCCTGCTCAAGGGGTACCACAAGGACCCCCAAGGCTGAAAAAAAAACGAAGCGCGGGCTCCCGCGCTTCGTTAACCATTAGTCCCCGGGGTGGCCAAGTCCCGGGGCAATTTTTTATAGTAATGGGGGGCCCTTAGGGGCCCCCAGCCCCGGGGACCGCCACCCCACAGGGCTTGTTTGTTTAAAAAAATAAAAACTGTGTGGGGGGTTCGAGCCGCCCCCACATGCCCCAGGGACTGCCACCTCCCCGGGGCACACACTTTTTAAAATAGGGGGTCTATTACGGGGCTTTAAACTAAGTGGGAGGGGGGCCACGCGGCCCCCCTCCTGGAGCCAAAGATGGTCCTGGGGACCGCCACCCCCCAGGGCCGGCTCCTGCAGTGTCCCGGGGTGAAGGTAGGGGGCGGGGCCTGAGGTGATATGTGTGCAAACACGCCCTGTGGCGCATTTTAAGTTGGGGAATTAATTCCTCTTCAATCCTGAGGGTCCCTGGGGACCAACTAGCCCACCAGGTACCTCCAGTAAGTGCCACGGAGCTGTGTTGCAGAGTGTTGTAACAAGGGGCGTGGCTTCTGAATACCTCTCTGCAATGCAGCTCCCTGGCGCATACTGGAGGTACCTAGTGGGCTAGTTGGCCCCCAGGGGACCTCAGGATTGAAGAGGAATTAATTCCCCAACTTCAAATTCGCCACAGGACGTGTTTGCACACGTCACCTCAGGCCCCTCCCCCTTCCTTCACCATTGTACAAATATTCCTCTAAAATCAGCCGAACTACGAATTCCGATTTACTCACCTGTTATCAGGAGAGAACCCAGGGCTGCATCTTTTAGCCCAGCACTGACTCTGAAAAGTAATTCTAAGCATACTTACCAGTAACTTGTATTTCCTTCCATAGGAATCCATTGTGTGGTTTTCACCAGAAAAGTTTCTGTGTCCAATTTTGAAACGTACAAATATTCCTCTAAAATCAGCCAAACTACGAATTCCGATTTACACCCTGTAATCAGGAGAGAACCCAGTGCTGCATCTTTTAGCCCAGCACTGACCCTGAAAAGTAATTCTAAGCGTACTTACCAGTAACTTGTATTAACTTCCATAGGAATCCATTGTGTGGTTTTCACCAGAAAAGTTTCTAAGTGTCTATTTTCACAAACTAAAAATATTCCTAAAAAATCGTCTGTATGACTTAAACACATTCTTTCAACTGTTTACAGGAGGTTGGCCAGTGCTGGATCCAGGATCCACCACTGAGTAAGAAAAAGTAACGAAAACACTACTTACCTGCTAAGTGAATTGACTGCCATAGGATAACATTGGTGATTCAATGTGAAACATTTTCTAAGTGTCAACTTTTAAAATACAATAATATTCCTTAAAAATAACTACTGTCATTTGAGATGTCATCAGTGATGTAACTGACCATGTCATGAATGATGTAATATGTGACATCATCAGCAGTGGATTGCGGGTGCGCGAGATGTAGTTCGTACAACGTAACTATATCGGAGGAATTTCAATGTTTTTTTTCGAGTGAAATGTCCAGCTAACTATAACACCCCTAAAACCTATGTTTTTTTCAGTGAATTTCTAAGGTTTTTTAAATGCTAATTTCTAACTATATCAGGCCTGAAACCTATGGTTTTTTCAGTGAATTTCAAAGGTTTTTTAAATGCTAATTACTAACTATATCAGGCCTGAAACCTATGGTTTTTTCCAGTGAATATATATATATATTACATATAAGGTTACAGGGATGTTATAGTTTGGAAATAGTTTTTGAAAAACCTTACAAATTCACTTAAAAAATCAAAGCTTACAGGGCCGCCATAGTTAGGAAATAGAATTTAAAAAAACCTTAGAAATTCACTGAAAAAAACAAAGCTTATAGGGATATTATTGTTAGGCCAAGGTTTCACTCGTACAAAACCAGTGAAATTCAGCAGTTATGTTTACCTGAGCTAACTGTAACTCATGCCCACAATGCACTGCTTATGATCACACATATTATATCACTCATGACATGGTCAGTGACATCACTGATGACATCAATAATGACATAACCGATGACATCACTGATGCCATCACTGATGACATCATCCATAGAACCTGCATACAACCTCTTGTACGCTCACTCGCACACCCACACAACCACTCACATACCCATTCACAGACCCATACCAGTACTCACACATCCACTAACTCTTCCATAGGGGCACTCACATACCCACTCACTCGTACAGCTACTCACACAACCATTTACTCATCCATATAGCTACTCATACAACCAGTCACTCACCCATACAGCCACTAATAAAGCTTCACACTCAGTCATACAGCTACTGATACACCCACTTATTCACCTACAGTTACTCACACACCCACTCACTCATCCATACAGCCTTGCAACACAGCCACTCACTCCCAATGCAACCACACACACACTCACACAATCAATTACAAACCCATTCAAACATCCATATCAGTACTCACACATCCACACACTCACCCATACAGTCCTTGACACAGACACTCACTCTCCAACACAGCCATTCACACACCCAACTCACTTAACCAAGCACCAATTCAAACAACCACTCACTTACCCATACAGCCACTTACACACCCAATCACTCACTCATACAGCTATTCAGAAACCCACTCACTCACCTATTCAGCCACTACACACTCAGTTACCCGCCCATAGAGCAACTCACACCGCCACTCACTCTCCCATACAGCCACTGATGCACCCATTAACTCACCAATAGTCACTCACACACAATCTCATGCACCCACAAAGCTACTCACACACCCACGTATACACCCATACAGCAACTCACACACCCATACTTACAAGGATACATACAGTCACACAGTCACTCACAGAATATGTTAGAAATAGTATCACTCAATAGTAGTGCACCTCATTTACTAATTTAACTTTTGTATTAGGTTTGTATATATGTTTAACTCCCATAAACTCTTAAAAACACTTACACTCACTTGATGATGTTATCAGTGATGTCATGTAATTTGAGCTGTCATTAGTAATAGTCAAGCCAAGTCTTTATTTGTTTCAGTTAATAAAAAACATTACAAAGTTATAAAACATTAAAACAGAAGTGCTGTTCATTTAGTTCCTGTAGTTCAAGTCATCAAACATTATTCCTGCTTCGTTTTTATTTTTATTTTGCAATTAAAACCAAGTGTGTATTGTGTGATTATGAAGAGCACTTTAAAACTGTTGTTAGTTGTAGTGTAACAATATAAAGTGCAAATGCAATTGTAATAAAGCCCATTTGAGATTTATTAAGTTTTGGTTATTGCCACTTTGCAGCTATGCAATGGATTAAAGTACATGATGTAAGCTTAAAACCATTTACTATTATATCTGCAATGCTTGTCTTGAGTACATTGATTCTCATTTCTAATTTTGTTCTTTCTTTCTGCAATTGTGAAATAAAACAGTTCCCAAGGCTGTATTTCTAGTTAATTGAGTTCGCTTTCTGGAGGAGTTTGCTTTTTTGTATGAGGAATTTTACGCCTTGGCAAGTAAGAATATTGGATGCTCCCTCCATCCAGCAGATCACAGCCTGTCTCCATGAATGAATATTTAGATAGTTAAAAATGGATTTTAAAAGTATCTTCCTTAAATCCTTGACTGTGGGGCACACACACAACAAATGGGTTATTTTTTCGTTACGATATCCGCATAGGCGACAATTCGTTTTTTTGTTACTTTTCCATGATGGCAAGAAATCCTTCGAGTCATGCATTCCTAGTTGATATTGGATGAAGCTCTTTTTTTTAACTCAATGCGGAAGTGTGATGATAAATAGGCTTGGGGCTTTGAGTGTGTATAGAAGTTTATCACTGTCCATGCGTTTTGTTGTTTGGTCGGATTTTTTTGTCTTCCAAAAGGGATTTCTTCTTTGCAGAATTTTTGCGAGCCTTATTGAATTCTGCCCTATCTTCCTTACTGTCCCACACCTCTAGGATGTCAAGTTCTTCTAGGGATTTTCTTATGTGGGCGCCCCATGAGTTAGGTAATTTTTGGTCCATTTGTGCCTCGATCTCTGCCCAGTATGGACTATTCAATGAGCCGGGTTCAGAGGATCGGAACTTCCAGCACAGCTTCACAAAGGGATTCATACTTCAAAGTTTCTGATTCCAGAGATCAAATTCTAATCGAACCTGTGCTGGTGATGCGGATTTGGGGAGACAGAATACAGACTTTTACACCTTAGTCTGGAGCTCATTCAGTATTTCAGATTCCTTCCCACACAATGTTTCTAGGCCATATGACAGGCTGGTAACGTTTGCGCTGCCATAACATTCAGGAGGTGGCTATAGGCGGGGCAACACAATTTTTTGTTCAGGAATTTATATGGAAAGATTAATCATTGTGTTTTAGCTCTTAATTCTGTTTTATGGTCCTTGTGTGTCAAGCCTCGCCCCAGATTTATGCCCAAATATTTATACAAACTTATCTCTTCAACTTGGTCACTGTTGACATACCATTTGAATTTGCTTTTCTGAGGGTCCACCAAACGTACGATCTTTGTTTTCTTTTTGTTCAACTCCAACTTTTCCTGACTGAGGTAAGTTTTCAAGTTGTTTATTTCTCTTTGCAAGCCAATCGGGCTTTGGCTCAACACCACTATGTCGTCTGCATATTGTAGGTAAGGAATTGGCTCTTTGGCCAGAATGGGTGGGTGACTCTTGGTTGATAGCATGTAGTTGGTTATATCGGCTAGGTACAAATTGAATAGGCTCGGTGCCAGAAAACAGCCTAGTTTTAAGCCGTGCTAGGTGTTTATCCTGGCTGATACTCTGCTCCAATCTCTGAGTTTCACCCTCGCCCAGGTTTCGCTGTGGAGGGTGATTATTGCATCGAGTAGTTGTGTTGGTAGCACCCATATTTAAAAATGTTCCCATAATCGATTTTGGGTCACTGTATCGAACGCTGATTTCAGGTCGCTGAAACATGCAATTAGTTGTGTTTTCTTCGTGTGGCTTTTTCGACTAGAAGTGCCAGGGTTGCCAGGTTTGTTTTTGTTCCCATGCCAGACCTGAAATCTGTTTGGAACTTCAGAATTACACACCTCTCCTCTATCCAGGCTTGGAGGTGGACTAAAATGCATGATGCGTATAATTTGGCCTCTACATCGATCAAGGCTATGGGTCTATAGTTTTCTGTCTGGCTGCGATTTCCATTTTTGAAAATTGGATGGATTCTATTCCCTTTCAAGGAGTTTGGTAACTTGTTCTGACAGAATATGTAATTAAAAAGGGGCATGAGGTAGTCTGCCCAAAAGTCAGGTGCATGCTTGAATAAGGCATTTCGGAGACCGTTCGGCCCTGCTGCCCCTTCCGTTTTTCGTTTCGTTATTATTTCTCTTAATTGTTTTGCATCAGTTAGGGTATTTGGTCCATTGGTACTTATCACTGGTACTGCTGCAAGGTGCCGGTCTGCCTGGGGTTGGGAACTAATCTTCATTTCTCTATGCCTTCGCTCTTGTGAGGTTTCATGTACTTTTATCTTCGTAGCGGTCTTGTTGTCTTCCATGTGATTATACATTTTAAGGACATGTTGTTTCCATGTTTCTTCACTAATTCCTGCTTCTTTTTGAAGTCTCTGTACTTCTTTTAGGTTGTTTATTATTCCCCAGAATTCCCTACCATTTGGCAGTTTACTTGCCCAGAGTAGTTAATTCCAAATAGTTTCCTTGTAAACCGTTTTTGCTTCACTGCCTTTTTCTCTGTATTTATTCCTCATTTATTTTATCTTGCTCTTATCAGTTATTATACCCTTTCTTGCTGTCGCAACCTGGTGTCTTACCTCTCTTGCAATTCTCTTTTCTGGTTGTGCAGCTGTATGTCTAACCATGGTTCATTCCTGGTTTCTGTGATCTTCTGACGTCCAGGATTAACTTGGAATTTTTGTATAAGAATTTGACCTAAGTGTTACCCGTTAGCTATTATATCTATAATCCACATTTGTAAAGCGCGAACAATCACCCGTAAGGGTCTCTAAGCACGGAGGGCCGTCAGGAAGATTAAGCAAGCTATTGCCCAGAGTCACATGGTGCTGGGTTTATCTGCCGCCGGCGCCGGGGATTGAACCGTGATCCCCAGATTCCGGAGTCAGTCACCCTGGCCGCGGTGCCATACCTCTTCCACATATCTTATTTTCTCAAAGTCTCTGTGTGGTTCGCGTAATCTTGATTATCATGATTGATTTTGTGTTAGATCTGCGCCACTTTAATTTCCTCAGATTATACATTTCTGGAAATTCATCTCGGGTCTTTGATATACAGGTTGGAACCAATTTGACATTTATCTTCAGAATATGCGGGAAGGGGTCACTTTCTGGGCATGGACAGATTTGAATGGAATCAATCGTGTGGGTAAGGTCTTAACTAGCGAAGGTGAAATCAATAGATGATTGCCTATTTCCACTCAGATACTTAATAGCGCTGGTCTGTCTCCTATTGTATTTCCATTCAAGATTGGCCCAGTGCTTCCAGCTCTCAGTTTAGTATTTGATTTCCCGGGTCGTTTTTCCTCTTCCTTCTACTCTGTTTACTCATAGAGAGATTGCTGTTGAAGTCCCCTGAGATGATCATTTTACTGTATTGGTAGGTCCTTTGCAACACCTTTATCAGGTCCACCAATTTGAAAAAATGTTCTTTCTTCTGTTTTTTCTCAGGGTGGATATATACATTGATGAGTATTAATTGCCAAGTTATTGCTTTGGAGGGAAGTTTACCAACGAGTTTTAGTACTTGCAACCAGTTTTCTCCGGCATCTAGTTCTTCTGTAGACCAATCATGTTTTTACCGTAGCATAGATTGATAATCCCCCTCTTGGATGCCCAAAGTTAAAGGGTTTTTCTGCCAGTATGTGGTGTTCTATGTAGCCTGTAATTGGAGTTGCTTTCAAGTTCCATGTTTCTTGGAGTAATATTAGGTCTTGGTTTTGTAGGAAAGACAGAGTTTCATGTTCTTGGCCCATTTCTCTGAATCCGTGGATGTTCCATGAACAGATCTTGATTATATCCCCGTTGTTTGGACCTGAGTACGCCCCCATAATATCATCAGGTTCTGTCCATGTATTTTCGTCAGGTGCATTTTTGGCTCAGGGCCGTTGGCACCCATGACCAGTCCAAGTTATCGCCAGGCTGTAATTCGAAATTTGATGGACTTGACGTTGCTTCTTTCTGGGTTGAGTTTTTTTAGTGCTATCGGGGTTGTGTTTCTAGTGCACCTTAGGCAGGATTTTGGGTCGTTCTCTATGATTTGTCCAGTATTTAATGCTTCTATTTTTTGTAAAAGAGGACATGGGTATTTTGGCTGTTTGTGAAGCCTTAAAATATTTCCTCAGGCTTCAAATACAGGTCTGGTTGCATAGATCTGGTCCACTAGTTCCTTAGAGATCCAGGAAAGTTAGTATCTGTATTGTTTCTTGAGAATTTGCCGTTTGCTGGAACTCTACAGCTAGGAGGTCTGCTGATGTTATTACTCTTAATTACGGTATCTCTTTACACAGTCTTAACAGATTCACTTGATATAGTGTGTCTTGTCTCCCTTTTGTTGTGTAATCTGGCACAAATATCAGTTTTGATGTGATCTCGGGTATATGATTTGGAGATTTCGTTATCTGATTTTTGACTGTTCGATGTTTTAAAATGTTGTGAATTTCAGCAACGATTTGATTTCTTGGCCGGGGAATTTTTTGGGGGCCCTATCTTGAGATGGGATAATGAGGTGGCCTTCTCTTGTTTCATTAGTGATGTCATCAGTGATGTCACTGACCATGTCATTTGTGATGTAATATGTGAGGTCATAAGCAGCACATTGCGGGGCGTAAGGTATAGTTAACTCAGGGAACTATAACTGCTGAATTTCACTGGTTTTGCATGTGTGAAATATATATATATATACACACACACACACATACACTTACCCACACACACATTCAGTCCCTTCGCCTGCTTACCTATCCCTGTTGGTTCTCAGTGGTCTAATGTGTATGTGTACATTAACAGTATTGAATATTATGTTATTAGTTATATTTACACTATTTTTTGGAGCATGTATAAGTTTTGTTTTTGTGATGTGATTGTATAAACAAAAACAAAAACCCCAGGGAATAAAAAGGTGCATAAGATCTCCATAAACGGCCCCAAAATTAAGCAGTACACCTTAATATACACATTTAAAACAAATGTATTTATTTATGAGTTATTATTTAGCGCGACCTTGACACGAAGGTATCAGAGTGCTTTGCAGAGTAAGCACACCAACAGTAGCATGAGGTACATATAGAATAGATCAAATGTATTGTAACAGTGAAAACAGTAAATGGTATAAAGTGAGATATGTAAGCAGGAAAGCAGCAAGTACACGAGTTACAGGAAGCATAAATAAAAAATACATATCAACATTACATAAAAGAAGACTCCGATAGACAGCAAGCGCACAAGTTACATGAAGCTTAAATAGAAATACATAGCAACATTATATAAAAGAAGAATCCAATAGACAGTAGGCTGTGTGGACGCAGGGCCGTCTTTAACACTGGTGGTGCCCTGTGCGACAATGTTTGTTGGCGCCCCCCCAATGACCACCTCTGCCACAGATTCCCTCACTACTAACCTTTAACAGTGCCCCTCAAGTTTCCATAACCACCGTCTCTCAGATTCATTTAGCTTTATAGCACCTCTCAGACCTGTGTAAGGTGTCAGAGCACTTTACATCACACACACACTGCACAGAGACAATCATAGGTGTGTAAATCAGTGTATAGGAAATGTTACATCAGACTGGACTACAAGGTGTAGTGTAGGAGTGACATGTCCACGATACTGGTAGGCAATATAGTTTAAGAGTCCTGTGGTGTTCTGTATTTGCATATAGCTGCCTATTGTATTTCCATATTCTCTACTGTTGTATTCTTTATGGTACAGAATGCTGGTATTCTGGAAAAGCACACATTCAGGATATAAATCATAACACCATTGTCAGGGGTTCTTCTATAATAAGAATTGTTTTCTACCCAAATGAACCCTTTTGGCGAGATTAGGATAGTGAAAGACTGGGAAAAAAACATGCAGCTCTAACATCTGCAGATTGCATGCAGCTCTTTGATGACGGTTAATAGCTCAATGTTCTATATAAGGATTTGGACTTATAAACTGTAGTAACAAAAGGATCCCTTTGCAGAAGCAGTAACTCACTGACCTATTTACTTTATGTGCACTTTGTGATTTGCATGGTACACGTTCTTAGCAGCAGGCATTTTAACCCTGTGCGCTACCTTAAAATGAGTCAAAACTTCCACTAGACAAACCTCCGGTCTCTTTCAAGGAAGACGATTAATCAAGGGAGTTGTCTTGACATTGTAATTGATGCCAGAAACGCAGCAGCAGGAACACGGCAGCAGGTGTTTTAAAAATGAAAATATACTCAAATAAAATGACACCCCCACCCCAAGTCAGCGCCCGGTGCGGTGGCACCGATCGCACCGGCCTAGAGCCGGCCCTGTGTGGACATAAGTTATCAGGTAGTAAAGGTGGGGTATTGCCAGGGTGGGCAGAGTAGATGCATAGTTTTCCCCTAGGTAGTGCACTAGCATTGCAACTTAGCACTGATGTTTAAGACAACTCAGCACTTTAAGTAAATCAGCAATAACAAGGGGTACATAGAGAGTAAATACAAATATAGGATAATGGTAAAAAGGAGTAAACAAAACAATGTGGGATATGTAACACAAAATAGCAGCTAGGATCCGAGTAAAATAAAGTGTAAATAAAAATACATATCGGTGATAAATCAAAGAAGAATATGAAAGATAGTGTATATAATAGTTCTGAGTTAGTTGTGGAAGGGGGATGCAAGGGTGGGTAGAGTCGCTGCACAGTTTTTCCCGAAGTGGAGATGCATTGCTTTAAGTGAAGGGTGTGGTGTAACATAGGTCCAAGATTCAGGCAAGTTACTCTGTGACAGGAGGCAGTGGACAGGCAGAGGGCAGGGTCTAAACAGGGGGACATGGGCGAGGCCAATTTTTATATTCTTTCCTGAAGAAGGATGTGAATAGGTTGCATCAGATCTCAGTAGGGAGGGAGCTCCAGGTATTTGGAGCCCTTCCAGAGAAGAATCAGTTGTAGGTGGGTTTTCTTCTTGAATTTTTGTGGCTTGAGAAGTAGGGTGCTCATACTTCTGGGTGATCGGTTTCCACCCCCAAAGGGTCAATTTCTGGGATAGATAGGAAGAGGTGCTGTGGTGCAGCACTTTCTGAATCATGCAAACAATTTTGAAATGCATCCTGGCCTCTAAAGGTAGCCAATCCAGAGATCAAAGGTCAGGGTTGATGTGATTATTCTTTTTAGGACCCGTGTTGTGCCTAGCTGCTGCATTAAGTGTAGCCTTCAGAGGAGCAAGTGAGGTTTTCAGGAGGCCCACTAGGGAAGCGCTACCGTAGTCTAGTTTTGAATGCACAATTGCATGAGTCGCAATTGTAAGGTCAGTTACGGGGAGGAAAGGTTTAAGTTTTCCAAGGATATGCAGCTGATAGCTCCTCTAGTGATGGCGCTGATGTGTTTTTGCATGGAGTGGTCTTTGCCTAAAGAAATACCTAGGGATTTGGCATAGTCGACAATGTGTGGGGTGGAATTCAGGGCATAGAGAAGGGGGAGTTATTCTTTGATGTTAGGGGTGGTAGTGGGTGGGGCGATCAGTAAGAATTCACTTTTAAGGGCGTTGAGTTTGAGGTGATTGCGAGTCAGCCATTGTTGTGTTATTGTTAGGGTGTTATTGAGGGTGTGGATATCCTTGAGGGAGGTTATTCTCATGCAGAGCTGGGTGTCATCAGTATACAAATGGTAGGAGATGTGGGATCGTTTAGGGATATCGTTTAGGGGCTCCTTGTAGAGGCTGAACAATGCCTTGAGGGATGCCCAGTGATACTGGAGCCAGCTCAGAAAGAATGTGATTAATTAGGAAGTGCTGCAACCTGTTGTGTAGAAGGGCAGAGAATAATTTTAGCACAGTGCCGGAGAGGTCCACCCTGTGTTCTAGGAGGTCGAGCAGGGTAGCATGGTTGATGGTGTCAAAGCTGCTGACAGATCCAGTAGGGTCAAGAGGCAAGGTTCATTCTGGTCAAGCAAGCGTAGAGCATTGTCAACAATGTGGACCACAGCAGTTTCAGTTCTGGGACCCGGACAGAAGCCAGATTGGCAATGGTCTAGGAGTTAGAATTATTCAATGTGATTGTTGAGCTGTAAGTGCAAACATTTTTCTAGTAGTTTGGCCAGAGTGGGGATGTTGAAGATGGGGATGTAGTTGTTGTGGTAGGACTAGTCTGAGTTGGCTTGATGCAGTCGTGTAGGGATCTTTGGGTGAGAGAGGCATTGATTATCTTAGTCCATAGTGGTAGTAAGAGGTGAATGGACTCATTTAGGAGTGTGGATGGGACGGGATCAATGAAGTGTTTGGAATATTTCATGGTGGTCAAATGATTTAGAGTGCCAATCTCATCAAGGGTTATGATGCTAGGCCAGTTGGCATCATTTTTGGGAGACATGGGGCAAGTATATGGATGTGCTTTATTGTCCGATTTGTAGGGTAGTTGGAGGGATTAGGGCAGATGCTGTTAGTGATTAACAATGTTTTTTATTTGTTGTTTGTGGAGGCAGGATAGCTTCTGCATCTAAATTGTTTTAACTGATTAATTTATATCAGCAAAACTAATTTAAATATAGCTTTTGACATATTCATAATATCCCCATTAGTCATCATTACCATCGATACTAAAAAAAGACTTCAACAGATTATGCAGCTATCTCTGTGGCACATTACACAATATTTAAGAATACCAACAAATCACATTCTAATAAATGTGCTAGTGGAATGGCATAATGTTTGAGATTAACATTAGAGATTGCCACATGGTTTGGGATGGGCTTGTGTCAGGAGGGACCCCTTTGGGGCAGATGGGTTATGGTCTTCAACTATGGCTCAAACTACTGCAGAATGTTGTCATCAATGCCCTGCCTAGGCGCACCAGCATCTAGAAGAACTTGATGGTCAATGGTACTGAATGCTGCTGAGAGATTGAGCGAGGATGATGAACATGCAAGGGCCATGAATGTTTGTGAACCTTCATGACCACTTGAACTCCACGCTGCCTATCTTCCTCAAGCCAGACTAGCAGTCTTGTAAGAGGGTGTTGCAACGAATCTTCTTCTGGAACTTCTTTGTGACAGTTTTCTCGATGATCTTTCCCAAAAATTGGAGATGTGTGACTGGGCGACAAAGAGTCTGGTCATGAGGTGTACATTTTACTTTTAGAGGAGTGGTCTGTGCCTTTTCTTAGAGGTAGTGAATGTTTTAACTGTTCCTAGCTATCCTGTGACACTTCTGGGATATACAGTTGTATGTGCCCTACACTCTGCCCATGAACACCCCTCAGCCGTGACCTACACCTGGTCATTCCTACATCATGCTTGTTATCTGCACACATGTTGTTCATTGCATGTTTCTAATGCCCCCACATTATTATGAGAACGTTTCTTGTGTTTGCCTTGCCCCGGTGCCTCCCTGAACTCTTGCACTATGCGTCTTTTAGACTCTCTCCCCATGCTCCCATGTAGTCTATGCTTCCACATCCCAGCACTCTACCCCTGTGGTCCTGTTCTGCCCTGTCCAATCCCACACTCTGCCAGTTGCCTCCTGCACAAAATAGGATTTTTAACTGCTCTCCTGTACCGTCTGCATCTAGTACTGCACTCACCTTCTTCCATGTATTTCTATGCTGTGTCGCTGTGCGTCCTCATGCTCTGCGTGAGCACCTCTTGCACTCTGCCTTGTGCCCCCTCACAGACTTGCACTGTGTATATATGGTACTATAAATACGTTTATTGCTTTGCCTATGTCCTTACGAGTGTCTGTGTGTGTCTTCACTCTACAACTTGCGTCCATATGCAGTGGCCCTTCACCTGCTTATTTATTTGTGATTGTGTACTACGGTACTCTTTCCTTGTGTAATCATAACTCTATTCTCTCCAACTTTGCATCCCTTCGACTCTGCAACTGTGCCCCTGTGACATGGTATTGTTAATTACACACTATCTCTGTTGAAATATTTCGTTATAAGAATGATTAGTAATTTTAGGTTTTGCAACATAGCAGACCTGAATAATCTATCAGAAGAAAAGTACTTGAGCAGAAGGCTGTGTGCTCAACCGAGGGAAGAGCTCCACCATTCGAGCTTCATTCCAATGTCCTTTAGGGGATGGAGGTAGAGGAGATACCAAGTGGGACCCAGAAGTTCCTCATTTGAATGAGGATTTATCAGGGGAATTAGTAATTTTGGTCCCGATTTCCTCGCAGTGAATCTTCATTTGTGCCTGGTATTCACCTGGAGACTGCTCTGAGTGGAGTCTCAAGGTGAAACACCACAGATCTGCAGAATTACTGTGGGTTTTGTGATCTTGATTCAGCTGGTAACTCCTGTGAGCAGCCACAGTGGGATAAAGCGCAGAGCGTTCAATGGCAATACAGAAGTGTTGGTACTCTCAAATAGGAGTACCTATTGGACCCCGAGAACTTCAGTTACATATATTTCAGCAGAGCTGATAGGTGCAGGTACTTTCCCTTTCAAAATAAAGAAGTGCAGGCACTCAGTACTGGACAGTACCTGCCCATTTAAAGCACCCAAAATGGGCCCCAGAAGGTGTCCCAAATAAAGATTTTCAAACAAGAGTGGAATCAAGAAGCCGAGACCCGCGCGTAAAAATTAAAATGTTTCGGCACAATTTTGTCCTCAGCACAAAGTCTTATTCAAGAGTCTGGAGCTGCGATATACCCCAGATCACACAAGGCCTAGTGTATCTGTACTCAAAATTACCAGAAACAAGAAAACAGAGCTTAGTCTCACCTGGTACGAATGTGCACCCGGTAAATATTGCATCCTCTGGGCAGAGGCTGCGGGCATATGCACAACCCGGCCCCTGCCTGATCCCCACCAACACCATAGCGGAGCAGGAAAAACTGTCTTCAGACAGGCCACGGATTGGTGTGGACCAAACATAAAACCCCTGCCCCTCAACCCCAACCTGCACTGCCCCACTGACATTCACCACCTACTCATAGCAGAACAGTCAGAAGGATAGTCCCCCCAATCTGGAAACACATGCAGAGTTTCACCTGATATTCCCAGGTCTGCCTAGTCATTACCTATTCTAGGGTCTATAACTTATAATAAATGGATTTATGTGCATGGATCACAGCTGTCAATCCTTGATATGCCCAAGAGTACCTTGATATGAGGCCCGAACCTGGTCAGAATAGCGAGAATTATAGTTCTTCTGACTTAAAGCCAATACCTGTAAGGTCACCCTACAGCATTAGTGCATGTTGAATTTGGGTAGCCTGTAAATCAGTGCCCTCTTTAAAGCTGAGTCTAAATCATCCTGAGTCCTTGCATTGTGTGTCTGTGGAGAAGCGGTGGTACTGGAACAAGTGAAGAGTGTCATGATGGTGCTGATGTTGTCATGTTCTTCTGAAACACAATGATCACTCTCATATAATATAAAATAGAGTTTGGCATGTGCAAATATATGACTTAAAATACATCCTGTTGTAGTGATTCTAAATATGTTTCAGTGGAGAAACCGAGGTGACATATGGCGCTCACTCACTCTCATAGGTGGAGAGCACCTAACCTCAGCACCTGAAGCCTGTGATGCAGTGTGCAGAGACACTTCTCTTGATTGCTGCACTCAGAGAAAAACTTTTGCAGGAACATTCAGTGGAAATGCGGGCTGTAATTCCAGTGATATCCAACAGATGCCCTCACTGAAGTTACATGGGGATGAAAAAGGTCCAGTTTGTCTAACAGCTAAGAGTGACCAATATGAATGTTTAAGGCAAGATTAGTGGGAAGACACAGTCTTGGTTTGGCTCAGGTGACTGAGCTGTAGGACACTTGCACCAAATCCACCCCTTTATAAAGTACTCTACATAAGGTGACCACCTCACTCCAAGTCATTACGGACATTGTCTCCAGTAGTGAACTTTTCACCTACAAATCATTGATTTTAGGTGTGTTAGTCCAATTGGTTCACTTAAAAACTACAACACTCCAAATTCATTAGGTTATCACACGAAAGTACAGAACTGGAAAGAGTGTCTGCCATGACCAGGGGGGAGGTGGTCAGCATAAAACCATACATGAGCCTGTAGTTTCATCTTCTGGGCATGTTCTGCTCTAGGAACCTTCATATAATGGACAGGCTGATGTTTCTTAGTCTCACATTTCTCTTCCCAGTTGCCTCATTTTCTGTCACTGGTTTAGAAGCAACTATTTAGGAAATTACATTAAACCCTGCTCCTCCTTCAAAGTATGAACTTTTAGCTACTCCTTGCAGAATGACTGCCTACTTAGCACCCAAGTCCAGCTCATGAGACTAGTCCACACTATATGAACAACCTATATCTAATCATAACTCGTGGGCAAGCGCCAGAAAGTAACCCATGCCAGCTAAAATACTTACTACTGTTCTGTTTCACAATGCCACATGGAACCAGAGCCTGAGGGCTGAGCGCAGAAGAGGCGCTCAGCATTAAAATATGAGCCTCCTATTTCCAAACAGTCGCAAGGTATCCCTGACTTCTAACACTACATGAAACAGGATGCCTTCCCACCTTATCCAGCCGCTTTTAAAAATTGACATTCATTCAGTATTTTTTCATTTTATTTCGAAAGTTTTATGGATGTACCAAGGACTTTGGTCTTGTGATGCATGGAAAATGACCATCCTAACTTTGGTACAGATAAAGCAAGCACAGATGGGCCAAGTTATGCACATGCCATTTCAAGGGTCGGGATTGGTTGATCTCCATTGTCGTTTCATGAAGATATCAATGCACTCTGGGCTTGCTCCAGAATGCAGTGGTGAAAATAGATTTAGTGATGCAAAGAAATATGGAAATCGGTGCTGGAACTCTGATTTCTGCTGTTATCCCCCATTTGTAAGTACTTATTTGACAATGGCCCAGTATCCCTGTATTACAGTAGTACTGATACCCATGGTATTTATAGCTTCATTTGTAAGAATACTGATACAAGAGTATTTCATATACAGTAGCCTACCCTGTTTTCTGCAAAGCATTTCTTCTGCAGAACCATTTTGCCATTAGACAAGCATTTCTGCAACATGAGTTGTATTTTCACATGGAAGTCTCAAAACATCAAATGTACAAACGACATGAAGACCAAACATGCAGGTCCATCTTTAAGTGCTCTGGCCGGTTATCCGGGGCGTTAAGTGAGGTAGATTCTGCCAGTGATGAGCACCGGCAGTGAAAAGAAAATGGACATTTAAAATGTTCCCTACCAACCAATCTATCTCTGACCTGCCAGGCCCTCACCTGCATAGCTACTACATGTCGGGGGAAGGTGTACTTTCATCATCCATGCACTGACAGAGCAGAGAGTGAGCCAAGGCAGCTCCCTTTTGTCACTTCCATACTCCCTTTTACTTTAAGTTTGAAAGTAGTTAAAAACTAATATAGCTGATTGGGGCAAAGTCGTTTATTTGTTGGACTAAGGCTACCTTGTGTACCAGTCTGCAGTTCCACTGGTTAATCCACAAACAAGATGCTTTTCAAAAAATCCCTGTGGGTTCTAGGTACCTGAACGGATAAAAAACAAGTTGGATTGTTAGCTTATCAAGAAACAAATACTGATACTTATCTGTGATTGGCTGTCATTGAATGGAGGATACGGCCATCCAGTGATGGATTTGTCTGAGAGCGGTGGGAGTTTGAGAGAGACGACACATCAGGGGAGATTTACTAAGATTTTGCGCCGTGTTTGCATCACAAAGGTGACACGAATCGTCGCAAAATCCTTTTTTCTCAATCTACTTTCCAGCGCTAAATTTGTTTAGCGCTGTAAATAATGGAAAAGTAATGCAAACATTACTTAGCGCCAAGGGGGCGTACCAAGGGTGGAGCATGGGTGTTCCCATGCAACCACCCAAGGTTCCTGACGCTAAACCCCATTTACTAAATAAAGTAGATTAGATTTAGCATGAAAAAACTGCGCCCTTTCAAAGTAGGCGCAAGGAAGGAGAAATGCTTTCATTTCTCCTTCCTTTTCTGACTTTGCATGTGTGCTGCACTGTGCAGCACGCATACAAAGTGGGAAAAGCTTTGCATCTTGTCTAGGCATGGTATTTTGTACAGAAGCCTATGATAGACTTACACACACACCCTAGCACTATGGCGCTAAGGTGTGTGCGTATCGCACAGCACCTGTAAACAGCGCAGGCGCAAGGGAAAGGTGTGCAGAGAGCCATATCCTTGAAGATATGGCGCTCTCCTGCTCCCTCCCTGTCCTGCAACGCAGAGCAGCCTCGCAGGGAACAGGCAAAAAGTCAGACAACATCAAAAGTTGTGTGACTTTTTGGTAAATCTTCCCTATCGTTTTCAGCGCATAAAGTCCACCACCCCGCCCCGCAATAAGATGTCTTCCATTGAGTAGGACGCACGCAATGAACGTCAGATGACGCAATCAGTCTGTAACATGGCTTGACAGGTTCAAGAGCCTGACGTGGAGTACTATGTGCAGCATAGAATGCAAAGGTTCCAACCCCCTTGGGCTTTTCTCTCACCTTCAATGGTACAGGTGAGCGGTTGAAAAAGGAAAGTTTAGTTGAATTTGGCAGATGAATTGCAACAAAGTAATTCTTTGTGGAGGGAGACTGTATGAATTTCCCAGGCAACGGTTGTCTATCGAGTTCACTTCTTAGGTAGGCCACACTCTCGGTGGCTTAGGCCACTCCTCGAGTGAAGGATTTTTAGTTCACTTCTTAGGCCACGCCCCTTTGAGAGACCCCTCTACACACACACACACACACCTTTTCCATCACACTTGTAGCACTGGTGGAGCGCTACGATGCCACACTAGTGGCTGCAGTGCGCCATACAAAAGCGCTAGCTAACATTATTTTGCCTTCTGGCATGACGTCCCTTTTGACAATAGGAGACCGTGCAAGTTGTTTTTTCTGATTGCTTACGTGTAAAGTTTATAATACTTTTTATGGGCCTGTCAAGCATGTCAGGCGCGTGTGCATTTGTTTAAAGTTTTAATGAGTACAAACGAGGTCAACAAAGGCGGCAGAGTACTGGTACAATAATTAGAGTAAGTCAATGTTTGACATCTTGACGTGCCGGAGTGCTGAGTGGCAGCGGGATTGTGTGTGTGGCACCGGTTCAATGCCACTCCTAGAATGGCACACTAGTGTTTACACTGGGAAGCGTAAGCACGTCTATGCGCCTGGGGTATTACTCATGCTGTAAGGCTGTTCAGACATGTCACCCAGCTAGGTCTGCGGCCAGTGACCTTTGTTCAACTTGAAGGTTTGAAGCTGAAATCCAAGCAAGCTATTCCATTTCCTAATCTTCTGAAACAGGTATAATGACTTCTTTCTGGCAGTGAATAGAGAAATGTTTCTTTGTTTGAAAAGTGTGTTGATATCCTTCTAAGGTCATATGGCAATACATGTGCGTTCCCTTTATTAAAGCTGTCATTATATGCCAGCAATAGACAGTATTTACTACAAACAGTACGAAGACAGACGGATACACATAGCCTGAAAGACAGTAGTGAAACTGACACTATTTTACAGGCCTAAAGAAGGCGATCCTGCCCCTCAGACAGAGACCTCCCATCTTGTTTCCCTTTGCCTCACCTCCTTTTATGAGTCCCCTCCCCGCAGAGTCCCTGCCTCTCACCTCAGGTGAAGAACTTCACCGCAAACTTGTTTTAACAAATGTGACGCCTCCCTAGCGTCATATCTCTCCTGCTCCTCCCCAACAGGCAATATCTGCTCCTTCAGTTGCCATCTCTCTCCAGTATGGAAAACTGCACTGGCATCTTTGACACCTCATGAGCTGAGATGATGGCCTCCTTCAGAGTGCAAAGTCATGAAGCTAGAATCGTCTACAGCAGAGGACTTCGAACTTTTGGCCCTGAGACCCCCTCATCAAAATATTTTGAAGTCGAACCCCGCTCCAAAACTTTAGGTGGCAGGGCTGAAAGCAGAGGATAAGGCTTATGAGATCATTTGAAAAGGACTTTTTAGGTCGTGCCTGGGCAGCGCATGAGCTGCTCTGCGAGGCATGCTGCATTTGAGTATGGACTTGAAGCCCAGCCCACTCTCCACTCATTTTCGCCATTGGCTTGTGTCATTGTTCTTCATAAATGCTGGCTTCTGATTCGTTAATAGGCTTGTTAGTCCCTCCTTAGTACTGCCTTGTCTTCATTTGTAACCTCCCATGAGGACAGGCCCTTTTACTTCGGTTGTTACACGGTACGTCTTATTTAGTCTGCAAGCACTATTTTCTTTAATGAGTTTCTTCTACTGCAGGCACGACATGCTTTCCTGCAATATTCAGCGCGCCATGTGGGCCTTTACTTTCCAAGCAGTCCGGGACAATGGCGGCCGCTTCTTTGAAATGCAATAGGTCTCGCATTTACAAGAATTTGAGCTATTGGCATTGTAAATGACAATGCCTTTTATTTATGTTGTAATTATCAAAACAGATAAATAAAAGGCATTGTCATTTACAATGTCAATAGCTTAAACTCTCACAAATGTAAGACCTATTGCATTGCAAATGCTTGTTCTATAGATCATAATCCACACTAAATGCGAGAGTTATAAAGGAGCAAATACATCAAACAAAAAGAGTAACTGACAAAAACATATTACTCCCCATAACTGGGACATCACACTGCTAGGCCCCAATGTGAACTAATGATAACTGTGGCACTGAGAAGCATGCTGTCACCTCTACTCCTTTCACGCCTGGCATCACTGTAATCTTGAATAAGGCACTCTGCCTCCTTCTGCAAAATATGAGCTCCCACATGTGGTACCCCCCTCTTTGCAGAAAACCTGCCCTCACTTCTAATGCTAACAGGGAAAATAAGCCCCTACCACTTTTGTAAGGTCAGAGAGTTAAAACTGTGATGCTGTGGGCCTCTCTGCACCTGCTTGACTAATGATGGTTACTACCTTGTATAGCAGGCAGTCCTCGCTGACCTTTTCTTTAAAATATGGGCCCTCATCTTGCCCCATCCCCCTCTCTACTATCTCTTTGAGGCCGGCTAAGGTGTCTTCTCTACTTCAGTTTTCCCCTCCCATGGGCTATTGCAACAAGGCCCAAAGCAACACTGGCACAGCAATGGTGCATTGGTCCCTAATACAAGCAAGAAAGGACAGTACACAAAGTTGTAAATAGGGTTTGACTGGCCACTGATATCCCTGGGCCTAACTGCCAGTGCACCATCAGCACCAATGATGCCAAAGAAAGTTGTCTCCTCTGTCTGCTCCACTGCTCCATCACTCCTGGGTCCTACACTCAAAGCTGGCTGGCTTGCCTTAGTTTTCAAATGAAAATGGGGAAAAGCCCCAGATCTTGCCCAACTTCCTCACCTCAATTGCTTGGACCCTGTTCCCTGTGCAGCATTCATGACCTGGGCCCAAATGCTAGCAAGGAAAATGGGTCATGGCCATCCTTTGTGCTAGTATGACAGCCATAATTCGGGTACAGTGGCCCCTCATACCATTGGCCCCAGTGCCACTTCACCTCCTGCAATAACGGCAGATAATGTTTTGTTTCATAGGGTACCCCAATATAGGTTTGAGTAGTCACCTGACCCTTCTCCTACATGTTCTGTACCATTGTACTACATAATGGTTTTTGGTATTGACCTTTTGCCTAGCTAAGCAGTGCATAAATGTCATGTGGTTTTCCCCGAAAACTAGCCTCACTAATTATGCATGAGGATTCTCAGACTCACAGCAGGATTACCATCCTCTGCATAATACCTATGTATAATTGTCATCCCTTCCAACATCCTCAACCGACTTGACACAGCATGGTAGAATCCCCTGAGGACCACTTTTGGGTTTATATACACCACATTGTTGGTGGGGTAAGCAGAAGAGAAACACTTCCATGCTGACACACTGACGCGAGACGCTGAGGTTCCTGCATGCAGACACTCCAGCCCGCAGTGGTCTGACATCCCTCACAGGGGTCCATCTCAAGACCAAGACGGGGTCCTTCATTCTCTCGAACCAGGTAATGGGGTTGGCCTCATCCTAGGGGGATTCTTGGCTCTACACCTACATACATGCTAGGTACACTTAGGTACATCTAGTTAGGGTTGCATTGTAGTAGTACGCATCATTACTGTCATGTATTTATATGCTTGCATATATTCCTTGTTTGAGCACTATGATAGAAATCTACCATCCATTTACTCTGTTGGTTCTTATAATCATTTATATCTGCTTCTGTCTTATGGTTGTTTCATCACACCTATTTTACACTAGAATGACACTGGCTTACTTATTGAGAAACGTCCCCACTGTTTATTGTGTATCTCTTCGAGACTAAGTGAGCACGAGTGACTGAGCAAAAAGTGCTTTACTGGTTTTACGATACCTGATACAACAGAGTTGCCATGTTCGCAAGTTGCCAGGAACTATTCTCTCCTTGGTAAGAGGAGTTTACAGTGGCACTGTGAGCTAGCTGGTATACAGGCGAATATATCCAGTGGGGGTGTTGGGAATCAGTCTGGACACCAATCCCACAGTTTATGATGTCTAAAAACGCAGATCCTATATAGAGTTATAGGAACTACATTACAATAACTTTTTCTTGTATTCGCCCCAACACATAGGAGAGATGCAACGTACGAAAGTGTCTTCTTACATCTTTCAGATCCTCTTCTAAATTCCATATTAGAGTGCTCATGCCCTGGAATGCAACCAGTGGCTAAGGAGTCACCAAAGAGCTTCTCTTATCTTGTATGTGCTGAATCTCCTCCACAATAGCTGAGATCTCCGCACACATAAGTATAGATTTTAGTAGTAAATGTGAGAAGGATGGAAAATGGGGAATACTTACTACAAAAGAGGAGAAGTTAAGGGACGACTAAAGAGTTGATTTAGGTCGGTCTGTGGAGGGGTTTAGTGAGGGACATGCATCCACCCGCAAAACAGTAGTCTCCTTCCTATTCTCAAGCTGCACTTCGAAAATTACTGCAGCCAAAAGCTACTAAAATAGTTATAAAAGTACCTCAGCTCAGACCTCACTACGTCAATCACCACTTATGGCCACTTTCAGGTAGTGTAACACCCTCCCATAGAAAATAATGGAGCAATGTGTATATAATTATATATATTATATATATATCCTGTCTAGTAATCACGGGTAACTCTGCCTCTTAGTAGCGGCGGGCTACGGCGAGGTTTCAAACCTCCTTACAATCCCAGCAATCCTTCGTGAATACACAAATGAA
Source organism: Triturus cristatus (assembly GCF_964204655.1). Lineage (NCBI taxonomy): Eukaryota > Metazoa > Chordata > Amphibia > Caudata > Salamandridae > Triturus > Triturus cristatus. Next base: position 525,263,255 of record NC_140580.1, read on the forward strand.
GCCGAGCCCAAATCCATATAAGCGTGGTATTAGAAATGTATTTCATGTGGCAAAACGACCGATGCGTTTCGGAGCAGCCGCTCCTTGTTCATGGGTCAAATGTCGTTTGTAATCACACAATACAAATAGTGCACAGATCAAACTAAATGAAAGTAGGACTACTGTCACATCTGAGGCTTCGCAAAATGGCATCCATTTTGAAGTGGTGGCATAATCAAGTGTTATAACACACACTGATCTTACTTGTATATTGCAAATCAAATTAATTCATAGTACTATGAGTACATTAGTGCCCATGTTATTATCACACATATTCCAGCTATATAATAATACTGAACATGATAATTTCATCAGTGAGCTCATATTTTTGAAAGCAACTTTTTTAAATCTTAAAACACTATGGGACATATTCTCAAGGAGCTATCGCCGAGTTAACGGCACTTTATCGCAGCCAAAGTCACGATAAATGTATCGCCCCATTCACAAGCTAGTGCCAACAGCCCATAGCACCAGTTTACCTGCGATAGCAGGCCCAAAAAACATCGCCACAGATGACCCCCGCAACTATCGCTAATGAGATGCAGAGTAGGCGTTCCCGAGCAAAAAGCAGCGACAACACCACTTCGCAACATTCTCAACGGCCAGCCAGATCGGCGATACGACCACAAAACATGCGATAAGGCGCGTTAGCAGCAGGAAATTAACACCTGCTCTGACCTGGTGTAAAGTCAGATGGCAGCTGGCACCAGAAAAGGGAACCCAGCCCACAGCCACACCTGAAGAACAACAAATGCCATGGAGCTACTCATCATGCTGCTCGGAGCCCCAACAGGGCCACAACACCCACTACCCCCAGGCAGCGCAGACACAGACCGCGGACCTTCAGAAAACGCACCAGCCTCACAGACCTAACAGCAGAGAATGTCATTGCCCACTACAGGCTCAAAATCCTCCGCATCCTGAACATCATTGCACACAGGCTGACGGTACCAACACAGCGGATAACCAACATCCCACCTCAGACAAAGCTGCTGGCTGTGCTGCACCTGTTGGCCTCTGGTACCTTCCAACCAACAACCGCCAGAGTCAGAGGGGTCTCACAGCCAGCCCTATCAAAGTTTCTCAAACCTGTCCTGGATGTCATCATCAGATTGGTACCCCAGTACCTATACTTCCCACACACTGCGCAGGAACAGCTGGAGACCAAGCAAGGCTTCTACGCCATAGCTGCATTCCCGCACGTGTTGGGGGCAATCGACTGCACACATGTCCTACTTGTGCCCCCTGCCGACACTGCACACAATTACCGCAACAGAAAGCACACGCTTTCCATCAATGTGCAGGCAATAGTGGACCACCAGGGACTCTTCACCAATGTTGTTGCCAACTACCCAGGCAGTGTGCATGACTCATACATCTTCCGACAGTCCATCATCAACCGGCGCTTCCAGTTTGGCACCTACGGAAATGCTCTGCTTGTTGGTAAGTACCAAATGAACACACCTCATCTCCACAATCATGTAACTCACAACCCTGGCAATGCACACGTTACAAACTCACATACAACATGCCCACCTACCAGACACAACAGCACAAATTACTGTGGTAACCTGGGCTAGCCATGTACACAAGCCATCAATGGCATGGCACCTCAGCCACACAATAGCAGATTGTGGGGAGAGGTGGGAACCAGACACGTGCGAAGCAGGCAAGTGACCCATCAATAAGCATGTACACAATGCCAAGTGTGGTGTGGATGTACTGGCCAGACTGCAGTATGCAGACCACAGACATATCCATGTCGACATACACCGCTGGTGTATGGAGTGTAGTGGACAGTGGACGTAACCATGTCACCCCAGCCAGTGGTGTAGACCTGGGACATGTAACCGTGTTGTATCTTCATGTGAGTGTAAGTGGAGTGGACAGGCGTACAAAAGTACTGCGTAGGGGTGTGGCTCCTCCACACGTGGATCTGAGTGTGGTTCAGTGTGTGCCTTTCCAAGGATGTGGCTGATGCGTGTCTCTGTTGTAGTGTCTGTGCCACCCGTCACGCAATCAACAATGTTGCTATGTGGCATGTCCCCGGTGTGCGTGGTTGGCTGGAGGGGTACATGGGGCAGGGTATGCCCGCTTGGGGTCAGGGATCACACATGCCAACTGTTGTGTGTGTCGCTATTAGCGCAGCATGGGCCAAAGATGTACCCTCAACTGCATGTCGAGTTCAGCCAGGCCGGTGCCAAACATCTGTGTCAGTCCTGTCCTTGCAATGGGCCTCCACACCCGTGGCCGGCCACATTCTGCACAGCATCATCACTGTGTCGTACTCAGGCTTGTAGACATGCGCAGACAGGCATGTCAATGGTGTGCCGTAGGGGTGCATGTGATGTACTCGCGCTGCGCACACTAGTGTATGTGCTCGGGGGGAGGTGCAGCAGTAAGATTACATAGTACACAGTGATGCAGCTCCTTTACAATACGCAGTACATGTCATACAGAAATCACTAAGGCACACATATCACACATCAATGAACCAGTGAGCCTGCCAACCTATCATGCAGTATGTAGTCGTGACTCATGTCTCTCTGCACTGTCACAGGTGACCAAGGATATGAACTCTGCGCTTGGATGATGATACCCCTCCGAGCCCCGAAAACACAGGCCGAGAGTCAGTACAATTTGGCCCACAAACGCACCAGGGGCATCGTGGAGCGCACATTTGGCGTGTTGAAGTCACGTTTCAGGTGCCTGGACGTCACAGGTGGTAAGCTCCTGTACAGCCCAGACCTGATGATTGTTGTGTGTTGCACAACATATGTGTACGTAGCAAAGCCCCATGGATATGAGTGCCAGATGCACAAGACGATGATGATGAAGATGAGGCAGGTGGACCACAACCCACTGCAGCCGCAGCAGGAATAGCCTGTAGGGACTACATCATTGACAATTTCTTCTCTGGTTGACATCACATTGTGTGGGTTCTTCGCAATAATGGCACAGTACGTTGACTGCCAGAGGCACTGCATGTGCTAATTAAAGCATTGCGATACACATCACTGCGTGCATGTCACTTATCTGTACAGGCACTTCACTCAGACAAGTGTGGGTATGACATGTTGTGCTGTCAATTGAGGGATTTGTTGATGGATGGTGGGTGTTGTAAATTGAAACAATGATGTGATTAAGCATTTACTAAAGACATTAATTCCCTTCTCTAGATCATGTTTTCTCCGTTATGTTGACCGAAGTTCGGACTCCATTTTGTATTGTTATGCTTCCACGTGTTCCCCACGAGGAGAGTCCAACCTCTGTGTTAGTTGTTCTTGCAATCTGCCTAGTAACAGTCTATAAATAGCTCCTTTGTCCATCTGGCGCATGGCCAGACTTGACCACATCTGTTATCAGTTAGCCTTGCTTGACCATGTTTTCGCGGGCTCAAGGAGTGTGTTAGCTCCGCCCACATATTGATTCAGTATCGAAAATGACCATAAATGGTAATGTTCTTCGGCCTCATGCTGTATCCACCCACTTATGAGCCCCTCTATTGTGTATAAAAGGGGACCATGTACGTAACTTCTTTGTGCTACTCTATGCAATACTGAAGAGTGTTGTGTGGATTGTAGGACCACCCTTAAGGGTTAATAAATGCTGTCTTTGTACTTTGCAGTTTCCGTGCCAACTTCCTTATAGATTCCATTACAGGAGAGCGAACCCTTGTGTCCTGCGGGCCTAGCTGGGGCCTGTATTCATCAATTGGCGCCCAACGTGGGGCTCATCGGCGACTCGGATGCTCGAAGGACTGGTCGCGACGAAGGTGAGGAACTTGGCCGGGGACGTGATCACTGCCAGCGGCGTCTTAGCCCTGGCATCCCGAGGTTTTTTCTTCCTTCCCTTCCGAGCTGACCGTCTGGGTGGCGCCGGTCCTCGACTGAGACCTCTTCTGTCGGTCCTGCCGTGAAAGCCGTTTGGGCGATTGTGGAGCTTGGCAGTTGGAATCTGGACTCTTGATTGGTAAGAACCGGTGTACGGTACTTGCTCCGAGTTTTTGAAGCCTGGTCCGGCTATTTGAGTTTGATTTGTGATGACTAGTCATATTTTGTATTTGTCTTTGTGAAAATATATGCGTTGCAACACATATAGGCAGGTAATGTGGAGAGATTTCTCCGGAGCTGTGTAACTTTGAACGGCGCAACGATTAAGTGCCATTTTCTCTATAATATTGCATATTTTGCATTATTCCTGAGCATGCCTGCTTTCAGCGCACTCCGTAAGTGGTGTTGCTGTTTTGGAAACTGGTTGAACCTCGAGGAATCTGCTCCAGCTCCCCCAGAGGGGACTCCTAATAGGGATATGTATGTGAAGCATGGTCTTTCTTCCATAATGTACAGCACAGTATGGAGGAAATATACTAAAAAAGATCCTGAGTTACGATGGCCTTTGTATGGATCGTTTGATATACGTAAGATTGAGTATGTGGAACAGTGTATGTGCAAGCGGCGTGCTCGGCAGGATATGTTTGAGTGTGTGCGGTTGTGGGTGAAGGAGGTGCGTGAGTGAGAGAAGCGTGAGAAAGCGCTGTTTGATAAAGAACAACGGAAGAATGATCATGTGCGAGCACAGGAAGCGAGGCGTCGGGAGGACAAAGAACAAACGGAGAGACAAGAGAAAGAGCGTAGGCTGCAGGTCTCGGGCCAATATGCTGTTCGGCAGCCACTTTATCCTGTCCTTAATAATCTTGATGATGATTTTTATTTACTAGATCGCTCTCCGCCCCCTTATGTTGGCGCATCTGCTCCGAGGCCACAAGATTCTGTCCCGGGTACGGGTAAGGTAGATACGCGGTCCATGTTATCGGCTGAGCATATGGCTGAGCTTCGGCAAATTTCTTTCCGTGCACTTAAGGGTAAGGTGTCCGTGGATGAATTGTTCCATACTTGGGGGTCGTGGCAGGATAGAGAGAGATTGTATTTTTTGAGTCATTTCGCTGAGGAAGTGATTGCTGCTTTTCGGAAATATTCTAGTGTCTTTGAGCCTGAAGAAGTGACATCGGATGCTAAAGCATTGCATGATGGTGTTTTTTCTCCCTCTAAGGCTCCTGATACGGCTCGGCGGCTATTCGCCTTGCGGGACGCGGTGCTGGCCCATAAAGAAAAAGCGCGCCAACGAGCAGGGGAGGAGACGCAGTCGGATTCGTGTACCGCAGAAGGCCACTCATCCACTTCTCGATCAGATAAGAGCGATCTAGTGCATGCTAAGCCAATGCGCGAGGCGGCGCCTTTGTATGTTCCTCCTAAAGGAGCGGGGACTAGCTCGGACATTACCTCCGCCGATGCTAAGGGATATTTTGTGTATAATTGGGTTTATACTCCGTGGCATAGAGCTGATGTTATGGCATTAAAGAATGCGCTGCCTGACCCCCGCAAGAATCCAGCGGCCTTCTACGAAGAAGTCGAGGGGGCCTTGAATTCTTGCGTTATGACTTTAGCAGATATAGACCTGTTCTTTGGCCTTATTCTACCACCGGATATGTGGCGATCTGTCCGAAAGGTAGATGATACAGTTGCCTTCAAGGCCCGGTGGTCTGACCTTGAGGATGAGGATAGGGAACGGAAGCCCGCGCAGAAACCGCCCCAGAGTATTTTAGATCTCCCTGCTGCTATTGTGGCTAAGTTGAAAACAATTATCCCCCCTAAAAAGATTGACTGGAATATGTTAGCTGCATGTAAACAGAAAGCTGACGAGTCAGTTGCGGACTTCTTTACGCGCTTTGAGGAGACGTTTCATGATTTTAGTGGCCAGTCGCTTACTGACGATACGGGCCGCCACCTTTTTGCGGATAAATATGTGGCTAATCTGCTGCCGGCAGTTGCGGCCCGTTTAAAAGCGAGTGAAAGTTCTTGGTCTTCCGCTACACCGACAGCCCTCCTGACTATCGCCCAGTATTATGAGCGTCAGGAGCAAGAAACAAAGGGCCAGGAGGAAAAGAAATCGAAAGATTTGAAAACAAAGGTGATGTTGGCACAAGTCTATGGCCCGCCCCGACGGGGTAGTAATAGAGGTAGGGGAGGATCTTATGGTCCTCCCTCGGGCCGATCTGATTTAAATAGGAACCAATGTGCGTATTGTAAGCAATCGGGTCATTGGGCTAGGGACTGCCCGGTGTTGCATGCATCGCGTCAGGGGCATACCCATGGTGGCCCGCGAGGTAGAGGGGGTTTCTCGAACTTTCGAGGGAATTCTAACGAACAGGCTCGTTTTGACTCTGCTGGGCAGCACCGAGACAGATCAAATGTTTTCGATCGTCAGCATCAGTATCAAGTGTCGGGGATTGACCGGTCGGGGTACCATGACTCTCAGCATGCATAGGGATGCGTTGGATGGGGGTTAGAATCAGTTGAGGTGCCGGTCGATCAGAAGGGTCCTTATGTGTCGGCTGAGGTTTTGGGCTCTACTGATCAGTTCCTAGTGGATACAGGAGCGACACGTAGTGCACTGTCTAAGCAATTGGTTCCGGGGGCTCCCCCATCCGGCTTAATGGTCACATCGGTAGGGTTTGACGGTACACTCTCCCGAAGCCCTCTTTCGCAGCCCCTCATGTTTAAAGTTGACTCTTTTTCTGCACCCTGTCCGTTTCTGCTTGCCCCGTACACACCGGACAACATTATGGGTCTTGATATGTTAAAGCATTTTAGGGCTACGATCCGTTGCTCCCCTGCTGGTGTACGGGTAATATTAAATGACAATTACCCCCGATCTGAACGGATGTGTGCGATGTCAGAGGATGCGCTGTTAGCTACCCTCCCTCGTGCCTTATGGGCCACTTCGGATACTGATGTGGGACAAATGGTGATTCCACCGGTCCACATTAGCGTCCAGGAGGGGGCGGTGTTACCACGCCTCCCTCAGTACCGTATTTCCCAGGAGGGTGAGGAGGCTCTCATACAGATAGTGCAGGATTTGATAGCGGTAGGGGTAGTGGAGGAAGTCCCCTACAACATTTGTAACAGTTCGATTCTTCCCATACTGAAAAAGGATACGGATGCCAGAGTTTATCGGTTTATAATTGATTTGAGAGAAGTGAACAAGATCGTGATACCTCAGTACCCAGTGGTTTCCGATATCACGACGTTGCTTACTTTGGTACCACCTACGGCGACTATGTTCTCCGTGATCGATTTGAAGAATGCCTTTTTTTCCATTCCCATTCACCCTGATAGTCGATATCTTTTTGGGTTTACATTAAATAATAGATCTTATCGTTTTTGTAGGATCCCCCAGGGCTACACAGAAAGCCCTAGCATTTACAGTCAGGCTTTGAAACGACAATTGGATTCCTTTGCTCTGCTCGAGGGGGTCGCCCTCATTCAATATGTCGATGACATCTTGCTGGCGGCTGACACCCTGGAGTTGTGTGAAACAAGTACGTTATCCTTACTTTCTTTTTTAGCATCCCACAATCATAAGGTATCTAGGAAGAAATTGCAATTCTGTAGACCAAAGGTGACTTATTTGGGTCACCTTTTGTCTAAGGAGGGATGTGCACTCACACCGGATCGTATCCAAGTAATTTTGGACACACCGAGACCGTCCACGCAGAAGGACGTGCGTGCATTTTTGGGTCTTGTTTCTTTTTGTAGACAGTGGATATTGGGGTTTTCGCACATAGCTAAGCCATTGTTAGCCCTCTTGACAAAGGACACGCCTATCCCAATCCCTTGGTCAGATGAGTGTGATACTGCTTTTCAGCAACTACGACAGGCCCTTTGTTCAGCACCAGTGTTAGGGACCCCTGATTATGCAAAACCCTTTTCGTTGTATGTGCATGAGAAAGATGGATGTGCATTGTCAGTTTTAGTGCAGATGCACGGCGATAAGCAGCGCCCTTGTGCATATTTTTCGGCTGTACTTGATCCTGTCGCCCGAGCATTACCAGGGTGTTTTCGCTCGGTTGCGGCGACAGCTGTGTCAATACGCCAAAGTGAGGGAATTGTGTTATCCCATAAGTTGTTGGTATTAGTCCCCCATGCTGTCGATGCCCTGCTCAATCAAACGAAGACGCAGCATTTGACCAGCGCCCGTTTAACGGGATATGAGTTGACGCTTTTGGCTCCTCATATTACGTTAAAAAGGTGCGTAACGTTAAACCCGGCAACATTGTTGCCATACCCCGAAACCCAGCCTGAGGCGCGGAAAGCGCATGATTGTATTCTCGTGACTGAGGAACAAACAAAGGGTCGTATTGATCTCCAGGATACGCCCTTTTCAGATGTAGATGGAGAACTGTGGGTGGATGGATCCTGCCTGAAGCTACCAGATGGTACGACTTCAGCAGCGTATGCGATTACCACATTGCAAACGATAGTGGAGACAGCACGCATACCACAGAAATCAGCTCAAGCAGCGGAACTGATAGCATTAACACGAGCATGTGAGCTCAGTACAGGATTGTGTGTGAATGTTTATACAGATAGCCGCTATGCCTTCGGAGTAGCGCATGACTTCGGCCTACTCTGGAAGGAGAGAGGGTTTTTAACGTCACATGGAGTACAGATAATGCATGGAGAGTTAGTTCACAATCTTTTAACTGCACTGACATACCCAAAGAAAATTGCCATCGTTAAGTGTAGCGCCCATAGGAAAGTAGTTGATAAAGTTGGAGAAGGGAATGCGTTAGCAGATCGAGTGGCACGGGAGACTGCGATGCAGCCCGGTACTACTGCCATGTATGTAGTAAAGTCACAGGTGGAAAGATGGCATGATGCGAAGGAGGAAGTGCGAGAAATGCAGAGGACCACTTCTGACAAAGAGCGGGAACAATGGGCCAGTGAGGGAGAATTGGATGATGAGGGTTGCTGGAGAAATAAGCAGATGGATAGATGGAAATTACCCACGGCCTTTGTACAACCTATGGTTCAGATGGCACATGGGCTAGCACATGTTGGAGCTTCCACAATTGTGAAATTGCTTACCCAAGTCTGGGAGCATCCAGAGATTGCTAGCACAGCGAAGAGGGTGGTGCAGACCTGTATGATTTGCCTGAGGTATAACCCAGGAAAGGGTACTCGAACTCCAGCAGGAGGATTTGTGACACCTACTGCACCCTTCGAGGTTTTGCAGATGGATTACATCCAGCTTGAGCGCTGTAACAATCTGAAGTATGTTCTAGTAGCGGTCTGCGCTTTCAGCAAATGGGTTGAAGCGTACCCTACGAAAGACAATACTGCAATGACTACTGCGAAGCTGCTGCTGAAAGAGTTCTTCCCTCGATATGGCGTCTGTAGACTCCTGTGGAGTGATAATGGGCCTCACTTTGTAGCGGATGTTATAAAGTACGTCTTGAAGGGCCTGGGCATCACCCAGAAGTTTCACGCGGTATTCCACCCTCAGTCTGCAGGACTAGTCGAGAAGTATAATGGCACACTGAAGCTCAAGATCGCTAAAATTCAAGCTTCAACGTCTTTGACTTGGCCAGATGCTCTACCGCTGGCGTTATTGTCAATTAGATCGGTACCACACTCTCGAACTGGCCTTACACCGTATGAAATTGTTTTCGGACGCCCAATGAATATCTGGGGTCTACCAAAACCTAAGGCTGTGTATGATGTACCTTGTGTAATGATGAACGATTATCTGGCACAGTTAACGGATAACTTGGTTTCTATTCATCAACAGGTCCGAGAGGCGCTCCCTGATCGGTCTACCGGTGAAGGACATGGTCTCCGACCTGGTGACCACGTGATGGTGAAAATATTTGACAGAACAAACAGCTTGGAACCGAGATGGGTGGGTCCTGAGCAGGTCCTCCTCGCAACGAGGACGGCTGTGCGAGTCTCCAACAGAAAGAATTGGATCCACTCCCTGCATTGTAAGAAGGTGCCGCCCGGGTTGGTGGAACCTGCCGTGCTGACCGATCAACGAGAAATCTTGGCTGCAGAGACAGGCCGTGCTGCGGAGCCAAACGCCACTGAGGAGCTCTTTCCGGACCACGCGACTCCTGGAGGAAGGCGATATCATCTTCGACCAAGGAAGTGAGTTTTCCAGTACCGGGACATACTGTCAGAACGGCCCTTGGGTTAGTGAAACGGAGAGCCGATGAGGCAAGGGGGGGGATCAGCCCTGCATTAGTGTAGCGACACCCGTCTTGGCCCGCTGGTGAAGAAATCAACCGCTGCCCAAGGGGAAGAGTTCTGACAGACTCTTAGTTTCAGGAAGATATTGGGTTTTATTTTTACTTTGACATGGAGAAAAAGAAAATCCTTTGTGCATTAGGGTTCATGTTGACAGTAGCCATTGTTGGGATAACCACATGGTTCGTGGAGGATGTAACACCCGCTCGGAAGATTCTTGTGTTGACAACTCCGGTGCCTGAGGAGCACTACTTTTATACATTACCGTATCAAGAGTTGAAGCATCGACAGTCTTACTTGAACAACACTTTCATCCAGATGCTGCATCATACCCACGTTGCTACGAATGCTACGAACTGTTGGATATGTGGGATGATGCCAGCTCATCAGAAGAAAGGAGGAACGCCATTCATACCACTTCCTTTCTCTCATAATGGCTCTTGTAGAGCATGGTATACTTTGCTTTTTGCTACTCGGAAACCGACAGTGGGACGATTGCTCTTCAGACTCAATAAAGAATGTCACCAGGATAAAAATGGGTATCCACAAGCGAATGGGACAATTTGGGAGTGGGAAGAGTACCGACCAGACAATGAATCCATTCCCTACATCTTCACGAACACAAGAGACACTGTGGGAAAGGACAAATTTGTGATTCAAGTAGCACAAGCTCAGGCGGACCTGTGTGTCCAGAGTGTGGGTTTTATCCCTGTTGGTGTTAGTGATTGTATTACTGTTCTGAATATCGATGGGTTGAACAATAGTACCTTTTTAGCCTCCCATAATACGTACTTTGTGTGTGGAAATAAAGGTTATTACCGTCTGCCGGCTGGGTGGTCTGGGGTATGCTATGTATCATTTCTATTACCTCCTGTATTTCTAGCTCCCGCATCTTATCATAAGGATCTGAAATTATTGAATAATGTGACTGTAAATAGGTATAAACGTACTTTATCAATTGACGATGTAGATCAGACTGATACCAGTCTGCAACAGTATATTGATTTTAACTTAGGACTGTTTTTCTTTGTTGGAGCTGCCCTGAATAGTAGGAAGATTCGAAGATTAACAAGAGTGGTAGAGGCTGTGACAAATCAGACTGCTGCTGCTCTTGGGAATCTTACGGAAGAATTGCAAATTACTAGAATTGTTGCATTGCAGAATCGTATGGTATTAGATGTCATGTTAGCCGACCGAGGTGGAGCTTGTAAAATTATTGGAAGTAGCTGCTGTGTGTTTATCCCTGATCATACGCCATCAGTTTATAATGCCATCAATAAACTGCATAAAATTGCAGCTGAGATCCATACAGAAAACGGCACTTGGTCCTTTTCTGGATGGTTTTGGGCGTTAATTACTGCCTGGGGATGGAAGGTTCTAACTGGTCTCTGTATTATTGTAGCGGTTCTGTTTTCGTGCTGTATCTGCGTTCAATGTGGTCCCTTGCTCTGCTCATTATGTGTATCATTCTGTATCCCTGATAAGAAAGCTATTGCCGATGTTGCTCACCAGAAACGTTTAGCTAAAGAAGTTGAAGAAATGATGACAATTGACATATATGATGATTATCTTAGCAAGCCGGATGTCTTCAGTAAATGCTGAAAGGGTCGTCTGTTGTAAATTGAAACAATGATGTGATTAAGCATTTACTAAAGACATTAATTCCCTTCTCTAGATCATGTTTTCTCCGTTATGTTGACCGAAGTTCGGACTCCATTTTGTATTGTTATGCTTCCACGTGTTCCCCACGAGGAGAGTCCAACCTCTGTGTTAGTTGTTCTTGCAATCTGCCTAGTAACAGTCTATAAATAGCTCCTTTGTCCATCTGGCGCATGGCCAGACTTGACCACATCTGTTATCAGTTAGCCTTGCTTGACCATGTTTTCGCGGGCTCAAGGAGTGTGTTAGCTCCGCCCACATATTGATTCAGTATCGAAAATGACCATAAATGGTAATGTTCTTCGGCCTCATGCTGTATCCACCCACTTATGAGCCCCTCTATTGTGTATAAAAGGGGACCATGTACGTAAGTTCTTTGTGCTACTCTATGCAATACTGAAGAGTGTTGTGTGGATTGTAGGACCACCCTTAAGGGTTAATAAATGCTGTCTTTGTACTTTGCAGTTTCCGTGCCAACTTCCTTATAGATTCCATTACAGGAGAGCGAACCCTTGTGTCCTGCGGGCCTAGCTGGGGCCTGTATTCATCAGTGGGTGTGTCACCTCTGTGCAGTGAGGCTGTTTATGGTGTCACGTATTCAAACTGCCAGTTCTGTGTGTCACAGTTGTTACGGTATCCCAATCTTCTGCGTTTCACATGTGTCCCAAATCATTTCATTTTGGCTGACATTTGTGGCCTACAGGTGACAACAGGGATTCTTTTGTGCTCTGACATATGCCGCCATGATGCAGGGATGCACCCTGTGACTCAAGTCCAATGACTTGGGCAACATGTACGTAAGGGGGAGTCACTGCCCCTACATTAGTCTGTGCTTTCATTCTTGTTTGGTCATGGACATGGCACGTTGGTGTGCAGGGGGTGCTGTTTGTCCCTCTGCAATGTGAGGGGGGTGATGTGGTTTCACAGTGTGTACCATGTTTGTTTCCGCATTGGCGCAGGTTACGTACTAAATGCATGTCAATGTGCATTGTGGCTGTTTATGGGGAAATGCCTATCTGATTTGGACAATGTCATTTGTTCTGCGTCAGAGCTGTGGAGTTGTGCTCGCACGTTGTCATCTCACCGTTTATTTACTCTGCTTTTATGGTGCATTTTCCCGCCAGTCGTGTGGGATTTGATGGCCGGTCGCTGGTTTTCGGTGCTTTTTGTACCACGATTGGCCTCATTGCAGGATTTATTGCGTTTGCGTTTCGCATTTTTGCGGTGTGGCGTTGATTTTAACGCAGTCAGTTGATGGGTTATCTGGTGACTATCGCATGGTACTGCCCTGTTGAGAATGCTTCGTTAACACGGCGTAATTTTTCCCGAGCTAGACGGCGATGTTGGAAGTTGTATTAAGTAACTTTTGCGATGGTTATCACACGTTCTTGAGAATATCCCCCTATGTTGCGTATTGACAAACTGCATTTTGTAGTACTTTTGGAAGTACAACAATAGTACTGCTAACGTACTACAAAATGCCATTGACAATGCTATATGTGGAAATCTTTGCCTCCGCTTCTCTTATCTTTTATGTGCTGAATCTCCTCCTCAATAGCTGAGATCTCTGCACACATAAGTATAGATTTTAGTAGTATATGTGCGAGGGATGGAAAATGGGGAATACTTACTACAAAAGAGGAGGAGTTAAGAGACGACTAAAGAGGGATTAAAGTCGGTCTGTGGAGGGGTTTAGTGAGGGACATGCATCCTCCCGCTAAACAGTAATCTCCTTCCTATTCTCAAGCTGCACTTCGAAAATTACTGCAGCCAAAAGCTCCTAAAATAGTTATAAATGTACCTAAGCTCAGACCTCAGTAAGTCAAGCACCACTTATGGCCACTTTCAGGTAGTGTAACACCCTCCCATAGAAAATAATGGAGCAATGTGTTTAAAATAAAACTCCTTTGGAAATAATGTTATAATAAATTAAGCTAGTGTGTGTGTGTGTGTGTATATATATATATATATATATATGCAAGCAACAGGGACAGCGGGTTTAATTTATAATTTACTCGTCTTTCTGTTTGCTATATATATCAAGCGCATTAGAAATGTCGGCGGACACGCTCAGGGACCGGGAGGCGGTAGCCTCGGAAATGTTTAGCAATACGCCTCCAAGCAACTTAGCAACAACTGAAGTTGCAACAAATCCAGCTAACAACAATATTAAAGACAAAATAAGGACATTAGAAAAATTTATGAAATCAGTGCAGGGGAAATGGTGGGAGCACAAATCTCTGCAGCGCTACCTGGACGTGGGGAGAATCCCGAGGGGATTAAGGATATTAATAGCCCCCAGTTACGACCAACCAAACCCCAATATGATGCAAGACTGGGCTCAGAGCAATTTGGAATCATCCTAGAGGTTGGTCGAAATTTTAATAGAATATCCGGAAATAGACCGAGTAGCATTGCAAGAAAAAATCGAAAAACTCAATGAGGAAATCAGCCAACTAAATAAGGGTGAGGAAGAAAGAAAATTAAGAGAAGAAATGACAGTGGACCTAAAAAGGGAGAAAGACAGGATTAAAGAGCGCAAAGCATTTACATTTCACCACAATAGGGTGGATTATGAGTAAGGGTGGGCGTAGTACTCCGCTCCGCTCACGGAGTGTGCGTAGTGCTGCCTGCTTCGTGGGGCACCAAGTAGGCGTAGCAGGCAGCGCTACACACACGCCACGGCGGAGCAGAGTTGCCCGCCACCCGCCCGCCCTCATTTTAAAATAAATTAAAGTTTTTAAAAGTAAGAAAATATCTTACCTAAGGTGCGGCGTCCCGGGGCTCCCAGTTCCTCCTTCAGCTGCAACTTCTTCTTCACAAATGCGCATGCGCATTTCTCATTTCTACTTTAATTTATTTTAAAATGAGGGCGGGCGGGAGGCTGGCGGCGCGTAATGGGGCTACGTGGAGTGTGCGAGTGTGCGTAGATTTGGGCACACTACGCAATGCTCCACGTAGCGCCACTACGCCTACAACGCCCACTACGCCCAGGGTTAATTATGAGACACGGCGCATCTTTACTTTTTCCCAAAAATACGATGTAATGAAAACAAACAAAATGAAAACACAGAATGAAATTGGAACCCATGCATCCACCAGCAAAGATAATTATGAGTATATATTAAATTCAGATCTAAGTTCCAGTCTAGAAAGTGAAGCAGAACCGGACGGTCAACCATTAGTCCCAAGGAGAACATTACCAAACTTAGGTGAAGAAATTAATTTTTTAGTGGAGGAAAGAAGGGCGACACTCCACCCGAGGACTCAGCAGAGCGTCCGAGGAAGACGCTCAACTACAAGCGGAGGCAGAGGAGGAAATCAAACTGAGCGGCCATTCAACAAAAAGACAAGAGGGAGAGGGAGAGGCTGCTGGAACCAGAAACAAATATAAATGTAACTCCGGCAAATACAATAATCAACCTCACAGAAATTACCCTCACAAAAGCAGAACAACCAATTCTATCATTAAGCCTCTCTTTTTCCCTGAATCAAACTTCAATTATGCCAATACCAGAATGGACATATACCGCTTCATAAGAAAACTAAAACTTAAAGAACACCATGCTCTATTAAGAGAATAACAAAGGGACAAGGAAAAAGAAATGATCTAATGACTCTAGAAAGGAATCAAGAGTAACATCGAATGGAGGAGAATTAACCCTATTGGATACATTAATGGAATTGCAGAGTGAATCCTCTACAAATTGGACTCAAAACAAAAATATGCAATATTGTTCCCAAAACAACACCGGGACTATACAAATAGCTATCTCACCCACAGACGAATGCATGTTTGAAAGAAAAACTACACCTTTCAAAAATAAATCAACACTTAATCCTATAATGCCCAGAGACAGCATTGACATTTTCAATGAACAGGTGACCAACAAAATCAAAAAATTAAACTACAAAACCCAACAAACAAAACATAAATGGCATCCAAAAGATAGACAATACAAACAGCTAATCGCCAAACTACAAAGCAACAAGAACGTGATTGTGAGAAACACTGACAAAGGTGGCAACATCGTTTTGTGGGACAGAAAGCAATACATGGAAGAAGCTTTATCACAATTAAACGACAGATCATGCTACAAAATCAGTAATTGGCGCACACTAAAAGCAATACAAGATGAATTTTACGGCAAGCTGCTAGCATGGAAAAGTGCAGGAATTCTAACTTTGGAGGAATATAAGTTTATACGTAAGGAAAATCCAACTATACCGAACATTTACTTTATTCCGAAAATCCATAAGGATGGAAAAAATCCACCTGGCCGTCCAATTATCTCGGCGCAAAATAGTCTATTGGAAAATGCAAGCCAACATATAGACTACTTTCTACAAGAACAAGTGTATTCCTTGCCAACATATATCAAAGATACAAGCAACTTCCTGCAGAAAATCAATAATTTTGAATGGAAAGAGGGCTACCAACTAATGTCTTTGGACGTAGTGTCACTTTATACCAGTATCAGACACTGGGACGGTATAAGGGCACTAGAACATTTCCTCGGCAAAAACAAAGCAAGACTCTACACATTGTATGATGCTGAGCAACCTGACCCAATTTTGTCTGAACAACAATGTGTTTTTGTTTGATAAGACTGTTTACCAACAGGTGCGCGGCGTTGCGATGGGGGCCAGCTTCTCCCCCAATTATGCCTGTTAACACATGGGATGGTGGGAGGAGCTGGTCCTCAACGTGGCACACAAACATTATATGGTTAAGAATGTCAAACTCTTTTTCAGATATATTGACGATATTTTTGTTGTTTGGGATGCCACAATAGCAGAGGCCAATGAATTTGTAGATAATATCAACAGCAATGAGATAAATTTGAGTTTCACGTCCACCATCAACAGTCATGCAATTAACTTTCTTGATGTAGAAGTTTTTGTAGAACACAGTAAGCTGGAAACGAGACTTTTTAGAAAGCCAACAGCAGGAAACTCGGTTCTCCATTCTACGAGTTTCCACCCATGCCATCTGATAAACAGCATCCCCTAAAGGGAGATGCTAAGAATCAAACGTATATGCAGCAACCCAATAGACCTGCAAAAAACACAACTAGAAACAAGAATAGATTCTTAGCAAGGGGATACAAGAGCGAAACATTGGATGCAGCAATCACCAAAACTATGAGTTTAGAGAGGGACACTCTCTTAAAAGCCAAGCCACTACAATCAGAAAAGGACAAAGAAACACATCAATTGCGCCTCATTACCACGTACAATTCACAACTTAAAACCATCAGAAATATTGTACAGCGCAATTGGCCCATAGTGCTAAATGATCCAGTAATAGGGGGGGGGGTTTACCAAAATCCCCAGGTATAACATACAGGAGGGCTCCGTCTATGAGTGGAAGCTTAGTAAAAAGTAGCCCTGAGGTCATAGAAACACAGAATTGCTCACACATGAAATGTAAAAATTGTAAAGCTTGCCAACATGGTGTCAATAAAAAAACGTACAAGACACCATTTAGTGACAGAGAGGTGGAAATAACACGTGCTTTACATTGTAAAACTGATTACGTCATCTATATCTTAGAATGCACATGCAATCTAAGATACGTAGGGAGTACTAAACTCCCTGCCAACAAAATAATTCTACAACATCTTAGAGCGATCACAAATAGAGACCCCACCTACCCAGTCACCAGACATTTCCAAGAAATACATGATAATGACCCACAACATCTCTCCTATTATCTCATAGACTCTGTACCAAAGAATAGAAGAGGAGGAGACAGAGAGGGTATGCTGCGCAACTTGGAAACAAGATATATCCTTAATCTTGATAGTAAATTTCCTGGAGGTCTCAATACCACGGAAGACCTTTATACTTGTATTTAACAAATCCCTGTTTTTTTTTTAAATGGGAGGTTTTTAATTCAATCATTTTTAACAATATCTTTTAATATGAATAGATATAGACCTCCATTTTAATTTGAGTATTCAAACCAGGATTTAACCATCAATTGTTCCAATAGCTGCTATATAAGATGTACAATCTGGGGCACATACAACATAGATGAACATTAACAACTCAAATATTGGCTGCCGTCTGACCTCAACCACAATAACAATGGTTTTTTAAATAATGTTATTATTTTTACACGTAAGGGTGTTTTTTCACATTTAGAGGGTCACCAAAAGGTCCAAATCCAAACTAAATTGCAAGGAAGCGGAGTACTTTATGCACTAGCACTTTAAATACGGTATTTGTTATTTCAATCACGATTTGCCTTGGACAGAATCTTAAATTGAAGGAAAAAACATGTCAATATAGATCCATCACAAATTGCATTTATGCAAATATCGTACAATCAGATTTTTTTTATATAATGATTTAACTAAAAATTCATTAACACTATGTTCCATATTTAGGTCTTAACATCCATACGGTTTATGTATTTTAAACATTGAGTTTTACGAATTGTAAAAAAATCTTTTCTTAAACTATAAGGTAATGATATTATATTTTACCATCAATGTTTTTACTATATACCTATTTATTGACAATAACTATTTATTTATATTTATTGGCATCTCTAGCAGTGATCAATATTATCATGACTTGCAATGTGACATTTAGATTTAAATCAACATGCAATGCAATGACATGTTCAAAATGCCAAACAAACGAGCTTTTAGAAGATGTATGTGCTAGCAATAGTATGTCTTCGCTGTCTATTGGGTTAACACCGTAACTTTGCACTAGTCACTTTAAAAATATAAAAAGGCAAATGAAGCCAAGGAGCGTTGTCACGTGATCATGGTCCAGGAGGGACCGAAACGCGTCATGGCCGACTAACAATAAACTATTGATGCACAGAAACGTCGTCCGTGCCTGCTTTCCGAATACCTGAGACGGTGAATTGTGAGAAGCAGTGAGTGACGATATATATGCGTGGGTTGAAGATTTTACTACAATAAAACATCTTGCCTGAAATACTGCAGGGTCTGTGTCTCCTTCTTCGCCGCCTGGAGGCTGGAAGTTGCAGGAGTTGAAAGTCTATATATATATAATTTTTTCCCCTGTATTTCTGAAAAGTTTCAGAAGGATCCATCAAGCGGGTAAGAAAAAAAGGGGACCCAAAACCAAATTTCCCCATGCATTCTCCATAGACTTGGCAAAACCGCAAAAACTGCTGATCTTGGTCAAGAAAACGTATTTGTTTGATTTGGTGTAAATCCATTCAGTTGGTTGTGAGTATTTGAGGTTCTAAAATATTTTTATATCTGATAAAGGGGTGTGGGACCCCCTCAACAGGACTAGGTGGTCAGGGTGTTTCTACCCTGCCCCCTTTTCTTTTTTTTAAATGTTTTTTCATGTTCAACCGAGTCACAAGTTGGCTGCCAACACATCCTGCTGTGATGTGTTAGCAGCCAATCAGATCTCAGGCATAAGATAAGGGTGGTTTGCGGATCCTTCGCATCCCTAGATATACAACTGGGAATTTCTTTAAATTTCTCAGCAACTACTGAACGTATTTTAAACCATTTTACAAAAAGATTGCTTTCTGAACCAAGACCTACCCTTTTGCCTAATTTGGTGTAATTCCGTTCAGCACTGCGGGCTGTAACAGTCAGAAGTTTCCGAATTAACATGGAGAAAAAGCGTTTTGAGACCCCTCTTTGTTCTCGGCCCCCGCTTGATGGATCACCCCAAAATTTCCTTTAAGAATAGGACTAGCACCGTTCTTTTCCATGCCATGCTTTTGTCATTTTACAGCTCAGCATGGACAGCACCGTGCTAGTCCTATGCTTAAAGACTTTGCTGTAGAAATGGCAAAGACTTTGTCCCTTTTTATCTTGGTGTGGATGGCACAGTGCTAATCCTATGCTTAAAGACTTTGATAGAAAAGCAGACATTTGAGGTGAGCAGATCTAGAGTGTCACTGGTGTTGAGAGTGCTCTATACAGGAGCTACTTTCCACCTAAACTTGAGAACTACCCAGAGTTCTC
Source organism: Triturus cristatus (assembly GCF_964204655.1). Taxonomy (NCBI): domain Eukaryota; kingdom Metazoa; phylum Chordata; class Amphibia; order Caudata; family Salamandridae; genus Triturus; species Triturus cristatus. The sequence continues at coordinate 525,283,017 of NC_140580.1, forward strand.
TGCTTCTTTTTTGCATAATTTATTCGTCAATCTATGGCTGAAAGGGTATTGTTTTGACATATACAGAATGTCCAACCCCAATTCAGGAACAACAGTGCTTTGTTTCCAAATTCAAATGCAGCATGTCTCCAGGTCTTTTCCCTTGCGCGTTTCTGCTCCAAGTGAGCCTTGATCAAAGGTGAGGCTGCTTGCCTGTAAGGTGACTACGTGCTGATTTGTTCATTTCAAGTTGTCACGTGACTCCCGTGGCGCAAAGGAATACATGTCCCCTCAGGAAAATATTGCAGTTGACTGTTTATAAATTCATGTCAGTGCATTCACGAATATATATATATATATATATATTCACTGAAAAAACCATAGGTTTCACACATGTTATAGTTAGCGGAAATTTTACTGATAAAAAAACAATGAAATTCCCCCGTTATAGTTAGTGCAGGCAACTATAACTCACGCGACCGCAATCTTCTGCTGATGCTACTACTGTATTTAGACACTTATTTGCCCATGTCTTCTTCCATAAATTTTTAGCTATACATATATTACAAATATTTTTTTTTCATAAAGACACATATGTCATCAGCAGAAGATTAGCATTTAAAAAACCGTACAAATTCACTGAAAAAACCATAGGTTTCACACACGTTATAGTTAGGAATTAGCATTTAAAAAACCTTGCAATCTTCTGCTGATGACATATGTGTCTTTATGAAAAAAAAATATTTGTAATATATGTATTGCTAAAAATGTATGGAAGAAGACATGGGCAAATAAGTGACTAAATACAGTATTAGCATCAGCAGAGGATTGCGGTCGCGTGAGTTATAGTTGCCTGCACTAACTATAACGGGGGAATTTCATTGGTTTTTTATCAGTAAAATTTCCGCTAACTATAACATGTGTGAAACCTATGGTTTTTTCAGTGAATTATATATATATATATATATATATGTATTCACTGAAAAAACCAAAGGTTTCAGGGGCATTATAGTTAGGATTTGGCATTTAAAAAACATTATAGTTATTTCCCTCGTACAAGACCCTAGAAATTCCCCTGTTATAGTTAGTTCAGCTAACTATAGCTCACGCCCCCGCAATGCACTGCTGATGACGTCACATATTACATCACTCATGACATGGTCAGTGACATCACTGATGACATCATCCAGTGAGTATGTGTTTCTGTACAGTTTTAATATGTTTAATATATATAGGGAAAGGTCTGTTGAAGAATGAGTGGGTGTACAAGTGTGTGAATGGATGATTTTCTAGGTGCGTAACTGACTCTATAAGTGAGTCATTAAATGTATCTTACTGCAGACTAGTGACTAAACTGTGTGAATGTCTGTATGTGTCTGTGTGTTGGCGTATAAGTGGCTGCATGGTTTTGTGAATAGCTGTATGAGTGTCTATATGGGTTATTTATTGGTTGTCTGAGTATCTGTATGGGTGCCTGAGTGTTTGTGTGGGTAGGGTGTGTGTGACTCTATGCATAGATGTGTGAGTGGGTGATTCTATGGGTACATGGTTTTAAGAGTGCATCTGTGATGGACTGTATGGTTGGGTGAGTGTATGTTTGGGTGTGTTAGGGATTGAATGTATATCTCACTGGTACATGTGTGACTAACTACATATGTGAAAGGCAGTATATATGTGTGTAAGAGTATATAAGTGGGTATATGTGAGAGTGTGTGATTGTGAGAGTGGCTGTATGGATGGATGCTTGTATCAATGATTGTATAAGAGCGTAAGAATGTGGTACTATTTTTATGAGTAAGTGAACTTGAGTGTGTTTAACTGTATAGGTGAGTAAATTGGACTGAGTTTAATTATTTGCACGACTGACTAGATGTGTCAGTACCTCAATGGATGATTGGCGGTGTGTGAGTGTCTATATAGGTGTATAAATGCATATGATATGATAGTCTTGTACAGAGTGACTGTAAGTATGAATGACTGTACAGGTGAGTGAGTGGAGGTGTATGTAGACCTTAGAGTTAATGAGTGGGTATGTAGTTATTGGTATTGAAGTATCTATGGTTTTCGAAATGGCCGTCTGAGTCGGTGTATCAAAGGTTTTATTAGGGTGTGAGAAGGTGCACTAATTTAGCTCATGGATGACGTCATCAGTGATGTCATCAGTGATGTAATTTGAGATGTCATCAGTGATGTCATCAGTGATGTCACTGACCATTTCATGAGTGATGTAATATGTGACGTCATCATCAGTACATTGCGGGGGCGCGAGTTATAGTTAGCTGAACTAACTATAACAGGGGAATTTCTAGGGTTTTGTATGAGGGAAATGTCCAGCTAACTATAACGCCCCTGAAACCTATGGTTTTTTCAGTGAATTTCTAAGGTTATTTAAATGCTAATTCCTAACTTTAACGCCCCTGAAACCTTTGGTTTTTTCAGTGAACTTCAAAGGTTTTTTAAATGACAATTCCTAACTATAACGTGCATGAAACCTATAGTTTTTTCAGTGAATTTCAAAGGTTTTTTAAATGCTAATTCCTATCTATAATTTATCTCTAAAGATATCATGTTTAATGATTTTGATTGGATTTCTATATTTTTCCAATTCAGTGTGTCAATTTCATTAATTATGTTTTTTTTAAAATACTTTTTTATCACCATTTTTTAAACTTATTTGTTCAATTAATTCTTTTAAAAATTAGAAAATATGAATTGAATTTAATGGGTTTTTCAAACATATTTTTTTATATTTTTCAAAATATTAGGTTCAAAACTTTATTTTATATATATTTTTTCCATGTTTTTGGATCCGCGCACCCAACGCGAGAGGATCCGTGCACCAAACGCGATAGGATGCGAGCACCCTGCGCGCATTTTGCCGTTTTTTTTTTTAAAGGGGGCCCCCTAAGCACCTCTAGAGGGTCAGAGTATTTCCACTCTGCCCCCTTTATATGTTTTACACACTTATTCCCCTTGCTTCTTCAGCCTCGCTTCTACCGAGGCAGAAAATGGCCGCCAACAGTTCCTGGTTTCGAATGTAGACAGACACTCGACAGCCAATTAGCATTCAGCGCGCGATCGGGAGGGTGCGCGCTCTGTTCGGGGAGGGTGCGCTTACGGTGCGGGTAGGGTGCGCGGATCCTCCCCGGCCATAGATATATATGTACTTTTAACTCTAATTTTCTCAGGAACTACTGAACGGATTCACACCATTTATGCAAAAGGCACGAGTCTGAACTGAGGACTATCTCTTTGCCAAATTTGGTGTAATTCCGTTCAGCGGTTCGGGCTGTAGCTGCGACAACAGATCCTATGGGAAATTGCATGGGGAAAACACGTTTTGGGACCCCCCTTTTTTCTCGGCCCCCGCTTGACGAATCACCACGAAACTTTCAAGGTAGGAGCGGAGCGGAGCTGGCCAAAAGTTTGGAAAATTTCACGAAGATTCGTCAACCGGCGCCAGACTTATTGGGAATAGAATGTTGCGGATTTCCTATGGAAAATAGGTCCTATCCATAACTATCTACTGGCGACTGCCAGTAGATGATATATATATATATATATATATATATATATATATATATATATATATATATATATATATATATATATAGAGAGAGCGAGAGAGAGGAGAGGGATAGATATAGATATATATACACACAGACACACATAGATAGATGGATTATTCAAACCCCACAACCTCGATGCCTGGCAGGTCGAGCAGGTCCTGCTGATGATCAAGGATGTCCACCGGGCATTGCGTCAGTCAGCTGCTTATTGTTGCGTAGGACACCAGTGTTGCAGTGCATACAGCACCACACTCACCCCTAGAGCACCCTATGCTCCTGCAGGGCCTAACCCTTCCCAGGCCTGCCGACTGCTGACATGTAGGGAGATGAGTGTGGCCATGTCTGACTTGCCGAAGATAGGCCAGGACTGCACCGCTGCCCATCTGTGTTGCCCACCGAGGGGATGGTGGCGCTGCCTTCTTTTGCCATCATGGGCGGGGCTCCAGGGATGGTCACAGGACGGAGTCGGGATGGATGGAAGTCGGACTGGGATGCGAAAGGAAATAGGAGGACAGAGAATAGGTCAGAAAAGGAAAATAAAAAAACAAAGTGTGAAAAAAAATACAAAAAACACACAACCAAATGTAAACACACACCTGTAAAGTCAGTGATAAAAGTGTGGAACATGCTACCACTGTAAAATCACAGCGCAAGCAGCACATTGTGCATTGTATGCTCATTCACAGAATTTCGCTTAATCTCCTAGAGTTCTTTTTGTAACTCTGTGGAATTCCGCGAGTTTCATCCACCCCAATTGGTAAGCAGGTAGGCACTGGTGCTCCAGGCTCGAGGGGCAGGTGGACTTCGATTCCCTTGCTGGTGTCCCGCCACCCAGCTGGGAGATAGGCAGGCCTTGGTCTCCACTCCTGGTCACAGGCAGAAGTCTTGCAGAGCTTAGCTTCTTCATACAGCCTGACTGGCTGCTTGACAGTTGACAATTTAGCTTCTTTTCTCATAGTCCATTTCCAGACACCGAATGTGATGTAGGGTTTGAGTCTTAGAAGTTTATGTGGGGGTCTATGTGCTTTTGAAGTGCCCACTTCTCTGCCCTGCCCTTCCTCCAGAAAGCAGTCTGTCACACAGGTGAGACTCAAAATCTGATTGTGGCACAAAGCAGACCATGGGAATTACTAGAGACTCACACCTGATTGTCAGATACAGTGATATGTGTATTAAAAGGTTACCCCAGAGTCTCTGCCCTACTCTTTGTAAGTCCCTTATCAGCACCAACTTGTTCCTGAGATGTGCCCAGGCCCCTTTCCAGTGACCTCTCTCTGAAGGAAAGAGCAACCCTTTGAAGTATACTGAAGAGCCTGGCTCTCCCTTCTTCCAGTGTGTCCTACCCAGCGCACAGGAATGTAGCAATCTCCTCCAGTCAGCCATGGATTTCCCAAAATAGAACAATACACCCAACACATACATATGCATATAACACACACACACTGCATAGCACTACATTTTCCATGTATTGTACCATTCACAGGCACACATAGACCCAGCAAATGTATATAACACAGAAGCACTGCATAGCACTACATCTTCCATGTACTGTACTATTTACAGGCAAGAAACAGCATTAACAACACAGTCAGAACCACGCATGTTGTTACCACACTAGCCTTACCAGGCTTGCCTTTACCACGCATGCCTTTACAGCGATTTTCGTTGCAAAGGCAGTAAAGGCATATGATTGATCAAGGCAGTCAGCACTCCAGAATGAATGGGCAGGGGGTGGGAGGTGTGGGAGACTTGGTGTCACTTCCTCCTGCCCGGATGAGAATGGAAGGAACAGGAAGGATTGGTACACAGCTTGGTGATTCGTATTCTGTAATTAGGCTGGGTTTTAAGGCTCAGGGGTCGGGGTAGCTTTTAGAGCTGGGAGCCAGTTTCAGGGCTCAGGGCGGGGGCAGGGGTGTTTTTAGGAATGGGGTTGGGGTCGTTTTCAGGGGCTGGGGTGTAACTCTTACTTTCCAAATTCCTTTAGCAATCATACTTTTACAACGAAATTTGTTATAAAGGCATGCTTGGGAATGGCATGCATATTAAAAAAGGCACGGTCATGGCAAAGACTGCGTTGCTAAGGCATGCAATGTATTCACATGTGTGGCTTTGTCTTAGCACCTTTACAGGCAACCATACAGCTAGCACAGGCATATAATGCACACAGACTGCACACAGCCGCGGTTGGTAGTGGGAGTAGCTGCCGGGCAGTGACGTGGGGAGGGGGAGGGGCAGGGTGGGGGGTAGCAAACTATGGATTGCGGAGGTTTTCACGTAAGTACACATATAAATGAATAAATAAAATGAATTTCGTTGCGGGCTTTGCATCCCCAAATGCGATGCAGTGCACGCAACGAAATTCGCTTTATTTATTTATATGTGTACTTAACTGAAAACCTCTGTAATCCATAGTTTGCTACCCCCCACCCTGCCCCTCCCCCTCCCCACATCACCGCCCGGCAGCTACTCCCACTACCAACCGCGGCTGACTGCACACCTCTACATCACACCACTACATCTTCCATGCATTGCACCATTCATAGGCACACATGTACCCAGCACATGCAGATAACACACATACACAAACTGCACAGGACTACATGCTAACCTGATGTAGGCCAAGGGTGAGTTAAGCACACAGCAGCGGAACTTTACGTGGATGAGCCTGTAGGCCTCACTCAAGTGACACAAGTAAAAAGGCCAGTTCACTTCTACTGATCGCTACACGGTATGCTCCCACTACCTGGACTCTGTTCCAATTAGAACAATCCAGTCTGCACTGCCAGGCCAGGTCCACCCTGATCCAGAAACACAAGCAACCCAGAACCGGGTTTGCCTTTATTATGGGCTCATTAGCCAGGTCTAGCATAATTCCAGTGGAATGGAGAGCATGGCACCCACATCTGGACATACCGTCACACATCTCCCTGCTCCCGTTCCCGGCGAAGGTCATCGAGAAAATCGTCAACATTCAACTGACCCGCCACCTCGAAGACAACAACATCCTGGACCCGTCCCAATCCGGATTCATACAAAACCACAGCACCGAGACAGCCCTCATCGCCGCCACAGACGACATCAGACGCCAACTGGACAACGGCGAAACATCAGCCCTCATCCTCCTGAACCTGTCAGCCACATTCGACACGGTCTGCCACCGCACCCTAAAGACACGCCTCCAAGAAGCCGGGATCCAAGAGAAGGCCCTTGACTGGACCACATCCTTCCTCTCCAGCAGAAACCAGAGTGTCCGCCTCCCACCTTTCCGGTCAGAAGCGACCGACATCATCTATGGCATCCCCCAGGGCTCATCCCTCAGCCTGACGCTGTTCAACATCTACATGACCCCCCTCGCACAAGTGGCCCACCACCACAACCTCAACATCATCTCCTACGCCGACGACACCCAACTCATCCATCGCTGACTGGATGAGGAGCAGCCATCTGAAACTGAACTCGGACAAGACGGAGGTCCTCATCCTCGGACCCACCCCCTCAGCCTGGGACGACTCCTGGTGGCCATCCGCTCTGGGGACAGCACTGAGACCCACCGACCACGCACGCAACCTAGGATTCATCCTCGACTCCTCCCTCTCCATGTCCAAGCAGGTCAACGCCGTCTCCTCCTCCTGCTACAACACCCTATGCACGCTCCGCCGGATCTACAAGTGGATCCCGACCGAAACAAGAAGAACAGTGACACATGCCCTCGTCAGCAGCAGGCTGGACTACGGCAACGCACTCTATGCAGGAATCCCAGCCAAACACCAACGGCGGCTACAACGCATCCAAAACGCCTCCGCTCGACTGATCGTCAACGCCCCCGCCGCAGCCACATCACCCCCCTCCTGAGAGACCTGCACTGGCTCCCCATCAACAAGAGGATCACCTTCAAGCTCCTCACCCACGCACACAAAGCACTCCACAACGCCGGACCAGCCTACCTGAACAGCAGACTCAGCTTCTACACCCCCCCCTGCCAGCTCCGCTCTGCCAGCCTCGCCCTCGCAGCTGTCCCCCGCATCCAACGTACGACCGTCGGCGGCAGATGCTTCTCCTACCTCGCCGCCAAGACATGGAACACCCTCCCAACCCACCTACGACAGACCCAAGACCTACTCGCCTTCAGAAGACTCCTCAAGACCTGGCTCTTCGAGCAGTAGCGGCACCCCCCCCCCCCCCCCCTCAGCGCCTTGAGACCCTCACGGGTAAGTAGCGCGCTTTACAAGTACCCTGATTGATTGATTGATTAGGGCATCAGAAAATAAAGTGATGGATGTAATGCTTGAATTAATCTCAGCCACTGGCAATTGCTATGGCTACATTCCAATCCATCATTTTTCACCCACCATTTGACCTTAGTTTGGACCCAGCCGGATGCAAATCGGTCATGGCCCTGCTCTACTGGCAAAAGTCCAGCCTAAACTGCCAGGTTAGGTCCTCCCTGAATCAGAACACAAGCAACCCAGGACTGGTTTCTCCCTTATTATGGACTCATCATTCAGGTATAGCTTGAGTGTGGTGGCTTGGTGAGCGTGGAACCAATGTCTGGACATACCTGTCACAATGGATTGGGATGCAGCCCGAGAGATTGCCAGTGCCTGAGATTAATTAAAGCATTCCGTCCATCAACTTGTTGTTGCAGTTAACACCTGGCAAATGCAGTAGCCTTTCGCCACTATAAAGTTGGCGCTTTGGGTGCCCCTCTCAGTCCAAAAGACCACAATCCTTGAGACAGGACTATGTCATGGCGCACTTGAATGATCCATGTTCACCCATGACAACAAAAATCAGCACCAGGAATCCAAACATCATTGCAGGTTGAGGGCACTCACTCAGGGGTACACGTCCATCACCAACAACTTGCATTTCTTTTTCATTTAAGGTTTGTTCGTTTTATATATGGAGCTACCTGAATTTGAAAGACAAGACGATAACTGAACATTTTGTTATTTTTTTATCCATGTTTTTGCCCCTGACACCAGGCCACTAAGGATCATAGTTTCCATGCTTTTTTAAGCACTTCATCTGCTTCATGTAAATGAACACTGCATGGAAATGCGTCAAATAAATAAAGACTCACCTTCAGGCCATCTTCGCTTGTTGAGGAGTTTGCAATTTCTGGGAATACCGCAATGACCCCCAGGGGGGCGCGCTCCAGAGTTTGAAGACCTCTGGTCTACAGCTTGAGATGTATGGACTACATCACACACACACTAATACCACTTCACTTACTCCAGTCCAAGCAAATGGAAGATTTCAAGACTATCTGTCTTGTGCACAAGGCCCTCTATGTTGAGTATCACAGGACTCCACCAATCAGGTAGTGTGGCAGCATCCGGCCAAACAGTTCTGGTTGGCTAACCAAGATACACTCTACTTCCAAGATAAAATACTTTTAGGATAGATTGCTACATGTCCATTACTTGCAGCTTTCTTCCTCGAAGCACACTCTGTGAAAGACTGTAAAGCCTGACATTTCACCTGTTCCAAAAGACATATGTAGCGTATCTTAGGGCGCATCCTCCTAAGTCTCAGACCAATTACTTGTACTATCCGACTCTATAGCTCTAATGATTCCATTCCTTTAGCTTTGGGGGACCTGGAATAATCTGAACTGTCGCATGTACATGCAAGAGAGATGGCTAGTAGTTGTTTTGGCACCGATGACAGGGGCGATGGGTGGTTCTAGCTGCAGTGGCCTCCTGGTCAGAGCCCTGGCACTTAATATTTTACAAACTAAGCACCAAGCCTAGGTCATGCACCTACAAAATATTCTCCCTCTAAAACAGTGGTACTTAAAGTACGGCCTGGGGCCTACTAGGGACTGGGCAGACCTCTCCTTGTGGCCCGCAGACACTCTTCTGGGTAAGAGCAGCAGAGAAAGAAAGCTGCCCGAGTTCCATTTGTTTCCTGTCCTTTCTGCTAACCAAGCAACTTTCTTTTCTGGTTCTGTTTTTTTTTCTTTAGTCAGTTCGGCTTATTTTATGATCAAGACAGCCCTGCTAAAAGGACAGGCTGAAATGACTGTACAAACAAAATCCAGAATCTGAAATAAAGAAGACGATATCACACCGATACATTTGTTTGTGCTCTTTTGCCTTTATTGCTTCAGCTAATTCAGCTTGTACTGTAAGGTAGGCAACTTGCTCATAGGTGAATACTTAAGTGATTGGTCTGTGGGAGTATATAGAAAAACTATGGAAATGTGAACATAGGTATAATGGGCAGAATTAGTAAGTAGGGGAGGGGGTCAGCAGGTACCTAAAATGAGCAAAATATTCTGTAAATACTTTGTTGGTCATTAACCTACAGGATACTGCATTTAAATGTGATGCACACACTTTAAATGAAAAATTATTGCAAGTTTAACTAATATATAGAAAAGCATTGTTTTGGTAGGAAATCTGAGTTTGAGAACTGCCATAGTTGTCAAGTATCCCAGATTCAGGCATAATTTACTGCTCCAGTCCAGGGTTTTCTTTATTTTCATACACGCCAATTGACCCAGTTTTGGTGGGCGCTCCCAATTTATTAAGCACCTGACATCTTTTTTTTTAGCTTTCTCCACATCAAATTGCCTCTGCTTCATGAAAGTCAATGGGGTAAATAAATTCCCCTGGTTTGGTTTTCAAAACCTCCCTCTTGAAAATGTTTTCATGCATGTTATTCATGGATCTGTGACCTATTTTCTAATGGAATACACAAGGCTTTAAGTCCCAGGATTCAAAGAAAAAATCCTGGCGTAGGGCTGCCTCATCACCTATGAACCTAGGAAATTTTGCAGCACTGCACTATAGACCCCAGATGCCCTTGAGTGCACCTGGAGTGTCACTGACTTGAACCGTGGTTGCATACATTGCCAACATTTTAGAAGAGGAAAGAGGGAGATTCTAAAAAAATAATCGAGAGACTGTATCTTCCCTATAGACTTCTATTGCAGATCAGGCCATTTCAAGCGAGAGACAGCCAAAATAAAGTCATTTTTGGCTTCAAACATCGGGAGGCTCCCACCTGAATCTGGTCTATTGGCATGAATGTGGTCAGGGCCGGACTGGCCATAGGGACACTGGGCGTTTCCCCGGTAGGCCTCTAGGGAGGGGGCCGGTTTTGTTACTGGGGGTCGGCAATATCGGCCCCCTGTAACAAAATCGGCCAAAACCGGCCCTCACAAACTGCTCGGCTGCACTCCCCCTCACCCCGGGGGGGGGGGGGGGGGCGGCTGAGCAGTTTGCCAGGGCCGGTTTCTGCTCCAAGTCCGGCCCTGCATGTAGTTATAGTACTACTTGGTCTCATCACGTGACAGTATGCACTATGAATATGCAAATCATTTATCTAAAAAAATTACATACATTATAAAATAGGCTATAAAATGTTTAAAATGTATAAGATACACACAGAATAAGATTGGCTGCTGCAAAATCATACATGCCAATAGATCCGATTCAGGCGGGAGGCTCCAGATTTTTTAAGACAAAAATGGCTTTATATTAATGGTTTCCCATTTAAAATTGCCTTGGTTTCAACATAAGCCAATGGGGAAAATACATTCCCTAGTTTTCTTTCTAAAGCTCCAATTTTCCAGTTTTGAAAAGGTGTGTTTTTTCTGTCCTCAAGCAAAACCCCATTGCATCTCTCTGACCACAAAATCTCAAGAAAAGAACACACAACCAGGTGCAATTAACAAAACCCTTTATTTATGACACCGGAAAAAATGAAAGAAACAAGAACATATACTGAAAACAGAAACTCATAATGAATATTAAATCATGAGGAGTCATAAACAGGTTGATTATAAAAAATATTTGCTCCAAAACACAATTTTCTTCCTTGAGAAACATTAAGCCTGTAATGAGAAATGAACGTCAGCGAACATGCCTATGTGGCAGCCTTGCATATATTCACAATAGAAACCAGTTCCCCATTCAGCCTATGAGGTGGCTTGCCCCCGGCAGAGGTGGTTCAGTATCTGGAAAATTCTTGCCATCATCCTTGTAAGCTGAAGCAATAACAGCAATTATCCATCTTCCAAGAGTAGCCTTAAACGATTTACATCCTTTCCTAGCAGAAGCACAATGTATAAATAGGCTATCTGATCACCTACAGAGATATGTTGTCTGCCCAAAAAAACTACGAGTTCTCACAGCATCTACAAGAAGAATAGAGTTGTCAAAGGAGGAACTACTCAACAAAATGGAAGAGTGATATCCTGTTCCAATGAAAAGATGAGTTTTCAAAAGGGAAAAATAGAACCCAATGATAACACAACCCTATCCTCAAAAATAGTTACATGAGGATAACAACCTTACAAACGGTCCAAGTCACCAATCCATCTAGCTGTAGTAATGGCCACCAAAAACGAAACAATCCAAGTTAGGATTTTTTTTAGATCTCCTCTAAAGGTTAAAAGAGGAATGGGGTCTGCAAAAAGGCCTAACTCTAAGGGAAGAACCTAAGGGGGATAAAAACTTCTAGCTTTTCATCTCACTAAAACAAGCCCCTTAAAAAGTCTTGAAACTGAGTCTTCTACAGATGGAATACCTCCCCAGGGGGCTCCGAAAGCCTTGATGGGTGACCACCAGAGTCTTAAATTTGCAACTGATAAATTCTTATCAAAACTCTCTTTCTATTGAAGAATTGGAGAATCTCTCCCGGTGTTCAAATCTGCGACTGGTGGGGGTGCCAGAAGGCTGCGAGGTGACACAAATGCTTCAGTGGGTGGAGACATTTTTTAAAACAGTGTTCTTCCATACTTCTCTGGAGATCTAACTATTACAAGAGCACACAGAGTTCCAGCCAAGCCATTTCCGAATTCGACATTACCCAGAACTATTCGTGTTAATTTTGCAGATTTTAGAATTAAGGAGCGAGTATTGTCTCAGGCTATCCAAATGCGACAGATCTCAACTCGAGAAGTACCTAGCTGTCGTATCTTTTCCGACATGTCCGCTACCGCAGCCCGCCGGCGAAAGGAATTTGTGAAACTTCTCTATTTGTTTAAGACACAAGGAGCTCCGGCGTCTATAGCCCAACAGTCCAAATTACGTTTTCTTGTGCAAGGCAAATTCCATATGTTTGCAAACTTAGAAGAGGCTCAAAAGCTTCTACAGAAAATCACTGTGAGCAAATAGTGTTTACAGGATATTGTTAGTTAAGCTTTCTTTCCTCTGGCTTCTAGCTTCTAGTAAGAGCGGTGGTGGGGCCAGGGTCACTAAAGGGTGCAATAACATGGCACCCAGTTGGGGGGCATCCCCTGGGAGAAGTTAAGGGGCATGGTGGGCAATTCCCCCTTTGCTGGGAGTTTTGGGGTGGGAGTTCGGGGTGGGGGGTTGCAAGGGTTTAGCAAGGGAAAAAATGAACAAGAAAGCAGTGTAGTCATTTGAATAAGGGTATTGTGGCACCAGAATTACCTAGGAGATATCCGCCCGAGGGGTGTAACAAAAGGCAGGAAGAATCTGGTGACCAAAATAACCATCAGTGAGTTAGGAGGAAATCTAGGATGGAATCAAAAATGGAACAAAAATTGCAGAATATAAAAATAGTTACATGTAATGTTAATGGATTATTGAATCCACGAAAAAGTGTGGCTTGTTTAAATTGGATTCATTCTCTTTCCCCTGAAATTATATTTCTACAGGAAACGCATTTTAGGTCTGATACCCCGAAAACATCCCTTCCTAAGAAATATAGGCAAGTTTACTTCTCATCTGCCAATCTAGCGGTAAGAGGTGTAGGGATTTTATTCTCTAATTCACTGGATTGGCAGGTTAAAGAGGTACGACGGGATGGTAAAGGGAGATGGATCTGGGTAAAAGTAAAGTTAGACAAAACAGTCCTGAACCTGGTTAATTACTACGGCCCAATAGACAATGACACAGTGGCCTTAGAGCAAATCTAAAAGTTGATAGCACAAATGGAAGGTATACTAATTTTGGGTGGGGACTTTAACTTTATCCAGAATTTGGTATTGGATACATCAAATAAGGCAAAGCGTCAGTTAAAGCCCAAAACCACAAAATTAATAAGTAGATTAACAGAAGATTTTTCTTTATCAGACCACTGGAGGTTGGGACATCCCGGATTTCAGCAGTATACCTGCTACTTAGCTAGATTTAGATCAGCATCTCGACTGGATTTTTTTTTAGTAGATAAATTATTTGCTAACGGACTCACAGAAATACAACTCCTTTTCAGACCACTCCTTAGTCTCATTTATATTAAAGATAAGAATTACTCTGAAAAACAGGCCTAGATGGCAATTCGATAAATCCCTACTACAAGATTCTACCTGGATAGCAGAAACCAAAGTATTTATAAAGGAGTTTTTTCAGCGCAATGGAAATTCTGCATCCATGTTTATGGTATGGGAGGCATTTAAGCGACCTTTAGAGGTCACACATTATCATATAAGGCTAGAATAAATAAACGAAGAAAAGAAAAGATTCAAGAATTACAGACAGAGTCCTCTTTTAGAATACATCAGTAGGAATTAGTTAAAGCAAAGGAACAGTTGAAGGATTTTTTTTATTGGAAGAAATATCAGGGAGTAGGGCTTATCAACAGAAACTTTATGAAGAAAGTCAACAGATTGGGAGACTCTTGGCTTGGTCTACAAAAAATCAGAAAGCAACCCAAATAATTGCCCAAGTTAAGAATCCCTCAACTGGTATATTAGTTGAAGATCAACAAGTTATTTCTGAGATATTCCTTTCACATTTTAACCAAATTTATGCAAAAACGCAGGGGATAGACGTAGCAGATTTGGTCGACTATTTTGAATTTTTGGAGATGCCCCAGATACCCTCACAAGCTTCTAAGATATTGAATAGCACAATTGGGACTACAGAAATCTTACCAGTTTTAGAAAGTATGCCCAATGCTAAGGCGAGTGGCGCAGATGGAATCCCCGTGGAAGTTTTTAAGGCATTTCAGGAAGAAATTCTCCCTTTTCTGGGAAAATTGTTTAACCAGATAAAGGAGGGTTGGATATCCCGAAAAATTTTAAGGAATCGATTTTAGTAATTTTTCTTAAGAAAGATAAAGATTCCTGTGATCCTAATTCCTACTGCCCAATTAGTCTATTAAATACGGATTATAAATTATTTATGAATATCTGGGCAAAAAGAATAGTCCCATGTGTACAACAGGTGGTACATGAGGACCAAAATGGCTTTATCCCGGGGCTTTTCCACTAATAAGATGGATTTGGTGATCATGATGATGGATGCCAAAAAGGTCTTTGATCTAGTAGATTGGAGTGCTTTATTCTTTATTTTGGATAAATTTGGGTTTCCGTCACATTTTTTATGAATGTTAAAAGAACTTTATAGTTGTGCGGAGGCCAAAGTTGTCGTAAATGGAGAAGAGGCTGGTAGGGTAAAAATTAAGCGAGGTACATGCCAAGGTTGTCCTCTATCCCCCCTTTTGTTTTCTTTATTTATTGAACCTTTAGCTGTTAAGATACGGAAGAGTTTGATGATTTTGCCTCCAATTGAGGGGATGGCAAAAGTCAAACTCTATGTAGATGATATTATTTTATATCTTAAAGCTGGGGATTACAATGTGCAAAATGCACTAGATGAAATACAGAAATGTACGCAGGTGGGGGGGGGGGTATAAAGTAAATCAAGCAAAAAACGAAATCCTTTTATTTAACTCCACTTCAGTGGAGATTCCTGCATCTATCGCCGTAAGACCACAACATCCAATATTTGTGGATATACGTTACACAGGATTTTAGTCAACTGTTCCCCTTGAACTATAACAGAATGCTCACAAAAGTGAAAAATGTATTGGATAAATGGACTCTGCTTAATCTATCACTAATAGGACGGATCTCGATGATTAAGATGTCGATACTCCCACTGTTTTTATTTCTTTTTAGCAATCTTCCTTTGAAAATTCTGAGTTCTTATTTTAAGGAATTAGATCAAATAATTCGGAAATTTGACTGGAATAACAAACGTCCCAGAGTGAAATTTGCCACAGTACAATAGGATGTAGCTTCTGGCGGTTTAGCTTTACCACATTTTCCAACATATTACCAGGCATCATTAGTAAATGTGTTTGCACAATTGGGTGCGGAAAATTCAGTATTTGATAATTTTATCTTGGTACAGATGCTGAAAGAGAGTGCAATAAGGCTCCTGAATTTCTTACGGCTGGCAAAATTGCCTAAAAGGACCAGATACAAAGTCATCTTAACATTAATAGAAAGAATGCAGCTTTTTTTAAATTACAAGATATTCCAGTATTTCATGCTTTTACTCCTATTGAGGACTGTGCAGTAGGTGGTCTTATATTATCTAGAGGCCTTTATCAACAGTGGCAAGAATTAGGCTTTAGTCGGCTTGGAAATTTCTTTAATCATGAGACTTTAATAACTTGGGAAACAGTCCGATTACAAGCTAATTCTTTAACAACAGCCCTCTCTCTGAACTTTTATCAGTTAATTAACTTTCTTAAAATCAATTATGTAACATTGAATAAGATGCCAGAGCAAATCGTCAGGCAAATGGCGAACAAAATGTTTGGGGTAGGAGGCTGGTACCAGCTATTGCATCAAAAGGCCCATTCAGAAGAGATTCTGACAATAGAACGTCAAAAAATCTATTCAGAAACCGGTTGTAAATTTAATATAAGGGAATGGCAACAACTTAATGAGTTAGCAAAAAAAGCACTCAGAGGGGCTAATTACAAGAGGATGAATTTTTTATCCAGATGGCTTGCCTACTATACCCCCCTGAAATTGCATAAGATGTATCCAACAAACTCAACCCGTTGCTTTAGATGTAATACCCAGGAGGAGGGCGGATGGGTACATATTTTCTATGAATGCAATAAGCTACGACTTTTTTGGGATGAGGTTTTTGCTAAGATCTCCTCATCTCTGTCTCTGAGAATTCAACCGTCGGTTATGCTGGTTTTATTTGGCACTTCGGGGGAGGTGAAAGGGTTAACTAAACATCAGCAGTATTTTATACTAATCGCCATAGCTGTCGCAAGATCACTACTCCTACAAACTTGGAAAACAGATAAGCAACCCAGGATTGACCACTGGCTTAATAAAATGAATAGAACTTTTAAGTTTGAGGAGGCCTATGCGAGACGGGTAGGAGCAACCAAAAGATTTAGAGCTATCTGGCATGAGTATTCCGATCAGGCTGAGAGGGAAGGAGAAGGAGCATAAAGGCAAGGTATTCCAGAATCCTCAACCCTCCCATTTTGAAATAAGGCGGGATAGATTATGTATATTAGCATTACGCTTGAGATAGTAGAGGACTAAGGCGATTAAAATAGAGCTTACATATCATGCACTTTATTGAAGAAATGATGCAATTTAGCATTTTGCACTGTAAATAGCTTTTGCATGACATTTTTTTTTAAGTGCTGCTGCTATTAGCACTATGCACTTTAAATATGTTTATGCTTCTCTATTTATGAAATACAAGAATTACGATACTTCCTGACTGCTTTACTTAAGGCCTAAATAATAAGCACTTTATTTAAGAACTGCTGCTAATCATTTGAAGGTCTATATGGTGTATATAAGGCTTTAATACTAGCTCAGTATGGTATTTTAATCACGAACTGCTGCTATTTGCATTATGCACTTTAAATAGCTCTTGTCTTTATCTAATTTAAGCATGGCATGCTAGTCTATATCTTTTAGGGTAGAAGTTAGGAGTGTTGCACTCTCAATATTCACTTTCTCTGTTTGTATTATGGTTATAATATAGTACTGGTTGTGCCACTAATCAGATAAATATTATTACTGTTTATTATGTGTAATTTAGATGATGCCATGTGTTTTGAATGTCTATTCGCTGTCTTACTGCTTTCTTGTTCAAATAAGAAAAAAAAATTAAACTCTCTTTCTATATTTGCAACACGTGCTCTGGAGGGCAAGATACTGAGGATCAATTGTTAATAGCACTCAAGCTGAAGCTGTCCCAATGAAGATGGGCCAGAGGAGCTCACACCTCCCCGGCAGTCAGTCACTGAGTGAGGGTACACTGCTAAAATACCGATCCATGCTCAGCAGGAAAAGAAAAAAAACATGAACTCGGCACTGCTGCCTTAGCAGGGTATAAATAAAAGGGTGTGCCCCAGTCTCCCCTCCCCTGAAAGCATGAGGTAGAAATACCAGTGGGCGTGATAGATCGGGTTGTATGCGACTAAGCACACTAGATAAGTACTGGGGCGAGCAACTAAGTAAACAGAATAGTGAATATGTTATTTGTTCTTAATAAATAGAAATGTACGAGGAAACTAACCACATCTGATGTATTCTGAAGCCTTAGCTCGAGCTTTGGTTGCAGATGTAGTAGTTACTGTTAAGAAACGGAAAGGAGGACGAGTTTGCCAAGAGAAAGGAGTGAGATGGAATGGGGGGAGATATCAGGGCCTAGTGAAGCCAAACAGAACAGAAACCACCAAAATAAATGAACAACTAAGTAGTATTTAACTACATTCCACATTAAAGCTCTGTCGGTGCTGCTGTTTGTACGATTAAGGTAGACTGCGAACAGCTTAATGTACACCTCTGCCAGCAAAGGGGGCGTGATTCCCTGCTCCTGAAAGTGGTTCTGCCCTGCAGAAACCCCGATTCGCCCTCCAGCCAGCCGCGAAAACCATCAGAAACCTCCCTCACTTTACAGCCCGCTAATGCCCTTCTTTCCGCGGGTACTGAAGGGGCCATGAACACACACGGCGCTGCCTTCCGTGCTTCCCACTGCTTGAGAAAAAAAGAGCCACATACACACAACTACGCAGACACAAAAACTACACGCGAAATCAGCATACATGCGCCTACACAAATATACACACACAACTACGTAGGTGCAAAACCTACACACGGGAACCAACATACATACACCTACACAACTACACACACAACTACGCAGATACAAAACCTACACACGGGAATCAACATACATGCCCCTACACAACTACACACACAACTACGCAGGTACAAAACCTACACACGGGATTCAACATACATGCACCTACACAGCGATACACACACAACTACGCCGGCACCAGAAACCTACACACGGGAATCAAAACCTGAATCAACATACATGCACCTATACAAACACGTTCAACTATACACACACTATTACGCACATTCACACACTCTCGGGAAACAGGAACACAGACACTTACACACACGCGTACACAAACGCACAATACCACAGCTTCTTCATAAGACCCATATACTTAGACACCGTGTAGCCTTCACCGACTGCTCCAATGTGAACTCTGGGGCACAGAGGAGAACGTGCTTCGGTGGCAGCCACTCGCCTGGAGATTGTTGGCGCTACAACCTACCCGTTTCGAACATTAGCAGCAATAAAAGCGTCCCTGATGGATGACTTTCAGAGCCGCTGACGGCGATAAACCCAGAGTCCGAGATACGCGGCCCCAGCCGTCAGCGGCAGAATGAAAGATGGCTTTCAGGAACACAATGCAGCGCCTCGCACACGCACCGGCAGGGCGGAACCACGGAGAAGGAGAGGGGCGCCCAGCAAAATAAATAGAACCTAGTGCCCGCTGAGAGGAAATGCGCACAGAAACAGTGGCATATTATTTCACCCCAATGTGTGTGTGCTTGCTGCAGCGGTTTGTTCTATATCCGTGGTGCTGTAAATAACAGGTGTTAAAACCAATACAACAGCAGTCGCTGTATGGTGCGCGAAAGGATGAAACACTTTGCCAGTCCCACCGGTTTAAATAAGTAGGTGGCCCACAGATTTCAGTGCTCAGTGGTTGGTTTGCTTGGTCACTTTAAGTAAATAATACATATGATAATATTAATGATGAAATCATTATTGCTGTTCTAATGTTTAAAATAAAAAACCCTACAACCATTATTACAGTAATGCCGAAAATATTCTGAATATTACTATTATTCTTTTTAACAAAAACATTAATACTGACCATCATAGTGCAAATTGTTGCTATTAATATTATAATTTAATCAAACGACCATACCTTGATTGCTTTGCTAGGAAGAAAGTGAATATTTACTAAAATGTAAAGAACCTTGAAGAAAGTGCAATATATCCATTTTCTTGTTCATACATTACATTTCTTATATGGGGTTGATACATAGTTGCAATGTCGTGCCGTAAAGGCTACAAAAGTATCGAGTACCTCTGCGTACACGCTAAAAAGATCCCACCCCGAATCGTAGGACTCGTGTTTTTCTGACCTCCCAGTCTGTGAAAGAAGAACCAGGGGGCATATCAACAACAACCGGCGATAATTATCTCTAAGCGCACTTAGCGCTAGGATAATTATCGCCGGCTAGCGTGAATTTTTATCGCTGAGATCGCGTGCTATTAGCAACGCTTATCTCAATAGCGATAAAAATCCTCACGCTAACAGGCTAACGTGAGATTATCGCTGGAAACCCAGCGATAATCTCACGTTACCTTGTTGATAGGGACAGGCAAACTTAGCCATGATATCCTCCTTCCATAGGATATCATGGCTAAGTCTGAAAACTACCAGACGTAAAAAAGCAGCGTTAACCGCGGTTAGCGCTGCTTTTTTTGTCTCTAACAGGGTTAGCGACATTCTTGATAATAGGAGCGACATTTCTCCTATTATTTTACTCTGGAACGCCCCCTTTGCATCTCATTAGAAATGCAAGGGGAAGCGTAGAGTAGAAGGGTGCTAACATGCAAATTTGCATGTTAGCACCCTGTTGTTGATAGGGCGCTAGTTTTATCTCTCCTTTTTTGGCTTTTAATGCCAAAAAAAGCAGAGATAAAGCCCTTGTTGATATGCCCCTTGGAGGGGAGAGAAATGAACCCGCGTGACCTGCTGCCTGGCGCCAGGCATCTCCACAGACACCGCGCTTGCGCAGCTGCTGGAGCACCGAGGCTCGCTGGCGTGCAGTGGTACTCTTCCAATAAACTAGCGGCGGGCAACCCAATAAATTAACACGGAGAGCCGAGCAAAGGGTCTGGCTTGGCTCTAAGAATCTGTGCAGGACTCTAGCACTACAGATGTTTGGAATGTAAAGCGTGCAATAAATATTGTGTACAAAGTGTCTTTTTTTTATACACGCGCAAGGCATTCACCTTAGTGCATCACATTATAATAAATACTGCATGCAGATGTATCTTTTTAAAATGATAGTTTTTAAACTTAGAAGCATTCATGACCACACCCTCCCCCCCCACACACACACAAACACCGCCCTAACGAAAATGTCATGAGTGAACTTGGAGTCAAATGTGCACCCTGTATGCAGCCTAAACTCTTATTATACATGAAATAACATTTTAGTTTACTAAAGCAAACACAGAGGTAATATTTGACTAGGACCCTCAATTTGGTTATTGGGAAGGCAAAATTGATACCAGGTTTTCTGGTTTCACTTTATGCAAATCAGCAACTATACATGTATCTATCTCCCCTATTTTACACCAAACGTAAATACGTATAACAGACAGAAACAGAGGTGGAAGTTCATCCTAACAGGAAAAGAGCTTTTCATAAAGTAAATCTGGTGACTTTTCACAAGTTTAATCAGTTCACATTTCCAGCAAAAATGTTGGAGCAGAGTGTGAGAGGGGAATTTGTTCAAGTTGTGGTCATCATCTGCAGGATGATAAGAGATGTAAAGAATCCATCGAGTAAGCTAATAGACACCCATGGCAAATATAATAGAATAGAATAGAATCTCATATCAAATCATATCATATCATTTGATATAATATCACATCATATCATTTCATATGATATAATTAAGGCTCCCTGTTTTCTGTTTTTACCGATTTTTACAGATAAATACAAACAGAAAACCTTTATTTTCTTGTCTGTATTATTTTTAAATATGGATAAAAACCGAAATTGGGTCGCTTTTTGAGTAATTCTAAATACTGTCTGCCATGACTGCCAGGCCAATAGCTGTGTGGATTGATAGGTAAGGGGGCTAAAAAAGAAAGACATTTTAGTAAAGAGGTTTTAACAGCGGTAGATAAGTGTAAGGTTGATACTGAAATTTGCATATTTTCTTATAAGTACATTAATTTATCTTCTGTGGGTGTTTACAACATTGAAACCTGGTAGGCTTTCAAGCATATTTACCAGCTAGATAAATGTGGAAATATACTAATTTCAGCTTCATTTTTCCATAAAACCCAAAATAAATGTGGATAAATACAGATAAAATTAGCGAAAAATAAATAAGGATAAATACAGACGGAAATGTCCAAAAAATAAAGACCATAAAACCGGGAACCCTAGATATAATATAATATAATATCTGCAGGGCGCTCTTTCCACACACTCACACTTTGTGTCATGGGCGAAGTGGAGGACCCTGCAGCCTCTCCAACTCCAACTCTTCATTCAGTCCAAGGCCAATGAATATCTGTGAGATTTGGAAGACTCCAGGGACCCTCATCACATTCAGCAGGGGCCACATCACTTTGCTTACCCCACTGCTTTGCGTTATTCAGTGACACCCCACGAGACAGCTCAATGTGTGGTCCTAGAGGGCAGGAAGCCAATCAGTTCCTTGATGGACTCAAAGCAGGCCATGTGTTTAGAGTTACAGGTGTGTGTGTATTTGTGACTAGCTCACCCTCTGGATTTATACTTCTGAGGGACGTTATAAAGGTGAACCACCGTCAAGGTCGGACTGGGACGAAGAATAGGCCAGGACACCAATTTAAAAGTAACGCCTATCAGAGAATCAAATAGCTAAAAAAGTGTCCAATATTTGCAAACTTGGACTTTTTTTTAAACTTGTAAAAATATGCTGTGTTGTTGTATTGCAAGCTATGGACAGGGCCACTGGAATTAGACGATTTTGTGTCTGTGCCACTTTCCACATAGTTATGGATTTTCCACATTTGCCACATAATCCATCATCCATTGTATAATCTGCAGAGTCTAACAAAAAAGTTTTGTTTCTAGCTAAATGGAGCAAAAGCTACTAAAAACAAGGGGTCATGTGTTGCTGTGCAGTGGAAGGCCCTCTGCAAAGGTTGCCTGGGTCCCCTTTCTGTTGCTGTATCTGGGTGTTGAACTCGTACTAATTAGATGATCCCTTTGGTCAGGTGGTGTTCGCCTGTGTACAAATGACATAATACTGAAGTAATGCTACCACAAAACGGGCTGCATTATTCTGCATAATTTGCTTTTTCTTGCCATATAATTTATTCAACCCTGTTGCATAATTTGGTTCCTCCCCTGCCACATAATTACAGTGGCCCTGGGTATGAGTGACAGCATGCATCTGTGCTTGTTTGCAGTAGTATCAAGAAATCAACCGTAAAAACAGGCTGACCAGGCCATAAAACAGGCAAACAAATTGCCAAAAAGAGCCCATACACTGATATATGGGACCAGGCATCGGGTTCTGCCATGTTGCCCTAACTGGGCCAGTCCAATCGTCTAAGAGAACAGTTGGCGCCAGCGATAGGTGGGTCGGCAGGGAGATGAGCCAATGCGCTGGCTTGATTCGAGGAGGGAGATGATGATGAGCAGCCAAGAAACAGACTACGCACTTAGGCGCGAGAGAAAGGTTAGGAGGGAAATGTGAAAACACGCTGGCAAAACCACGGCGCAGTTTTTCATAAGGATTCCTCCCCCTCTCCTGGGGAGGGTGGGGGAAGGGCTCTCCACAGTCCGCCTACGCACCATGAGTTGCACCAGAGGCTTACCGACCCCGTGGCCTCCTGCACTCTCTATCCCGAGGCTGGCACCAGCCGTGCCCGCGACGTAGTCTGAACAGCTGAGACTCGGTGGAACACAGCAGCACCCACAGCTCCGGGGCTCAGGGGGAGGGACATTACTGTGTCTCACAGCTCTGAAGAACCGAGGAACGGGTCAGCGACACAGCAGCTCCACCAGGGATCTCTATCCCCAGGGCCTGCTCTGCCCCCCTCACTGGCATCGATGCAAAGTCTTGCCTACTTACCCAAGGACCGGGTTCTCTCCAGGCGCGCAACACCCATTGGACTCACAGGGCTTCAGCCCCCCCCCCCGTCGTGTGTGGCAGCCCGGGATGAGACACCTTCCCGGGCAAAAAAGCAGCCGCACCCGAGCACTTCACAGGTCTTTAAAAGACCATTTGCATGTTAATGAGGCCTCGCTGTTGTTTCACCCCTTCTAGGAGCCCCTGCAGCTCCACTCTGCCTATTGCTTAAAGTTCAGCCCCCCCCGAAATTTTTGCTCAGCCCCCCCCCGAAATTTGGCTCTAGTTGCGCCTCTGGTTCTCTCTCACCAGAGGCTGCACTGTTCCCTTCATTGTCAATGATGGAGCGGTCTGTCTCCTTCCCCGAGGCTCTCGCCGGGGAGCGCACTGCACCCCTCACTGTCAGTGGTGCAGAGACGCGTCTCCTTCAAGGGGCTGTCCACCGAGAGCTGCCCTGCACCCTTCACCCGCACCAATGCAGAAACGTGTCTGCGTCACTGGGCCCTCAGGTTCTTCTCACCATGCCCTGCCTGGCAGCCCTCCCCATCACCGTGTGTAGGGCAGTGTCGGCGTCACCGGGGGTCACCTGTGGGCTGCCCGCGCCCTTCACTGTCACCGGTGTGGAGCCGTGTCTGGTTCAGGGTTCGCCCAGTACCTCTCAGTGACACCCGTGCAGCGCCGAGCCTGGTTCCCCATGGCTCTCTCTCACAAGCGATTGTCCCAGCCTCCCCTGTGCTGGTGCCCACAATAAATTTTTTGTGTTTTTTGTTGTTGCATATTTATATAGCGCGAACTCGACCCGAAGGTATTGGAGCGCTTTACACGAGCACCGGTTATGTTACACAAGGACACATTCAGGCACGGCGAGAATAAGTGATTTGCCCAGAATCACAGGATGTGGACGGGACCCCGAGGCTCGCACCCTGGTTTCCAGCACCAAAGTCGGCAACTCTAACCGATGGACCACATCCACCCCTCGTCCAATATACATACCGCCATTCCCTCTCACGGCAAACATCTTCACAGACACGGCACAGCGCCTTTTTGTGTTTACTCCCGCATGTACAGACTCACCCTCACTAACGCCCCCCCCCCCCTTCATCTCCTCCCACACTCCCCTACCGCATTCACTCTAGTCACCAATGTACACACACCACGCACCTCTCAAATGCATAGCGCTTTACACGTGATCCCTGACAGCCCACCCCCCCCACACACACACAGACTGGGGGTCGAAGTGTCCTACAAAGAGGGAGGCTGTGCTTACCTCGGCCCTGGGAACGGCGGAAAACCAGGCATTAGATAACCACAGACGATGGCTGGAGGGCGCGAGGGGTGGGGGCGCGAGGGGTGGGAAAAGGGGGTGAAGAGGGTCACGAAGGAGCTGCCTCGGCCCCCTGCTCCCAATGCCCCAAGCCTTGAAAACAAATCACGGCCCATGTAGAAGGCAGGCACCCTATTCCCAACCCCCATTTACTCCAACAGCGCAGAAAGCGAATCACCTCAGAGCAGCCGCGCGCAGGTAAAAGGAAAGAACTTTCAAAACCCAAATTCATTTTTTTTAACGCAGTCTGTAATTAGAGAGAAAGATTGGGATCCCAGCAGCTTTGATTTGGAAAGCAAGAGAGCGTGAATGGGGACAGTGTGTAATTAGGAGAAAAATACAAGTCTTACCTTGAAATACAACGGCTATAACAGCACCCGGTGCAAACAAGCACTGCTCGTCTTCACATGAACACGGACTTGTGGAGGTGAGGGGGAGACTGAGGGACAGAAGAGGCCACGATAATACAAGGGCACCAGTGATTCACACAGCGAGGGCGCACACTCCCAGGGTGCACAACTTCCATCTTTCGGGCAACCACATTGTAAAATAATTAAACTAGGACGAAGCAAGCACAGAATAAAAAAAGTTCAGACTTCAACCACATCCACCATTAATTATAACACAAAAGGTGATGTCACACAAGTCGTATTGACACGTTAGTGGTAGCATCAGCCATACACAGCGTAAAGTCTCCAGAAAGTCGCGAGCGCATTATACACCAACCATGTGTGACGAATTTTCCTTTCTGCTTTCACCAGTAATTCCCATTTAATTTTAATTTTCGCTCATTTGTGAATGTTTACATTTTCACAATTTCTGCACATTTTGCAAGATTTTACACAACATTAAAATGCCGCCAAGCCCCGCCAAGCAATAAATAAAATGCGTACCTCCATACAGTGACAACATTCATGTATTCTGTAAAAAAAGTGCTAAATTAATCTAACCACTTTTTTTGATACACTTGACCTTCCCGACACCCAAAACTGTGTATTGAGATTTAGAAATGGCGGACACGTAACGTGACATATTAAAAATAGTCCGGCAAAATAGATGCATATTTTTTCCAATTGTAAAACAAATTAAAATAAAAGGTACTATTAAATTATATATATATATATATATATATATATATATTATTTCAGACGCAACACGTATTCTGTTTTGAAAGTAAACTATGATGTTGCAGAAAGTCTGTAAATATAGAGACTGCTGTTTCCATAGTTTGAGTATTTATTGTCTATTTAAAGAAATCTGTAACTTTTGAAATTATTTTGTTTCGATTGATAAAAAAATATTTTACAAATAATATTCATAATAAAAATAGTATTTAAAAAAAAAGAGAAGCCAAGAAGGATGGAGTTTTGGCCTTCTAAATTTCAGATTATAAAAATTAAGTTCATTACATAACTCGGTGGCCATCCATCCAGTTCTCAACGCATACAAGTGTGGCCAATATCCATCGGGCCTATGACATTAATATGGGGATTTCAGTATTTCTGTCACGAGCAGGATATTTCAGTGGAAGTGGCGTTACTGGTTTAGATTTCAGCTCTTTACATTTTGGACCAAAAAGTTCGTGCAGTGCAACTTCTTTCCTATTTAACTAGCTACTGCCCATCCTAAAAGCCTGTTGTGTGTATTCCCAGGTACCTCACTGCTGGAAAGCACGAGCCGCACTTGATATCTGCTTTCCTGCACCAGACAGGGACCTATTCAATCCACCCTGACGGCCACCGTCTTGTTCCTATCCACCAGACATAAAACCAGCTTCCGGCAGCCTCCCGGAAGCCATGCTTTTCCTTATCACTGTATTATCCAGGGTCATATACGTTTATTCCCATTCGCCTTTAGTGCATTTTTAAGTACATATTAAACACAACTAAAACTATTAGGTTTTAAAATATTTCGTTACATTTTAATATATGAAGTTTTTTTTAAAGTAAATTCGAAGTATGAAATAATGGTTCGTGGAGTGAAACACTGAGTTGCTCCAGAAATGACGTCGGTTTTGTGTAGAGAAGCATCATTTATACATCTGCAGGACACGGTACAGGGCCCCGCACGCAATGCGGCTCGAGAATACTTCTGAGGAGCCACAATGTGTGAGCGTGGTTGCACGCTCGTGTTAGGTTTTGCCTTTGTGCATTGCGTCCAAACACTGGTTGCTGCATTTATCTTTCTAAACTTGCCTCGAGTGCGCGCGCGAGTGAGTCTGTGAGTGCGCGCGCTCCAGACCCTGCATCCACTAACAAGTCCCTGGAGTGACTTTAAATATTTATTTAAATATAACACTGGTCTTTACCTTATTTAAATCCCCGACAACACATTCTTCAGTCATATTCATCTGATGGACGCAGGCAAAAGGTACTCTCACAGAAGATTCAGGCTGGCACCAGAGACGTTTTAATGCATGGGCAAAGTGGGCTCTGGCCCAGGGCCCCAGCCTGTTAAAGCCAGCTCTATTCTGCAGAGTCTTTCCATAATGACCATGACTATTTCTTAAACATGTTGTTTTAAATACTGTTTTCCTTTCATTTAATTTCAATGTGGGTGATGTGTGAGAGTCCAGTATAGACATTTTGCAGAGAAATTTTATGTTTGTTTCATGCAACTTCCATGAAAAAAATTCTTTTAGATCAAAATAGGACGTCCCATATGAGAAATGGGATGGTGT
Source organism: Triturus cristatus (assembly GCF_964204655.1). Lineage (NCBI taxonomy): Eukaryota > Metazoa > Chordata > Amphibia > Caudata > Salamandridae > Triturus > Triturus cristatus. The sequence goes on from NC_140580.1 coordinate 525,310,511, forward strand.
CAGAGAGATTATTTGCAATAATGTTAGTGAGATGTTGCTGTGTTACGATATTGAAAACACGTATCACTATCCCTGAAAATGACATGTAAACACATTTAGAATTTGGGGGAGTGTGTGTCAGGGACCTGGCCAAAGAAGGCCTGAAAGAGCTGAAACTGGATCATAAATTCAAAGCTGTACCGAACAGGGGCCCCCAAAATATGGTTGGCCCCGGGCCCCCAAAATCCTTAAGATGTCCCTGGCTGGCACACTCGGGTGTCTTACTACTTCTGTCTCTTAAAAATCTTCAACAGGAACAAGAAGGCCAACACCCACAATAGAATCTCAGAATGGTGTCTGAAACAAACAACACACCTCAGCCAACTGAATCTGAGAGAGATTTTTATGTAAGCTCCTGAGCATCAAAGTTCATATACTTTTTTTTTCATTCTCTGCAAATTCAAAGTACACAATATTCTTCTATTCAGCTCATAATTCATCCATATGCATCCAAACAAGTCCTAGCAGATTCCAGTAGCCAGCACCTGTTTCATGGTTGTGGTTACATCACCACTGACTTCCTCAGGGCTACAAATAAACAGAACAAACCAACTATGACCAACTCATCTCATAACAATATGGATACCCATCACCATATCCCTGGTGCCAAGGAGCTGCAGTTTCATATGTTTTACATACGTTGGGGCTCATTTATGAGCCCCTGCGTCACTTTTGCGCCACCGGTGCGACACTTTTTGTGACGCACCAGTGGCGTAAAACATGCGCCATGATGCGCCATATTTACAAAGTGACGCATCTACCTAGATGCGTCACTTTGTAAACCCCTGCGCTACATTATACCTGCGTCAGGTATAATGTATGCAGGGTGGGCGTTCCCACGTAAGTATGCATCGTAGAAGTGACGCAGTGAAATCTACGAGATTTCACTGCGCCACTTCTAGGGTGCAAATGCGTCAATATCTTGCGCCTGCCTCACAGCAGGCGTAAGACTGACGCAGGCCCTTTCACATGGGGCTTGCCCCATGTGAAAGGACACATTGCTGGAGTTGCGTCACTTTTGTGACACACTCCAGCAATGCATCACTTTTGCGCCTACAGATACGTCAGAAATACTGACGTATCTTTGACTCCTTGCGACATGATGCGTCATACTGTAAATATGACGCATCATTGGAGTCGCAGGGAGGGCGCAGTGAAAAGTGACGCATCACTGTTTTCACGCAGTGATGCGTCACTTTTCATAAATGAGGCCCATTGTGTATTATTCAAATGACAAGATGGAGCTGTACAACCCTGGGCATTACACACACATCATGCGTAATATCATGTGTGGCAAGTCGAGAGCAATCGTGCAAACCTAAAACCCGTGTTTCAATTCAGCAAACATTCTCAAGTGGAGAACTCATCTGTGTAAGAAAAGGAATCAAGATGCTAAAAAGACCCCTTGCTATTATATAATCAAGTGTTAAGGAAAACCACGCCACGAGGGAGGGAAAAAGAACCCCTATATATCATATCACCCATAGTGGTGCTTTTGCCACTTCCCTGTTATGTTTTACCAAGGAATTCTCGTATGTTTTATAGTATCAAGAATGTCGTCGATAAATATCATAAAGTAAGAGTAAAAAATCAAATCTACAACACAAAAGTAGAAGGATATATCATATGCTAAAGTATCACTCATATCGCGTAACCAAAGTCCCACACAGTACCTATTCGGAGTTAGATAACCAGGACGTCATGTTAAGTTGGGTCCACATTTGAATGTATTATCTACGTGGGATAATAAGTTCACCTTAAATTCCACGTACACCCAACATGCCATTCCAATATTCAAATTCAAATGTTGTAGACCATGTCTTTAAAACTAGACCAACAAACTCTATATCAAAGTCTTATTCCATAAACGGCTATTCTACCTCTATATACCATGTAACTGCTTCAACAAGCTTAGATATGTCCATGTATATGATGGCAAAACACATAAGATGATGGACGGAATGTTGCACATTGACAAAACATTCACCCCCAGTCACAGATCTGGGTTTAATCCATCGTTATTTTGCTCACCACCCCACCCCAGCTCAGACATGGCCATATGCAAATCAGTCTTGACCCTGTGCCTCATGGGAACAGTCCAGCCCGAACTGCCAAGCCATGTCTTCCCTGGACCGGAATCAAGCATCCTAGGACCGGTTTCGAGGTTTCACTCCTCTTCAGCCAGGATAGCTTGACTCCAGTGGCGTAGTGAGCACGGGACCCACGTCTGGGCATACCCTTCCCACATAGGGCGAACAGCAAAACGCACAAGATGATGGACGGAATGTTGCACATTGGCAAAACATTCACCCCCAGTCACAGATCTGGGTTTAATCCATCGTTATTTTGCTCACCACACCACCCCAGCTCAGACATGGCCATATGCAATATGACTTGGGGGTGAATGTTTTGCCAATGTGCAACATTCCGTCTATCAGCTTGTGTGTCTTGCATGTATATGATGACCATATATACAAACTGCATATATATCCATTAATTCACGACTACAGGTTAGGAATCATATGCCTCTGGCCTAACACATGTCCCAAAAAACGTGTGTACCTCCTTTCACTGTGTTATCCGTTTGCACCCTATCTGATAGTCCAAACAGAAAATTGTGGAGATATCAGTATTACATCCACCACCAACATATTTCCATCCCTGCCCTGGATGCATCACAACTATTTATTTTTAACCATAGCCTGTATATCTAAACAAAATCCCATAGAGCAAAGCCCCCATCATTCTTAATTATTGACAAATCAGGACTTCCTTACCGTGATACAAAAAAAATCTGAGAGTACTGTGGCCTGCATGTGTGTCTGGCAGTGTCCAACTTCAGCACGTCGCAGATTTTGTCTTCGTCTGTCAGATGCCTTCTGACAGTGATGAGTTTTTGGATACCGAGGCCGAAGCCTCATTACTCCACATTCATTTTGATTTTTTTAGTCACTGTTTCAGTTTTCTTATTGATGTGTGACACTTTGTCACAGTTGAAGTTGGTTTATAAGGTCAGTGCTGTGATGGGCCGTGGGTTGCGGTCAAATGGGTTTGCAGAAATTCCAGTAAGTTTTATCGCAGAGTCTTGTCTTTGTCTGTCAGATGCCTTCTGACAGTGATGGGTTTTGTATGCCGAGGAGGTAGCCTTCTGACAATGGTGAGTTTTGGTTGCCGAGGCTTGGCATTGGTAAGTTTGAGATGCTAAGGCGGTAGCCTCACTGCTCCACATTAAATTTGAGCTTTTTAGTCGCTGTTTCAGATTCACAAGGTCAGCGCTGTAATGGGCTAACTTCAGCGCCATAATGAATCAACTATATATACTTCCTGTAGCCAACCACAATGCTAGTCAGATGACCAATCACCTACTGCTCACGTAAGGTGGGCGCTGAGCCCCTGGTTATGTGTAAGTGTTGCAGCTATTCTGAAATGTATGTTTAAATTTCATCGTATCTCAGTAAAACGTCTATTCATAAACTAACATAATTGTGAGGAGCAATGTTTCCTAAAACGAAGGGATTGGTAGCTACCTTCCAGTCTTGGAGCACCTGTGAGACTATTGTTTAACTAGACATTTGGGCACACACAATTTTGCACAAGCACCTAACCATGCCACTTTCCTATATGAATCTGGGAGAGGTAGGGATGGCCAAAATAAATTGGGTGTGGGGGTTGGGGGGTGGTAAGCAAGACTGGCAGTGGTTTGCTGCCCACATGTAGGCAGACGAACCCAGACAAGTGATGCACACTGGATCGAACTGGCCTATATGGCAATTAGGCAGTGGCAATAGTATGGTATCACCAGTGGTCGAAGTGGGGGAAAAAAAGTAGGGGAACTGTGGGCGGAGAATTAGAGGGCGGGAATAACCCAAGGATTGGCTCAGTGGGCGGAGTCAGAGGTGTGGCCAGAATGCGCAAATATCCCAATTTTTAGTATTTGTTTGGCATTTCACTGCCCAGTTTAATCAACCAATGTATACACATGATTATTTAAGGTTATAATGAGTTATTGACATTAAAACACATTCACAAAGTGGGATATGCTTCTCATCACAGAATGTCCCAAATACGATAAAATGTGGAAACACAAGCCATTTGTCTCCGAGCCATGGAGTTTATCATCAGCACTTCTCCCTTTTTCCACAACAGCAGTTCAAACATGAATGGCAAAATATCCTAGTTTGCAAATGTTTTCTATATAATTATGGCTCTGCCATATTTGCCTCCTAATGCAAGATCTGCTACATGATCTGACCATTTAAACTAATAAATTGTTTATAGCTCAAACGTATCAAAAGTTAATAAAAAATGTGACTTGTTTTGTGCGGAGTGGATGGCTTATTGCAAAGGTTGACTGATCACCTTTCTCACTGTTGCATTTGTATGTTACACTGGTACTAATAAGGCAAAATCTTTACAAAGACTGTTAGCATGTGTACACATGTCAAAATAATAAAATATCAGAAAATATACTGCATTATGCTGCAGCCTTTTTTTAAATGCATAATTTAGTCAACACTGTGGCATAATTTTGTCCTCTTTTGCAGTATATTTAATTCCAGTGACCCACAGCAAGCAGCACATGTTAAAAGTGCTTGTAAATGAAGCAGAGAGAATGTGAAGTTTGCGAACTTAGTTTGGTGTGTGTGCAAATTCTGCATTGCCAATCCCTGGTGAGTTGCAGCTACTACTTCTGAAATAAGGCCAATGGAGCTAACTATGGGTGAGGCAGACTGGCCTCAAGGGCAGGGCCGGTCTTAGCACTGGTGGTGCCCTGTGCATTAATGTTTGTTATTACGCTCTAATGGCCACCTCTGCCATGGATTCCCTCACTACCACCCTTTAACAGTGCCCCTCAAGTCTCCATAACCACACTTTCTCTCAGATGCATTTAATTTGATCTACAGCACCACTCATACCAGTGTACGGTGTCAGAGCACTTTACATCACACACATTACTCAGAGACAATCAATATGTGTGTAAATCACTGTATAGAAAATGTGACACAAGACTAAGGACTACAAGGTGTAGGAGTCACATGACAACCATACTACTAGGCCGTATAGTTTAATAGTGATTGGTCTGCAGAAACATAAACTCAAAATTTTTAAACGTAATACCATGGTTGTTTTTTTTTTTTAATAATCAGAATTGATTTCTGTCCAAAAGAACACTTTTTGCAACATTAGGATAATCAAAGACGGGGGGAAAAACATAACGCTCTAATTTATACCTTGCAGTTTGTATGCAGGTCTTAGATGAAAGTTAATAGCTCACTGTAGTATGTTAGGATTTGAACTTATAAACTGCAAGTAACAAAAGTATCTCTCTGACAAAAGCAGTAGCCCACTGACCTATTTACATTATGTGCACTTTGTGATCTGTGTAGGAAGGTGGAATCTGACTGCATGGTTGCCCCCACTTTTTTCCTGGTGTTTTGCTGGTTTTCGACTTAGTCTGGCTGGGATCCTGCTATTCAGGACCCCAGCCTATCTGCTTTCTCCCTTAAATTGATTACAAGTACTATAGGTACACTCCAGATTGGATTCTGGGGTACCCTTATAAGTTCCTAGTATATGGTATACTATGTACCAAGAGCAAAGGTACCCCAGAGGCCTACCAGGGGCTGCAGCATGTATCGTGCCACCCCTGGATAGCCTTACAAAATGACACCACAGGTCTCCTACTGCAGCCTGGGTAAGGTGATGCATGCACCCCTTACTGAGATATAGGTTCACTATATCTCTCTATATCACTGCACATATAAACCTATCAGTCGCCCCTATGGCAGGCCTTACCAATCCTGAAGGCAGGGTGCTGGTTTTTATGTGAGAGGGTGCCAATGCATGAGCAGAGCCCCTCTGCAGCCTTCGGAACCTTTATTCTTTTGTTGTGTGTGATGCAGCCAAACCATATACTCTTAAGTGCATTATAATCAAACGGTAAATGGTAACTTTGGGATGGCTGCACGGAAACATGTCGTATTTGGTGTCAAACACTTTGGAATCATACCCCCACACCAGTAACTGGTGTGGGAGTATGATCCCACCCTTCTAGAGGGAGAGACATGACAGCACCGGTATACCCGGTACCAGCTAATAGAGCCCTGGCATCACAGAATGGATGCTGCCAGCCACAGACACGAGTCTGCCCTCCTGCTGCTGGGCGAAACTCCGGCAGGAGAGGCCTGGACAATAGGTTTCCTGTCACAGGGAGGTGTCACCACCTCCCAGAAAGGCTTAAGTGTATTGGGGCTGGGTGGGTGCACTCCAAGAGTGCTTTGAAGTTCAGCACTGGGGGCACATTTGGTGTCCCTGTGCATAGTCCAGCTCAAACCAGTTGCAGGGGCTACCAGCCCCTGCTCTGGTGTGAAACTGGACAAAGGAAATGGGTGTAGCCACCCCACTTTCCTGAACCTCCCATAGGTGGGTCCCTAGAGTTTGTCCCACCCCTTCCTTGGGTATAAGAAAGGAACCCCTGGCTACAGGACTTTAGATTACACCAGGACGAAACTCTGATACTGAATGCTGGAACTTCGACGATCTACATTGAGCTAGATGAGTGAAGAATCTCCCTTGGAGTAAAGGAGTTACTCCCCTGCAAGGCAGGCACCAAAGACACATCTGACCGGTTTGCAGCTCCGAAGTTCCCGCCAGACTCCAAAGAATTTTGCAACACAGGAGGTGGGTTTCCGTGGTCTTAGAAGTTGATCAGTGCCCACAGCAAGTCTGAGGCCCGTATCTCTCGTGGCGACTGTGCAAACCGAACCCCTGGACACCACGTCACTTTGCAGAAGCATCAGCTTTCCAATAACTCCTGCAGCTGAGCTTTGGATTACTTATAGCCCTGACCCCGAGCAGCATTTGCACTGAAGATTGACCACCTACACTCCATGAGTGTTCCATGAGCTGGCCCGTTGTGTTTCCTCTCGAGGTCCCTTTGCGATCCCTAGTCCGTCGACTGGTGGGTCCCTGTGAAGGCAACTTTACCTCTAATTAGGCTTACCTGATTGCTCCAGACGTGCCCTGACTCTCCATTGCTTGGGGAGTCCCTAGGACCTTGCTGGTCCGCCCCGAAGCATCTTTTCTCTTCCTGCATGGGTTGCTGTTGCCAAGGCTTGCTGTGTTCAATGCGAGCACTGACACCACAGCACTCAACATCCTTTGTGGGACAGCTCAAATCCAGCTTCTGGTTGTTGTCGACGCCTCCTGGACCTCGTGGCTGCAGAGTCAAGCTTCGCCTCTTCGCACCTGAATCACCCAACATCAGTGGGCTTTCGTCTACCGTGCCCCTGGTCACTGGCAAGTGACCCAGACTCTGTCCCTTCTGCTTTCAGGTTCTTCTGATCTTCGATCCAGACTTGGATCACACCGGACACTTTTCTCCTTCCCGACAGTAGCACTTTGCAGCAGATCGCCATTGAAATCAACGATGATCCCCGACACCATTTCACACCTATGCACCCGGCTTCCCTGGGTGAGGTAACTCGAGTACTCTGGTGCTCCCGTGGGTGCTGGCCCTAGAACCCCCTAAGTCTAAAGGGGTTTGCTCAAAGTCCTCTCCTAAGTGTCCTTAACTTCTAAAATCCCAACCGCGACTTTCCCATAAAATAGTACGGGGCTCGCGCCTGTGTTCTCACACTGTACGCGTCCCCCGTGGGTCTTCTGTGTCACTACCTTGGGTGGTTCCTTGGGGTCCCAGCGATTCTACGTGCTTTAGGCACTTTGTCTAGTCAAGTTGTGGTTCTTATACCACTTTCTTAATATATGGTTTGGGGAACAACCTTTACAACGCAACTTTTACAACGCACTACCTTTACAACGCATTTTTTACAACGCATAATCCATTACAACGCATGACATTACAACGCATGACACTACAACGCATTTTTAAAAACTACCTTTACAACGCATTCCATTACAACGCATACTACCATTACAACGCATACCATTACAACGCATAATATTACACTACACTATCCAACACTTACCCTACTGTTGCACCCCCTGGAGTTAGAATAGTAATTTTTACCCCTATACTATCCAACACTTACCCTACTGTTGCACCCCCTGGAGTTAGAATAGTAATTTTTACCCCTATACTATCCAACACTTACCCTACTGATGCACCCCCTGGAGTTAGAATAGTAATTTTTACCTCTATACTATCCAACACTTACCCTACTGTTGCACCCCCTGGAGTTAGAATAGTAATTTTTACCCCTATACTATCCAACACTTACCCTACTGTTGCACCCCCTGGAGTTAGAATAGTAATTTTTACCCCTATACTATCCAACACTTACCCTACTGATGCACCCCCTGGAGTTAGAATAGTAATTTTTACCCCTATACTATCCAACACTTACCCTACTGATGCACCCCCTGGAGTTAGAATAGTAATTTTTACCCCTATACTATCCAACAATTACCCTACTGTTGCACCCCCTGGAGTTAGAATAGTAATTTTTACCCCTATACTATCCAACACTTACCCTACTGTTGCACCCCCTGGAGTTAGAATAGTAATTTTTACCCCTATACTATCCAACACTTACCCTACTGTTGCACCCCCTGGAGTTAGAATAGTAATTTTGACCCCTATACTATCCAACACTTACCCTACTGTTGCACCCCCTGGAGTTAGAATAGTAATTTTTACCCCTATACTATCCAACACTTACCCTACTGTTGCACCCCCTGGAGTTAGAAAAGTAACTTTTACCCCTATACTATCTAATACTTACCTTAAATGTAATTTAATATTATGCGTTGTAATGGTATGCGTTGTAAAGGTAGTATGCGTTGTAATGGAAATGCGTTGTAAAGGTATTTTTTAAAAATGCGTTGTAGTGTCATGCGTTGTAATGTCATGCGTTGTAATGGATTATGCGTTGTAAAAAATGCGTTGTAAGTGCATGCGTTGTAAAAGTGTGCGTTGTAACGTCATACATCCTATGGTTTGGTCCGTCCCTAGGGCCCATTGTATATTGTGCTATTTACTGTCGTTTTAGAACTGTATTATTGTGTATCTTGGACTCTAATCTCATAAAGAGATTAGTAGTGAGTGTTTAGAGATAAATACATATATTTTATGTATACCTTGTGTGGATCTCCTTTCATTTAGTAATTCAAGAGGTTATAATCTGGTAAACCAAGCTGCTTTACACTCCTTCAAGACTTAGCCTAAAGGCTGCTCTCCATAGCTACTACTAGGATAGCTTTCAATAAAGGTTGTCTTTAAACCTATCATCAATAAGGGTTGTTTGGACTGGTACAAGGTGCCCACTATAACTAGTGGACAGCATATACCAGGTCAACTTCTCACAATCTGTATGGTACTTGTACTTTGCAGCAGGCACATTAACCCTCCGAGCTACCTTTCCATGAATCAAAACTTCCACTAGACAAAATTATCTCTCTCTAGGAAGAACATTAAACACCAGAGTCATCATGCCATTTTTATTGTTGCCGAAAATTGCTGGAGGCCAGGAAAGAGGCAGCAAGCGCTTTTAAAACCTTAATATACTTGCAAATATAATGTCTCCACTCAAAGTCAGCACCCGGTGCGGTCACACTGGTTGCACTGCCCTAGAGCTGGCCCTTCTCAAGTGTCCTGTGACCTCAGTGACAGAGTCACTGACGCTCTAGGGTGTGCTGCTTCATATGCCTCTCTGCAAGACTGGAGGTAAACTTTAGTATGGATTGTGGTGGACAAACCTGGAAGGTTAACCCACACTTGCCACTGCTAGGGTTCACCTGCAGGTGCTAAGACACCATAGCTTCTAAGGTCTTGCGCAGCCTTCTAAGGTCTAGCATGGGAATGTGCTCCCTCAGGAGAGTGGTCTGGTGGACCGGGTATTAAGGCTGAACCTGATTCCCCAGTTACAAATTCAGTAGCTCTGGCCATAGTGCCACATCCTCTCCCCCGCTGAACACCATACTGCCCCACTGAGAAAAACTCACACTGTCTTCAACTACAACCCAATTGCTGCCGGCTATAAACACCTGGATGCGGCTCAATTTAAATGACGCACTAGACAAGAGCAATATGCGGCCTACAAAAAAAGTAACAACATCTTGGAAAAAGCAAACCCTCATAGGGAATGTAAAATTTAGCAAACCATGTGAAATGTAAGCAGGAACAACATGGTTACCTTAATGCGTTTACACTCACTATTCAGAAATCAGTGAGTGCTTTTGCTTGAAAAGTTAAGGACATGACTACAGGGCCCTGAATGGACCCATTTCAATGTCCATTGCTTATATCCTTACAAAACATAAGCAGTATGGTAAAAAGACCACATCCCTGGACACAGAGCTGCAGTACACATTTTGTTTTCCAATCCACACATTGCAGTACCTCGCAAAATGCGATGCAGCACGCTAAGAAATTCGTTTTATTTATTTAATTGTTTACTTACCTCCAATTATCCATATTCCAGTTTTTAGTACCCCGCACCCTGCCCCTCCCCCGCCCCGCCTTTCCGCCCCACAGAACTCCCTCCACGGGCCGGGGCTGCTAGTCTCTAAAAATGCAAAGCTCTTCTTTATGCCTAGATTCTACCAGTGCAAACCTCTTCTTTATGCCTAGAATCTAACAGTTCCAATCTCTTCTTTATGCCAACACTCTACCTGTGCAAAACTCCTCTTTATGCCTAGACTCTACAAGTACAGAGCTTTTCTTTATGTCTAGATTCTACCAGTGCAAACCTCTTCTTTATGCCTAGAATTTACCTGTTCCAAGCTCTTCTTTATGCCAACATTCTACCAGAGCAAAGCAAATTTTTCCTGCCTAGACGAGATGAAGTAGTCAAGGTGTCTCAAGGTTGGGGTACAGCTTTTAATCTCAGACAGTAGGTGGCATGATCAAACAACATGCACAAAATGTAAATATCCAACAATGCAGCCAATTTAAAAAATGACGCATCCAGGGAGATGCGTCACATTGTAAAGATATGCATCACATTATCCCTGCGTCAGGTATAATGTATGCAGAGTGGGCGTTCCCACGCAGGAAAGCCTCTTAAATGTGACATGGTGAAATCTACAAGATTTCACTGCGCCACTTCTAGGAAGCCACTGCGTCAAAACCTTACGCCTGCTTGAAGCAGACATAAGGAGTGACGCAGTATAATAAGTATAGGCCTCAACATGCATTGCTGGAGTTGTGTTGTGCTTGCGACGCGACTCCAGCAATGTGTGACTTTTGGGCCAACAGATGCGTCAGAATTTCTGAGACATCTGTCAATCCTTGCGGCATTGTGCGCCGTATTGTAAATACAGCACATCCATGGAGGCGCAAGGGTATCGCAGACTGGCGCAGGGTAATTGACGCATCTCTACAGATGCGTCCATTTCTTGTTAATCTGCCCCTATATTTCTTACCCACAAATCCTTGCTTCGTGTTTCTTGGGTTTATGTTCGGCCTTAGTGTCGAAGCTAAGACACATTATTGAAACTGAGGCACTGTTAAATACTATGAAAAATGAAGAACCATGATATACTGTGTTACGTTGTATAAATAATTCATTGTTAATGTTTGCGTAATAGACACTGCAAAGGAGCCTGGGATATAAATAAATAAAGGGCAAACATACAATAGTTCAGGAAGTAAAGCCTGAATGCCCCTGAAAGAACGAGGGGTAGAAACACCTGCAAATTAGGCACTAGTAAATTAATCCAATTCATTTGCATAATTTACGCCTGTTCAATTAAGTCAAAAATGTGTGTAGAGTCCAAGTTAATAGGTATTAAGCGAGTGAAATTCGCAACAAAGTTGACTTTGGCCAGTTTTCCATTCTCTTTGTGAGTAGATACTCTATATTTTGCATAGTTTATGCATGCGTGAAGACAAGAATTTAGAGAAAATTCTGATATATCTTTTGATTTAATTTTTTCACTTTAGATTAAGCATCATTTAATGTGTCCTCCCTTATTCCCAGTGCAATTTATGGTGATTGGAGCGCTTCAACTGACTTTCAGAACTTACCCCGTGATCATAAGTAAAATCCGGATGGGCTAAAGTCTGAAAATGCATTTACCATCAGCTTATTGATGATGGTGTCTCTGCACAAGTAAATGGGAAAAAACGTGCAGTGTGTGCAAATTTACATATGCAAATACATATGTGGTATTACGACAGATTTAGCAGGACGCCCTGAACAGGGGCCTGGGTGGGCATTCAACACATTTTTATAGGATCCCCCAGTGACTTCTCTCACACATCAGTGGAAAGCACCGAATGCCATAACTATGGTCTAACATGGCGATTTCAAATCACAAAGCCTGTTCCTCTTCCTGTAGGAATATTCACTGGAGAATATCGACTATCACTATAGAATTAATATAGGCGTATACAGGAACCCGCAGATTGACTATTCCTAACTCTACACCTACACATCATCAAGGTACCTTGTCAATCCATATACCCATCTATATACACTGAGCACAGCAGTACTGGATATCCTACAGTCCTTATGCTGGCAGCACACTGGTGCTGCTGTGTGAAAACAGGCGAACTTGCTTAACCTCTCTATGTATTCAGCTCCAAGGCAGCATGTGATTTGCTGGCATGAATGCTTTATGTAGCTCCCCTATCCTCTTAGCAGCGCTATAATTTGCGCTATAATTTACCGTTTAGCATCATACCTCAAAGAGACAGGGATCCTATTATTTCAGGATAGGATATCCCCTGTTCCCCTCTTTGCATGCAGCTTTGAAGACACAGACATAGGGGCAGATTTATGTTTCCTGGCGCATCCCTGCAAATCAGCAGGGATGTGCCAGGAAAGATGCGTTACGCAAGTTTACCCTTGCGCCACCACAGATGCGCCGCATTTACAATGCAGCGCATCGTGGCGCAAGGATAAACAGATGCGTGACGCATCTGATGGCGTAAGGGCGGCGCATTGCTGGAGTCGTGTCGCAAGCACGACGCAACTCCAGCAATGTTTAGGGGCTGCCCATACCTAACATGCTGCGTCATGCCTTACGCCTGCTTCAAGCAGGCGCAGGGTTTTGACGCAGCAGCGTCGGAAAAGTGACTCAGTGAAATCTTGTAGATTTCACAGCGTCATTTTTCCGAGGCTTTTTCCGATAGAACGCCCACCCTGCATACATTAAACCTGACGCAGGTTTAATGTGGCGCAGGGCTTTACACCGTGACGCATCTCCATAGATGCGTCACGATGTAAATAGGGCGCAGGGTTTACGCCGCCGCTGCGTCACAAAAGTGACGCAACAGCGGCATAAAAGTGGCGCAAGTCTAACATAAATCTGCCCCATAATGTTTAAGTAGCTATTTCTGGGATGTGCTCTTAAATTAGGTGTGGCAACGGCCAGAGCAGGCACTCTTGGAAGGCGGGCGAGGCAGGTCCACTCTTTGTTTCTTGTGATCTTACAAGACCATGGACAGTCATCCTTCATGCATCAGCGGTGTACTGTGCGGTTGAGCAGTGTACTGACCTCCTCTAGGAGAGCCTGCTCTTGTTTAGAGCCATGACTGGATCCTGGCCTTTGTCCCACATGTACGGTCTTGTTTTCAGGACTTACTTTCCACAAAACATAGCAGGGTTCTACTGCATTTGAACACTCACATCTATACAAGTTGCTGAATAGTACCCTTGATTGTTTAACGCTTTTGTTTTTTCTGAAATTGTTTTTGTGATGAAAGGTATTTTTTCACCATTATTTGAAGTTCCTGCATCTATGAACAGTAAGAAGGCAAGCTTCTGAGCTCACTTAATGACATTGTTGGACCCTCTATTTTCATCCAATTTTGAGCCTGGAAAACATATCTCAGCGTGAGAATTGTTCATCGGGCTTATTACGAGCTCCTTGTGCTGGGTGGGTCACTTTTTGCCGCCCCATAGTTACATGCCACCCAGCGTGGCTTTTCCTGTGCTTGTAAATATGGCCCCTTTACACGGAGCACTTTGCGTGAAAGGGGCGTTCCATGGGTGTTGCTGTGGGTGTTCCCACCCAACACCCATGGAACCTGACACATTTTCAGATTTATAGGAAATCGTAAACCTGGAAATGCGTCTGAATGCTACGCCTCACCACTGTATGCATAGGGAGACGCAATGAGGAGAAATTAATTAATTTTTTCTCCGTTTTTCCCCTCTTTCTATGTGTGCTGCATTCTGCAGCACACATAGAACGAGGAAAATACCTTTGTGGTGATAGTTTAAGTGCAGGAAGGTGTCCCTTCCTGCACTTAAACAATCATTAAAAAAATGAAGTTTTGCAAGTTCTATATATGCTAATACAGCACACAAAGGAGTTGAAAAACGCCATTACAGATTGTTTATGTGCAGGAAGGGACGCCTTCCTGCACACAAACAATCATTCCCGTGACAAAGGCATCCTTGCACCATGGTGCAAGGGTGTCTGCGTTAGCACATGGCAGCAAATTGTGCACCAGCGCAGGAGAGAGCAAAGGGATCTGTCATTTCCTTGTAGATATGGCAGATTCCTGTGCTTGGAAAGTGGCGCAGCCAAAGGGCTTGAGGTGCCGGACTGCAGCACTTTCCTGTAAATGAGGTCCATTGTGTTTAAAAACAGTTAATGTCAATTTCCTGTTGAGGCAGCTCTTTAAACTTTGGAAGCAAATTTTCACCAGACAACTACCTACAAATATAACAATTTCATGGGATTTGCACTGAAATTCTGCAAAGGAACAGGCCTAGTGAGACCCTTAAGGTTCTGGAGATGACCTACACATACCCAAAGAGTCTGAATTTCCTTCCTTCTCATAGGTCTGACGAAGAGGAGCTGGAATGTTTGTACTTGGTGCTCCAATTACCTCTTCATGAACCTACATCAAGAAATATGCTACGTCTAATTTCCATGCTCCAGATCATTGTAATGGGTTGAATTAAGGATGCAGTTTGTATAGTTAGAAGAGCTATTTCGATTAACAGTTTTCCTGACTTTCTGTTCATCCGGTGTTACTCTTCCCTTCTCACAATATTTTTTATAACCATTTTTATTAAGTTTTATTCCAGCGCAGTACAGATTTATGCATATTTTTAATACACATCCCAGTAAACCAATCCCAGGATAGACATTCGATTTGTATCGCGTGACATTAGGATAAACAGACTCTTCCCTCCTCACTAATACTTAAAATACTGTTCCTTCGCTCCTAGAACCAATTGGTTTTCGGGATGGAGAAACTTCAGTCACTATAATATTATCCTTCCAATGCCCAACAATAACTTTAGAAAGACAAGCAGTATGATATAGGGGAGGGAACAAGACCCTGTTAGATGGCTTGGTGAAGTGGTCGCTTACATCGAAGTAGTAGAGTAGCAAGGGCACTATATCGTTATTATTTACTATAATATGATGATGCTATATATATATATATTCACTGAAAAAACAGGGGTTTCAGGCCTGATATAGTTAGGAATTAGCATTTAAAAAACCTTAGAAATTCACTGAAAAAACAATAGGTTTTAGGGGTGTTATAGTTAGCTGGACATTTCACTCGAACAAAACCATTGAAATTCCTCTGATATAGTTAGTTGTACTAACTATATCTCGCGCGCCCGCAATCCACTGCTGATGATGTCACATATTCCATCATTCATGACATGGTCAGTGACATCACTGATGACATCTCAAATGACATCACTGATGTCTGAAACCTATGGTTTTTTCAGTAAATTTCAAAGGTTTTTTAAATGCTATCTCCAAACTATATCAGGCCTGAAACCTATGGTTTTTTCAGTGAATTTCAAAGGTTTTTTAAATGCTAATTCCTAATTGTATCAGGCCTGAAACCTATGTTTTTTTCAGTGAATTTTAAAGGTTTTGTAAATGACAATTTTTAATGTATTAATTGTTATACTGATTTTTTTTATACTGATTTACTACATTTTTTAAACTGTTTATTTTTAGATACTTTATTTTTTAAATTACATTATACATTACAATACAAAATATACTTTCTCAGAATGAATTACTTTAGTTTAAATACTTTGCAAATAGGCAATAGACTTTTAAGTACAGTAGTTACAGTTGTTGCAATGGGCAACACAATTTCAAACACAAAGCAACATTGAGCTCAATGTGAATATCTAGTCAAATGCAATTAGTTACTTTATGGATTACTTTTCTAACCACAGGACTGGATCCTAGATGCAGTCCTTGGACATCTCCTGTAAACAGTTGAGTAAAAGCGTTTTGGTTACAGTAATGATTTTTAAGGATTATCATTGTATTTTAAATGTTGACACTTTCAAAAATTTTCACATAGAATAACCAATGTTATCCTATGGCAGAAAATTCAGGTAAGTAGTGTTATCGTTACTTTTTCTTACTCAGTGGTGGATCCTGGATCCAGCACAGGTGAATCTCCTGTAAACAGTTGAAAGAATGTGTTTAAGTCATACAGACGATTTTTTAGGAATATTTTTCTTTTGGGAAAATAGACACTTAGAAACTTTTCTGCTTAAAAGCACACAATGGATTCCTATGGAAGGAAATACAAGTTACTGTTAAGAACACTTAAAATTACTTTTCAGGGTCAGTGCTGGTCTAAAAGATGCAGCACTGGGTTCTCTCCTGATAACAGGTGAGTAAATCGGAATTCGTAGTTCGGCTGATTTTAGAGGAATATTTGTACAATGGTGAACGAAGGGGGAGGGGCCTGAGGTGACGTGTGCAAACACGCCCTGTGGCGCATTTTAAATTGGGGAATTAATTCCTCTTCAATCCTGCGGTCCCCTGGGGGCCAACTAGCCAACGAGGTACCTCCAGTATGCGCCAGGGTGCTGCGTTTCAGAGAGGTGTTCAGAGGCCACGCCCCTTTTTACAACACTCTGCACTGCAGCTCCGTGGCGCTTACTGGAGGTACCTGGTGTGCTAGTTGGCCCCTAGGGGACTTCTGGATTGAAGAGGAATCAATTCCCTAACTTAAAAATCTCCACAGGGCGTGTTTGCACACATATCACCTCAGGCCCCGCCCCCTACCTTCACCACTGTGCAAATGCGCCCATGGCGCGTTATAAGTTGGGGGATTAAGTCCCTTGAATCCTGAGGTCCCCTGGCGGCCAACTAGCCCACCAGGTACCTCCAGTAAGCGCCACAGAGCTGCGATGCAGAGAGGTGTAAAAAGGGGTGTGGCCTCATTACTCCTCTCTGCAATGCAGCCCCCTGGTGCATACTGGAGGTTCCTGGTGGGCTAGTTGGCCCCCAGGTACCCCCAGTATTCAAGGGGAATCGGTTCCCCCTCTGCAAACGCGCCAGGGGGCGCGTTTGCAGAGTGGTGTAAGGAGGGGGTGTGGCCTCCGGCCCATCCCGGTCTTTCTTCTTCTTTGTTTTAGAAGGGGGGCTGTGTAGCCCCCCTTCTTTTTCTCTTTTTCTGGCCCTGGGGACCCCATCCCCCAGGGCCTGCCCCCAATTTTTATTTATTAAAAAAAAAAATTCAAGAAGGGGGTCGCGTGGCCCCCCTCCCAAGGCCTTAATTTGCCCCGGGGACCCCATCCCTCGGGGCATGGCCCGTTTAAAAAAAAAATTGTAAGTTTTTATGGAGGGGGGCTGCGTAGCCCCCCTCCTCTGGCCACTTTAAGGCCCCGGGGACCCCATCCCCCGGGGCCGGCCATTGTTTTTTTTTTTGGTTTAAAAAAAAACCAATTAATTGGGGGGGGGCAGGGGACCCCATCCCCCGGGGCCAATTACCAAAGAAGCGCGGGAGCCCCGTGCTTCTTTTTTTTAAATTCTGGACGAAATTCGCGCCGGGGGCGCGAATCTCACCGATAAAAAAAAAAATGGTTTTTTTGGCCCTGGTGTTCCTTGTGGGACCCCCTGAGCAGGCCTAGGGGGTCAGGGTGTTTCTACCCTGCCCCCTTTTCGCATTTGTTTTTTAGGTTTCTTGTGCCTCGGTTCTACCGAGGCACAAGATGGCTGCCAACACTTCCTGATTCAGAGTGTTGGCAGCCAATTACAATACAGCTGGTGCTCGGAAGGGTGCGGGGAGGGTGCGCGGATCCTCCGAGGCCATAGATATATCTATACCTTTAACTCTATTTTTCTCAGGAACTACTGAACGGATTTACACCATTTAAGCAAAAGGCATGAGTCTGAACTACCTTTTTGCCAAATTTGGTGTAATTCCTTTCAGCAGTTCGGGCTGTAGCTGCGTCAACAGGTCCTGTGGGAAAATTCATGGGGAAAATGCGATTTGGGACCCCCCTTTTTTCTCGGCCCCCGCTTGACGAATCACCGTTAAATTTTCAGGATCGTAGTGGACCGAAGCTGGCCAAAAGTTTGGAAAATTTCGCGAAGATTCGTCAATCAGCGCCAATGTTATTCCAAATAGAATGTTGCGGATTTCCTATGGAAAATAGGTCCTAACTATATCTACCTACTGGCGACCGCCAGTAGGTAATACACACCACACATATAAATATATATATATATATTCACTTAAAAAACCATAGGTTTCACACATGTTATAGTTAGCTGTACATTTCACTCGTAAAAAACCAATGAAATTCCACGTTATAGTTAGATCAGGTAACTATAACTTGCGCGACTGCAATGCACAATGTGTCATTTCAGATGTCATCATTGATGTCATGAGTGATGTCACTGACCATGTCATAAGTGATGTAATATGTGACGTCATCAGCAGTTTATTGTGGGCGCGCAAGTTATATTTACCTGATCTAACTATAACGTGGAATTTCATTGGTTTTTTACGAGTGAGATGTACAGCTAACTATAACATGTGTGAAACCTATGGTTTTTTAAGTGAATTTGCAAGGTTTTGTAAATGATAATTCCTAACTATAACGTGTGTGAAACCTATGGTTTTTTCAGTGAATTTGTACGGTTTTTTAAATGCTAAGTTATGTATTTATTTATTTATTTATTTTCTGGTTTTTCACTGTGCGCACACCCTGCGCGCACGGTGCACTTCGTGCACCGTGCGCGCGCTGTGGGTGCTGGGTGTGCTTCGCGCACCGAGCGCCCACGTTGCGCAGTCCATGCCGTGCGCGCCTCGCCTTTTTTTACACAGTAACATTTGTTTTTTTCTCCCTTGTGGGTCCTTTAATTTATTTAATAAATGTGATTGTTACTTCTTTATTTTATTTTTTTATTTTTTTTTTGCCGTGCGCGTACGGTAAGCTTACCGTACGCGCACTCCGCGATTTTTTTTAAAAATTATTAAATGTATTTTCCGTACTTTTGGGTCCTTCTTGGACCCCCTGACAAACACTAGGGGGTCTGCAACTCTCTTCGTTGCCCCCTTTTCACGTTCCCCACCTTTGTTTCTCAGTGCGAGAGACAGAAAATGGCGGCCGACACTTCCTGATTTCGACCGATTCGAATGTTTACAGTCATGTAACCACCAATCAGAATTGAGCTCGCGCACGGCACCGTACGCGTACGGTAAGCTTACGGTAAGCGCACGGAGCGCGCTTACAGATATATATATTGATTTAAATGCTATTTTCTCAGGACCTACTGAACAGATTTACACCAGACCTACAAAAGGCACATCCTTGACCTGAGGACTACCTCTCTGCAAAATTTCAAGTAATTCTGTTCAGCCGTTCGGGCTGTAGCTGTGTCTAAAGGTCCTATGGAAAAATGCATGGGAAAAACGCGTTTTGGGACCCCCCTTTTATCTCAGGCCCCGCTTGAAGAAACCCCCCGAGACTTTCAGGGT
Organism: Triturus cristatus; assembly: GCF_964204655.1. Classification (NCBI taxonomy): domain Eukaryota; kingdom Metazoa; phylum Chordata; class Amphibia; order Caudata; family Salamandridae; genus Triturus; species Triturus cristatus. The sequence goes on from NC_140580.1 coordinate 525,330,234, forward strand.
AGGAGCGGAGCGTAGCGCCCCACCTATTTTGAAAAATTTGCGAGGATTCGTCGACCGGCGCAAAAGTTATTCAAAATAGAATGTTGCGGATTTCCTATGGAAACGTGGTCCTAACTATAACTACCTACTGGCGACCGCCAGTAGGTAATATATATATATATATATATATATACATATACATATCTACACACACACACACATATATATGTATATAATGATGATTACAGGGTCAATACATCTTCAAAGCTGCGCTCTGTTAGCGGTGAAAATCAAACCTTGTCCCTTGGGAACAAGAAGGTGGTGTTTCAGCAAACCCCATCAAAAGTGAGGTTTAGCAAACGATCTGTTTACTCAGTGGCTTTGAAGCCGAACTGCACCATTGTGTCAGCTCAACCTGTGGTGAAGCCTTAAAATACCTATAATAAGGTTCAATAAAGGGTTTCGTGACTGTAGATAAGAGCTGATGGTAGACTATTGAAGTCTTCTACCCCAACACCCCTAGCAGACACCTTTATTTATTTCTCTGCCACCCTGCTGCTGTGGCCGATCAAACTGGCAGCACCTCAGCTGGCACACATGAGGCAAGCAACGCTTTCTCCATCGCAGACACGAAAAATACAGCGGGCAGCGTAACAGAGGGCGCAGCAGCTGTCCCGAAAAGAAAACACCGAGGCAAAACATTTGATTGATGAGGTACAATGTTTATGAGCAACATAGTTTTCTGATCTTCATCTTTGTTCTCTGTGTTCATACAGGTGGCAGCACACGCCCCTTGAAGCCTGGGCTTCCAAGCACACACACTGCCCCATGAAAGACATACAGAGGAGATGTACGGCAGTGCCAACTGACAGAGCTTAGAAGCACTTTAGAGGCCTGTCTACGAGTGGTAGGCACATAATGTACATTTCAGATCAATAACTGCAGCTTATTATTCTGTAGTGATTAAAATGCCATTGGCTGATGAGGGTAAGACCACTCTACACTAAGGCCTAGGGATGAAACTAATATCAGAAGATGTGTATGAGACTAGGCAGCAGCTGCTCGAAAACATTGTTTTTATTGGAACATAGGCATTACATCAATTTGCCACAATTTGAGGTGGCGCATGCCTTCACTTTTACGAAAGTTAAATACATGCACATTACTTTTGTTGTTTTCAAACACGTCTTCTGAGTAGAAAATTGCAACTATCAGTATTGTTAATTTAAAGTACATTAATTTAAAGTGTATACCTTGATTTGCAAACCAGTATTTAGGTAAATATATTTTTTCAGGTATGTACAAAACATGTTTTGTGGATGGTAGGAGAGCCAGAAGAACATTAATGGCACTTTAATTTTTTTTATGGGATCTCGCATTTTGCACTTCTTTACATTTCGTGGTGAGGGGAGGAGTCTTAGCACAGCAACAGAGCTACAAAGCAGTCAATTCAGTATATCCAGCAAGAAGAGGGGACAGCACATTTTTCAATAGGTAGAACATGTGTTAATATTTTTGGCTTCAGCTAGTGTGTCCACATTCATGGCCTGCAGAGGTCTGTGTGGCAATGTCATTGCAGCATTTTTTTCTCCATTTCCTCATAAATGACTTTGAACTTCTCCGGATATTTTAACAAATTAGAGACTGTAGTGAAGGCCATGGACAACATTAGACGGCGGTATGCTGATACTATTTACGTAATCTAAAAGTATTTGTTGGACTTTAATTGCAACACATGGAGTATGAAATCAACCAGTAATAACCTGTTCACCTGTTTGGACATTAGTTGCTCTGTCCTCATTTGCAGCGTTGGTGGACCTGTTAGAAACTCACATGCCTGCTTAATTTGTCGATGATCTTTGCACTTTTGTAATGCACTGGTGACAAGACGATTTTCTGGAATCAATAACGCCTTTTTCATAGGCTGCAATCACATCAAAGTCTTTTTAAAATGGTGGTGGGCGTCCTTGACGCTGATTGTCATTGAACCTTCCTTAACATTAGAGCCTTCTTGCTCACCCGGTAGAGGAAAGCTGAGAAAAGTAATGATACTTATTCGTGGCACCACCAGTGGTACTGAAAGACGCTTGTACATTGCCTGACTGTATCGGGAAACAGCCTTTACCACGAAGACTTTTCTACGCGTTAGGATTACAACGGTACACTTACCTCGTAAACGTCTTCACAACGCGTTTTGCTTCAACGACCGTCTTTACCACGCAAGCAACGTCATCACGGACCGTCTTCTTCCTCATCCGAAAAAATGCATAAGTCCTTTTTTAGTGTCGGCGAAGACGTGAGAAAAAGGCAAAAAAAAAAAAAGAAAGGGGGCTTGGGGGGGTCTGCCCCCCCAAAAAGAAAAAGCGGGGTAAAGGAAAAACGAGGTAAAGGAAATACGTAGAAAAAACATTCCGTTGTAACGCATGCATGGTAAAGGCATGCGTTGCAACGGAATGCGTAGTAACAACATATATTCGACTGTATCATGGATTGCATCAAAGAACCGTCACGATGCCCCTTCACTGGATTCTTCTTCATGCCTACAGAACAGAACTAAAAACATAAACAAGTTTAACTTGAGCACAATATTTCCAGGTCCTACCACACCAAACAAACCACATGGCGCTCTCTGTTGTTTATTATAGTAACTTCCATCTGGAATAGAAACATCGCCAGACGTGCAGCTGAGCAGAGCCTCGAGAGCCCTCCACTTCTACTGTTGATCTCAGAAGCTTGTTGTTCATTGGGTGGTTCCTCAGACAGTCATGCCCTCCTTTTATGCTGCTTTTTCACACTCATATAGCTTTTTATTGCAGTCTGTAGACCCGTGGAGTACATAAGGGTGGAAATAAACTTTGTCTACAGCAGAGCCGAACTGGGAACCCGGAGCAGCCCTGGCAAAATTGACGAGCCAGCCCCCCAGCTGCTTTTTTACTGTGGGCCGATATAGGTGCACTGCTGCAAAGTCATCCCCAGGGCTGGACTGGCCATAGCGGGCACCTGGCGTTACCCCGGTAGGCCGCTAGGGTGGGGGGGGTTTGGCCCCTAGGGGGCTGTTTTTGTTACCGGGGTCGGCAATATCGGCCCCCTGTAACAAAATCGGCCGAAATCGTCCCTCGCAAACTGCTCAGCTGCACTCCCCCTCACCCCAGGGGGGGGGGGGCAGCTGAGCAGTTTGACAGGGCCGGTTTCTGTTCCCAGTCCGGCCCTGATCGTCCCCCACCCTTCCAGCCTCCTGGGGAAATGCCTGATACTAGCTATGACCAGTCCGGCCCTGCTCTACACATTTTGAAATGTGTGTGATCATTGCACTAGAAGCAAATCCTACCTTTCCTTGCTACCTGTGAAGGGAAGTCATTGCTATCTGTGTCATCAAAGCCAAACCAGGAAGGGAATGCTTATCCACACGCACGCTCCAGAATGGGCATTAGAGAGTCAAGTGGTGCTCCTGAGCTTCCAACATTGCTGTGAAGTTCATGCCAATGCTTCTTGAGGTTCACTCTTTATCACTGCACTCACCTTGTGGACTGATTTCTACAACATTCCATGTTAAACATGATCATTGTATGACTTGTGCTGACTCTAAATAGCACTTGCACATGATTAATAACCTCATACTCGAGTACTTCAAGTTTCTCATTTGAAATTGTTGTCTTCCTCTTATGGCGGCCGCCATAATGTGGGGCCAACACAGGTAAGCCCCAGAGTTCAGAAAAAAGAAAAGATAACACCACTTCTGCAGCTGTGGTTAATGGCCATTCCCTATCTTGCCCCGCAGACACCACTTGTATCAAAGGGTGTGGTGTCATTTGAAGCAAAGTGCTGGAAAAAGGAGCTTCCTTCTCCAGCTCTCACAATAACTACTCATCAGCATCTTATTGTAAGTAACACACTCTGAACTTCAATCCATTGCTTCAAACCCAGAACATGGAGACCAGCTCAAACCTACACATACATGGACATAACATGGTTTTGTGTATGGTTAAGTATACTAAGTTTCTCTCACTTCAAACTTATTTTCAGAGAAATGTATATCAAAAATGAAAGGAGCCAAACTAGTTTCCTACCCTCGTTGAAAAGAGGCTGCTTGGACTTCACAAAAGACTTGGGGGCATATTCTCAAGGAGTTATCGCCTAGTTATCGGCACTTTATCGCAGCCAATAGTCGCGATAAATTTATCACCCCGTTCACAAGCCGGTGCTAACAGCCCATAGCACCTGTCTACCTGCGATAGCAGCCGCAAGAAACATCGCCACCGATGACCCCGGCAACTATCGCTAATGAGTAGGCGTTTCCGTGCAAAATGTCGCGTCAACACCACACCGCAACCTTCTCAACGACCAGCCAGATTGGACATAAGTCTACAAATCATGCGATATGGCGTGTTAGCAGCAGGAAATTAACACCTGCTCTGACCTGGTGCAAAGTCGGACAACAACCTGCAACAGAAAAGGGAGCCCAGCCCAGAGTCACACCTGAAGAACAACAGATGCCATGGAGCCACTGAACATGCGTGCCGGACACCCAAGAGGGCCACACACCCACCACCACCACCCCCAGGACCAGAAAAGGACCCCCCACTCGGGCTCTACCCCGAGCACCCCCACTTCCCCGGACCAAGACACTGCACATCAACGGCACGAAAACATGAACAAAAGCACCCGCCTGATGTCACACAATAGCAACAATCAACATACATGTGAGCACTGAAATCCTGATTCATACATTCACCATTGAAAGACCAAACAAAATGTCACATTCTAATTTGTCACCAAACAACTATTTTGCAGAGTCATGGCGGGGCATCCCTGGACAATCTGTGACTCACAGCGTGCAAGACAATATCAAAGATAAGAAGGTGTGTCAGGCACTCATCAAAGGACAGTAAGAGATAGAAAGAGAGAGAGAGAGAAAGAAAGAGAGAGAAAGAAAGAGAGAGACTGAACAAGGAGTGCAAGGCCAATTGGGTCCTTGGCTCATACAAACATGCCAACAGCTGCGTGTGTCCCGAAATCTGTGCACCCCAAATCACAGGCCTGGCATCAAAGTCAGCGCGAAGTCCACATCACATTTAAGAAATGGAAGCAGTAGTCAGACCAAAATCAGGAATGAAAGATCCTTTGTCTCAACACATGAGGCTGAAGGCCAAGCGAACCACCGACCTTGGTCCTGAATGCGGCTGACACACCCTGCGTGTGATACCATACAAGCTTCCGACGACTCCCACACCACAAACTGCATTAATGAAACACCAACGTTCCCACACCCCATACACACTTGTCCCTGCATGACCTATACCTGCAAGGGATGCCCTTGACACATTGGCCAAAAACTACCCATACGTACAACCGTTGCACACACATACGACTCATTGCCCAGACCTGTGTCATATCGTCCACCGAACTTCTGCCGGTCTGAGGAGTGCTGGTGCCACGAGACAAACAAACGCAATGGCAGGCATCCCCGGGCACATGCACAACCCCTGTCACGTGGTACTGTACCGTGCATGAATGCTGCATCTGTTGGGATTCCTGCCAATGGCAGTGTTGCGAATCAGTTTCCGCCTGAGTTTCCATCTGAGTGTCCGTCTTGCCTACATCACCTGCATCCAGCCTTGGTTCCACTGTCGATCAGGCACATTCCTATCCAAAGCAACGGTAGCTGAATTGGATTATGACCTGACAGTGCACCCCCTGTTGGCCCACGAACAGGAGTGTCACCGGGATAGTCGTGCATGGGATGCACTGATCTGTGGCATATGTGCTGGTAGTTGCGCATGGGAGATTGCACAACTCCTCGTGTGCAGTGACCACATCGAGACGCTCCCCTATTGGGCTGTGTTGCGGATTGGGGAAACGGCGTGGACTGAGCACATTTGCCCGGACCAGTTAATGGATTGGCTCACCCTGGTGTTCCTTGAACCCAACAGCGACGTACTATTGGCACACATTGCACATGAAGCTGCGCTGGCATTCATGGACGAGTAACTATGTTCCTGCAGCCACATCGGATTGCCCAGGGTCCCTTTTGACAGCTCCACCTCTGTGAGCCAGACATTATTTTGGGATAGTTGCTGGCAGACCTGTGCACTTACGTGTCTTCAGCAATGTGAGTATGGTGTCCAACCTCTGACCATGTGGAGCAATGTCATAAATCATAACAGAATGTGTCCACATCGGTGTGTGAGTAGGTATGCAACGTGAAGTTTTGTTGTCATATGTGATGTAGGACACTACTTCTGGCCTGCTACAGATTTGGTCATTCCTACACACAGCCCTATTCAATACATGGATGTGTGCTTACGTTGGGGGGTTGTGAGGCTGTTGTTAATGTGCAATGGGGACACAGCTAGTACTCACCTTCACAGTCATCCAATTGGCCATGTGTCTCAGGGATAAACATGTGCATTGATGTCATTCACCAGGGTTTACCTTCTTGGGCAATCATTATCCCTACATCCAACCATACTTTCATACGTGAGTGAACATAGTCATGACACATCTGTGTGATTTCGAATGTTTTATTCACATTCTGGTGAATGACGGAGCTGGAGCTGTACATGCTCATCCAAGCCCACATAACATGGAAGCCCAGTGGTGGGCCAACCAGAGACCTTTGGGGATTGAAAAGTGATTTGGAAGAGGGAGAGTGCAGTCTGCAGCAGGATTACTGTGTTATTGTCAAGCAGTGAGGATATGGAAGTCCATTTCGGGGTCCGGGTGGAGGAAGCGGAGTGTTCCGGGGGGTCAGTGGAAGGTGTTGTCCCAGGACATGATGCATAGGGCAGAACCAGGCAGGGACAGGACATTTGGCGGTGATGGATGCTACTACCTCCTTCCTCACACAGTAATTACCATCCACATCTTACTCCTCTGACATTTCTTCTGTGTCCGGTGTGTCCGGTGTATGTGGTGGTGTAATGGCTGCATCACTGTGTGCCACTGACACATCAGGGTGCGAAGGTGATGGGGCTGCATCACTGTGTGCCACTGACACATCAGGGGTCGGAGATGTGTGTGTTGAAGTTCCCGCTGTAGTTATCTGGGACTGGCTCAGTGGCAGCAATGGCAAGATGATGAACTGCAGGGCATGGAAGATCCCAGCTACATCTCGCTGGTGTTCAGCCGTGGCAGCCATACTTCCAACCTGCATCTGTGCCATGGTTTCCATTGTCCTCCGCATCTGTGCCAACTCTGTGCTGTCATCGCTGGTGCCTGTCTGACTAGACAGTTCTTGTATCCGAGTAATGGCCCCAGCGAGGTCAGCCAAGGATTGTCGGTGAGCATTGTGTGGACAGGGGGTGTCCGTTAGGGACTGTACGTGGTCCCTGATGGGACTCAGACACCCACATATGGCATCGAGTTTGGCTGCCACGAGCTCGAAACCCACCTACAGCTGATCAGCCAACTCCACCTGGCAACCCAACACATGGCGTTGAAATTCCATGTATTGTTCGTGGGGGTCCTGGGAGACAGCTGTGGTGGTGTGTGTTTCCTGCTGTGTGGTTTGTGCAGGTGGTGGGGTCACCTCAAGGCAGCTAGACTGCCCTGCTCCTGAGAGTGGGGTGCGGAGGCTGTCCATTATCTGTTGGAGGGTGTCTTGAAATATGTGCAGGTTGTCCTCTTCATCATCACTGATGGGATTTGTGGTCTGCTCTGCAGTAAGTGTTGATTGTCTCTGCAATGTTAAGGGGAGATGCAGGTTAACAATTTCCCATGTATGTTGAGGCTTTGCAGATGTTTACATACAGACTGCATGACAATGCACATTGTGACTGTTTTGGTGGTGCTGGCTATTTGATGGCAAACAGTGGGATTTTCGACTACATGACGGATGTGTGGTAGTACCCGTACATTATCATCACAAATTTCAGGTGTTAGAACTGGGGGTCTCTAGTTGGCAATGGTATACACCTTTGTCTAAATAGGGACCCTTGCTTCTAAGTCAGGATAAGGGGATTGCACTCCTAGATAACCCCTGCTCACCCCCTTGGTAGCTTGGCACGAGCAGACAGGCTTATCTCAGAGGCAGTGTGTTAAGCATTTGTGAACACATACAGTAATACAGTGAAAACACTACAGATGGACACCACACAGGTTTTATAAAAATAAGTATTCTTTATATAGACTTAACACAAGACCACAAACGACAAAAATCCACAATACTGTACTCAAAATTGACTTAAAGATGGTAAAGGTTACTTAGTTCAAGTTGATGATAAATGCGACACAGTTCTCACAATAGTACCTGGATGCGCAACGCAAAATAAACAAAAGGCGCGTGCTCTGGAGGAGATGATGCGTCGCGCCTCAATGCCATCGCAGAGTAGGGGATGCTTTGTGATCCTTACCGGTGCTGCGGCCCGGTTGCGATGCGCAAGATGGGCGCCTCGATGCAATGCAGCAATCCTGGTGCGATGCAAGAAGATGGCGGCCTTGATGCGACGGCGATGCGTTCACACCCTGGCAGCCTTGCGACGGCTCTGTACTTTGGAGCCGCAACAGGCCCTGCGACATGCTCTCCGGCGATGCGATGGCAACCCTCTCAATGGCGTAACGCTTCTCCGGTGATGCGACAGCAGACAGCTTCGACGAAGACACGCTTCCTGGGAGATGCGGCGGCGGCACGCTTCTCTGGCGATGCGACGACTACAGCTGCGGCGGCAACACGCTTCTTCTCATTGCGTCGCGCTTCCAGCTCCCAGCGACACGCAGGCTTCGGCAGATAGAATTCTCAGCAAGGAAATTCAGAGGGGAGCTGGTGGTGAGGTCTTTTGTACCTGAGACTTCAGCAGGAGGCAAGCACAAGTTCAAGCCCTTGGAGAAATATTCTGTAAGATGATGAAAGTCCTTTGAAAAGTTCCTTCTCCTTTCCTTGGCAATGAAGACACCACTGCAGGCTAACCCAGCAAACAGCACACTGGCAGAGAGGCAGTCCAAACACCTGCAGCTTCCTTGGTTCTTCTCCTTGGCAAAAGGTTTGTCTTGTTCCCAGAAGTGATCTAAAGTTCTTGGGTCTGGGTCCCAATATTTATACCCCAAAATCCTTTGTTCTCTGAAGGCAGAGTCCAAACCAGTTCTTGAGCACTTTGTTTACAGGACTCCTTCTTTCCTTTCACAGTGCAGGGCAGAAACATCAGACGCCCCACAGGAGGTGGAGCCAGCATTGTGGAGGGAAAGCACAGCCCTGGAGCACTTTGTTGACATGATTCCTTCTCTTCTTTCACAGTGCAGGGCAGAGACATCAGCCGCACCCCAGGAGGTGGAGCCAGCATTGTGGAGGGAAGGCCCAGCCCTATTCAGGTCCCAGGTGCAACTCCTCCCTCCCATCTAGCTGCAGATCTCCCTATTCACCACTGGGCTGACTCATTCTGTCTCCTGGAATTCCCCGGCCCTGTCACTAAAACTCCAGACAAGGAATACACAACCTAGCAGAGGCAGGCTTTGGATAGTTAGACAAGAAAATACCTACTTTCTAAAAGTGGTATTTTCAAACACAGAATGTTAAAACCAACTTTACTAAAAGATGTATTTTATCATTCTGAGTTCAGGCATACTAAATTCGAATGTCTACCATGTTCCCTGAGTCAGTAAGGATTATAAAATGTAATAATCTAACTGCCCATTCTGGCCTATGGAGAACAGGTAGCCTTGCAATAGTGAAAAACGTAAATGGCTGTAATTCACTATTAGGACATGCCACACACACCAGGGCATGTCCTACCTTATACTTACAATGCACCCTGCACTTAGGCCTACCATTGGGGTGTCTGATATGAAGAAAAGGGAAGGTTTATGGACTGGCAAGTGGGTGCACTTGGTCAGTCAAGATGGCAGTACCAGATTGCACACAGGTTCTGCAATGGCAGACCTGAGATACACTTTACAAGCTGCTTCTGTGGGTGGCACAACCAGTGCTGCAAGCCCACCAGCAGCATTTGATTTACAAGCCCTGGGCACTAGGGTCTGACAAGTAAATCAAATAACCCAATCATGGAGTCACTAATCAATACATTAATTTAACATAGCGAGCACTTGCACTGTGGCACTGAATAGCAGTGGCACAGTTCCCAAAGCATATAACCAGCAAAAACATATCAAAAACAGAGGAGGCAATCCGAACAAATGGAGGGGAGACTCACACCAATGATGCCAGGTCTAACATCAGGCAATCCCAGATGTAAGTGGACAGTTACTACACACAAGCGGAACCTGTTGTGTCCTCATTCCTGTGGTGTACTACATTGCCGTCATTGCTGATGTTCTGTGATTGCTATGTGTGTGTGCTGCATTGTGGGGGAGTTGCCCCTGCAGCTCTGATTCCGTGTACCCTTCTCCCTTTGAGGCGGTGTGTCTTTGAATTGTGTGCTTTTCAGGGGCTGAAATGTTTGCGACTTGGGTCATAAGTGCTCTTGGACAGATTTTGTGGCCTGGTGCATTGTTTGTCTGATGCGTGCTTTGGACGGCATGGGTTGTGGGTGCCTGTGGATATGTCAGAGTTTGACCTGCTTCTTTTTGCGGATGTGATCCGCACTGGGCTACCTCCATGTCGATTTGTGCACCATGTCATGTATTTTGGCTGCTGCCATGCTATCGGTCATTTAGTCATGCTATCGGTCATGTAGTGTCACTTGCATAGTCAGTGTGGCTCACACAGCTGCTGCTTTTCTGGATTCATCACATGTGCATGGCTCCGTTGTGTTGTTGGTGATTTGGAGGGGGACCATATGTGCACATGGGGGACGGGTGCCTACTTGGTGTTTTTATGTGTGCTGCAGTGTCGCAAGTGTATCAGGGACATGTCCCACAGTCATTGTGCATGTGCAGTGTGCTACACATGATTGGGCATGTGTGCCATTGTGCCCATCTCCTTTCCGTCCCCCAGTACCTGGTGGTTACTCACCCTATTGCTGTTGGGTCAGGTCATTTCGAGTTGTGTCCAGGCCCCCAACTCCTGCCACCGTCTCCACACTGATGACTGTGGCCACCATTTCCTCCAGCTCATCCAGCTCCTCCTGTGGCTCAGGACTCCCACCTCCAGTCGCCCTTGCTGCCTTCCTGTTGGCGGCGAGTTTCTCCTTGGTTTGGCTGTGCACTTCATGCCAGCGCCTCTTCACCTCCTCCATTGACCTCCTCGACACTCCGACTGCATTGACGTTGGTGACAATGGACTGCCATATTTCCGTTTGGGTTGCCAGTGCCGCAGTGGAAATGACGAACAGTTGTTGATGGTGTTCTATCACCTCCGTGATGATCCGGTCTTCCTGAGGACTGAACCCCGTCTTCCTCTTCCTCTTCTCCTTGCCCTTCCCCGAACACGAGGTTCCATGCTGGTCCTCCGTGGGGCTTGTGGAGTTCGGCTTGTCCTCTGCACTCGGTCTGAGTGCATCCATGGTGCTACACAGTTTGAATTGGTTTTAGTTTTTTTTTTTTGCTTTTATAGTGCATTTTCCCGCATGACGCGTGGGAATTGCAGGCCTGTCGATGGTTTTCGCTGATTTTGGTATTGCGCTTTGGGGCATCGCAACTTTTTGGGCATTAGTGTTTTGCATTTTTTGTGTGTCGCTTTGGTTTTTACGCGGTCATTTGGCGCGATATCATGCTGCTATCGCATGGTGCCGCCGGGTTGGGAATTGGACGTTAAGACGGTGTTATTTTCTCGCGATGGACTGCGATATGCAAAATTGCGTTATGCTAAATTTGCAATGGTTATCACACGTTCTTGAGAATGTCCTTCTTGGTGGCATATTTATGAGTAGCTAGCGCCGCTGCAACGTCATTTTTTTTATTTAAGCAGCGGTGGTGCAATCAGTACTCGACATTGCTCCAAATTTACAAACTGATGCATTGGGTCCAATGCGCCAGTTTGTAGAGACCTGCGTCACATTATACCTGCGGCAGGTATAATGTATGCAGGGTAGGCGTTCCCACGTTGAAAGCCACGTAGAACTGACTCAGTGAAATGTACAACTTTTCACTGCGTCTCTCTAGGACTTGACTGCGTCAAAATCCCTACGCCTTCTCAAACCAGGCGTAAGGATATACGCAGGGCTTTTAACATGGGACTCGCCTCTGTGTTCTGATGCATTACTGGAATTGCGTCAATCTGACATCCAACTTCAGCAATGCGTCACTTTGGCGCTAAAAGATGCATCAGAATTTCTGACGCATCTGTGAATCCTTGCACCATGGAGCACTCTAATGTAAGTACACTGCATCCATGGCATCGGTAGGACATTTGTGGCAGTGCAAGAAATCTGACGCATCGATGCCGATGCGTAAGTTCTTGTAAATATGCCCCTTGGTGCCATATTACAAATATGGGTTCACAGTTCTGGCCTACACTGAAGCATATCCTAATTTTGGTGTGGTCCCTGTACAAACTGCTAACGTGTGCCATAATACAAATAAAGAAATCACATTAATAAATAAACAAACAGACAAATAAATAAATAAATTAATTGCAGGCACAAATAGTTTAGTCTTTCACTGAAGGCAAACTGGCTAGCCTTTTGAGGGATCAAAGATCGCCCCTGCAAGGGGAGCGAAGTCCGTTACTGCACTCACCTGTGGGGCAGTTTCAATGAGGCCCTGTGTGCTCCCTCTCATGGGGGTCCTTCACAACTGCCCTTGCTGTGTGATACTAACACACATAGAGCGCTAACCTAGCGCTCTCAACTGTCGCACTGCTGTGTGGGGACTGACCCCTTCACGTAAACAACTTTCTCCAAATTTCACCATATTTAACATTTTTTATCACAATTTTTCTTCGTTTAGTGATCTTCTCGCTTATGCAAATCACCACGGAGACAGGATGGTTGTGCCTGAATATCTTTTATTCGCCAGTTTCAAATGCAAACTGCTGCCCATCCAGGCTTTTGACAGTCGCACGTGAGGTCAACCATATATCAAAGTAGGCTCATAACAATTATGCCCAATGCATTTCGAGTCCATTGACTCTTCATCAGGGGCCTCTGAAATAGATATGAAACAAATCAACTTGATGTATGATACAAACTTACTCATGTACAATGAAAACTTACTCATATACAATACATTATTACATCCCCCATTAACTCTCCCCTATAGTGTGCTTCATGGCTATCCTAATTACACTACAAATGAAAAAAGCATTTTCTACCCAGTGTGTGTCCCTTCAAATAAAACCATCACATCATAAATATGGTAATACTTCAAAATCAGCTCATTTTAATCCCCGATTAAGTGCCGACCTCTCTGCCAGATAACTGATCTACACATCACCCTCCCGTCAACTTTCAATCCCGAAAAAAGCTCTGCAGCATTTTACCTCTTAAGTGCCTAGAACGGCGATTTTCCACAATGTGTCCATTTCTCTCTCTCTCTACGGAGCTCCTAACGTTCTCCCTTGTTTGTGACCAGTTATCACAGAAAAGTTACCCTCCCCAATCTCACCTGATTGGTTAATTCAAAAATAATGAACATGTGATGAAACCCTCCTATCCCAGTGAATGTGCATTACGAAATGTGCTCAAACCAACTCAATGTCCCATAATACATTTCACTTACTCATTAAGAACCAAACAAACCCACATGACTCCCTCAAAATGATTATCTCGTATCGGTGTTGTAAAGTGAAGTGTTGTCTACGAAAATCATATAAGTTCAATTGTCAAATATGTCATAATCAATCTAAAAAATGGAAAAAACGAAAAAAACGTACATTTCAATTTATGCAAAAAAATCAATCAAACACGAGCATTTCAAAGTTAAAAATGTTCCATTTTAACAGTCCACTTTAGTTGCTGTGTGATAGGCATTTTGTGCTCCTCCAGAGAGTATGTCGGCCCAGGGGCGTAACACAGGCCCCCGCAGCCCCTGCGGTACGGGGGGCCCCCGAGGTGCAGGGGGCCCGCTCAGCACAGTACTCTCGTCCGAGAGCTCGAGCGGGGGGCTGCGAGGAGGGTAGAGCAGGTGGACATGTCCTGAAATGAGCCGGGTGGAGAGGACGAGAGGCAGAGACAGAAGCCTTGGAGCGGGAGAAAAGGATGGGAAAGTCTGATAGGGGAGAGGAGGTGATGGTGAAAGAGACAGACTGGGGAGGGTGATCAGTGAACAGAAGGCAGGTAAGAGAGGTCCCGAAGAGCATGAAGGAGTTGATTGACGTAGAACGAGAAGGGAAAGAGAGGCAAGGAGAGCGAGGTGGAGAGGAGACTGCAACGCAGAGAGAGAGAGGGAGCGGCCGCCAATTACAGAAGTCACTGTAGTTGTATTTATATAGCGCTTACTACCCATGACGAGGCACCGAAGAAGGAGATCGGGGGAGAGAGAATAAAAATAGATACTTAGGAAAGATGTGCAGAGAAAGTGAAGAGAGTGTTGTATAAAGGACAGAGAGAGAAATAAAGGTCGACACCAGAGAGCGGATAAAGGAGAAACAGAAGAGATGGCACTGATGAGAGAGTGTACAGGACGAAGAAAGAGATGGGGGAATAAGACTACAGATAGAGGGAATGACATAAAAGATTGCAGGAGCGAGGGCACCGAAGAATTGGGACGGGGAGAGAACAAGGAGAAGTGAGGGACTCAGAAAGAGAGACGGAGAGGGATGGATGGAGACAAACAGGGAGTGTGAGAGGAAGTGATCGAGAAAAAGACGAGTGAGTACAGGGTGGGTGGAGGAGACGTACTAGAGGGAGTGAGGAACAGAGAGAGGCAGCAACAGAGAAAGAGAATGATGGGGACAGGAGTGGACATAAGTGATGGAGAAGAGACCTTTGTGTGGTTGAGAACGGAAGGAAAGAGTGCGAGAGATAAAGATAAAAGGGGAAGGAAACGACAAAGAAAAGCAAGAAACAGGGAAGAGAGTGAGTGAGTGATAAAAAGGAAGTGATGGAGAGACTCAAAGGAGATGATCTGATGGAGACACACTGGGAGGAGAGTGATAAAGAGAGACAACGAAAATATTCTCTGATGGAGACACGCACAGAGGAGAGTGAGTGATAGATAATGATTGATGGAGAGAGACAGCGAGAGTGAGTGATAGAGAGGAAGTGATGGAGAGACTCGAAGGGCATCATCTAATGGAGACTCATAGAGAGGAGAGTGAGTGATAGAGAATGAGTGATAGAGAGACAAACAGGATATTATATGATGGAGATACAGGGAGGAGAGAGAGTGAAGAGAGTGAGTGATAGAGAGGAAGTGATGGAGACAGACACAGAGGAGATTGTCTGATGGTGTCACGCAGAGAGGAGAGTGAGTGATAGAACAACAGAGTGATGGAGGGAGAGAGACAATGTGGATCTTGTATGATGGAGACATACAGGGAGGAGAGTGAGTGATAGAGAATGAGTGATGAGGCAGACAAAGAGGATATTATATGATGGAGACACAGGGTGGACTGAGTGCAGAGAGGGAGTGGTGAATAGAGATGGGGCAATATTATATAATGGAGACACACACAAAGGAGAGTGAGTGATAATGAATGAGTGATGGAGACAGTGAGGATATTGTGTCATGGACACACACACAGAGGAGAATGAGTGATAGAGAATGAGTGATGAGCGAGACAGAGGATATTATATGATGGAGACACAGGGAGGAGAGTAAGTGATAGAGAGGTAGTGATGGAGACAGACACAGAGGAGAATGTCTTGAGACACGCAGGGAGGAGACTGAGTAACGAGAGGGAGTGATGAATAGAGACAACAACAATATTGTGTGATGGAGACACACAGAGAGTGAGTGATAGAGAGGAAGAGATGGAGAGAGACTTGAAGAAGATAATCTGATGGAGACACACAGGGAGGAGAGTGAGTGATAGAGAGTAATGGGGAGAGAGAGACCACAAGGATATTGTATGATGGAGACACACACAGAGGAGAGTGAGTGATAGAGAATGAGTGATGAGAGATACAAAGTGGATTTTATATGATGAAGACACAGGGAGGTGCGTGAAGAGAGTGAGTGATAGATAGGAAGAGTTGGAGATACACACAGATGAGATTGTCTGACGGAGACACGCAGGGAGGAGAGTGAGTGATAGAGCAACAGAGTGAAGGAGGGAGAGAGACAGGTTATTGTGTGATTGAGACACACAGGGAGGAGAGTGAGAGATAGAGAATGAGTAATGAGGGAGACAAAGAGGATATTATATGATTGAGACGCAGGGGGGAGAGGGAGTGATGAATAGAGACAACAACAATATTATATGATTGAGACGCATACAGAGGAGAGTGAGTGATAGAGAATGAGTGATGGAGAGAGACAGGATATTGTGTGATGGAGACACAAACAGAAGAGAGTGAGTGATAGAGAGGAAGTGATGGAGAGAGACTCGAAGGGCATAATCTGTCACCTGAACCCACAGACCACAACCCTTGAAGAAGCAGCGACAGCCTCGGAAGCAGACCTGCGGACAGTGGAGTAGGCAGACCTTTTGCCTAACCCCCTCCCAAGACATGTACCCTGTGGAAGACCTACATGAAGAGGTCACCCGGAGGGGCCCCTTCCAAGCATCCTGCAGGGTGGCCCCCTCAAGTTTCGTAACGCCACTGTGTCGGCCTCTCCACCATTCTCAGTAATATGACTCGTGTGCGTAGCACTGTGATATTACAAGGGTGCAAAATGTGCTCCCCCACAATGTGCATTACAGAAGGGGTTGCACACGTCCCCTTCTGTAATGCTAAATTATCACAGAGGTGCATAAAGAAGGTGCAGCCGCCATCTGCCATAGAGGCAGCTTGCTCTCACCATACTGGTACATCTTTGAGGCTGAGGATGTTTCTTATCCTTGTCCTTCCTCTGCCTCTTCTTCTCCTCCATCCCACAGCCCTGTATTCCCCTCATGTCCTAAAGCTGACTTTTAATGGTGCAGTGATTAACGAGAAAGATAATGAGAAGGGGCAGGTTTCCACTAAGAGAAGAGGCTACTTCTGCAGGAGACTGTTGTCTAGCGCAGCTGTGTAAATGAAGCCTAAATGTGTGTAATTGAACAATTACTCCTAGGGTTCGATAATGAACCATCAGTCAAATGAGTTAATTTTAATGGTGAAGGAATAGCTCATCTGAGGAAGAGAAGGATATTGCATAATTTGATTGTATGAAAATGATTCGAAAAAGAAATGAATCATCAATACAATTAAAGGAATAACCATGTCACTACAGATGTGTTTCTGTTTTAAATGTGATTAAATAATTATCAAGCACAAAGGGGGATTTTGAATGTTGTACATTGTGTGAATTTCGCGATATTTTTAATTTTTACAGTGAAAAATATGAATTATTTTGTTTAATTGTTTTATGTAACGGTTTTATATGCATATACATGTGTTTTTGAAGGATTGTATACATTTCTAAAACGCAGCAGTGATCAGCATGTGTCCCGCTAGGTTAGCACAAACATTTCAGTGGATGTGTTTGTCTTCCTTAAACAACAAACAGTGTCAATCAAGAAAGGTAATTGAATCGGATTAACAAAATGGACGTCGGAGTGCACTCATCATCCTCTCATAATAACCTGTGGCTCTCAGCAGCACTGGAGGCGGATGCAGGGATGCCCCCGCCCCTTGGGTGTCCTCCCTTATGCAGTGAGTAACTCAGTGCACTGGACTGCCTCTGGCAGTTTGAGGAAGCAACCCAACTTGATCAAGATGACAGGAGTTAGATTCAACAACAGTTACTTACACTGATAAACTGCAGCAGTGCTGCCATGTGCTGCTCAACTGTTCTACAAGCCGGCTTTTGTTGTCCCTGAGGTGAGTGGTGGATGCTGGGAGCTTCGCCTCTCATCTGTATGAATTGCAGGGATGCAAACTAAAACAAGCATTGGCAAGGCCAGTAGATTTGCTTGCATATAGAGCAGTGGGTCTTAAATGTTTGACTTTTGTGGACCCTATGAGTCATTACTGGAATCCGGGGGTCTCCACTGCGTCAACATTGGAAGCCATAGACCCCCTTCCTAGGCAACTTCTATGATTTTAACCCCAAAGCAATACACAAAAACAAGTTTGCACCAGAAAAATGCTCAAATATTTAAATATCTTCTTTAATTCACAATCAAATATAGAAATACTTTTAAAATTTTCAATTTTGCTTCTCAATTTGTATATTTGTATATACTTTATTTATTTTAATGTTTTAATTGTTATATTTTCTAATTTTGTAAAACAGTTGCGGACCTGTGAGAGGGTCTCGTGGAGCCCCAGTATTCCCCGGACCACCGGTTATGAACCATTGCTATAGAGCATGAACAGGTGGAAAATATTGCAGACAGAGATGTTGGCACAGGTTAAAACACAGGTAACACGTAAAGTTACATTTACACAAAACACTAGCTGACACAGCATGCATACATGCACCACAAGGCAGTGCACACCTGTATACTTGCCTGTGTGTTGCCTGTGTGTATGAGGGACTGCATGCTATGCCTAAGTGATACATGTATGCATGCAGTCTGTGGGCCTTTGGTCTACTTTGTATTCTGTGTACACACAGACATGTTAGCTTTAGCAATGCTTTGGTCTAATAGGCCTACACCTCTGTGTCTGGACACCCTTCTTGGTGTTATTTCACAGAGGTAACCCAATACCTCCCACCAAACTCGTAGGGTAAGTGAATTAAGGGCCTCATTTATGAGTTTTGTTTGCCGTAGGGCAGCGCAGCTGACCTTGCTGCTGCGCTGCCCTGTGGCAAAAGAAAAGGGTAGGAGTGAGCTGTATCTATTAGATACAGCACATACCTGTCCTTTTCCCCTGTGCTGCGCACAATGGGCTGCAGTGTGCCAATGTAGGCACCTTTGCAGCCTGGTGCTAGGGTGCCTGCGTTGTGGGGATGATTATTTTTGTGCACGAAGGGAAACCTTCCTGCACAAAAACAATCACAAGTGGCTTTTTCCTCGTTCTATGTGTGCTGCACATAGAAAGAGAAAACATGTGGAGAAATAAAGATATTTCTCCTCGTTGTGCCTCCCACACGCTTCCCCTGGAGAGGAGTACGTTTTTGGCGCTTCTCTGCGTGAAAGGGGTACATATTTATAAAGCCATGAAAATTTTTTTGTATTTGTATTTGTAATGAATTTGTAAGGCGCGCAGCTACCCGCAAGGGGTCTCCCGGCGCCAATAGATTCAAGAAATACCCATCAGAGATGTTGTGCGGAGAAAAGCCAAGTTTTCAGGTCTTTGCGGAATTTCATGAGAGACGGTTCCAGTTTCAGTGTGATCGGGAGAGAGTTCCACAATCTGGGGGCGATGCAAGAAAAGGAACAACCACCCATTCTTGACAGTTTGAAACGGGGAATCACAAAATTGCCCTGTGAAGACGATCTGAGGGTGCGTGGAGGGGAATAAGGTTGGACCAGGGCCATAAGATAGCCAGGGGCGCGCCCTTGCTTGATTTTGTGCAAGAAGCAGAGGGCTTTAAATTTAATCCGGTTTGTAATGCGGAGCCAGTGGAGGTCACTGAGAAAAGGGGAAATTGAAGATTTCCACGGGACCTTGTAGAGGAGGCGAGCCGCGGAGTTCTGTACCAGCTGAAGTTTTCGCTGGAGCTCCTGGGTGATGCCAAGGTAAAGTACATTGCCATAGTCCAGGCGAGAGGTGACTAAGGCCTGGACCACCTGGCGTCTGGATCCTGTTGGGAGCATCCATAAGATTTTACGCAGCCATCCTAGGATAGAGAAACAAGTGGCCGCTACCTTCACCACCTGATGACGCATGGAGAGTGAATCATCCATAATGAAACCGAGATTGCGGGCCTGAGTCGCTGGAACAGGCAGAGGGCCCATTTCAGCCGGCCAATGTGAAGGGCCCCAGAGGTGCTTTTGCTTACCCAAAATGAGCACCTCCATTTTATCTCCGTTCAGTTTCAGGAGATTCATCTGCATCCACTCTGCAACTCGCCCAAGTCCAAGTTTAAGAGCGGAAGGAGAATTAGCAGTAACAGAAGAAAGAGAGAAGATAATCTGGGTGTCATCGGCGTATGAGTACAAGGAAAGACCAGAGTCTTCGACGATTGAGGCGAGGGGCTTCACGTAAATGTTGAAAAGCAGAGGGATAAGTGAGGACCCCTGCGGAACCCCATGCACCGATGAACGAACCGAGGAAGAGGAACCAGACGAGACAACCTGGAAGGTGCGATGGTCTAAAAACGAGGCCAGCCAATCAAGGGCAGGGCCAGACACCCCTGCAGATCTCAGTACTCTCAGAAGGATGGTGTGTGAGACCGTATCGAAAGCGGCGCTTAAATCTAAAAGAATAAGCGCCGTGGTCTGGCCGAGATCGAGATGCATACGAAGGTTCTCAGTAACCCCCAACAGAGTGGTTTCAGTGGAGAACTGGGCGCGGAAGCCTGACTGGGAAGGATGTAGAAACCCAGTGGACTCCACGTGAGAGGTGAGGTGCAGATTGATATGTCGCTCCGGGATCTTTGAAAACATGGGCAATAGGGAAATGGGCCGGAAGTTGGCAAGCGTTTTAGGATCAGCACCGGGTTTCTTCAAAAGTGGCACAACCAGAGCCCTTTTCCATTCGTCTGGGACAATGGATTCCCGCAGGGAAGAATTGAGAAGCTCTTGAATAATTAGAAGAGCATCAGGAGAGAGTTGACGAAGGATGCTCAACGGAATGGGGTCCAAGGGAGAGCCTGAATTGACCTTGGCGAGACAAACGGACAGTGAGTTGGGGTCTAACAGAGGCCATTTGGAAATAAGTGTGTTCTGGGCTGGTGGAATCGATAGAGCCCGGATGGAGGGGTTGGAAAAAGGTGCAGGGGAAGCAAGAGACAATGTATTGTAGATGGCTTCGGCTTTGGATAAAAAGAAGTCGGCAATTTCATTGCATTCCGTTTCCCCTAGCGCGGGAGACGTGGGGACAGTGTTAGAGCCAGCCAATTTCTTGACCATGGCGAAGAGGGATTTTGGTCGATTTATGGCCTTTGCAATCGACTGTGAGACAAACAGTGCTTTTGCTTTTCGGCAGGCTTGATGGTATTGCCTGAGTGCAGCACGATACATTAATTTGTCATTTGGTTCATATGATTTCCGCCATAGCCGAAAAGCTACTTCACGTGATTTACGTGGCCTTATAAATATGCCAGTGGCGCATTGAGCCACTGGAACATCAAAAAAATGACTTTCCAGCGGCGAAAAAGTGCAGCTAGGGCCTCATAAATGAGGCCCATAGGGTTTAGCTTATCAAAGCTGCACTTACAACATTAACAATAAATCTCATAGGGTATGTCACCTTAATGGACCAACAAACCAACATCTCAACACCCTATCTCTGTCCGATTACCCTGATGTCTGGGCCTTTTCCTGTTGTTGCTTTATTAAGTTTAGATTATACCAACGGGTTCAGCTGGAGGCAGTCACTTTTGGGTGTGCCTATGAATTTATCGACCTAATCATGCATTTTCTTCTGTATTGTCTCTCGAATTCCATTGTAAAACACAGCAGAAGAACCATTCTGCAGAAATCAGTTTCATTTTAGATGAGACAAAGTCATGCATCCAAACATCCCAAAGATAAGAGCTCAACTGGAAGCTGCCATGAACATGGGAGAGGCTGGATAGTGCAGCTGTTTCTCTCTCCTAAACAAATGACAAAGAGACCAAGCCAACCCTTCGTACTTCATCTCTCACAACAGCAGGTGCGCCCCGTCCACAATGACGGAGGAGCGTCGCCCCACTGGCTCAGAGCCAGCAGCGAAAAAATAAAACAATATTTCAATGGTCGGCCATTTTGGGTTGACCAAAACTCACATGCGCACATAGGTTTCTCCTGCCCGGCTGCATTGAGCAGCCCGGCTGGAGAAACGCCACAGTCTCCCTGGTCTGAGCAGGGCATATTTCTAGCCTGCTTAGGCCAATCCCTGTGCTGCTCTGCAGCACAGGGATTGTACAGGGAGTCTGTGATGTAGTCACAATGGGTCTTGCTGGGACAAATAAGTCCCAATACTGAGGCGCGAACAGGAGGCGCCTGGCAGCAGGTAAGCGTAACTTTGAAAAAATATTACACTCCCCTGCACCCCCTCCCGTGCTCCCCCGCACTCCTTCTCCCCCAGCACCCCTCCCCCCACCCCTCCTCTCTTTGTAAATGGCGCGATCACCTCTGAGTCAGGGCTGGAGCAGCGGCTCTTCCTTTATATTCTTGCTGCAGCTCTTCCGATGGACACACCAAAGGCCTATAGTAATAGAAGTAAACACACATTAGTGAGATATCGGGTGGCCTGACCTAAAGATGGCCACTGGAAGTATCGCAAAATTACATATTTTGTTACTAATTTCCACAGACTTCAGGTGCCCATCTTGGGGTCACGTTGTCTTAACATGAAAATGGACAAACCAATGCAGTAGCCATCTTACGGTCAAGCTCACATACGAGTCCTGACAAAGGCATTTAAATAAGCATGCTGGTGTGAAAAAAGGACTGTTTTCTGAATAGAATGCACTACACAGCAAACAGTATGATGTTGAGACTAAAATACTACTATGGACTGATCTACGATCTCACTGATAGTGCTCCAAGCGATGGCACTAGGAGTATGAGTATGAGCCTGACCTAGTTAAGACATTAATTTAAGAAGGCTAACCAATAGCCTCCCAAAATATATTGTGAACAGTAGCTCTGGAAGACAGATGTGGTTGTGATGTCTAGCCAGAAACCTGCAGCAGTTCACATTTATGCAGTAGTACTGTAATACATCCAGGTACATTATTAACAGAGGAATGCTGAGACTATAGACATATGAGACTCTGTAACTTGAGTGGATGTGAATCCTCAGGATTAACTAGAGAATTGAGTTTTAACTCAAGAAAACAATGAGCACCCATTGAACCACAAGAACATACGTTGTGAAGTAGCTTTAAAACCACCCATCAAATTTAGATACTGAAGGCATCCAGGATCGGCCCAAATGGTGACTGTCCAAGAAAGTGGACATGAAAGAAATCAAGAAATCCAGACAGAGGGATATATAAAATATCTAGCAGGAGCAGCAGCAAGCCCAGATTGGCTTGCATATAAAAGAAAGAAGAGACTCGGTCATAGATTAAGCCTGTAACAACCGTGGGGACAGAAATTGGACTAAAATAAGGAGGTAAGCCATCCTTAACAGAACCTAGTAGTGGTGCTACAGCATACCTGGAGGTCCAACATGAGAGTCCATTCAACTCTCTCAAAGTGACTCTTCATTCAGTCAATAAATGACTGAAACCTCCAGTCAAAAAACATATTGGGTATGAAAAAGATGACCTTAGTTTGCTGCTTTACTGGTGCTTTATGCCTCAGAACTGAAGACTGGGATACAGAGTGGCTAAGAATATTCTCTCACTGCTGACTGGTTTCTCCATGACTGCCTGCAGTCACTTGGTCTTTTAACACCCAGACAACACGTCATGGTACCTCACTCAAACTCATGTTAGAAGTCCAACCTCTGATTGAAATTATGGGTGCGGTCAGATAGAAGGTTGAATCCTGCACGCCTAAATGAGGATAATAAAATGAGACTGCCCTATATTCCCTCCCTGAAATTACGCTACCAGGAAAAATAAGGAAACGATGAGAGGGCTTATCAGCCTGCAACTGTAATAACTACCTATAGGGATAGAGCATAGTGGTGTAAGCATTTATCAATAATGATAGCACTTATTACCTTTTCAAAGGTCTCTTTGTGTCATTCATCTGGTGGGATCTAAAACAGGAATGTTTTTAGTGCTGCCTTAATGTTGGAAAATATGGATAATTCTCTGAGATATGTTGAAGAGAGTTCCACTGAGAGGGCCCATTGACTGAAGAAGGTTAGACACCCCTCGTTGTAAGCTTGAACCTAGGTGCCACCAACAGGGCTTGACCCTGACTTTGGAGGAGAAGAGCAGGTATTAGCAATATGTACAAGGATTTGGATAGTAGTGCCCTAGTTGATGGTGGAGCAGTGCAATTTAGGCCTCACCCTTACAAGTCACAGAAACTAAATCATATACTCCGATTTGACATTATATTCACTGTGTGCCTTAACTTCATTAACATGAGAGAAGTATTTAAACGTATTAATGAAATGTATTCACTGTAGGCCCAAGAGATTGATACACGTGTGCACTAATATTCAGTTTAAACATGTAAGCATGAATTCTTTATTCAAGTTTTTACACTTTTGTTCATGTTTTACGTTTATTCTTCAAGTTACACATGCACATGTATAATCGTGTATTCAAGTTCATATTAATTGTTAAGCTAAATTTGCCTGTCTCATTTGAAATGCATTTTGCTTTGCCAGCATGTTCTCCCTTTCTTTGCAGGTGTATTATTATCAAGATTCTCGTTAGCTAGAAAAAGGCGTGTTTGTATTAGGCTGCTGATAGAGAAGCCTGGAGGGAAGAACTAGGCAGTGAACGTGGAGAATTAATGGCCAAAAGAGGCCTTCTGATCATCAAGTATTAGGACCGAAAGATGTTCAAGGTTGAGAACTGCAAACCCAGTTCAAAGCGATGAGAAACTGAAGCGATATTGCAGATGCACTTGAGTACCATTTTATTGAATCCTGGTGGTGTGAAAGGAGATAATGACGTTTTCTAAATCTGCTGTGACTTTTAAATTGGTGTTCTCACTGTTGGAAGAAACTGAGATTCCTTTTAGATTTTGAGAGGTGCATACCCCTCTGCTTGTCCTATTCTTGCAAGTGTGAAGCTTTATGCTAAACACTTATTTCCTTTTTCCAAGACTTCTACTGAGATCTGATCATGCTGACACCTTCTATGCTCCCGAATTAGAAATTCTTACTAGATCACCCTATATTTGACTTATTTTAGAAGAGAGAAGGGAAGTTTCTTCATGGAACATCTGTCTGCTTTAATCGTTATTGCTGTGGCTATCATAATTCGGTGTTTCATTCTATTGCCCTTAACCTACTGAGATATATCAGATTGCCTATTGTCTTGCTGCATTTATTGAACTTACTTTTGGTTTGCATATATACTGGATTTATTGGTAATCCAAATGAAAGGTAATCCTTAACTATATCCAGTGATTCCTGGTCCTTTTTGTGGAGTCAAATTAGCTGCACAAGTTAGAAATATATTGTTGATGTCTTCTCCCTTGCAATATTTCACATCAACCAACAAAGGTTCCTACGACCAATGGAAATAACATTTTTTGACAGTTTGACGAAGAGATTACATTGTAAGGCCTAGCGCTCTTTCAATAGTAACACTTAACCATCCAGGAGGCTAGTTTAAAACAAAAAAGGTCCTTAACCTTTAAGCAAGCGTAATGCCCTTCTTGCCTGGGAGACATGATTTTACCATCTCAACCTGACAGTGGCTCTAACAGCAGCATTTTGAAGCCTCTGCTCGTAAGTGATGGCAGTTTTATGTAGACCTGTGTAAAGGAAATTACATGAACCCCACCTAAATTTGTTCATGACCCCCACCAACGATGTTTTATGATTGAATGGCAATAGGGAGAACAAAGGTTGAAAAAAACATTGCTTACAACCTTTCCACTCTGGGTGGCCAGAGATAAGTTTTTATAAAATGTGGACCTTAGCTGTTTAACAGGGGCGGACAATGACTGTGTTTCATCCTAATTTACTGGAAAATGTGCAGACCTTGAGTTATCAGGGGGAACCCCTTCATAGATGTATTTGTTTTAGACACTGTTCAACTGCAGCTGGTTCTGGTGCCTTCATCTCATGATATTAACTAGAAGCTACTGCAAAGCCTGCACAGTATTAAAATTATTGGAAACCCAGATGTTCCATGGATATAACTTCATGTTAATATAACTTCAAAAACAAGTTAAAGAGAGGGCAACATAGATATAAAACCTCCGACAGGGCAGACCCAGTGGGAACACCACAGTCTGGGGTAATCAGTGGCAGAAATTAGCCCAAGGTAACTGCTGGGACGTAAAAGCCCTCTGCATGGTAAGAGCCATGTACCCATGCCCTGAGTACCCAACTGCTCTGTTGTCTGGATCCCAAGTGCTGATTTTCTGTCCCAGGCGAACACGGATCATGCAAGTGCACCATGCCATAGGGCTGTCTCATGGATTGCGGTCGTGTTTGACTAAAAGGAGCACCCAAAGTACTACCCACAGAGTGGTGGGAGGCTACTGCCTTTATCAGGAGTTAAGCAGCACGAGCTCGGTGGTGACAACATAGCGTGTACTGATCAGTAGTATTAAACAGGACCTTTTCAACCTGTGTCACTGGAGTGAGACCTGTAGGCTCACTCTCCTTTTTAAAAGTCCCGCTGCTGTGTGGTTAATTCACACTTGGCCCACATCAGGTATATGTAGAGTGCTGCATAGCGCAGAGTGGTGACTCTGCATTAGTTGTATATGTGCCTGGGAAGGGGACTGTACAAGGATGGAGCAGTGCTACGCAATGCATATGTGGTTGGTGTGTGTGCTGGGTGTATGTATGTGTGCCTGAGAGGAATCCAAACATGAGAGATGTGCTGTGCGTGTCCATGGACAGGATGTGCTGGGCTTATGTGTGCTTGTGTGAAGTAAAATACATAGAGGTTGAAGTGTTGTGCAGCACACACATAGCGAGTGCTGGCAGAGTGGGTTTTTATAAGGAGCTCTTTCTGGTTAATCGTCAGTGCTGAACAGTGCACACAGATTGAGTGTGTGTACTGAGTGCATGTGTACTTATAAGGGTACAATGAATAGAGGTAACAGTGCTGGACCCAAAGTGTTCTGTGAAAGTACACTGAGTGCTTGTGTCTGCAATGGTACATTGTATGGAAGGCCCTGGGTTCCATTTTGGGATGCCCAGGCCTGCCTGATGAAGACAGGAGGAGGAGAGTAATCCCCTCCAGACAGATTTGTTTATTGCTGCATTCCTGTGAGGTTGGTGGGGACACAAAGCAGGGAAGCGGAGACTCTCTTTACATCTCAAACGATTTCTGTTTGATTCACTGATAGAGCAAAAGGAAGGGGCCTGGACACATCTCAGGAAGGATGATGGAGCTGATAAGAGGATCATAAAGAGAAGAACTGATGGGTTAGGAATAACCCTTTGATGCACATATCACTGTGGCTGACATCCAGGTATAAACTTTGGTTAATTGTGTTACGGACAATCAGCTTCAGAGTCATACCTGCTGTGGCTGACCTCTTTTAATGAAGGAAGAAGAAAAGGAGAAATGCCCACTTCAGAAGAAGCAGAACCCCAACATAAGACTTTAAAGACCCAGACCCTACATCACATTTGGTGTCTGAAAAAGGACTATAGAGGGAGAGGTTGAGTCCCCACAAATGTGTCATCTACCAAGCAACCAGATGGGCAGTGTGAGAAGGAGAAGCTCTGCAAGACTTCTGCCCGTGACCAGGACTGGGGGAAGAAGGCCTACTAGTCTTCCTGCTGGGTGAGGACATCAAGACCCCCTTCCCTGGAGCATTATCGCCTGCCTGCTTGCCAAGACCAGTGTGCCCAGTGAGGGAGAGGAGAGTGTTGGAGGGAGCGAGATCTAGCGGGGAACACTGCACAAGGATTCCCTGAGTGAAGTGTGAGGCTTTGCACTGATTGGGTAATTGCCCATGTGCAGTATCAGCTCAGTGATCCTTGTATGCCAAGAAAGTGGTATCAGAAGCACTGAGCGGGAAACACCAAGCCCCATATGCCAGAGGGGGTCACCAGTGAATTGAGTTTGGGCCAGGTGTGCAGGACCTGTGACTGCTCGGATCGGCAACCCTGTATGTCAGGAGGACCACCGTAGTGAGGTCGATTGCCCCAGACCAAATTAGAACTGCTGTTACCAGCGTGTCTAGCCTGCTGTGAACTGCACCTGACGAAGTCCCTGAGGTTCACTGAGACCACCCCCTGCTAGGGGGAAGAGCAACTTACAGTTTCTGTCCACCAAGTGGGAGCAGCTCTTATCACTGGGAACCAACCGGCAGGACTGCTCGATGGGAACAGCCTGCGCCGCTAGGTGATGCGGTGTTCATTCTGAGTGGTCTGACTTCGCTGCACAAGATCCACACTTGGCACCGCCTGAGGAGAGAGTACTCGTTGCACTGCTGGACACTGCCAGAGCAGGTAAGTCTAAAACCGGGACTCTGGGGCCCCTGGGGACTTGTTGCTAATGGTACTGAGGTACCATAGACACTTTTGACCATGTTTCTAAAAGGTTAGAAGGGAGAACCCTTGAGTATGGCCGAATTGTTTGCAGACACTGATGCGGCCACCAGTGAATGGAGAATAGCCCTAAACACGTTACACGATGGAGGTTGGGCGAGGGATTCGTCTGACAACTAATAGAGCCCCTGCCTCAAGGGGTATTGTGCTTTTGCATTTGAATGTCTCATCTCTTTGCCTAGAAATAAAATACTACTTTTTCTTATAACAGCAAGTATTTTGTTGGACATTTATGTATTGTTCGCACTGCTTGCATTTTGAGTTATGAGTCATGTTCATCGACCCGTATCTAGATCCCCCGGAGGGAGCCTAGACTGCTTGACCACAACTACCAGTCAGAATCAAGTGCAGAGTGGGTACTTGGCCCAGTTGAGCGGGATCCATAGTAGGTTGGGCCCCAGGACATCAGGAGTAACCCTGGGCGGACAACTACACTACGCTCGCAAAGTTTGCGTAGTTTGTGCTACTTCGCGCTACGCGAATTGCACCTAGCACAGTGCAAAATCACGTAGCGTAGCGTAGTTGGCATTTTTTGCTCACTCGCGGTCCTCAACGTCAAGTTGGCGACCGCGAGTGAGCAAAATGACATCCCGGTGACACCTTTTCCTCGTTCGCGATCAGCAACATCAAATTGCCAATCGCGAGCATGCAAAATAAACCTCCCGGCGAGATTCTCAACGCGGGGAGGTCAGGTTTCTCATTGCGAGTGGTCGCGTATGCTCGCACCACTCGCGATGAGAAACTACCAGTCCGCGTTGAGAATGCTGCCGCTCGAGTAAAAATCTACTCGAGTGGCAGAAAACGACAGCTCACACTGTGCAAGATGCTGTTTTCAATGATTGCAAAGTGAGGACAAGCATCCTGCACTGTGCAATCATCGCGAACAGCACACTACGCAGTTCACATAATGCTACGTGTATCTCGCGTAGTGTGAAGTGCACTTCACCTAGCTACGCGTAGTGCTACTACGCGAACTACGCCCACGGTTAATCAGGAGTCAAAGGCCTCAACCACCACGGTTGGGCCCAGTAGCCACTGCATGCCCTGTGGACCTCTAAAAAGGATTCTAACAGCAAAACTTTGGGTTCTTTGCCTCCAGAAGAAATTTAGCCACTTGATGACCAGTTGCTCAGTTTACACTCCCTCCATAATCCTTTGAAGAAGAGTCTGATGGTTCACCGTATCAAAGGCCTCTGATAAATCAAGCATAACCAGGAGGGAGCCTGACCCCTAATCAGTCCATCGCAAAGTCTCAACCTAAACCCCAATTACCTACTCCCGGTGCCAGGGTGAGGTCTAAAGAAAGCCTAACTGAAAGGGACACAGGCATTCATGACCATCCAGATGCTGCTAGAGCTGTTGTGCGACCAGCTCCTTCATGATCTTGGCTATGACAGAGAGATGGATAATAGGTTTGAAGTTTGAAAGAATAGTAAGATTCTAAGGTGAGCCTTTTAAAAACGGGATTGGAATCTCATTTTTAAGATAGTGGAAATTACATCAATCAGGAATTACTGTTTGATCAGAGGCTGCGTAAGAGCTGCAAACGAAAAGGCGACCCTCATTAACGGCTGAAATCATAGGAGCATCATTCAGTTTTAAAGGTTTCAAAATATGTTCGATGTTCGAAATAAGGTTGCAGAAGTCACAGTTGGAAAAAATAGAGATTATGGGAGCAGAAGTTGTGTTCAGTTCCAATTTTTCTTTATTTATTTCATCAAGGAAGAAAGAAGTGGCTCAAAGTTCCTGGGGTTGGAGTCGTTGAGGGATATCAATGAGTTTGAAGAACAGACTGCTTATCAGATTAAATAAAGTTTGAGAAAAGGATGATGACTTTCTTATCACACTCATGGGCCAATAGGTATTTTTGCCACTTTGCCTAGCATTATGACATCCCCATTTCAACTCTAATCTAAGGCTGTCTTCTTTAAAAGATTTAATCTCCCAAAAGAGTTCGTTTGGAACTCTTTCTCAAGTGGTTGTGCACCTAATTCCCAAGAATGATAAAAATACCATGATATATAACAATTTGACGTACATCTCTTATCAACACTGATTGTAAATTTTAAGAAATTCTGGTTCAAGGAAAATCGATAGCTCCTGAACTCATTAATTGTGAGCAGACTTGTTTTGTTGAGCATTAATGTTATTCAGACAAAGTTTGTGTATTATGAAATGGTATAAGTAAAGTGTCTACTTTCAAAGTACCTTTTTTCCACAGTTCCATGGATGCCAAGGAAGCTTTTGACAGTTTAGGTTGGAGGTATTTGTTCATATAGCATGGTCTTGGAAATAGTTTATTGAAAATGATCTCAATATTATATTATAATCCAAAATTGTTCTACATATAAATGGTATCCAATCATATTTTATTCAGTCAAAAAGAGTTATTTTTCTTTTTTGTGGTGTAGAACACTGGTACTGTAGCTCATGGAGTATAACTGGTTGGTCTGACTCTGTATACTGGTGTAGAGCACTGATACTGTAGCATCTGGAGCAGGAGTGCTTGTTCTGGCTCTGTATAACAGTGTAGAGTGCTGTGAATTTGTCTGTAAAATGATGTGAAGCACTATGCCTGACTCTGTATTATTGTGTAGAGCATAGAACTTGGCTCTGTAGCTCGTAGTGTATAAGCACTGGGCTCTGTTATTTGTTTGTGTCGAGTACTAGCTCTGTATAATGGTCTAGAGCGCAATGTCTGACTCTGCATAATGGTGCAGAGCACCATACCTCATTCTGTATAATGGTGTAGAGCACTGTGTTTCACTCTGTATAATGGTATAGAGCACTATATGGCATGAGTTAGACAGGGGGTATAAATATATGGAAGACAACTTGAGGCAGATGGTTGTAGCATTGTGCGAAAACAATATGTGAAGTGTGGAGTTAGTTGAAACTAATGGATGCTAGGTGGTATGTAGAGGTGTGGAAACCAGATAATGCGCAAAGAATGGCATTAGCCTCAGCTGGTGCTTATCCTTTGTGGGGGATGCCAGGAAATGGATCCTTCTTCTAGTCAGAAAAATGAAATTAAAAAGAGGTACATCTCAAGGATCCTCCTAGCCCTGTTACTTTTTATTTAATCGCTTGAATCATTTTTGGTTAAATAAAACAGAATCATCTTATTAGGGAGTTAGATTTAGTAAATAAATTAATAGTCAGCGTATGCAGAGGACATTATGTGCACAAAAAAGGATTTACTCATTTAATTTTTTCAAGAAGTTGATATGTTTCCAAAGATATCTAACTACAAAATCAACATGAATACATCTGAGATTATCCCTCTCTAAAGATGAAGATTATCCCCATCTAAAATGTGTGATAGATTTTATTTAGTTTGGAATAGAGATAAAATGAAATATTTAGTTTACAGTTCACTAATGATATTAAGGAGACTTGTAATGTTTTTGCACATGTGCACTTTGATGGTACTTGGTTACTGAATAAAGTTCAGAAGACAGTGAAACTAAACCTTGAATCCACCAAGGAAAGCATTGTAACCTTCTTGAGAAGTGGAGACCATTAGCTTTCTGGCTGGGCAAATTAGATACAATTAATTATATACACTCTGTATATATTACTGACGAATAGTCCTAATTCCTGTTTTAAAAACATTGAATCCTCATTCTCTATCGTTTGTGGAATTGTAAGAAACCTAGTATTACATTAAACTGAAAGAGCAAAAAATAAATGGAGGAATTTGTTTTTCAAATTTATCAATATCATATTTTCTTCACAATAAGCACAATATTATCTGTAGACAATTAATGAAATTCAAATTTGGGTCTCCATGGATAAAGCTTTTATCTCACCTTTTCCATTTAAAGTGGTGATTACAACGACAACAAAACTCAGTTTCTTTTATCCCATTCTTAAAAAGGCTTGCAGAAATCTACAGCCCATTATTTTTTATTGAAAAGGCAGAATATGGAAAATTCTCTATATGCTATAAAAAATGTTTAACTCAATTAAAGAGTGTTCTTTTGGAAAAATTGGAATAAAAAAGTCTTTGCTCAGTTGTATCAGCTTTTTAAAAAAAGGGACCTGGATTCCATTTTTTTAATTATAAAGTATATTTAATTTTTATATTATGAATTGATATTTAAGTGACTTCTCCCACCTTCATTCCGATGAATGTGAGACACATGCCATTCTTCTTAGTAATGTAACAAGGCAATGAATACCTGTCACAGCTTTGAGAATGTATTCTGATCTTTTTCCTAAAAGGAATAAACTAATCTAAGTGTGAAGAAGACTGGGGAGCTGTTTAAAATATTGTTTGTTCAGCTGATTTTTAGGAGAGTGTATGGGAAAGACCAATGTACTTCAAAATCACACAGCACCCTAAACATTTCATTTGTTGCTGAACAGAGCATTCTTAAACGCCTGCTTTACGGAACAAAATTAATCTTTCCCATAAACATTTATGGGTGACAAGTAAAAGTGACATTGGTGCTCTTTTTATTTATTCTTTGAATGTAAGAGGTTACATTTTGTCTAAAAGTTTCAAATACAGTTAACGTCTTCATTAATGCCAACAATCGATTTCATTGTTACTATGTTTAATCAACAACAATCAGAAATGAATGACAGCGCCTTCCAGCTAAGGGAAGAATTGTAGATTTACTCACTAAAATTACTATCTAACAAACTGCTTTAACTTGGAAAGAAAACAGCAAAATTAATGTTGCTGTCTTGTGGAAAGGTATTTGTTTTAACCACAAAATAGAAAGGATTAAATTAAGTAATTTGCCCATTTTTAAAGAAAGAGAGATTATGTGGACCCTATTTACTATATTTATATGTAATACAAATTGTCATGTTATACATGGGTTGGTTGAAAATGTTGAGGTTTCTAAATCTCCTGGAATTTATGACATGATTCCAGAAGTTGGCATATTATATAATTATGTTTCCTAAATTGCTTGCTCATTTATATTGCCGATACCAATATTTGCATATTCATTAATGTTGTATTTTGATTTTATGAATTCTATAATGACACCTTAATTCTATTTTTCCCTCTTTTTTTCTCTTTTCCCCCTTTCTTTTTTTCTTCAACATTTTGTCTTTAATTTAGAACGTGGGAAAATAGCTTTCATTACATTGCTCTCTAAGTCTTACAATCTTTGTGTATTTGGAATTGGTCAATGGGTATATTTAGTTATATACCCATTATTATTTTTTTGCATTTTGTAAACAACATATGTTCTTGTTTGTTTTTTCTTAAATAAATGCCTGATTTTGAGTTTAGTGGATGGGATACTCTGTCAGAAGCACAACAGATGTCCCAGATGTCCCGTCCACCTTATTACAAGTGTGTTATTTTCTAATACACTTGTAAACAGGCAAATGGGTTATGGGTCACATTTGTGACACACTACCCATCTGCAAAACTCTAAATCAGGCCCTTGAATGCCAAACTTAGAAAAGTAGGGGAATAGTCATATGTGTGAAAGCATGGTGCACAATCTCAACATGTGGACAACATTTTTAGAAATATTGTTGATAGGGGTAGTTTTTTCCTATTTTACTGATTGTGCAAGAGGATCGTTTACACAAGTCTTAATATTTAAAATAGAATGCAGGCACCAAAGAAACTCCTGTACAGGTGCACTAATAATCCCCTTTTCAAACAATTTTAGTTCCTATAATCATTTTAAAGTATGAACATACTGTATAATTCAAAAGCAACAAGGATAAAATAAGGAAGACAGAAAAGATTGAAAAATTGGAACCGTTTTCTTAGGCGTTTTTCAGTCTAAGTAATTGCAATCCAAGGGAGTTTCCATATGGATGTAATCACTGCTGTGGTGCAATGGGTATCACTTATAAAGCAACCGATTCAATGACCACCCAATACATTATCAAAGATTAAATGTAGTCCCAGCAAGGCAAAACAAAACCCTTGGAAAAAGGACGTCACAATGTGGCTACACTGGCTGGTAACTATGGAATAGCATTGGCTGCGATAGGTTAATTGAATAAAAACATATTAGCGGGACGGTCAGCATGGAGTGGGTGCACGTAATATAGTAGGAGTGTGCAAAATCTGGATACTTTCCTTTTCTGTACTTACGCGACATTACGGCAAAATGATGCAAAATTCTGTGAAACGCAAACCAGTTATTTAACGCTATATTTTAGCATAAAAAGCATCCTTGTGTAATTAAAGCATGAAAAGAGATGCTCGCGTACTGTTGTTGCTGGCCCTTTACTTAATTTTTCATCATGTATTGTACCATTCGTTATAAATATTTACTGTGAATGTCACATAATTACATGACGTGGCGTAGTGCAGTTAGCTTTTTATGCGAAGTTCCTGAAATTACACGAAGTACACTTCAAGCTTTACATTTTCCTTACATGAAATTTATGGCCATTAAAGAAGCAGAAAGAGTCAAAGCTCAGTCCTGATGCACATATTTCCACAGGCATTCTCACACTTCAAGATTGACACCTAGCGTAAGTCTGTGAACTTAATGAAAGAGAGTAATGAAAACATTGCAATAGGCATAATAGCAGTAGATAGGGAGGGTAATACAGACCTAGAAAAACCTATAAGTATAATTGCCAAATTACGTCTAATCCTTTGAAGTTCCCCATCATCTTTAAGAATCTCTCTGTAATTAACCATACATATTGCAGTGAAGGGAACTGTGAAAAAGCAGGATAAAAAAGGGTTAGTTAGGATGGAACAAGGCTTTGATTATATTTTACAGTATGAATACAGTTCACTTGGATCTGATAAAGGCAGTAAATTGTCTAGGACTTAGCAACAGCTTTATAATGAGAGAAGATGGCATTGACATTGAGACCAAAACAGTGAGACATGGTTAACATCAGATGGAAGGAATCTAATAAATGATAATGTGTTGAGCAAAATATTTCTGGATGAATTAATGTCCACTACATTTCATTCTAGTAATATGGTCCCAGATGATTTGATTGAGAAGGAACAGAAAGAGGTATCCCTAAACTTCATTGATCAAATGGTGAATAACACTGTTTCGCAGTTGTTAGTAGGCAAATGGGAAAAAAACACATGTGAAAGTGGTGAAAAGCAGCAATCCACATACATTTATACTGACTTCAGTCCCTAAAGTTTGGGAAAGTAACTTTCCAACAAAAGATATACATAGTAAGGGTAACAAAGAAAAGAGCTAGATGAGGAGCTATGAGAACTAGAGCTATTTGATTATTAAGGGATTTGATTTATTAGGGTGAAAGATTCTAGCATTCAGTACAGTGAGCTGATATTAAAATGACCAAAAAAATACAATGGCCCGTAAAGCAACCTTAAAGAAGAAATGTCGGATGTATGGAAAATAATTGAGAAATTGGGCCATAAATTGACGAACCCAAGGGTAATATAAGCAGGCTGTTTCTTCCCAAGGACCTGTCTTCCATTAGGCAATTAACTTAAAAGCACAAACTGCTATTGGCACTGTCAGAAAGCCCTAACTTTGTACTCTGGACCCAGCACAAGCTATGCACTCTTCCATCCCACACCACAGCCACCATCAGCTTGACACAGTTAGAATATGCAGACTTAGGACCTTATTACACGTGGGCTGGTACATTCTGACTTGTGCGCAAATTCCTGTTTGTGCACGGGTCAGAATTACGAGTTTGGCTGTATTTAATGGTTCCATGATGGAATATCGTTAACATAAATATCGTCAGAAATAAATATCGTCACTAAAATATCGCTTACATTAATATCGTCATCCTATACTTAAACAAGGATTCACACAAATATCGATTTTTTTTTATCGACAACCCTAATATCGTTCACACTAATATCTACAACATAAATATCGACTACTACATTATCGACTTTATTTTAAATAACATTACCTTAGACATATATATCGACTACACTAACATCGACGACCTATCTGCTTATAGAAATATACAAAAAATATCGTCTTTTTATTACCAACTCGATATGCACTATTCTTTTATTTTACTCACTTTTTTTTACTATTTTACTTTACAAAACTATTCACACATATAATTATTTAGTTTTCCTAATACTTATTGATATAAAAATATATAATATAGGTTAAAAAAAATTACATTTACTGATACTATCATACACTCCGATGGCCTAAATGTGAAACACATTTCATTATTTTCTACATATAAACTATTTACATATAAAACAAAAAAGCACATATAAAACTTTTTACTATGTACTTCAACAAACAAATAGTGATGCAACAAACTCTTACGAAAATAACGGTTTTCTAATTCAAAATAAAGTTCTCGACCAATGATTTTGAAATTTCACTAATTGAACCAATCAAAAGCTACCATTAATTAACTCACTAATATAAAAACAATTATACACTTAACGTAATTTACCATTTTTGGCCCAAACTTGGAGAAAAACGGTTACCTTGCTGAGAGAAGAGAATACAAACCTACGACTACAACTACAAAACGTCATACTACACTTCAAGTAAGTAAAATACCATTGCTTTTTTCATTCGAACTTAGCAAAAAGTAGATAAACTCCCTAATTTAAAAACTGTTCTTCTTTAGAGTGAAAACAAAACATGTTGAACTTATCAACAACGACCAGAAACTTAGATGTAAAAACATTTATAAACTACCTTATCCATGTCTACTTAGATAGCTGATAAAAATTATTTAAACTTGCTAAGTAAATGTACAATTTACTTCATATGTTAACAACTACTATCATCCAAATACTATAAGTAACACAATGATTATTTTTTCCACAGACTCTACAAAATTATTTGCCTATCTACAACTACACTACCAACATCTTCTACTACATCAAGTAAGTATAGTCACTGTATGTATAACAATTCTGAAAGTAAAATCAAACACCTATAACACTAAATCATGTCTTTCAATTATTCTTTAACACTACTACAGAACTTAAAAAGAAGAAAATTCAGAAAGAGAAATAAGAATAAAAGAATTACCAGTGAAGCCACATAGTAAGTATATGTTCACGCTTTTTCCTGCTCTTATACACATCTCTGTAAATCGTGTTCAATGTTCTTAAAAATACATATATATATTTCCACAGATCTACCTTAGACATGGCAACTGGAGCTACTTTCATTACTTCGCAAAAAGGGAAACTAATGCTGAACTACATGGGTTACACCTACACCCAAGAAAGAATAAAAGCGAATAAGACCCATTGGAAATGTAGCAAATATTACTCAAGTGCATGCTATGGTAGAGCAACAACTGTTGATAACAATGTGGTAAATGTACGTGAGCATAACCACCCACCAAATGTAACAGAAGTGGAAGTTAGAGAAGCACTGGAAACATTGAAAGATGCTAGTACAGGATCACAAGAAACAAGCACTAGTATTTTGAAAAATGTTTTAAGCAAAGTGCCAGAACATGTGACAGGACAGCTACCTTCTATTCCCAACTTAAAAAGATTAATTGCAAAAACTAAACGTGCTTCAGATCCAACTCCACCAACGCCAGAAAGTTTTCAGGATATAAAAATATATCCTGAATATACCATTACACATAATGAGGATAAATTCTTAATGTATGACAACCACAGTCATGACAAACGATTTTTACTTTTTGCTACTAATAGTAATTTGCAAAAACTTAAATCATGTGAAACATGGATGATGGACGGGACTTTTAAAGTTTGTCCCAAACCTTTCTATCAACTTTACACCATCCATGGGGAATACCAAGATACAAATATCCCTCTAATTTATACTCTGCTGCCAAACAAAACAAATACTACCTACGTTGAACTTTTAACAACGATCAAAGAATTAACAGATAATTACTATCCTCAAAGAATTATAATTGACTTTGAAATGGCCATGATTCAAGCTATCCTTAAAATATATCCCCATACCTCAATACAAGGTTGTTATTATCACTACAACCAAAGTATATGGAGGCACTTACAAAAATCTACCTTAAACATTGAATATTCTACAAACAGTCACTTTGCTTATCAAATAAAAATGTTGATTGCATTGGCATATGTACCAACAACAGAAGTAGCTAACTACTACAATTTATTAATTGACAGCCCTTTCTACCGCACCAATGAGAAAAAACTAACTCCCTTCTTGGACTATTTTGAAGATACCTGGGTTGGAAGATTACATCGTTCAGGCCACCGTAGACAACCTAAATTTCAAATTCCATGGTGGAATGTGTATGCTAGTACAATAGCACAGAAAGCTAAAACTAACAACGCAGTTGAAGGATGGCATAATGCCTTCCAAGCCACTTTAGGAAGAAGTCAACCAACACTTCACAAACTAATCCAAAGCATTAAAAAAGAACAAAGGTACCAAGAACTCAGAATAGAGCAATCCCTTTCTAAAATTGGCCCTAAACTAAATAAACAAACATTAAATATGTACGAATATCTCCAGCAAAAAAGTAGAATGTACCCAAGTATAGAAGGTCTAGCATACTTAGACCTAATAGCTAAATCCATCCTTTAAATATAAATACCTAAAAATTAAGCAAAGCATAACAAAACATACTATGTAGTTAAATTTAGTAACATTATGTCATGTAAAAATATAAGTAATATATTATTACAAGACATAATAACATTACATTTTACTAAATAGTACACTATAACACAATGCAACCCAAAAGTAAATATCACTTTTACTTACGGTTCTACTGCTGTAGAATATGTTCCACGGTGATACTTTCCACAGCAATAATAGCAAACGCTATCCATATAGTGTTTAAAAATCCCAACAAAATGGAAAAAATACAACTGTTTGATAATAGTCCCCCGTCGCAATCCTCTCGAAATTGAAACCATTAAAAAGGTGATAAATAATCACGAGTAAAAAAGTAGAAAACTCGAAAAAGCAGGGAAGGTAAAAAAGTATGTACCTGCTTTAAATAAAAAAGCGTTACAATCCATCTGCTCCCCAAAACGAACACCTGTAAATAATCGAAACAAAACGCACCCTCAAAACATAGGAAATACACATAGCCTACACATAGCATATAAAACATAAGACAACATCTGAATTCATCCATTAATACAACAGTAAACGTTACTTGTGTTCGAACTACCTCACAAAGTACGTTCTCCATAACGACGCTAAATAACACGTAATTCGCACATAAAGAGTAAAGTACTACACATATCGACAAGTACACACTACAACTATCACTAAAATAAATTCAAATAACTTTAAAAATAATGTAAAATAAACTTACCTTCACCAACAAGAAGCAGCTCCCAACCGCGAGGTTCAGTTTTCTAAAATGACCCAAACAACGATGTTGATAGAGTAAAAAGTGAAGTTCCAAAAACAAAATGGATGCATAATAAAAACTAAAATAGGACTAAATACCCTTTTGATCAAAAATAAATTGTATTAAATAGCATAATATTTACCATGTTTAGTAATAATTTACTTTTTATTGTTAAACAACAAATGAATATTGTAAAATATACATTAAAATGTTCAATAGAATTATGTATTAATTGTTTATTGTATATTAAAAAATGTTTTTCATTGTTAAATATTTTTCTCAGATGGTAAAAAATGTAAATTTATGTTATGTACATATCGTGATAAAATCAATGACATAAAAAATATGTAATATATTAAATTTTTATAAAAAATATTAAAATTTAATATACTAATTTATGCATAACTCAAACTGTATTTATGTACAAAACTGCAATATAATTTGTTAGCAAAAATTATGTTAAATGTTTTATAAAATGTTCAAAATCTTTGCAGTAACAAATTAAACTATGAATAAAAAAAACAATTAAAACATTTTTATTTCTTAATTTAGAAACTTGTCATATGTATGTAAAAATGTTATAAAAATGTTTTTAATTTATATTGTTGAAATGAATATTACAACATGACATATATTATTCTTATTAAAAATAGTAAATAGATAATGCTGGATAATAAACCATAATAATTAACTATTCTAACTCCAATCCTACGTAAGTCAGGGTAAATGGTGGATAGTAAACCATTATAATTAACTATTCTAACTCCAAACATAACATAAGTCAGGGAAAGTGCTGGATAGTAAACCATAATAAATTACTATTCTAACTCCAATCCAACATAAGTCAGGGAAAGTGCTGGATAGTAAACCATAATAAATTACTATTCTAACTCCAAACATAACATAACTCAGGGAAAGTGCTGGATAGTAAACCATAATAAATTACTATTCTAACTCCAATCCAACATAAGTCAGGGAAAGTGCTGGATAGTAAACCATAATAAATTACTATTCTAACTCCAAACATAACATAAGTCAGGGAGAGTGCTGGATAGTAAACCATAATAAATTACTATTCTAACTCCAATCCAACATAAGTCAGGGAAAGTGCTGGATAGTAAACCATAATAAATTACTATTCTAACTCCAAACATAACATAACTCAGGGAAAGTGCTGGATAGTAAACCATAATAAATTACTATTCTAACTCCAATCCAACATAAGTCAGGGAAAGTGCTGGATAGTAAACCATAAGAAATTACTATTCTAACTCCAAACATAACATAAGTCAGGGAGAGTGCTGGATAGTAAACCATAATAAATTACTATTCTAACTCCAATCCAACATAAGTCAGGGAAAGTGCTGGATAGTAAACCATAATAAATTACTATTCTAACTCCAAACATAACATAACTCAGGGAAAGTGCTGGATAGTAAACCATAATAAATTACTATTCTAACTCCAATCCAACATAAGTCAGGGAAAGTGCTGGATAGTAAACCATAATAAATTACTATTCTAACTCCAATCCAACATAAGTCAGGGAAAGTGCTGGATAGTAAACCATAAAAAATTACTATTCTAACTCCAAACATAACATGTCAGGGAGAGTGCTGGATAGTAAACCATAATAAATTACTATTCTAACTCCAATCCAACATAAGTTAGGGAAAGTGCTGGATAGTAAACCATAATAAATTACTATTCTAACTCCAAACATAACATAACTCAGGGAAAGTGCTGGATAGTAAACCATAATAAATTACTATTCTAACTCCAATCCAACATCAGTCAGGGAAAGTGCTGGATAGTAAACCATAATAAATTACTATTCTAACTCCAAACATAACATAAGTCAGGGAGAGTGCTGGATAGTAAACCATAATAAATTACTATTCTAACTCCAATCCAACATAAGTCAGGGAAAGTGCTGGATAGTAAACCATAATAAATTACTATTCTAACTCCAAACATAACATAACTCAGGGAAAGTGCTGGATAGTAAACCATAATAAATTACTATTCTAACTCCAATCCAACATAAGTCAGGGAAAGTGCTGGATAGTAAACCATAATAAATTACTATTCTAACTCCAAACATACCATAAGTCAGGGAGAGTGCTGGATAGTAAACCATAATAAATTACTATTCTAACTCCAATCCAACATAAGTCAGGGAAAGTGCTGGATAGTAAACCATAATAAATTACTATTCTAACTCCAAACATAACATAACTCAGGGAAAGTGCTGGATAGTAAACCATAATAAATTACTATTCTAACTCCAATCCAACATAAGTCAGGGAAAGTGCTGGATAGTAAACCATAATAAATTACTATTCTAACTCCAAACATAACATAAGTCAGGGAGAGTGCTGGATAGTAAACCATAATAAATTACTATTCTAACTCCAATCCAACATAAGTCAGGGAAAGTGCTGGATAGTAAACCATAATAAATTACTATTCTAACTCCAATCCAACATAAGTCAGGGAAAGTGCTGGATAGTAAACCATAATAAATTACTATTCTAACTCCAAACATAACATAAGTCAGGGAGAGTGCTGGATAGTAAACCATAATAAATTACTATTCTAACTCCAATCCAACATAAGTCAGGGAAAGTGCTGGATAGTAAACCATAATAAATTACTATTCTAACTCCAAACATAACATAACTCAGGGAAAGTGCTGGATAGTAAACCATAATAAATTACTATTCTAACTCCAATCCAACATAAGTCAGGGAAAGTGCTGGATAGTAAACCATAATAAATTACTATTCTAACTCCAAACATAACATAAGTCAGGGAGAGTGCTGGATAGTAAACCATAATAAATTACTATTCTAACTCCAATCCAACATAAGTCAGGGAAAGCGCTGGATAGTAAACCATAATAAATTACTATTCTAACTCCAAACATAACATAACTCAGGGAAAGTGCTGGATAGTAAACCATAACAAATTACTATTCTAACTCCAATCCAACATAAGTCAGGGAAAGTGCTGGATAGTAAACCATAATAAATTACTATTCTAACTCCAAACATAACATAACTCAGGGAAACTGCTGGATAGTAAACCATAATAAATTACTATTCTAACTCCAATCCAACATAAGTCAGGGAAAGTGCTGCATAGTAAACCATAATAAATTACTATTCTAACTCCAATCCAACATAAGTCAGGGAAAGTGCTGGATAGTAAACCATAATAAATTACTATTCTAACTCCAAACATAACATAACTCAGGGAAAGTGCTGGATAGTAAACTATAATAAATTACTATTCTAACTCCAATCCAACATAAGTCAGGAAATGTGCAGGTTAGTAAACAATATAAATTTTTCTATCTAAATTATTTTTTAGACCCTATTCCCCTATAATACCAAAATAACGCTTCTTCAATATTAATTTAATAATTTTTATTAATATTAAAAAATAAATTTTGTGTAAAATTTTAAATTTCGATGTTAAATTTTGATTTCATGATAAATTTCTAATTTATTAATATTTTATACAATTTTTTAACACTACATTTTTAAATTACTACCCACCCTAATCCCCTATAATACCAAAAACCCGCTCCTAAAATTGTATTTGAAATTTTAAAATTTAATTAAAAATTTAATTTCGTGAACAATTCGAAATTTCAAATTAAAATTTCGATTTCTTAATTATTTTCTAATTTGTTTATATTTTATAAATTTTTTAAAAACCAAATTTTAAATTACTACCCACCCTTATCCCCTATAATACCAATAACCCGCTACTAAAATTTTAACAATTCTTTTGTAGAAAATATTTTTTAACACATATTATTACTAGTAGGAGTTTTGTACGTTTTTTAAAAACATAATACATATTTTTTTATAAATTTTATAACACCTTATATTTTTGTGTCGATATTATATAAAACGACATTTTGATCAACGATATTCTATTCATCGATATTTTTTTATGACGATATTTTTGTCATTCTCACGAAACGATATTTTTTACAACGATATTTTCTATTACGATATTTTTAACAGTCGATATTCTTACCACGATATTAATGCTAGTCGATATTTTCCCGTCGATATTCTATCTTTATACCGTATTTAATGTATCCGATAATTATCGCATGCGTTAAATACCTCAGCTGTCATTAAATTTCAGCAAGCTAAATCTGCTGAAATTTAACTGGGGCAATTGTATGGTATTTACCATACCATGCATATTTTGGTGTGCTAAACACCAAAATATGCATGTTATTCCCCACGAACTCATGATGTTATTGCAAACAATAAATAAGGTACCCCATGGTATCATTATTTATCAGGTGTGATAAATAACACCTAAACTCGTAATTAGGCCCTAATAGTGAAAATGAGGAAAATGAGAATGGGATAAGTCAGTCACTAGATATCACTGCTCTGACTCATCACTCTGGGAGACACTGATATCTGTAGATCAAGATGAATATTCAAGATGAATATTTAGAGAAAAATAGGAGAGATCCAAGAACCTGTCATTTAGGCAGATCATCTATTCCTGACGGGAGATAACATATACCATTAGAGTAACTCTATATAACCAACTCTTTCTGTTCTTGAAGTGAAGAAGATATTCAAAAAACTGAAGCATAACAATATTCAGTACTCAATAATACTAATAGGGCTTGAATGAGGGGTCCGTGTTGGATGTGGGCACCGTGAGAAGTTAAATAACCTCTCTCTCGCCACAGTACGCCGAAGTCATGGACGACTCCGAATGCATAACGTGAATCTGTGTATATGTTGACTTTCTTATTTTTGGCTTGAATACAGGCTTGTGTCAGAGCGATGAGCTCTGCTGCTTGAGCTGACAAAGTGTTAATACAATTTGTTTCAATGACTTCAGTGTCTGTTGTGACTGCGTAAGCGGCCACTAACTCTCCTGTACTTGTTCTCATACATGACCCATCTACATACAATGTCAAGTCTGGATCTGACATAGGGATATCTGTCAAGTCTTGTCTGGGTTTCGTCGTGATAGTAATGACTTCGACACAATCATGTGCCAATGGATCTGTTCCGCCTACTGGTAACAGTGTGGCAGGATTTAACGTATTACAACGTCTGATTTCTATGTGTGGCTGAAACAATGTTAATTCATAACCAGTGAGTCTCGCTATAGTCAAGTGTTGTGTTTGTGTGCGGTTCAAAAGAACCTCTACTGCGTGTGGTACTTGTACTGTCAATTGGTGTCGTAACACTATGGCATCGCTTTGTCTGATTGCTAAAGCTGTTGCTGCCACCGATTTCAGGCACGCAGGAAGAGCCTGAGCTACTGGATCTAATGTACTAGAGAAATAAGCGCATGGTTTGTGTGATCCTGCTTGTTCCTGAGTGAGTACTGACAAGGCAGTACCTTCGCGTTCTGTAACAAAGAGTGTAAACTGTTTACTGTAACATGGTGTTGCTAAGACAGGTGCTTGGCATAAAGCTTTCTTTAAGCTTTCAAAGGCGTGTGTATGTTCTGGAAACCAAGGGAGGACAGTCGATGTGGCTGCCTCCTGTGTTGTCAACTGGATGAGTGG
Source organism: Triturus cristatus (assembly GCF_964204655.1). Taxonomy (NCBI): domain Eukaryota; kingdom Metazoa; phylum Chordata; class Amphibia; order Caudata; family Salamandridae; genus Triturus; species Triturus cristatus. Next base: position 525,375,165 of record NC_140580.1, read on the forward strand.
TTTTGCTAGAAATGCATATTGAGGGATCCACTGCCTACAGTATGAAGTGAGGCCTTTAAAAGCCCGCACCTCCTTTTGTGTCTCGGGTGGTGACATGTTAGCAATTAACTGGATGCGGTCGGATGTAAGCTGCCTTCCCTCCTTGGACAGCGAGTGCCCAAGGTAAACAACTCGCTGGACACAGAATTGCAGCTTAGAAGGGGACACCTTGTGCCCCTTGTCGGCTAGAAATTTCAAAACCGTCAGTGACGCTGTTTCACATTCAGGTTCGCTTCGGGCGGTGATCAACAGATCATCGACATATTGAAGCAAGGCAGTGTTAACTGGCATGTGGATACTGTCAAGTTCTCGTTTCAGTGCTTGGCTATAGATGCTGGGGCTTTATGTAAATCCTTGAGGTGCGCGTGTGAATTTAAAACTTCGTCCATTTAAACTGAATCCGAACAGATATTGACTTTCCGGATCTATTGGGACGCTAAAGAAAGCATTCTTGAGATCAATTACAGTGAAGAACGTTGCTTCTGAGTCAATAGCTGTTAGTAATGAAGAGATATCTGGGACCACAGGGTATTGTGGTACAATACATTTGTTTAATTCGCGTAGATCAATAACTAATCGATATACTGGTTGTGCTTTTGGATCCGTTCTTTTAAGAATCGGAATTATCGGGGAGTTACATACATTGGAGTCGGTTTCGACAACCACTCCTTGTGCAATGAGCTCGTCAATGATTTGTAGTAAAGCCACAACAGCATCTGGTGGTAACTTGTATTGTCGCATTCGTGGTAGTACTACTCCTGTTTTCAGTGTAACTCGATATGGTGTAATGTTCATGCAACCAACATCAGTGGGGCCTTGTGCCCATAGATGTGTAGGTAAATTCTGCAGTCGGTGATCCATGTCTCTGGACACGTAGTGACCTTTAAAGTCACGTAAAAATAGTCGTACTCCTTCAGGAGAACAACATATTATAGCTCCTAGAGCTTTCAATGTTTTTATACCTAACAAGTTTTCTGGACATGATTTAGTAAGCAATAAATCTGTAGTTCGTGTCAATGGACCAACCGTCAGTGGAAGAGGTTGTGTTACGTCATTGATTATAGGTTTTCCTGAGAATCCAAGGGAAATATTCTGTGAGCCTGAGAGGGGTGCCCCTGGAACTTCACTGCGTCTTATAGTTGTTCTGCTTGCCCCTGTATCAAGTAAAAACTTTCTGTCTTCCCCTAATAGTTCACTATGTACATAAGGTCCTTCTTGGTCTACAGGAACCTCAATAAGGGGTAAGCCAACTTCCCTCTTTAGGCTATTTCATGTATATCGCTGATAATCGGGATAGTCTGCTTGTGCGTACTGATACATCTGTTGTGTTGTTGCTTGTGTTGCAGCAATAGGCTGCGTTTGTGGTGGTGCTACGGTCTGTTGTGGAGCTCCCTGTTGCGGAGCTAGTTGTTGCGGAGCTAACCTAGGTTGTGCATGCTGAGGGATTTGTTGTTGATTCTGATCCTGTCTAGGTGGACGTGGTCTCTCCTGGGTTCTACCTGTAGCAATATTATGTTTCAGGACTGGACAATCGTGTATATAATGACCTTGTTGTTTACAATAGTTGCATGTCCCTTTCGTTGGACCTGCGGAATCACCCTTCTGATGACCATCGGCTGGAACTGAGTGTGCAACAAGCATTTTCATTTTTGTATCTTTCATACGTCTTTGTTCGTGTTCTTGTTCTTCTCTAATTCTATTGTGATGATATTGTAACATCTGTAACATCTGTGATGGGGTATTACCTTGCCAAGTACTTTCGAATTTCAATACTCTATTCTTGACTTGTAGCAGAGAATTTTCAACTAATTTTGTCACAAACAGATGTGGATATGACTCGCTACTGGCTTTTATGCCACTATTTATACCAAAACATTTTTCAAATCGGGAATAGAAATCACTAGTGTCTTCATCTGGCTTTTGTTTACAGGCTGATATTGCACCCCAGTCTTCCTTTTTCGTAGTTAATAAACGTGGCAGTACCTGCACTAGTAGCCCTGCTAGTGCTGTAGTCTTTTCCCCAAGCCCTGCTCCTGCAGCTCGGGCCCTTTCTTCGTTTTCTAATGCTGTCCAATCTATCTTTTGGTCTCCCACCTCCCATTCCTTTTCTTTGAGTTTCTCATAAACACCGGCGGGTAATAGGACTTTTAATATTTTCATAATGTCGGGGTAGGTATACTCTCCCATGAGTAACATGTCTTTTATTTCACGGTGGAAACCTGCTGGGTCCTTGTCATGGCTGGGTACTACTTTCTTCATTTCTAATAATTCCAGTTTAGTTATAGGCGTGTACACAAACACGCGTGTAAAGTTATTACCGTCACCTCTGATTGGGTGTACTTCGCGTAACGGGTTCTGTCTGTCTATGTGATACATTTTTCTTCCCATAATGGGAACTGAAACGTGTTCTGGGCATACGAAAGTTAAATATTGGTTTCGAAATTCTAGAATTTCTTTAATCAAATCAGTACCTGACCCTCTCCATATATTCATGAGTAGTTCTGTCAATATGTCAGGTAAGGGTCCTGGATCGGAGTATTGGCTTTTATATAATATAAGGAGGTGTTGAATCATGTATATACTAGCTAAACGCTGTTCGTATGGGTCAAGATTCAGAAACGTGTGTGCAAGTACATCATCATTGTAGTCGCTGGGACTGTCAGCCCATTGTACTGCTGACCTGGCTAATTCTTGTTCGTCCATGGAATCGAGCATATGGTACCCCCTTCGATCTCGGAGTAATTTGTCAACGGCTTGGAATAGGTGTTCAGGGGATCTTGTATTTAACATAGAGTTTGGAAAATGTCTATTATATTCTGGACGTATTGGACGTATCGGGTCATTAAAGCCTCTAGTATTATTATGGGGTCTTCCTCTACCTACATAAGCTATCGTTTCTAATTGTTCTGATTCTTGCTCCTCCTCTTCCTCTGATTCTACTCTGTCTGTTTCTCGTCTTTCTTTATGTATTCGTTCTACTTCCTTGCGGATCTTTCGACACATGGCGATTATACACGCCTGTCTATCATGTTTCTCTTCTGATATGTTCTGACCCCATTTGGCAAGTCTTTGCATGGTATCGTGATCTGCCCCAGGCCTGTCTTGATTCCTAATTACGCAATTTATGAAAAAACGTAGTAGTTGTCTTTGGACATCCACTTTCTGGTATTCCATAGCTTCGTTAATACTTTCTGGACCTCGCCCTGTTTGGACGAAGCGATATATATCGTCTAGGTGTTCAACCATTCCTGGTATCGTCATTAAATACAATGTAGCTCGTCGTATACGTAGTGATGATATGAGCAATTTGTCCTGTCTACCTGGCACTGGATCGTATCTACAATCCACAAGCTGTTCTTTAAACATGTCGGATGTCGCTAATTGGGGTGTACGTTGGAGTGCTAAATCTCTAAGGGTTTGTTTATTTCGCGGCGGGGTGGCAAACATGTCCGTCGTACCTCCTGTAGCACCATCTGAGGTGCTAGGCACGAAAGGATTCGTTGGACGTAGGATAGAGATTGTAGATGCGGGAAAAACTGTAGAAACGGACGGACCTGTGGGAACTTGTGTAGGAGTTTGTAGTTGCGGGGACACAGACGGATGCTCTTGGTGTTGAACACCATCGGCAAGCGGTGTGTGTGGTATGGCATTAGCATACTCGGGAACTACGTCATCTAAATAGGAGGAAAGGAAAACGTCCTTTGCTGTTTTGGGATGTGTTTTGGGATGTGCTTTTATCGGGAGCAATGGAGGAGTTAAGTCTTTTGGTATTTCCGGGGTAGCCTTAGGTAACCCTTCGGCCAAAAGAGGATACATACCATTCATAAGAGTGTTTCTTTGTCTATCTACTTGTTCTGATTTTACTCGGGTACCTTCCTCAAGTAATAGATTTTCTCGGGCTTTATTTGAATTCTCTCTACCTTTCTCTTCCTGTCTGAGCGCTTTTTCTGTACGTCTATATGATTCTTTACGCCATAATTCAATGGCATCTTTCTGTGACTGTCTGGCTTTCTTTTTCCATAATTCTTCTTCTACTCTCATGATGCAATCTGCATCCCAGGTCCCCGCTGCGGGCCATCTCTGATTTTCTGGCAAATCCTTGGTGTAGTCCACCCATAAGTCAAGAAATAATACGGCATCTAGGCCATGTTTATGATACATAAAGTACCCTGGAGTGTCCCTAGGTGGGATGGGAACAGCTTCTTCGAGAACCCCTTTTCTAGTTTTGATCTGTCTTAGTTTCGAAAAGAGCGGCATTTTTAGACCTTATTACTTAGAACACACTTTATACAAAGGACACAATAATGAACAGTCATTCACACCACAATATATAGAACGTATTTAAAACATTTAACACTTAACAGTTTAACGAACGATGATAACTAATAGAAAACTAGTTACTGACATAATACTGACATTAGATAATACTTATTTATATGCAAGACATACTATATATACTGCTAAACAGTACAGATACACTGCTAAAACAGTGCAGACCGGATTTGTGTACCCAAACCCGTCTTGACCGGCACAAACTATGTGCACGTAAAATGCCTCCCCGGTAATGGCACTCACCGGGTAGCTCGGAACGGAAGGCCTCGGGACGGAACTGAAACTGGACCGGACTGGACTTGACTCGACTGGACTCGGAACTTCGGAACCTGGTGGGCCTCTGTATACCTCGGATCTTGCTCTCTCAGCTAGGCTCTGGTCGGGATACTTCGCACTTCTCACCGCCTCGTCTGGGTGTTGATCGCAGCCTCAGTCGCCCCCGCTTCGCCGGAGGGAGATACAGGAAATCCTGCAGGTACGCGTTTTTGTCCGTTCAGCTGTGGCAGGAGACCGGGCCTGCAACGCACCTCCGGCGCATGAGATGAGAAAGTGTCCCTATTCGGGCGCCAATTTATGTGGTAAATATTTCATTACCGGTACTATTTTTTATGCGGTAAAGTCTAGTAAGGATAACTCAGTAAATATAAGAGGCAGAATCCGTGGTATTAGAGGTTTTAAAAGGCTTTATTCCTATACAAAGGAATACAATTCGAATTGCAGGCTTTCTATTCCATCACCACGAAAGTTCAGGAAGGAGGGGCATACATTATTGACAGATAAGCAGTTTTATAGAAAATGCATTACAGTGAAACAGATGCAAGAGGCGTAACAGCTGATAGTACAGATAAAATGTGCATACGTAACTAATAGAGGCGGTCTTATGGGCGTAATTTAATAAACGTCATTATACATGATGTCACAAGTGGGTGGATCCATAAAAGAATCCTGCAATGTCAGCAGAAATATTTGGCAGAGATGCGCGCGCAGCCGCATGACGTGTGATTGACGTGCAACTAGAGGGTGAAGGGGACTTGACATTTAGCTCTACATGTGGAGACAGAAGTCTGGGGGTCATGTCAACCTAATCCCAAATCATATCTAATATCCTATGTTTAAAGAACTGTGTTATCCAAAAGGAAAGGTTTCTAGAGTAGAATCTATTCTATACTGACTGTTAGTGCGTGTACAAGCGTCTAAGTGTCTACATGAGATGCGAGGGGATAGGAATATTCCATGGTAACGGGGCTATGAATTACTTGCATGAGGATAGCGAGGCCTGGCCCTTTGCACGGTAGCTGGAGGAATGTTTACCTAAACTACTAGACAGGAATGCATCGGATGAGGAGCGGAGTAGATAATCTTGAAGGTGAAATACAGTTTTTGGCAGGCAACAGGCTGGATCAGGCACCGTTAGCCGCGCAGGGAGTAGGACAAAGTTCAAGGATACAGATGCAGGCTCAGACTGGAGCTTTCAGAGGCAGAAGGCAGGAAAAGGCTGGATGACAGAATTCTGGGCCTACTTGCCTGAATCTGTAAAATGTGGAAAGTGAACCACATAAAGTCGGTGGCCTTTCATACTTAGGAATGGAATATCTGACCCATTCATGGCGGATCTGAAAGAGGACATGTTGACGGTGGACGCACATGTATTTGCGTCTTAAAAACTGGAACTGGAGGGAACATACATGTACTTATAGCATGCACATGGAGCCGTTGGGGTCTACGATAGGGGACATAACTGATCACAAAATTCATATTTCCTCAACAGCAAGAATAGTCTTTGTGCATTTAACTTCCTGTTCCTTAATTAGAGGCCACCCAGAGTTCCTGGAACTCAGTCCCTGTAATTTCATAATTGTTGAACCAAAAGTTCTAAGTAACTCAAAATTTGTTTTCTTTCAACACACCTTGAATTCTGATTACTTCCCTGAATTTCAAACTGTCTTCCAGTAATTATGAAAGTTGAGTTCTTCAAAGGTAAACACAAATCCAAGCTCATTGCCCCTTTTGCAGCTACACTGTAGCACAATTGCCTGGCAAGGATGCAGGGAAACATGAGTTTCAGCTTCCATTTCCACAAAAATTGTGAGTTCAAGGAATCCTGATAAATATAGTTCCCCTGTTAATCAGCATGACCATATCATGCGTAGAGACCTTTCCACAAATGTAAAGACCTTCAACAGGTAGTATGGACATTCAGTGACCACCTTCAATCTTTCCTTCCTTGTAATAAACTCGGCACAAGCAAGGTTGCCGAACAGTAAGCCACGCATATTGATAACAGTTTTACTGATGGTGTTGGTATAGCACTCATGGTCAATACTAATGGTTGTCTATCTAGTTTTAAATATGTGCAGTTGGTCTCTTGGCATGCAAATGGAAAACAGGAAATCGGAGGCTCTTGGGAGATCGAATCATGATTGTAGGATATTCAGCCTATAAAAAAGAGGTGTCAATCTGATACTGGAAATTATTGTACTCTGAGGAGGAAAATTTGAAAGCTCCATATTCGATCTGGGAAGGGATGGTGCCAGGGTCAGAGTTACTGCATTTATGGCAAGTATCCCTAAAATTACTATATCACGCCGTGAAACCTGCTAACCGAAAGAGGAATCATGCTTTCACCCTCAATAGAATATTTTGGCGCCCCAAAAGAATGTGCATTCCTGGATGTAGAAGATGTGGTTGACCCGAAGTGATCGATAAGCATATGTTTTTCACCTGTATATCACTAGCCAGTTTCAGGGAGACCGTAAGTAAAATCATAGCTGGAATTTAAGAGCTGAGCTCCACACCTGTTCTATTCAGTGTTGACACAACCTCACACAATCTTCTCGATAGATCTCAGCAATCTCTTATTCTATCTGCTGCTTTCAGCTAGACGGAAGATCTGCAAAAACTGACAAAATCCTACACCTCCCTCCACTATGGCATGGTTTAAGGCCATCCATCAGAATTTTAAATTACATCTTGAAGGTGCCCCTGGAAGGGCAGCTACCATTTGGGCCAGATTCTTGAGATGGGAAGGTATGGTGGCTCTGATCAGTCCTATGATTACGCTCTAGTTATTTGACCACATGTAGACAAGAAAATGAGTCCTAATTAGGGACAGTACAGAGGACCCTGATTGGTTATTTTTAGACCCTCACCTACTCTGTTAGTAGTCTTCATCATCAGACTCACACTGGTCCCTATAAATGGGGGAGGGTCAATTATATTCCAGGGAGCTCTTTGGATGTTTATTTTTGCTGGGATCATGTGAGATAAAATACCTTAGAGGCACCCAGGTATCCCTTTATTCGTGGGTGACCATGGTATACTAAAAACAGAAATAGGGTGTCTGCGTCAAATAGTGTCCCTACACCCTGTGTTGATTCAACATGTTTCAGCATTTGAAATGATGGACTCTAAGGGTCCAAGGCTTTCTTCAGGACCATATATATTGCCCGAATTGCCGTTACAATTTTGTGTACAGTCAAGGGTCCAATCCCCGATAGTCAGGATACACAGTTACAGAAAACTTTGCATCTGCATTGCAGTGCACCTCCATATCTCTGTTATATATGTTCACCCAGTACAAACATTGGGCCCGATTCACAGAACTAACTTAAGACACAATCCTAAACTTACTACCATTTTGGTATTCACAGAAGGCACTTACTCATTTTGGTATTCACAGAAGGCACTTACTCATTTCGGTATTCACAGAAGTTAGGAGTCCTAACTTTAGGACTCCTAAATGCCTTCTGTGAATACCGAAAGTCTTAAAATTAGGATTTTTCTCAGTTTAGTAGTAGTATAGTTAGGACTCCTAACTTTAGGACTCCTAAATGCCTTCTGTGAATACCGAAAGTCTTAAAATTAGGATTTTTCTCAATTTAGTAGTCCTAAATTTAGGACTCCTAACTTTAGGACTCCTAAATGCCTTCTGTGAATACCGAAAGTCTTAAAATTAGGATTTTTCTCAGTTTAGTAGTAGTATTGTTAGGACTCCTAACTTTAGGACTCCTAAATGCCTTCTGTGAATACCGAAAGTCTTAAAATAAGGATTTTTCTCAATTTAGTAGTCCTAAGTTTAGATTTAGGACTACTAAATTGAGAAAAATCCTAATTTTAAGGATTTCGGTATTCACAGAAGGCATTTAGGAGTCCTAAAGTTAGGACTCCTAACTTCTGTGAATACCGAAATGAGTCAGTGCCTTCTGTGAATACCAAAATGAGTAAGTGCCTTCTGTGAATACCAAAATGGTAGTAAGTTTAGGATTTTGTCTTAAGTTAGTTCTGTGAATCGGGCCCATTGCATTTTACCAGGTGTGTTCCTTTCAATTCAAATGGAAACAGAATATGCTGTCTCACAGAGCTTAAGTAATCTATATAGATGTGAGCATTGGTCTCTACCATTAATTATATAAGAGGCATTCATCACATTCGTCAGCCATTTGTTGATTTTAGCTATCATTCATGATTATGAATCTCAGCCATTGCAATAGGGTATATGGATCCACTAGGGGAAGGTACACTGGAACTAAAGACATTTACCAGTCCACCCTAAATACACCCGATGGTGTAAATGTCCTTCCTCCGATGGTCCCTATTCCATCAGCCTATCGTAGAAAGTAATCCATGGAGCCAGTGAGGGCTCCATCAGCGGAACACCATCTTTAAATGAGGCGTGCAGGCTGAGAGTCGGTGAACAGAGAATTATGTCACATTGTAACAGAGTACACAGTCTGCCAAACTCTGAATCACACCCTAAATCTTGCCTAGCACAATCATTGTAAATAGGCAACTGTCTTAAGCTTTGTCCATGTTAAGACAAACACTCAAGCAACACTCAAGCAATATACCCAGCTCACATTGCATGAGTCACAGTTGAGGGGGGTCAAGTAGAGTAATCCATTAATAAATAATTCCACCAACTGTTGGACATAGTCAAGTGATTTGGTCATGGAGGAATTACTGCCTTTGGTGGGGTTCTTACCAATGCTCCCATACCACCAGCTCAATAATGCTATTTGAGGTCTCAAACGTAGTGCTTAATTTGTGCCGGTGGTTGCAGGTGGCAGGCAGGGCACTCACTTTTAGGGACCACAAATTATTTTCATCATCAGACTTTGACCGAGATCAACAGATATGTAGAAAAATGGAAAAAGAAAGGAAAACAATGACAAAGGGATGAAAATAAATACGCAAAAGTGAGATAAAGAGAAAGAAGGTGTAGGGTAGCGAAAGAAAGAAACATGAGGAGAAATCAAGGCTGCCAGCTTAGGTATTCTGCAAACCTAGCATTTAGAAGCAGGCTCTTATGGAAAACTTGGATCCCGGCGGTTCTTTTATTTTTCATGGTCTGGCTCGACAGCGGACCTGTTGCCAGATAATTATGCGAGCATCACTAGAGGGGCTTTGGCTCTGCCCACATGTTGGAAACCGAGAGTACATGTTTTGATTGGGCCGAAGTTGTGTGCTTCCACAATAAAAGTGCTTGCTCTTCACACAGCTGTCATCATTTTTTTTATTTATCCAGCTGGCTGAGAACTTTCAGGGGAACACACATAACATGGCATTACTGTAAAAGTGCCCCAGATAACTAGATAGTTGATGGTGCTTGTCTTCCTCTGGCAGCATCACAGATGGGAGGAGGACAGTAATTAACCTACATGGCTTGACAGTGCAACTGTCACGTAACCTTTTAACCTTCACTAATATTATTCTATAGGTCTTTGCTTCCACACAATACATATTTATTTCCATGCTATTTATGTGTAATGCTTCACCTTACCATACAACATTCCTTTAAAGCAAGATTTTCTGGCATTGCCGGTGCTTGTTTAAGGACTGGATAGACGGTGCAGCTATCGCCAGACAATTATGTGAGTATCACTAGGGAGTAGCTTTTACTCTGCCCAAATATTGGGAGCCAGGAGTGATTGAGCAGAAGTTGTGCCCTTACACAAAAAAGGGCTTACCCTCCAGACATTTGTGATCACGTAATTGTATTATTTAGCTGCCTAATCTTGAACTTTCAGGTGCACACAGATGACATTGAATGCTATTAAAGTGTCAACATCCCTTTAAAGCCAGATCTATTGGCATTGCCAATACTTGTTTTTTTAAGCAATGAAGCACAGCTCATAAGAGCTGTTTATACTGCACAAACTTATGCAAGGGAACCCAGAAAGGCCAACCTGCGTTTCAGGCCCCTTTATTTACAGTCAGTTGTTTTGAATGATACCAGAACGCAGCACACAGAATTTAACACAGTTGTTATGACCCTGACTTGTCCAACTTACAATTACTTTTCACATTCTGTAAAATGCAATTAGTTGGTTTTGTCTTGGAAAGTATGTACGTCTCAATTGTACTTATTCTAATTGTCAATAACTTCCTCTCCTTTGTATGAAATCGTTGTTTATGCAAAAGAAAGACAAGGTTACACGGGTACTGGAGTGCTAATTACCCCTGAACTGCTAGACAAAACATCCATTGAGAAGAACAGGATGCAAATCAATGCAGTATGAAGCGAGCCCAGAAAGAGGGTTGGGGTTTGTACATTTCTGTACTGTTGTTATGGTTTTGACGCCGATGCCGAAACATATGAATGCAGTCTTGTGGGTGTGTTTTCACTGTGCACGGCTACCATGGTTTTCTGTTTCTGTGCACGCTCAGCTTGAACGTTCACCGGTGTGTGAACAAGAACAGGTCTATTGAGACTGGCTTAAGTTATACATATTGCAATCATGGTGTGGATTGTGCTCCGAAATGCTGTGCGGTCTTCACTAGATATGGAAGGTGTGGTCTGAATTATTTTTGTTTTTAACAAGCATTGGCAAAGCCAGTAGGTCACACCTATTGGATCTTTTGGTTTTGTCAATGCAGTTTGTTAATGCTGTACTGAATTGTCCAAAAACAAAAACGGTGGCCGCATCATTCGTAGGCATGAGCATGTGTGATAATGTGTGCATGTGCCTACATCACTAGGTATTTGTGCACATGTATCATCACTCATGCATGCACCTACAAAAATGTGGAGAACACCATTTTTTTTATTTACTGATGCAAGCTGGCATATGCCAGTTGGACGGGTAAACAAAAAAATTAAATCTGACTTGACCGAAAACGCTTTTTGTAAGGTGGAGAGGCCCGCCAGCAAAAATAAATAAATAAAAAAGGCAATGGACCTTGTAGTTGGGGAGTCAAGGGAGGAGGGGGTGGAGGTGTGGAGGGAAAGAAGCAACTGGAAATGGGAATGACTCCAGTGAGCAATGGAGGCCCTTGAGGCTGACTCTTTAGGGATGAAAAGAAAATATTAAAAAGAAAAGCAAGGGAGGAGGAGGAGGGAAAAACAAATAGAAGGCTTGGAATGGGCATGAGCTAGAAAACATGTCCACCATCACGGAGTGCTGAAAGTAGAAGAGAAAAGTAGTTCCCTGAATTTGAGCAGTGGAAGAATACAAGTCATCAAATCAAATGGATCCTAAGAGGCTATGCTCCAGTGGGTGAGAAACACAAGAGAAAGACAGACTTTTCAACAAGAAGCAAGCAAACGTGAGTGATATTTAAAACAACCAATGTTAGGCAACGGGAATGCGGCAAGCCCGATGGTCCACAAGAGGCTTTTGCCTGCACAGGACTAAAATCCAGGGAGAGGGTTGGGAATGTAATGGCCAAGCTTGGGTACGGCAAGAGCTAGAAAACTTGTGACCTCTCATAGAGTGCTAACAGAAGAAAAAAGTGGTTCCCTGAATCTGAGCAGTGGGAAAATACAAGTCGTCCAATCTAAAGGATCCTTAAGAGGCTATTCTCCATGGAGGGGGCAAACACAAGAAGTAGGGACGCCTTTGAATAAGAAGCAAGCAAATGCAAGCAACAATAAAACCAAGCGTTGGTAAGAAATGGGCAGACTACAAGCCCACTGTAAGTTTTTGGTATGGTCCAAAAAAGGCTTTCACCTACAGACAGCTAAAAACTGTATGGTATGCAGGACCTATAATAGATTGAAAATGTAAAGGCTTTGCAAAATGTTTTGTCTTGGGATATTTGTCCAGGAATATTAAGATCTTTTGAAGCATTCAGTGAGAATAGGTGACTACAATATAGCCATTGTATATAGTTAAAAGAAGTAGTGTCTGAGGTACATGAAAGTACAAAACATGGTAGTGCGTAATATAACAGAAAGTGTGAAAATAGATAGTAATAAAAGTCCCAGCAGGTGAAAGTCTCACATCAACCCAGCATAACATAAAGTGTATTTGTAATGTATATGCTCAACCATTGCGGCATCTTGTCATAACAGATGTTTACTCTTATCCAGCTCAGTAGTACTTAATTTATCGACCGTAGAAGGATTAAAGGTTGAGCAGGAATTTAAACCTCAATCACAGATACCTGAAGCGGATGCATTAGTCCCCTGAACCACCCGACCTGGTCACCTCTTCATACTGGCTCGAAGTAAGATGTTTCTGCCCTTCAAGTAAGCATTCTGTGACATTATTTACACATAGGCCCGGCAAATGAATCAATGTAAACATAGCCAAAACACCACATAGGGGACCCATTAAAATTCCCCTTTACTTGTTATTAAGGTTTGGTGTCCTCTTTACATTGGTGATGAGCAGTGATAGAAAACAGGGGAATCCTGAAAGATTCGGCAGTGGTTGTTCAACTGGATCCAGGATCGAGACTGGCGACAGCGAAATGTGTTGACTGTCTCCCGGTGCAATTTGCCAATACTGGGACACATTTAGTGTCACCCACATATTGTGTGCTTTATGTTCTAAGCAGAAATCATTAGAGGTGAGGGAGGTGTCTTATTTTCAGTTCCACCTGGGAACAAAACAAATGCCACACTTAATGAGAACTTAGCACTCTTTTTATTTGTGTCTCTTCAAGCTAGGAGGTAATCTAACACTTTAATGCCAGAGCTGTAAAGAAACAAAGACATTTTGGCTTGTCACTTCACATTTGCTTTAGAGATAAATTATCATTTGGGGACAGTTCTTTTACTTTTCCGGGCTTTATATGCATGAGTATGTAGGCAGCACGAAAATGACTGATGTATCTGACTATGAGAAATGACACTAATATCAATTTATATAAAATCTAAAAGAGTGGTCACGCTGCATCAAAGTGGGTAGAACCACAGTAACAACCTACAAGCAGGGTGTTTGAATTAAAATACGCTTGCAAGTGGGCAAAAATAATACTTTAGTTCCAAGAATCCATCTTAAAGAAACAGACACTTTGAAAATAACAATAAAATAGGCATAAAGCACAAGGAACAATAAATGCCCCATATTCTCCAGTATCAAACTAATTATATTATTATGCCGGAATAGCGTAAAATGCTACATAATTTCTAAAACAACATCCATTATTCAATTCACATCATCAAATGTAAAACAGTAGTCCAACATAATCAAAACCTAACAGAGTTCGTAAGTAGGACTTACCTTTGTATATCGCAGAGCTCCCAGCTCTGTAAATAATACAGAAAAATCATGGAGTTGCCAAAATCTGCCTGAGTTACACTCATAAGTTACCATAAATAAAAACTCTTCAAGGTCAGCTTTAGATTCTTTGTAATTGCAATGACAGTATCTAAGATTTTCATTTGAAGATCATAAGATCTGCATAATGTACCTTGCGGTATAACATACAAAAAGATCTTTTCTCAATCAGTTAGAAATACTAAGCACCCACAACTTCAATATCTACAGGGCTCATTGCAAATGAAGTGACTTGTGCTTCATCCCTAGTTCTAATGCCATACTTCAACAATCAATAAAGAGATGGAGGGGGGCGTGGCTTGTGCCCGATGAGAATGGTGGCACCCGCGTAGAGCTCCGGAGACCGGCGGAGGTTAGACGCGCACCGTTCCATGTAGTGCGGACCAGAATGACGGAGTGCAGATATGAAGTGAAGCTCACTTCAAGAGGACCTTGAGCGATGCTTTTTTAATGCAGTAAGGCAGCTTTTTCATAACTATTGCCTCAGCAACGAGGCTGAGCACGTCGCAGCCGCCATTTTGATTTCGCTCGCGGTGTTTAAAGCTGGCTGTCAGCTATCTACAGCAATTTTTCACACTGCAGAAAGCACTCTTCTTCTTGGCTCCTGTGTTTTAGTATGGACTTTCCTCAGTAATGTGGTTCTCAGTGCCCATAAATTGAACTGTGCACAGTAATTTTACCTCACCTCACTTGTTATTGTCTCTGAAGCAATATAGTGGAGCCGCCATTTTGTGAATCCTGCCTTAGCATGAACTGTATTAACTGCTGATCTCCTTGTACTCACCTAATGGCATCTACTGAGTATGCTGTTCTCAATGGCATAAATGCTTTTTTTTGCAACTATTTTACATTTCTGTGAGGATATATAATCTTCGTACGCTGAATTATTACCTCATATGTGGAATTTTGTATAGTTGGGAATTACGAGGACTTCTTCACTTTTACGAGTTTTGACGTCCTAAGTGGTGCTTGTACGTTATTGTAATTCGCATTTTTCGCTAACACAAATTCTCGATGAATGCTGCCTTTCTCATTTATCTTATGTTTTGAGCTGGAAAATTTCTGTTTGATCCTCATCCATCGCACGTTTTAATGGGAAGAATAAAAGGCAACCTCTGCAACACTTCTAAGCCCAAATGTTCTTTCATTAAGAACTCAAAGTTGTTCACAGATCTTTCTCGACTCGAAGATTCCGGTGTGCTTCACACAGAGAGCACTACTCCAACAATGGACTCTTTACAAGCCCCATCAGGTAAATCAAACGTAAAACGTTTAAAGAAGGACCCTCCTTCACCACCAAAACCATCGTCTCCAGTTTCCATGGAATTATTGCTGCAGGAGATAAGGGCTCTCAGACCCTTTGTTGAAGAAACCAATTCCAAACTGCAAATTCTTTCTGATAATTGGTCTTTACTTGACACTAGACTCACAACGGTGGACCAAAGTGTCTCTTCTTTCACTGAAACCTCCAAATGTGTGTCTTTCATGCAGTCGCAAGTATCCTCATTACAAAAGCAGGTTGAGGAACTTGAAAATCGTAATAGGAGAAATAATATATGCATTTATGGTCTGGTGGAAGGTGCAGAGGGATCGGATCCTATTGACTTTTTCAAATCTTTTCTTCCCAAAATTCTTCAAATGCCAGAGGATGTCGTGCTAAATATACAGTGTGCTCATAGACTAGGTCGACTCCCTATCAATAACTCTCCTTCTCAAAGACCACGAGGAGTAATCCTGTACTTTCTTCAGTACACGGATTTACTGAAAGTACTGTCTGCTGCTAAAGTCATCCAACGTATTTCATGGTCTGGCTCCACGTTATTCTTTGCACAAGATTATTCCAGAGCTACAGCTGCCAGGCGAAAGGCTTTCCTGAATATAAGACCCGACCTTCGATCTATGGGTGCTAGATATGGTCTTTTCCACCCATGCTTATTCAAAGTCACCTACAATAATAAGACTACCTCTTACAAGGATCCAGTTCACCTACAAAGCTTCATCAATTCACATAAAACGGTTCATATGGTTTCTTCTGGTTCTCCCTCTTCAAGCATCACATGACTTTTTCATTACTGACTCCTGCTATGTCATTATTCCTTACAATGAGGACTTTTCTTGTTACTTGATTTCTCTCTATGTTTTGATAATCTGCATTTAAATAAGTGTTATAGTTTATGGCGGTCCATGTCGTTATGAACTTTGGTTGCTCGAGTTCTGCTATCATATGTTCCTCGTTCTCTTGTTTCTTTTTCTTCTCTTACTATCAAATTAATATATATATATTTTTTTTTTCTTATAGCCATGTCTACGGGTTGACGTGCTCCTCCCCAGGCTCTGACTAGTCCTTCGCGGACGGTTGTTTATTCCATGTGGCTCCTCCCACCCTCACATTCGTACTCCCTGTTTGTAGGTATGTTATTTGTTTTGTTTGTGGTTCTTTGTTTTGTATCATACGTCTCTATTCTTCTCTTCTCAGATGTCTGTTTTCCTTTTTCTCCTTCATTGCTTTTTCTCTATTTGTTAATTGCGAACCTCTTCTTATCTTGTACTGCTTTGCCTTCGTCTCAGCCCTGGCTCCAGTCATCTGTATTTCCTATCACTATTTGGCTTGAGACCTATCCAATCATCTATCTTATCCCTTTTCCTCTATGCATCTTTATTCCTACTTTTATTGAATCGGTCTTTTGTTATGCTTTCCTCTGTCAACTCGTGGTTGAATCTCAATGGCACTAAAAGTAATTTCTTGGAACGTGAGGGGACTAAATTCTCCTATAAAGAGACAAAGAGTCTTGACTCACCTTGCCAAAGTGAATGCTGATATTGTTTTTCTTCAAAAAACACATCTTATACAGGCTGAATCCTTGAAGTTAAAGAAGGGATGGGTAGGGGAAGTTTTCTTTTCTCAAGGCGATGGCAAACAAAATGGTGTTATGATATTGTGTCGCAAATCCCTCCCAGTCACACTCATTTCACAGATTTCAGACGCGGATGGCAGATGGTTAATTGTTAAATTGTTACTGAGGGGTGTTCCAGTTTCACTGCTTAATGTCTATGCCCCTACTAGAGGAGATACTTCCTTTTGGCCTACTTTAGCTACACAATTGTCTCAATGCATTGAGGACAACTTCATACTTGCAGGCGATTGTAATCAAGTGCATGACCCCTTTATAGACAGGAACTTTAAAGTGCCCTTTGTCCCAAACAAATCCCACAAATCCTTCGTTCATGCTATTACCCAACATAAACTTATAGATGCTTGGCGTCTCTGTAATCCGATCAATAGAGAATATACTTTTTATTCTCCAGTCCATCAAACTCAGTCAAGGATTGATTATATATTCGTATCTCATAACATTTCACAGTCCCTTTCCTATGCTGATATTGGCCCCGTCCTATTATCTGATCATGCTCCTGTTTCAATTGGTCTGGATATACTTCCCAAGGTCAATGCTCCTAAAAGATGGCGATTTAATAATGCACTCCTTTTAGACTCGAAATTTACCACTTCCTTTATCGCCTTTTTCGATGACTATTTTGTAATAAACCAAAATGAGTCTTTATCCTTTTCCACCATCTGGGATGCCTTCAAAGCCTCAGCTAGAGACTTTATCATTAACTTTGTCGCAAAAAAACTGAATATTGCGCGTAGATTTACTAACAACCTCCTAAACGACATTAAGAAACTGGAGCACTCCTATTATGCCTCGCACTCGCAGGAAAGTCTTACAGCTCTTATAAAAGCTAAATTACAATTTAACAAAAAATCAACTGATGATGCTTCTCTGTATCTTTTAAAATCTAGCGCAAAATTTTATGGTGGCAAAAATAAAGCAGGGAAAATATTAGCTAACTATTTAAAGGTCCGGCAAAACAAATTAAATATTGATTCTGTGTATGATAATCAGTCTGTTTTAAAATTCAAAGATACTGAAATTTTAAATGAATTCTCTCTCTTCTACCAGTCTTTATATACGTCTGAAACACAACCATCCGATCATTCACTGTCACAGTTCTTTTCTACCATTCACAAACCTCATTCTGATCCATCGGATCTTTCCTCTTTAGAGGCAGCATAACACAACAGGAACTTTTAAAGGCTCTTCAAACCCTTAAAAAAGATAAGGCACCTGGCCCGGATGGCTTTACTGTTGAGTTTTATCTTCATTTTTCAAAATTACTATTACCTAAACTACACACCTTATTACGCTATTTTCAGTTAGCGAATGGTTCCATAGGCTTCTTCTCAAAAGCACACATTTGCCTTATTCCCAAAGATGGTAAGGATCCTAAACATTCTAAAAATTATAGACCTATCTCCTTGGTCAATATTGATTACAAGATCTTTTCAAAGGCACTAGCTATTTGCCTGGACTCCCATTTACCATCTTTGTTGGGAAGAGAGCAATCTGGTTTTGTTAAAGGGCGGGTTATAACAGACAATACACGACTGTTCTTTAATGCCTTATCAAAGTTCTCCTATCTAAAACATTCTCTAGCAGCTATGGCATTGGATGCAGAAAAAGCTTTTGATAGAGTTGAATGGAAATATTTATTTTACACTCTTGGATGGTTTGGTTTTGGCCTGAACTTTATAGCCCTGATGTCTCTTCTCTACTCCAATCCTTGTGCTGCTGTTTGTACTAATGGATTGATTTCCCCCTTTTTTAAACTGGGAAGAGGTGTACGCCAAGGTTGTCCCCTCTCTCCTTTCTTGTTCAATCTGGCGCTAGAACCTTTTTTATCTAAATTGCGTCAAAACCCTAGCATATCTGGATTTCAAATCTCAAATGTCCATATTAAACTTGCGGCCTACGCTGATGATATTCTACTCTTCATGTCAAAGCCGGATGACTCAATTCCTGCTTTTCTAGCAACAGTGCAGTCTTGTTCTCTCATATCTGGTTATAAATTGAATAATGACAAGTGTGAAATTCTGCCCTTGACCAAATACACTTTTAGAGCGGAATTTAGTGCTTCTAAATTCACATGGAGTCCCCATCATATAAGTATCTAGGTCTATACTTTACCTCCTCATTGTTGGATACAATAACGTTGTGTATGAACAAGTGTATTCAAAAGCTCTCCGAATTAACCGCTAAATGGCACCCCTTATACTTATCCTGGTGGGGTCGATTGGACACTATCAAGATGATGTTAGCACCTATTGTACTGTATACGATTTCCAGCATTCCAATTCCTGTTACTGCTAAGCTTTTTAAGAAGGTTAATTCCATACTCTCCTCCTTTTTATGGAGTAATAAGAAACCTAGAATGTCTATTTTTAAATTATCACGTCCTAAATTGGAAGGAGGAGTTAACTATCCTGATTTCAAGTCCTTTCAGACAGCCTTTCTTTTACGCCAAGCCTCTCTTTGGTTGCATGATTACACAGATGAATTCCCTCTATGGACTTCTATTGAACAACTCTTTCTATCCCCCTTTTCCTTTCATGAATACCTTTCCTTCTCACGTAAGCCACAATCTCTCTCTACCCCTATAATAAAACACACCTCCAAACTTTTAGCCTTTACTTTTTCCTCTGCGCCCCTTACCAGAGTTTCTTTCCTGGACTTACCGATTTGGCATAACAAAAATCTAACCATTCGGGGTAAACCTTTTTATTGGAAGACATGGAGACAGAAGGGGTTAATATGGATTCACCAGCTGTTTTTTAACTCAAACTTTTTAACTTTTGACATACTCAGCCAGTCATTTAGCTTGCCTTCTTCTTTCATCCACAAATATAACCTGCTGAAGTCAACGATCATGGATATATTCACTCAACTTCCCATCACGCCTCCAACTACCACCATTCTGGACCCTTCTCCACAACTTTGCACCTTATTAAAAACATCCTCTAAAGCGTCCACTATTTATAGATATTTACAAGATACAGTTATGGTAAGGCAAAAATCTAAAATAGAGCAAGCCTGGGAACAGGACTTTGCAACTGATTGGCCATTATCCCTTTGGGAAAACATATGAATTAAAATACGCAGATCATCTAGAGCTGCTAACACGACGCAAACATTGTTTTTTGTTTATAACAGACTCCTACTAACACCGGCTACAATGAACATAAGATTTCCAAATACACCAGATACGTGTTGGACGTGTTTGTCATCGAAGGCTGATCTTTTTCACATGTTATTTTCATGCCCACTCGTTTATTCCTTTTGGCAACGAGTATGGTCTCAGATAAATCTGATTTTTGACACTAAGTTTCGTTTTTCTTTAACTCATGTCTTCCTGGGCAGTCTCTCTTCTGTTTGGGTGAATGCTGCATTCAATATCAAGATTATTGATTTACTGTTAGCAATTGCTTTTCAGCAGATCACCATTAATTGGAAGGATTTCAACAAAATTTCCTATAAAGTTTGGTGGTATGCTGTTTGCCATAATCATAGATTGGATACCACTTTTGTTTATCCCTTGCGTATGGCAATGAAACGTTCGGACTTGTGGTCACCAGTCATAATGTACATTGATACATGTGCCAAAAAATCTTCTAAACCTCTGCCATCCCAACAGGAAGTTCTGAAACCACCTTGATTCCCCTAACATGTTCCTACTATGATTGCAATCTAATGGTGTTTCTATTTCATTTAATTTGTTTAATTCCTTCGCTTTTACTTATAAGTCCGATTCATATAATTTTGTTGTAACAGCCTTTTATTGTATTGTTATGACGTTAATTTGATGTATTGCATACAGACATCCTTTATTTCTTCAATAAACTTTTTTTTTAACTTAAAATAAAGAGATGGACTGAACCGCACTTTGTTTTTATATTACAGATACAATTACCGTTATTTGCCAAATGGTCTACTTCTAACGCCTGCAATTCTCAATCCTGGGTCAATTCCTATTCGGAACTGCAGAATAGTACTCTACATTAGATTGTCGGGGAGCTTGCACAAATAGGGGAAGGTGTCAATTTATTTATTTATTTTATTTAATGCGTTTTTATATAGCGCGGACTTTACCCGAAGGTGTCAGAGCGCTTCACAATAGGAGCAGTAATGATACATAAGGAGAAAAATTACAAGTGAGCATGTTACAAAATCAAACGTTACGTTCCATGAGGCAATAGTGGCATTTGTGCAAGTATCAGTAGCAAACAAAATACAAGAGGGAGCAAACGATACGTTACAAAAGGAAAAAAGTGACGTCTGCAGGTTGCAAGAGCATACAAAGTACACAGAGGTCAATAAATGGCAGACACTCAAAACACTAAAATAAAAGTTACGTTACATGAGGCAGTGGTGGCCGTAATAAAATACAAGAGGTAGCAAACGATACGTTACAAAGGAAAGGAGACGTCTGCATGTTATACAAGAGTACAAAGTACAAGTAGAGGTATACTACTGCACTAAATGGCAGACACTCAACACACAAAAACACACTGGGAAGGCACTTCTATAGGCATTGAGAACAGAATTTCCTATAACGGCAGGACTTCCTTCAGAAAATAGAGGGCATAAATTAAATTTGGAAGTGTCTTTGAAGGAGGAGAGCTTTGAGGTCAGATTTGAAGGCCTGAGAAGCGGTGGTGGTCCGGAGATGAGGCGGAAGTGAGTTCCAGATTCTCACCGCATTGCCTAAAAAGGATTGGGCCATCGATCTTTCCTTCTTGAAAGTGGGAGGTTCAAGCAATACATTTTCTGCATTACGTGAAGGTCTGGAGCCTCCGGAGAGTTTCAGTTTATTCGCCAGGTAGCGAGGGGAGGAGGAGTGCAAGGCTTTGTGGGTGATACAGGCAGTCTTGTAGATAGATCTTGCCTCTATGGGAAACCAACGGAGGGTGGATAAAATGGGTGTGATGTGGTCGCTTCTTTTGGCCCCATAAATGAAACGAGCTGCTGAATGGAGAACGGACTTTAGGGGGGACAGGTGGGTTTTGGGGAGGCCAGTAAGATTAGAATTGCAGTAGTCCAATCTGGAGAGAACCAGCGATTGGACCAGGGTTTTAAGGTCGTGCTCCGGGAAGAAGCGACGAATCCCCCAAAGAAGTCGCAGTTGGTATCGAGCAGACTTTGCAATGGAATCGATGTGGGAGTGTAGATTGAGTTTTTTGTCGAGTATGACACCAAGGGATTTTGCGCTCTCTACAATGATGGGTTTATTGTTCAGTAGATTAGTCTGATCCATCCATGATTGCACTGGGGGAGGAGAAAGTGATGAGGAGAGGAGGAGGAATTCAGTTTTGGAGGGATTCAGGATCAGTTGATGAGTTAACATCCAGTTTTGAATGGAGTCGAGAGTAGAGCTTAGGAAGGAGAGATCGTGAGTGGAGGCCATCTTAAGATAGATTTGAGTGTCGTCCGCATATAGATGATAATGGATCCCGGATATACTCAGGAGATTTCCCAAAGGTTCTAAATAGAGATTGAATAGTGTGGGTGCAAGTATAGAGCCTTGAGGGACACCTTGGCTGACCGCTAAAGGAGATGAAAGGCTGTTCGCTATTTTGATCATTTGGGATCTATCAGAGAGGAAGGAGGCAAACCATTTGAGCACAGTGCCCTCTATGCCCATTCTCTGTTGAAGAGTGTTAAGGAGAGTGTTGTGATTGACTGTGTCAAAGGCTGCAGAAAGGTCAAGAAGAATTAGAAGACAAGACTCCCCTGAATGGAGTATCCGCAGCGCGTCATCAATCACTAGCAGCAGGGTTGTTTCAGTGCTGCAGTTTTGAATGAAGCCGGACTGGAAAGTGTCAAGAAGATCATTGTCCTTGATATGGCGAGAGAGTTCTTTCGCTACACATTTTTCTGTGATTTTCGCAAGAAAGGGTAGGTTAGTGATGGGACGGTAGTTGTTGAGGTCGTTCGCATCAGCGGTGGGTTTTTTAAGCAGAGGGGTGACCTGTCCATTTTTGAAGGAAACAGGAAGGGAGCCTTGACTGAGGGAGAGGTTGACCAGAGTGGTCCAATAGGAAAGAGAATGGGTATAGAAGTCCATGGCAATGGCACTAGGGATGGGGTCAAGAGAGTGGTTAGAGGGCTTTGTATCGAGGATGCATTTAAGGAGGGCGTCATCAGAGATGGGGTCAAAGTATTGCCAAATGGTTAAGGATTTGCGCTCCTCTGTAGGGGTAGGATGAATGACCTGATCTACAAGTGATTTCACCTTTTTGTCAACGAATATAGCGAAATCCGCAGCTTTCTTTGTGGAGTCCTCCAATTTGGAGGTTGGGGGAGAGCTGTTAGGGTTCTTGAGGAGGTCGAATAGTTTTTTGGGTCTATTTTTGGCTGAGTCAAGGAGGGATTTGAAGTGCGACGCTTTTCCAAGGAAAATGTGCTTGTGGTACTTGGATCTTGCTGAACGCAGCGTGGCCAAGTTTTCGGTGGAGGGCGCTTGTCTCCATTGTTTCTCAAGGACTCTTAGGTACTTCCTTTCTTCATAGAGGGATTTGTTGAACCAAGGTGCTGAGGGAGTGGGTCTTTTCTTTTTGCTTTGGAGAGGAGCGACATTATTGATTTCGACTGCAAGGACTGTAATGCATTGGGAGGTGAGTTCGTTAACCTCTAGGTCCGGGTCAAGCCTTGGAAGTGATAGCAAGGCAGACTCACAGAGGGTACTGATGTCAATATTTTTAGTGTCACGGAACCAGGAAGTAGCCCTCTTAGGCTGGCCAAGAGTTATAGAGTGTGATAGGTGAAGAGAGAATGGGATGAGGAGGTAGTCAGACCAGTCTACATGAATAGGGGAAGCGATGGTCAGCAAGCCTGCTTTAGAGATAACAAGGTCCAGGGTTGAACCCTTAGAGTGTGTTGTTTCAGTGCAGTGTTGGATAAGATCGTTTGCAGAGAGGAAGGTGGCCAGCGCATTCGCATAGGTGCCTTGAGGCGATCCCCAGTGGACATTGAAGTCACCCACGAAGATCTGATTGTCACTTTGCGAGTATTGGTCACTGATGCAGTCCGTGAGTTCCTTTATAAACGAAGGGCTGCTACCAGGTGGGTGGTAGATAACATGGAATCTGAGAGGTGAGCGGTGGTGCAATTGAAGCTCAAGAGATAGGCATTCAAAAGTTTGGAAGGAGCTGTTGGGAAGAGCCTTAAGTTGAAGGGAGTTTCTAAAGATGACTGCAACACCTCCCCCAACTTTGTCAAGTCTGTCATTTCTAAGTATAGAATAGCCTGTTGGTACAAGGAAATCAAACATAGAATGAGAGGTATCATTGAACCAGGTCTCTGTGAGGAAGAGCATGTCAATATTGTGCAAGTTGATGGTATCGGAGATTTCAAGTTTGTGTTTTATTACAGATCTGCAGTTGTGGAGCATACAGCGCAGCTCTGTCAAGACTGTTTTGGTGACGGGGGCACTTGGGCTATGAGGGGTGATGGGGATATTGAACTTATATGAGGGCGCTCGGGAGGGTTTAGGTGGATGAGTGTTTCTGACAGAGGAGATGGTCGGAATATTGTAGATAGCAGGGTTATTGGGAAGTGAAAGTGGAGGAAGGGAGGCGTTCGACTGCTTGTGTGAATTTGCAGACCCCAGGCTATGCTTAGCTATTATGGGTTGTGGGGGCGAGGTGCGTCTCGTGGGAGGGTGAGTGTTTTCCAAAGGAATTGAGGTGTATGGAAAAGTCGAGATCTTGGAGCTTAAAAGTGAAATGGTAGCTTCAAGTTGGGAGATGGAGGTGATTAGAGAGCCTAGCTTATTTTCCAGAGAGAGGAAGGCAGAGCACGGCATGTTGGGTGACTCAATGGAAACGGGAGGGAGTGCACTTGGCGGTGGCAGGCAGGGAGAGATGGGGGAACGGGAGGGGAGTAGGGAAATAGGGTTCAGAGGTGGGGAGAGGTTTTGGATGGGAGCAGGAGTAGGTGCACCGGGGGTGGGAGGAGAGTTGTCATTGTTGGCGTTGCAAGAAGGATAGGAGTTAAGGACAAAATTAGGGGGCGATAGGAGAGGAGTGAGGCGGTGGGGCGGAAGGAGAGGGGAGGAGTGTGTGGGGTCATGGGGATGAAGGAGGTTTGGGAGGAAGAGAGGGGAGGGGGTTGGAGAGGACCCGGCAGCTAAGTGAGGTGGCTGTGAGGGAGCGGGTATCAGGCAGAGTGGGGGTGATTGGGAGATAGGGAAGTTGAAGAAAGGAAGTGGTTCTGCTAGGCCCGAGGGAGGTAAAGGGTTACCAGGGGGGGAAGGGGGTAGCACAGCAATGCTGGAGGAGTGTGGGGAAGGAGAGAGATGGAATGTATTTGTGGGGAAATCGGGGTACATGGTGAGGGGAGGATGGGGAGGAAAAGCAAATAGGAGGAGGGAATAAGGGGAACGTAAGGAAAGTTAACTAGGGGAGAAGGCTGGAGGGGAGGTGGTCTAGGGAAGGGGGTGACCGGTAGGGATAGGGGGGAGGAGATGCGAATGGAGTGCCGGGACGGTGCAGAATGGACGAGGAGCGTGTTAGCTAGAGGTAAGGCAGAAGTGAAGAGGGGGGGCATACTGTGAGGGGGAAGAATAGGAGGGGAGGGCAGAGGGGAGAGAAGAGGACCGACCTGAGCCTCCCAATGTCACCCCAGCTTCTAAGCGAATGATCAACTGTTAGCTTACACAAAATGAAGGCCCAATCATGTACTAATATAGCTTCTCTGACTCCATTTCGGAGAGAACACTTTATCTTAGAGTAAGGGCATAGTTGTTCTTAAAAAGTCAATTCCTAATCTGGCATTCATTACAAATTTCAGCATGAGACAAGAGAATTCATTAGACCTTTGCATAATTTCATTTAGCATCCAAAAATATAGTTTGACATTACTAGGTACAGTTTTGATGCAGGACTCTTAAAGCTCAGCAACAATCTGAGAGCGTCCAAGAATCAAGGTCCAACTCCAACCTTACTGCTTGATCCACAGAGCATTTTGGGAAACTCAGAACAGTCTTTAAGCAGAAACCTTCCAAGGGTTCCTATTTGACTCGTAGGTCAATACCAAGCAGTTGAGATCTATAAAATCCTTGCTGTATTCCTAGCATAATATCGTTTTTCTGGATCACTGACATAATATCAGATTACACAATATTGTATAACAGAAATATTGTGACAATAATATCGCTTACAAAAATATTGATTTCCTATCCTTATGATGGTAAACACAAACATAGTCAAGAAAAAAATATTGTTTCACACTAAGATCCTTTAAAAAAAAAATTAAAATATACATTTTTGAATTTGGTATATTTTAAAGTAGGAAATCTTAAATATTTAAAAGTATACCATTGATATAAGGTTCATTAAATAAATCTCACCAATATTTAATGCTATTTATAAATAAATACTTATATGAACACAAATACATATATATGTGTATATGTTTATATATATGACGCTCCAAAGTTCAAAAAGAACAAAGACCAGCACTCCGGTTAGATTTATCCTCAGTTCGGATTTATTCATGTTTATATATATATATATATATATATATGTACACATTATATATGATGTACCACAATTATTAAAAATATATATTTTACATTATATTAGTTTATTTACGTTTACTACTATAAGAAGCACATTATATATATATATATATATATATTTATATATATATTTATATATATATTACATGAAACAGAAAGAATATTGACAATTCAATTCCAAAACATTATATCTATTGCCAAACAAATAAAAATAAAAGAAAATATGTACAAAAAACAAATACAAGCATAATATATATGCTATTATAAAATTATAATTATAAGCAGATATTAATATCAATTATATTTAACCAACATTAGGAAATGTATTTGAGTCTGGGAATATTAGGTATAGTGTTCCCACTTTAGTTTATGCAACAGTAGACAAATTGTAGTTCTTTGGAGGGGTTATATATATTACTACTGCTCCAAACAGTGCATCAGAAGCAAAGAGTTGGACTTCGATGGGGTAAGATTTACTGTTTTGAAGGGGTTAAATTATTTATTCCTGCCCCAGTCTAAGTAATAGTAGGGAAAACGTTGGACTTTGGAGGGGTTAAATGTACTATTCCCCACTCTAGTCTGTGTAAATGTAGGGAAAGTGTTGGACTTCGTAAGGGTCTGATTTACTATTCCCACTCCAGTCTATGCAACAACAGTGAAAGCATTGGACTTCAGGGGGGTTAAATTTACTATTTCCACTCCAATCTGTGCAACAGTAGGGAAAGCGTTTGACTTTGGAGGGGTTAACTTTACTATTCCGACTCCAGTCTGTGCAACAGTAGGGAAAGTGTTGGACTTCTAAGGGGTAAAATGTACTATTCACACTCCAGTCTGTGCAGCAGAAAGGAATGTAATGGACTTCAGAAGAGTTAGAACTACTATTCCCATTCCACTCTAAGCAACAATAGGTAAACTGCTTCACATCAAACACAGTACAAACCTTGCATACCCTATTACTTTAAAAAATATATAAAGCTTTAAATATAAATCTCACTACTTAACATAATATATATATACATTAATAAAAATAAACAACAGCAATCCAATTTACAAAATTAATAAACAATGCAATAATTCATTTTCAATTAAAAAATATTGTTTTTTAAATTATTTCTCAATTAATTTTCCACTCTATACCCCTACAGACCTAGAAATCCACACCAAAATATAATGAAAATAAATAAGTATCAAACTAAAATAAATCAGTATTGCATAATGTACATAATTAATAATCAATCCAATAACTAACAATAAATTATGAATTAGTTGCTAATCAATAATTACTTAATTAACTTCCCACCATATACCCCTACAAACCCAGCAGCCAGAACCTAAAATATATGATTATTACAGACTTTACAAAATTAATAATCAATTATGTAAATAAGCATTCATTATAAATGAATTGTTAAATCATTAGAAAATTAACTTCCCACCCTGTACTCCTACAAATATGGCAACCCGCACCTAAAATGTAAGTATAAAAAATCAATATTACATAATACAGATCATGAATATCAATCATATACTTACTTATAAATGATTAATTAATTAAAATTAATTATTACTTAACTTCCCTCCCTATCCCCTATATACCCAACAACCAGCTACAACACTATAAATTACAATTAACAATTCAATTAAACATTCCAAATCACTTAAAATTACAAACTTTATTAAAAAAATAATAACAATTATTCAAACAATACTAACACATAAAATTACTATATAAACTACAGCACAATAAATTAATTAAAAAACTATATTCTTTACAACTATATTATTGAAAACGATATTTACAACAACGATGTTCTTAAAAAAGATATTACCTACCTGAAAAAATTATATTCTTGACAGCGATATTACTGCATCACAATATTTATTTCTGATATATCTGTCGCCTGATATTTAGAACTCAATATTTTGTCCAAATACCGCTTCTCTCCAGGGCTCCATTGACGGGAGTACATATCGGAAGTTAAATCTTTTAAATGCATTGATGGAAACAAGGAGGGACAGTCTTAGAGTTTCTATATGATTATTCAATTTTAAACTCATTGAAAATGTGAGACCCATTAATGTATAGTCGGTACCCTGCTCTAAAAGAACACTATATGAATACCACTTGAATTTCCTTGGTAGCTTTGAAAAATCAAGATTTTAGTTTTTTTAACATTAACGATAAGTCTGCTGGATTCAGAATAGGAAGGGAGAGCAGACCAATCAGAATATAGTCCCTTAAAATACATGGGATTCTGTAAACCCTCTATAAATGCCAGTCTCTAATTTCTTTAGAATCAGTGACTTGTCACTCACCCAGTTTCCGATTATAAAAAAAAATTGCAAAACTCAACCATTATCAGTTGTTACAGTCAAGTTCGGACGTCACAATGCCTGCTGTCAGCAGCCAAGGTGAAAGGCAGTTCAGGTCATGTAGCATAATTGAAGCAGCTGTTCAAAGCAATGTTGCTTTTCTTTCTTCTGCGCTGTTTTTTTAGCTTAGAGAGCAGAGAGAATTTATTTTTGCACTCATTAGAGTTAGAGAGAAGCTAGAATCTTTCTGCATGTTTCTACACCTTACAATCGAGTGCAGCTTTTATTTTAACTGACCTCTATTGAGCTTTTTCTAATATATGTTTATAACAATTAACTAACAGGTTTTGATGTATTTCATTTTTATTCTTCATGTTTACAATTGTATTCCTCATATGAAAGAGCTACACACCAAGGTTTTAATTGGTTTGTGGGAAAGGTGATGGTGTGACCATGTATTATATGGGAGAAAGAACCACCTGGAGTACATGCGAAGGATATTGCAAGTCACCTCGGAGTTTCCTAACCTTATACAGCATTGGTACCAGCAAACATTTCCCCAGGGGCCAAAAAGTATGGTCTATTGCATGCTTGAGGGCCCTACTGATACCACCAGGGTGAAGGTCAGGATGGTGTAAAGTGAGTGGTGGAAAGCGAAGCATGTACATGATATGGACAACAAATGTAGCTTTCACATGAATTCTGTCCACCACACTTGCTGTAACCTCATGCCTCAATAATTAAAGGCAAAGTATTAACTTTTGATGTAAAAGGTGAGAGGGAAAGAGATACTCATCTAGTCAGATCGCACAATGTGAAACGCAGAAAACCTGAGATCAAATTTCTCTCCCATACTTGACCAAATTGTGTGATCCTAGGAAATTGCTTTATTTGACTTTACCTCCTTTTTTCTTTATTACCACATATGAGAGCGCCTTGAAATACATTAGTTCAGGATGTGTACTTTACAAAACCTTCTCTTGTGTTTGATTTAATAAACTATAATGTTGTTCCAATTATAATAACAATCTAGGACACACAGAGGGTGCACCTCATTAATTACTTGCCTTATGTTTCACTACTGGCATTGTTGTCAGGACTGGGAGACATTAATTTTTCTAAAATCATGTTTGAAAACTATTACTTCTAATAAATGCCTCTCAATTCAATGATATAATATCAAGTACTAAGGGGAAATTCTTTGTCATGTTAATGAAATACATTTTTTTCATTTGGAAGAGAGTTTACCATATTTTTACATGTTTAGTGCAAAATATCATTAAAAATGAAGGTGTTCCTAAAGCGGTGCAGGACATCTTCTTTGCTTCTGTGCCGTTAGTTTAGTTAACGTGTAAATAAATGCTTACTCATGCCAAGTCAAGTAAACTGCCCTAGTCTTCTGTTCACCAGGAGGCCACATGCAAAGGTCAAAAGGGCCGCATGAGGCCCGCAGGCCATACTATGAGTATCCCTGTCATTAAGGAACTTAGCCTTTGCCCTTGTTTCTCCATGTGGTTACGGAACTTCTCAGTGACTTGCAGTCTCCTTATAATGTACAGCAGGGGATACTTTATCCCGTTTATAACGAAATTGTCTGCATATATGAAACAATAATTAATATCACTTAATGATGTCTGAAGATTGGAAAAAAAAAAACTAAAAAGGAGGTATGCTAAAACTCACCCTGCCTTAAGCCAATCTCCACCAGGGAATTACCTGATAGGGTTCCTGAGCAATTTAGGTCTACCAGTATCCAATTACTATATGTAATTCTTATGGCATAAGACAGAAGACCCTGAGGAACTTTCCATCAACTCATCTTTTCCCAAAGGATACCACATTTAGCTCGTTCAAAAGCGGTCCAGAAGTAGACGAAACAGCAGCATAATTTACCCACTGTTGATATCACCTTCCTCGCCAGTGCCCATAGAACAATGCAGGTATAAACCATAGAGAGATTTTTGCCTAAATACACCTTGTTGTTTTGGGATGATACAGACCACAAAGGCCCACACTTCTAAATAATTTTTAAGATCTGAGAGCCAGATGTAATAAGAGCTGTTCGCAATTTTTAACCATTTCTTTGCTATCAGTGTGGTCATTTGCAAACTCTCCTATGTACTAATAAGTTGGTTTAAAAATTACTGATTCCTAGGGGATTGCAATTCGCAATACCTCATGAATATTAATGAAGTAGATCGTAATTTTCTGCCCACAAGAAATGGCAGCCACCGCTGAGATAGCGGGCTGCGGAGGCAAGCAGACCACCATGTCTGTTATTGCTTTTATATAAAGCATTTTTTCAAAAATGGATCAAGGTTTCCTTAAAGGGAAACAAGATGCATTTAAAAAAATGAAAAGTGTAATTTTCATTTTTTAATAGTAGGTTGTGGTCCCAAGAGTAGGCAGTGGTCCATGGGACCACTGCCTACTCTTAAAAACGTATTTGTCAACAATCTAAAAGGGGAAGCGGTCTGTTAGTGACCCATTCCCATTTTCGAATGACTTACCACTTCTTTTGAGGAGGTGGTAAAAGATTAATGTTTTGCGACAAATATTCAGTCACAAAACATTAATACATACCAATCTGATACAGTATTTGGATGGGATGCCCTAAACATGCCCCTTCCAAATACTGAATCGGGATAGGGTCACAAAGCCCAATATTAATTCAGCAATGTGGTACTAAATACAAATTTTTGGTTAGTACATACGAAAATGCACTTTCACAATCACAAACAACCCGATTCTGTGAATCTGGGCATGTGCGACTGCAAAATTGCTTTGTATATCTGTCCATTATTTCTTTTAGAATTGGAAAACGTTTAAAAACTGGCAGAAGTTTCTATTGTTAAAGGGAGAGAGTTTCGATTTTCTCTTCCCCAACTTCAGAGGTTTGAAGTAAAGAAACGTAGGGCTCTTACCTTCTGGTAAGCATGTATGCTTAATTTTATTACTGATGCTTCCTCTTTTACTACTGGTTCACAATTTAGTCTATGACATTTTCTCTTGGATCTGAGTGAAATGGAGGGTTTAATTGGCGATACCACACAGCATACTGTAATTCTTTTTACTAGTCACGTCACTCACATTCCCTTCTAAACTTTCATTGAGATACAATGTCTGGGTACAATAGACTTAGCGTTGTTGGGATAAGGAGAGACAAGAAACTCTGTCCTCCCAATTACACATATTTAAAACATTTGCCCACTACCCAAATCATTTTCCACACACTAAGCAAATTAAAAAATTATATCATTTACTAAATTAGATTCAAATACATTCTTAGCCATCCCAGAAGGAGAAGTATTGATAGATTGATCACAAATCTTGATTGGTTTGGGACCAGGACAGCAAGAAGCTTTCCACGAGGATACTACCACGTCCCCAACAGTCTCTACTAGGCTGAAAGAAGAAGGCATATTGGCCATGGGTTTATTAGCAGGAAAGAGGGACTTTGTATCCAGAGAGTTATCAATAGGTCCAGATATAACATAAAAAGTATTTTGAAGTAGTGATGATCTCCTTCAAAAACCTTTAAATGCTTAGTGACAAAATTATGTTTAGAAGCAGATATAGGGATGACGTTTCCTTTCTCACTAGGATCCAACAGCTAAGTTGAGGTCAAAGTCGGGGTTGAGAACTTATCAGCCCAATCCTCCCCCTCAGTCTCAAGAGTCAAGACACAGGTCAAGCCTTTCATCACCCAAAGCAAGAATGTGCAATTGTTTTAGCCTTGCGTTATGTGCAGCTACCCACTTTAGCAGACAAAACCCTACTGTCCTTCAAAGGGACTCTTAATCAATTTCCAATTTGACCCTAGTTGGGCCAGGTAAAGTCAGCGTAGACAGAGAGTAAAGGAAGGAACCACCCAATCAAGAGTGTAAAAGGCGATCACAGATGGACTGTATTAAGGAACACCAACACCCACTGACAAATGTCATAATTCAACTGAGACTGACTTTAGTCAACTTCGACATCTTGCCACTAGCCACATGCCACTTTGTCACTTGCCCCTTGTAAATAGCAGCAAGATTGGTGATTAGCACTTCTCTCCAGCCCCAACTCCATCTAATTTACAACAGCTTAGAACCACTTTTGTTAACATCGTTACTGGAATGAGCACAGAGATGTAAGAGAATGTATCACTGAGAGGTGACCTGAAGTAACTTGAGGCTTTTGGCTACTAAGTATTAGGTATTGTTATGAATTACTGCACTTCTTCACTTTCACTGCTCTACATAAACATTTAAAACAAGGACCTAAAATAAAACATCCAAATATCCAATTTTGGCAAAAGGCATTGCACATAGGTACGTCAAGGACAGATCATCTGACAGGACCACTGAAATGGGCATTTTAATCATCAAAAATAATATATACATATGCAGGCTATGCATGGGCTCTGCTCCACTGGAGCTAGTGGACCAACCACAGCCAAGGCTACTCCACCACAACAGGACAGGACCCCTCCCCAGTCCACCAAGCCCCACCTACTTCTCGACTCCCTGGGTGACAAGTGGAACACTCAGAAGATTACAGGTTCATCACAGCAACTTGCCAGTGGAATGGTCCAAGCACCAGGGAAGACCCTGGTGTGTGCACACCAAATGCTGCATCTAGGGAATATCCAAAAACATGACCAGATAAAAACCACCTGCAGCAGGGACCAGTCACGATGCAGGGTCTCCCCAGCAGTTTCGTACATGTGTCCTCCTCCATGGGGGCATGGGTACGAATCTGAAGGGGAGACCCTGCCTGTTGCCTCCTCTACGGGGAGTACAGATGCACTCCTCTTCTCCTCTATGTCCTTGGTGTGCTCTACTCCTCTGAGTCCTCTCGCTTGGTGTGCTCTGCTCTGCGTCTGCTCTCCGCTCTGTGTCTGCTCTCCTGCTCTTTTTAAGTGTGGTAAAAATGGTTCTCAAAAGCACCATCATCTGTTGTGCCTACTATTGTAAAAACAAATTTACAAATGAACTGTTGCTGCTTTTCCCAAG
The DNA here is from genome assembly GCF_964204655.1 of Triturus cristatus. NCBI lineage: Eukaryota > Metazoa > Chordata > Amphibia > Caudata > Salamandridae > Triturus > Triturus cristatus. The sequence continues at coordinate 525,408,769 of NC_140580.1, forward strand.
ATTTTTGCTCCAAGGGGCAAGTTTGAAATGACACAATAATCTTCCGACTTTTCCCACAATAGCATCTGCCTTTTTAGGGCTGGCAATAGCCAAAACAATGTGTCATGAATTTGATGGAAGGGATGCATGTACAGAAATCAGCTTTGGGTCAGCCCCTTCAAGCCATTTGTTTCTTTGGGCCAGCTCTCTTTAGTCATTGCCTGAATGATGCATCACTCACATTTTGGATTAGACTAGAGCATGGGTACTCGTAAACATTTTCCTGGGGGCTGAAAAGTTTGGTCTTTGGTGTGACCGAGGGCCCCCTAATGCCAGCAGGGTCGTGGAAAGTGGGGAGGGGTAAAGTGGGAGTAGGGGAAGCGAAGCATGTACATCTAGTGGCTGAACTGAATTGCACAATGTGGAACTGTACAACATGGGTTGCAGTACACCCTAATTACTTCCTTTCTTTAACTGAAATGAACATTTAAATAAATGCTTGCCGTTTATTTAACTTGTTTTATGTTCCTGGTGAGTTCAGTAAACAGCAGCCCAGTGTTGCTGTTGCCCAGGGGGCCACAGGTAAAGGTCAGGAGCCTCGGGCCATATTTTGAGTATCACTGGCCTAGAGTGTTGTTTCCTTCTCACTGTTGCTACTGCTATCTGATTGAGCATTAGGTGTGCTACTCCTCCTTGGGAGGGATGAACAGTTAGTGAGGTATGATGCAGACCAGTCGGACTCACCCTGATGCCCACCAACCTTGCGATAACGTAACCCCCATGCTAACTCACTCTAGGCGAGTGGAGACTTGACCCTGGAGAACTGGACACGACAAGGCATGTCTAACTCCCCATACAGCATATACCCCAAACTATGACAGCGGCTGAACCCTAGCTGGACCTGAACTTGCACAGGGCTGATTCATGGTTTAAAATGTTGTCGTCTTGTTTTTAGTTTGACTCACTACAGGATAGGTTGCTTTTGCATAGTTGCAACGACTACCTCCAGCTCACAAAGGAGTCTAAATGTTGACATAATTACAAATACTATGACAAACTAGCCCACTTGAATGAGATTTGAACTCAACCCTGGTTGATGTGGCGGAATATGAAGCAACTGTAATGGTAGTTGATTTATCTGTAATGCAAAAATTCATTAAAATACCCAAGAGAAGGAGTGCTTTCATTGAAGTGCATGTGCACACTGTTCCAAAGACCACCCAGCAGGAGCCAGCCAGCTCTGTAAGGCTCGTTCCTCTAACATGGAAATTAAAATGAAAAAAATAATATCACCAGACTGCAAGTATGAAATTCTGTGTGATTAAATAACTGCTTATTTGAAGTACGATCTCCCTGCAAGTCATTACAGCTGCAATGTATATTTTTTGTAGCAGTCATTTAGTGATATTCTGCTAATTGTACAAAACTATTTGTAACAGCAAATTTAATGCAACATGTTAGCATTTATTTTATGAATAGTCTCTGTTGTCTTCACATACAGAAATAAGATTGCTGTTCTGGCAGTAGAGCATCATGGTCATTATATCTTTATTAATGACCCTCACCTCATGTCTCCTATTTCTCCTCAAATCTCTTTCTAAGATGGCGGTGAGGATGGCAAGCGTAGCTTGTTGGATCCATGGCATGTGCGGTGATGTCAGATGCAGATACCACCCATCGTTCCTACTGCATTATAGATGGCAGTGCCCAAGGTCAAGTGTTGCCTCCTCCTGTCACAGTAGAAAGGCACACCCCTGCTCACCCCGGCACAGTATTGGCTCTCCAGGCACAGCTATCCAGGCCAGACTCGGTTACAGGCAACATCTCCTGATCACACAAGCTTCCTCTCTGCTGCTTTCCTTCCTGAGCTCGACTGCTGCTGATGCCACTTCCTCTGCCTCATCTCTGTGTCCAGTGCCTGCCACCCCCTGCCCACCCGCACAGAGACGTGACCCTGAAGCAGCAGCAGTAGTAGCAGTAGGTCTCATCTTCATGCTTGACTGCCCTGCTGCAGATGAACCCTCTGCCACCTCTGACTCACTCAGCCCTGTGCCCAGAGCCCCTTTGTCCTGACAGCCCCCCATGTATGGAGACTCTCCTTTGAAGCGGCGGCTGAAGGAACTACACTTTGTATTATGTTTGTAGGTTGAAGTCTGAGAGACAGCACAGCTGTCTGGTTGCAAACTGCTCATTAGGACAGGTCAATAGCTGACTTGGAAAGCAACTCCACCCATTGGCTTTTTGTTTTGTCACTCTTATTTTCCTACCTTCTACAGAGATTTTTAAGGCACGGGCAAAGTGGGCAATTGCCCAGAGCCCCTAACATTCAAGGGGCCCCTGAAAAACTAAACTTTTGCGCAATGTCTCTGCTGTTTGTTTTATATCTCATCTCATAACAAATAAGTCAACATTTTGCATCATGGGCTTTTATTAATAGAAAATGGGTAATCACATTAACACTTGTTACTAACAGGGGCCCAAAAATATTTCTTGCCAAGGGCCTCCAAAATCGTTATGATGACATTGACTTCTATTCAATGGTTTTATTTGTTTTAGCCCTCTCATGGAGCATGGCCTGTTTACCATCTCTCTGATTGCCTCCCTTTATCCTTCCACAAGTGTCTGATTTTCTGCACCTTTTTTATGTTTCTAAAAGCACTTCATGCAAGTGCATGTGTTTCCCAAGTTCTCTGTGTTTCTTCCACTTTTCCCAGCAGATTTACTTTCATAACATTAAAGAAATGCGACTTTCAGCAGCATTTTCCTTTCAACCACTCTCAGAAGGTTTATAGTTTAATACAGAATCACCCTTCCACTAGCTATCCTGTGCACTACTAGTTTGAACCCATTTCACCCAGGGCCTTTCCTATACTTCTAAGTGGACATTTTTAATTTCATACTGTTATCACTATCATAATTTTAAAACATTAAATAAAGGTTTTCCATTAGAGTGTGTGTGTTTTTACCATTCAGGGCCTGATTGAAACTTTGGCAGTGCGACGCTGGGTCTACCCCACCGATGCACCGCCAAAGCCGCAAAAAAACCGCTCCCCAGATTAGGAGTTTCTTCCTGTCTGGCGGGCTGGGGTTTGGTATCCAAATGGTGGTGCCTCAGAAAATGGGCTCCGCAATCAGAGAGCCAAAAATAGTTCCTGCACGGCATGGACTGTAAAGTCCATGCCGTGCAGGAACTGGGGTGCATGCACACAGGAAGGCACATGTTGTGCCCCCCTGTGTGCACCCCCATGCGGCCCCCATTGTTTCCTCTCTGCCAAGGTGTTCATGGAGTAGGAATCTCCATGACACCGCAGGTGGAGAGGAAACTCGTAATATGTTTGGCGGGCCCGTCGCGGTCCTGCCAAGCATATTGCGGCTTCCTCACTGCCGTAACACCACCAGAGAATGGCGGTTCTCTGGCGACTCCAGCGAGTCATTTTCCACGACTTTGTCCTTTGAACGCTCTTACTTATGCTTCCACTTTTATACAGCTTGCCCTCTGAGCCGCTCTCCCAAGCTCTTTAATTCCATGCTGTACTATCTCTTGTTCATTCGCTTGTACCCCTCCACAGTTCTCTGTTTTCATTTCCTTTCTTCCTGTCCCTCTGTGTTACTTCCCCCACCCGGGCACTTTGTGTTGCTTCCATGCACCATTGGTGTTCCTTCCCCTTCCCTACTGTTGCTACCCCGCTGTCCATGTTGCTTCCCCACCCCACCTGTGTTCTTTCCTTTAGCAATGTTCCTTCACTCAACCTGCTCACATTTCTTTTTTTTATTACCGATCTAACTTGGATCAATAAACAAAAAGAAAAAAAAGCCCTTGATACAATTTGTAGGCACGTGCATGCTTTGGTAAGCACTCTTTCAAAATGACATCGCTGGCCGCATAGGTTTTATTTCCCCATTTATGAGCCATGCTGCACATCATCAAGGATGCCGTGCAGCATGGCAAAAACCATTGGCAAAGGCAATAGACCCCAAAGATGGGGCCTACTGGCTTTACCAATGCTTGTTTGCCTTGCGACTGTAGCGGAGAAGGAAAATATCCCAAAACAAATGTCTGCGTTTAGACTTTAACAATACCAGACAGATTAGAGAAACACAACCTGCAACAACTTCACTGTGGATGCAAAGAACAGTAACTTTGTAAAACGTGTGCGTATTGCTACCCAGGTTCACTACGCCAGGGCAACAGCTTTCTGGCGCTTGGTTGTTCTGCAACAAATTATCATCAGGTTTATTAATGCAATTTGTTCGTGAGAAGGAATGCATCTCCCAAAGGAAGACATCATCCATCTACCAGCAACATTCAATCTTGCCTGTCCTAAGTGGCGGGGGATCTTGTTCTTCAATATTGTTATTTCATAGTCAACTCGCAACTGCTGAAATAGCCCTGCAATGCCTCATGTTTCATGTTTTACCTGACAGGAATCCTTGCACTTTTAATCCAGTATATATCTTTTTTCCCAGAAAAAGTATGCTATTCTGATTAGAATACTGGTTGGAAAATGGTGCCAGGTGATTCACCAAACCAAAGAGTGCTTGAAGTTTGATTAACATAGCAAAGCGGATGAAGCACGTGCTGTGCAGGGAGGGCAGGGCATTGAACTGCTCTGTAAAACTGCCAACTTCTTTTAGCTTTGCAGAAATGTACTAAACGTCAGCCATCCTGGAAACACCTTTTCAGGTGTTTGGCTCTGAAATATATGTGGACATTAGCAAACAAAAATGTGAACCTTACCATTCATAGAAAGTTCAATTTATTTAATGGACTGCAGCTGAGCGTGTCACAGGCAGGGTGACAAGTTGGCAGGCAGTACAATAGTGTTATTTCCTGCACATAGGAAAACATACACGCTCCTTTTTCTCCTCTACTGCCTACAAATTTGGGAATTGAGGGAAAAACTAACAACAAAATCGTACCTTCCGCTGCCCGACACTGACGGCTGCCTCAGTGCTTGACTCCCGCAGGTCTCTGGGATAGCACTGGCTCCTCACCCAGTCCAGACGTTGATCTCATGCTATGAAAGCAGCGGCAGGATTCGTCTGAGCTGGCTGCTCTGCTTCTTAGACACTGCCTGGGTGCCTGTGGCCTTTCTCTAACCTGAGAGGGTTCACAGCGGGGTTGGAGAAATAGAAGTGCGCATGTCTGTTTGGCCGGCCCGAGGCAACCGTCCAAACTTACATGCACACTTCTAATTGCCCACCACTCCTGCCTGTTAGGAACCTGCCCCGCACGCACGCACCGTCAGCCAGCCCCTCACAGAAAAATGAAATTATTTTAATATCATTTTATTGACCAGTTGGCCATTACGAAGGAGCCGCCCCTGCTCATTCATTCTTGTTCTATGTTTTCTTAATTCACGAAAAGCATGTGGTAGCTTTTTTAATTGACTATGTATTACGCAGCTGAGGGTGCCTCACGCTGTGCAACAACTTAGTGGGCAGCACCAAAGAGTTGGTGTCCAATGCAAGACAAAGCAGCCTTTCCCTCCACCCCTTTCCCCCAACATGTTTTGGGAGTGTGACGACACAGAGCTTGCAAGGCCACCCTACCCCTTTAATTACTTCCGGGGCAGGGTGAGGCTTATAGGTGATCTAAACATGCAGCCTGAAAGGCTCATTCTCTTTTGTATATCTGCTGTCAAACCCATCTTACTGACACCCCTTCAACTTGCAATGTAATGTTGTGCTGTTGTGATATATATAGATAATTTTCTGAACATTGCTGGCAGAGTTACAGGGCTATCCAAAGGATTTTGGTGCAGAAAACAAGAAAGTGCTAAAAAGATGCTGCAAGTCAGTATCCTGTGAGACTTGATGGCAGAGCCCTGGGATGAAAGTTATTGCCCTAGTTAATCTCTTGGTTCAACTGGAATCCTAAACAAGCATTTGCAATGCAATAGGTCTCGCATTTACGCAAGTTTTAGCTATTAACATTGCAAATAACAATGTGTTTTTTTATCGTTTTTAAAACATAAATAAAAGGCATTGTCATTTACAATGCCAATAGCTTAAACTCGCGTAAATGCGATACCTATTGTATTGCAAATGCTTGTTTTGCTTGTAGATGGACCTCAAATCTTTCCGTTGTTAGTTTAATGCAGGGCTGATTTGCATATGGCTGATCCGTGTCTAGAGAGACATAAGAGGCACAAAACTAACACTGGGATGCGGTCCGATTAACTACCAGGGACTGAGATTCATTTAAAGATTCCACTTTGCGCATTGTGTGTTTTTAGTTGTTAATTACTCGTTAAGTGTAAAAATTCCCTCACTCGCAGAGCTTCACTCAACTGTTTACCTGCTCATTCAACCACTAATTCACCCACATATAGTTCCACTGTCACTTGCTCACTCAGCCATTAACTCGCTCACTTCCTCACACACTCGCTTGACACACTAAGGGGCATATCAGCAACAACCGGAGATAATTATCGCTCAGCGCTCTTAGCGTGAGGATAATTATCGCCGGGTAACGTGTATTTTTATCGCTGAGATAGCGTGCTATTAGCAACGCTTATCTCCTCAGCGATAAAAATCCTAGCACTAACTGCCTAACGTGAGATTATCGCTGGAAACCCAGAGATAATCTCACGTAGTGTGGCGTTGATAGGGCCTCACAAACTTAGCCATGATATCCACCTTCCATAGGATATCATGGCTAAGTCAGTCCTGAAGGAGGCGTAAGGAAAGTAGCGATAACAGGGGTTATCGCTACTTTTCCTGCCGCTATGCTTCATAGCGTGGGGCTTGATGATAGGAGAAATGTCGCTTAGCGACATTTCTCCTGTCATGTCAGGTCAGGAACGCCCACTTTGCATCTCATTAGAGATGCAAAGCTGGGTGTTAGGAATCCCCACGCTAAAGCAAGGTTTCACGCGTTAGCGTGGCCTTGCTTATTAGGCGATAAAATTATCGCCGCTTTTCGGCCGAAAACGGCCGCAAAAGCGGCGATAACTTTTTATCGCCAGCTTGGAAATATGCCCCCAACTTGCTTACCTACCCGTTCACTTTGTAAATTAGCTGAAACCTACCTGAAGACAGTCAAATGATGTCACCTGGTAGAAACAAGGGTTCGGCTTCTATGTAGTTGTGGGGCTGAGACACTTAAATCCTTAATAGGAATCTGGAAGTAATTTACGAATAAACACAGCTCTCGAAGGTTCCCTAAAGACCTGTTTCTTCACGGCCTGAAACCAATTGTGAAGGAGGTGTTAGGCCTGTACCTGCCAGTGGTCTTGCAGGGGGGCGGCCTTGATGGTCTGGACCGTAAATAACAACCGAAAGCTCAAAGACCTACTTGGTAGTGTGAAAACCCCCACACATTTCTGCATGAACATCAACAGGCAGAACAGAAACGAGCGGAGCACTTCTGTTATTTAGACTTCTAAATTATGCCCTGGGATAGATGACACGTTGTGGTGCTGCTGTTTTCAGAAAAACCAGTTTCAAAGGGAAAAATATTGGATCTGTGAGTAATTTGTTTCAGATGTACAGGGGTGGGGGGATCAGGCTGTGGGAGGTAGTGTGTGAGGCGGTGTGAGGTGGGGGTTCAGTTGCTTGTGTGGCATCACCGGGAGAGTATCCTGTCCAACAGGCGCCGTACAGCTGATGTGGGTGTGTGTGTGGCTGCCAGTGTCAGAAAGCTCACAAAGGCGTTCTTCCTGATTTTTCTGCTAATTATTTTATACGTTTCAGTTGACGTGACTGGAAAGAGCGAATGGGGAGTAAAGAGATAAACAATCAATAACGAAAGCTAGATAGACCAGCATAGAGAGAGCGAGAGCTAAAGAGAAACATAAATAATGAAAACTTTAAAGAGAAACGCGAGGGAAAGAGACAATAAAATAAAGAAAGGTAGACTGAGCTACTGTGTGAGAGAGTGCCAGGGTGAGACACTGCGAAAAGGGAGCAAGAAAGATACCAACTGCAAAAGAGACGAAGAGAACGGTAACAGAGATACAGACCGAAACAAGCCAGCGGTTGTGTAAAGAATTGCTGTTAAACGTGAACAAAAAAAATGTGGCTTCATTGGAAGCATCCGCAGTGAATAAGAACAGATGTGGAGCGCACACAGACAATCCTGATAGTCTATCGGGATTTAAACCTTTGAAGACCGCTCCCTGCTTGAGCCAAAGAGCGTGTTGTCGAACCAGTGGGCCGGAGTCATGGAGAAAAGGAAACCGAACTGAAACTGAAAACATCCAAGACAAGACAAGCCCGGCGGAGCGTGGCGCGCGCGCTTGGTGGTGGCGGGGGAGGGGGAGCGGACCCTTTGAAGTGCGATGCCAAACGGATTGCATGGCGGCACGATGCGCGTGATTGTGCGCGTGCTAGCCATGCAATCCGCTTTTGGGAGCCCCTTACAATAGTCTCGCCTCGCGATCGCTTACGCGATAGCAAGGCGAGACCTAAAAACTGTGATGTGGCCTGTATTGGTAAAATCCTGTTTATGGGACTTAAGTTTTCCTGAGGTAAGGGATCCAGAGGTTGAGGTGAGGTGAACCCCAAAAACCATCAACAGTAGATAATGCATCACTGGTGGTTGTTGGCTTTACAGGCAGGCAATCAGCTTAGGTCATATTGTCACTGGCTGGCCTTCGATCACCTGTAGTTAACCCATTGTTTGCTTTAATAAACCTGCAACATTCTTTTCTTTCAACAGAAACCTGGTGTGGTCTCCTTCATCTTGTCGTATTGTCTCTAAATTCTTCAAACGCACATATTACCTGTATAACTTGACTATGGAATATTAACTCTATACTTCATTCAGCATTACTGACACTCCATATCTGCTGCACAGATGGGTCACGGTCACACCTGCATACTCAATGCTGATTGCGGACATGTTTGTCGTAAAGAAAACATTATAAATAAACAAATAAATAAATTAGTATATGCGGAAAACAACATAAAACAAGTACTGACAACCCTGATTTCTGACAGTACATTTACAGGCTAGTAACACTGCAGTTCAACTACACACAGTGCACAGAATACATAACCAGTCTCACACGAGTGATAAAACGAGGGGCCAGATGTACCAACGTTTTTTGTGGGCGCAAATGGGTTTTAGACCCGTTTGCGACCGCAAAAAACGTGTGACCTATGTACTAATCCTATTTTGCGAGTCTCAAATCAATTTGCAACTCGCAAAATAGGATTAGCGACTCGCTATTAGGAAGGGGCGTTCCAAGGGTGTCCCTTCCTAATAGCGACTTCTGAAGCTATGTATGAATGTTTTGCGACCGCAATTGCGGTCGCAAAACAGTCGCAGTTTACTACCCTTTACAGAAGGATGGTAAAGCACTCGCAAACGGGAAGGGGTCTCCAGGGGACCCCTTCCCATTTGTGAAAGCACGCACAAATATTTTTTAAGGGCAGGCAGTGGTCCCAGGGACCACTGCCTGCCCTTAAAAAATGAAACTGAAAAGTTTCATATTTATTTTTCAAATGCAACCCATTTTCGTTTAAAGAAAATGGGCTGCATTAAAAAAAACTGCTTTATTTAAAAGCAGTCCCAGACAGGGAGGTCTGCTGACCCCAGCAGGCCACCATCCCTGGGAGTGCCAGCCATTCCCAGTTGGGTCGCAAATTGCGGCAGCCTCATCAATATGCATGAGGCATGCAATTTGCGACCCCATTAGGTATCACAAACAGTGTCTCGGACACTGTTGTGCTTCCCAATTTGCAAGTCGCAAATTGCAAATCGCAAATGCGACACAATTTGCGACTCGCAAATTGGTGGGTCGTGCATCAGGCCCCACGTAAAAAGCATGCATAGTGATACATGTGCTAAGTAGGCAAAACCGAGCAGCCAGGCTGCATGCTGCATCATGTACACAGAAATGTAATTTTCCTGAGGCTTCATGAACCTGTCCACAGCTACTTTTAAATACACTCAATAACCACTACAGAGTACCCGGATATATATCTGGAATGCCGATAATATTAGCTCGAAATGAGCCTTTAGAAATTGTTCAGCCAGTGTACTAGTTAGCGCCATTGTGTGCTGATCTATGTGAACAGAATCGTTTACATTTCGCAGAAAATTCAACAAAGTAAATTTTCTAAAGGTCCATGTTAATATTCCATTTCCTATTAGATAGTACTGAGCTTGTCATCTGTACTTTCTTATAACAACTTATTTGTAGCTGCAGGCCCCAGATGTCTCGTCTCCGGATGTGCTATGCCGCGCGCCCTCATCCTCCCCAGCCTCATTTACAAAGCACTATTTCAGCTGGTCCTTTTGCACATGGGGAAGACCAAATTGCAACATATATCGGATACTGTCATTTAGTGGGAAAAGCAACGGGTTCTTTGGTATGAGGTAAAATATTTTCACTTTTACAAGTGGGGCATAGCGAGTGCGGGTCAGTCTTTGCTGAAATGTAAAAATACACTCCATTTACACTTCAATTTAAGCAACACAGGCAAACAGATTAGCTGGATATGATTGTTATATTAAACCATCTCCCCTTCGGAACAGAAGGCATTCTACACATATCTTCTTGCCCTTTCAGACCTGGAAACGTTTCCCACTTTTGTGCTGAAGAATGAACTACAGCTACAATGGCCGCCCCTTTGCAGAATAAATCTGCTCACGTGCCAGTGCGTCGCTTCTTAAAGCTCACTTCACTGTTATCCCTTTCCTCGCTATCTTGCTCTTTTTAAAAGTCATTATTGTGAGCGCGCTGCCTACTTTAGATAACAATGCCTAACTTATCAAGGTTACTTCCTGCCGCCCATTGACTGGTCACCATCTTTGCACCTTCCCAGCTGCATGCTATTTTAAGCAGGCACTCACACTTTTTTTGGCACTGGCCAAGAGTGACATTTTTATTTTATTTTTAAATGTGATTGTTTTAATATAGTATTGAAGTCTGCATGTTTAATCAAAATAATTATTCAGCTTTTAAATCGATTCTAACTTTAATAAACAATCAAAGGTACTTACACGCAGTTGAATATAAAAAAAGACTGTAATTCGGCTAATATATACATTTTTCAGTTTCTCACGCTTGGAGCATTGCTCAATGACCCCTGGTCTCTGTGTTTCCGAGCATGCTTCGAGGATGAACGGCAGGGAAGCGTTAAGAAAATACAAAATAATGTAGATTTAAATGAATGTGCAGTAATAACATGTAAGCTTAAATGAAAGAAAATGCATATAAAAACATGATAAAAAGTACACAGCTGTCATATTTACACATACTAGGTCTCAAACAGTTAAAGTAGAACTGCTAAAAGTCTAACTCACTTAGATATTCTTAAACACATGACATTTTATTTCCTAAGCAGGAGATGATATCATCTACAAATGTGAATATAACAAAATGTTTGATTCTTAACCTCTACATAAAAGTGCTTTTACATTATGAAGATAACATTTTAGAAAGGTTCACATATTTCTGCAGAATGTTCCTACTTAAACAAAGCTTACTGTTGCAAATGTTTAGAATTCATTCTTTTTCTTTGTTGTTGAAAATTTGTTTTTATTTATCAACAGAATTCATTCTTTTTTAATGAAAAACTTTGCAACCATAAATGTCGAATCAGCATTTAAACTTGATTTTGACCCTGTCAACTAACTTGTATTCATTTTTAGTGCATATTTACTGCAAAATATTTTCTTTAGTTAAATAGATGTTTCAATTTTTATATAGCCATTTTGTAGATATTAGATTCGAAAGGTTAGAAGGGTACAAGTATACCCGGGAAAGTGAAGCTGAATAAAATAAGGGACTGTTGTTCTCTCAGTGATATGATGAGGGGGTGAACCTGTTTCCCGGAAAACTTCAGACCAGACGCTGATTTAATGGGAGAAGACAAAAGGGGGGACAGTTGCAGATTTTCATCAAATGTTTTGTTTATTTAAGTGCATGCTCCTAGAGTAGCTTATGCCATCCCATTATTTTTTTTTTGTCCTCATCTTCACCATGGCTGAAACTTGCGTAAGCCAAAACAGAAAAGAAAGGCATATAGGGCATTGACAAGCTGTCTCAACGAATTGCTGGGAGAGGCCTTACCGTAGATAGATGCTGACCATGACCCCACAGCTATGTCATACGTCCTAACCAATCTTAACATCTTTTAATGGACTCAGCGCGCATCAACCAAAAGCCACTTCCACCATAGCTAAAATCCGCGGGAGAATTGCCATCCCATTATTGCCAACCCTTTTGCCAGACCTCTCTGGCTCTAGCGATTTCCATTTGTCCCAGAACCTATGCTACATTACTATGAGACTCTACTGAGATTCCTGAACTTCCCTTCATGGGACGTTCTACTTGATATTTTTGACTTATGCAACTGCATTTACTTAAACTTTATGATTACTCTCACTCTCTCGATATAGAAGCTCATTATGAGTTCTGAAAGACTCCTTTCTCCCATTCTTAGAATAGGGATTCTTTCCTTTATAGAACGTGCTTATTGCTTTTATTGATTTTACATATTGATTTGATATTAACAAGATTTTATAACACTTATTGATGCATTTGTTGATTACCTAATAAAGATTATCTGCTGAGAGATTTCCAATTAATAAAAGCCTTAAAACTTTCTCCCAACTTCATTGACTCACAAATAATATTGATGATTGCAATTAATATAATCAACACTTTGATTTTCCCATCTTGCCACAATAGTCAAGAACTACACGCCTGACAGAGTGAGAATTAGCCTGAATGATGGCGAACCAGAAACTTTAAATTACGCCTGATTCTCGCTCCAGCAACCGTATTCCAAGCCAAACGTCCATTTATCAATCATTCCCATATATTGCTCTTGAGTTCTGTACAAGAACAACGTGCAGCAGAGTTAAAATAACCATTAGGCATGTAGGCTAGTCTGATAGTAATGCTCTCAGAAAAGGAGGTGTTTTCTGTCCTGTATGTCTCACATGTAGAGTTCATTTTAAAGTACTATCTTCAGCTCTTAAGGAGTCAATAGTGTAAGGGCTCTATCCACAATGTGATAAGAATTAGCAGCTTATCAGCGTTACTTCCTCCTGGGGAAACTCTGGCCTTCCTGGCAGCTGTTTCTCTCACTGACAGAGGCAGGCTGGACACTAGCACCAGATAACAGAAGGAAACAAGCATTGGCATAGCCAATAGGTCTCGCCTTTGGGTCCTTATAAGTGTTGAGCTAGAGGGTTTGGCTTAGCCAACGTGATTAAACTATGTTGTAGAGCAGTGTGGCTGCTGGCAATTATGTCAGCTTGTTTTGAAACCAGAAAGAGTAAAAAGAAGTGTGTGTGTGTTGTTGATATCAAGATAGAAGTTGAGGTCACTGAAGTAAGGAACAGCGGGAATTAGTAACAAGCATTTACAATGCAACGGTCTCGGCATTGTTAAAGTTAGAGCTATTGGCATTGCTCATGACATTATTTTTGTTCATGTTTTTGTTTTTAAAACATTTAAAGAAACGGCATTGTTATTTACAATGTCAATAGCTTAATCACTCTCAAAAGCGAGATTTATTATGCGAGCATTATTTGGGAAGTTTGGCAAATCCATAATTATGAGGAAAACGCTGCAGCATCGCAAAATGCCAGTGGCCCAGACTAATATGCATGATTAGTATTTGGATTCCATGCCCATTCCTTCTTTGTCCTCTCTGCTGAAACTGCTGTCTGAAGTGTCAAATTTTATTAATACTAAACAAAAATCGCACTACCGTGCCAGGGCCAGACTTGGCGTTCATAATGATAGTTTGAAAAGGGAACTTTGAAAGGATACGAACTTGACCAATTCTGGTTTCAAAATATAAGAGAACACTGTAGAGGCATGCGTCTACCGACTGTTATATATAATTTGGGATATATTTCTTAATCTGTCGAGTTCAGCCACTGCATGATTATATTGTTGTCTCTTTTTGAAACTCAGGAGCAGTAACATTGTCGTGGTGTCACTAGGGCTTCAAGTGGATGCTTTATCAATATTATATACAAGCCACAGTTACTGCTAATTTATCTTATGCAACTAACAACGATTGACAAAGCCAATAGTCCTAACTTGTTGTAGGTATCATGTTACTTGTTGTATCATTATGCATGGATGCAATGACAAAAGAGACAGCAAAATACAAGTCGTATAGACCCCGCGCAACACCACCCCCCACCCCCACCCATTTTTTTTATCCCACTTAAAGCCCTGGGTAGGATACTCAACAACAGGGCCGAACTGGAACCCCAAAGTAGGCCTGGCAATTATGTCGGACCAGCTGGAGGGTCATGGGGGAGGTTAACTGTGAAGCACTTTTGCTACAGGAAACGCCCGATGCCCGGGCAAGCCAGCCCGGCCCTGCTCAACAACCCCGTTCTCTCCCGCATTTACCTGTGATCAGGCGCGCAACACCCATTGAACTCAAAGGGCTTCAGCCCCCCCCGTCGTGTGTGGCAGCCCGGGATGAGACCGCTTCCCGGGCAGACACAAAGCCGCGCCCGAGCACTTCACAGGTCTTTAAAAAGACCATTTGCATGTTAATGAGGCCTCGCTGTTGGTTCACCCCTTCTAAGAACCCCCGCAGCTCCACTCTGCCTAGATTCAGCCCCCCCACCCCCGAAATCAGCGCCACTCTGCCTACTGTTTAAAGATTCAGCCCCCCCCAAAATTTTTGCTTAGCCCCCCCCCCGAACATTAACTAGCAAGTGATTTCGCTGGTCGCTTTTTCACAAGCTCTGAACTTTGCCAGTGATGTTTCCCCTTGATAGAGAAGTTTCAGTTTCTGTATTTGGATTCCATGCCCATTCCTTCTTTGTCCTCTCTGCTGAAACTGCTGTCTGAAGTGTCAAATTTTATTAATACTAAACAAAAATCGCACTACCGTGCCAGGGCCAGACTTGGCGTTGATAATGATTGTTTGAAAAGGGAACTTTGAAAGGATACGAACTTGACCAATTCTGGTTTCAAAATATAAGAGAAAACTGTAGAGGCATACGTCTACCGACTGTTATATATAATTTGGGATACATTTCTTAATCTGTCGAGTTCAGCCACTGCATGATTATATTGTTGTCTCTTTTTGAAACTCAGGAGCAGTAACATTGTCGTGGTGTCACTAGGGCTTCAAGTGGATGCTTTTTCAATATTATATACAAGCCACAGTTACTGCTAATTTATCTTATGCAACTAACAACGATTGACAAAGCCAATAGTCCTAACTTGTTGTAGGTATCATGTTACTTGTTGTATCATTATGCCTGGATGCAATGACAAAAGAGACAGCAAAATACAAGTCGTATAGACCCCGCGCAACACCGCCCCCCACCCCAACCCATTTTTTTTTATCCCACTTAAAGCCCTGGGTAGGATACTCAACAACAGGGCCGAACTGGAACCCCAAAGTAGGCCTGGCAATTATGTCGGACTAGCTGGATGGTCATGGGGAGGTTAACTGTGAAGCACTTTTGCTACAGGAAACGCCCGATGCCCGGGCACGCCAGCCCGGCCCTGCTCAACAACCCCGTTCTCTCCCGCATTTACCTGTGATCAGGCGCGCAACACCCATTGAACTCAAAGGGCTTCAGCCCCCCCCCCCCGTCGTGTGTGGCAGCCTGGGATGAGACCGCTTCCCGGGCAGACACAAAGCCGCGCCCGAGCACTTCACAGGTCTTTAAAAAGATGATTTGCATGTTAATGAGGCCTTGCTGTTGGTTCACCCCTTCTAAGAACCCCCGCAGCTCCACTCTGCCTAGATTCAGCCCCCCCACCCCCGAAATCAGCGCCACTCTGCCTACTGTTTAAAGATTCAGCCCCCTCCGAAATTTTTGCTTAGCCCCCCCCGAACATTAACTAGCAAGTGATTTCGCTGGTCGCTTTTTCACAAGCTCTGAACTTTGGCAGTGATGTTTCCCCTTGATAGAGAAGTTTCAGTTTCTGTTTGAGATACACGCTTACGCTTTCTATTTGCAAGAATCGCAGGCTCCAATGAAAAATACCACTGGGAGGTAGGTCGAAGGGAAAGTCCGTTCAGGGCGGAGGAAGCATGCTGCATGTTGACAAAGGTTAGCAAATAAGGAGAGCAGCAGTACAATATCCACAACACTGCACCATCAGCAAGTACACTTATTGCACCTCCGCTGCTGACGCATGTATATTTACATCAAACTCCTTTTACCGCCACTCAGTGCCTTGCTGCAACAGAGAATCTTCGGTACCTCAGTACTAGCAGCGTTTTGTAAAAAGCATATTTCCAAGCAGTCATCGAATACCGCCGCCTTTCTCCGAGGCAGAGCAGAAATGCCTCGGAGAAACGCAGCGTCGTTTTCGGATTGGGGGCGTGTTTTGCTGTTATCTCCTCCAGCCATTGGCTGGAGGAGATAATTAGACTTTCTGCAAAAAACACGCGCCCCGATCCGAAAAGGACGGGGCCTGATCAGAGTGATGGGACCTCTTCTCCAATGGCTGGCCAGCATTGAAGAGGCCAGCCAATGGAGAACAGGGGAGAAGAGGGGCGGGTTCAAGCCCCTCTTCTCCAAGTCATTAAATCTCCGACTTCCGGTTCTGCCTTCGGCAGACCGGCGGTCCTCGACCTAAAAATGAAAGAGGGGTATAGATAGTGTGTGGGTAAATGTGAGATAAAAACACAGCCACCACTGGATTAGAAGGACTAAAACCCGAAACAGAAGCAATTCTAATCCGGACTTTCTAAAAATACACTCAAGAACACTGCAAAATTAATCGCGAAGGCAACGTGACTTGCTGGACTGATGCGCAGCACAAATGCTGTCTCTAGTGTGATGTACATACGTTTCTTGTTCACAAACAGCAGCGTATTCATTGACTTACTTCATGGGGAAAAACGACGGATCTTCCTCATCACACTGGGTGTTCTGGGCTTTGGTGTGGTTATGTGAGCCTCTGGCACTTTACAAAAGGAAACGCACCCAACAACACCGAAGATTTTTCTCCGAGCAAACAGAGCCACAAAGGGAGCAGGCCCGTCACTGGGCAGCTGAAAGGCAGTGGAAACAGCTTGAAAACATACCTGTTGCATTATGAATGGGCGAGTGCGCTGTAAATAAAAGACACCTTCCTCTACCGTTGTAAAATCTGCACAGACAACCTTTCTATATTTGTGTCATAACCTGCTGTACAACGTCACTGCTTTTCAGCAAAGAAAAAACTGCTAAGGGCATAGATATCAGCGCTTTGTTCCGACTTTTGAATAAAAAATGAGCGACCGTACAGTTTTTTTGGCACCTCCGCGTAGGCCTGACGACAACATTTCACAAATTAGTGAAACGCAGTGGAATCCCTTGTTTTCGCTGCGGCTGTCTTAACCTCCATGTCTGAGGTAGAAGAGGTGATGGCGTCGGTCAGTGCGCAGCGCGGTGTGCCTGAGCAGGCAGCAGGCAGCAGCCAGAACTCAGTCCTTCTGTCTGATTTGAGGGACAGAGCGGGCCTTTTATGTTGCCTCTTTGTAAGTCCAGTGTGCCTGGGTGTGTTTTACACTGGTTTTTGCCATGGGTGGAGCAGGGATGCCAGTCTTAGTTTTAAAGCATTTTGAAATACTTGTAAAACCCTTGTGCAAAATATGCATCCTTACGTTTACTTAATGACGTGTTTAATGGTTTGTAGTCTCACGCAGCTTGTGCGATCACCCGTCACAGAGGCACATTCTGAGCAGAGTTTTTCACTTCAGCCCCCAGGGCGAGCAGGAGGAACCCACATAAATGCTCGATTAGGAGCACTGCGTTTTGTAGCCCGGTATTAATGTTCTGCGAGCTGCGCCTAAGAAAAGAAATGCGCACAGTCGCCATTGTTGATTATGAAGGGAGACGTGTCACGCTGCTTAATAAAAAAAGATAATATATTAAAGAAAGACAGAATGAACAGAACGACTGGTGAATGTGAAAGCGACCGTGCTGTGTTAATTAGTAACATAATCCACAACAAGGGAGGAATGCAGCTGTGCACCTCTGCTCGCTCCTGAGACCCAAACGCCATGGGAGTGAACGTTAACAGAAAAGGCAAGACATGCCCCCATCTTTGGCCATATGTGTGCTTTCATTATTGAAAGCCACAGGCAAAGGCCAATGGAATGTGTGGGAGTTGCCAGACCTATACGGAGAAGTCTAGGAGAAGTTTGGAGTGCTCACAAGAAGCCTCCCCTAGCGCAGTGCATGCGCGCTGTGCTAGGCTCGACCTAAAAAGGGAAAATAATGTAGGGGCCATTATGCAGCCTTGGGGCACTCCTTTCTCTATAGGAAAAGGGTTGGTGACATTACCCTATGTGCCCCACCATTTTTGGGCATATTTGCCCTCATGAAGGCTAGCAATAAGGGAAAGCAATTCTGGTGTCATTCCCAACCCCTGCAGCACTACCCAAAGTGTACTGCGGAAGCAAGAGTTTGAATGCTGACTTAAGGTCAACAAAGGCAGCGTACAAGCTGCCTTTGCCTAAGACCACGGTCCGCCAATGTATTAATATGAACCGAAACACCTGGTTGATGGTGCTAGTATGGTCCCGGAAACCCGCTGGTAGAGGTGATAGGATGCCCTGCTCGTCGATCCAATCTTGGACCTTATTTAATACCAACCATCCCATCACCTTCATCACCTTTTGCATAGAATCTATTAAGCTTATGGCCCTATAGTTGCCTGGAAGGGATTTATCCCCTTTTTTATACACGGGGATAATCTCGGCCCCTTTCCAGGAATTGGGGACTGGGGCACCTAGGGCGATTGCATTTGGTAGGAGCAAAATGTACCGACCCCACTTGTGCTCGTCGTGGAGGAAGATGTCAGCCAGAACACCAGATGGGCCTGGTGCTCTTCCCCCCTTTACTACCCCCAGGGTAGCAAGGACACTGGCCAAAACAAAGGCTGTGTCTTGATAGTACAAATGAGGTGACTCGAAGAGTTCTCCCTCATCTACGCTATGTGCATATTGGGGTTTATAATGACTGACCCATTGGTCCTGGGCTACGTGATTTTGTTGCGGTAATGGCCGTCCCCTCCTATTCCATTTTACTATGTTCCAAAACTGTTTGGAATTATTGCTGGCGCATGCCAGTCTAAGGTCCTGCCATCTACTTTCGTCCCATTGCTTCTTAGCCTTTTCCTGAGACCTCCTGTAGTTTCTCCTACTTAACCGTAAATTGCCAGGATCCCCTGCTTTAATCGCTTCCTCCAGCCCTCTACATACATTCCAATTATCCTTATCTTTTTCCACCAAATCTCTATTATTTATATTCTGCCAGTTTCTCACTGGCTTAGGCAAAATAAGATTCGATTTATTGGTGTTCTGATGTTCTAAGACCAAGCAAAAGAGATGATAAAATGATTAGTCCAAGGCACCTTTATGGAATTTTATCTCTTCTCTGGGTCACAAATAGTACTCAGGGGAAATATGGAATGAAAAATAAGGGAACACCTGTTGTGATGCACCAGTCACTTAGAAATACCCCCTTAAAATAATTCAAACCAAAATTAACATCACAGGAAAAGATTCTATTTCATCTTGAATTGGGAACCTCGGATATCATACTATGGACAGGCATATTCCCTTGTGTCATTAACTTATCATCCGCTGTCTGGTGCTTACTAGTTGCCATATAGTCAGACCTGCTGCAAAAGCAGTGGTTTCTCCTCATTTTTTGTGTTTCCTCCAGTTCTTGATTAAATCGCACATACTGTTCCAATATGTTGGACTCTTCTCTTTGTAATCTCATTTGAGAGCCGAAACAACTGAGGTGGACACTCTTTGGGGAAGACAGGCTGAAGGAATGCTGAAGAGTCTGGTGGGAACTCCATGGACTTTGGCAAGATGGTCAAAGCATTAAGGAAAGCAGTACGATGGAGGCACCCAACTTATTTGATGCATTACATCAAAGGTGACGCAACCTAGAGGACTCTAGAAGACTATGGTACAGAGGCTCAGAGGATGCTGCCCAATGCCTCCTTGTGTGTGCCTTATTTCAGAATCATGTGTACATTTGTGAGGGAAGACTGTTTTGGAGATCCTTATTATAAAATGTATTCTATATTGTGGACTCCCCTTTAAATTGCAAAAACACAAGTCCACTCCATGAATAGTAGCCTTCTGGGTTAAACCAACTTGGCATGCCCAGATGGTCTGTTGTGCTATGTGTGGAGAGTTTTGAGAACACAAGCTGCCCCATAGACCTCCCTTCAGCCTCTTGATTCTCATGTGGTCCACCTCTCATCCCTAGCCAATTTATCCTCCATTTTCCTTTTCATGAGCTGTACCACCTTTACCACTGTTAGCCAGTTGAACAGGCCTCTCCATCTCTCTTTTATTTATTCTTGAATCAATCTCCATTTAGTTACTTCCCACCCTCCACCTTTACTACCCTTTTTATACCATCCGTTCCTTTAAGTTGTCTTCCGCTTAGTCTCAGTATGGTGCTCTAGGCTGCATCTGGCTTCTATGTTTTAGTACCCCCTTTCTTCTTTCAGTGAGAGGTTTAAGCCTGCTTCAACTAATAGTAGTACCCCTTTTTATTATAGTTGTGGCTGAGCACCTTTTGAGGATTACGTATTGTGTTCCACATGTTTTCACATGGGATTTGAATAAGAATACAATTAAATGACAAATGAACTAGGACAAGACTGATCAAAACATAAAGTTCAGCATTGGCAAGATCTAGCAGATGAGAATGACGCTCCAGGACATCAAGGCAAAAGGAATCAGCAGCAGAGAATCCTTATCCTCTTGAAAGAAATTGTAAATAGGAGATTACACCACCGACTCCTATGCATCATTCCACAGATGATGACAACACTTCAGACTAGAGTGCCTACTCCTCAAGAACTCCAAGATATACCAGCATGCCCAGTACAGCATGCTGTTAATTGTTTGGTGGTTGCCTACTGAGTAGCAATTAGGCTTAACTTTGAAGCCATCCTACTATTTCTTTTTTTAAATATTGCTTTCTAATTAACCAGCAAAAGCACTTGTTTCTTTGGTTCCACTATTAATAGTGCCCATGTTATACTTTTTTCCACCTTTTTCTTTAAAACCTGTAAAGAGAAAAACTGAAATCTTACAGACTCTTGCCCACGTTTTTATCATGATGCCCAATCTTCACATTTATTCGTGCTGGTGGCCACAAAATATATTGCTACAGGCACAGGGCGCAAAATTCTCAATTAGTTACGAGAAAGAGAGCAGGAAGATGAAAAGACTTGTTACCTCGGATTAATGTATCAGAGTGATGGAAGACTTCTGATCTGGCGGCCTAAGGGCACTACCATGTCCTTTTCCTAAGTATATCCACCTTACTTCGGCTAACAATTCTGACCCTGCGGTTATGACCATCACACACTCTTCTCCTCTTGAAAAGGAAGAGATTCAGTGTGTGAAGAATGATGTTGAGACTCTAAATTCAGTGGATCCAGAAAGCAGAAGGAGTTACTGAAGATCCACAGAGGATGTGGCCTATGGCTACAGCATCAACCTCGAAGCTGGGGAACCAGGTTTAAGTCTCACCAGAGAAACTCAACATCCTGTGATTCTGGGCAAATCACGTAGTCTCCCCGTGCCTAACAAAATGAATGGATCGTCTGTAACTGGTGCTCCTGTAAAACGCTCTGATACCTTTGGGTCAAGTTCACTCTATATAATCACCCCTCCCCCAAACAAAATAGTAGAATCCAACAGCATTCTCAAGTCCTTTTTTGGAAAAGGGGATAGTTATAAATAGTCTCAAGAGTGAAATAATGAAATAATGTAGTCCCCTTTTAAGTGGCAAAACACTCCCAGAGGCGGAGGATCACATAAGTCTTCCACTGCCACTTGAAAGTCCGCTTCAACAAAACGCTGACTTTGCCACCACCCACCACAACATGTCACGAAAGGAGAGAAACGAACAAAACAATCCCCTTCTTGTCAACAGATAACCGGAAACAAATGGGTGTTATTCTGCATAATGGATAGAAAATCGAATTATGCTGCTCTCCACCCAGCATACCTCCAGGGTTATTGAAAGTCAGTCTCGTGCACTGGCTGCTCTTGAATGGCAATCTCTCTTATAGAAGAATAGAATGTATATTACCCGAAAATGCAGTAAGAATTAATTCCAAAACATCAGAGGTAACTTACTCCAACTACTTTATAGTTAAGAAGAAAAAACAAATCTAAAGTATCTTTTTTTTTTTTTTAAATCGGCAATATTTGTAAAGAGTTATCAGACCCAGGGAATATGCATGCTGTACAAGCAGCCTTGATTCTGAGCATCTATTTCAATGAACCTCAATCCCGAACAATTTGACACCACAGACGATGATCCTAGAAGAAACATGCAGTTATGATCTAGCCAAAAAAGAAGACAGTGAGGATTCTTGATGAGACCGTCCTATCTTACTTCTCAATTTAGCAAACAAATTGGGGGAGAGATATAAATTAAAGATATTATCACATCATCTACATCACGGTGAGTTGAGGTGCTCGATAGATTTGCAAGACTCTTACTTCCACATTCTTTTTTATGCAAGAAATATGGAAGATTTCCAAGCTTCAGAATAGGAGAAGTCTAGGAGAAGTTTGGAGTGCTCACAAGAAGCCTCCCCTAGTGCAGCGCATATGCGCTGCGCTAGGCTCGACCTAAAAACGAACATTGATAAAGCCCATAGCTCTCTTCTTTGGGACTTATTGGCTTTGCCTGGGTTTTTTTAACCAAGCTGCGAAGCACCGCTGAAAAACAGCTAATAAACAGGAAAAACAGACTAGGAGGCCAGCTGCATCATTTTGCAGGAGGCATACCAAGCATGCACACGCCTACAAAAAGATGCATTTTTATTTTTTACTGACACTAGTGGGGCAAGTAACATGGAGGGTGTGGGGAGGGAAGCAGAAACAAAGAATCTTGGAGGGGGTGGAAGAGAGCGAACAAGGGAGCACGGGAGAGTGGCTCGAAGAGCAAACCTGTAAAAGATGAAAGCATATGTAAGAGTGGCTCAAAAGACAAATGGCCTAATTTAGAGTTCGGAGGACGGGATGCTTCATCACATACGTGACGGATATCCAGTTCGCCATATTACAAGTGCATTATAAACTTATGGCACTTGTAATATGGATGACATAACATCCGTCACATTTGCGACAAAGCATCCTGTCTTCAGAGCTCTAAATCAGCCCAAAGTTGTGGAAAATTAAATTTTTATAATGTTATGAAAATAAATGTGCTGAGAGAAGCAAGCAAACAAACTGAATAGTAAAAACTCATGTACTCTCATTGAATGCCTATGAAAATAACGTTTACGTTTTTTAAATTGTGATAGTGCTTAATTTGAGCCAATGGTTGCCAGTGAGAGTTTCTGGCACTATTTTTGGGGACCAGCAATTATTTTTCCCTCAAACATTTCCAGAGAGCAAGAGAGGATGAAAGCACAGAAGGGGGAAAGACGGAGGAAGAGAGAGATGGAAAGCTAGTCACAAAAGGAGAAAGCAGGAAATTGTACGAGTGACATAAAGTGACAAGAAGTATCTGGCAGTGGATTAAAGAGGCATCAGGTAGATTCAGGACCATACAGCCTTGATATATGCCACATAATATTTCATAGTGATGTCGGTGGACTTCTGAGCAGCACTTTGGGCAATGTCACTAATTATTTTACAAATTAAGCACTGAAGAGAGTGTTAACAGTAAGAAATATGTGCATATAGAAGTATAGGAAAGGCTCTAGATGAAATGGTTTAAAGCTGATAGTACACGGGAGAGAAAGTGCAAGGGCAAATATGAATAAAACTAAACGCACTGAGAGTGGCTCTAAGGAAAAAGGTGTTGAAGTTGAACTTTCATAATGTAATGAAAAGAAATGTGCTAGAAGTGGGAAAACAGAGAGAAAAGGAAAAATGCATGCATTTGAATTAAGTGCTTTTTGAAAAGAAAAAAAAAAGTTCCTGAAAAGTAGATCTTTGGGCAAGGATTAAAGGAGCCATTGAGAGAGATGGTAAACAGGACCGGGAAGGACAACAACTAGATGGAAGGGCTAAAAGCAAACAAAACCCTTGACCATAAATCAAGAAAATCAGTGACAAAACAAAAAGCACATGGAAAGCTATGGGCGGAGTTGCTTCCAAGGTCAGCTATTAATCAACATGTCCCAATAGATTTGTGCAAAGCAAAACATTCAAGTGAAAGCCGCCTCAGAGCCTTTGAGTTACAGAACATGAACATTAAAGTCAAAAATTATTTTGAGGCTAAAACAGGGAAACTTTCATACTTCAATGTGACTGTGATACTTAAAGTGACCCCTCTAGAACCAATGGTAAAGCCTTGCGAAGGATCAAGAAAGGTGACCACCAGCCCGGGGCTGGATACATAGGTGGCCAGATCTTAGGCGTCTGACCAAACAGAAATGCAAAGAATAGTCTTGAGTAGTCCAGGACTGACATGAAGTTCTAGTCAAGAGCAGAGTGGAAGGCAAGAGTCCTCACTCCTCTCACGACCTTCCATGAATAATTTTTCAGCCTGTGTTGTAGAGGAAGGCCTTTTCACCATAAAGATGCTTGCACACGAAATGGTCTACTTTTGGATTATTTGCATCTGTGAGGAAGAGGAGGCAGGAAAGGCTGGAAAATATTGAAAAGGTATCCAAACGCACAGTAGTACAACACTTTGTGAAAGAGGCCCATTGAGAGCTTTCTTTGAATGGAGCCACTGCAAGGTCTTGAGAGCCTCTAGGATGATATGGGGACACCTGTAGATGATTTAGCCTCATTTTGTAACTTATTTATATGAGCATGCCCTAATCCCAGCACACCTGACAAATGGCCACTATAAATTGTTCATAGTTAACCACTTTCTCTTTGAACCTGATAGATCGTTTAATACATTGTGCAAAGGGTAAAAACCATTCTTTTAGATAATTTTCAATAGTTTCCCATTAAACTAATAATTCGTTAATTAGACACCATATGAAACTTCTTGACATTCCCACCACACAATTTCTACACTGAGTGCACGACCGATGTCGTTTTTGGTTTTACTCACACTTGCAGTGGACACTGTTGTGCAGCACCTGAATTTTTGGAACTGGACTCACCTGATTTGCGTGCCAGGATGGGCATGAACACGTGTTGGCTGTTTTTCTTTCCAATGGCTCTTTGCTCTCTGACTTGAAGACTGAGGGAATGAAAAACTATCATCAACCGATCTCTGATATCTATCTTGCATTTATTTGATGAATGTGTCTGATTAGCTTGAACTTATTTTTATACTTATGGAACTGAATTTAATACAAAAATGATTCCCTTCATTTCGCAAATATCCTCGAACCTTAACATACATTTTACCAAACCATTGTGAGGGGTGGGGTTCATGCCCTCAAGAGGATACTTACAACCTCTCTTATTATTCACCTAAAACGGCTCTAGTAGAATACTTGGACCTGAGGACCCCTGCTTCACTCTAATGACATCTTCTCTAAGTATGACTGGAGCAAAGCAGCCGAATGTGATGCTATTTTGCAACACCTAATGGCGTATATCAAAGAAGGTTTGACTCAAAACAGGAACTTATTGGTGATCTCAAAGCCTTTGCACAAGTTGCATTTGAGCTCACAAGTGAAAATGTTATTTGCCTTAGACATGAATTATTTGTATCACCTGTAGAACTGAGTGCTCATTTGATCAAATTCACACACGAGGTCCATTTAGTTATAACAATGACATGCAAGAAACTATGTCGATGTTACTGGTGGCCATCTAAGGATGCCCAAATATGCAGCATGCCAAAATCTTGTACTAAATGTTTAGTTTAAAAGAAACACTGGAAAACTCATGAGAAATCTATGTTGCCTGTTCAACTGGCAAAGGGACCGTGTGAGAAATTAGCTTTAGATTTTTCAGGCCCATTTCGATTTGCTGTCATCTGACATGAGGTCAGTAGCGGTCCGTGGAGGGAGTTCGGTGGGGGCAGTGAGGCGGGGCGGGGGAGGGGCAGGGTGGGGAAATGTCAACACTGGAATATGGATGAACGGAGGTAAGTACACATTTAAATAAATAAAACGAATTCCTTTGCGCGCGCTGCATCGCAAAATGCGATGCAGCACGCGCAACAAAATTAGTTTATTTATTTAAATGCGTACTTACCTCCGTTCATCCATATTCCAGTGTTTACATTTCCCCACCCTGCCCCTCCCCCGCCCCGCCTCACTGCCCCCACCGAACTCCCTCCACGGACCGCTACTGCATGAGGTATATGTTTGTACTTGTATATCACTGCCCTAAATGGATATACCTCTGTTATGTGGACTCTGCTAACATCAAAAATGTGATTGGTTTTCTAGAGAAAATATTTTCAATTGAATGTTCTCCTAAATAAATTGTAACAGATAATGGCACACGTTTGATTTCTTGTGAGATATGCAATTTTCTGTCATCACATAATGTGAAAAATCCTAAAGCTGCTCTAAATACTCCTCCATTCAATGGTCCAGTAGATCGGTCTGTCCACTCAAAGAGGGCATTCAAACATCATGGTCTGCTGGGATTAATGCACGAGAATGATATCACATCTCCACACTCTTTGACTGGTTTAACACCTTTTAAATTAATGAGGGGCAGACGGCAAAAATGCAAATTGCTCCCTGACTGGTTAAAAAGATTGGATAAAACATGTCTGAGAAGAGTACTGAGATTGGTAAAGAGTCAATTTGTGTAACGGTACAAGCCAAACAAGTAAAAGGCAAAAGGTGAGACATATTTTGAACTAAAAGTGGGAGATTAGATACTCATCAGAAAAACATTAAAAAATTCCAAAGAAGAATCTACATTCACCAAGGGCCAGATGTGGGAAGCCAAATAGCAAGCACAAACGCTGAAATTCACAGCGTTTGCGATCGCTATTTGGCTGCTTGCAATGTAGGTAAGTTTAAACCTACTCGCAAAATAAGGAATCGCAAAATTGCGATTCCTTATATTGCGTAAGCATTTTGAGAATCGCAATTTGCGATTCCCTAAATGCTATGCTGATAGGCATCGCAGATTGCGATTTTACTTTAAGGAATCGCAAAATACCACCAACTTCAAGTTGGTGGTTTTTTGCGATTTCATTTCAAAAAGCACTTTTTGGCTTTTTACAAAGTGCCATGTGGCGCACATACATGCCCTTAGGGCATGTATGTGCGCCACATGTGCACACATGCACATTTCAGGGGTGCAACTGGGTGTCCTTTTGGAACCCTTGCACCCTTGAAATTGCGCCCGCAATTCGCGAGTGCCTCTTGGTGACTCGCAAACTGCGGGCGCAAATCCTATTCATTCCTATGGGCCTAGTGACCCATAGTAATGAATGGGATGGGATTCCTTGATTGAGAATCTCAATTTTCGGTTAGCAATTAAGGAATAATAAGGAATCGCAAATATTTTTGCGATTCCTACCTACATTCAATTTTGCAAGTCCTTAATAGCGATTCAGTAAAAATCGCTATTAAGGACTCGCAAAACCGAATTTACCTACATCTGGCCCTAAGTCTGTTAAAATAAACAGGATTATGAAAGCATCTGTTTTTTACAGGGCAAGGGTGATGGAATAGGGGTAATGTTCCTCCTGTTTCTGGCAAACAAGCAGACATTATTATACATTCTACCATGGGTTTAGGGACAACCAGCTTTGTTTCAAATTATCCAACATTGACTACTGAAAATTAACTCCTTCATCTACCATTTCCAGCCACTTAAGTGAATCCAAGACTTGTCTAAAGAGCAGGAAATGTAAAAAATACTTTGATGATAACATACCTAGTGTGGGCATAATCATAGTCAATGTTTAATTAGATTATCTGCTAAGGTTGCTGATTTTAATATGCCATGAGTTCTTTTAAATATTAGGTCATCTCTTATTATAAAAAGGGAAATGTATTTAGTATTCTCATGTCCACTTGTTCCTGCCTGCATACCAAGGGTATCACCCTGCAATCTGATTGATGGTTGAGGAACACTCCTGGCGTTCTGGGTATGGTAGAAAGCTGGGCTTGTGCCTAAGCTGGAAATTCAAATTCTTGCACTGAGCTTTTATTATTCGTATTTTTAAATAAATCTCTTCTTCTACAGCCAGAAGACTCGTGGAGTGTTTTCCCAGACGACAACTTGCTAGAACCATCCACATCTGGCAGCACTTCTTCAGACTTATGTTAGTAGCAGCATTCTATTAAAGAATACGTCCTACCAAGATGACTAAAAGTCTGATTTAGAGTTTGCCGGATTAGTTTTTCATTCGCCATATTACAAGTGCATTATATAATAGGAGTAACCTACACCTGAACTCTTAATCAGGTCCTAAGTTAGCATGCTACTTTGTTCCACAAGACCAGATTTTACTGCTCATGCAACAAAACCTTTTCATAATGACGATATTAACCAAGTTTGCTTTCAGTGAGAACTGTTGTTGTAATGGTCAACTTTGAAATTAACCGTACTGCAATCAATGATTAAAAAAGAAGCAACAAGACTTTTGATGTCGTTTTTTAGGTCAAACCATACCAGACAGCGCAGTTGTTTGGTTTGCTAAAGACATCTTGGCAAACATTCAGATAGCCTCCCAGGGAATGTAGTCTGCCATGTGCTTACCATTAGCTTTGTGTTTTGTATCTCACATTTTCTGGCTTTCTATTTGCTGGCTTTATTTGTTTTAGGCTGTCCAGGGTGAGTGCGTCCCTCACAGGGAGCAAAGCCTTTACATTGTATTCTTCCACAATGGTTCTTTCTGTAAACAGCCCTATAAATCTTGTTCTTATCTTGTCACATTTTCTGTGCATTCAAAGACCAAGGTCAAATGTCAGGCTCTGTCTTCCAAGGGAGCTTGGTGTTTACTTTCCTTTCTCTGACTTGAAAGTGAGAGGATTTATGTGACATTCTTGCTGGATACTGGGGATAGGAAAGTGTTTTTTTCAAGCACACAACAACATTTGAATGAACTGTGCAAGTATTTCAGAATATATCAGAAATATGAACACAAATGAAGCACATTTTTTGTTGTTAATTCTGAAGTGTGTTGGAAACAAATACTTTAATATGATCAAAACAAATCATTAAACTGGGTGATGCCATTTCCACAAATTAGAGTTTATGCGCTGTATAGTTTTATTAGTAAAACTGTATGTCTGTGCCAACGTAATGGTGATTTCAATTGAAAATGGGCTGTCTGTAATGGCAGTGTTCTACCACACCATGCATACCTCACTCTATGCCACTCCACTCTACTCTGCACCTCTCCACGCCATTGCACTTTACTCTATACCACTCCAATTTGCACCACTCCACACCACTACACTGCACTACTTCACTCTATGCCACTGCACTCTACGTCACTTCTCTCTTCGCTTCTCCACTCTACTCTGTACCACTCTACTCTATGCCAATGCACTCTATGCCACTCCAGTCTAGCCCACTTCCATCTACTTTCCACAACTCCACTCTACACCACTCTACTCTATGACACTCTGCAAATCTGCACTCTATGCCACTACACGCCGCTGCACTCAAAGCCAATCCACTGTTCGCCAATGCAATCTACTCTAAAACACTCAACTGTATGCCTTTGCACTCTATGCCAATCCACTGTACACCACTCTAATCTGCTCTGCACCACTGCACTCTATGCCACTTCACTCTATACCATGTTACTTTATGCCATGTTAACTTACGCTGCTCTATTCTACGCCATTTCACTCTACTCTGCACCACTCCAATCTACACCACTTCACTCTACTTTGAAAGAATCTATCGTATGCCACTGTGCTCTACGCCACTCGACTCTACGTTGTGCCACTCCATGCCACAGCACTCTACGCCACTATACTCTGCAACACTGCACTCTTCGCCACTGAACTCTCCGCCTCTCTACTTTGCCCTTCTGCACTCTATGCCAGTGCATCACTGCACTCTGTGCCACTGCACTCTGCATCACTCCACTCTACACCACTGTACTCTGCACCACTCTATGCCTCTGCACTCTCTGCTACTCTACTCTACAGCCCTGTGCTCTACACCACTACACTCTATGCCACTGTAGTCTGCACCACTCCACTCTGCACAACTGCACTCTACTATGCACCACTCTAATCTACACCACTGAATTCTATGTCACTGCACTGTATGCCACTGAATGTTATGCCGCTACACTCAATGCCACAGCACTCAACATCAGTATACTCTGCAACACTCTATGCCAATGCACTCTACACAAGTCCACTGTATTCTACTCTACTAGGCAGCACTATACTCTATGCCACTTTACTCTACAACACTGCACTTTGCTCTGCACCATTGTATTCATCACCACTCTACTCTACATCACTCTACACAACAGCACTCTATGCCATTGCACTCTAAGCCAATGCACTGTACTCCTCTCTACACCACTGCACTCTACTTTGCAACACAGCAGTCTATGCCAGTGCATCACTGCACTCTAGGCCACTGCACCCTGCATCCCTCCACTCTATGCCACTGTACTCTACATCACTCTACTGCACCACTCTACATCCCTGCACTCTATGCTACTCTACTCTAAGCCACTCAACTCTAAGTCACTGCACTCTATTATGCACCACTCTCCTCAATGCCACTTCATTCTACAGCACTGCACTGTATGCCACTGAAATCTATGCTGCTACACTCAACTCAACTGCACTCAACATCACTATGCTCTGCAACACTCTATGCCAATTCACTCTACACCAGTCCACTCTATTCTATGCCACTCCACGCAACTGTACATTATTCTACTCTACAGCACTCTACTCTGTGCCACTCTATGCAACACCACTCTATGCCACTGCACTCTAAGCCAATTCACTGTACGCCACTCTACACCACTGCACTCTACAACACTCTACTCTGCAACACTTCATTCTATTACACTGAACTCTAGGCCACTCTACTCTGCACTACTGCATTCTATGTCAATGCACTCTATGCCACTCTACTCAACTCTGCACAACTCCACTCTGCACCACTGCATTCTACGCCACTGCACTCTACCCAACAACAAATTAATCTATGCAACTGCATTCTACAATGCTGCATTCTATGCAGCTGAATTCCATGCCGCTTGACTCTACTTCACTATACCCTGCAATGCTCTATGCCAATGCACTCTACACCAGTCCACTCTACTCTATGCAACTCCACTGTACACCACTCTATGCGACTGCACTCTATGCCACTCCAATACACAACACTCTGTGCCACTCCACTCTACAATATACTACTCCACACTTCACCATTTCCCTGTATGCCACTGCACACCACTCTCTTTTACCCCACTAACTTTTAGCCATAATGAAGAGCCATCACGCTGGTCAACAACACGGCTAAAACACATTGGCAAAGCCAATAGCTCTTGAATAGGCGAGACCTATTAGCTTTGCCAATGCTTGTTTTATAATGATACGGCAATAGCAAATTATTTGCTTATTATACAAAACAATTTGAAACACAACTCAACAAGACAGGATAGGTAACCCAAAGTAAGATTAAGCACAGTAAGTGCCAGGTAACAAAGAATAAATATATTTTTTAAATGATGGATGTGTTTGTCTTAAATTACTAAAGTTACAATCTAATAAAAAGGTAGTCCATGCTACATTGTCCTTAATTTGTGTTTTCTGGTACTGAAAAATTCCAGACCTACAGAAAAATTGGGTTGCTGCCAGAAGTATATGTATGTTCAAGTCAAGGAAAGCTTTATTCGATTGTTATTGTACATATCATAAAAGCACAAATACGTAAGAAAAATCCATATAAAATTTCATTAGAAATTACAAAAGATAAAATCTACAAAATATACACAATATATTTAAGATATCATAAAACCATACAAGTGCAAATGTTTTGTTTTAAAAACCTGCTATATGCTGCGGAAAAGGTGCCCTGAGTTTACAGGGCTTTCCTTACCATGTATTTTCGCTGCAGAATAGCCTTCTTTAAAAACGTTGTTACTCTCCACGCAATGTGTTCATCTTCCAAGAACTGCAGCCAAATAAGAGCTGGACGGCATTGCCTTACCCCTTGATGTTTTAAAAGTGAAAGTATCCACACTTTCCTCAACTCTTCATAAAATTTACAAAAGAACATTAAATGAATCGTGGACTGCTCTGAATGTCTGTCACAGAGGCAAAGCGGCAAGTTGCGTGACCAGTCATTCATAGATGGTGTTGTCGTTATTCTGTGGACATTGCCCAATCTAAATCTTGTCAGAAGCATCCTATCATATGCTCCTGGTACAAATAATAGGTAAGGCTCCATTTGGATACAAGAAAGCGTTAATTGGCTTAATGGCTTCACCATTTCCCCTGCCATTCTCAAGGAGTCCAATAAGACCCTCCCTTCTCAGAGCCTTTCTCGACACGGCTAACATAGTGGTGGGATTCGTGAAGTATTCCGGGTGACCTAGGTCCTTCATGAATTTGCATATAAAGTTGATCCACGGGATCTTTAAGGCCCCATCCAGACCCATGCTATCCTTCATAATGTCTCTATTTAATTTTGTCTGCTCCTTGGTCCAGATCCTATGCCACAGGAGTACTGGTTCCAATCTGATACGATCGGAAATAAAAGGAAGGCCCAGCTCCTCATGACAAACAAAGGAGGACGTACTCGGAGGAGCAAACAAAATGTACAGCAAGAAGGAATTTTCCACCTGCTGCAGTGGGAGGGTGTTAGCGGAGCCCCACACCCCTGCCCCATACATAGCAGCTGTAATGCACTTCGCTTTAAATATTAGCAAAAGTTCCCCTGGCGGCTTCTTCCTCAATTTCCTAGCGAAGGATGCTAGGGCTGTGGATGCTCTTGTAAATGCAAGTTTTTTAGTGGTTATTGCATGGGACCAGGTGTTGTTCTGATTAAATAAAATGCCCAGATACGAAAAGTACCTTGTTGTCGCAAAAATGTTGCCATCCAGGAACATTTCTCTTACTCTCTGAATCCTCTTACCGCATCTCATGACAAATGTTTTGGAGATGTTAATACTAAGTCCCAGATCTTTCATGAAGTCATTAAAGCTGTTTAGGATCCTCTGCAGACCATTTTGGGTCCGCGCCATTAAGACCGCATCGTCTGCATAAAGAAGGGCTGGAATAGGTCGTCCTCCAGCTTGAGGGAAATCATGTTCCTGCCCGATCAGAGCTTCGCCAAGGCCATTTATATACAGATTAAAAAGGAAGGGGGCCAGGACACAACCCTGCCTGACCCCTCTCCTAATGGGGAATGAATCAGTACGCTCCCCTCCTATGCCATAGCGAACATTGGCTGAGGCTCCGTTATACAGTTGTTGCAATAACGCTATAATGTTTTGGTCAACCCCCATTACTACCAGGACCTCCCATAGCTTCCAATGAATTACGGAGTCGAAGGCCGCGGTGAGGTCCAGGAACACCAAATACAGACTGCCCTTTTTTGCTTTGGTATACTTGCCGATCAAAATAGACAGGTTTAGGCTTTGTTCTGTAGTGCCTAGCCCTTCTCGGAAGCCATACTGTAGGTCAGACAATACCTGACTGTCTTCTCCCCAGTCTTGCAAGCGCTCCAAGACGATACGGCCCACCACTTTTACCATTGAGTCGAGAAGGGAAATTGGTCTGTAGCACCCCGGGTCATGACGATCACCTTTTTTAAATATTGGGATAATTATTGATTCAACCCAGGTCTCTGGTATTGATGTTTTAAAGCTGGCGTTTATAACTTGAGTTAGTAGGGGATCCCAGAGGGTGAATTAGATTTAAATAGATCGACCGGCACTGCATCTGGTCCCGGGGCCTTGCCCCCCAGACTGTTAGCGAGCGCTCTGCAGTGTAACTTGCAACTCTACACTATCTGGCTGGGCAGTGACGGGATGAAGCTGTTGTTGATCAAATGCTCTTTGCCCATTATAAACCTTCGTATAATGGTTAATCCATACCTCCTCCGAAACTGCGATCTCAATAGTTGGTCCATTACCGTCTGATAGAAAGGGAGCCCTTACAGCCCTCCAAAATGCCACGCTGTCTATCAGTAAAGCCGCTATATGGAGAGTTTCCAAAGCTTCCTGCCTCAAAATACGTTTTCTATCCATGATGGCGCGCTTATACTCTGGATCAGGCGATCTAGGTTGCCTATGCAGCTCCTTTTTCAAGTTAGTGTGTGCTAATGGGCAGTGTTTATCAAACCACCCTTGTTCTTTATGATTATTACGATATTGCGCACATAAGAAACCCCTCATCTCATTACATATAGTTAAGAAAGACTGTACAATGCTGTCACAGGGGGACGTCTCGTTCAGAAAGAAGTCAAAGGATGATTTGCTATTTTGAAGTAATTTGGTAATAACCGCCACTGGGTCCACTTTCGACCAACGTACAGAATATCCATTAGTTCTGCTCAGTTCGAGATTACCAGTTAATGGAAGGTTTTGTTTGGCCTTCTTAGGCTTGCGAGGAGGAATTTTAATCTCCAAGCAAAGTGGAAAGTTGTCGCTCATTGGGTTGTCACCAACCTTAAAAGAAGAGACCCTGGATGCAGAAGAACATGAGACTAACATGAAGTCGATTGTAGACGCTAGTCCTCTTCCGTTAAAAGTATATGGCATAGGTACATGTGGGGTTAGAAGATCATTCACAAAACCCAAATCATTCATATACACAATCTCATTAAACAGATCTCCCAGTGGCGTGTGACAGAAGTGAGCGTTACGCACCCCACCTTCATTCTCAAGTCCACATGTTCTGGTATCAACAGAATTACAGATTGCACAATTGAAATCTCCCATCAAAATAATCATACATTCAGAAGTGCCAGCATTACAGATATCTAGCAAAGTCTCAGGTAGCTTCCCAACCACAGTGCTAATTTCCCCAGGTGGTACGTTGTTATACAGGTTGGCCAAAACTGTGCATTGATTAATGCCCAAGGAAAACTCTAAGGTATGATAATAGGGGTCCCCCGTACCAAAGGTTATTTCGCCAGTTGACAAATTATTCGAGATGTAAGTATAGAGTCTGCCCTTGGGCCTGCCCCCTAAACCCTTTGTTGCTGGAGTATTAAACATCTTAAAACCATTGATGTGAATTGGGTCCAGTAACCATGTTTCCTGCAGTCCCAATATATCAACTTTAGCTATAACCTCACACCAGACAGGATTTGGGGTTTTTGAGCTCAGTCCCGCAATATTCCATGAGGTAATCCTGCAGGTGGGGTCCACGGAATTGGGCAAAAGGCTATTTGGCAACATGCCTGAGTGGAGGATCTGATCCAAACCTCCTATCTCCCATGGGCTAGTACAATGTGCTCATGGGTATGTATGTTCAAAGTTTTAAACCTTGCTATATTTATGCATTTGTTTTGAAATGTTTAATATAGCACCCACCTAGCACACCAGTGGGCATCGGAAAGCTCCAGAATACAAAGGAAAATTGAGAGACAAAACAATAAAAATAATTCTGAACAAGAATAATGGCTTATCTCCATCCACTTCCCAACCTTGGTAGTCAAAAACAAAATGTATAAAAAGAACTGAAGAGGCATCCCACACGGCTCATCTCCACATCAAATACAGCATGTGAGTGAGATGCTTAGTTTATGCAATGAAAAAAGAAATCTGCCATTACAAAATATTTAGAGGTAAGACTCATTGTTAGCTCCTTTCTAACCCCTATTAAAGAAGGAGTTAGCAGTAAAGTAGTGGGAGGTTGTTACACAAATAAAGACCAAAAGAAAAACAAGTGTTAATGTTAGACCTGACTACCTTAGGGTGGTCTTCGCCCAAACATTTTGCCTGTTTCCCTCCATTTTTGCTGAAATTCATTTTCGTTGGCCTTAGGACTGCAACGCAGTGCTAAAGTGCTTGTGCTCACCCCCCTAAATATGGTAACATTGGTTTACCCATGATTGCCATATCTTATTTACTTATAAGTCCTTTGTAGAGTGGTGTACCATATACCCGGGCCAGTAAATTAAATGCTATTAGAGCCTGCAGCACTTATTGTGCCACCTACTCAAGTAGCCCCTTAAGGCATGTATTAGGCCTGCCATTGCAGCCTGAATACAGTTTTAAACTGCCAATTCGACTGGGCAATATAACCTCCTTGTCAAGCCTTAAACTCCTCTTTTATTGCATATAAGACATCCTTAAGGTAGGCCCTAGGTAGCTCAAAGTGCAAGATGCATTGTAATTGAAAGGTTGGACATGGACTTTTAAGTTTTTTCATGTCCTGGTAGTGAAACACTCATACATTCATTTTTCACTTCTGTGAGGCCTACCTGTCCCATAGGATAACATTAGGTTGCCTTATTACATTCAATAAGTGCTAACTTTTGATTGGGGACAGATAGCATTTCATGTTTGGTATCTAAAAATCCTCTTTAATTGTAAAGTTTGATTTTAAATTACAATTTTGAAAAATGCCACTTTTACAAAGCTGGCATTTTCCTGTCCTCTCCTATTTTGTGCCTGTCCTGGGTGACATGATGGGGTGCAGTTAGAAAATAGACTTTGTGAATTTCTCCCAGACAATCACACAATGGAGGGATATGGTGTGCCTCAATGGGTCATATCTGTTGGCAGGGTGGGGACGCAACTGGGCACAGTGGAAACCGCCACCACTGCCGCTGCCGCTGCCTGCCACCGCATACGGAGGGAGAGGACTATGCCTCCCATACTGCCCTGCTGGTCGTCGCGCCCGGAGGCGCATAAAGAGAAGCGCGGCTCCCGCTTCACGGTTACTGCCACCACTGCCGCTGTCGCTGCCTGCCACCGCATACGGAGGGAGAGGACTACGCCTCCCATACTGCCCTGCTGGTCGTCGCGCCCAGAGGCGCATAAAGAGAAGCGCGGGCGCGCGCCGTGCGAAGCCCGGGCAAAGGGCAGGCCGTCTGCGGCCGTCCGAGGCCGAAGGAGGCCGGGCTGGGCCTCGTTATTTGGCCTCAGCAGAGGCTGTTATTTTTGACCTGTCCCTCCACCCACGGACATCTAGTGCTAAGGTACTGTGAAGACGCTTATTGTTTATTGCATTTGCCGTCGATAGGTGGCCACACAATCGTGTAATTAGGCAACTACATCCTGTGTCGTAAAATGAGCAAATTGAAAGGTGTAGCCGGGACCCTGGACGCATTTATTGTAAGGGCTGAGTCACTTTTATCTCATGAAATCCACCTGACTGAAAGCCACGCTACAATCTCGTTTGTCGCTGGGTGGTTCTGCTAATGTCAATACAACTTGTCCAAAAACACCAAACAAATCACCAAATATATCTACAGCAAGACCTGTCCCTGTTTCCTCTAACCTATCCTTACCATTTGAAGATTCCCCTAATGTGCCCGTTTTAGATGCACCCTGTATTAATACTAGGGGTAATGCCGCTAAGGCACGAAGGAACACTAAATTAAGCGGTCAATCTATTAGGAAAAAGCATGCTGCTTCTGCCAAATCTAACTCTAAAAACGTCAAAGGCTGCCAATCAGCTGGGAACCCAAACATTGTGGTGGCTACTATTACAAACTCAGTAGCAACCCAGACAGACAGCATTTTTGAACCCATGTGTAATAAGGTTAATACAGGTGCCGCGAGGGGAGCCACACAAACAGGGTTCACCATGGAAGCCCTAGAGTCCACGTTGGTTTCCCTCAAGGATGCGATTGATACAAATTTTGAATTGTTGTGGGGGAAATTTAATCAGTTGGACCGTATTGTGGATAACTTAAGAGGTGGGAGGTTGAACAAAGTTTATGACGAAGTAGGACGAGGGAACAATATACCAACAGCGGCAATAAATATGGGCCTGCTATGCAATCGACGGATGTCGCTCTCGCTCCCCAAGTTACATCCTTCGTCTCCAATCCTAGTGTTTCCCGTTGTAATCAAAATAACTTACCTGTGCCAAATTCAATCCCTACACAGAGGGGAAGCCTGGGCATACTCCACATGCGTAACCTCAATGATTTCAATGCGACACTAGGCAGTGTGAATTGTAATTTGCCTCAGCAGGGAACTATCGAGGCTGACCAAAATAACGTGGTTACGGACCACCTCAGAGACACACACCTAAGTCCCAATACAGACGTGCTGAGCCTGCCACCAGCCTCTAGTCCTTATGTGTTAGTATTGGCTGGTGTTCCTAACCTCGCCGAGGGACAGAGGGAATCTTGGTCAGACCTCCGCAATACATCTGTAGATTGGCTACGCAAACACAAAGGTTTCCATCCCTCCTCAATGAATGAAATCATTATGGCAAGGAGAGTAGGGTGGGTTGGCCTCTCGGATAAGAACATCAGCGGTGATTGCATTGTCCTTAATTTTTGTAGACCACACACGGTCCGTCACTTACTTAGAACTCAAGAGCAATCCTTTTCACAACATACCGATATTTGTGCACTCCCCTTAGGTTATTTATACAAACCACCAGTTTCTTCGTTTAGGGATGCCCATGTAATACCCTTGGCAGCAAATAGGCTTTATGCACTTTCCAACTTGGACACTCAGGACTGACAACAATTGTTGTCGACTAATCCGCAGGCCCATGTGGGGGATTATTCAGATACTGTACCCCCATCCTCTAATGATAAATTGGTCCCAACTATGGCAAACATGGGAGCTAATTTAAGCATTCTAAGTTGGAACGTGGCGGGGCTTCAATCCAGGCTTGGAGAACAAGACTGGTTGCGTCTAGTAAAGGAACAAGACGTAGTCATGTTCCAGGAGACTTGGGCCACCGAAGATATTCATATTGAAGGGTTTCATTGTTTTAGTATAGTAGCCCCCATCCCCAAATTGGGAAGACCATCTGGGGGACTATTTATTGGGATCAATGTGGCCGCTGGTGGCAGTTTCAAGGTTCTCTCAACTAATAGTAGAAACTATCAAGTCATCTTTTTTAAAAGGAAGGTTTGTTTATATTTGGTAAATTTTTATAATAATGACTTTTGTTCGGTTCCCAACAGGAACTTCATTGGGTTTTTTGATTTTATTTTTAACCTAGACAGTCAACAAAACAGGGAGGGATCTATCGGGATTCTCTTGGGAGGAGATTTTAATGCTACAATTAATGGTGTGGCGCATGCCAAGGGTACAAGTAATCCTGGGCCCTCGTCCCGTAGGGGAGTAGAATTGAACTTGCTTCTGAAATCAAACAACTTGACTAATGTTATGGATTTGGTGAGCAGCTCTAATACCACTAATAAAAAACTGCCAACGTTTAGGGGAAGGGGCTGCTCGTCAACTATTGATTTTATTTTTATTTCTCCCTGCCTTGAAGATCAACTAATGGCCGCTGAAGTAATTGAAACGGATTATGGGGACCATAACCCCATTAAAATAATGTTGAGCTTTGCCCCTCGGCCTGTGCCCTTGAATGTGGAGCAAAAAATCTTGTACCCTCGACTGACAATTTGAGATTAGTTTGGAAGGGCGTTGACAGCGGTGAACTTTTTCAAACGTTAGTTAGAGGTAATATGCATCTCATTAATTCCTGCTTGTCACCACACATTGCACACTCTGAGGTAGTCCAAGACTTTTCAAAACTGTGCCTAGCTATCAAAACACTCCTGTCGAAACCTGCCTCATTGGCAGTAAATAACCCTAAATGGTTTGATCATGAGTGTGCACGGGCCAATAGAAATCTTCGTAGGGCACTGTCATTTAATCCAAGGTGTGCTGCAGATGTACAATCGGCAAGGAGGGAATATAATATTGCAATTCGGAAAAGGAAGGGAATCCTCCTAAACGAACGCTGGGAAACTTTATCCCAAGCTGCAAGTTCAAAAAAGGGCAACATTTTTTGGTCTGCAGTTAGGGAGCTTCGATCGATGGGTCAGCTACTAACTCCTATTAGTTGTAACATATCAAGCGAGACCTGGGAAAATCATTTTTCAAAAATTTATGCTACCCCGCAATCAGAGCTTGATCAACATGATTATGGCCCTTTTACTACTATTGAGCTGACTATATCTGATATAGAAGAGGCCATCCAACAGAGCATTGGGAACAAAGCACCTGGCCCTGATGGGCTACCAATTGATTTAATAAAATGGAAACCAGACTTTTGGGCCCCACTACTTTTAAATGTTTTTAATAGTCTAACACATGCCACGTTACCGGACACATGGGCTAAGAGTATTATAGTCCCAATTTTTAAAAAAGGAGATCGGTCTCAGCCTAGTATTTATAGGCGATCTCATTAATCGACAATACTTTAAAAATATTAGGAAGAGTTCTGTACAATAAAATCTCAACCTGGGCAGAGGAAAATAACATCTTAGAGCACTGTCAGCTAGGTTTCCGTAGCAAGGTGGGCACCAATGAGCAATGTCTCAATCTCAACTTGGTTATTGGGAAATACACCATAGCACGGAAATCCCCGGTTTACATGGCCTTTATGGACTTGTCCTCAGCGTTCGACCTCGTTAACAGGTCTAAGCTCTGAGCAATCCTTTTGGCATATGGTTTGGATGAACCTCTGGTACATTTCTTAGCTCATCTCCATAAAGACCTCCAGGCGCAGGTGCGGATTGGCTTGAGTGGCGAGGTTTCGGGGATGATTAAGGTAAGAAGGGGGGTCAGACAGGGATGTGTCCTGGCCCCCCTTCTCTTCATCATTTATATTAATGGGCTGAACAACTTGCTCAAAACTTCGACCCATGACGTCCCCATGATTAATGGTAACACTCTTCCTGTACTATTATACGCAGATGATGCGGTTCTCATAGCCCGCACTCCGAATTCTCTGCGTAGACTAGTACGGACTTTTGTTGAGTACATGGATAGCCTGGATTTATGTGTTAATTTTAACAAATCATTTTTAATGTCCTGTGGTCCTGGGAAGCGACAGTTAAGTTCTATTGCAGTGGGTAGTTAGAAATTGACAAGTACTTGTACATTTCCATATCTTGGTTTGGTCTTTGCTGCGAACGGCTCCTGGACTTAGCATCTCGCTCACTCCAGGAGCAAGTTCTCAAAGGCCACCAATTCAATTCTTAGTCTTCCCCGCCCAAAGACCACTGGCGCTATATCAGCCATTTAAATTTTTTTTAAACTACAGTGTGTCCCTGTTGCGACTTACGGGGCTGAGATTTGGGGTACTGCAAACTGTCCCGGCATTCAGCAGGAAGAAAATAGGTTTTGTAGGAAACTATTGGGTATCCCAATCTCTACCCCACAATACATCTGCCACAGAGAACTTAATCTTAATTATATATCGGATTTCATACGCGCCCGTCCTCCCCTTTTTTGGCTATCGATATGGAAGAACCAGGCTGCCTCCCTCACCAGAGAGATCATTAATGATTGTCTCCTGTGTGACAAAGGGATGGAAATCCCCAGCGTCAACAAAGGAATTATTTTCCTAAAACCAAACATAGCTGATACTGTGCCAAAAAAGGAGCTTAGAGATGCGCTTTACTCTTTATATAATGAAGAAAGGACTGGCTTGGAATCTAAGAAATCTTCTGTTCTCAGATATATGTCCATTGAACAGGACTATCATTCCCTACCTATATATCTCACCCTACACATGAGTCACTGGGAAAGGAGCTTATTATTCCGCCTTAGAGCAGGAACTGTTAGATTTGCACTATGCTTCCCTCTTGGCTATCACCACAATCTCGACCATGTACCATGTCCTTGTGATGGGGTGAGTGGCCAATCAATTTTACACTTTTTATTTTTCTGTAAGTATTATATTAAATATATAAAGTGGTTTTTAAATCCATTTTTTAAAAAGAGAAGGCCAATCAGCCTGGATAATGCTTATACATGTTTAGTTTCCCTGGCTGATGAAGAGCTGATCCTTCGCACAAGCACTTTCCTAAGAATTGCCATTAGAGCACGTAAGACCATGCCCGACCCTTGAGCCCCCACCTGACTGACTATCTTTGTACTATCGTTAGTTGGCATATTGTTTTATTTACAGAAAATTATTTATTTTTTACCAATGAAGTTCCTTTTAATATGTCATCAAATTTATTAATTGTTATAGCTATATTATTATAAATGCTTGATTATTGTGTATTGTCAATTTTCCATTTCTGCTATTTATATTTTTCGTTAATATGTTGTGCTTTTATGGGTATTAAGTTACCCGAATAAAGTTTATTGAACTGAACTGAACTGAAACTGCATAGGCTGTGCTCTGCCTTCATACAAAGGCCATGTCCCTATTGCATTATCTCTTCAGCCAGCTCGGACTCTCAGAGGACTGCTTGCTGCTGTGGCCTACTGTGTGCTTCACAAAACTGCTTTGCTGCACCTGGAAGGACTGCTTTGCTGCCCGGAGCCTCCTTTGAACCCTCAGAGGCTTGTCCTAATGCTTGAGCCCTACCTCTTCACCGGAAACCAGGACTACCAGTGTGACTCCAAGGACTAGTTTGCTGGCCTCCTGTTCAGAGCCACAGGGACATCCACACCTGGACCCAGCCTGAGTACGTCCTAACCCCCCAAGTGGTGACCCTCCTGTCCTGTACCCTTTGTGGTGGTGCTTAAGATGTACAGATAGCCAAAGTCCAAAACTTGAGACTTAAACGTTTTTTAGCTAAAAACTGCTCTGTGAACCAAAAGAAGTCCAAGACCAACCTGCTCGTCTAACAGCCCATGGTGCATCGCCAATCAGCCTGACTTTGCGGCAGCTCCCACTATGTTCCTCTCCGTGGCAGCAAATCCTGTTCAGCGGTCTTTCGCTAAAAGGGTTTCCGGCCTCCTGGAACTCTCATCGGCTACAGCCTCCTGCTTCGTTCTGCTGGAGATTTTTGATTTCCAAATGAAGAAATCTTCACCCCAACTTCGTCTAGGGGATCCCCGAATCCAAAGCTCCCTCCTCGAACACCGCCTTCAGGCTTGCCCTACTGAACTTTACCTTCTCAGAACAATTTCTTGAAAATTCTTCTAAGTCTGAAAGTAAGTGGGAACTGGGCCTAATCAACCTTTTATCCAACCCGTGCTCCATCGCGGTCGGCCATGTTTTTCGTCTTTGACAAGGTCTCACGCGACTAGATGTCCGTCGTTGGGGCTTTGATCTTTTAGGCATCAGTTTTTACTGAAAACTTTAAAACTTCTACTGATGGGATTTTCGTGGTTTTTCTCTCAATTATTTTATCAAAGTTTACTGTATTTTTCTAAATTCGTGTGGAATTTATCTTGTGTTGGGCTTTCACATTATTGCTGTTTGTGTGCTGCATAGATACTTTACACATATCCTCTAAGTTAAGCTTGACTGCCTTTTGTGCCAAGCTACCGAGGGTTAAGCACAGGTTAATTTAGTGACTTTTTGTTATTCACCCTGAAAGGGATTGTGGCTGTTGCTTGATCAGGGTTAATACCCCAGTTAACCAACAACCCATTTTTACAGTTAGAAAAGCCAATTACTCTGGCATTAGCTGCTAGCCGTTTGACTTTTTCAACACTTGTTTTGCCACAGTTTTTATGTTGTGAGAGGTTTTAGGTCCTCACCAATACAAAAAAAATAC
This sequence comes from Triturus cristatus, assembly GCF_964204655.1. Lineage (NCBI taxonomy): Eukaryota > Metazoa > Chordata > Amphibia > Caudata > Salamandridae > Triturus > Triturus cristatus. Next base: position 525,452,152 of record NC_140580.1, read on the forward strand.
ATTGAATAAAAACAAAAATATTTTTTGATTTGAAAACGCACACATTGTCATAGTAGTCTCTGCCACTGAAAGACTGAAAGGAATGTGTATTTCTCTGCCCTTTTATGAGGACATGTTAAAATGGTGTTATTGATGGTGGAGTCGCTTCTGGCTCCCCCCTAATGAACACTTCCATGATTCATATCTGGTCTCAGGAAGAAGTGGCAGTTAGGGGTAGAATCATGGGGAGTGAGTGCAGTGAGGGAAACAGTCATAGGATGGCAGAAATGGGTGGGAATCTTGGAAGCATCAGTCCAAGGGGTATGAGGCAAAGGACAGGCGTCACAGCGGCATGCGAAACAGGGAAGCGCTTTCAATGACAAAGGTGGTTTACTATATGCTTTATTTTATTTATTTTTTACATTAACTTTAATAGGGACCTTTTTATTTTACCTTTCCTTGGGTGCCCAGGTAGATGCTGATTTATTTCTCATATCCTTTTTAAAGTTCATTTAATAAAGTGTTTTAGTGATACTGTAACATTGTTGATGCCTGCAATTTGAGTTTTTGTCTTAGGGGTGATTTTTTCTTGTCTCCTTGACAAATAATAATAATAATAATAATAATAATAAAATGCTTGACACACACGGGTCCTATTACAGATAGGGCACGCTTTTCGTGTTTGCACCACGGCACACCTTTAAACAGGTGCTCAGGATGCAAAGAGAGAAAGTGCGCCCTGTTATGTTGAATGTACTGCCCTGAGGGCAGCCATTAACTCACGCGGTCCCCAGAGCAGAGCATTCTCGAGAAATAAGAAGCATTTATTTAAAAGCTGCCCCGTGTTTTTCTGAGCAGGCGTCAACCCGCTTGCACTTTTAGAAGAGATTAGAATTCCCCTTGTAGGCGGGTGCATGAGTGACTGAACACTCCTGCAAGGGAATGTCTGGGTGGTCCATGGGACCCCCTTTCATCCCTCCTTTTTGTGACGCACTTTCAGTTCACCTCCTAAAGGCATGTGTGCCTCTGCGCTGACGTCAGTAATAAGGCGCAGGTGTAGAGGCAAAGAGATTCCCTCATTTGCATGGAGCCACACCACTATGCACCCTTAGGGCACACTCTCTAATGATAGCGCTGGCACTACATATGTGCTTGCGCTATCTTTATTACAGAGGGGCTGCACAAGCCTTTGCATCCCCTTCTGGAATACCAAAGTGTACCAAGGGCACTAAAAGCAGGTGCAAACGCCCATTGGGCCCCCAGGGCACTTCTGTAAATCTGCCCCTGAAGGGCTTGTTATTTAGAAACATCACTATTAAAGAGGGTACCTCAATGAATGTTTTTTAATGTTAGTTTTTTTATTACGAGTATATGGCAGTGGTTGCATCTGTTTTTTAAATGTTATTTCAGGGCATGTGCTTGCATTAGAATTAACCCTCACACCAGCGAGGCTATATCTATTGGCTTCACCAATTCTTGTTTACTAATGTGCTTTGCGAGAGTAACTATTTGAAACAAATGAACAGGCATTGACTCATTGAAAACGTATGCTTCTCACTAAAGTAGCATGGTGAAATATGACAAACAGCCTCATTCAGAAGGCAGCGTGCTTTCAAATGAATTTAAGTTAGAAGCACAACCCATGAGACTTGCTACAGATGTGAGAGATGCGATCTTTCCTGAGCCTTTAATTAATGGGCTAGAGATTTGCACACAGATCTCAAAAGATGCAGGAAAAGATGAGAAACCTAAGAAGTTCACTTCCATAAATATGGAGGTGCATGAAGGACTACACAGCCACAGGAACCTGAAATAAGATGTTTTAGATGATTTAACAAGTGACATTTTGTAATGAGCAACTTGAAACAATTTTTGCAACGTAGTATTAGAAGGATAGATTGGAATCAAGGAATATGTATTAAGATCAAAGCAGTCGAAAACCTGCTACCAGCCACAGCAGAAGTCTACTGATTAATTACAATAACTGCATCAGGTGAAGAAGCTAGGAGACAATAGTCTCATGAAGACCAAGATAAAATACACTACCATAATCCTGGCAAGGAACAAGAGCATGGTGGTTCCAGTCACTGCAACAAGTCTTTCTTGTGGCAGAAATGGGAGTTTTTTTGCCGAATGTGAAGTTGCAAGAAGCATGGTGATTACACTTTCTGCACCTGAGTCTCAAATGAGAAGTCTAGATAAAAATTGACACCCTTGTTTTTGCCACAGAACCTGAGAAGGCAGAAGCCCTTTGGGGCATTGTATTCAAACAGGCGAGGTCTCCACGCACAATCAGTACCGCTGTCTTCTCACCATTGAGCCTTAGCGCGTTCTGGGTCATTGTGTACTGAATGACAGTGAGGCGCTTTCCCAGTAAGCCAAGAAAATGTATTGGGAACGTCAGCTTGAGTAGAGTGTTACGTCCACAAAAAACTAAAGGACAGAATAAGCTCGCCCAATGGTTGGGGTGGGAGGGCGCTTAATTAGATCAAAGACAGAGTAGGTCCTTGTGGCACCCCGAAGATCACATTCCTCCCAGCCAACTGAAGGCGAGGTTGGGGCATAACCTCACAGCTCTTCAGGGAGGAAGCAACCAGCCTAGACAGTCATTAATGCCTACCGCCTGAGGCAGCTGATCAAAATATAATTATGAGATTATAAGAGAGACTAAGTCCTTGATTTCAAGTTGAGTGGTAATTGAAAATCTCGAATTTGCATAAGAAATGCTAAATCCATATTAAATCACAGGAATTCATGCCAAAACAAGTAGCATCATTATCAGGAGGATGGCAACTTAACTTAGCAGCGACTGAGCTGGTAGAAGAAAAAAGCAGAAACGGACTTAAAACTGTACAAATAAGGTAAAGATGAGAGCACAGTCATGAGTGTGATTTGTTATATTTTTAGTTTGGTCCCACTCTGAATACTCGGCAACCAGGGTTGTATTAGGATCAAAAATCGGCCCGGGCATGCTAAAAAAAAGTGGCCTACATTTGCATATTGCCTTTCCGCAAAACACTGCTTTGCGAAACACACATGAATACAATTACGGCCACTTCTACACAGGCCCCCTGACCCGCTCAATATGCATACGTTTATGGGCCGGCCTGGCGAGAGAAAGGGAGTGACATCTCTGCCCGTTGATAAAAGTGAGGTAATGGATGCCCATCTGCCTCCAGAAATGCCACTCAAGCACCCACTGGGCAGCTGGCGGCATCGGAACAACACAGACAACGCCCAAATCGGCCCCCAGGCTGCTCAAAAAAAGCTGCCCAGAGCTGGAACTTGGATACCGGAACATTAAAAATGCCTCGTAGCAAAATCAACCAAACAGAGGATATTTTCACTGGAATGCCCATAAATGTGGAAAGAAGTCTCCACAGTGAGGGGGTTGCCTTGGCCTCAAATAAGAGCGCAGCGGTTATAAACCATGAGGCATACAAGACATTAGTGGATAGAACCTAGGAATAAAATGTCATTAGTTTTGGGTTTGGATAAATGATGTCAGTAACCTCATAATCAACAGTGTCTTCAAAATTCTGAATGGAGTCCCAAAGTACTTCATGGAGCAAATCCCTTCATCGGCTAAAGAGGAGGTGGGTCACAATTATGTGTGGCACTGAGCCTAAATTTTTTCAAGAGGATGACCAAGTCCGATAGGGACTGATACATCCACTGCATTGCGGTAGGATGTGGAAGTAATCATTTACCAAATTATTTGAGAAGGTGCCAGCCACCAGTCACTCTTTGTACTATTATGAAGTCACTTGTGTGACTGGGCCCAAATCAAGTTCATAAAGAAAAATGTGTTAAAGTTTTGGGGGGTATACCGTTTTCCTTTTGTGACAAAAATAAACTTCTATCGTTCATGAGCCCATTTACCGTGATACTCAAGCAAACATAATGTTGTTTCTTGTCTCAAGTGTCGAAGCTATGCAGCTACCTTTCTGACATAAGTGTCGGAGGTCTTACATTGGCCTTGACTTTGGCGTGTTGTCTATGATATTCCTTATTCTCTTCTCTTGCCTGTTCTTATCTTTCAACTCCGCAGAAAGTCCAATAGGATCAAACAATGATTGTGTAAATCTGTATTGGTTTCTCTCTATTTTCCTTCAATTTACCGCTTTAAAGCTGGGTGCTCAGTTTTTGTATTCCAGTCTGGTCCTCTGTTCAGTTTTATGTAACAAAATCTACACCTGAAATAATAATCAACAGATATGTCGTGACTATAACGTCGGCTCCCAAAATATTATCAAAATATTATCCAGAGAAGTGTTTATTTAATATTTCTAGCTCTGGCTTTGGAATACTTCAACATTTTGGGGAACAATATTAAGATCTTCCGACATCTTTAGGTCTATAAATCGGCTGAGATATTTTGGTACCACACCTGCTTTATGAAATATGTTTTTTTAAATTATTCTACAAACTAGAATGCAGTGCTATCCTGAGATTTTGCATGCGAAAGCTAAAAGGGCGAACGTTAAATTAAAAATAAAATGTGAACTGATTTAATGAATATATGCAATCCCTCATGGCACAGGTTTGTTTTCTTCATGAATTAAGTTGTAGAGGAACTTATAAACAGGGAATAGTTCCTAGTAACAGATATATCAGAATGATGTTTTGCAGTATCGTAGTGTTTTATGGTGAGTTTTTTGTGTAATTTGCATTAAAGGACTTCACACGATGATGCATGTATAAATTAATTATGTGAAAAACTAACTATGCATAAAATATTTTTCATTTACAGTAATTAGCAAGGAGGTCTGGGAAAGACCAATATTTCTGCATGTGCTCTTTGTCAGTACAAACAAATAAACAGTTTGACACCCTTCACCCACCTCCCATGCGTGAGAGTCAGGACAAACCTAAATAAGCCTTCTGGCCTTGCTTCTAATAATTATTTTACTTTATGTCCAATGCTACAGGTAGACATAACAGAACTATGACAATTGTGACCAGGGAAACATGACCCTGAAGGTCATGTTGTTAGTGAGTCTAACCATATTAATATTGTGGAATGTCAACTGTCTAAGTCACTATAGTAAGAGGAAACAGCTACTACAATACTTAGCGTCATTGATGCTAGATATATGTGATAGAGCAATGTGTCACAGAAGATCAGTAATCAAACAAGCATTGGCTGTAGGTCTGGTTTATGGATGTAAATGAGTTTTCTGTCACTGATGGTGTCAGGGGCTCAATAAGTCATTATATAGGTCACTTGTCTTTACACTCATGCATCCATTCATCCATCCACTGACTCATTCTTGCATTCTCCCTCTGACACAACCACAATAAAACACACACAAACTCAGCAACATATGCGAGATAAATGAATAAATCTGCCAGTTATATAGTTAAGATCTGAACCACGTTTTATTTGTGTGTCCTGTGTTACAATATTCACTGCAGCTTTTAAGGCCTTTGTTTATTAAATATAACATCCATTCCACACTGGAGGCACGCAAATCTTTATTTTTTCCAATGAATGAAGTGATATGCAATAAGATTTATCAATTCTTCAGATCTTTCTTGCACATCTACTAAGGAATAGGTGCATGTCAGGTGGGCTGTTTAGAAAATCAGTTAGATCTTTTCAAAATATTTATTAGGACCCTGAAGTATTCCTGGTGGTTGTCCTAAATTAATGCAATACCTATTTCTTAAGGTTGTTTTTAGAAAATGGAATTTTGCTATTTTTGCACTTTGTATGTTGTTCTATGCGTGCTGCACCTTTGTGGACAGGTTATTGACTCTAGTGATCATGTTTCTATGCTGTACTTGTTCTGTTTTTCTGTGGCGCATAATTTACCCTGTTAGTAGTGGGAACAGGCATGCGTCTATGGTCAGATGGCATGGTATATAGTATAAAGTGATTACGGGTCATGGAAATTGTTATGTTATGTATATGCATTTTTGATCATACTCCGTGTACTGCATTGTTTAAAGGTTGCACCTACAGAACTGCACTTTCACATCTGCCGTTATTTAACATACTGTACATGGTGCTATGCATGCTGTCACTTTATATAGTAATCAGTGTTTTTAAATGATGTATGTATTAGCTTGGAGATTCTTATTGATTTTAATACGTATTATGTATTTTTGTTTTATTATCTGGTTATGTTATGTGGACCTCTGCAGGAGTTCCATATCATAATGAAATAAAATGTGAACTGAAACTAAACTGAAAAAAGTTGAACTGAAAAAAGAAGAAAAAAGAAAACATGCTGCAGATGACATGCATCTGGAATATTCTTGCAAAAAGACACTAAACATAGAAGTGGGTGTCTGTCAAGAAGTGGTATTGTACATAGTCTATCGTTTAAAAGTTCCAGCATGGCCTCTATGTTTAGAACCAACGTGTTGGCTACCTCATAATGGAAAAACAATGATACACTTTAGACAATAGCATTCCATAATATTCATCTTGTTCAGAGGAAGTGGTCACGTGCGATGCAGCACATTGCGGATGCAATGAGCAGCTAGAATGCTGCCAGTTAACACTTCCTGGGGAGCAGTGGCAGCTCCACTGCTACGGAAGAGGAGTGTCGCCCCCCTGCTTTCTCGCAGTGCGAGAAGCAAAGACATAAAACTGTAATATCTTTTAGTTATCACCATTTTATGTATTTTTTTGCCTGCGAGCGGGTGGGCGGGGCTGCTCTGCTTATGGAGCAGGGCAGGGGAGGAGTGGTTTGCCCACTCCTTAGTGCACAGTGACTGTTTGACCTGCCATCTCGGGCCGCCCAAACTAGTCATGCACACTTTGCTGTTCTCCATGGAGACTGCATTGCAGCCTGCGTCAAGAACATGACCACCCCTCCAGCCCCTGGCTGAGCGCACGGCACTCAGACCAATTGGCTTAGGGGAGGGAGCCTGACTGCATGCTTCCTGTTTTGACCTGGAGTCGGACACAGGCGAGCAGAAGAGAAGATGCATGACCCGGCGGATGGTACGTTTTATTCATTTTTATGTATTATTATACGTTTTATTTATTTTTATGTAATATTTTTTTTAAGCAGCTCGCTGCCGAATACCCCCCCTCCCGTGTGCCTGCCTCACCACCCGTGAGCCGTGCCGGCCGCCCCTGCTGGAGAGCTCTACTATCCTCTTAAGAAAAATAAATAGAGAAGATGCAAAGAAATGCAAGGAGAACTAAAGAAGAGGGTATTGAAAATAAGCCTGGGCAAAGCACTACGCTAGGCTCGCGTAGTTTGCGAAGTTTGTGCTAATTCGTACTACGTGAATTGCACGTAGCACAGTGCAAACACGCATAGCGTAGCATAGTGCAGCGGTCATTTTTTGCTTGCTCACAGTCCTCAACGTCAAGTTGGCGACCGCGAGCAAGCAAAATGACATCCCGGCGAGACTTTTTCCTTCAAGTTGCCGAACGCGAGCGTGGAAAAATAAACCACCCGGTGAGATTCTCAACACGGGAAGGTCAGGTTTCTCATTGCGAGTGGTTGCGTATGCTCGCAACCGCTCGCGATGAGAAACTACCAGTCCGTGTCGAGAAAGCTGCAGCTCGAGTAAAAATCTACTCGAGCGGCAGAAAACTACAGCTCGCACTGTGCAAGATGCCGTTTTCAATGATTGCACAGTGCCGGATACTTGTCCGCACTGTGCAATCATTGAAAACGGCATCTTGCACAGTGTGAACAGGGTACTACGCAGTTCGCGAAGTGCTACGCGTAGCTCGCATAGTGCGAAGTGCACTTTGCGTAGCTATGCGTAACGCTACTTCGCGAACTATGCCCAGGGTTAATTGAAAACTAAAGGACTGTCCTACCAGCTCTGACACTGAAGAACACTAATATATAGGTGGATATAGAGCACATGTGATCAGACAATGCCATTCATTGGGCAAAGGAGCCAATGAATGATGAAGACTAAACTATTGCCCCATGCTGAAGGCTGCCAGGGAAGGAAGCAGAGTGTAAATGACACCAAGGCAATGGCAGAATAGGCCTGAACCCAAGGGCTGATATGTATCTGTATGGATATATATTTATGTATGTTACAATTGAAACAAAACTGAGGAGGTAATCAGATGAACAGTCACTAATAATGATTATGCATTTAAATGTATTGTCCTATTCTTAATGCATGGTCCATACTTGAAAAGAGAACATTTCAAACCATAACAGTGCACAGTCCATTGATAATTGTTAGTATTACAGAGATGCTTTATCCAATTTTGAAATACAAGAAAAAATTCTTCACCGGAAGCACGTGTTTCGCAGACCCTCTGCTTTTTCAAAGCAGGTGAAAACATACACAAAACAAAGATATAAGAACTGTCAAATTAACTCATGTGATACTTCGATACAATAACATGTCCCTTTCAATTGATTTATATCCTGGCACTGATGTTCAATCCAATTCAATGATAAAACCCTGTCACATTTACTATATAAAAATACCTGTTAAAACACATCTATATATTGTTGTAGATACTCTCCGTACTACCTATACAAATGTCTCATGATTATGTGTCTCACCAAATATCAATTAATATACTATACTATACAATTAATATACTATGCTAGTAAACAGGTATGAGGAGAAATAAATAGAAGAAATATAGAAAAAAATTGAAATTTTCGAAAAAGTATAATAAAAGCTGGAAGAGAAGAAACCATAGCAAAACCACAAAATGAAAACTATAAATCCATTAACAAACTGCGAATCAATCCCATATTATTCAACCTGTCTATACACCTTACGTGATTATATATCTCATTTACATTTTTCATGCATTTATGCTCTTCACATAACCTCCTTGATCTGGTCATCAGTCACTTTGTATAACTGCCTGTCAAATTTCTCATTTGGAACATATATTTATGCTCTATCATTTACCCTTCACATAGTAGAAGATGCACTCCAACTAGAAAAAACAGAAATAAGCAAAGTAAAATTGATTCATTACATGTATATATATATATATATATATATATATATATATATATATATATATATATATATATATATATATATATATATATATATGTGTGTGTGTGTGTATATATATATAATTATTTTTTATAGTCTTTTATAGTCCCATTATAGGTTTACTTTGAAGATGTACAAGGAAATTGTATTCAAAAGTGGTTTGACGAGAATAGGGTTGTAAATAGGTACAGTTAGATTATTAATTTTATCAGATGCACATACAATGTTTTTGGCAAACAAGGCACTTTAGAAACGATGTGGTCACATAACTATAAGTATAAAACAAAGGCAAATGGACTATTAAGATATTAAATCTGGAAATTGTGTAGAACTGAATCTGTCGATGAAAATATCCAATACTATGTAATTTGAAAAATTAAGTGAAGAGATAGGATTTTGATCCATACAGGGCCGAATGACAAAGGTTAACAAGGGAAAGGTATTTTCCAAGTGGTACATAATTTTGATAATGATGGAGAATACCCTCGTAGAAATGAAGCCGACATGTGCAAGATAATATGAAAAATAGCAAGGATCGGATTCATGGCTACCAGGCCCATACAGAGCGAATAATGTCTTTATAGGTGGAAAGTGATATTCAAACCATAATTATTGCCAATGAGCATAGATCAAGTTCTAGTGCACCTAAGAAAAAACATAAGAGAAAAGATGCACTCAGTCACATTATATTAGGGTATTAGACAAGATTGTACCACTTGGAGACAAACTCCCTTTTAGCGTGTAAACTACAATAGATTTACATGATTTTAAATGATGATTAATTTTAATACCATTGTTGAATGACTTTTCCATGTTTAAATTTTACATTGAGAAATAATGAATTTAATATTGAGTGACAAAAACACTTCTATGTCTGCAAAAGAATCAAATTTAACAATAATTTAATGCAGGCAGACACTTTTCTGTAAAGCACTTTATTTCAAGTACTTTAGCACATCGACACTTCAATTATATGCGTTTCAAAAGGGGCGAGCAAATGGAGATTTTATATGGTGTAAACATTGAGGAATGTAATGTTAACGATCAAAAGATGTAATTACAACTATACTCTAAAATGGCTGCCCCGTTTGCATGTTAAGTGAGAAAAGTCCGTTTTTGCTTCCTATAGCATATGCAATGCCGGAAGTGACAATTAGAGTAAATTAAATACAAATATGTAGTGATTTATCAAGAAACTGACATTGGCAAAGGCCGCACAGGCCGAAATATGTTTGTCAGATATGGTGGTGGAGGAATAAAGGATTGCAAAATTAACTCCCGAGTGCGCCGCGTTCTTCCGTGTGGAAGGTGTTCTGAATATATTTATGTATATATAAAAACTGTAGTGCACATTATTGCACAACAGCAACATACACAAAAAGAAAAAAATGCACATCTCACCAAAATAATCTACATTTTTCTTTAGCATTTACCGTTGGCTTGATACGATAACCAACACAGGCCTATTCAAGTGCTCATAAACTGGCAACCATCATGCATACAGTTATCAAATTACAAACGTGTAGAAGAATACAATTTGGAAAACAATACACAACCACCCTCAAAACCACCAACAAAAGTTATCAGAGTGTGTGGGTAACACCAAAACCTTTACCTTGTACAGTAATCTGTTAGATTACATGTCAAAAAATACCTGGGTACAGCGGCGACAAAATATGATAACGACTCACTGATAAAAGCCGACTGCCTTTAACAAATGCTTCCACGTTAACTGAGCTAGACCTTCTGCCTTTGTCATAACTTTTCATAATGAGCAGACCAGACCTATGACATAGCACCAAATGTTTCCCATTGCCCCAATCAGGCCCACATCTTGTCACAACAATCAATCCAGGTCTATTATTTTAAGTGTAAGCTTTCCCACATGATAAGCATCAAGCACAGTCATAAAATTACAAAGATATAAACAATTGTAGTTGGCTAAGCAAAATTCCTTTCTAAGATGTCCTAACACGAATCTCACAGTGCGAATCTTCTCTCTCCGGGGTTTCTCATAGGGTGGTAACCACCACCAAATCCCTTGCCTAAAGTAGTAATCTGTGATATCGCATGAAACAAAACCTATCTCTGCGAATTTTAGTATAAAGTAAAAGCAATCCACACTCAAATGGATTGATATTAACATATGCTTTTCACAATAAATACATCAGGCCTACTGTTTTTATTGTAACATTTCTTAAGAAACAGATCAGGCCTTTATCCATGGTCATTGGCTTACCACCACATCCAACCCAGTCCTGCTGTAGTGAGTGTAAGCTTTGTCAGACGTCAAAGTCAAAATAATCTGTATTCGGATTTATATCATCCATAAAAGAGATAAAATATTACATTCAGCACAATTTATTAAAATAAAAACCCAATATACAAATCAGTTACCAGAACAAGTAAATAGGTGCTTGTGCAAAGTCTTATCCAACTCTGTTCTGCAACATGGAACCATTTTTAACTCATATCACTTAAAGGATTAGAAGTGCAAATAGTACGTGTGCAAAAAAATGCATAGTGCAAATCGGGAGTTAATCAATGGTAACATTAGTAGATAAAACAAAGGTTTGATTATACATAAACCAACTTAAAAAAGAAAGAGTGTTTTAGCTATTACAGTTCCTATCCAGCTTCAAATTCAGGTCAAAATGTGTATTTCCTCATGTTCATATTTTATATTGTCCAGGTGGGTCAAAGAAATTCGGTGCATATCTACAAGGCAGCGATAAAAAATTATCACCGCTTTTGCGGCCGTTCTCGGCCGAAAAGCGGCGATAATTTTATCGCTAGAAAGGGCACGCTATCGCGTGAAACCGTGCCTTAGCACCTGAATTTCGAACTCCCATCTTTGCATCTCTAATGAGATGCAAAGTGGGCGTTCCTCCCCAGGATAACGGGAGAAATGTCGCTAAGCAACATTTCTCCTATTATCAAGCCTCACGCAAAGCAGCATAGTGACAAGAAAAGTAGCGATAACCTCTGTTATCGCTACTTTCCCTATGCCTGCTTTGAATCTGACTTAGCCATGCTATCCTATGGAAGGTGGATATCATGGCTAAGTATGTGAGGTCCTATCAGCAAGCTATTGCCAAACTTCGTGGGATTATCGCTGGTTTTCCAGCGATAAGCTCACGTTAGGCAGTTAGCGCTAGGATTTTTATCACTTTTGAGATAAGCGTTGCTAATAGCATGCTATCTCAACGATAAAAATCCACGCTATCCGGCGATAATTATCCTAGCGCTAAGTGCGCTTAGCGATAATTATCGCCGGTTGTTGCTGAGATGCCCCATAGTCTCTTGATTGTCAGCATAATAAAGATAAAAACAGCATAACAAATCACTTCATTCTCTAGATTACTTAAAAAAATTAAAAGCATCCTGGTGAACCATAAGTCTCATTGGTAAAAATAGGGGACACAACAGACGTTCTCTAATTTCTCTGTACAATCCACAAAACAGCAAAACATAAATAGTTGACTGGGTGGCCGTCCCATCACAGGGGCATTTAGGTAAATTTTGTTGACCAAGCACCCCCCCCCTGTGGGAACGCAACAAGATGATAGAGAATGCCCAGCTGTAATCTTGTTAAATAAAATCTCTGTCGGGGATCCATAACCATTATCAGGTACCATGCACTGCCTGGGTGACCGGCCCTTGCATATATCTGACCACAGAGTGCTTTTGAAATTCTCTAGAGTCTCCAGCTGCCATTTTATTTTTGATGAACATACATTTCATTTCATATTTACTGTAAAGGAGAATATTGGCAGGATTACTTTCAGAAAATTCATCATTGAATTATTTTAATAGACTGCCAAAATTTGTTAGCCACGGGCTCTAATTGTGATGTTCAAGCATGAAGCAATCATGTATAAAATCCCTAGTAAATTTAGCTCCAAGCTTATTCCAGATATTATGCCAACAGGTAGGCATGTTCAAGCAGATGGTATCTTCAAGATAGGGCATATCTAGCTCTCTATAGGTGTGTCAGAAACCACAAAGTTAAGCACAAGCACTTTTTTCAGTGGAAGCATACAACCTCTTCCCAATCAAATACTATACTTAGGGGAACCTAAGCCCCTCTCTCAGTGGTACTCTGACCACTCTTTTTGTAGATCATATAAGGAATGGCAAGAACTGTGCTATCAAAAAAGACCTAAAACGAGACTTGCTCCTGAAGAATATGCCTTTAAGTAGGGAAAATGGAAAGAAGAACAGAGGCAGCTTAATTTAAATCTCTGGAATGCCGTCTCCAAATGTTAGAAGTGGCGACAATGACTGCATACTATGTTTATTATTTGCTTTTCTTTTTGAGGATTTAATGTGGCATATACCTAGCTCCACAGAACAGCAGATTGATCAATAGATAACCCCTTTACTGCAAGAAAATGTCAAACACAAGGTCCTGCATACTGCAGAGTATCGTGTATGTGGGTTTCATGTGAAACCAGATAACAGAAAGACAGATCAGATGGGAACGTATTGGAGAGAGGACATATCATTACCTCTCCAATATTACCTTTTCTGACCATCACCTCTACATCAATGGCTCTACAACACCTTTAACTCTTTTGCCACTATGCAGTGCACCATTACTTCATAAAAGTACATTAATTACAATGTAATTTAAGTTTCTGTAATTAGATACAATTACAATAAAATGAATAAAACATAATCTGAATTATTATAATAAAATAATGCCCACAGTAGGGGTTGACATTAGTATTAAGATTAAGGGAAGGGCACTATGGTAGAAATAAAACATACATTAAGTTTATGATATTTAGATGTGAGCAATTATACCAACTTATATTGAAAATGAATATTTACCATTAGTGAGGTTAAGATAAAGTTAAGATATGACTTAAGCCTAGCATCAGGTTTCTTGGAAAACAAATGAAATATCTTATTTTAATACAATTAGATAATTTGTAATTAATATGAGGAACTATTAAACCATTATTTTATAAACAAGTGCTAGGCATGGCTTTGCAAGGATTAGTTTTAGGTTATGGTGGTTTTCTGTTGAAAAAAAACATTAAACTTGATTAATGCAAACATTTTTTAACCGTGATTAGGGTTAAGAAAAGGGATAACTTTAGGGATCCGCTAAGAGCCCATTCATTATTTTAAAACATTTAAATTTAAACTGAATTTTTGTTGGTAAAAGATAGCGTTAGCAACAAGAAAGCGAATAATAAATGTATTTCATTTCAATTAATAACTTTATTCTGTTACAATTATTTAATGTAGTTAAGGTTAAAGTCATCGTTAATGTAGAAGTATATTAATATTTTATTTTAAACTACATAAAAAACGTAATTACTACTACATAATACTTAAAAAATCAAAAAAGGAATTGGCAATAATAGGGTTAAACAATAGTGGTGCAGCAAAGGCATAAGAAGGAGCAAACTGAAAAATCAATTATAAATGTAGCCTGATCGTAATTAGAGATGAGGTAAAATTGTTGAGGTAGTCGCACTAAATGTAATGGTACATACCCAAATGAGATAGTACATTGTGCATGTTTTACGTTAGACATTCTTCTGTTTTAAATTACACAATTACAATATTATTATATTTATATTAATCTGCACACAATTACAATTTGAGACACAAAGGGATAAAGTGATTTGTTCACGATCATATGGTTTTTTGGCCATCATCCAGCACGAGAATTAGAAACCTGGGAACTTATTATGGAAACTTTACACAGGTGCAGAGATAATTGCAAATCCGGTTGCATCATGTCACATGCTTGTGTAATAGTGAGTAAAGCAAGCAGCGTTTAATCTAAACAGACGTTTTCCATTTAATGCTAATTTCCCAGATAATTGGAGAGACAATATTTTCCACTTTTCAAATGTGCAAATTGTGACTAAGTTGAAAGCAAAATTAAATTTGTTAATACAAATATAGCAAATGAAAAGGATATTCACTGTAGGTGGATTTGTCAGTGACAACATTAACATTTTAAAATTATTCATGAGAAAACGGTGTATGGAAGGGGCGCGAGTTATAGTTTCTTTAAATACCTCTAACTTCTGAATTTCTATGGTTTTGTGTGTGCAAATTCTGAACCTAACTATAACGTTACTTTGACCTTTGGTTTTTTCAGTGAAGATATATATATATATATATATATATATATATATATATATATATATATATCCACAGAAGCAGGATTACCCATTCGAATGAGGCCACAAGAAGAATGGTTTCTCTCGTACTTTTAATTAGGCCTGGGCAAAAATTTCGTTCCGTTCGCGGAAATTGCGATAATTTGACATTTTTGCGTTCCGCGGAGAGCGCGAAAATGTCAAAAATTCCGGTTTCCGCAGCTTGGCGATAATTTGTTTCTTGCTCGCGCTGTAAAATAATACATTCTCGCGCGCGCGCGATCGCCTTACCTGAATCCCTGCGTTCGCCGACAAGTTTTCTTGATCCGGTCGCGTTCTCCATGAGATGTTGTATTGTTTTTAGCCATTTGCGCTGTCTCGCGACAGTTCGCGCCCGCAGTGACGTCATGCGTCGCGCGATCACGTCTTTCTTCTCGCGATCATGCACCGCGAGAACAACTCAAAACAAGATGGCCGCGCCCGCAAGCAACCACATGGGTAAGTTGGCGACCCGCAACCATGCAGAAAATCTCGCGAACATGCCGGAAAAAAACTTCCGCATCTTCGCGATATTTCTGCTTGTTTGCGATAATTTTAAACATTCTCGCGATAATTTGCGAAGGTTAATTCCGCAAATTCCGCCCACCCCTACTTTTAATCGGCAGCCAGCCAGCAAAGGATGGAAAGCAGTATTCACCAAATAAAGTTCAAACGCCGGACGCGTTTCGGGAACTCCCTGTCCCTTCTTCTGCGGCGTGTAGTTCACAAAGAATGAAAGCACACAGTATCACGCACTCCTTCATTTAAAACACCTGCCCATGTGGGCGTGGCCTAATGCAAGGCCTGCTGGATATTGTGGTGCGTTACTCGTCCTCCCATGTGGGTGTGCTAACCATTCCAAAATTCGAACAAAGTTATTTCCCAAGTGGGTCGATGAAAAACAAGCTGCCGAGAGAAACCATTCTTCTTGTGGCCTCATTCGAATGGGTAATCCTGCTTCTGTGGATATATATATATAATTAAAAAGCCAAAGGGTACAGGGACGTTATAGTTAGGTTTAGAATTTACACACACAAAAAAAAAGAAATTCAGCACTTAGAGTTATCCCAAGTAACTTTAACTCGTGCCCCCGCCTTGCACAGTTTTTCCATCAATAATATTACTGCAAATGTTGCAGTGATAATAATTATTTCATAAAAGATATCATCAGTGATGTAATATGTAGGGTAATTAACAGGGCAGGGCAAGAGTTATAGTTACGTTAGGGCACGAGTTATAGTTTCTTGCGATAACTCTAACTATAACTGCTGAATTTCTGTGTGTGTAAATTCTGAACCTAACTATAGGGTCCTTGTAACCTTTGGTTTTTTAGTGCATTTTCAAGGTTTTATTCTAATGTATACCTATAACTTCCCTGTGACCTTTGGTTCCCCTTGGTACCTGGCCAGCCCTGGGATGGGGGATTAAAAAAACAAGAATTCAGGACCGTGCTTGCTTTTTTTAGACTTTTGCCATGGATTTGCAAATGTGCAGCACAAATTAAAGAAAAACCACAATTGTTTGGCCCCTGGGACCTCACCACCAGTCCTAGGGTGCCAGGGTATTCTTACATTGCCCCCTTTTGGGATTTGTTTTGCATTTTTTGGGGACTCAAGTCCCAAGATGGCTACCAACACTTCCTAGTTGAAGTGTTGGCAGCAAATCAGATCTCACCATGGGATCTGTCTGATCCGTGGACTCCCCTCATCTCTAGATATCTTTAAATCTTTTTTCTTTAATAACCCCAAAACTACTGAATGAATTTACACCAAATCACAAAAAGATATTTTTCCTGACGAAGATCTAGCTTCCTGTCAAATTTGGTGTAATTCCTTTCAGCAGTTCAGGCTGCAGTCCTGTGTAAAATCCCTAAGGGAAAGTGCATGGGGAAATGAGTTTTGAGCCCCCCCCACCTTTTCTTAGCCCCCGCTTGACGAATCACCCCGCAACTTTGCAGATAGCAACTGAAGTGACTGGCAAACTAGTTTTGAACTTTTTGTGGTGAATTGTAAGACTGCTATACTTATCCTGTCTCTTCCTGGTCTCCTCTCAGCCACAATAGCCAAACATTGTGTGTCCAGCTGAAACCATAATGATTCAACCACGTTCTATGGGTCAAGAACACCACACTTTATTCAGACCAGACACCAATGGGAGTTCATCCTCACCTGGAAACATCATCCACTGGAGCAGATCATGCGCTGGCAATTTGATCCTCATGGATGATCCACACAGTTACAAAGTCATTGGTAAAGGGTATGTACACCATGCCTGGCAGCAAGAAAGCAGGGCTGTTCACTTGCACTTATTCTAATATTTATCACTCTAGTCAGTTTCTCCTTTTTGGATTATTCTCCTGCTTCTTCGGCCAGCTCCACAATCATGAGAGTACTGACAAGCTGGCCCTGGGTTGATATTTTCCCCTTCTTTTATTGTAAGATAATTTTGGTGCACAGCTACGCACCTCGGGCAAGCAGGTTCTTTTTTGTGTGCAAGATAAGAATCTTTTAGTAGGTACCATCTGGAGAGGAATAGACAGCACAAAGCAAATAATGTATTTGGTTAACAGAAGCTGTACATAATTCCAGCTTCCATACAGGGGGATTAGCCTGAACTATTATGTTATTAGCCAATGAGGACAGCAAGCTTTTTTACAGACTTTTTTGTGTGCAAATTGTGGGGTATCGGTTGGATGGAAAGGGATGTGTTTTTGAGACCAAAGCCAATAATCCAAAAAATAATTACTTTTAAGGACACAACACTTATGTCTGTTGGATGAGGTTCAATTTCACAGTTTAGCCTTTTGACTGTCAACTACAGCTCTCAGCCAATTACAGTCATATTACCACAAACATTTGGCTATGGAGACAAGGCAGATGTCTCCACAGTGGCTTGATGGAGTTAAAAGCGTCTTATATGTCAAGTAGCACTGATATGCTATTACTAATGCGGACTTGAAAATGTGATTATAATCAGGATGACGGACAAGCAATTATGATTCTTTTGTTAGACACAAGCCTGCTTGCAAGGGCTGGTAAAAAAATAACCCTTATGCCAGGAGGTAATGTAAGCCTCAATGTAATACTGAAGCACACAAACATCCTTGTGCAAATAAAAATTGCACTTTTACCAAACTTTAAATAAATCAATCAGTATCCTGTTCATTGATGTTTCTTTGAAGAATTTGGCTATATAGGGGTGTAATGAGTTAATTATTATGATCCTAAAATGCATTATTTTAGAAACAAAATCATAAAATACATAGTTGGCCCTGAGTGAGCATTTTACAAATGTATACATGTTCCTTGTGACTGGGGTGAGGGGAACAATGTTTTTTGCCGCCTTGCCTTTGTAAACATTCTACTCTCATTTGCCCCCCTCTGCTCCCTTTGGAAGCAACAGTCATATATATGATCTAGTGCATCACATAAAAAGCCTACCTTCTGCAACAATCTGTGGGGTATATTCACAAGAACGTGTGATAACTACCGCAAGAGTAGCGCAACGCAACTTTCAATATCGCAGCCCATCACGGGAAAATAACCCCGTGTCAACGTGGAATTCACAACAAGGCGGTACCCTGCGATAGTCTGCCGAAACCGCGGACAATGTCCGCGATACAACCACCTCGATGGAGATAAAAACACAAACCACCACACCAAAAAACCTGCGATGGGCCAAAGCGCGATGAGGAAATCAGCGATAAGCAGTCGCAGGCCTGCAACACACACCTGGCAGGTGGGAGCACCACCATAAAAGCAGGGTAAAAAAAAAAAAACACAAAATGACCTACACCCAAGCACCATGCAGGCAGCCGGAGCAGGCGCAGAAGACGAGCGCAACCCCACAAGCACCCCGGATGACCATCCCGGGACCTCGGGACAGTGAAGGGTAAGGACAAGAAGATGAGAAAGGCGAAGTTCAGTCTGCAGGCGAACAGGATCATAGTCACGGGGGTGACAGAACACCATCAACAACTCTTCGTCACCTCCAATATGTCACTGGGCACCAAAACTGGAATATGGCAGGACATCATTGACAAGGTGAATGCCGTCGGAGAGCACAAGAGGACAATGGACGAGGTCAAGAGGTGATGGAATGACATCAAGCGGAAGACCAAGGAGAAACTCTCCGTCAACCAGAAGGCAGCAACGCTGACCGGAGGTGGGGGCCCAGCACCACAGCTGGAGCTGGATGACATGGAGGAGCTGGTGTCGATAGTCATCAGTGTGGAGACTGTTGCCAGAGTTGGGGGAGCGGACACTGCTCGACAGGACACAACACAACCGCAACAGGGTGAGTGACCTCCAGGTACTGGGGGATGGGTGGAGATGGCCACAATGGCACACATGCACAATCAAGCAGAGCACACTGCATACCCACAATGACTCTGGGTCCTCGCCCAGATCTACAGACTGTCACAATGTACAATGCAATGCTGTCTGAATGTCAACATGTACCATGCGGCTACATACATGTGGACACATTGTAATACACCATCTCCCCTTCACATCGCAGGGGCACTGTCAACACCTCCTGCAGAGTAGTCCGAGCAACTTCTCACTGATGATGAGGAGGACAACACCAGCACCGACACACAGACCATCCAAGACATCATTGACCTCATCCGCCGCTCTCCTCCAGGATCAGGGCAGCCCAGCTACATCGATGAGGCCCCACCCACCACCCAAACCACCCAGCGGAGGCACCCACAGCCCCGGCACTCTCCCAAGACCTCCAGGAACAACACATGGCCTTCCAACGCTGTGTGCTGGAGTGCCAGAGGGAGATGGCTGAGCAGGTGCGGGTGAGCTTCGGCATCATGGCTGCCAAACTGGACGCCATCCTTGGGTGTCTATGTCTGCCCCATGGTCTCCAACAAGCCCTGACTGACATCGCTGGAGTCATGATGTGAAGAGAAGAACAGCTGTCCGCTCAGAGTGGCTCCAGCGATGCCAGCCGCGAGCTGGCACACATGCGGAGGCTCATGGAGGACATGGTGCAGATGGAGGCGGAAATGATGGCATCCACCACTGCACATCATCGAAATTTAGCTGGGATCTATCATGCCCTGCAGACCTCCATCATGGCATTGCCGCCACAAGGTGTGGCACTGATGAATTCTGCTGCCCCCCCACCATCCACATCCCCGCCCCCTGGTGTGTCAGTGCCTCCCAGTGTGGCAGGCGTATCCACTCAGGCCCCTGATGTGTCAGTGGCACACAGTGTCGCAGCCGGTTCTGCAACACACACAGGTGGGGCAGGGCACACACCCAGGGACGAGGACGTGGATGGGACTGTGGTCAGAAGGACCAGGCACTAGCATTCATTTCCACCACCTGGCCTGTTTCTGCTTGGTCCCGCAAGTGGCTTCATGACCTTCCACTGACCCTAATACACTCCGATACACTCACCTTGGACAGCGACATGGACTGCCACATCCTGTTTGATGACCAATGACACTGCGACCAGAGTGCAGACTGTACCCTTCCCTTTCGCAGGACTGGTCATCTCCAGAAGGACTCAGGCTGGCCCATATCGTGTAGTGTGCTCGGCATTGCCCTGTACCGCTCCAGCTGCATGACTGCACTGGATGTGCAATAAACATCCAGTGACGCACTGCTGTGTCATGTCTTTCATCTGTCATGTATGCATGCATGGATGAATGTAGGGACAGTGATTTCCCTTGCGTCAATGATGCTCATCCTGTGGGATGCCAGTCAGAGGGTGCTACATTGCATTTTGTGTACCTGGCCCCGTGGACGCTACAACCGGGACACACGGATTACTCACTTCCTTGTCCGGACATGGACTGAACCATGCCCAGAGCCACCGAGTCATTGTTGCAAGCCCTGCGCTTGTCCGGCGTATGGCAGGCCAGACCACGCCTCTTATGCTTCGAGGAGGGGCCCTCATTGCTCCCTGTTGCAGGCGAACTCGCTGGTGGTGTGCAGGTCACTGGTCTAGTTGTTAGCATGTCACAGCCACTCCCTGAGGGCAAGTTTGCACGCACACCACACCCATCTGGCACAGGCATCACAGGCCATGTGACTCCGTCAACATAAGGGGCCGACGACGTCACATTCCCCTCTGCCGGTGGTGACTGGATGATGGATGCTCCACAGTCCTCAACCATAAAGGGCCCATTAGTTGTTGCGCACAGGGTTAGTGGCAACCCAGGCCTGCGTATGGCACGGGCCGACCACCACATGGTGCTGACCGGGGTTGCACAGGGTTAGTGGCAACCCAGGCCTGCGTACGGCACGGCCCAACCTCCACCTGGCACTGACTGGGGTTAAACAGGGCTAGTCGCACCCGGCGCATTGCGGACAGCAGTGGCACCACGGGACGGTGACTTTGGGTGCACTGAGTCAGTGGCACCTTAAGCTGCTGAGCGGGTGAACATCCTGCGATGATGCCCCATCCTGGCGGTCTGGTAAACTCAGGCTTCGTGTACCCTGCTGGACCGCAGTGTAGGCCAGGGCCAGCAGGCAGCACGGGCCTACCGCCACATTTCGTGGCTTCCGGGTTCACAGAGTTAGTGGCACCCTTTGGGGTGATCGTGTGTGCAAAAGACACACAATTGATGTACGTAATGCTGAACAAATCAAAACAGAGCGGGTGTGCAGCCTGCGATGTTGCCAGGTGCACTGGTATGTCCCATCCCATGGAGTAATCAAGACCCAGCACCAAACGTGAGACCTGGTGGCCTGTGGAGCATGGCTGCATGTTGTGGAGGGTGCCATGTCCGCGGGCCCGGCCTTGTGGCTTGCAGTGGCACGTGGTGGGACATCCTGTCTTTAAGCCAGTGGCGTAAGGTGAGCAGTTAGGCCTGGGTGTGCATGGGCGGGCTTGCTCCGTGGGCGGCGGGAGCCTTTGTGATGCCTCTGCCTGCGTGTGCATGGGCAGATAGGCGATATTATCTTGTGCAAGTGTGTGTACTGTGCCAGTCATGTATCTGGACTCTTTTACAGATGACGGCTTTGACTCAGATGTGTGACCTGGTGTACTGCTATATGTGGTTGGAGACACACAGGTGGCAGCAGGTTAGCAGTGTGACCTGGATGCGCAGGGGCGGCTCACTCTCTTCTTCTCTCTCTCTCTCTCTCTCTCTCTCTCTCTCTCTCTTCCTCTCTCTCTCTCTCTCTTCTTTTCTCTCTCTCTCTCTCTTCTTCTCTCTCTCTCTCTCTTCCTTTCTCTCTCTCTCTCTCTCTCTCTCTTCCTCTCTCTCTCTCTCTCTCTCTCTTCTTCTCTCTCTCTCTTCCTCTCTCTCTCTCTCTTCCTCTCTCTCTCTCTTCTTGTCTCTGTCTCTCTCTCTTCTTCTTCTTCTCTCTCTCGCTCTCTCTCTCTCTCCCTCTCTCTCTCCTTAGCTCTCTATCTGTCCTTTGATGTGCTCAGGACACACCTTCTCATCATGTTTTTTGTCTTGCAGGCTGTGACCTACCGAGTGTCCCGAGGGGAGCCGCCATGTGTCTTCATTTAATTTCTATTTAATTTGTATTTGTTGCTTCGGAAGTGTATGGGTGATTCTCATTTCTGTGACGAAACATGCATTTGACCTGTTGTGATTGTGCGACATCAAGCAGATTATTTTGTGCATGTTTGGGTGTAGCTGATGTGGCATGTCTTTGTTAGGGGGGTGGTCCGGGGGGGTGGTGTCAGTGGGTGTTGTGGCCCTCTTGGGTGTCCGGGCAGCATGATGAGTGGCTCCATGGCATCTGTTGCACTTCCGATGTGGCCCTGGGCTGGGCTCACTTTTGTGGTGCTGGCTGCCGTCCGACTTTACACCAGGCCAGAGCAGATGTTGAATTCCTGCTGCTAATGTGCCTTATCTCCGGTTTTGTGTTCTTATCGCCGATCTAGCAGGTCATTGAAAATGTTGAGAGGTGGTGTTGTCGCGGCTTTTGGCACGGGAACACCTACTCTGCATCTCATTAGCGATAGTTGTGGGGTCCTCTGTGGCGATGTTATCTATGCTATCGTGGGTAAACTCATGCTGTGGGCTGTTAACACCAGCTTGTGAACGGGGAGGTAAATTTATCATGACTTTGGCTGCGATAAAGTGCCGATGATTCGGCAATAGCTCCTTGTGAATATGCCCCTGTGTGTTTACATACATAGCAAACTATCAGTATTGTGAAGTCTGTGGCCCATGTGTTCAGCTAAGATCCCCTGACCGGATGGGGCATGTACGGCACGGGGTCTGTGCAGAGCTTACCAAAACTCAGGGGTCGGTGGTCCTCAGGGACATGGCAGTCAGGCCATGGAGCTGCGATGCTGCCTTTCATGCATTCACGAAATGGGGGTAGTTTTTCTGGCATCTCGGTCTTTGTTGTAGCTATTTTGGATTTTCAATATTTGGCCCAATCCAAGATGGCACCTCCAAAGGCTGTTGTTTTAGGCTTCCAAAGACAATATGGCAACAGTTACCTCCTGTGTGATCATGCTGTTTCTACCTGGTCACGTTTAGGTATGCAATGAGAGGAGGCCAGTAAAACATTGTGTTACAGTGGCTTCGCTGTTCTGGTACATGCTCCTGTGGTAGCCTTACCAGTGCACTACTGTATCCCACCCTGTGCCTGTTGCTGCCTCAGTTTGTTATTCTTCTCATTTTTCCACCTGATGTGCAGATTGTAAGCCTCAGCATTTTGGTCCTCATTTCTAATCCACCTTCTTCTGGGTTCCTGCAGGATTTTTGCCACTGGCATTTTCCTTCACCAAAAGTGATTTCTTCTTAAGTTCACCTACAGGCTGCATTTGGTACAGAGACCACAGAAAGGAATTGCCCCTTCTTTGGGGGTCAATATTTCACGGATTAACAAACGTCCATCGTTGTCAGCTATTGACAGATTACGATGCTGCAAGATACCAGCTTCTTCATTTGCCATGAATCCCATCTACAATAGAATATTCAACAACACAACCAAGAAGTAATGTCTCTGAGACATTAGAATGCTGCCAAAAAACAACCCCTGATGTACGTGATGTTCCAGATCTACCATTAGTACCTCCTGCTGCCTTAAGTTTCAATGAAAGGTGAAGGAGTTTTTGGATGGTACGACGGTACACGGCACCTTCCTCCCCACTCAGTTTATGCTGGACAAGAGCAAGGTGGATTATTTGGTAATCTGCTTTGTCAGAGATGTGTTATCTTGGCCAATGTCCATGGTGACTTCCTCAGATCCCTTTTTAAATTAATACTCCTCACTCCTGGATGAATTCTGAAAAAGGTTTTATCGACCTACCTTTGATTAGTCTGCAGAAGAAGCTCTTTGCGATATTCAGCGAGGCTCTCAAGAGTTGGTGGCATATGTTACCCATTTTTGACAACTGGCAAATGAAGCACAGAGGGTAGAGCACACATGTTTACTAATTTAGATGAGGCCTTAAGGAAGAAATGAAGGAAGAGCTAATGCATGTTCCTCATCCAACCATGTAAATCAAACCTTAGAGATGGCATTGCTTTCTGAATTCTGTTTGAGGAAAGGAAAAGAGAGAGTTGGCTTAAGATCCCCAGTCTTCCCATTCCTGTCATCAGGTTTGTACAGTATCTGAAATGGGATAAAGCGAATATGAAGAAATCTATGGAAAAAACAATGGAAATCGACTCAGTTGCAGGACCCTTACTAGGGAGAGAAAAGCAGAGACATCAACTTAAATCATTATACCTTTATTGTGCAGTGGATATCTTGTTAAACAATAACTAGTCCAGCCAAACAAGCTAATGGAAAGTATATAAAGCCAACTCAGGAGAGAAAGGAGGGACTGGGTAGCCAGATTCGCCCTCAGGTTCAATGTCACAATTTATTCCAGAAGCTGGTAACCAACTAATCTTATTTCCAATGACCTTGCATCTGGAGCAAGACAGGAACGTTTCCATTATGGCTTTGCTAGACTCTGATGATACCGGAAACATTTTAGTGGAATTGGGCTCAGAGTCATTGATTCCAAGACAATCCAAGGTGAAGGGTGAGTCTACCCATACTTTTATTGGTACCCTGTTAGATTCTGGAACTCTCATTGAGTGGACTTCTCCCTTAAAGAGACTGCATTCAATCATCATCAAGAAACGCAAAGCTTCAATTTAATTGCTTCTCCAAACCATCCGATAATTGTAGGATTTGCATTGTCTTTGCCTTCATAACTGTGGCAATGGGGTGCATGTGTTGCATACACAAGGCCCGTAGGTCCAAGTTTGTAAGTGTTTATTTACACAGAAGGTCCCATTCAACCACCTCAACCACTGCA
Source organism: Triturus cristatus (assembly GCF_964204655.1). Lineage (NCBI taxonomy): Eukaryota > Metazoa > Chordata > Amphibia > Caudata > Salamandridae > Triturus > Triturus cristatus. Next base: position 525,477,507 of record NC_140580.1, read on the forward strand.
TTCCTCCTCCCCAATCTAAAATGATGGATTTTGGCCCAGATCTCTGTACTGGGATGAATGTATGACATTGTTCTGCATTCTGTCCATCAACAGTTCTTTTTGCATTTGTCACCCCGAGTGGGACGGGTATGCTCAGACTTGAGTCCCGTGCTCTCCATGCCACTGGAATCAAGCTATCCTGGCTGAAGAGGGGTGAAAACCTGAAACCAGTCCTAGGATGCTTGTTTCCAGTCCAGGGAGGACCTGGCCTGGCAGTTTGGGCTGGACTGTTCCCATGGGGCACTGGGTCAAGACTGATTTGCATATGGCTGGGTCCAAACTGGAATGGCATGGTGAGCAAAAAAACGATGGATTTAGGCCCAGATCTCTGTACTGGGGTGAATGTATGACATTGTTCTGCATTCTGTCCATCAACAGTTCTTTTTGCATTCCTCCTCAATCTAACCATCTTTCACTACATTTCATCATGACCTAACCACATTCTACACAACTAGCATCATATATTACACACACCCCTTTCCACTAAAGCTTAAGTCATTATCCCACAAATATATACAAGGAGTAAACAGAGAAAACAGGGCAGAGAAATAACTAACCAACAGAATACAGCATATGTACAAAGTAAAATGTCTAACATTGAAGTGCAAGACAATACATTTCATCTAAAATAATCGCGCAAATAAGGAGGTGGTAACACCTTCCTCTTGGACCATCTCACAAGAATGGTTGCTTTCTGCCCAGCTGAAGAATCATGATTTTCATGATTATCACCAACAGACTTCCCTTTGAAAACTACCAATCTGTTAAGGCTCAATATACAGTAGTTTTCTGTCTTGATAGCAATGGTGAAAGTCTTCATAACCCTCAATGGTTTGTATCATCACCGAGACCTAAACCCTCACATTTATTCTTTTTGCATCAAAATTCTCTTTGAAAAGCTTCCATTTTCTTCACCTCTGTCACTTTCCAGTCTTTCTCCAGATTCACCTTACCCAACTTTGACTCCATGTCACTGACCCACGTAGGTACCACCAGTGTATTTGGTTGTCTGCCTCTGAATAACTCAAAAATATTTTTTCAAGTGATGGATTGAGGAGGGATTCTGTATGCTTAAACCCATTTGACAACCTCTTTTCTACAATTTAGGCCATTGTCCTTTGCTTTGACAATGGTTTCCTTCAAGACTCTGTTGAAGCGGTCGACCATGCCATTGGTTTCTGAGTGATATAATGTCACTCCTAGTGCCTAATCGCGTTGTCTTTCAACATGTTTTTCATTTCCTTGGAAACCAAGTGTACCCCATTGTCTGTGAGTAAAGGTTTGGGTATGCCTGCTTGCTCCCAAACTACTCCTTCAAGCATCCCACAACATGCCTGGTTTCAGTTCCTCTGGAGAAGAAAACTCCTGGCCATCTAGAATCCATGTCAACAGTCACGATCAGATAGGTCTCACATCTCTCCCCATGTATGGGACCCAGAATGTCCAAGGCAACTTCCTCCAAGTGTGAGTGGGACAGTCTCTGAACACCATGGGTTGTTCGCTCGGCTTCATGGCTCTCTCAACTTGAGAATCCATGCCTGGCCACCAGTATATTAATCTAAGTCTTTTTTTTTTTGTCTTTGACATACCTTGATGACCATAGTGTGCAAGAGCAATCAGCTCTTTTCTTAACGCATCAGGTGGGACCAATCGCGCACCCCTAAAAATAAGACAATGTTTTTCAGACAAATCATCTCTAACATGCCAAAATTATTTGCCCCCTCACTTCCTTTAGTTTTTGTACACCACCCATCCTTGATCAAAGACAAGCCTTCTAACATTAAACTATACTATAAAGAGGAGTGCCACAAGTTTCAGTTCGTATCACAATCAATTAATGAAATCCTTCTAATAATAAGTCCTCAGGCAGTAGATTCAAGATTTCTAGCAGCTGAGCTGTGCTCCAATATTTAGATCAGACTCCACATTTTAAGTCAGTCAACGCGTTTCATCCTAGATGGACATCATCAGGGCTGAAATAATGAGACAGATAAAAAAACATATCAAACAGTGTTCTCGTTGCATCTTCATAATCACAAAGAATCCAGTTTAACCTATATATTATACATTCTTGTACAAACAACATCACCTGCCTATATCCATTCTATTATATTGTCTACATCTTGATGGGGAAGAAAAACATATATGTAACATATATATAAACAAATTTTGTATCACACTCTCCAAATATTATATCATGATTCTTGAAAGCACAAAAAAGTTTTAAAAAGTTAAATAAATCTCATCTTCACATATCTTCAGTGCCCTTCATCTATAATGAACGTTTAAGCATACTTTTTATAATATGGGTCAATAGTACAAGGTTATTTTAATCCAAAATTCGCTGACTACATACCTCCAATATTAACAAAAATGTGCTGCCTTGATACTCTTCAATCAACACTATTATGGCTCTGCAAAGCGCTGTTCCTATTGGTCTTCTCTAGAAGTTTAAAAATGAGTGGTTTGCAAATTTAAACAACATGTATGCATCTATTATATAAAGTGTCCAGGTCCTATTTGAATGCATCATAACTGTCTAAGGAATCTCACCTCTGTACTGTTATAACAAGCCTTTTAATTCTTCCTACGTCATTCTACTCTTCTTTATTGACTTCCATTGGTTCTAGACTATGAACAGAATTGAAAAAAGTATTACTCTCTGTATCCCCAACAGGTGAATGCCTAGAAAGTGTTCAATGTATTAAAAAGAACCGCAGGCACTTTTCCTGCTAATTAGGTTATCCATTTGCAATCCCCTCATATGGGGTGCTTCAAATCACTTATGCATTATAAACAAAGTTTGAGTAAAATATAACTCCCTCTTTACCTTAAAAGCATTGGCATTTAAATATGCCCCTCTCTATTTTTCAGTGTGAAAATACCACTCACCAATATTCAAATTCATGTATAGTTATCCTGAGTTCACATTGCGTGTCAATTATTCTCCGAGAAGTATTCTAAAATTAAAAGCCAAAATATAATCAGATAGTTAAGTATTGGATTGCATTCTAGGCGTGTGTCCCTAATAACATGCCACTGTCAATGCGTCACTCACCATTTTTCAAATTCAATCTTCTTCCATTAATATCCTAAATAGTCCTCCATTTAGTTCTAAGCTGAAAGTATAAGTAGAACACAAAATTACTACCTATAACCCGCTCTGCGTCTTATTCGCAATGTACGGGCTGATCTGCAAGTGGCACTCACCGTCACAACATCAGATCGATGTATCTTTCGTCAGCGCGGCCCGATATATCCCGCTGATATTCAACTCTTTGTGGTTCCTTCCTTAAAAACCATTACTCAACCAATCATTCTCCTTATCCTGTTATTGCTTCGACCAATCAAAAACTAGAATTTCAAGTCTGCTTATAAGCATCGCCCGTTCCCTCCGTGGTCCGCTATCAATTCTAACCAATAGAAATAACACACTGCGTTTTTAGACTTTCAAGAGTTCTCAGCCAAACATTATTTCTGAGTACCTTATTATTGAAACCTTGCTATGTTTCCTCACTGGTCCGTTACCTTACTCTGTACGTCACCGGTACATCTGACCAATCACTGCTATCCTACGTCTCAAAACCTTTGCTTGATTCAAATCCACCTTGTCAAAATGTAAAACGTATTATGCTACGCTTATTTCTAGTATGACTCGACTATTTAGTATACGTCATTAATACAAACGGAATACAAAAAAAATATGAATTAAATAAACAAAGTTTCTACATCTTATACCTATTTGGATTCAGACATTTATACTTGACAAACAAACTTAAGTGGACCCGGATTTCAGAGTATCATGCCTTCATAAATAATTACATTTTGCTCACTGGTCCGTTACCTTACTCTTTACGTCACTGGCACATTTAACCAATCACTGCCAGCCTCTGCCTCAAACCTTCACTAAATTCGAGTCCCCATTCAACATATCGTTACCACTGACGCTCTATTTATATAATGACTTCTTAAACCAATGTTGCTACCATGTTTACCCGACGTATTCAATGCTGATGTCAAACTTGTTATGCTACACTTATTTCTATTATGACCCGGTTATTTTAGTGTGCGGTAATAATACAAACCGAATGCAATGAAAATAATATGAATAAAATAAACAAAGTTCCTACTTCATATGCCTATTTGGATTCAAACATTTATACTTAAACAAACTTCAATGGACCCTGATTTCAGAGTGTCATGCCTTTGTAAATAATTCCATATTGGCCTGTGAAAATGATTCCAATATTATGTAGCTGTTTAAACTCAAACATTTATACTTAACAGACACAATTAAATGAAAACTAATTTCAAAATATCATTCCTTCGAAGACAAACCCTTCATGACCAGGGAGAATAGTCTTACTTGTTCATAAGTGGGGCAATTTACATTCTCCATTCCAATTCAACTACCCTTTTCCACAAAGGGTGTAAGTTCTACATAACTCTCGTCACTCATTCACTGCCATATACAACAAAGAATATTTGATTTGGGCTACTTGCAGTCCGTCCGCAGAACTCCATTACTTTCTGATTTCCATCACAAATAAGTCTAATCATGGATCATAACGTTTCATATAGATGCTCCTTCTCTCAATTCAAGACACACGATCTACTATAGTCATTAAAAAAACGATAAACACCATAGAGAAAGGTATTCACTCCCTAGTGCGACAGGTGGTCTGAAATTCTTTTAAAACTTAGTAGAAAATAATGCAACTCATTATCGCTATTAAGTACCTGTGACACTATCCTACATCTACTGATCCATTTAGCCTCTTGTGTTCTTAATACAAGTTCCCAGTCACCTCCTCTAACTTAAGGCACAATTCTTTGTAAGCCATGAAACTTGAAACCTGTTCTATGAGCATGTTTATTCTTCATATGTTAATATTGTGGTGAACTCTCATCCCTGTAAATTTCGGCTCTCCTGTGTTCCTGTATTCTAAGTTTTAGAATCCGCTCTGTGCTTCCTATGTAAGTTTTGGTACATTTGCATTGGAGTGCATATATCACTCCAGTGCTGTTACAATTAATAAACTCCTTAATGTAGTATTTTTTCTTGGTGTTAAAACTAAATTCTTTAATACGATTTATGCCAATTTCACAAAAATTGCAGCTACCACATGTAAAGAACTCTTTAGGTTGGCTAAAGAGCTAGTTGGTCCCCTGTGTTCTTAATGGTTCTAAATAGTTCCTGGTCATCATGTCACCTATGGTGAAGCCTCTCCTATATACCACCTTAGGTTTATCCGTGATAACACCTAGGGGGCCCGGTACTCCTTTTAACAGGTTCCAATATTCCAACTGTTTGATATGTTTTTTTATCTGCCTTATTATTTCAGCCCTGATGATGTCCATCTAGGACGAAATGCGTTGGCTGACTTAAAATGTGGAGTCTGATCTAAATAATGGAGCACAGCTCAGCTGCTGTAAATGAGAATCCATCAGTTTGAAATGAATTTCTGTTGATCTATAATAAAGAAGAAGAACTTTGCATTGAATCTACTGCCTGAGGACTTATTATTAGAAGGATTTCAATAATTGATTGTGATACAAACTGATACTTTTGGTGCTCCTTCTCTTTATTGTATAGTTTTCCGTAAGAGTGGTTGTTGCGGTGGACCACAAGGAGTGAGCACCAACATTCATTGAAAATATTTTTCCTAAAAACTACTAATCGACTAGTGCGCTGCTGTGCTAATCCCTCACCGCTGGAGCTTAACAAATAGTGCCTTCTAACATTACTTTGTCTGACCCAAGTTCACACCACCTCTTCTCTTCTGTTATGGCAGTGTCATCAATCTCGCAAATCACTGAATTGTCTAATTCTGTCTTATCATCCACAGAATAACCTTGATCATTCTCACCTGTTGGTGCTAATTGTAACAAAGAGACTGCTACCGTATTCTCCAAACCTAGTATGTACTTCACTTCAACACTATACTCTTGCAAAGCATCCATCCATGTTGTTATTTTACTGGAGACTGATTCTTTGCCATTTTTCATCAAAAGTTCAACCAAAGGTTTATGGTCTGTCACTTCTTCAAACACACTTCCCTACAACAGATTTCTGAGTTTTCTTACAACACAGCACACTGGCAAGGCCTCACTTTCTATCACTGAGTACCGCAATTCAGCCCCTTTCAAGGCCAGAGACAAAAACAAAATGGTTCTTCCTGAATCACATCCTCCTTGTTGCTGAATCACATCCTCCTTGTTGCAAAACAGCACCCAGGCCTTCATGCGGGCATCAGTGGTGAGACTAGATTTACACTAGGGATCAAAATTCCTTAATCTGGGTGCCAGGCTCAATCTTTCCTTTATCCCCTTGAACTCTGCTCTCGCGCATGTCATCCAACACAAATTCAACACCCTTACGGAGTAAATTCCTCATGTTGGTGCAGATTTCAGCAAACCTCTTTACAAATGTATTGGAATATTCTGTCATCGTCAAAAATATCATCAATTCTTCATTGTTAGATGGTGACTTAAGTTTCTGTATGGAATTAACTCGATTTTATTTGGGAGTGATTCCTTCTCCCGTGATGGTATGACCCAGGTAATCTATGGACTCTCTGCGAAATTTGGACTTCCCTACTTTGATGGTTAAATTAGATTTACCAAGTCTCTCCAACACCACTTTCACTCTTTCATCATGCTCAATAACATCCTTTCCAAAAACCAATACTTCATCTTGATAAATGCTTATTCCTTCCAGACACTTCAGAACCTTCCCCAATGCTCTTTGAAAAACTGATGCTGCAGATATTAATCCAAATGGTAACCTTGCATATGTAAACATTGCAAAAGGAGTAATAAAAGCATCCCCGGATACCTCATCAAGATCAATTTAATGGTAAGCTGATGTAAGGTCAATGGTGGTATAAACCTTTGCTCCTCCCAGTAACATTAGCATATCAGAGATGTTATGCAAAGGATACCTGTCTACAATCACATGGTTGGTCAGTTCTCTAAGATCAACACATAAGTATGAGTTAGCCTTTCTAGCTACAATCACTGGAGCTAGCCATTCCATCCCTTCTACCTTTTCAATTATGCAATCTCATTTATGGTTCCCAGTTCCAATTTCATTTCTTCTTGAACCGCGACAGGCTCATTGCGAACTTTACCACACACTGGCCTGGCTCCATCCACCAGTCATATGTGATGAGCATAGCCCCGTTAACAACAAAGCTTTTCTTGAAAAACCTGTGGGAAACTTACTTTCAGTTCTTAAACAAACACATTGTGGATACTTCCTGTATACTCACTTCATTCACTTTAAACTCATCTTTTCACAGTATAGGTGGAAAACTGTTTGGATCAAGCATGACCCCACAATCCTTTTGATGGAACCAGTTCAAAATGCTGTTGCCTTTTTGTGAGACATAGATCTTAGGAGTGACATACCGTTTTTCATACTTTATCAGACCCCAGAAGTACCCATGAAACTTAATTGGTTCACCACTTTAAGCATGCGGTTTTATATCTGGCTTAAAGAAGTTCGTTTTGAGTTTGCCAAGATATCATTTTTGGAAACAATTGTAATCTTTTCTCCAGAGTCAAAAAGTACCTTGGTTCCTTCTCCTTCCACACATACTTCATCCACAGGACTGGCCCCTTTCTCACTGTTGATGTGCAAAACAAGCATTTTTGCTGCAAGTCAACAGTAAGGAAGGGACCACTCCTGTGGATGAAATATGTGTGGAAGGAGAAGGAACCAAGGTACTTTTTGATGGCAGTGGTTGGTTAAATTTAAACATTCACATCAAATATTCACTCCTCAACGCACCGCGTGTCAGACAGCACCAGACCGGTGACACGCGGACCGAGGTCCCCTTGATCTGTCCACATTCCCAACAAAGCGCCCAGATCAAGTCTGACACAGGGGAGGAGCCGCAGTTAAGTAACAAAATAAGTGTCTGTGGGATCCACAAGCAAGACATAATCCCCTTTGTTTCTTTATGCATGAACCCTTAGCTCCATTGAGAACTTCGATGTTGAGACCTTCAATGTCACATCCTCACTGCCAGTGTGGCAAATGGGTGCAGGTATTGAATATACGAAGCCCGTAAGTCCAAGGTTGAAAGATGTTTATTCACATAGAAGGTCCCATCCAATAGCCTCAACCATTGCCTCCTTCTCCTCACTCCAAACTTCTTTCACGACATTCCATCATGACCTAACCACATTCAATACAAATAGCATCATATACTGTAACTGAAGCTGTGTGCGAGCCAATGCAATAACCATAGAAGAATTCCCAAAAAGCTTAAGAGGAATGGCTTTTATTGTTGTAACTTTGGATATAATTGTTGATCTGTTCTCCAGAGCTGATGCGAAGCAGTTGATGCACACCACTAATGTGACCGTGCAATAAATCTTAAACCTGGGTCAGAGATGAGTGGGTGGAAGACAGTCTTTCGGACTCCCTATGGGCATTTTGAAAATTAGGCCATTTCCTTTGGCCTTCACAATGCCCCTTCTGTCTTTACAGCAGTTTATTTTAGTCTTCTCAAGATCCTTGTCTGATCACCGCAGCCAATGTCCAGGAGGTTCTGCTTCAGATACCTTTAAATTGATTACCGTGAAAACCAGGGAAGTGTCTGTTTACGACACAAGAAGTTGAATTTTCAGGCTATGTTCATTCTCCGCTGATTTTCATCCCCAGAATAAAGGATTAATGGAGAGGACTAATCAGGCTTTAGTGCTATTTTTAAGGTGCTTCTGTAGTGCTTTTAGTAGTAACTGAGTGTGATTACTTCCATTAGAGAAGTTTGCCTATAATAACACTGTTCATAGCACCATTAAGTTGTTTCCATTTTATTGCATGCAGGAATTTCACCCCAGGGGTTCCGAAGTCACAGGTGGCAGTTTCAGCAGCTTCTAAAATGATACATCATCAGGCAGAGGTGAGACAACAAGTAGCAAGAAATGTACAATTAGCTCAAAGGAGAATTAAATTACAGGCTAACACAGTCAGTCAGAACCTATTTATCTAGTTGGAGATAACCATACCTTATCTGCACAATTATTAGCTGCAAAGTCTGGTCGAGCTAAATTAGGCCGATGATGCTTAGGTCCTTTTCCTATCACACATAAGATCAATCCTGTTTGTGTTTGTTTAAGACTTCCAAATACTTGGAAGATACATCCTACTTTACATCTGTTCAGATTAAATCCTTTTTTTCTGATTCTTTCTTGAGTTTCTCCTCCACCTCTTTCGGTTTATAACGAGGATTGACCAGTCTGCAGCTCACATGTTCCTCTCTCTGAGATCCCCTTTTGGGAGGCAGTGCATGGAGTCCATGACAGGGATTTCCATGACTCTGGGTCAGCAGTCCTCAGGCACATGGAGGTCCGGGCAGGGAAGCTGCAGTGTGGCGTTTCTCGCACACAGGTAATGAGTAACAGTCTCTCTGGCATTTGAGGCAGTGTGCGCCATATTTAATTTTAGCCATTTGGTCTCAATCCAAAATGGCACCTCCATATGCTGTTTTTTAGGCTTTCAAAAACAATATGGCAAACACTATTTCCCTGGGATGTGCTTTCTCTTCCTAATCACATTTAGGTATTTAATGGAAGCAGGCCAGCAAGAAGTTGCGTTGCAGTGATTTCTCTGCTGCTGTAAACGATCCTGTCATAGCCTCAGGTGTGCACTCGTATAGCCGCTCGTGTTGTTGCCTCAGCTTATGTTCTCCATCTATTTTTTTCATCTCAAATGTTTTATCATCACCAGTCTCGAGGTCTTCATTTCTAATTCATCACCTTCGGGTTCCTAGATGTGTTCTGTGCCACTTGCTGTTTCTTCCACTAGAAGTGACTTCTTTTTTAGTTCACTTACCGACTGCAGTTTACTGTCTTCATTCAGTACAATGGCTTCTGAAAGGAATCGCCCCTTCCTTGGGAGGGGTCGAGATTTCCTGATTAAGGTACGTCTGTCTTCCCAGCTATTGACAATCAGTGGCTGCAGACTCATGTCACACCAGAAGCAAGCAATGCAGCCTTTATTTAGCATTCTGTGTGGCATTCCGTACTGGGGAATTAGTTGCCAGGAGCAAAAAGTGGGCTGCCGTGGACCTACAATGGGAGGATTTCATGTAGAACCATAGATATGTGACTAAGCTTTCATGATCCAAGACAGAGTTGGGTGTAGGTTACAGTATCACACAAGGGAAAGCCCTTTTCCAGGTGTCTTCACCTGTTGCAGCCATGAAAGGATATTTATATGTATTGGAATAGGACCCTAGGCAGTTTACCTCACTCTTCTTTATGACAGAAGCAGCAACATTAGCTGCAGTAGTAGGACTAGAACCACAGGATTGGTAGATTGGTTGGAGCAGAGCCATCAGGTTTGGTACACAGAAATTAAATCGTTATAAGAGGTACATCCATCCTGACTTGGCCTAAAGTCTTATTCTCAGGCACTAACTGTTGCAGTAAACTTTTTTATCTTGTTTTGGAATGTGAATGATTTGGGTGTGTTGGAAATATAAAATGAGCCACACATAAATCACCTTTAAGTCTGCACACTTTTTTTAGCAAATCAAACATAGTGCAATTATGCCATGCAAAGCGATGGCATTTAACCTTTATAGAAGTGAGCATCTAATGCAGACACCCACCTCAATTAGCATGACTTCAATAGCTTTTTTACATGCATTGCTTCGACTGAGTTCACATGACAGAAACCAAAACTCAGATTAGCAGATTAGCAGGGGCACAACCTTCCAATGAGAAGAATGAGAAAGGACCTTGAAAATCATACACGAAGGGTAGACTAGAAGATGCTGAGCTCGTCATTTATGAATCCTTCTTAGAGGTGCCAAACAAGAGAATAAAGCTAAATACATGAGAACCGAGAGGGCAGGGCTGTGTATAACATAGGCACAATATGAAAACAAAATGGCAGCTGATTCAACATGCCGTTAGATATTACAGTCGTTTTAAAGCAATTTTCACACTTTTTCGCAACCACTCACTTTTGCACTAACAATAACACAAGACCAACCAGCAAAATCTCAAGACCTATTAATAATTGACAGTCCAAAAACTCCAGATTTGGGCCATATCAGGACTAGTGTTCTGGTACTTCCATGGACCTGAAATAAAGTGGTTGGAAACATGCCCAGAAATTTGAGGGTAAACAAGCAGAAAAGTGTGTGGCAATACCACTTTTCCCATCTTACTTCACATTCCAGGTAAGAAAACTTGGGATAACTCTTTACAAGTGTGGTAATACCAGGTGTGGTATCACTGTGCTTTGTTATTGGGCCTTATGTGATAGGGGGTGAGCCAGGAAGAAAGGGGAGGGAGAGGGGAAGTGGTAGAGTTGGATTTCCTTCGATAATAAGCCTTGAACATGAAGGTTGTATCATTGTGGAAGTATGTTACGCTGCTGTGTCACAATTTACACAACCGTACAGTCAGAAACATGTCAAACTCTAAGCTAAGCTTACCTTAAAAAGAGAAATATTTAAATACAACTATACAGTAACGTTATAATTGCAGAACTGAGAAATTACCAATAAGAAAATGCTGCTCCAAAACAATTGAATCATACTGCTGCTCAATGTTCGAAACAGGGAAATGTCTAACAGGAACCAATGTTGAATGTGCTTTTAAAGTTGTTATTGTCCTAGGGAGTGAGAATCGAGCAAGGCAATGAAAAGTCAAATCAAATGGTTTGAAGAATAAGGAGGCGTGTGCATTTGTTACAGAAACCATTGAGGGGCGTCTCACTGTTTCAAAGTGTGGCAATGGTGCAAAAGCATTTCATGTTGTTGTAAATTTCCTGGTGTTTTTCAATAGCACTTATCTCTTAATGAACAGCTTGAACCCACAAAACCTAACTCACAGGGCTCTTTTCCGCACCCTTGGGTCAAAAGGAAATAAGCCCCGAGATAAAAGCAGGACCTTGGGGTTAAGTCCTCTTCAAAAGTCCCATAGACTTCTTCCATTATTAGCTACCTAAGGAATGCCTTGGTTCTTCCAGCTAGCTATTCTGTCAGTGGGAATCAGCCAGGAGATAGACTTGTTATAGTACTGAAAATCAGTTCTTGGTGTATGTCTTGTGGCAGAAAACCCATGATAGGCCTGTCTGCTACAAAGTGCTAACAGGGCAGGGACCAGGTTTGTTAAACCCCATATGCTCTATCCATCCTCTGAAAAACAAAGTAATTCTACCCCTTTCTGCTAACATACCAGTATTCACTCTATGCACTTGGAGTCACAAGGTCCAGCTTGCTACCACAAGGTGAATAGAACAGGAAGCTAATAGGAGTACCTGCCCTCTGTTTATACACAGCCTTATTTGGGTTTACTCCCTGCTCCCTGGCCAGTTGCTATCTTTAATAGACCTTACCGGAAATGTTTCTCTTTGTGTTTACAGGATTGGGTTTCTCTTGTCCAATACAGCAAAGTGACTTCTTGAAACCCAGTAAGATGATTTGTATTCCTATCTTCACTCTTGATTGGAAAGAGTTATCAAAAAAATGCTTATGATTACGGCCGTTTTCGCCAAAATCTAATGTATGCTAAAATCATGTGGGCTGCCTTGTAAATATCGCGATGTAAACATCAGCGATATTTGCAAGGTAGTCCATCTTGGGTACGCCCAGTAACGCCCACTTTGCATCTCATTGGAGATGCAAAGTGAGGCGTTGGGAAAAAGAGTGCTAACATGCGATTGTGTATGTTAGCACCCTCTTGTAAATAGGGCGCTGGTTTTATCTCTGCTTTTTTGGCTTTGTAAGCCAAAAAAGCGGAGATAAAGCTGTGGAAATTTAGCTTGCAAACTGAACATTATCTGCGCCATCTTGCCTCTCCCCAGCGCCACGCACAGCGAATGCACGGCCGCCATTTTAGGCACCCCACTCTCTCCCCGCTCACTCTCGATCGCCAGCGCTTTCCCCTGGCGCTGCGAGCATCCCCCGCGCGCCGGCCACCCCCGCTCTCTCATACAGGCCATAAACCCTCTCCTTCTGCGCGACCCTGCTACGGAACCACATCCGACCGACATCCCATACATGGTCATGCCTCTCCTTTGATAACCCCCTTCCTCTGTGCCCCATTGTCCGAACTGGTCCCAGGCCATCACCTAGCCCTGCGGATGCAGTTTATTGCCCCTACTGTAAGGGAAACACCCCGCATCAAAGGGATTACAGTAGATCAAAGCCCCTACCCCCTGAGACCCGGCCGGTTGCACACACCCCCGGGAATTAGCGGAATTCCCTGCTGCGCGATAGCCATCTCCCACTGCGGGTAGGGTGGGAACCTCTACTGTAACTATGTGTGGGTTCGGATCTGAGCCGGGGCTTCAGGGGATGTTCTTTCATGCATCAAGAGAATCTCAAGAATGTACTATGTGTAATAAAGCAATAAACCGGTGTATAAGAGACCAGGTCTCAGAGATGCGGTTAGAGCACCTCGTGACGATACCTTGCTGTCTGATCTGATGTGTTCTGCTCCGACGGAATAAAACTTTGTTTCCTGCCTTCCAGTCTCCGGCGCCTGCCTCTTTCATTGGTAAATTATCGAGTGGTATGAGAGGCGATTACCGCCGGGCAAATACTTGAAAGGTTATCGACTGAAACTGCCGCTACCATTTAACAATTGGCGTCCCAAACGTGGGGCCCATCAGCGACACGTGGATCCAGTGGGAGAGGTCCCGACGACAGAGTGAACGACTGCAACGATCGGGAGAGCTCCTGCCCAATAGACCCTCGTCTGGCAGCCGATCATCCGAACTTCACTGGTTCCGAGCAGACCTCTCTCGAGTGATCTACGGTCCTGACTGGGAACCATCAGGAGTGCCGCGGCAAATACGGAGAGTTGAGGACGATCGGGCGCTGGAGGCGGAAGACGAGAAACTGTCCACGCGGTCCGGGTAAGGTCGTGATACACGACAAATTGCGAAATAATTGATTGATTGTTTAAAGCTTTGGAAATACTAGTATTGCTCATTGATTGTTCTTTTTGAGATATTCGCTGTCTACAAACGGGGAGGAGTAGAAATACTCTCTCTCTCTCCCTTTGCAGATAGTGAAGGGTAGGTAACGCAGACTTTTGTCCCCGTTGAAACCCGTCGTGCCTATCTTTATCTCCCCATTGATTGGTTGTCCGAACATTGATTGTTTTGGAGAATAGTGCTTTTTGAGATATTCTCTGTTTGCAAATAACGTAGAATAGGAATATTCTGTCTAGTCTTTGCAAATAGTGAAGGGTAGGTAATGCTGACTTTTGTCCCCGTTGAAACCCGTCATGCCTATCTTTATCTCCCATTGATTGATTGATTGATTGATTGTCCGAACACTAGTTGTTCGATATTGGTTCTTTGGAGGTATTCTCTGCTTACAAATAACGAAGAATAGAGATATTCTGTCTAGTCTTTGCAAGCAGTGAAAAGATAGGTAGTGCTGACTTTTGTCCCCGTTGAAACCCGTCATGCCTATCTTCTCCCCACTGATTGGTAGTTGGTTCTGCCCGGACCGCTTATTAGAGGTGAACCATCCGGCTCCACTGGAGGGCACCCCTAATAAGGACATGTTCACTAAATATGGACTAGTCGCCGTAGCTTATACCAAGCTATGGCATAAATATACAAAGAAGGACCCCGAGAGTCAGTGGCCACTGATGGGATCCTTCGACGACCATAAGATAGAAGCGCTAGAAGTAGCTCTGCGTAGCAATAAGACGACGCCTACTATGCTTGACAGTATCGGCATGTGGCGCAAAGAAGCAACGCAACGGAAAAAGAGGGAAGAAGTAAAAGCAGAAAAGGAATTACGAAAGGCAGCTCACCTTGCCGCTAGAAGGTTAGAAGAAGACATAAAGGAGAGAAGGGAAACTAAACTAAGACAGGAGCCCGAAACCTCAGGCCAGTACGCTGTTAGGACCCCTTCTTTGCTCTACCCTGAGTTGTCCTCCAAGCAGCGAACGAATGATGAATTACTGTTAGGTCCCCCGATCATTTACATGCCCCCTCCATATGCACCCTCCCAGTCAGTAGTGCAACACCTACAACCCCCGAACACGATCGAAAGCAGTACAGGGGCCTCGGCCCTCACGGCCTCCGCGCCGGCTGAGCCTCTTGTACTGAACCCAATGTCGGTTACAACGCTAGATGACCATGAGATGGGAAAGAAAGAGTCCACCAGAATGAATCGATTAACAAAGGATGAACGAGCAGGAATTGATAAGATAGTAGGGACACTGGTGGAGCGAAAAGAAAGTGAGGAGTATATAACAGACGTGTATAACTCGTATGCCGACAGCCGCAGACGACACTTCGTCGTACAGCTCTGTTATCACGCCCTGAATGCATATGAGGAAAGATACCACGATAAAGGTCCCGAAGGCTTAGCAGCCCTATATAGGAAGGTAGACATCGGAGAGGAAAGAGAGGGCGACGTTACGAACCTCTTCACTCGTACACTCGAGGTCTACCGACACCTTAAAGAACATGGACAGACCACCAAAGCAGAAACCCCCATAGCGACTAAGCCCCAGGAAGGAAGGGCTGATGCCATGATGCCCATTAAAGAAGCTGCCCCCTACTGGGTCCCCCCACGAGGTCTGGGAACACATGACGACATCAACCACCAAGATGCGAAGGGAAGGGTTGTATATAACTGGGTCTACCAGCCGTGGGACCGGCAAGATATTTTGACCTTTAGAAAAACTCTACCCGACTTGAGAAAGAACCCGACTGCCTTCTACACTGAACTGGGTACAGCCTTAGGTTCTACGATTATGACTTTAGCAGATATCGACTTGTTCTTTGGGCTATGTCTGCCGGCTGATGTGTGGAAACAAATCCGGAAAGTTGACCACGCTGAGCCGTTCGGATATACCTGGGTACAACTCGATACCATAGATAAGCAGCGAGAACCAGGACAGAAGCCCCCAAAAGCCATATTAGAGCTCCCAGACAAGATTGTACTAAAACTGAAGACTCTAATCCCACAAAGAAAGGTAGACTGGTCGATAGTAACGGCTTGCCGCCAGACACCCCAGGAGGATGTGTCTGAATACTTCTCCCGATTCGAGACTGTGTTTTCCGATTACAGTGGCCAAGACATGACCACCGCAACCGGACATCACCTCTTTGTCCAGAATTATGTGAAGGGTCTGACACAAGAAATTTCCCAGAAACTACAGACCAGCGAGAGTAGTTGGGCAGCCTCCAAACCCGCAGCAATTCTCCAGATGGCCCAATACTACGAAAATCAGAAAAACGAGAATGATAGGGCATCAGAGAAGAAGAAAAAGGAACTGAAGGAGAGGGTAATGATAGCACAGTTGCAAGGGGTGACCATAGGAAGGGAACCCCCGAAAGAGAATTACCACCCAACCGCCCCTAGAAAGCTACCCCCTAGAGACCATACACCTGCACCCTACAACGGACGGAGAGACTTAGATGGGAACCAATGTGCGTTCTGTAGAGGGTTCGGACACTGGAAATCCCAGTGCCCGGTCCTTCTGGAACTAAACAAAAATAGGGATCCCAGAGACACAGCATATGACCCCAGAAACAGAGGACAGGGACGAGGGCACACGAACGACGCAACCAACGTCAGGCCAGGCAAACCAAACACCTTTGACCGCCCCGACAAAACCAGTGTCAGCAGTCCGACTATGAAAGCACCCATGACTTCGCATAGGACCGCCAGGGGCAAGGGAGGGATCCAGTCGAACTCCGTGTTGACCAGCAAGGCCCTTACGTCACTGCTAAGGTCTTGGGCACAAAATCTCCATTCCTGGTAGACACTGGGGCGACACGTAGTGCGTTATCCAAACGACTGATCCCTAGGGCACCCTTGTCTGGCTCATATGTAACCTCAATAGGCTTCGATGGAACGCCCTCCACTAACCCCTTATCAGCACCAATCTCCTTTGACTTAGAAGATAACACCACTGACACGACCTTTCTGCTCTCCTCCAACACCCCCGATGCTATTATGGGACTTGATTTGCTAAAACATTTTCGAGCTACCATCAGATGCTCCCCAGACGGAGTTCGAGTCATCCTACACGATAACCCAGATCTGTCCAGACCCTGTCACACACGGCGTATGCTCTCTATAACCGATGCTGACATGTCCCTACTCGACACATTACCTTCACATCTATGGGCTAAAACCGACTCAGATGTAGGGCGCATGGTGATCGACCCGGTACACATAACCGTCCGACCGGACGCAGTGCTCCCAAAGCTTCCACAGTATCGGATATCACCCAAAGGCGAGAAGGCATTGGTGGAAATCATCGAGTCCCTAGTCGAGGCAGGAGTGGTAGAAGAAGTAGTCAGTAATGTTTGCAACAGCCCTATCCTACCCATTGTAAAGAAGCAAGGCGAGGGGGATGAGAAAGCCTACCGTTTCATTGTTGACTTGCGAGAGGTTAACAAAGTAGTCATACCCCAGTACCCCGTGGTCTCAGACATCACCACCATCCTCACCCTGATTCCATCCACTGCCACCATCTTTACTGTTATTGATCTCAAGAACGCATTCTTTTCCATCCCCATCCACCCAGACAGCCGCTACCTGTTCGGCTTCACTTTAAAAGCCCGTTCATACAGATTCTGCAGGGCACCCCAAGGCTACACTGAGAGTCCCAGTATTTACAGCCAAGCCCTCAAGAGGCAACTGGATGCAGTCCAACTACCCGATGGAGTGGTGTTGATACAGTACGTCGATGACATTCTTTTGGCGGCCGACACCACTCCACTTGCCGTCACAGCCACCATTCACCTCCTCCGCTTCCTTGCGGAGAACGGTCACAAGGTCTCCAGAAAGAAATTGCAATTCTGCCAGCCCCAAGTAACGTATCTAGGCCACCTACTATCCAAAGACGGGAGGAAACTTACCCCTGACCGAATTCAAACCATCCTAGAAACCCCTGTTCCCAAAACTCAGAAGCAAGTGCGGTCCTTAGTGGGCCTCACCTCCTTTTGTCGACAGTGGTTGCCAAATTTCAGTCTTATCGTAAAACCTCTGCTTTCCCTGCTGGCTAAAGATACCCCCTTCCCCCTCCCCTGGACACCCGAATGTCAATCCTCCTTCAAAGAATTACGAGACGCCCTCTGCTCGGCCCCAGTCCTAGGAACCCCAGACTACACTAAACCTTTCTCCCTCTACACCCACGAAAGGGAGGGATGTGCGTTGTCTGTCCTAACCCAGTCCATAGGCCCTAAGCAACGCCCTTGTGCCTACTTCTCTCCCACTCTTGACCCCGTAGCCAGAGCTTTGCCCGCCTGCCTTCGAGCAGTAGCCGCCGCTGCTGTCTCTATCCGGCAAAGTGAGGGGATCGTGCTCTCGAACCCCCTCACAGTATTGGTACCCCATGCTGTTGATACCCTCCTGAACCAAACCAAGACTCAACACCTGACTAGCGCACGACTGACTGGTTATGAACTGACTCTGCTTGCACCCCACATCACATTGAAACGATGCACCACTCTGAATCCAGCTACTCTACTACCTCTCCCTGACGCTGACCCCAATGCATCCCCTATACATGATTGCGTGACCCTCACCGACGAACAAACCAAGAGTAGGGTTGACCTCCGGGATACTGCCTTCCCGGACCCTGACGGAGAACTGTGGGTGGATGGCTCATGCATCAAGCTCCCCGATGGCACCACCTCAGCTGCCTATGCAGTCACCACAGCTCGAACAGTTGTTGAGACAGCCCGCATCACACAGCGATCCGCACAGGCGGCGGAACTAATTGCCCTCACACGAGCCTGCATCCTGGCATCAGGGACAACCGCAAACATTTACACAGACAGTCAGTACGCCTTTGGGGTAGTTCACCACTTTGGGCTCTTAAGGAAAGAGAGGGGATTCTTGACTTCTCATGGCACACCCATCCTGCATGGAGATCTAGTCTCTGCCCTGACCGAAGCAGTCCTCCTCCCCACACGGTTAGCTGTGATCAAATGCCAGGCACACAAGAAGGTGACAGACATTATAGGACAGGGAAATGCACTAGCTGACATTACTGCCCGAACCACAGCCGAGAATAGGTCCACGACCCGCATGTACATGACCAGGTCACAAACTGAGAAATGGAAGGATGCTAGGGAAACGATTAGGGATATCCAACTAGCCAGCACACCACACGAATTAACTGAATGGGCCCGGGTGGGATTGAAGGACGATGACGGTTGTTGGCGGACTAAAGACTCGAACAAATGGTTGCTACCCGACTCATACTTGATCCCCATGCTGACCATGGCACACTCCCCCGCACACATAGGGTCTGCCCCCATGATCGAACTCATCTCCAAAGTCTGGCACAATGACAGAATACCAGACTCAGCCAAACGTCTGGTCCAACATTGCCTAGTATGCCTCCAACACAACCCTGGGAAAGGAACTGCTGTACCCCGGGGAGGGTTTGGGGTCCCCAATCACCCCTTTGAAGTCCTACAAATGGACTATGTCCAGCTAGAAAGGTGCCAAGGTTTAAAGTATGTACTTGTCGTTGTGTGTGCCTTCAGCAAGTGGGTGGAAGCCTACCCAACCCATGACAACACCGCTATGACTACCGCAAAAGTACTACTGAAGGAATTCTTCCCCCGATACGGCCTTTGTCAAATTTTGTGGAGCGACAACGGCCCCCACTTCGTAGCCGAAGTTATCCAACTCATCTTAAAAGGGTTGGGTGTAAAACAGAAATTCCATGCGGTCTTCCATCCCCAATCTGCAGGCCTGGTTGAGCGACACAATGCCACATTGAAGCTTAAGATAGCAAAAATAGTCGCCACCACAGGACTAAGATGGCCAGACGCTCTCCCACTAGCATTGCTATCAATGCGTTCCACCCCCACCAAACACCACTTAACCCCCTACGAGGTCGTCTTTGGGCGGCCCATGAACCTTTGGACTGCACCAAAACCAACATCTATCCACGACGTCCCGGACGTCCTCATGTATGACTATTTGTATAACCTAACTAAGACGTTGTCTGTTATCCATCAGCAGGTGCTGCACGCCATTCCCGATGTTTCCAGGGGCCCCGGGCACGACATCCAACCCGGTGACTTCCTCTTAGTGCGTAACTTCCAGCGCACCAAGAGTCTGGAGCCCCGGTGGACGGGCCCCCTGCAAGTCCTGATCACCACCCGAACAGCTCTTCGAGTGGAGGGGAAACGCAATTGGCTGCATGCACACCACTGCAAGAAGGTATCACCGACCCTGACAACCACGGACAACATCACCGCCCAAGAGGAACTTCTGGACAAAGACCGACCATCCCTGAGCCGCTGCCCGGATACAGAGACACTTGAATTGATTGAATATCCCGATCCCACTGTGCCATCCAAAGAAGGGTATAACTTGCGACGAAAGGAGAGAACTTCGGCTAAGCAGACCACAGGCTAAGTGGAAATCTCAGAGCGGTAGCCTAGTCACCTCAAAGGCCACCAGGAGAGAAACTAAAACAAAGTCTGTGGTTCTGCCCGCTACCGAGTCTCTTGAAGGTGATGGAAACGCCCGACATGAAGATGATGGAAGCAACCGGACGTCCGAAGATCCACTACAAAAACCCAAAGACTGACCGAATGCACAGCTTTAAGACAATAGCACTTTTCATTTCCCTTCTCTTTTGCCTTCTCCTCGTGGTCACCTTCTGGATCATGGAGGAGAGCACACCCGCTCATAAGACATTGCTGACCACCGTTCAACCTACCACCACGAAAGAACACCATCTGATCTCACTTTCACCCCAACTCCGAGAAAGGCGTAAGGAGTTCTGGAATAACTCTTTTGTGCAGTTGCTCCACCAACACAATCTTGCCACCAACGCCACTAACTACTGGATCTGTGGATTGCTACCCCATGCCACTGGGCACTCAATCCCTTTCATCCCTTCACCTTTTTCTGTCCATGGTTCCTGCCTCGCCTGGCTGATCCTCCTGCAGGAGAGCTACAAGGACAATGCCACTTCCGGCAGAACCATGTCACACTTCTACCATGGGTTCTGGCTGAACAAAACTGGTAGAACTTCCGCCCTCTTCTGCCCTCTGAGATCGAACACTTCCTTTCACATGGACATCCCCGCCAAAGAACGAGTTGAAATGCAAGTGTTCAACAATCCAGCCAGACCCACCTTCTCTTACCTCCGAAAACGGACGGCCGCCACCCTAACAGTGGCCCTGTCCGTCATCAACATCACTGGATCTGTATGCCTCGAAGGCCTGGGGGCACAGCTGGTGGGCCACAGCTCCTGCCTCATCACCCGAACATTGGACTCAGTTGACCCACCCTCCTTTGTTGCCTCCCCGAATATGTACTTCGTCTGTGGTACTAAGGCCTACACCTGGCTCCTGAAAGGTTGGGGAGGCACCTGCTACATCGCCTTCGTCCTTCCCCCGACATATGTGGCTCCAGCAAACCATCACCGACAGAAACGTGCCAAAGACATTGTACAAGCCGACTCCGCCGGAGCACAGTTCATGGACGCAGTAAAAGGTCTTGTTCCGCTCTGGGGTCCGATGGCAAACAGCCGTGCCATCCGCCACTTAACCCAGGCAGTCGAAACAGCAATGAACATTACAGCTGGCGCCCTCGCCAACAACACCGCTGAGCTTCAGGCCATCCGCCTGGTGGCTCTTCAGAACCGCCTTGTTCTAGATGTGGTTCTGGCTGATCGTGGAGGAGCATGCCGCATCATTGGGTCCAGCTGTTGTACCTACATACCAGATAACTCACCCTCAGTCTACAAAGCAATTGAACACCTCCACAGACTGTCCACAGAGGTCCATCAAGAGCAAGAAGAATGGTCGCTGGGGAGTTGGTTTTGGGACACTATTAAAAGTTGGGGATGGAGGCTGTTTTCATTTATCCTAATACCGATTGTGATACTATGTGGATGTTGTTTGGGGATTCAGTGTCTGCCACCTTTATGTTCGCTTTTTATGAACTGCATCTGCCCTAAGACTTTGAACTTTGAAACAGAGCGGATGAAAGCCCTTTATGAGGTGGAAGTCCGCAGTATTATGGGGATAAATCCGAACTAGACAAGCTGGCGAGATATGTTAAAAGGGAGGACTGTGGAAATTTAGCTTGCAAACTGAACATTATCTGCGCCATCTTGCCTCTCCCCAGCGCCACGCACAGCGAATGCACGGCCGCCATTTTAGGCACCCCACTCTCTCCCCGCTCACTCTCGATCGCCAGCGCTTTCCCCTGGCGCTGCGAGCATCCCCCGCGCGCCGGCCACCCCCGCTCTCTCATACAGGCCATAAACCCTCTCCTTCTGCGCGACCCTGCTACGGAACCACATCCGACCGACATCCCATACATGGTCATGCCTCTCCTTTGATAACCCCCTTCCTCTGCGCCCCATTGTCCGAACTGGTCCCAGGCCATCACCTAGCCCTGCGGATGCAGTTTATTGCCCCTACTGTAAAGGAAACACCCCGCATCAAAGGGATTACAGTAGATCAAAGCCCCTACCCCCTGAGACCCGGCCGGTTGCACACACCCCCGGGAATTAGCGGAATTCCCTGCTGCGCGATAGCCATCTCCCACTGCGGGTAGGGTGGGAACCTCTACTGTAACTATGTGTGGGATCGGATCTGAGCCGGGGCTTCAGGGGATGTTCTTTCATGCATCAAGAGAATCTCAAGAATGTACTATGTGTAATAAAGCAATAAACCGGTGTATAAGAGACCAGGTCTCAGAGATGCGGTTAGAGCACCTCGTGACGATACCTTGCTGTCTGATCTGATGTGTTTTGCTCCGACGGAATAAAACTTTGTTTCCTGCCTTCCAGTCTCCGGCGCCTGCCTCTTTCATTGGTAAATTATCGAGTGGTATGAGAGGCGATTACCGCCGGGCAAATACTTGAAAGGTTATCGACTGAAACTGCCGCTACCATTTAACAAAGCCCTTGTAAATATGCCCCAGAGTCTTTGTGGCTACAAAATACCAAACAAGATCAACCAGGAGGGAGAAAGGATCAAAATCAAGTGAGGCATAGGGCTTTAGAAAACTTACAACACACAGTGTTTACGGAGTACACCGGGCCAGGCGTGAGCCAAACAGGGAAAAAGCACAAGCGATTGGTCCACAACACTAGGCTAACCATCAAATTCAAAAAGCCATTCACTCGCTGCCTGTGACCTATATTTCGGAATTATTTGTCTCCACCCATAGATAACTAAACACACTGAGCACGCTTTAGTATTTATCCTAGGATGCAAACACAAGGAGGCAGGCTTCCTAGTCCTGGGAATCGAAGTACCCATTCCAACAGACAAGTGGGTCTTAAAGGGCTGCGCTATGTGTGATTGACGAGGGGCACATGTTGTCCGAGTTTACTGTCAGCATGTACCATGTGCTTAGACACTGCCGATATCTGTAAGAAGCACTAGTATGCTAGGTGGCCACCGTGCTGTTTACTGCACATGCTCACGACAAATGGGTCTAAGCACTACACATGCACACAGATAACAGCTCTTTTGCGCATTTGTAGTCGCTGGGATGTGATGTGTACATTGTGCCTATGGAGTATGAAGTGTATAGTATAGCTTGGTAGTGGATCCTGTACACCAGTTGCTCCAGGTAAGAATCGTCCATGTATAAGGGGCAGTCACAGGAATAAAGATGTGTAGAAGTAACATCTGTGTCAAGCTTGCTTTGCTGCTAAAGTACCAATGTAAGGCACACTCTGCAAAACATCCCAACCGAGCCCAAATACCCAATTCCTGGCATACCAAAAACGTATAGCCGCCCAAACAACATATGTGGAAATGAGGAAATAGAACAACATATAGTGAAAAGAAATACGGTGGTTGACCAGGCAACGAGTGGGGAGAGTTCCGGTTTACGTGTTCGTAAATACCTAAATGCATTTCTCTTTTATTCCAGTTTAGGTGTGCAAATACCAACAAATGCGCATTAAACACCTAGTAAACAGAAGGATAAAGTGAAAGGGATGAGGGCAGCCTAGAAGGAATGGGCAGTGGGTCAGAATAGAAGGGCAGATATTAGGACAGACATATGGGATAGAAGGATGGGAGAAAAGGACAGACGGGAGGAGGAAGGGAAGGGGCAGACAGGAGAACATAGGAAAAGGAACAGACGAGAAGGTAGAGGGAATGCCCAGACATCCGGACAAAGGGACTGAAAGAGGAGAGAAAAGAAGACAACCGGAAGATGAGAAAGGCTGGAAAATGGTGGAAAGAGACTGAAAGTGCAGTACAAAGGGCAGAAACATGTTTTTCGTTTGTGCGAGGGGGGATATAAATGAAAGAGGTGGGAGGCTGGCACGAAAGAAGCACTTGGCAGGAGCAGATGAAGGGCACTCAAAGCTCCTCAGTGTCAGTCACAGATGCTCATGTCAGATTAGCCGTCAGGGCAGCGCTATCTGCAGCCTCAGCCATCCACATTCAATGTCTTTAATTAACACAAAAATCACAATAGATTCTAGTTTCTTATCGAGCTGGCGTACCAGCAGGAACCCCGGCAGGGGACAGCCAGCACTCCGAATATGACCCTGCCCTCAACCACACAGAGGGCCGCACTCATAGCCATGCGCCTCGATGCAAAGCAACACATTCACACAAAGTACGTACACAAAAAATGCAAATATCGGATTTAATTATACCTTATTAAAGTGACTTTAGCAAAGTCAACAAGCATTTACAATGCAATAGGTCTCGCATTTGTGAGGGTTTAAGCTTTTGTAATTGTAAATAACAATGCCTTTTATTTATATTTAAAAAACCACAACATAAATAAAAGGCATTGTCATTTACAATGCCAATAGCTCAAACTCGTGTAAATGCGAGACCTATTGCATTGCAAATGCTTGTTTTTGCATTCCAACATAAGCAGCCTGCTGAAATACCCAGTAAGTAGTAGTCCTACTTTTACGACAATACAATGAAAGTAACTGAGTCTGTTATGCCAAAGCCTCCATTCGTTAGTCCCATCTTCTCATTACCATCAGGAAATTAAGTTTTAAAAATATAAATATATATATAATATATGTTAATTTGCAATCAGACAACAGACATGTTTAAAAGGCAAGTAATAGCTCAATGAAACTGGCGGCCCTGCAGGTTAATAATGCTACAGTGCGTGTGGTTGTTGATAACTGCACAATGGACTGTTTACCAGTGTTACAAGTCAAGCCTCCACGAGCCAGAACCCACCCTGGTACCGACCCCTCCGGCTGAGGGTACTTAGAGGGGGGGGGGGGGGTGAGGATGCAGGACCGGTATCTGCAGAGATAGTACTTCTGTTTATTAAAGTGCCAGTAAACCCTAAATGGATTTCACTGCTGTCTATGTCAAGAGCCTGTAACACCTGTAGGGATAGCTTTGTTAACCACGGTGGGTGCTTGTAACAGCAGAATGGGTAGCTCTGTTAGGCAGGCTGAGAGCGTGTAACATCTCAATGGATATCTGTTAACGGTGGTGAAAGTCTGTAAAAAGAGAAAGGATAACTCCGCTAGCTGTGGTGAGAGTGTCTAACATCCGGTGCGATAGCTCTGTTATCCGTGGTAAAAGTTTAAGCAGAGAAAGGATAGCTCTGCTAGGTACGTCGAGAGACTGTGACTTCCGGAGGAATACCTCTGTTCTCTACAGCGAGCGAGCCTGTAAGAGCAGAAACTGTAGCTCTGCTGTCTGTGGTGAGATCCTGTGAGGACTGGAGGTATTTTACTGTTATTTCAAGAGCCTGTAAGATCGGGAGTGATAGCACAGTTGTATTTAGTTATAGTCTGAAAGAGCAGAAAAGATGTTAAGAACCTGAAAGCCCCGATGGGGTGAGGTCGCCGGCTGTGCTAAGACCCTGTGAACTCTGGGGGCACACCAATGCAATTAACTGCGAGAGCCCATGAGATCTAGCAAGATAAAGTGCTATCTAGGATCTGGAGGGATATCACTGCTGTTCATGGAGAGAGCCTATAAGATCTGCAGTTATGAGGCTGCTATATGTGATCAGAGCCTGTTGATGTGGAGGGATAGCAGTGTTATCTTTGAGACTTCGTACGACCCGGAGAGGTTTCCCAGTGGAGAGCCTGTGTGACCGGAAGTGACAGCCCTGATGTCTGTAGGGAGACTGTACAATCATGTGTGATAGCTGTGCTGTTCAAGGGCGGGCCCCCACATTAGGCTGTTGCAGAGAGGAGGGGGTACTGGGGCGTTACAGCAAGACTTTCAGCTCTTCCTTCGCACCAGCTCTCTGAGGCCGGCCTGCGTGGGCTCAGCTGGTGTGTGGCCCCCGGGGAAGGCGCTGTGGGCTCGGGCATGTCTGTGCCTGTATTGGCAGGATCCCCAGGGCAGCACGGCCTGTTGTAAATTGGCAGCGATTGGGTTAGCATTAGCAGAATCCATCTTGTATTTAGAGGCTATCTTGTCCATTTTGTGCGATCCATTCTGTATTTCTGGCAGCCATTTTGTTTGCCATGTGCTGCCACGTGCTCACCATGTGCTCTGTCCTCCCTCAGTGTTAACTGCTCTCGTAATCTGCCTAGAAACAAACTATATTTAGCATCTTCCACCTTCGCACATGCCCAGTTGAGTTGCAGCTGTCCTTGCAGCTGTTAGTAGTATATAACTGTCAGGATGTGTTTACTAGCATTGGCAAACTGTTAACTCCTCCTACTTGTCGACTGTGCATTTCTATATGACCTTATATGTACATAAAACCTTCTCCTGTACTCGTAACGCCCTCTTTTGAGCCCCTGTGTGGGTATAAAATGACCATGTTCCTTCTGTTCGGTGTGCTACTTCATTCAATATCGAAGGGTGCTGTGTGAATGTAGTTCCACCTCATGAGGTTTATTAAACTTTGTATTTTCTATTCCAGTTTCTGTGCCAACTTCTTCCTATTGGTCTGAGGACTGTGTGTAGAGAAGGGCGAACCCCTTGCACTGGTAGGCCTAGCTGAGGTCCACTTCTAAAAATTGGTGCCCAACGCGGGGCTCATCGGCGACTCGGCGACTCGGATGCCCAAAGGATTGGTCGCGACGAAGGATTGGAATCCCGCTCTGGACGCGATCGCTGCCCGATGAGACCCAAGTCTTGGCAACCACGGCATTTTTCCTTTCTTTCTGATCTGACTATCCAGGCGGTGCCGGTCCTCGACTGAGATCTCTTCTGTTGATTCGCCGTGCAGTGACCATTTGGTCGATTTTAGAACTTGGCAGTTGGAACCTGGACACCAAGTTATTGGTAAGAGTCGTTCTGCTGCGCTTGCTGTTGGTTTTTATGCCTGGGATTGGTAAGGTAGTTTAGTAACACTTACTGTGGCTTTTGTATTTTGGAATTTGTGTTGGCCAACTTGGATTTCTATGTGATTCATATATAAATTGCAATTTATATCGGCAGGTAATGAGGAGAATTTTCTCTATCTGAATTGATTTGAACGGCACATCGTACTAAAGGTACCTTAAGTGCTACTTTGATTATAAAACTGCATATTCTGCACTATTTTTGGCATGCCTGTTTTTAGCACACTTCGTAAGATGTGTTGCTTTTGTAATGGTACCAATTTGAGACTCGATGAAGCACAACCGGCCCCCCCGGAGGGGACGCCTAATAGGGATATGTATATTAAGTATGATCTTTCTTCTATAATGTACAGCACATTATGGAATAAATACACTCGTACGGATCCTGAGTTGCGTTGGCCTATGCATGGGTCATTTGATTTATGAAAGATTGAGTATGTGGAACAATATATGTTTAAGCGAAAGACTAGGCAAGATATGTTTGAGTGTGTACGAATGTGGGAGAAAGAAGTGCGTGAACGAATGAAGCGTGAGCAAGCCTTGATTGAAAAAGAACAGCGAAAGAACATTTATGCGAAAGCATTAGAGTTGAAAAACAAAGAAATAAAAGAGTTGAAAGAGAGAGAAGATAGGGAGCGCAATTTACAGGTAACTGGCCAATACGCTGTTCGGCGGCCCCTTTATCCTATACTTAATAAACCACAAGATGATTTCTTATTATTAGATCATCCTCCACCTCTGTATACTGTTCCTTCTGCCCCTCATGAGTCAGAGGAGGACTCCGGTTCGGAGGAACACAAGGCGCGAGAAACTCGTTCTGTTGACCACTGAGCGTGCGTCCCAGCTTAGATCTGCTGCTCGTAAAGCAGTTTGTGGCACTGCCCCCGCCTCTGAACTTCTAGATAGTATGAAAGGGTGGCAGGAAAGGGAGCAGCTGTATTTTACTGAGGTGTTCGCCGCAGAGGTCCTTGAGCTGTTTAGGAAATATTCTGAGGAGTTAGAGCCCGAAGATGTAGCAGATAATTGTAAGCACATACGTGATGGTCTTTTCGTTTTCTCCCAGGTGACTGATACAATCAGGCATTTGGTTAAACTGCGTGTTGATGCAGTCCGTTTGCGGGAGGAGAAAAAGGTTGCAGACGTAGCTGCACAGACATCTCAGACCGGCATGGCACAAGCTTCTATCTTCGGAACAGATAAGACTATGATAGTTCATGCGAAACCTATGCGGGAGGCCGCGCCTTTGTATGTTCCTCCTAAAGGACAAGGTACAAGTGATGATAAGGCTTCTATTGATGCAAAGGGTTATTTTATTTATAATTGGGTTTGCACTCCTTGAAATAGGACGGATGTCATGGCACTTAAAACTGCATTGCCTGATCCGCGGAAAAATCCAGCCGCTTTTTATGAGGAAGTTTTTTAAAAATATTTTTTATTAATATCCACAGTATCAAAGACATCAATGAAATACATGCAGAATCATATAACATAGGAGAGAGAAAAAAAGAAACAAAAAAACAGTAATTAATTTCATTCCATTATACCACAAACCAAGAATTAATGGTTATCATTCAACATTTCATATGGTCAGCCACTGCCCCCCATATATATAAACCTAGTTTGCGTTTTCTTGATCCTTTCACAGAATATGAGGAAGTTGAGGGTGCTATTAGCTCTTGTACTATGACTTTGCCTGATATTGATTTATTTTTTGGATTGATATTAGCGCCTGATATGTGGAGAACCTTTCGTAAAATTGATGACCGTGCAGCTTTTGGGGCGTTATGGAAAGACTTAGAAAGGGAAACCACACAGAAGCCATGTCGGTTAATTTTAGATCTTCCCGCAGCTATATTAGTTAAGTTAAAAATGATTATTCCCCAGATGGCCGCTGGGAGAGGAGCCTAGCGCTTGACCAAGATGGCCGCGTGAGCTTTGAGCTCCCGAGACCCTCGTGCCCTCCGTCGTCTATCCTGTATATAATCCTGTTTGTATGCATGGCATCGTGTAGATGACTTGTCAGGGAGGCGATCGATGCCACCCGAGGTCGAATCGCCCACCGGGAACCGGAGTTATGCATGGCGGAAGATTGAGGCCCATCTCCGAGGGATGCCAGGGGCTCGAGTTGGCAGGATGCCCGACCTCTAATTGAACAACAGCGGCCAGGCGAGGTGTGAACTGCCGGACGGAGGTCCCTATCCTTTCACTTTCACTTTCTCGCCCTTTGTCTGCCCAGCCCAGGGAGTGCTCACGGCTGCTTTATTATCATTTGGACGCTCTGCATGCCACACTGGCGACCCATCGTAAGACGGAGCACTCCTGATCTCTCTCGCTGAGAGAGGGCAGTCCGGTTTGAACCTACTTGCTTGAGCCCACCATGTCGGGCAAAGCAGAGGTGGACCGGCCGAAGCCTAAGGCCACCAGGCGGGGAGCCTATACTCAAGCCAATAACATGGACCGCTATGCCCAGCAGAAGGGGTCACCGGGTGCACCGAGCCAGTCCCCGGACACACAGAAGACTGCCTCACCCTTGGCCCCGGAGCTCTCACTGCAGGATGTCATGGGCGCACTCGACGGGCTGCAGACTTCGATTGGGAGACAGTTTGATGCCCTGGCGCACAAAGTGGATACCATCTTGGTGGATGTTAACCTGATCCACGCGGATTTGGGCAAAACAAATGAACGGGTCAAATCCCTGGACATCAAGACTACGGGCCTCGCCGATGATGTCTCGGACCTGCAGACCGAGGTCCGTAAGTTGAGGACCGAGAGTGATCTCGCCGCCCGTCGGCTGGAGGACTTCGAGAGCCGGGCCAGGCGCAACAACGTGCGCGTTATCGGGGTCCCGGAGTCCTCGGACGAGACTTCAGTGGACCTGCTCGTGGAGGACTTGGTGCTAAATCATCTGCAGCCTAAGGGTCTAGGGAAGTTCTTCGCAGTTGAGAGGGCCCATAGAGTGCCGGGTGGCGGCCCAAGGTGGGAGCCCCACCGAGGCCGATTGTCACCCGGCTCTTTCATTTTCGAGACCGGGACGCTATCCTGCAGGCCTCGAGGGTAACGGGCCCGGTCCCCTTCCAGAACGCGTCGGTGAATTTCTATCCTGACTTCACCCAGCAGGTGCAGAGGCAGCGGCAGGGCTTCCTGGGGGTGAAGAGGAGGCTTCGGGAGAGTGAACTGAAATACGCCATGCCAGACTACGTGTGGTGTTTGAAGACCGAACATTTTTCTTTGAGTCGCCTGCCATGGCGGATGAATGGCTGGACGCTCTGCCTCGACGACGCACGGAAGAGGACACTGCCGTAGACGGGGACAGTGGCCGGGATGAACAAGGTTGATGTCTTCGGAACCGGACTGACTCGGACTGACTTTAGATAATGACTTGCAGTAAATACGGAGGTTGCGGGAGGACGAGGGGAGCTCTTTCCTCCCTTAGGGTACTTTTTGTAGATTTTGGGTTTGGTAGGGCGACAGGCACACTGCAAGTTGGGGGGGCTTTGTAAGCTGCAGCAGGGGTGCAGGGTGGGGGGGGTTTCCGGGATTTTGGGTTTATTGTTGGGGGGTTTGTTTCCGCAAGGCATAGTGATTATTTCCAGGACTGTTCCATGGTGGCTCTTCGGGTGTGGGGTGGGCCTCTTTACGTTTGGGGATGGGGGGTAGGGGTTTAAGTGTTATAAGCTGGAATGTTAATGGTTTGGGGGATCGCATTAAGCGTGAGATTGTTTTGCAATTCTTGAAACGGTCATTGCCGGATGTTGCCCTGCTGCAGGAGACGCATCTTATAGGTAATACGTGCTATGCCCTGAATAGGAAGGGTTACAAATTCATAGCTCATTCGGGATTCTCCTCTGGGTCCAGGGGTGTGGGCATCCTAGTCAGAGCCTCGCTACCATTTGAGGTGGACTCCACCATTGTTGATGATAGGGGGAGGTTTGTGGCGGTGGCGGGGCGGTGGGAAGGAAGAACTTTGGTTTTAGTTTCGGTTTATGTCCCGCCGGCCCTGCAGGCCTCCACGTTCACAGATCTGGGTAGGGCCCTGCTGGATCTCCCGGGGGGTATGCTTGTGGTGGGAGGTGATTTCAACGCTGTTGGCTCCGGTCTGCTGGATAGATACCCGCCCAGAGACACAGGGGGGGCTCAGAAGTGGCTTCCTGACTTTCTAGACACGCTTGGCCTGATAGACTGCTGGAGGCTCCGGCACCCCACACAGAGCCAATACACTTTCCACTCCGGGGCACATGGTAGCCTTTCCAGGATTGATTACCTACTCACTCTGGCTGCGCATGCCTCATTGGTGCCGAGGCCAGGCACATGGCGCGTGGTATATCTGACCATTCGCCAGTGTGGGTCAGGCTGGATCTGGGTCGAGAGGGAGGGGGAAGGGTGGCCCCTATCAACCCTTGGTATTTCCGAGACCCCAAGATGCGTAGCGCGCTGGTAAAGACAGTAGATAATTTTTTCAAGGACAATCAGGGATCCGTGGACTCGGCAGTGTCGCTGTGGGAAGCATTTAAGACCGTGCTGCGAGGGGAAGCCCTCTCCCTTGTAGTTGCTGCCAAGCGGCGGAGAGATGGCGCGGTTTTGCAGGTTGAGGAGGAGATCGCGGCTTTGGAGGGAGCGCTGGAGGAGGAGGTTACTGAGGCCTCACTGCATGAGCTGTGCTTGAAGCAATCCGAGTATAAGGACCTGGTTACGAATGCCGCTAAGACCCTCGGGAGGGAACAGCAGGGCCGTCTGTATGATGTTGGTGACAAGGCCGGGAAACTCCTGGCTTGGCTGGACAAAAAAGAACGGGTCAATAGAGTAGTGCCGGAGTTGACGGGAGAGGGGGGAGAGGTGATTGTGGAACCTGAGAGGATCGTACAGTGTTTCTCGGACTATTTCCGTGTGGTTTATGCCTCAGTGTCGGACAGGCCGCCCGAGGACTCGCGTGACCTCCTGCGTGATATCGCATTGCCCTGTCTCTCCGATATAGATAGGGACGATCTAGATGGTGACATAACGGTCGATGAGGTGGCGGGGGCTATCCGCGCGTTGAACTCGGGCAAGGCCTCGGGTCCGAACGGCTTGCCGGTCGACCTGTACAAGCTGTTTCCGGATAGGGTCGCCCCTCACCTGCGCGCCATGTTCGTGGAGGCGCGGGGGAGTGGGGCCCTCCCGTTGGATCAGCGACTGGCGACGATTGTGGTTATACACAAAGAGGGCAAACCCCGAGATAAGTGCGCCTCATATAGGCCTATCTCACTCCTTAACGCAGAGCCGAAAATTCTGGCTAAAATCCTGGCGGCCCGATTGATTAGGGTACTCGGTGACTTGGTCCACCCGGATCAATCCGGATTCATCCCGCACCGTAACACAGCGTTAAATCTTCGGCGCCTTCATGGTGTAATCGCCAGGGCGGGCACGCTGCGTGAACCAGCTATTGTGGCGTCTCTCGATGCCACGATGGCCTTTGACACGGTGGAATGGGCATATTTGTGGGCCGTGTTGACCAAGTTCGGCTTTGGCCACGGTTTTGTGAGCTGGGTGAGGTTGCTGTATGAGGGCCCTCTTGCGAGTGTGGTGGTAAATGGCCGGGCGTCGACTCCGTTTCAGCTTGGGAGGGGTACTCGGCAAGGTTGTCCCCTGTCGCCATTGTTGTTCGCCCTCGCCCTTGAGCCGCTGGCTGCGTGGATACGCTGGCACCCGGATATACGGGAACTTAGATGGTCGCCTGAACACGAGGACCGTATATCGCTCTATGCTGATGACATCCTGTTGTATCTTGCCTCACCCAAGAAATCACTTATAGTGGTCTGTGACGTACTCACATCTTTCGGTAGGAACTCGGGTCTCGTTATCAACTGGAGTAAATCGTATTTATATGTTCTTAGTGGCGAGGTTCCACCGATCCCTCGAACTTGTTCGATCCAGGTCGCTCAGCAGGGCTTCGTGTATCTGGGGATCTTTATCTCCATGGACTCTGCTGTGCGATATGAGAGGAACCTGCTCCCCCCCCTAGCGCGCCTGAGGCGGGATGTGGAGGGCTGGCGGAGGCTGCCGCTCTCCCTCGTTGGGCGCGCGGCCCTGTTCAAAATGATGTCTCTTCCCCGGTTCCTCTACGCACTGCAGAATACTTTGGATTGGGTACCGGCCAACTACTTTCGGGAGGTCGAAGGCCTCCAACGAATGTTGCTGTGGGATGGGCGGCCGCGAATAGCTATTGCAAAGTTGACGCTTCCATGGTACGACGGGGGTATTGCGCTTCCAGACATCCGACGGTACTATTGGGCCACCCAGCTGAGTGCGATTAATCATGGGTTTTATGGCCCTGCCCTCAGCCCTGGGTATGCCATGGACAGGTGGTTGCTGCGTGGTGGTAACTATTACAGGGCGTTGTACTCGCGGTCCCTGGACTCGTCCCTCACGGGGCCCACTGGTGTGGCGGTGCGTGTGTGGAAGATGGCAACTGACTCGCTGGGCTGGAAGGATAGGCTCACCCTCGCTACCCCGCTGTTTGAATCTGAGAGACTGGGTAGGCTTTGGCACACAAAAGGCTTTGACAAATGGTACTTGATCGGCATCTCCAGGGTCGGAGATGTACTGATTAAGGGGAGGGTGAAGTCCTTTGAAGAGTTGCAGAA
Organism: Triturus cristatus; assembly: GCF_964204655.1. NCBI lineage: Eukaryota > Metazoa > Chordata > Amphibia > Caudata > Salamandridae > Triturus > Triturus cristatus. The sequence continues at coordinate 525,511,427 of NC_140580.1, forward strand.
GGAGTATGAGCTGGGGCCATCCGAGTTTTTCCGCTATATTCAGGTGCGTCACGCCCTCCGATCAGTCCTCATAGAGGGTGAGAAGGTGCCTGAGTCCTCTCCTTTGGAGGACCGGGTCCTTGATGGCCATATGCCCGAGAGCACGATCTCGCTCATCTATAAGAAACTGATCAACGTCCGGGCGGATATGCTTCTGGGGCTGAGGGACCAGTGGTCTAGGGATGGCCTCGAGTTGGATGACGAGGATTGGCAGTCTGCTGTTTCCTCTCCTAAGGAGGTTGCGATCCCGTCGCGTCTGAGGCTGGTGCAGCTTAAAATACTGCATCGAGTGTATGTGACGGGGCCAAGGCTGGTTCACATGGGATTCTCGGAGGACGGCCTATGCAGGAGGGGATGTGGTATGGTGGGTACTTTCCTGCATATCATTTGGGAATGTGGTGTCATCACGGAATTCTGGAGGAGAGTCCATGCAGTGATGGGGGAGGTGACGGGCATTGCTATGCAGCCGGAAGCGCGGTGTTGCCTCCTGAATGTCTGGGGGCCCACTGACCACGATGAGGCACAGACCCAATGGGTGACTCTGGGTAACATGGTCGCTAAGAGAGATATCGCGCGATTGTGGGGCTCCGCGGGGCACCCCACATTGACCGCGTGGAAAGAAAATATGGACTGGAGTATGCTAAGGGAGAAGACGGTATATTGCGCTAGAGGCCGCCCTCGGAAGTGGCACGCCATCTGGGGGCGGTGGAATCAATACAGGGGGGGAATTTGTCTTGCCCCTGATTTGGATCCCCCCGAGGAACAGCTTTCCTCCTAACCTTCTTTCCAGCTCAGTATGGTTAATGGACTTCTTTGGCCTCTGCTGTCCCCCTTCTTCCTCTTTTCACAGTACTGTAACTGGTAGATGATTGGGGTCCTGCCTCCCCTGGGGGGCTATCACCATGGGCATTCAGTGTTCTTGCCTTGCTGGGGGTTGTTGTGTGTTTTGTGTTTATTTAAAAATGGAATCTTTGCACTCCTCCTTCACTGTACTGTGGACGCGTCTCTGTTCCTCTTTATCGAAGCTGCCGAACCTCCGGGTTGTCGGCTGAATAGCTGTGTCCAGACTTTTGAAAATAAAGGTTTTTATAAAACAAAACAAAAAAAACAAAAAAAAAAAATGATTATTCCCCCTAAAAAGATAGATTGGACTGTTTTAGCGTCTTGTAAGCAAAAGGCAGATGAATCAGTCTCTAATTTCTTTACACGCTTTGAAGAAGCATTCCACGATTTTAGTGGCCAGTCATTGACAGATGACATGGGCAGACATCTGTTTGTCGATAACTATGTCGCAAACCTATTGCCAGGAATAGCTAGTCGCCTAAAAGCCAGTGAGAGTTCATGGACTACCTCTTCTCCGGTTTCTCTATGGACTATGGCTCAGTATTATGAACGCCAGGAATTAGAAGCAAAGGGTAATGAGGATAAGAAGACTAAAGAATTAAAAACGAAGGTTATGTTGGCTCAGACTTATGGTCCGCCTTTTAGAGGTAGTGATAGAGGTGGACGTGGATCTTATGGTTCGTCATTCCCTTCTTATACTCGTTCGAATTTGTCTGTTGACCAGTGCGCGTACTGTAAGAAATTTGGGCATTGGGCTTCCGATTGTTCAGCACTACGTGCTCAGCAGTGTCCACGTGGTCGGGGACAAATGAGAAATCGTTCAGGATATTCAGGGCCTAGTGGAAGCACAGGTGATCGTGCTAGGTTTGATGCGAATATACGTGGGCAGGATGGGTTTAACACTTTTGATAGAAGGAACCAATATCAAATGTCCGACTATGTGCCATCTGATTTTCAAGATTCTGCTTATGCATAGTATTGCCTAAGATGGGGTAAGGAATCAGTTGAAGTTCCAGTAGATCAGAGGGGTCCCCCTATGTTACAGCACATGTTTTGGGTTCTACTGATCAGTTTCTGGTTGATACAGGAGCTACTCGTAGCGCCTTGTCTAAACAATTGGTTCCAAGGGCTCCCCTGTCTGGCTTAACGATTACATCGATAGGTTTCGATGGAACCCCTTCCCTTAGCCCACTGTCACAACCACTTGCATTCCATGTGGATACATTTACTGCTCCATGTCCATTTTTGCTTTCCCCGAATACACCAGACAATATTTCAGGGCTACGATACGATGTTCTCCAGAAGGTGTACGTGTTTTCTTGAATGACAACCATCCTGTGACGGAGAGAGCTTGTCTTGTTAAAGAGGATATTGCATTAGCTTCACTTCCTAGTACTTTGTGGGCTACTTCAGACACTGATGTAGGGCAAATGGTTATTCCACCAGTACATATTAGTGTCAAGGAGGGCGCTGTGCTGCCACGCTTGCCTCAATACAAAATTTCACAGGAAGGCGAAGAAGCACTCATACGTATTGTCCATGATCTCATTGGCGTGGGGGTTGTTGAGGAAGTTCCTTACAATGTTTGTAACAGTCCGATTCTTCCTATTTTGAAAAAAGATACTGACACTAGGATTTACCGATTCATTATTGATTTACGAGAAGTTAACAAGATTGTAGTACCACAATACCCTGTGGTTTCTGACATAACAACACTTCTTACTTTGGTTCCTCCGACAGCAACTACATTCTCTGTGATAGAATGCTTTCTTTTCGATCCCTATTCATTCTGATAGCCGATATTTGTTCGGTTTCACTTCGAATAATCGATCATATAGATTTTGTAGAGTTCCTCAAGGCTATACTGAGAGTCCTAGTATTTACAGTCAAGCATTAAAAAGACAACTTGATTCTTTCGTTTTGCCTGAAGGTGTGGCTCTCATACAATATGTCAATGACATCTTGTTGGCAGCCGATACCCCTGAACTGTGTGAAAAATGTACTTTGTCCTTGCTTTCTTTTCTTGCTTCCCATCATCACAAAGTGTCACGAAAAAAATTGCAATATTGTAGACCGAAGGTAACCTACTTAGGTCACCTTCTGTCTAAGGAGGGACGTGCACTCACACCAGATCGCATTCAAGCTATTTTAGACACACCAGTGCCCCGTACTCAGAAAGATGTTTTTGCATTCATTGGTCTTACTTCTTTTTGTAGGCAATGGATATTAGGGTTTTCACACATTGTTAAACCCTTGCTAGCACTTTTGACTAAAGATACTCCAATGCCCCTCCCATGGACAGATGAATCTGAGACTGCTTTCCGACAGTTACGACAAGCTCTTTGTTTAGCACCAGTGTTAGGTACTCCAGATCATACAAAGCCTTTTACATTCTATGTACATGAGAAAGATGGATGCGCATTGTCAGTTTTAGTACAGACACACGGTGACAAACAGCGTCCCTGTGCATATTTTTCAGCAGCACTTGATCCTGTTGCTCGTGCGTTACCTGGATGCTTCCGTTCAGTTGCAGCAACAGCTGTGTCAATACGTCAGAGTGAAGGGATAGTTTTGTCACATAAGCTGTTGGTGCTAGTACCCCATGCGGTTGATGCCCTTTTAAATCAGACGAAGACGCAGCATTTAACTAGTGCACGTCTGACAGGATATGAATTGACATTGTTGGCCCCTCACATTTCACTGAAGAGATGTGCGACACTAAACCCAGCCACTTTGTTGCCATACCCGGTGACTCAGTCTCAGTCACAGGAGTCTCATGATTGTATATTCCTTACTGAGGAACAGACAAAGGGTCATGTCGATTTGCAAGACACGCCCCTTTCAAGTGTTGATGGGGAACTATGGGTTGATGGGTCCTGTTTGAAGTTACCAGATGGTACAACGTCAGCTGCATATGCAATTACAACACTTCAGACGGTAGTTGAGACAGCTCGTATTCCACAGAAGTCAGCTCAGGCATCAAAGCTAATAGCTTTGACACGAGCGTTTGAACTTAGTACTGACTTATCTGTGAACATTTATACAGATAGCCGCTATGCTTTCGGAGTGGCTCATGATTTTGGGCTACTCTGGAAGGAGAGGGGCTTTCTTACATCCCACGGGATGCAAATAATGCATGGAGATTTAGTACATAATCTCTTGACTGCTTTAACATACCCGAAGAGAATAGCAATTTTTAAATGTAGCGCACATAAGAAAGTAATTGATAAGATAGGACAAGGCAATGCTTTTGCAGACCAAACAGCCCGTGAAACTGCCATGCAGCGAACCACCACATCTATGTACGTAGTGAAGTCACAGGCTGAACGCTGGCATGATACCAGACAGGAAGTGCTAGATATGCAGAGATCTGCTTCTGCAGAAGAAATTGAGCAATGGTCTAAGGAGGGAACATTGGACGATGAGGGCTGTTGGAGGAATTAAGAGATGAGCAAGTGGAGATTGCCTACAGCCTATTTACAACATATGATTCATATGGCACATTGGCCGGCACATGTTGGAGCCTCCTCGATAACGAAATTGCTCACGCAAGTTTGGGAGCATCCAGAAATTGTCGGCACAGCTAAAAAGATGGTGCAGTCTTGTATGATTTGTCTTCAGCATAATCCTGGTAAAGGGACACAAACTCCTACAGGAGAGTTTGCTATGCCAACCGCACCTTTCGAAGTTTTGCAAATGGATTACATCCATTTTCAGAGCTGTAATAACTTAAAGTATGTTTTGGTAGTGGTATGTGCCTTCAGTAAATGGATAGAGGCATACTCTACGAAGGACAATACAGCTCTCACTACAGCAAAGGTACTTTTGAAGGAATTCTTCCCTAGATTTGATGTTTGTAAACTTTTATGGAGTGATAACGGACCCCATTTTATTGGGCAAGTTGTCGAATATGTCCTGAAGGGATTAGGGATAAAGCAGAAATTTCATGCTGCTTTCCATCCACAATCAGCAGGGCTAGTGGAAAGGTATAACGCCACACTTAAATTGAAACTGGCGAAAATACTGGCTTCCACATCCTTGAATTGGCCAGACGCATTACCTTTGGCACTGTTGTCCATTAGATCAGTGCCACATTCGCGATCTAGTCTTACACCATATGAGGTGGTGTTTGGAAGACCTATGAACATTTGGGGAATTCCTAAACCACGTCCCATACATGATGTAATATGTGTGTTGATGAGTGACTACCTATCACAATTGACTGACAGTTTGGTTTCTATTCATCAACAGGTTCGAGAAGCTCTTCCTGATAGGTCTGCAGGTGAAGGCCATGGACTTCGACCTGGAGACCAGGTGATGATCCGATCATTCCAGAGGTCGAGCAGCTTGGAACCGAGGTGGCCCAGAGCAGGTGCTCCTTTCAATGAGAACTGCGGTCCAAGTGATAAACAGGAGGAACTGGGTGCACTCCGCCCACTGCAAGAAAGTGCCGTCTACCTTGGTGGATCCTGCTGCCTTGATCGACCATCGGGATATCCTGGATACAGAGAGAGGCCAAGCCATATCACCTGAGGAAGTCTTCACGGACCACACGATTCCTGGAGTATCCCGATACCAACTGAGACAACGGAAAGAGCCTGCATCGTCGAATTAGACTGGTTGAGCAACCGCCCTGGGTTAGTGAAATGGAATGACGATGTAGCAAGGGGGGGGATCAGTCTTGTATAGTGTAGCGACACCCGTCTTGACCCTCGGTGAAGAAACCAACGGCTGCTAAGGGATAAGAGCTCCAACGATTGTTTTCAACGACAAACTGATCATGTCCACAATGAGATCAACTGTTTCTAAGAGAAAGATCATTTGTGCTATAGGGTTTGTTGTTGCTATGGTGGCTGTAGCAGTAATAACCTGGTTCGTTGAGAAAGTGGCTCCTGCTCGAGAGCTTTTGATCGTCACTACTCCAGTATCAGTTGAACACCACTACTTTACGCTTCTATACCATGAGCAGAAGCATCGACAATCCTACTTAAATAATACCTTTATCCAGATGTTGCATCATACTCATAATGCCACAAATACTACCAACTGTTGGGTGTGTGGGATGATACCTGCACATCAAAAGAAAGGAGGAACACCTTTTATTCCTCTTCCCTTTTCTCATAATGGTTCTTGTCAAGCTTGGTATGCGCTTTTGTTTGCATCTGGAAGACGTACAGTAGGCGGACTTCTTTTTTGCATTATAAAATATGCTACCAAGATAAAGATGGTTATCCTCAAGCCAAAGGGACTAAATGGGAATGGCAAGAGTATCAACTGGACAATATTTCAACACCATATGTCTTCACAAATATGAGAACTTTTACCAGTAATGAACAATTTGTGATTTCTGTTACTAGAGCTAAAGCACATCTATGTATAAGCAGTATTGGGAGAATTCCAGTGGGGAAAAGCGAATGTGCTGTAATTCTGACTATTGAAGGTGTAAATAACAGTAGTTTTATAGCCTTACATAATACCTGCTTTATCTGTGGTAGCCACGGATATTATCAACTACCTGCTGGGTGGTCAGGTGTGTGCTATGTGTCCTTTCTATTGCCCCCTGTGTTTCTGGCACCTGCATCCTACCACCGGGACCTTAAATTATTCGACGATATCTCTAGAAATAGATACAAAAGGACAATAAGTGCTGACGAAGTAGACCAAACCGATACCACTCTGCAACAATATGTCGATTTTAATTTAGGTTTGTTCTTCTTTGGGGGTGCTGCATTAAACAGTAGGAAAATAAGACGATTGACTGGAGTTGTGGAAGCTGTTACCAATCAGACAGCTATGGCACTTGGGAACATTACAGAGGAGCTGGAAATTGCAAGGATTGTAGCTCTCCAGAACCGAATGGTTCTAGATGTGGTTCTGGCTGATCGAGGTGGTGCATGTCGCATCATTTGTAGCAGCTGTTGCGTATTCATACCAGATCACTCACCTTCAGTATATGACGCAATATCAAAACTGCAGAAGATTGCTGCAGAAATTCATCCAGAGACTGGTACTTGGACTTTTGCTGGATGGGTTTGGACTCTTGTTTCTGCTTGGGGCTGGAAGCTACTGACTATCCTGTGTGTAAGATTACGATACTTTTTACATACTGTGTATGTATCCAATGTGGTCCAATGCTTTGCTCCATTTGCATCTCTGTCTGTATACCTGTCAAAAGGAATGTTGCAGAAACAAAGGCCCAACAAATGTTGAATAACGAGGTGGCCGAAATAATGCTAATAGATGTACGGGATGCATATTTAGATTACCCCAGAGGAATGAATGTCTTCAGCTAATGCTAAAAGGGTAATCTGTTGTAAATTGGCAGCGATTGGGTTAGCATTAGCGGAATCCATCTTGTATTTAGAGGCTATCTTGTCCATTTTGTGGAATCCATTTTGTATTTCTGGCAGCCTTTTTGTTTGCCATGTGCTGCCACGTGCTCACCATGTGCTCTGTCCTCCCTCAGTGTTGACTGCTCTTGTAATCTGCCTAGAAAAGAACTATATTTAGCATCTTCCACCTTCGCACATGCCCAGTTGAGTTTGCAGCTGTCCTTGCAGCTGTTAGTAGTATGTAACTGTCAGGATGTGTTTACTAGCATTGGCAAACTGTTAACTCCTCCTACTTGTCGACTGTGCATTTCTATATGACCTTATGTGTACATAAAACCTTCTCCTGTACTCGTACAGCCCTCTTTTGAGCCCCTGTGTGGGTATAAAAGGACCATGTTCCTTCGGCTCGGTGTGCTACTTCATTCAATACCGAAGGGTGCTGTGTGAATGTAGTTCCACCTCATGAGGTTTATTAAACTTTGAATTTTCTATTCCAGTTTCTGCGCCAACTTCTTCCTATTGGTCTGAGGACTCTGTGCAGAGAAAGGCGAACCCCTTGCACTGGTAGGCCTAGCTGAGATCCACTTCTACAGGCCGACGTGTTAACTGTAGTGTAACAGCACGTAGGATAACTGTCAGCATGTGAAATACACCGGGGGCATTCTGGGCCGTGTGCTATGAACGATATGGCCGCGCCTCCAGGCACTTTACATTTGAGAGGAGCGGAAATCACAGTCCAGGCCATCAGAAGGTATTTAGAGGTAATTCAGCAGTGTTTGGAGATAAACCGAAATGAGAGGGTCAGAGACTGTTACTGTGATCCTACTCCAACAAGCGCCGTGCTGCGAATTAATGTGCAGAGAAATAAATAAATAAACAGAGTGCGGTGTCCCTGAAGAGGGCACCGCGCTGCGAATTAAAGTTAAAATAACTAAATAAATAAATAAAGGGAGCACGGTGTCCACGATCAGCATGATGCCATGACTGCTGTATAATCTGGCGGGATAGTATTTGTTCTCTACAGCGAGCGAGCCTGTAAGAGCAGAAACTGTAGCTCTGCTGTCTGTGGTGAGATCCTGTAAGGACTGAAGGTATTTTACTGTTATTTCAAGAGCCTGTAAGATCGGGAGGGATAGCACGGCTGTATTTAGTTATAGCCTGTGAGAGCGGAAAAGATGTTAAGAACCTGTAAGCCCGATGGGGTGAGGTTGCTGGCTGTGATCAGACCCTGTGAACTCTGGGGGCACACCAATGCTATTAACTGCGAGAGCCCATGAGATCTAGAGAGATAAAGTGCTATCTAGGATCTGGAGGGATATCACTGCTGTTCATGGAGAGAGCCTATAAGATCTGCAGTTATGGGGCTGCTAAATGTGATCAGAGTCTGTTAATGTGGAGGGATAGCAGTGTTATCTTTGAGACTTTGTACGACACGGAGAGGTTTCCCAGTGGAGAGCCTGTATGACCAGAACTGACAGCCCTGATGTCTGTAGGGAGACTGTACAATCATGTGGGATAGCTGTGCTGTCCAAGGGCGGGCCCCCACATTAGGCTGTTGCCGAGGGGAGGGGGTACTGGGGCGGTACAGCAAGCCTTTCAGCTCTTCCTTCGCACCAGCGCCCTGAGGCCGGGCTGCGTAGGCTCAGCTGGTGTGCGGCCCCGGGGGAGGGCGCTGTGGGCTCGGGCATGTCTGTGTCTGTATTGGCAGAATCCCCAGGGCAGCACGGCTGACATGTTAACTGTAGTGTAACAGCACGTAGGATAACTGTCTGCATCTGAAATACACCAGGGGCATTCTGGGCGGTGTACTATGAACGATCCGGCCACGCCTCCAGGCATTTTACATTTGAGAGGAGCGGAAATCACAGTCCACGCCATCAGAAAGTATTTAGAGGTAATTCAGCAGAGTTCGGAGATGAACACAAACGAGAGGGTCAGAGACTGTTACTGTGATCCTACTCCAACAAGCGTTGTGCTGTGAATTAATGTACAGTAATTTCTCTGTCTCACGTAAACATGGGTTTGAGGACTGCTTTGGCTCTAAATTGCAACATTACGTGGCACATATGCGCCGCTTCGTTACCTTCCAGTAGCTTCGAGGTGTAGGGCAATATTGTAACAACTTTAAACGATTCTTTTAGTCACCAGTCACTGCCGTGTAAACAGTGTAACATTAAACGAGAGGGGGAGCAGGCGCTGAGCCCGTGAGTGGTGCGCATGCGTGCGCCACAGCAAGCGATGTGGTTTCAATTATCGTGCCCGTGTCTGGGCACGATAATTGAAACCACATGCAAGTGGTGCGCGTAATAGACACCAATAGGCCATGGGCGGAGCAATGCACCCGCCTTTGGTCAATTGCGTGCTGTCTTTTATAAAAAGACGCATGCAAAGGCCAATAGCGTGGGCCAAAATCAAAAGCACACGCACGAGCGGGAGCAATTCCTAGGTCCGTTTTGAAACCCCCTACAAGAGGTCTCTCGCTGCGCGAGCAGTGCTGAGCACTGCAACACTAGGCGCGAGACCTAAAAAGGTGGGTGAATGACTGCTGGAGGGCATATGACAAGGAAGGTGGAAGGATTATGCCTTATGCCTCCACGGAAAGGAAATGTAAAAGTAAACAAACAGTGCAACGCAGGGTAGGTGGGGAAGTTAAAGAGGACTTACATTTATTAAAAAATATAAAATCATATTAACCTGTAAATGCAGAAAGGCATTACAGCGCTTTACTTGGAAGGACAATATTACCACATCCCACCATTTGAAGTGCTGCAGAGCGGTGTGAGCTGCGGTGGATGATCAGCTGCTGCAGGGGAAGAGGAGAGGTGTGCAGGTCTGAGGTCAGCTCAGTGGCTGATCACTGTGGCCCCTGCGGCTATAGAGGTCATCCGGGAGAGGCTGAGCTCGGGTGGCTGATAACGAAAGGCAGTCTCCTTAACCCGGAAGAGAGGTTGGGAGGAGTGTAGATTTTAGTGTTGAGAGGGAGGGCACCACACGGGGAGAAATGTTAAAGTTTAATGTTATGAGAAAAAAAATGGAGGAAGTTGAGCTGCGCATGCGGATCAAAAGAAAGTACAAAAAACAGTTCGGCTAAAGTGTCCACTCTATCTGAGGTCCGTGGCCGGGAGCCCCCACTCCTTGCTGTTTATAAATAGTACATGTTTTCCCGCTGATACAAAGCAAGGCGCCCGCCGCGAGTCCATGCTCCGTGATGTTTTTAAATAGCGCATGTTTTCGTAACTTGGAAGTGGGTGTAGCTAGAGCATGTTTTCCTACCTTGGAAGCGGGTGCAGGGCTGAAACGAAGCGCGTTTCGTGATGTTTTGAAATAGAGCATGTTTTGGTAACTTGGAAGCGGGTGCAGCTAGAGCATACACGCGGCCACCATTTAAGTATGTTGTTGCAGGGATTCTGCTTATGCACAGAACTATGAGCAGGAAACCAGGACCTCAGAGAATTGTGGTGTACCAGAAACTCCCCTCAGAACCAAGAACCCCTATCCGACTAGCTTAGTGTCACATTCGTTATCCGAGATTTAGCTCGGCGGTCCCAATGTATAGACAACCCAGAACAAGCGACTTAGATACTCTCAGGAGTGGTGGGAATCCAAAATACCCGTTGGTAGCTATATATCAGTCCACAACAGAATAACAAAGACACAGTAAAGTTTAAAGAGTTTATTTTATAAACCTCGCGTCCTAAGATGCAGTACTTTTGCTAACACAAGCAGACAAATGGTTAGGATCAGCACCATCAGCATTGTTACAATACCATAGAAAATGAAAGGAGCAATCATAATAATAATGACAGTGGAAAGCAACCACCCTCCTTTCTCTAGCAACTAATAAGGTATTATTAGACTAATAGAAGGTCTCTTAGGCTTGCATGGGGGACCCCATACCTTATAGATCAGCTTAGTGGAATCACATCACAGGATCAGCTAGGCTCTCTCCTGCAACAGCTCTTCGCTTCGAATGTAACAGAAAACATGCTGCTCTGCAATATTAAAGGGCTCGTCTTTCAGGTATTGGCAGCTGTATGTATGTTATGGCTAAGAAGTGGTACGATCAACCTGAACACAACAACCTGCACCGTCTAGTGACCCAGACACGTTCTTTACACGGTGTACAGACCAAGGTCACTGCTCGCTGTTAAGGATGTTAAACAACAGACGGGTCTCATGTGAAGCAAAGTCGAGTCAGCAGTTCTCGAATGAATAACATGTAACAACAGTGTCGCGTGCAAAAGCTGCAGAAGCAGCAAGCTGGCTTTCTAACAGCCGTCGAGGTTATGCTAACTTAGCGTTGTACATAGGTAGTGGTTAACCCATACTACATCCCCCCTTGATCGGACTACTAACCACTAGGGGCGCACTTATCAAGAACGCAGAGTTCAAGTTAGAAAGAACGGAACCAAGGGCATGAACTATAAGTCCATATAAGGTAAGTGTAAGTTCGAAAAGAAAAAAAGTGAAAAACAGAAAAAGATGTCGTCAGGCGAAAAACCATGAAAAAAAGGGGGAAAAATGACATTGATGGATACCCCATGAGTCGACCAAGATAATGAGTCAATCCATAAAGGTATAGGCACAATAAGTTGCAACAGCCTCCAAGAGGAAATCATTGGAGCGTTCCGCAAAAGTATCTGCCATCCAATTCAGCAAGGGAAAGGAACACACGTGTTCACTCACAGTTGGAGCTTCCAGCACCACACGGGGACAACAGGAAGGTTCCTCGATATAACTTCGTTCCAGAAAGTCAATCGCAGCCTCTTCAATGGCCCAATTTCCAAGGACTCCATGTGCCGCACCCAAGGCCATAAACCCAACACCAGAACATTCATACTCATGAGCCGTTAAGGGGCCCATCAGTTGACCAAAATCCGGTACAGGTGACACCGAGGAAGACAGGCATAAATCCAGAGCCCACTGGAATGGACAATCCAGGCAGTGAAAGATGGGTTGCACACAAGTAAAGAAGGGAAACCGGAAGGATAATCCATACGCGACACTTAAAGTCGCCAGGGGCAACGTGCCATAGTACTCAAGCATCCGGTTACGCAGATGAAACAGCCGGGGCATGTTGTCTCTGTACGCAAGTTGCGCAGCCATTGTGTAGGACGCAAACCAGTAAAAGTATTCCAGCAATAAGGGCAAGAAGCAAAGGAAGACCTCCGAAGACACTGGAAAAAATAGAATGAAAAAATGCGGGAATCACACCAAAAATAGTCTGAAAGGAGGTCACGAGGCCGGAGCCCACTAGTTTAAAAAAATGAACTATGCCGGTCGTAGCCGAGGCATTAAAGATAGTCTGTATCAATGTTCCAAATTGGAAGGGGAGGTCAGTATTCAAAAGCGCCTGCACCTCCGTGCGGGTGTTTGCCACGTGAAGAAGAAAGGTTTCACGGGATGAAGTTAAAGCGACCTCCCTTTGAGACAAAAGAGCCCTTTTTCTGCTCATCTGGTTGAACTCTGCGCTCAAGGTGGGAATCGAAGGCCAGATAGAAACATCGAGCCGGCCATGCAGGGGTGGGAAAAGGACATTATTACAGCAAACTACACGCTGTGAAACAGTGACTATGTATGGTATGCCCTTTAGCATCCCACAGCAATTTTCATTATTTAAAAGTAAATAACTACCGTTAGCAAGCAGTGAAAATGAAGGGGTTATAACTGGCACCGGTACACCTTTCAGAACGCAAGCCAAATTAGGAGCGTGTACATTGCAAGCACCATGTAATTGTATGTGTCTACACACCACAGAATGATCAGGAGCAGAAGTGCATTCCTCACCCTTCAGATAAACCTCTGTGCCCTCCCGCATGCATCTATATGTAAATGGGAGTGACCAAACTTCGTGCAGGAACGCACTACCAAGTTGTTCATATCTGCCAAGAGCATAATGTTTCATGCACGAACTAAACTTAAAAAGTGAAAAAGGTAAAGGGATCACGCCGTGGATAAGCCACACGGCTGAATTTAACTCAGCAATAGAGAAAGGCAATGGTTCTAATTTCTCAATGTGCAGTAATGAATAAGTTGCATCCTTCATTGACATAAACTGTTGTTTCTCAGTTAAATTAAAAGGGAGGAACAAAGAGGAAACATTCATGTAATCCCATGGGACCTTCCCTGCCTTTAACGTTTGTAAAGTCCATGCAAACTGCATAACAGAACGCAACTGATTCTGGCCATGGTACAACACAGACAAATCATCCTGCACAATGTCTACGACAGATGAAACAATATTATCTAAAGTGTAAATTCTAGAAGACAAGGTATTTATACAATTATCAATCACAGCCAACACTTTTTCCATATTGGCCTGGTCAATAGCACGTAATCTGGAGGCAGCCTCAATTTGTGACAATTTCCAAACTTCGTTGTAAATAGCATATACCCATCTTTTGGATCTGCCTATTGCAGGACCTTTAATGAAATCATTCACATCAATCTTGTCGTTTAAACGTGACAAATGAAGTTTAACAGACGCTAATGTGGAATGTTGCAGCCACGACTGGCATAACTTACCCACAGAGTAGGTAGTTACAGTGTGTGATGATTCAAAACGAGGATCTACCCTGACTTGAGTGTACCCAGGTGCCAAGGATAAAAATCGACGTTGACAAGAATCTGAACCCGTCTGCCATACCAACCACCCCTCAGGATTAAACGCCGAAACTTTAAAGGTGGTGTTGGAAATGAGGAACTGCAACTTAGTAAGGGATAGATCTGTGAAATTACCCCAACCGGGGTAAGCACCCAGATCCGGGATTGTGGGGGAATTCAGTTTTTTAGACGTTGCCAAACCAAAACAAGTCGTCTGAAAAATAGATGAATTCAAAAACAAAATATGGTTTGGGATAAGACAGGCGCGATGCAAAGCTTCCGTTCCCTGAACCTGCCATGGTTTAGTACCCCAACCCAATTTAAGATCGATAGTAGCTTTCCATAGCTCATAGCCTCCGACAGCCAAATCGTCCATAAAGGACTTGGAATATAATAATTTGGTATTTGTCAACCTTACCTTCGAGGCGGTCTCAGGCGCCATTTTAAAATAAAAGGAGGCCGGTTTAGACACACTAAAATCCGAAAAGTATGTGAACTTGTTCACTAATGTGGCCGAACTGCCATGATAAGGGGCCGGACAATGTTCCCATTGTGTGTAATTAACAAAATTTCGAAAGGTATTTGCTCTGTGTAGGATATGGGTGCCATAATGTTGATAACAATATTGTTCACCATAATTAGCAGAATTTAAATACAAATCTTCAGCATCAAATGCAGCATAATATTTTAGATCAGAAAATAGTGCTTCAATTGCTTGTACATCCCAATCATCAGATCTGATATTCTGTTTAACTACATCACCCAAAGAAACACGAAACACATTAGGCACATTAATCACTTCGGTAGGTCCATGAATTTGAAATTTAACAGCATCCCAAGCGATCCCATCACGCACAGGCCAGGCAGTAATGTTCACAAAAGTCTGGTCCCTTTTCATAACGTGTGATGAGGAATGGGGGGCCAAAGTTCCATCAACTGATCCAATTGTAGAACGTTCAGTCAGGTAGTGTCCATTTATAAGTTTAAAAAACACTACCACAAAGCCAATTGTCATGAACAAAAAAATACATATTAGCACCAGCCAGATGTAAGTCCATGGTGCCACCAAAAAATGTCTCTTGAACCAGGCAAAAAATATAGCAATTTTGGAAGGGGCAGTGGAAGTCAGTGATTCAGTGTCAAAGGAAGAACGGGACTGGTTAATCGCTGTTGAATGTAGAAGAGGCAACGGGACGCTTGCAGGATAAGCATACTCAGGATCATCAGGCAAACCACCATCAATAGGCGGTATAGGAGGGGTAGCAACAGCATGCATCTCAACGGCAACCTCAGGCATGATGGTCGAGGGCGGTATCACAACAGAATATCGCAGAATGGAAGGGCAAGAAACTGAAGGTGTCAAACTATGAAGTATCGGCCACTCGCTGTAGCTTGACATTGTCAATCGAGATGTACCTGTTATCCTTGCGACCAGGAAGTGGCGGTAAAATAACTGTATGTGTACCCTGGACTCCAAGCACTGGGACCGGTGCACGATAAGAGGGGCCAAACTCCTTCTTGTTCTCCACCTTCTCACGGACCAGGTGTTCTGCTCGATTTTCCCGGCCTTTTTGTGTTGTAGGGTGATTACTGTGACTTCAGTCTCTTACCATCCAAGTCTAAGGGTTAGAGTAGTGAATGGAGCCTATCTGCTGGGCACTTCGACATGATCCTGTGCTCTTCCCGTAGATCAGGGCTTGCACACATAACCTAGGGGATAGATTTGTTAGTATTAGGGATAACCTGTCCTGTAGTGAGGGTATTTCCTGGAGCCGTGCTGAATTCAGACCTGGTAGGCCTCAAACGGGAGAGACTCCATCTTTCTTTCTGCTCCGACAGCTTGGGAAGCTTCTAGGTCAAAGGGAGTGTTTTAGTTATGAGGTGTTATTCGCTTGGAGAGAACCGGTTCGGGCCGGCCCTTATCGAAGGATTGTATTTTTCTTCATGCCGAAGACACTACATCAGGCCGGCCGGCTGGGAAAGTGTCCTTGGTACGGGGAGGTACAAGAATTTGGTGGGCGGCAGGTTACGGGCCGGAATTTTCCATGAGGAAATGCATCTCTATATTAGTGAAAGTCCGAGGCAGTTGTGGGCACTTGTTTCAGTCTGTAGGCGGCGTCTGGCCGTTAGCAGTAGAGCTACTACTTATTCCAGGGAAGACAAACGCCATCTTGAAGGCAGAGAAGAAACCGAGAGACAGATACTCTCCTAGTAGAGTAGCCAGAGAGGAGAGAGTAGCCGATGAGGAAGAGGTCCCAGTGGCTCGGAGAAGGGTGAAGGGAACAGATCCGTGCGCGGAGGTGTGACTTCCAGACGAGCCGAGGCATAGACGAGAAGGGAACCTAGATGACCACGGAGTGCAGGCTACACACTATTAAGGTGATGTCGACCCTTTCTTATTAGATTGTACAACTTAATCTTTCACTTTTCTTTACAGGTTGTGAGTTATATTGTAAGGTTATGAAATAAGTAATAAAATACCCCAGTTTGTGGTGAACCAACATGTGCTGCGTGTTCTTGTGTGGGAGGGTAGCCTATTCCTCTAGTCAGCTGCGGCTATATGAACAGATGTCAACCCTGATCAGGTAAGTGGTAACTGAACAAGGGAGAAGAGGAGCCCCTCAAACCAGGGAACAGGTTGTGCTCGAACTAGTAATCTTTGTGTGATCCGATGAATAATGATGCCCCAGTTTGTAGTGGACCAACGTGTGCTGTATGTTCTTGTATGAGAGGGTAGCCTATTCCTCCAGTCAGCTGCGGCTATATGAACAGATGTTAACCCTGATCGGATGAGTGGTAACTGAATAAGGGGGAAGGGGAGCCCCTCGAACCAGAGAACAGGCAGTGCTCGAACTAACAGTCTTTGTGTGATGATGTTATGGTGATCATAGGATGAACTTGTGCTGATACTGCCGTCTGGGTAGAGAGTCCTGGGTTCGTATGGGACCGCGAGGCCGCCACTTGTGATACTGCCGTCTGGGTAGAGAGTCCTGGGTTCGTATGGGACCGCGAGGCCGCCACTTGTGATACTGCCGTCTGGGTAGAGAGTCCTGGGTTCGTATGGGACCGCGAGGCCGCCACTTGTGATACTGCCGTCTGGGTAGAGAGTCCTGGGTTCGTATGGGACCGCGAGGCCGCCACTTGTGATACTGCCGTCTGGGTAGAGAGTCCTGGGTTCGTATGGGACCGCGAGGCCGCCACTTGTGATACTGCCGTCTGGGTAGAGAGTCCTGCGTTCGTATGGGACCGCGAGGCCGCCACTTGTGATACTGCCGTCTGGGTAGAGAGTTCTGGGTTCGTATGGGACCGCGAGGCCGCCACTTGTAATACTGCCGTCTGGGTAGAGAGTCCTGGGTTCGTATGGGACCGCGAGGCCGCCATTTGTGATACTGCCGTCTGGGTAGAGAGTTCTGGGTTCGTATGGGACCGCGAGGCCGCCATTTGTGATACTGCCGTCTGGGTAGAGAGTTCTGGATCCGTATGGGATCGCGAGGCCGCCGATTGTAAAAGGTCTTGGTATGTGTATTAGGAATTCCCTGTCCTTAGGCGGTAGATATATGTGGTTACCTATTGTAAATAGGTCCTAGGGACGAGGGAACGTTCTGGCTGGGTTAGTGAGGCTCTGATGAGCGAATTCTACCTGATCCAAAAACCCATAGCAGAACATTTGGCGTCACGAACCGTTTACGAAACCTGTGTGCGTTGTGGTTGTGTCGTGTTTGCTTTCGGCGCGTGCGTGGTTTTGTTTGTATGTTATTTGTGGTACATTTCTGCGTATAGTTTTTTTTTCTCTCTCTTCTTTCTTTTCTTTTTCTTCTTTTTCTTTTTTCTTTTCCGAGATGTTTTCTAGAAAGTCGAAATCTACTTTTCAGTTGCCCGTTGAGATTCCCAGTTGGGGTTCAACGCCTTATGAAGCCTTAGCCCGTGAATGGGCTGATTCCACTGGTTTGAGTGAGAATTGGAATTCTTTTTTGGAGCTGGCGGAGCCGGCTAATGTGATTACTTGTTTACCGAAGGCACCCGTATCGAAGGGTGATGAGCTTCCCGTTTTGGGGCGCAGAGGTTGGATTGTTCTGTCTGCGTACAGGATTCTGCATGAGAGGTTGTTGAAGTTACAGAAAGTGCATAAGGATGTGGAAGCGAACTTTGTTGAGATTCAGAATGCTCATACTTTGTTGCGGTGTCAAAATAAGTTGCTTGCTGACAAACTTGAGACGTACCAAACTATTGCCGAGAGGGCGGCTGTGCGAATTGCTCATTATAAATACAAGAACCGGCGTGGTCGGGTTTCGTCGCGGAAGGTGCGTCTGGTCGTGGCGAAAGCCGGACTAGATTGGAATCCTGATGAATGGGATGGTAATATCTGGAACTCGAGTGACTCTTGTTCCTCGGGTGAGGAGTCTGCCAAGCGCGAGTCCTCTCGCTCCGGCCGTGATTGTGAGTCTGCTTCTCGCACCTCTGATGGTGCACCCCGTGATTCCGCTCGTCCTTCCAGTGGGGTCGCTGCTTCTTCCACTGATTGTTCCCCTGCGCGTACTGATCGGGCTCCTTGTGATGCTCGTCCCGCGGTCTCGGCACATCCAGTTTTTCGACGGAAATTGCAGCAGTCTCCCGCTGCTCCGAATGGTGTTTCTTTGGATTCTTTGGAGGATTTTACTCAACAAGAAATTAGTGATATTTTGCAGCGCTTTCGCCAGCGTGCTGGTGAGACCTTACTCACATGGATGGTTCGCCTTTATGAACTGGGCGCTGCTGGCATTATGTTGGATGCTGGCGATTGTTTGAAGTTTTGTTCCTTGAGTTCGGATTCTACTATACAGGATCATTTTCGTAACTTTAATGGTGGTGGTCAAATTTCTTTGCTTCAATTGGCGACTGAGGGTTGTAATCAAAAATGTCCTACTGAGTCTGACTGGCCTGTGAATGACAAACCGTGGTATACTTTGCGCGATGCTGCTCAACGCCTCAAAGAGGAGGTGATGAAAACGGCAATTTTTCTAAATACTTCTGACAGGTTGCTTGATGGTTTCTTGACATCTTCTGTGCGGAATCGTATTATTCGTTCTTCCCCTGTTGCTTATAAGCAGGTCATGATGACTTTATTGATTAATCAGACTGGCAACATGTTATCTGTGGTGCTGGAGTCGATACGCCAACTCGGTGAGTTGGGTGAGTGGTTTAAACCTGAACGACAGTCCCGGCCTGACACTCGTACTCCTGGTGACAATAAACTTTCTAGACGTGATATGTTTTTTGGTCTTGTGGCTGATGGTGTGCGGAAGGAGGATATTGACGGTGAGACTACTGCTCGTTTGTGGGAAATGTTTCGCAAACGTGGCTTGGATCGAAAGGAGGGTGCCCGGCGTGTCCGGACGACTGAGTGTGATCGTGGTTTTTCTGACGGTAGCGGTGATGACGACCGCCGTGGGCGCTCTGTTCGTCGTGATGATCGACGTCCTGTACGTGGTTTGTCCCCCCGTCGTGACGGAGACAGAGAGAGAGAGGGGGAAAAAGAAAGGGGGAGAGATGATTATGTTAATAGCAGACGTAGAGATGATGGGGATCAATCCCCTGAGTTGAGAAGGAGAGAGGATCGGCACAGATTGGCTGATCGATACCCGCAGCACAGTACAGAGGACAGGAATCCATTTCGTAATGGAGATGGATATGAACAGGAGGTATCGATACCTAAGAAACGTGAGAGTCTCTATCCTGATTTATCCTGGTACACAGAATGCAGTAAAAATGACTAGGAGATAGGTCAAGCTCCAGTACACAGATGGGCTCACAGAGATAATAGACCCTATGTAGATATTGATATTTATTGGAGACATCGTAATATCCAAAGGGCCCGAGCATTGGTAGATACAGGAGCGGAGGCCACTCTTATTCATGGAAAATCAAAGAAGTTTAAAGGTCAGTCTTTTACAATTACCGGATTAGGAGGAAAGGAAACTCCCGCAGTTCAAACGTTACTTGAAATGAGAATAGGTAGAATTCCTAGAAAAGAATACTCTGTATTAGTGGTGCCACTCTTAGAATTCATAATTGGAATTGATATTTTGAAAGGAATGACTTTGCACTTAGATAACGGATGTTACCAATTTGGAACTAAAAATTATATATCGTCCAGGCCTGTACGGGTTGGTCGTTTAAGAATGCCCCCCATAACAGTTCCCCAGGCGACAAAAGTGGTTTGTCAGAAGCAGTATCGTATTCCAGGTGGTCATGAAGAGATTAGTACCACTATTCAGGAGTTGGTGGATGTAGGAGTTATAACCCCAATTACTTCTGCTTGGAATAATCCTGTTTGGCCTGTACGTAAGAGTGATAATTCTTGGCGTATGACTGTTGATTATCGAGAATTAAATAAACACACACCCTCTTTGACTGTTGCAGTACCGGATGTTATTACCCTAATTGAAAGAATTCAAAAACATCCAGGTACATGGTATGCGTCCATTGATATTGCTAATGCTTTCTTTTCGATTCCGATTGCCCCTGAGTGTCAGGAACAATTCAGTTTTACGTGGAACGGGCGTCAGATGACGTTTAGAAGTCTTCCCCGGGGCTATGTACATAGTCCTACGATATGTCACCGGCTGGTGGCAGAGCATTTGGCTGAGGTACCGGTTCATCCACAAATTCAGATATGTCACTATATTGATGATATTTTGATCCAAGGCGAGACACAAGAGGAAGTTCAGACCCAATTGGACAGAGTCATTGAGTGCCTTCGTGAGAAAGGTTGGGAAATCAACCCGGATAAATTACAAGGTCCGTCCCAGGCTGTGAAATTTTTGGGTATTAATTGGCATGAGGGGCACCGAGAAGTGATCCCTCAGGTTAAACAGAAGATCCTTGATTTTGCAGTTCCGAGGAGTAGGAAAGAAGCCCAAAGCTTCATTGGTTTGTTTGGTTTTTGGCGACAGCATAGTCCTCATTTGAGTCAAATATTGGCCCCTTTGTACCGTGTCACTCGTAAAAAGAATGCATTTGAATGGGATAAACCACAGCAAGATGCGTTCAGTCTGGCAAAAGAAGCGATTCAGCATGCTCTGGATTTATGGCCTGTACGTGATGGTGATGTGGATTTGAATGTGTCGGTACAAGGCCTTTATGCGAATTGGAGTTTGTGGCAGAAACAAGGCAAGAGTAGAGTACCGTTAGGTTTCTGGACCAAAAAGTTACCTGATGCTGGTGAGCGTTATACACCTTTTGAGAAACAGCTACTTGCATGTTATTGGGCTCTGGTGGATACCGAGCAATTGACTTTGGGACATGATATAGTTTTGCGACCTGAAATTCCTATCATGCAGTGGGTTATGAGTTCGCCGAAAACTCACCGAATTGGACATGCTCAAGAGGCGAGTGTGATTAAATGGAAGTGGTATATACAAGACAGGGCGCGTGTGGGACAAAAAGGAGTTGCATCTTTGCATGAGCAGGTGGCGCGAGCGCCATCGACTGAGACTGAGAATGAATGTTCCGTACCTTTAGTACAGGAGTCTCCTGTTAAGTGTGGCAGACCTTTTGATGATTTGTCCGCTGAGGACAGAAATCATGTCTGGTTTACGGATGGTTCAGCAAGGTTCATAGGGACGAAGCGGCATTGGAAGGCGGTGTCCTATAATCCGATCACACAAAAATTGCTGAGCACAACTGGTGAGGGTAAGAGCAGCCAATTTGCTGAACTCTATGCTGTCTATCAAGCTTTGAAACAAGAGTTACCTGGTACATGTCATATTTTCACCGACTCCTGGTCTACTGCCAATGGACTGGCAGTTTGGTTGCCGACTTGGCATTCCCATGGTTGGGAATTACATTCCAAAGAACTATGGGGAAAAGAATTATGGCAGGAGATTTGGGAAATGCTCCCACAGAGTACTGTTACAATCTTCCATGTGGATGCTCATACCCCGATAGACTCTCTTGACAAATTTTTTCATAACATTGCAGATGAGAAATCCAAAATTGCTGAGGCAGTGGTGGACAGGCAAGATTCTGATATTGCGGGATTGGCGAAATGGGCCCACCAGAAAGCAGGACACTTTGGAGAGAAAGCCACTAGCAGGTGGGCTGCTGATCGAGGAATTTATATTCCCCTAGACTTAATTAAAAATGTTATTCTACATTGTCCCATTTGTCAACATATCAGGCAGCGTAAAGTGCCCCAAATTGTTAAAGGTCATTTGCATCGCGGGAAATTGCCCGCTCAAATTTGGCAGATTGATTACATCGGCCCACTTCCTATGAGTAGGAATTGTCAATATGTTTGCACTATTGTTGACACATACAGTGGCCTATTGGTGGCCCTTCCCTGTAAGCAAGCTACTCAATTGAATACCATTAAAACATTGGAATTGATTATGATGTATTATGGTGTGCCATTCCAAATTCAATCTGATAATGCATCCCATTTTCGTGGAAGATTGGTACAGGAATTCTGTGTGGAAAACAATATTGAATGGATTTTTCATGTCCCATACTATCCACAGGCCTCGGGTCTTGTGGAGAGATTGAATGGTCTGCTGAAGGGGCAGCTGCGTAAATTAACAGATGACAAATATAAGAATTGGCGAGACTTTTTGTCCCAAGCGCTATTAATTTTGAATAATCGTCCTTTTCTAAATGCTGAATCTCCACTTATGCGTTTGTTCCCTCCGAATGTTAATGCTCAGCCAAATGAAATCAGAGAGACTGTGATGTACTGGGAAATTACTCCCGGAGCTTTGGCTCCATGTAGAGCGACCCCAGGGTCGGCAGGTTTAGACTTGCATGCCATGGATGACACCGTTTTAAAAAGTAAAGATCGGGTCATCATTGCAACCGGTGTTGGTGTTCATATACCAACTGGGAATTTCGGATTAATCGCCCCTAGATCGGGGCTGGCTGTGAAAGGCGTTCAGGTGCTTGGAGGAATAATTGACAGTGATTATCAGGGAGAGATTAAGGTGCTCCTGCTAAATAGCAGTGAGGTTGACTTACTGTTACATCCAACTGACCGAGTGGCTCAATTGTTAATAATGCCTGTTTTCAGTGGGGAGGTTATAAAAGGCACTGCCCCAACGTTGCTAACTGTACGAGGCCAGAAAGGCTTTGGCTCCACGGATAATCCTGGGGCCAGAGTTTGGGTGCAGTCGCCTAAGAATCCCCCTGAACAAGCAGAGGTCATTGCAACCGGTCATGATAATACCATTTTAGTTATGAGACCAGGGAAAGATAGCTGGGAAGCAGTCCCGGCTGACAAATGTTACTTACGAGAATGAATAATTCCTGTATTTGATTTTCTTTCAGATCATTCTTTGGACTGTTGCTGCAGGATGTGTCGGAAGTGGACTGTTTTCGGGCTGGTACGACGAGAGAGGAGGGATCCCTTCAACCCGGGATGAGCCAAGAATCCGAGTGTCGCGTTCATTCACTGCGTGGGATTCGTTGTCGAACTTTTGGACTGCACTAGCGAAGCGGGTGACTAGCGCCCCTCATTTCTGCTTGACACCGATGAGATCAGTGAACGATATCTTAGCAACTTGTCTGGTTGCTGTCCCTGCGTCACTGGAGACTTTAACTCGTGTTTTTAATATATCCGAGGCTCGCCCCAATGTTCTTCTGGGAGACTTTGCCACCCATGAATATTGCCCCTCGTGTACTGAACTGTCAGACCCGATACCTCCCATCCAGTCTCAAATAACTACCTATAATATCACACAAGGTGATCTATGTTTTTTCCTCACGTGTAATCCTAGTGCGATCTCTGAATGTGTGCGCTTAAAACTAAAAGGTGCCACGTTATTTACCGCTCATGAACGAACTTTGTGCCTTCAAAGGACACCGAAAACATGTACTCCTGTTCTAAATAATATGACTTGCAAGAGCTTGGTAGTTACCCCCAGCCATTATCACACGATGTTACTACCCGCCGGATGGCTTTTCTCATGTGGTAATACTTCCTGGCCATATGTCCCCGCAAATATCTCTGGAGGCCCTTGTGCTATTACTAGACTGAGTTTACTCATGTTCGCTTCACATCCAAATGCCAACTCTCGCGTGATTCGAGATACAGTGAAGTTACATGAGGATTGTGACTCATCTTTACATTTATATTCCAAGTCTGAATACCTTAGCCTGGCTATTTCAATTATTGGTGTTCCTGCTTTGGCAGTTTATAATGCCAAATCTATTGGGAAAATGGCTTGCTGGATGGTGAAATCCATTAATCATACGTCTACAGTCCTGTCTGACATGCTATTAGACGCCCAGGGTGAACGCAGGGCTATCCTGCAAAACAGAGCGGCTATTGATTATCTTTTGCTTAAACATGGACATGATTGTTCTGACTTTGAGTGTCTTTGTTGTTTTAACTTGTCTGATCATACACAATCCATTCGAACCCATATTAATAAGTTACATGACTTGACAGAAGAAGTTAGAAAACACATTGACCAGGGCTGGTTTGGCTGGATCTTTAATTGGTTACCCAATGTCCATATGTTACGTCAAGTATTAGGAGGTATTCTGATTGCTATCGCCATTTTAATATCTATCTGTTGCTTTATTCAGTGTATTCCTTCACTACTTCAATTTTGCACACCTGGTACTAGACATAGATCAGTTAGTTTTGTTTCATATTATTCTTCCACAGATGTTAGTTCCGTTTAATGGATGTATAATAGACTGAAGTCAAGGGTGAAATGTTCTGCTCGATTTTCCCGGCCTTTTTGTGTTGTAGGGTGATTACTGTGACTTCAGTCTCTTACCATCCAAGTCTAAGGGTTAGAGTAGTGAATGGAGCCTATCTGCTGGGCACTTCGACATGATCCTGTGCTCTTCCCGTAGATCAGGGCTTGCACACATAACCTAGGGGATAGATTTGTTAGTATTAGGGATAACCTGTCCTGTAGTGAGGGTATTTCCTGGAGCCGTGCTGAATTCAGACCTGGTAGGCCTCAAACGGGAGAGACTCCATCTTTCTTTCTGCTCCGACAGCTTGGGAAGCTTCTAGGTCAAAGGGAGTGTTTTAGTTATGAGGTGTTATTCGCTTGGAGAGAACCGGTTCGGGCCGGCCCTTATCGAAGGATTGTATTTTTCTTCATGCCGAAGACACTACATCAGGCCGGCCGGCTGGGAAAGTGTCCTTGGTACGGGGAGGTACAAGAATTTGGTGGGCGGCAGGTTACGGGCCGGAATTTTCCATGAGGAAATGCATCTCTATATTAGTGAAAGTCCGAGGCAGTTGTGGGCACTTGTTTCAGTCTGTAGGCGGCGTCTGGCCGTTAGCAGTAGAGCTACTACTTATTCCAGGGAAGACAAACGCCATCTTGAAGGCAGAGAAGAAACCGAGAGACAGATACTCTCCTAGTAGAGTAGCCAGAGAGGAGAGAGTAGCCGATGAGGAAGAGGTCCCAGTGGCTCGGAGAAGGGTGAAGGGAACAGATCCGTGCGCGGAGGTGTGACTTCCAGACGAGCCGAGGCATAGACGAGAAGGGAACCTAGATGACCACGGAGTGCAGGCTACACACTATTAAGGTGATGTCGACCCTTTCTTATTAGATTGTACAACTTAATCTTTCACTTTTCTTTACAGGTTGTGAGTTATATTGTAAGGTTATGAAATAAGTAATAAAATACCCCAGTTTGTGGTGAACCAACATGTGCTGCGTGTTCTTGTGTGGGAGGGTAGCCTATTCCTCTAGTCAGCTGCGGCTATATGAACAGATGTCAACCCTGATCAGGTAAGTGGTAACTGAACAAGGGAGAAGAGGAGCCCCTCAAACCAGGGAACAGGTTGTGCTCGAACTAGTAATCTTTGTGTGATCCGATGAATAATGATGCCCCAGTTTGTAGTGGACCAACGTGTGCTGTATGTTCTTGTATGAGAGGGTAGCCTAGTTATCCAGTCAGCTGCGGCTATATGAACAGATGTTAACCCTGATCGGATGAGTGGTAACTGAATAAGGGGGAAGGGGAGCCCCTCGAACCAGAGAACAGGCAGTGCTCGAACTAACAGTCTTTGTGTGATGATGTTATGGTGATCATAGGATGAACTTGTGCTGATACTGCCGTCTGGGTAGAGAGTCCTGGGTTCGTATGGGACCGCGAGGCCGCCACTTGTGATACTGCCGTCTGGGTAGAGAGTCCTGGGTTCGTATGGGACCGCGAGGCCGCCACTTGTGATACTGCCGTTTGGGTAGAGAGTCCTGGGTTCGTATGGGACCGCGAGGCCGCCACTTGTGATACTGCCGTCTGGGTAGAGAGTCCTGGGTTCGTATGGGACCGCGAGGCCGCCACTTGTGATACTGCCGTCTGGGTAGAGAGTCCTGGGTTCGTATGGGACCGCGAGGCCGCCACTTGTGATACTGCCGTCTGGGTAGAGAGTCCTGGGTTCGTATGGGACCGCGAGGCCGCCACTTGTGATACTGCCGTCTGGGTAGAGAGTCCTGGGTTCGTATGGGACCGCGAGGCCGCCACTTGTGATACTGCCGTCTGGGTAGAGAGTTCTGGGTTCGTATGGGACCGCGAGGCCGCCACTTGTAATACTGCCGTCTGGGTAGAGAGTCCTGGGTTCGTATGGGACCGCGAGGCCGCCATTTGTGATACTGCCGTCTGGGTAGAGAGTTCTGGGTTCGTATGGGACCGCGAGGCCGCCATTTGTGATACTGCCGTCTGGGTAGAGAGTTCTGGATCCGTATGGGATCGCGAGGCCGCCGATTGTAAAAGGTCTTGGTATGTGTATTAGGAATTCCCTGTCCTTAGGCGGTAGATATATGTGGTTACCTATTGTAAATAGGTCCTAGGGACGAGGGAACGTTCTGGCTGGGTTAGTGAGGCTCTGATGAGCGAATT
The DNA here is from genome assembly GCF_964204655.1 of Triturus cristatus. Classification (NCBI taxonomy): domain Eukaryota; kingdom Metazoa; phylum Chordata; class Amphibia; order Caudata; family Salamandridae; genus Triturus; species Triturus cristatus. The sequence continues at coordinate 525,538,087 of NC_140580.1, forward strand.
CTACCTGATCCAAAAACCCATAGCAGAACACCAGGTCACCAACTCGAGGTAGCCAGCCGACTACCGGAATCTGGAGCTCAGCTTCGCATGTAGAGGGTACGTGTTCTTTTGGAAGAGTGTCTCTGGCTTCTTGAAGATTCTGCAATACAGCACAGTGATCATCTAGGTCAAAAGGCGTGGCAGCCGCCGCCATGTCTAGACCCTCAAGGTCCGGAACAAACATTCTTACTCCAAAGAGCATCATGTATGGGGTCCGCACAGCCAGAGACCTTCTAGGGAGATTATTAAGTGCACGTTGCACGTCATACAAGTGGGTTAGCCAGCTTCGGCCTGTACCTAAAACCCTTGCTGTCAAAGATTGCTTTAGGTCACTGTTCATTCGCTCCACAACACTATTGCCCTCAGGCAGGTATGGAGACGAAAATTTGACTTGGACCCCCAAACTTCTCATTGCTTCTTTGTAAGCCCTAGAGGCAAACGCAGGGCCCTGGTCAGAATGAAGGGTACCACATGCAAAACTCCCAATAAAGACACGCAAATCCTTGATGACCGTCCGGGCATCAGTACTCCTTTGCGGCCACACCCACAGAAAACGTGTGCACGAATCCACTGCAACCAAGATGTACTTGTACACAGTATCAGAGGAAAAAGGACCGCAGTGATCTAAATAAACACACGCAAGTGGTTGATTAGATATAAACAGCTGCGTTTGTGGTGGACGCGCGACAGTAGAAGATTTAATCTGTTGGCAAATGTCACATAAAAGAACATAAGCTCGCGTTTGTTTGTACAAACCGTACCACCAGTAACGTTGCTGTAAAAGAGATACAGTCGCCGAAACGCCGGCGTGCGCAGACGCAACACCTTCGTGGGCAGCTGTAATCAGAGATGGTCTGCAGTCCGCGTTGGGTATCAATCTGTCACCAACGTCGTTAATCCTCACTAACGGGACGTTATCAGGACTTAAACGATAATGGTAGCGGGAAGGGAATCCTTTCGGAAAGCCCGTCCCTGTCTCGGACGCAGCAATAGCTGCCAAGATGTCATCATCAATCCTAGTTTTGGATCTTGTAACTGCTGCTACTAAATATGTCGCCACTGCGGTTTTTGCTGCCTCGTCAGCCAAACTGTTACCGACAGCATGGACACCAACTCGTTGGTGACCAAGAGTGTGAATTACATTCACGAGGGGCAGACCTTCTTTAAGTTCTGCCACTCGAACCCAAAGCGTTTTGTGCTTTACTGTGCTACCTTTCGAATCACGAAAGTCATTGTGACTCCAAAAGTGTAGATTCTCGTTGTATGATTGAACACAATAGAACGAGTCACTCACTATAAGAGTAGTGACCCGAGGATCAGCAAACTCCAGTGCAAGCACCAGAGCTTTCAGTTCTGCCAACTGCGCGGTACAATCACCCAATGACTGCGTATGCACGACATCAGACTGGAACTCACCGTTCACGAAAGTACCTACTACAATTGCGCAGGCCGCTGAATAGGCGTGCTTTGATCCAGTTGCGGGTTGCGCAGACCCATTAGTGTAAATGACACAATGGTACTCCTCGAGCGGGCGCAAAGTCAGAGGAGCCGGATGAACAAATTCATACTCCAAGAACTCCTGTGTCTGTAATGCCGCGTCAAAGATATATGTGACGTCAGGCGAAGTCAAGGAGGTTGCCCATTGTATCCACCTTGGATGCAAAGCCTTAGAATTAGGTACACTGGCTTTAGTGACCGCCTCAAGGGCAGGGTACGGTGTTACCACCAGCATGTGCTTCCCCTGTGATAGCTCTCGCTCTTTCAGGATCGCCATCTGAACTGCTGTCAGTACTTTCTCGACAGCGGAGAAGCGCAGCTCAGCCAAAGTGTACAGATGAGATTTGTATGCAATGGGGACGGTGTCGCCCTCATTGAACGTCAAGTAGGTGAAACCCACTGCACCCGGTACGATTCTAATGACTAGGTTAGTGTGGTCATCACGAGTTTGTAAGAACTTTGAAGCAAGAAGATCAGACTGCAAAGATTGCAATGCAGCCGAATGCTCAGGCAGCCAGCAAGATTTGGTAAAAGTAGGTTGTACCAAGGCATAAAGCGACTTGATACGCTGGGCATAATCAGGAATGTAGGTACGACCGAAATTCAGAAAACCCAGCAAAGATTGTAATTTCTTCAGTGTCGTAGGAGTACTAAGGCGTGCGCATTTCTCAAGGAACTGCGGAGCCAAGCCTCGACCCTCATGATTGAGTTCGTACCCCAAGAACAACACTGTGAACTTGGCAATGAGGGACTTGGCAAAGTTGAACTTGCAACCAAAGTCAGCAAACATAGTTATTATGTTATCCACGCGAGCAAGGTGTGGAAGCAACTCGTCGTCCGTCAGGTAGATGTCATCCACATACGAGTATGCTTCCGGGTCAATCATCTCCAAAAGTGAGACCACACGAGCAGCAAAGACCCCAGGGCTGTTTTTATAGCCCATCGGGAGCCTTTTGAACCTCTTTTGTTTGCCACCCGAGGTAAACGCCGTCCACTCATAGCTATGAGGAGACAGGTTGTGGCTATAAAAGCCATTGGAGATGTCAAGAGTAGTTTTAAATCGTTTTCTCACGAGACTATCGACGAGAGCCGAACTGTGTGTATTCTGTACCGCACATGTCCGGCAGTGTGAATTTAAGTGCCGGTAATCCAAAACTAGGCGGTACGATCCGTCAGGCTTCGTCACGGTGAATAAAGTATTATGCATGGGTGACACACATGTTTCAATTACTCCCTGATATTCCAATTGCTCAAGGATGGACGCGACGTTAGATCGAGCTTCGCGATGCATGGGGTATTGGGGTTGTGGCTGGGGTTCCGACCGCAACGGAATCGTATGATTGGGAGAAAATTTGTCCCAGCCCACCTGAGTACGGTACAACGCAGGTGCGAGCACCTGCGCCCACTCCCCGGCTAACCTGTTAGAATGTTCCAGTGGCACTGTGTGCCCAAAGGACGGGAGGATTACCACCTCCTCTCTAGGAGCTTCTAACACGAAAGCCGGGGGCCAATCCGCCTCCGCCAAAAGGATATCATAGGTGGAGGTCAGATTATCCCAAAATACCACTTTAATTTTACGTTGTATGTCACCCTCAATTAAAAGGTCAATTTTAAACATTCGTTCAGGGGGAGCTACGCGAGTATCAGCAGTTTCAACACTTACAAATGTATCAGTTGCTGTCGCCGCCAGAAACGGACGCAGCGCTTGTCGCACTACTGTAACTTCCGCCGCGCTGTCTAGCAGCGTTAGCGCCCATGTCTGGTTCAGAAGCTGTGTCCGTACCATCTGAGGCATATCTCGCAGTTAGAGCAGCAAATTTCTTCTTTTGAAACGGGGGTCTTTGACGTGCAGACTCGTCCTGCTTGCCTTTACCGTCAGTCTGACGGGGCTGCTCACGACCTTGAGCACCCCTTCCCTTCCCACGATCTCCGCCACCGGATTGAAAAGCCGATGTTTCCTGTGAAGAACGAGGAGAGCGTTGTTCAGGAACCTGAAATCTATCAGGTGACTTAATATTAGAACGATCGCGCAGATCATAAGTGCGTTCACTTTGTACCTGCACCGGCGACGCAGAACGAGACCTCCGTTTCTCTTGCTGCTTCCCCTGTTTCTTAGCTCGCCAACTTTGTTTTACAAAGTTGGGCTTCTCGTCTTTTGTAGACGAACTCACTTTAATCTGCTGCACCAAAGTAGGAATGATCACGGTGGGTTTCACACCCAAGGCGCTACGTCCCACCATTCTGTAGGCTTTCGCCATAATTTTAGCGAATTCCTTTGGCCTGTCGCCCGGATCCACAAGTGCCAACATATTACACACTTGGAATTGCATGGCATCTCCCTTGAGGTTGCCCATAACCATGGAACAAACAATATCGAAGCTGTCGACAAGCCTCATTCCCAACTCAATTGCTGCCTCTGCACCATGATTGTCTTGGACCTTCTTGATGACTGAGGGCAGTACAGACATAGACGGAGTGCCATAGCACTTCGCATAGGTCGCAGCAAAGACCTTGCCCCAATTGTCACAGTCGACCATATCCGGGACCAGATCTTTCGGCAAAGTAATAGTGAGTATCCTGTGTTTACCCACAGGAGAAGTATGTGGAAACACGGCTTCTAATTGATCAAATTTTTCAGCAAGCCAGTAAGGAAATTCATCCCTATTTTGGGGGCGCTTGCCGACAACCGCATTAACCATAACTGGACTGATGACCATCGCGTGATGGTCAGTCGTGTGGACCGCAACTGCAGGTGCCCCCACCTGTACATTGCGAGACACGTACTGCACTAACGCCCTATGGACCATAATCAGGGCAGTGTGTAGCACACGTAACTCCGCCACCGCCACAGTCATGTAGCGGGGATGGGGTGTATAACCGGCCAGCACCGGCCATGTGGCCCCTGCAATAGACAACGGGCCCATTCTCGCCGGCACTACCGCATGGGGAAGGGCGCCATTAAACCAAATAGTATGCTGCCAGGCAGTGAGAGGAATCTCAAGTGTCCGATAAGGGGCATAGGCTGCAGGCATCGCCGTGTGAGTATAGTCGTGGAACAAATTGTCGTTTGCATCCACCGCATCGAACGTTACCCAAGAGTAAAACAACTCGTACGGGAACGCCGCATCAGCGCCTACCACAAAGATAACAGCCAAGCCATCATCTGGGACCCCATAGACCCACAAATGTGCGGTCAGGAGAACCCGAATATGCGCGGCAACATTGACCGCATCGGAACACTCAGAAGAACAACAAAGAGCTCTACTGAAGCACTGGGGTTCAGAAAAAGAAAACCTTTTTAATTATCAAGCTTGAAAGAACCTTTAGTCGAAACCTAGGTAGGTTAAGCCGTCACTCCCGTTGTCCGGAAACCAGAGTGAGGGCGTTGTGGACTAATAAAAGCACTACTAAGGCGTTTCAGATCAAAAGACCAAACGTTAGGTGCGCCATGTTGCAGGGATTCTGCTTATGCACAGAACTATGCGCAGGAAACCAGGACCTCAGAGAATTGTGGTGTACCAGAAACTCCCCTCAGAACCAAGAACCCCTATCCGACTAGCTTAGTGTCACATTCGTTATCCGAGATTTAGCTCGGCGGTCCCAATGTATAGACAACCCAGAACAAGCGACTTAGATACTCTCAGGAGTGGTGGGAATCCGAAATTCCCATTGGTAGCTATATATCAGTCCACAACAGAATAACAAAGTCACGGTAAAGTTTAAAGAGTTTATTTTATAAACCTCGCGTCCTAAGATGCAGTACTTTGGCTAACACAAGCAGACAAATGGTTAGGATCAGCACCATCAGCATTGTTACAATACCATAGAAAATGAAAGGAACAATCATAATAATAATGACAGTGGAAAGTACCACCCTCCTTTCTCTAGCAACTAATAAGGTATTATTAGACTAATAGAAGGTCTCTTAGGCTTCCATGGGGGACCCCATACCTTATAGATCAGCTTAGTGGAATCACATCACAGTATCAGCTAGGCTCTCTCCTGCAACAGCTCTTCGCTTCGAATGTGACAGAAAACATGCTGCTCTGCAATATTAAAGGGCTCGTCTTTCAGGTATTGGCAGCTGTATGTATGTTATGGCTAAGAAGTGGTACGATCAACCTGAACACAACAACCTGCACCGTCTAGTGACCCAGACACGTTCTTTACACGGTGTACAGACCAAGGTCACTGCTCGCTGTTAAGGATGTTAAACAACAGACGGGTCTCATGTGAAGCAAAGTCGAGTCAGCAGTTCTCGAATGAATAACATGTAACAACAGTGTCGCGTGCAAAAGCAGCAGAAGCAGCAAGCTGGCTTTCTAACAGCCGTCGAGGTTATGCTAACTTAGCGTTGTACATAGGTAGTGGTTAACCCATACTACAATGTAAATTATGAGACCAGATTGTTTTTAATAAAGACAGGGCCCGCCTTGCAGGCGTTCATGCAGCGGGGAAGGGAAGGGGGGAACAGAGCGTATTTAAAATTTAAAGCGCAATGCTCCGTTAAAAAAAAGCACGTCGTGCCTGCAGTGAGAGTAGCTCAGTAATACAAGAAAAACGTGCTTCGCGGCTAATTAAGAGACACTGTCTCCCGCCGCAAGTAAAAGATCCAATTCTGGTGGGCGGGGCTAAAAGTGGACAGGGTGGTAACCAGGAGGGACTAAAAAGCCTCCTGGACAATCATAACACCCGGTTTTGCATAATTGACGTGCACCAATGGAAAACACGGTTGGAGCAGAAAGCAAGCTTCTGAAATCGTATTGATTCCAAGAAGCCCTTGCATGGCGTTAGCACGCATGCGTGCTGCTAACACCAGGCGAGACCGAAAAATCACGGGGTGATGCATGACCAACGGGCCTGTGAGAGACAGGAAGTGAGAAAGACAGAAATTGGCAATGTGAGAGAGGAGAGTGTAAGGAGAGTGTGAGATATGGTGTGAGGTATGATTACGAAAAAGTGGCCTGGTGTAACGGAAAGATGAATGTGAAAAAAGGGAAAAAGATCAAGAAAAGGGTGAAAAAGACAAATTGTGTTTGGTTGTATGTGAGAGAGAAAGGAAAATTAAGGAAAGGTTAGCATGAGAGGAGTGTGTCAGAGAGGAAGGTGAGAGAGTACATGATGTGTGGAAGAGATGGGTGTGAGAATTGACAGTGTTATGGGAGGCTGGCAGAACAGGTAAACGGTTGGTTGAAAAGAAGTAGGAGATGGAAAGAGGTATGAGTGAGAAAGGAGAATGTTGACTTAGGAGACTGGTGTAAGAGAAGAAGAGACTAATCGGATAGTGTGCGTGAAAAGTTGAAAAGGGTGGGTGTGAAAGAGGAGGGTAAGAAGATGGAGTGGAAAATATGAATATGTGAAGTGTTAAGTGGAGGATGGTGGAGGGTGGAAGAAAAAATGGAGTCAGAGACAGTCTGTGGATTGAGTCATTGAATGAGAGAGTGGTTCATGATGGGTAAATGGCATTACATCGGGCTAGGATGGAGGAAGGTAAGGGGAGGGTGTGAGAGCGGCTGTGTGATAGTGGAGGTTACAAGTGATAGGTTTGAGAGAGGGTGTGTGATGGCAAGTGTTAACGTAGTCGAAGAGAGGAGTGAGAAAAATTAGGGTATGAGACTGAGGGGAGAAGGTATGGAGGAGTGAAACAGGAGTATGAGAGGGACAAGAGTGAGATGAAATTGTGATAAAGAAATGAAGAGAACCTTCTGATAAAGAGATACAGGAGAAGAGAAATGTGACGGGTGAGAAGAGAGGTGTGTATGTGTTCTTGTGCGTGTTTGTGTGTGTGTGCAGTGGCACCTCGCGGAGGGAGTGCTGTGGGGCAGTGGGCCGGGGAGGGGCATGGTTGGCAGTGCAGCGAGCGCAATGTAAATTGTTTTATTTATTTATTTACTTAACTGCGTTGCGCCGTATGCCGGAGTTTACTACCCCCCACCGTGCCCCCACCCCGCCGCCCGGCAGCACTCCCTCAGCTAGCCGCCACTGTGTGTGTGTGTTGCAAACCTGAATAAAGAGAAGTTGAAAGAAGACCACAAAGACAGAAGAAATCAGAATGAGACAGCAGAAGGCTGAGGGGATGAATGTGAATGGAAGAACATTTTGAACAGGTTTGTTATGCAAGAACGGGCGGGTGGCACTACACCAGGGCCATTACACCAGGGCCATTACAACAGGGCCATTTTGCACTTGACAAAATATGTTTTTAAAGGATTACTGATCCTTATTATAACGTGAAATGTTATGTATGCAAGCATGAGTACTTGAAAGGTAACAGTCATCGTCTTTCTTTATCATAATATATCACACTTGCCTGGAACCTGAGGCATTCTACCTCTCATTTAGAATGAGCTTTTAATCTTACAGACTGAAATGTATGAAAAAGTAACACAAGGCAAAGAAGTTACTGAACTTTCCTTCAAGATGCCCCTTGTGATCTCACTTGATATACCTGGCTTGCTTGCCATCTTTTGGACTACATACATTGGTTGTGATAATTTGAGAAGTAACATTGAATATCATTTTGGTCTCCATTTTCTGAAGGTACTGCCCTCACATCTCACTTCAATGGTTTAGGCCAGGGTTCTTAACCTGCGGTCCTGAGACCCATGGGGGCCCGTGACCCTTATTTAGGGGTCAATCTGTGAAAGCTTATAACATTAAATAATATGAACCGATTAATAACGTGTATACAAGAAGCAAAGTGTAAAACTGAACATTTTAAAACAGTATTTAAATGTGAAAGAATTTGAAATTGGAGACTAAAAATTAGGGGGCAGATTTATGAGGTTTTGCCTTAGGGAAGCGCAGCAGGCCTTCCTGCTGCGCTTCCCTACGGCAAAAGAAAAGGGCAGGGATGCGCCGTATCTATAAAATGCGGCACATTACTGTCCTTTTCCCCTGCGCCGGCGCACAATGGGCTGCCTGCGCCAACGCAGGCACCTCTGCACCATGGTGCAAGGGTGCCTGCGTTGCGGAGATGAATATTTTTGTACAGAAAGGCAAACCTTTCTGTACAAAAATAATCACAAGAGGTTTTTCCTCTTTGTATGGGTGCTGCAGAATGCAGCACACATAGAAAAACGAGGAGAAATAAAGATATTTCTCCCCGTTGCGCCTCCCTTACGCCTCCCCTGGGGAGGCGGAATCTTTTGGCGCTGCCTCAGATTTACGATTTCTCGTAAATCTGGGGCAGTGTCAAAAGGCCATGGGTGTTGCTGGGAATGCCCCCAGCAACACCCATTGCACGACTGATATTTATGAGGCAGCATTAAGCCAACAAAAGTGGCTCAGTGCTGCCTGATAAATATCACGCAGGCTTCTGCGCCACGGAACGTCAAAAAAAGTGACGTTCCGATGGCGCAACGGGCCTCATAAATCTGCCCCAAAGTATGTCTACACATCGATTTGTAGGGGCAGAGCAAGTGCATCAACAGACTGTAGTATGGACCGTGGGTTGGCTCATTTAAATTTAGAAAAGCTCCAACCTCCATATTTAAATTTTGATTTGTTTTATATTTGTTTTAGTATTAAAGAAAATATTTACTAATTTGTGAATGTGTTTGATGAATGCTTGTTTCTATATTCTTCTCTATTGTTTTGCAGCTCATATCATCAAAATTGCTACACAAGGGGCCCTGACTAACAGCAATGACTCAGTGAGGGTCCCCAGATCCTATTAATGATTATGTGGGGGTCCACTGAAGTCAAAAGGTTAAGAACCACTGGTTTAGGCAGTTCAAAATATTTAACATGTCATGAAAACTGGGAGAAAATTTGTTTTTGGGGTGCGCAGTGAAAACAAACATGAGTGAATAGGCACGGAAAACGGTGAAGATCGCTGGTTTAGATTCCATTACCCACAATGCATCTGAAGCACATTTTGTGATCTAAGAATGCATTTTTTTTTAAATATTTCTATTTCTGGCGTGTATCACTAATACATGTCTTTAGCCCTCTCATTTTGTGCTGCTGGGCTTCAAACAGAAGCAGCTGCTCTGGCTCTAGAAGAAGAGGATACAGTGATGGGGGAGGATGTGCAGCAATGGGGGGGCATTGCTCAGGAAGCCAGCTCCTTCTGTACCAGGGCACACGTGGCAACTGCCACAGGACAGGACAGGAACTCGCCAGCAGAGCTTTGGTGGATCCTGCCCATATGGCGTCCTGTAAATATACCCCAAATCAAAGGCTACTCGGGCATCTGCAGCCTTTGATAGAGTGTTCAGGCAACTTCCTGGGTGTGGGAGGATGGGTGAGTTAATAATAGCTGGAAGAGGGAAGGGAGGTGGAGGAATACAATGGGCGCTGCTGAAGTTGAGCCACAGGATCACAGCTGTCTCCTACAGGAACAGAGGACTGTATGGACAACTTTCAAAATGAAAACTTTATTTAATCCGTAATACCGAATATTTTATTTCAGCATGCTAGGGGTAAAATTTACATATCCACACTTTATGACCATTCCTTTAACTGCAAAAGAGCAAAGGTCACTCTTCTGTCTGTTACCACAGTAGAGAGAAACTGAGATGAGATAAAGTTTACTGCCTCACAGATTGCATGGTACAATTACTTTAAAAATACAGATGAAAATGACCCTCCTACCAGACAGAGACCTCCTCAATGTGTGTTTACCTTGCTGCACGAGTGTAACGTCTTGCATACTGGTTTGAATAATTACCTTTTTAAAACAAATGCACATGACAAAATGACATGGCATAAACAAGATAAGGAGATGCGCAGAGGTAATTTTCTATGTATTATCATTGTTAAGGGCTTGCTCTAAAACAATACCCATTCAGGCTTAGAGTGCCTCGTAAATTCTGCAAAAAGAAGGCAAAGAACTCTGGGAAGTTCCCAAGTTTAGGCGGACAGCAGCTCCTATGTAGAGCATCCTACTATACCAGCGACATTCTAAAATCTACTCACCTCAAATGTCTGATTTGCCATCATCGCCAAGCTAGAAGGGGACAAAATCTTAGCCATTTATGCAGCAAAGTCTTTAAGCATAGAATTAGCAAGTGCCATCCATGCAAGCTGTAAAATGACAAAAGCCTTTTACCACTACAGGCACAGTATTACAGCTTTGGATTGGTAAAATGTAGTCCAAGCTAACCTGGAATGAATAAAAGCAACCCCTGACATTTCAGGTTAGCTTGGATGGTATTTTACCAATCCAGCATGGCGCATCCCTGACGCTGGACCTCGCATTTCAGCTCACAGTTTCCTCGGAACCGCAGATGCATGATTCATCCTCAACGCAGACCTTCGCACTGCAATCCCCTCATCAAATGCATTCTTGACGATGATGTACAACTTCGCTTCGCACGCCGCACCTTCTTCAGAACCACTGGTATGCAATGCAACCTTGATGCAGGACTTCGCATTGGAAACTCCTTGCCAACGACACAGGACTCCTCAGCTCCTCGGAACCACCACAGTATGACGCATCCTTGACGTGGGATCTCACAACGCTCCTCCATCCAGGATTTAAAGTACTTTGTTCAGTGGACCTAACTTGGTCCCTGTATTAGTAATACACCCCGTCGCAGTCAGCCTGAACTTGTGACTTTGCCCTTGTCCGGCGCAACCAGGTAACCACAGTTTGCGCTTTGTGCTTCTAGCCACTATTTTCACTTAAAGCTGTAAAATTGCATGTACTTGGTTGTACTGATTGGATTTTTGTTGTTTTGCCCGCTAATAATTTATTACATTTTACTCTTTCTATAAAATTTGGTGTGCATTTTTTCATGTGTTGTGTTTTCATGTTATTACTGTTTGAGGGCTGCATACATAATTTACACATTGCCTCTAAGTTAAGCTTGACAGCTTTTGTGCCAAGCTACCAAAAGGGTTAAGCACAAATTAATTTGGGGTTTGCTTGTGTTTGACTCTGATAGAGAGCCAGTAGGTTGTTATAGTTAGGACTTAGTTTCAATTGAAAAAGCATTTTTTTGTTTTGCTTATAACTTTGGCGCCATTTAACGAATCTTCACACAATTTTCAAAAAATAGCTTGCCAGTCCCTTCAGCTGCTGTCTGGTGTTTTAGGGGTGACTCGTCAAGCAGGGGCTTAGAAAAAGGAGGAGTCCTAAAACAAGGTTTTCCCATGTAATTTCTCATATGGATTTGAGACACAACTACAGCCTGAACCTCCTGAGCGGAATTACACCAAATTTGACAAAAAGCTAAATCTTGGTCCAGAAAGAGGGCTTTTTGTAATTCGGTGTTAATCTGTTCCGTAGTCTTGGACTTATTAAAGAAAAAGATTTATGTATATATAGGGACACAGATGAACGCGAAACAACAATGATGTGATTGGCTGACTGCAACATAAGAGAAAAGTTGCTGCCGCAACTTGGTCAATCGGGACACAGCTCCCAGGGCGAGGGGGGATAAAGTGTAAATGGGGTATAAGAGGTCAGGATAGAATTATTCTGACCTCATTGGACTTTTGGGGAGGAAAGTGAGGAATCCATTATGGGCAAACTTTTTCCAAAAATGATTTTTTGGGGGGCGTGCACGGACCCACAGATCCACTGCGATGCTCAGCACAGCCCCGTGTGAATTCATGATGGATCTGGGGATCTAGATCCCAATTAACAAAAAATATGGCCAATCAAAATTCTCACTCACAAACCCACTTACACACCCACACAACCACTCACACAGCCACTCACACACCTGCTCAGAGACCCAGAACACAACTCACACACCAATCACACAGCCATACAGCCACTCATACACCCACTCACAGACCCACACAGTCAGTCACACATGTGCACACACTCACCCATTCACACACCCACTTGTACATCCACACAAACACTCACACACCCATACAGTCACTCACACACCCACTAAGAGACCCAGGAAACCACTCATTAACTTACTCACAGACCCACAAAGGCACTCACATACCCACTCACACACCCACATGCACACCCACACAGCCACTTACACACCCACTTACGGACCCACACAGCCACTCACATGCCCACTCAGAGACCCAGAAAAACACTCACCCATACAGACACTCACACACCAACTCACAGACCCACAAAGGCACTCACACACCCACTCACAAACTCACACAGCCAGTCACACATGCACTGACACACCTACCACACACCCACTCACACACCCACATAGACATCCATACAACCACTCACACACCAACTTGTGGACCTACACAGCCACTCACACCCACTCACAAACCCACACAGCCAGTCACACATGCACTGACACATCTACCACACACTTGCACACCCACTCACACTCAAACACCCACACCCACTTACACTCACACACCCACTCACACACCCAGGTTACAGAGACATTATAGTCAGGAAATAGCATTAAAAAACATAGAAATTCATTGAAAAACCCAAAGGCTGCAGGGAAATTATGGTTAGGAAATAGCATTAAAAAAATAGAAATTCACTGAAAAATACAAAGGTTACAGAGACGTAGTTAGGAAATAGAATTGAAAAAACCTTAGAAATTCACTGAAAAACCAAAGGTTACAAGAACTTTATAGTTAGGTTCAGACACAAAAAATCATAGGGGCATATCAACAACAACCGGAGATAATTATCGCTGAGCGCACTTAGCGCTCGGATAATTATCGCCGGCTGGCGCCGGTTTTTATAGCTGAGATAGTGTGCTATTAGCAACGCTTATCTCATCAGCAATAAAAATCCTAGTGCTAACTGGCTTATGTGAGATTATCGCTGGAAACCCAGTGATAATCTCACGTTAGCTAGTTGATAGGGACTCACAAACTTAGCCATGATATCCACCTTCCATAGGATATCATGGCTAAGTCAGTCCTGAAGCAGGCGTAAGGAAAGTAGCGATAACAGGGGTTATCGCTACTTTTCCTGACGCTATGTTTCATAGCGTTAGGCTTGCTGATAGGAGAAATGTCACTTAGCGACATTTCTCCTGTCATGCCAGGTCAGGAACGCCCACTTTGCATCTCATTAGAGATGCAAAGCTGGGCGTTAGGAATCCTGACGCTAAAGCAAGGTTTCACGCATTAGCGTGACCTTGCTGATTAGGTGATAAAATTATCGCCGCTTTTCGGCCGAAAACGGCCGCAAAAGTGGCGATAATTTTTTATCGCCTGCTTGTTGATATACCCCATAGATATTAAGCAGTTATTGTTAGAGTTATCTCAAGTAACTATAACTCGAGCCCTGAGGTAACTATAACTTGCGCCTTCACCATGCACTGCAAACCATTCCATATATTTCACCAGTCATGACATCTTCTGTGACATCATTGATAATATCACTGCAATATTTGCAGTGAAATTATTGATGAGAAAACTGTGCATGGTGGTGGCGCCAGTTTTAGTTACCTTAGGGCACAAGATATAGTTACTTAAGATTACCATAACTGCTGAATTTCTATGGTTTTGTGTGTGTAATATCTGAACCTAACATATATAACAATATCATAGCTATATATATATATATATATATATATATATATATATATATATATATATATATATATATATATATATGATCAAGGCCATCTGGTGGCCGAAACGCGTAATGGCGTGCTGTGTGGGTGCTGATTGTCATTAAAAACCTGTGAAGCACAAGTTGGTGTCCGTGTGCTTCTTCCTCGCCGTTTGGAGGTGGGAGACAGCCTGTTGGATTTCATATATATATATATATATATATATATATATAACGCTCCAAAGTTTGCCCAAGCAAAAGCAGCACTCAAGCCTCTGATGAAGAAGGGATTAACTTTTGAAACACGTCAGGCTATGTACGACGGAATCGCTGCCAAATGGAATTGACGGATGGGATACAATCCGTACCTTCAATAAAGGCTTGTAACCTTACGCTGGTGTTTGAGTGCTGCTTTTGCTTGGGAAAACTTTGGAGCGTTTTATATATATATATATATATGAAATCCAACAGGCTGTCTCCCACCTCCAAACGGCGGTGCTGCATCTTTTAGACTAGCACTGACCCTGAAAAGTAATTCTAAGCATACTTACCAGTAACTTGTATTTCCTTCCATAGGAATCCATTGTGTGGTTTTCACTAGAAATGCTTCTTAGTGTCCATTTCTGAAACGTACAAATATTCCTCTAAAATCAGCTGAACTACGAATTCCGATTTACTCACCTGTTATCAGGAGAGAACCCAGTGCTACATCTTTCAGCCCAGCACTGACCCTGAAAAGTAATTTTAAGCGTACTTACCAGTAACTTGTATTTCCTTCCAAAGGAATCTATTGTGTGGTTTTCACCAGAAAAGTTTCTAAGTGGCCATTTTTGAAACGTACAAATATTCCTCTAAAATCAGCTGAACTACAAATTCCGATTTACTCACCTGTTATCAGGAGAGAACCCAGTGCTGCATCTTTTAGACCAGCACTGACTCTGAAAAGTAATTCTAAGCGTACTTACCAGTAACTTGTATTTCCTTCCATAGGATTCCATTGTGTGGTTTTCACCAGAAAAGTTTCTAAGTGTCCATTTTTGAAACGTACAAATATTCCTCTAAATTCAGCCGAACTACGAATTCTGATTTATTCACCTGTTATCAGGAGAGAACCCAGTGCTGCATCTTTTAGTCCAGCACTGACCCTGAAAAGTAATTCTAAGCGTACTTACCAGTAACTTGTATTTCATTCCATAGGAATCCATTGTGTGGTTTTGAGCAGAAAAGTTTCTGTCTATTTTCACAAACTAAAAATATTCCTAAAAAATCGTCTGTATGACTTAAACACATTCTTTCAACTGTTTACAGGAGATTGGCCAGTGCTGGATCCAGGATCCACCACTGAGTAAGAAAAAGTAACGATAACACTACTTACCTGCTAAGTGAATTTTCTGCAATAGGATAACATTGGTGATTCTATGTGAACATTTTTCGAAGTGTCAACTTTTAAAATACAATAGTAATCCTTAAAAATCACTACTGTAACCAAAACGCTTTTACTCAACTGTTTACAGGAGATGTCCAAGGACTGAATCTAGGATCCAGTCCTGTGGTTAGAAAAGTAATCCATAAAGTAACTAATTGCATTTGACTAGAAATTCACTTTGAGCTCAATGTTGCTTTGTGTTTGAAATTGTGTTGCCCATTGCAACAACTGTAACCACTGTACTTAAAAGTCTATTGCCTATTTGCAAAGTATTTAAACTAAAGTAACTCATTCTGAGAAAGTATATTTTGTATTGTAATGTATAATGTAATTACAAAAATAAAATATCTAAAAAAAACATTTTAAACAATGTAGTAAATCAGTATAAAAAAAATCAGTATAACAATTAATACATTAAAAATTGGCATTTACAAAACGTTTGAGATTCACTGAAAAAACCATAGGTTTCAGGCCTGATATAGTTAGGAATTAGCATTTAAAAAACCTTTGAAATTCACTGAAAGAACCATAGATTTCAGGCCTGATATAGTTAGGAATTAGCATTTAAAAAGTCTTTGAAATTCACTGAAAAAAACATAGGTATCAGGCCTGATATAGTTAGGAATTAGCATTTAAAAAACCTTAGAAATTCACTGAAAAAACAATAGGTTTTAAGGGTGTTATAGTTAGCTGGACATTTCACTCGAACAAAACCATTGAAATTCTTCCGATATAGTTAGTTGTACTAACTAAATCTCGCGCGCCCGCAATCCACTGCTGATGATATCACATATGACATCATTCATAGAAAAAAGTGTTTGTTGGTTGTTAAAGGAACATTACATATGTTTTCTTTTTTCTCATTACAACTTTATGCACTCAACAAGTCTGATATTGTAGACAAGACCCCCTGTGTTAAGAGGGAAGTCAAGGGAGAGGGTTTTGGGGAAAGAAAGCCTCTTATGAAATACATTGTGCTGACTTATCAGTTCTGTAAAAGGTGACATACCCATTACAAGCTTGATTAATTATATATGCGCTTCAATCACAGTCTAAATACAAAATACACTTATTCATCATCTCTACAATTTCACAATATTGTTAATGTTCCACATCAGTTTTGAGAAAATGCATATATATATATATATATCACGTTGTAACCGTTTGAAGATTCGTTGCTTGCTTTCTCCAAAGTAACGGACACGGACCCAAACTGGTGCTTAGAAGGTCTTTATTTCATCGTCGCCATTACGCGTTTCAGCTCCGTAGAGCCTTGATCACATGACGTGGTCGCTACCAATCATAACTTAAATACCATAATACACAGCAACCACGAGAAGTCACATGGTCATGAACATAGAAGACAAACGTCAGTATATATTTTAAAACAAATGTAAAAACAGTTAAATAACTTTCACATTGTGACGTATGTTGAAAAATATTTCACAATTGGTGATACATTTTTGTTTGTTCTGTTTGATCAATTTGTGGAAAAATTATGGTAAAATACCACATGTTCTCTATCACAATTTTGGGTATCGGGTTAAATCCCTATATATATATATACATAATAAAGAGATTCTCCGCTTGCATAGAAAAGATCCAGCACTCCGAGAGGTAATTTTCACTCGCTTTTCATTTATTTATTTAAGTAATGGCTACATCAACGCATTTCGACAGCTGCCTGCTGTCTTGATCACGATGTATGGCGCCATTTTCCCGGCACTTAAAAACATAACAGTATGTTAAAAACAGCAACATAGGACAACAAAAAAAACAGTCCTATTAAATACTGGTTATTCCTTGCATTGTATGGGTGCCATTTTTAAACATGTTTTTTGCGATAATCTCATAATTTTCGTATGCAGATTTCACTATCTCTATTGCAAGTGCATATTTTAACATTTTCTAAGCATATTGTATGACTATTTGAACTTTTACACAGTGGATTGCTATGCAAGGCTACTTAGAGACTTTGTCGTGAATAGTTCATTGCCATATGCATATTTTTTAAGACTCGCCTTCTATGTTTTATGGTTGCCTCATACAAAGATGATTCTCCGGATGAAACTTAAGCTAGGAATTTTTTCATTCATTGGGATTTATCATATGTGAAAGTAATTTCGTTTTCATTAAAGTGCAAGTGTTTGTACTTTTAAATAATTTTACAAATAATTATGTTACTCTTCAGGGTTTTTCATGGTAAACAGTGTATACATATTAAAATTCATATATATACAACATTATTACAGACCATGTGCAAAATTATTTCCTTTATAAAGTGCAAGTGCTTTTTAAGGTGCAAATACTAGTGTCTAAATATTCTACACCCTATTAGCCCTTCTTATACTTCATGTACAAAGTGCAAATGCAATAAATAATCTAAAAACAACATATTACAAAATTCATATGCCTATTTTCAAATTCAATTCAATTCACAATTCTGATGCATTTCCCCAATTCTAAAAAATTCCTAGAATAAAAACATATGTGTTGCCTTTCGGTACCTAAAATCCCATGCTTTGCTGTTTTACAATAATACAAATACTTTTAAAAGAAATTGGTCTTCTGAGTGTATTGGTTCAGCTACTCTTTTTTAATCTAGGCATGTGAATAAATCTTCATCTACATTCAAACCATTCGGTTCTTTACTGTCTAATTTAGGATGAAATATGTCTCTAATCTCCGGAGTTCTTTTTCCCTGTACCCTCCTCTTTTTCTTTTCAGGATTTCTGCAATACAGCTGTACTGTAGGAGAACTGGGTCACTGTGATGAAGTTTCTCATCCTAGTGAATATCCTCTTTGTAGGAAGCGATTAGTCATTTCCTATTCTATTTTCTCATATTCTGCCTCACTACCGGATGCCCTCCGTGCACTATAAAATTCTCCAAATGGTATGCTTCTAATAAGGGGTGCAGGATGGGCACTTCCCGCATGGAGGATTGTATTCCCAGCTGTAGGTTTTCGGAAAACAGTTGTTTCCAACTTGTCCCCCTCTGCTCTCACTCTTATTTTAAGGAAATCGATGTTGGTTTTACTATGGTGTTCTACAAATTTCAGGTTTCGATTATTTTAGTTAAGGTCCATGACTAAATCAGTTATTTCTGTTTCCGCACCCTACCACAGTATGAAAACATTGTCTATGAATCTAACCCACAATAAAATATTGTTGGTCTATTTTTCCAGTTCAGGGCCTCTGAGCACCTGCTCCTCCCACCAGCCAAGATGAATATTGGCATAACTGGGGGCGAAGCAGGTGCCCATGGCTGTGCCCTGTTATATATCTATATATATTACCTACTGGCAGTCACCAGTAGGTAGTTATAGTTAGGACCGATTTTCCATAAGAAATCCGCAACATTCTATTTGGAATAACGTTGGCGCCGATTGACAAATCTTCGCGAAATTTCCCAAACTTTTGGCCAGCTCCGGTCCGCTCCTATCCTGAAACTTTCACGGTGATTCGTGAAGCGGGGGCCGAGAAAAAAGGGGGGTCCCAAAACACGTTTTCCCCATGCATTTTCCCATAGGACCTGTTGACGCAGCTACAGCCCGAACTGCTGAACGGAATTACACCAAATTTGGCACACCTGAAGCCATCTTCATTGGAATAAAGTGGTAACTCTTAAAACATTTAATTTAAAAAAGGAAAAAAATGAGGGGGTTCATTTTGCCATAGAAAGTATGATTAGTGCCGCAGAAAGAAAAATGAGGGCACATTTTGAGTGACTTCTCAAATCCTCTTCTATTTCATAAAAAAATTCTGACATGCAGACTGAAACATGCACTTTCAATACCAGCAGCAGACTTCCCTGGTGAGCAGTAGCTTTACTACAGTGATCTAATAAGCAACTAGAGTGCTAACATTCAGAATTTATGGCAAATGTGTGACACATCTGATCCTTCTTGATGGAACCAAAATAAAAAACTGAAAGTATTTCCTACTGAGGAGACTGCAGTAAATGAGGATATTAGGAAACTTCATAACAAATAAATCTCCCAAGATGGCAACCAGAGACAAAAGAGCCCAAATGTAGCCCAAATATCACCCAGATGTAGCCCAAGTATAGCCCAATGACAGAATGTCCCAGAGTCTTCTTAAGAACAACTAGAGCGCTTACTGTCTTATTTATGACAAAAGTGTGGCACACCTGAAGCCATCTTGATTGGAATAAAGTGGTAACATTTAAAACATTTGATTTACAAAGTTACAAAATGAGGGGGTTCATTTTGCCATAGAAATTATGATTAGTGCCGCAGAAAGAAAAATTAGGGCACATTTTGACTTCTCAAATCCTCCTCTATTTCATAAAAAAATTCTGACATGCAGACTGAAACATGCACTTTGAATACCAGCAGCAGACTTCCCTGGTGAGCAGTAGCTTTACTACAGTGATCTAATGAGCAACTAGAGTGCTAACATTCAGAATTCATGGTAAATGTGTGACACATCTGAATGCCTTTTTGATGGAACCAAAATAAAAAACTGAAAGTATTTCCTACTGAGGAGACTGCAGTAAATTTGGATATTAGTAAACTTCATAACAAATAAATCTCCCAAGATGGCCACCAGAGACAAAAGAGCCTAAATGTAGCCCAAATATCACCCAGATGTAGCCCAAGTATAGCCCAATGACAGAATGGCCCAGAGTGTTCTAACAAACAACTAGAGCGCTAACAGTCTTACTTATGACAAAAGTATGGCACACCTGAAGCCATCTTGATTGGAATAAAGTGGTAACACTTAAAACATTTGATTTACAAAGTTACAAAATGAGGGGGTTCATTTTGCCATAGAAATTATGATTAGTGCCGCAGAAAGAAAAATTAGGGCACATTTTGACTTCTCAAATCCTCCTCTATTTCATAAAAAAATTCTGACATGCAGACTGAAACATGCACTTTGAATACCAGCAGCAGACTTCCCTGGTGAGCAGTAGCTTTACTACAGTGATCTAATGAGCAACTAGAGTGCTAACATTCAGAATTTATGGCAAATGTTTGACACATCTGAATGCCTTCTTGATGGAACCAAAGTAAAAAACTGAAAGTATTTCCTACTGAGGAGACTGCAGTAAATTTGGATATTAGTAAACTTCATAACAAAGAAATCTCCCAAGATGGCAACCAGAGACAAAAGAGCCCAAATGTAGCCCAAATATCACCCAGATGTAGCCCAAGTATAGCCCAATGACAGAATGTCCAAGAGTATTCTTAAGAACAACTAGAGCGCTTACTGTCTTACTTATGACAAAAGTATGGCACACCTGAAGCCATCTTGATTGGAATAAACTGGTAACACTTAAAACGTTTAATTTAAAAAGGAACACAATGAGGGGGTTCATTTTGCCATAGAAATTATGATTAGTGCTGAAGAAGGAAAAATTGGGGCACATTTCGAGTGACTTCTCAAATCCTCTTCTATTTCATTAAAAAATTCTGATATGCAGACTGAAACATGCACTTTTAATACCAGCAGTAGACTTCCGGTAAGCAGTAGCTTTACTACAGTGATCTAATGAGCACCTAGAGTGCTAACATTCAGAATGTATGGCAACTGTGTGACATATCTGAATACCTTCTTGATGGAATCAAAGTAAAAAAAATGAAAGCATTTCCTACTGAGGAGACTGCAGTAAATGAGGAAATTTGGAAACTTCATAACAAATAAATCTCCCAAGATGGCCACCAGAGACAAAAGAGCCCAAATGCAGCACAAATATCACCCACATGTAGCCCACATGTAGCCCACATGTAGCCCAATGACAGAAGTGTGCAAAACACTTATTTTTTGTGTATTTGCAGTTTTATATAGTGCAGGCTTGACAGGTATTGGAGTGCTTTACATGAGCATTGGTTACATCACACAAGATCAAATTCATTTTGGTTGTAGACATGGCGAGATTAAGTGATTTGACCAGAATCACAGAATGTTGAGCTGAAGCAGAAACTCCAACCTGGTTCCCCAGTTGCAAAGTCTGCAGCTCTGGAAGTAACACCACATCCTCTCCCCTAGGTGCAACATTTAATCAAGTGGTCAACTGGATAAAAAAACATAAAGATTACAAATAATTTAAAAGTTCTTTGTCGCTATTTGAAAACTCAGAACATATGTCCTCATTTTAGTTTTTTAGAGCACTAACCATAATTGTGATGCAAATAAAACCCTCTCATATATGTAATTTCTAAAGGAAATGCTCTAGGTATTCCAGTTTTGATTACATCAAGATGACGTCAGGCGTTCCACACTTTTGTAATAAATATAGAATGTTAGCAATCTAGTTGTTCATTGGGATACTGTTGAGAGGCAGAGGCCAGGGGCACGGACTCTGAAAATTGAAGGCAGGTAGGAGAGTGCAGAGGCAACAATTTGACCACACTGGGCAGGCAGGAAGGGCAGTGGCAGCACAACAGACTATGGAGGGCAGTGGAAAGGGGGGCAGGGGCAACAAACCAACAATACAGGGCTGGCAAGAGAGGCTGTGGCAATATAATAGACCATTGTGGGCAAAAGGACGAGGCAGTGGTAGTACAACCATACATGCCAACAGACCCGATTCAGCCAGGAAACGTCCAATGTTTTTAAGCTCAAATGGGCTTTATTTGATCTGTCTCCTGTCTACAATCTCCTCTTTTTCAATGTAACTCAAAGGGGAAAATCAATACCCCAGTTTTTTTTCAAAATCTCCCTCATACCAAGTTCAAAATGTTCACAAGTATGGTACATTGGATCATGGTAGGCAGGAGGAATTGGGGTAGGGACATGGACTCGGATAACAGAGGATAGGAGGGACATTGAGAGGTGCACCAAACTGACCCTACAGGGCAGGCATCAGGGTTTGCAGCAGCACAATACACCACACAGGGCATGCGGGATGGGAGTGCAGCACAACAATCCATAGAAAGCAGTAGGGAGGGGACAGGACCATGCACATGGACAACAGAGAACAGAGGGGAAAGAGGCAATGGTAGCTAGCTGACCATAATGGACAGACAGGAGAGAAAGCTGCAGCATAACAGACCATAAAGGGCTGGAGGGACGGATCAGGGGCATTACAATGGAACAGACAAGCCAGGAGGGAGGGAATAGGGGTCTGCACATGGAAACAAATGGCTGGGGGCAATGGGGCAGGGCAGGAGCAGCAATTTGACCATGGAGGTCAGGCAGGATGGGCACTAGAAACAAGACACACCATGGAGAGCAACAATGAGACTATGATGGCATACACATGGAGGGAAGGTGGGAGGGGGTCAGGGGCAGCTAGCTGACCACACAGGGAAGGTGGAAGGGGCCATGGCAGCACAGAAGACCATGCATGGCAAGCAGGGGGGTTAGTGACAGCACAATGGCTATGATGGGCAAGACGGAGGGTGCAGGGGCATGCACAAAGGACCATGGAGGATAGAAGGGAGGGTCATGACCTGGGCACAGACAAGAGAGTTCAGGGGAAGGGGCCTCACAACAGACCGCGTGGGGCAGGCAGGAGGAGCAGTTGCAGCACAACAGACCAGGGAGGGCAAAAGGGTGTGACAGTAAAATGGACCATGGAGGACAGGAGGAAGGGGATAGGGGCATGGCATGTGGACAGGCAGGGTGGAGGTGACAGGGACAGGTTACAGTCATCTGACAATGCTAGGCAGGTGGGAGGGGAGTGGCAGCTCAACATAACACTCAGAGTAGATAGGAGTGGCAGGTCCATGGAACATGGTGGGCAAAAAGGATGGAGCAGGGGCATGCACAAAGACATCGGAGGACAGGGGGAAGGAGAATAGGGGCAACAAGCTAAGCACAGAGGTTAAGCAGGAGGTCAGTGATGGGCCATAGAATTGGGCAATGGAGGGCAGGAGGAGTGGACTGGTACATCATGCTAAATGGAGGGCAGTAGCGGCACATCAGACCATGCATGGCAGGAAGGAGGAGGCTAGTCCCTGGATTCAGACAACAGAGGATAGGGAGGAGGTGGATGGGGCAGCAAGCTAACTGTTCAGAGAAGGTGGGCATTAGGAACTTTATTGTTGTTAAAATGTGTGTCTGTGCGAACTACTTAAAATATGAACAAGTATGCAGCATAATCTCACTTTTATTCAGGAAGAAGAGGACGTTTGTGACTGTAACTCCGGGCTCACTTGGCAGAAACAGCCCCTGACCCTCCACACCCCAACGCAAAATGTAATGCCCGTGAAAAGGGTAGGTGGACGCAGTGTTATATAGAACATAGTCCTGAGAGCACGATTGAAAATGAAAACTAGATATAGTATATGGTATAAACTATGCACCAGAAAGTGTGATATAAGATGAACCGGGGCGTGAAATATAATATGCAATACATTGTGCGCAGTGACAGATTCATTGGAGAGCGCGAGATAGCACAGGCACTAGCGCGTGCTATGCGATATGCGCCTTGGAGTGTAATATGCACAGGGCAGTGTTGTGTAACCTAACTAGTCTCTAAAGTTGTAATATAAAATATGTGCTGGGGAGTGTAACGTTGCATATGCACTGTGACAAAGATATGGATCCCAGATCGTAATATGTATGGCATAGCGCTGTGCGTTATAACATAGGCATCGAAGAAGGCACGTCAGATGGGGCAATATAACCCGTGCGAAGGCAAATGTGGCATGACATATTCACGGGGTGGTGTTACAGTGCACATGGGCTAGAGAGTGTCATAGCATACGCACTAGCTGGTGGAATACAACACAGAGGTGTGTGGCACTCGACGGGCACTGGTGGGTGTAACACAACATTGGGCTCAGCCAGGAGCACGCTGTGACTCTCAAGTGAGGTTCGTCTCCTTTCCAGAGAGTAAAATAAAAAGTATTACACATCCGGCAGTGGATGTGTGTTTTATTAACTGTGAGGGGGGTTTCTTGCATAGTTTGGTTGAATTTTTGTCAAATCCCCTTTGAATGGCTTGGTGTGCGTGTGTATCAAATGTGCCCGTAAATAGCTACCCATGTTTGTATAAATAAACGACAACGGTGTCTACTTGGAGAGTACCCACCGGCGGGGGCGCCGGGATTAGGCACGGGAGGGCGTCAGACACATCAGAGCTTCACTAGCGGTGTAAATACATTCCACGTGGATTCATTGTATGCATAGTCGCCTTTTAATGAATACCACGCAAATCGTCGTGGTGATAGGTACATACGGTTTGTCCAGCATGTCCTAGGTGTTTCTATAAATATATTCTTTTTTACAAATAATAAAAAACAAAGGCCGGCCCTGGGGGATGGGGTCCCCGGGGCCATCAGTGGCCTGAGGAGGGGGGCAACGCAGCCCCCCTCCTAAACAATTTTTTTTTTAAAAAGGCCATGACCCGGGAGTTGGGGTCCCCGGGGCCGATTAAGGCCTTGGGAGGGCCACATTTATTTTTTTCAACAAAAAAAATTAGGGTGCAGGCCCTGGGGGATGGGGTCCCCAGGGCCAATAAATTTGAAAAAGAAGGGGGACCACACAGCCCTCCTTCTTAAAAAAATTAATTAACCCCTTGCATGCCCGCCCCTTTCCCCGCCCAGTGCCGCGCCTTGCATTAGCGGGCGGAGTTCATGACGAGCTGGACTCGTCATGGGCACAGCGCCACCGCAGCCCATGACGAGTCCAGCTCGTCATGGGCACTGAAGGGGTTAAATAAAAGACCGGCATCGTACCGGAGGCCACGCCCCCTCCTTGCAGCACTCTGCAAATGCGCCCCCTGGCCAGTTGTAAGTTGGGGAATTAATTCCCCTTCAATACTGAGGGTCCCTGAGGGCCAACTAGACCAACAGGTATCACCAGTATGCGCCAGGGAGCTGCGCTGCAGACAGGTGTTCTGAGGCCACGCCCCTTTTTACACCTCTATGCAACACAGGTCTGTGGCGCTTACTGGAGGTACCTAATGGGCTAGTTTGACCCTAGGGACCCTTAGGATTCAAGGGGACTTAATCTCTCAACTTAGAACGGCCACAGGGCGTGTTTACACAGTGGTGAAGGGATGGGACGGGGCCTGAGGTGACGTGTGCAAACACGCCTTGTGGCGCGTTTTAAGTTGGGGAAATAATTCCCTTTCAATCCTGAGGGACCCTGGAAGCCAATTAGCCCACCAGGTGCTTCCAGTAAGCGCCACTGCTCTGCGTTGCAGAGAGGTGTTGCAGGCCGTGCCCCTTTTTACACCTCTCTGCAATGGCACTTACTGGACGTACCTAGTGGGCTATTTTGCCCCTAGGGACCCTCAGGATTCAAGGGGAGGTGAATTCATGAGTGATGTCACTGACCATGTCATGAGTGATGTAATATGTGACGTCATCAGCAGTGCATTGCGGGTGCGCGAGTTATAGTTAGCTGAACTAACTATAACGGGGGAATTTCAATGGTTTTGTACGAGTGAAAAGTCCAGCTAACTATAACGCCCCTGAAACCTATGGTTTTTTCAGTAAATTTCTAAGGTTTTTTAAATGCTAATTCCTAACTATAACGTACCTGAAACCTATGGTTTTTTCAGTGAATATATATTACCTACTGGCGGTCGCCAGTAGGTAGTTATAGTTAGGACCCTGTTTCCATAGGAAATCCGCAACATTCTATTTGGAATAACTTTGGCGCCGGTCAACGAATCCTCGCGACATTTTCAAAACTAATGGGGCGCTACGCTCCGCTCCTACCCTGAAAGTCTCGGGGGGATTCGTCAAGAGGGGAATGAGAAAAAAGGGGGGTCCCAAAACGCGTTTTCCCCATGCATTTTTCCATAGGACCTTTAGACACAGCTACAGCCCGAACGGCTGAACAGAATTACTTGAAATTTGGCAGAGAGGTAGTCCTCAGGTCAAGGAAGTGCCTTTTGTAGGTCTGGTGTAAATCTGTTCAGTAGGTCCTGAGAAAATAGCATTTAAATCAATATATATATCTGTAAGCGCTCTCCGTGCGCTTACCGTAAGCTTACCGTATGCGTACGGTGCCGTGCGCGAGCTCAATTCTGATTGGTGGTTACATGACTGTAAACATTCGAATCGTTCGAAATCAGGAAGTGTCGGCCGCCATTTTCTGTCTCTCGTACTGAGAAACAAAGGTGGGGAACGTGAAACGGGGGCAACGAAGAGAGTTGCAGACCCCCTAGTGTTTGTCAGGGGGTCCAAGAAGGACCCAAAAGTACGAAAAATAAATTTAATAATTTTTAAAAAAAATCGCGGGGTAAGCGTACGGTAAGCTTACCGTACGCGCACGGCAAAAAAAATAAAAAAATAAAAAAGAATTAACAATCACATTTATTAAATAAATTAAAGGACCCACAAGGGAGAAAAAAACAAATGTTACTGCGTAAAAAAAGGCGAGGCGCGCACGGCATGGACTGCGCAATGTGGGCGCTCGGTGCGCAAAGCGCACCAAGCGCCCACAGCTCACGCACGGTGCGCGAAGCGCACCGTGCGCGCAGGGTGTCCGCAGCGCTGGGATGCTTCCGGGTAGCCATGCGCTATACAAGAACATCTTCATTCATTCATAGTGAAAAACCAGAAAAAAAAATAAAAAATAAATAGATAACTTAGCATTTAAAAAAACGTACAAATTCACTGAAAAAACCATAGGTTTCACACACGTTATAGTTAGGAATTATCATTTACAAAACCTTGCAAATTCACTTAAAAAACCATAGGTTTCACACATGTTATAGTTAGCTGTACATTTCACTCGTAAAAAACCAATGAAATTCCACGTTATAGTTAGATCAGGTAACTATAACTTGCGCGACCGCAATCCACAATGTGTAATTTCAGATGTCATCATTGATGTCATGAGTGATGTCACTGACCATGTCATGAGTGATGTACTATGTGACGTCATCAGCAGTTTATTGTGGGCGCGCAAGTTATAGTTACCTGATCTAACTATAACGTGGAATTTCATTGGTTTTTCACGAGTGAAATGTACAGCTAACTATAACATGTGTGAAACCTATGGTTTTTTAAGTGAATTTTATATATATATATATATATATATATATATATATATATATATATATATATATATATATATTTTTTTTGCCAAGAGAAAACACAGAGCCCAACTGCGTCTTCTTTTCAAGCGTGACCTTTAATCATCATCTGCGCTGCAGCATTTAAAACCACTCCTTTCCTTACGCGTTTCTGCTTTAACAGCCTTGATCACAGGTGAGTGGTGTTTGATACTCCCAGTGGTCACATGGTCCATAGTGCCAAACTACAGTCCCCAGGATGCACCTCCATACATATTTCATAATGTGGCCCAGTGCAGTATTCATTTTTTGCTTAATAGCGTTTTTTTCTGCAAATGTCCCAAAATTTTGTTATCAAATTCAAGGTGCATACTGTTCCAATGTTTTTTGCCAAGTGCATATTTCAACTGCAGCGTTTTTATATTTGCTTGAAATGCGAAGTTGCTAAAGAGAGGATGTCACCTCTCTCATCTCCCTTTCTGCTTGCTTTTTCAAATAAGGTGAGCGTTGGAGTGCATATACAGCCGGTTTTGCTGATACCGGCTTTGGACACGCCCTTTCGGTCAGGAGCACCGTGTTTTCAGCAAAACTTTTGGAGGAGTACGACGAGTACAAACACGGTGCCCCCCCGAGCGAAAACTACTGCCACTGGGCTGTTATGTTTGCGAGGGGAGAGAGGAGGCAGCGTGTGGTTGCCTGATAAGGATACGGACGAGGATGCGAGCTGAATTCATACAGGTGAAATATGCAGTATACAGTCCAGCGCCATGAACTGTGGGGCATTATTAGGTGTTTGGATTCCCATCACTGTATGAGGTACCACGTTGGACTGCTAGTACCATCATGCAGTTCTCCTGCAGTCCAGCGGCATTATGTCACCCACCTGACTTCAGTAGGAGGAGCTAAGAGACTGCTTATCAGGAGTGATCTCCGAGCCAACAGATGAATTTACCAGCCTGTGAGACCGGCACTGATGACGGCCATGATGGCCAGAAACGCGTCTGCCATAGCTCCACGGACTGTTTAGTAAAAGCCGGGAATTTGATCATTAAATCCTTTACTTTATCCGGAGCTGTGTCCTGCTTGCTTTTCAAATAAGGTGAGCGTTGGAGTGCATATACAGCCGGTTTTGCTGATACCGGCTTTGGACACGCCCTTTCGGTCAGGAGCACCGTGTTTTCAGCAAATCTTTTGGAGGAGTACGACAAGTACAAACACGGTGCCCCCCCGAGCGAAAACTACTGCCACTGGGCTGTTATGTTTGCGAGGGGAGAGAGGAGGCAGCGTGTGGTTGCCTGATAAGGATACGGACGAGGATGCGAGCTGAATTCATCCAGGTGAAATATGCAGTATACAGTCCAGCGCCATGAACTGTGGGGCATTATTAGGTGTTTGGATTCCCATCACTGTATGAGGTACCACGTTGGACTGCTAGTACCATCATGCAGTTCTCCTGGAGTCCAGCGGCATTATGTCACCCACCTGACTTCAGTAGGAGGAGCTAAGAGACTGCTTATCAGGAGTGATCTCCGAGCCAACAGATGAATTTACCAGCCTGTGAGACCGGCACTGATGATGGCCATGATGGCCAGAAACGCGTCTGCCATAGCTCCACGGACTGTTTAGTAAAAGCCGGGAATTTGATCATTAAATCCTTTACTTTATCCGGAGCTGTGTCCTGCTTGCTTTTTCAAATAAGGTGAGCGTTGGATTGCATATATATATATATATATATATATATATATATATATATATATATATATATATATATATATATATATTCACTTAAAAAACCATAGGTTTCACACATGTTATAGTTAGTTGGACATTTCACTCGTAAAAAACCAATGAAATTACCCCGTTATAGTTAGTGCAGGCAACTATAACTCACGCGACCGCAATCCTCTGCTGATGAAGTCAGATATTACATCACTGTATTTAGACACTTATTTACCCATGTCTTCTTCCATTAATCTTTAGCTATACATATATTACAAATATTTATTTTTCATAAAGCCACATATGTCATCAGTGATGTAAATTTTCTCCCTTGGGGGTCCTTCTGTGACCCCCTGACTAAGGCTAGGGGGTCAGGAACTGTCCACTCTGCCTCCTTTACACATTCTCCACCTTTTTTTTTCACCCCCTCAGACTGCGAGAGACAAAATGGCGGCCGACACTTCCTGGTTTCGACCGATTCGAATGTTTACCGACATCTAACAACCAATCAGAATTGCGCTCGCGCACGGCAGGGAGCGCACAGTGCGCGCACGGTGCGCGCGTATAGATATTGATATGCTTTTAAATGCTATTTTCTCAGGAAATACTGAACAGATTTACACCAGACCTGCAAAAGGCACTTCCTTGACCTTATGGCTACCTCTCTGCCAAATTTCACGTAATTCTGTTCAGCCGTTCGGGCTGTAGCTGCGACTAAAGGTCCTATGGAAAAATGCATGGGGAAAACGTGTTTTGGGACCCCCCCCCCTTTTTCTTGGCCCCCGCTTGACGAATCACCCCGAGACTTTCAGGGTAGGAGCTGAACGGAGCGCCCCATTTGTTTTGAAAATTTCGCGAGGATTCATCAACCGGCGCCAAAGTTATTCAAAATAGAATTTTGAGATTTCCTATGGAAACTAGGTTGTAACTATAACTATCTACTGGCGACCGCCAGTAGATAATATATATATATATATATATATATATATATATATATATATATATATATATATATATATATATAAAGAATTTATATCCACCAGCATACTAAGGGATACGGCGGCACTCCTTGGTGAGTTTCATATGTTTTTACCAGCGCTCAAGAGTGACGACTGTTGGCGCATTTCGATTGCTCCTGGCAACCTTGTTCACGACAGGGTCCGCCATCTTGTGTGCAGTTAAATAATAACAAATAAATAAACATAGAAAACAGCTTGAGGTTACAGGGAAATTACACCATAATAATTCCTAAAAGAGTTAATGCTGTACGTGTAATAAAACCTTCAAAATATTATACAATTATAATGATATGGTACAGAAATCTTGTTCATTTAATCACTTAGGGAAAATCCTCTATATTGATTATAAATACCAAAATTCGCTGAATAATACATTTTGTAATTCACAAGACTGTATTAAATATCAATTCTATATCTAAAAACGTAAGCCAAATATTCAAAAACATGCATATTGTGCAAATCAGCTCCGTATAGAAAATTGAGATTTCTCAAAAGGCATGATGACTCAGTTGTAAATAATTACCCCTCTGACCTAAAAAAAAGTGCTCAGTGCTATAAAAATAATGTAATCAAATAAGGGTATAACGAGAACAGGTTACACAACTATTCTATATAGAGTGAATATATGTCTCATTATAAAAAGTCTAAAATACCGTCTCATAGCCCGGTTTTGAATACCTGCATATATGAGATAAGTTAAGTTTAAGCTTAATAGCAAAATTCCGTCTAGCAAATAAATATAGCATATCTCTTGATTTCAATTTTTACCATAATGATGGATGAAAAGCACGTACTCTCAGGACAGCAGATCGTGTCATCTAAAATAAGAAACACTGTATCCTTTGTTCTTGCTACCATACATGAGTGAGTCTCTTTACATGAGGTAGGGGGTGCTCACTGTGACTGTATTACGGAAGAGACATGGTCGCCCTACTCTACACCTTATGGGTAACCCCCCCATCACCCAATTAAATTATCTACACAAGTTACGTTATGTTATTTGTATTTAATCTGGGACTCGTTTCTGTTTTGACCTGGGGACTGGGGTTTGGGATTTATGTTTCTATTTTCTTTTCTCTCTTGCGTGGAGAAACAGTACTGCAGTGCAGATGGGAAGCGGGGATAGACAAGGCTGCGGGCATACTGGTAGCAACTGGTTCTAACCCTACATAAAACATCCTCACCTGGAATATGCGGGGGATGGCTACAGCCAAACACCAACATCAGGTGTATTCCTACCTGAGATGCTGGCCTATCCATTTGGCCTTCTTATACGGAAACACATGTGATGGCTGCAGTGGTCTAGTTGCCGCTCCAGTGCCGTTCTGAGACAACTAGCCCGGAAGAGCCTGCACACTTTGTATCAACCTCTGGCCAGGCGTGGTCAGAGAGTATACCTAAACGGGCAGAGGTCGCTCGGGAGGTCCGGCCCACACTAGTGCACTACGTGTGAGTGTCATTCATTTATTGCCGAAGCACCAAGGGCCTGTTGCACACAAGACAGGCAACACGACAATGGCCAAGGAGCTCCTTAAGCTAAATCGCCGTTGGGTAGGCCAGCTTGTTGGCACCTCTTGTTTGGCCTATGCTAGAGGGGTACTCTTGTGGGTGGCACCTACAGTGCTGCCGGCAATCACGTGCAAAATGGTGGATCCCAGAGGGCACTATGTGGTAGCAGAGGGAAAGCTGGATGGCGTCCCCATTGCACTAGTACTATATGTCCCTAATACTGGACAAACACAACTTCTGGAGGCCCTGACCCCGGCAATGGAACAGGACTTAAACGCACCAAGTATTTGGGGTGAAGACTTAAACCGTGTGCATGACACTACTATGGAAATTCTAGTCCCCCCCACTGGGCGTCATCCTTGCAGTCTGCACCACATGCACAGTTGCCGATTGGTTGTGACACCACCACTTGCAAGACATATGGCACACCATGCATCCCATAATGAGGGAATAATCTTATTTTTCCTCTGTCCGCAGACTACACACCAGAATAGACCTCCCTCTGCAACCCAAGTATGGTTCCATTCGTCACATCTACCAAATACTTAGGCCACACGTTCTCTGCCCATGCCCTCCTTAAGATGACAGTATATTGGGTTGGTGGCGTACATCGATACCCATCAGGAGGCTGCACACACACTAAACAATGACACATTTCGTGAGACTGTGGGCATGGAAGCCATCCAATACTTCGACAAAAACGATGGAACTACAGCTGATAAAGGAGTGGAGGGGGACACCTTTAAGGTGGTCATACGGACTATGCGGTGAAGCCCACACTACTACATGCACTTATAGACAAAGAAGATGACATACACCAAATGGAGATACAGGCAAGAGAGGGCACAGGGCGGAAAGATGAGCTCACGACCCTCAGGGCTGACCATAGGTGGACAGACTGGGTAAACTGGACTATGTGGCACATGTTGCAAGGCAGCATGCGGAGCAGGGACAGGGCATAGGGGGTATGGCCTGGTGATCTGCACAGAAGGGGACAAATGCCACTGAACGCTGTTAAACCCCAGACTAGAGTTATCTTTAACACACAGGCTGACATTAACAGTGCCTTCTACCTACACTGATCGAGGGAGGGAGCAATAGGAGGGGCCCCCACTGCAGGATTACTTAAATAGGCTACCAACCCCATGCCTAGATCCCCTACAACGCCGCTCGCTTGCTGAGTTAACGGTTGATGAGGTCCAGCTTGCTATTGATCAGATGGCACATAATAAACCCACGGGGACAGATGGGTTCCCTATGAAATTCAATTTGACGTATAAGAACACTATTGCGCTGCAATTACTAAGGTGCATACTACCCGCATCCTTGAGAGAGGCGCTGATAGTGGTACCTCCTAAACCAGGCCGATACCCGCTAAATGTGCAATCATACGGACTACTCTCTCTATTGAACATGGACTGTAAGATAAGATAATCGCAAACCAGTTGATACAGGGCCTCATGGCACTGGTCCATCACTACCAAAACATCATTATTACTCTGAGGACTATGTTGCTTAATTTGCGGTGTCTTCTCAGGCTCATGGGGGAACACCTCTGTGGTTGCCTTCACACATGGTGATCTCCTGTGACATCGAGAAAGCATTTGATACGCTGGACTGGCCTTTCCTCTAGGGAGTTCTGCTTAGGTCCCGAGAGACTGACATAGATAGGGGCCATAGGGCTCTTATATACGGACTCGATTGCTCGGGTATGCACGGGAAAGGAAATATCTGCAATCTTTTGAGTGTTCAGGGGCACCAGACAGGGCTGACCCTCTCCCCACTCATATTCGCCCTCGCTATGGAGCCATTTGCAGGCTTGTTCTGACAACAAGGCCCACTGTGAGGGATACTGTACTAGACTCATGGGAGGCAATCTCGGTATATGAGGATGACACCTTAGTATACCTGAGAGATGTGCATAGAGAGCTGCCCCTGTGATAGAAGTGTCGGGTGAATTTTGGCGTTCATCCTATTAAAAGGCCATATAGTGATGGGTTGGAAACCTGCAGTGGTGCCCCTCAACCCCCTCCCCACACGATCCTCCCCCCAAATCCCCCCCCCGCGCATCACTGTGGATGAGAGATTTTGTCAAATAGGCAATCGCCAAAATTACAATCTGGCGCTCATTGCCACTGCAGCCGGGGAAGCAGCACTATGGGACACATATAGAGACAAACTGGCAGCTAGGACAGACGAGCAGCCCCCTCAGACAGGATATTGGTTGACCGGCAACCCTTGGTGCATCCAGCAGTAGTAGGCAAGAGTGATACATAAATAACGGACGACCGTGGACCCGGGTGGGCGCCCCCTAACTCTTTACCCCATGCACATAGGAGGAGCGCGGAAGCCGTAGCTCCAAACCACCCCATAGGAGCAGGTTTCCTCTCCTCCCACCTGCACACACGCCAAGATAGACGCTGGAAGGGTGCCCTGTAGAGGAATGGCCATAAACGCTTTCCATACAACTGTGACAGTATAGGTTAGGCCTCGCTTGGGCCGGAGTCTGACATGGTTATCAATATGCCTCAGTAACCTAGAGAAGTGCAGGAGAACTCGGAAGACACACAGATCGAGACATGTCTTATCGTTGCTCCAGATATTGTAGTATTCTCCGACACGGGTAGCGGTGCAGTTTACCCGCGTCGGAGGAGTTTGCGCTAGCGCTGGCGTATGACGTCACGTGCTCGATATAAATAAAGGGGCGTGGCCCGCGAAAGTCAGTCGGGACCACGCGGTAACTATAACGAGTGTCCTAGGGTTTATTACGGCGGCGGCGCTGAGACCATGTGCGCGAGCGGCCTAGTAATTATTACACTGGCGACGAGGGGCAGAAACGACCCCATGCTGAGAGGAATACTGAGCTTTCATTTCCATGGTGACCAGTGAGCTTTTGGTCCCAGCCCTGGACCCACGAGGTGCTGCCTGGCCTGTGCTGACTACTGTGTGCCCCCACGTGAGTCTGCTGCATCCCAGCCCTGCAACCCTGAGGAGTGCCTGGAGGAAAGGGAGGTTTGTCCCAAGCACCGGGCGGAGCCCACGACGGAGTGTGCCCAGCATCCAGTTGGGGGGGGAAGGACCTACGGTGAGGCATAGAACATACAGGCCATGGGAGAAGACCCTGACAGCACTTTTATCGCCCTTGGCCGGGCGACTGCTGGTGCGCCCAGAAAGCAAGCGGCGCACGTGCTGCGAGAGGTGATTGCGGCTGCGCCAAGATGGCGTCGATCCCCGCCATTGAGTCTTTTGTGGTGGACGGGGCCCCCTCATCCCTTGCCCCGTGATGGAGAGACTGGACCGATCGCCTCCAGATCTACTTCAAAGGGGTGGGCATAGCCCGGGACAGGCGCAGAGCCCTACTCCTCCACCTCGGAGGCAAAGACATCCATCGCATTTACAAGACCCTGGTGGAGGCCACACCCAAAACGTACGTCACGCTTCTCAACGCCTTAAATGCGCACTTCGATCCGATGGCAAACAGGGACTACGAAAGATTCATCTTTCGCCAGGCCAAGCAAGTGGCAGAGGAATCGCTAGACGCGTTCCACGGGCGCCTGAAGGAACTGGCCAGCACGTGCAGATTTAGGGACGAACAGGAAGAATCATACAAGGGTGCCACTCGTCCAAACTCAGAGTTAACATTCTTCAGGAGGATGGCAAATCTCTAGCGGACATCCTCACCCTGGGCCGGTCAAAGGAACTGTCGCAAACCAGAGCGTCCCACATGGAGGCGGCTCTCCACCGCCCCATCAAGACGGAGCAAGTCAACGCGGTGGAAACAACGAACGTGGTGAGGCCCAAAGCGCGCCAAAACACAGGGAGAAAACAGCAAGACAGAAAAAAGGGATGCGGCTACTGCGGAGGCACACCCCATCGCATGCAAGACTGCCCGGCGAGAGGGAAGAGGTGCAGTGCCTGCGGGTGGATGAACCATTTCGCGGCGGTATGCCGGTCTACGAAATCACGTGAGGAGGCTGCTCTAACAGTGGCTGAAGAGTGGGACAGTGAAGACATGGATGATGACGTGGGAGACTACCCGGTCCACTACGTATTCGCAGTAGATCAGCCACGGCGGAAGAGACGACGACTTCCAAGGTGCAGAATCAAGATCCACCACCAGGATGTGAGAGCCACCATAGACACTGGGGCTTCGATCGAGCTAATGGCTGCCAATGTGTACAATCAACTACGCCCACGTCCACCATTATGCGAAGCAAAGATCAGGGTATTCGCATACGGACAAAAGACACCCATCCCGCTCCTGGGGTGTTTCAAGACTGAGATGAGACACCAAGACCTCAAGATCCCCACCACAGTGTACGTGATACAAGAGGAAGAACTGGAGGCCATCATGGAGGAATTCGAAGACGTCTTCAAAGGCATCGGATGCCTGAAAGGGAAGGAAGTCTCTCCACATTGACCAGTCAGTTCAACCGGTGGCGCTGAGGCACAGGCGTGTTGCGTTCCACTTGCGCAAGAAGGTCGAAGAAGAGCTGGAGGCACTGGAGAAACAAGGGATTATAGAAAAGGTCAGTGGACCCACTTCGTGGGTGTCCCCGATCGTAGTGGCATGGAAACCGAAACAGCCGGGGCAGGTCCGCATCTGCGTTGACATGCGACTCCCAAACGCCGCGGTGTAAAGGGAACGTCACCTAACCCCCACCATTGACGACATCTTGGGAGAACTGAACGGTGCAAAATGGTTCTCGAAGATGGACCTCCAGTCCGGATATCACCAACTGCTGCTACACCCGGACTCTCGCTACATCACCACATTCTCTACGCATGTTGGCCTCAGGCGCTACCGACGCCTCAATTTCGGGATTTCAAGTGTGGCGGAGGTGTTCCAGAACATCATCCGTGAAGTCCTCAGCGGGCTACCCGGGGTGCTGAACGTAAGCGACGATCTACTTGTATACGCATCGTCGATAGAAGATCACCACCGGAGACTTTGCGGGGTCCTCCAAAGGATCAAAGATTCCGGACTGACCCTACACAGAGAGAAGTACCAGTTCCTAAAGAGAAAGATCAGTTTCTTTGGATACACATTCTCCGACCAAGGAGTTGCCCCGGACCCTGACAAGGTGAGAGACGTACAGGAAGCCCCGGCACCTTCCAACATTTTGGAAATAAGGAGTTTCCTAGGGATGGTGAACTTCTGTGGGCGGTTGTCCCGGACTTGTCCAACCTCACAAAGCCCCTCAGGGAACTGACGAAATCCACCACTACATGGCAATGGGGCCCCGAACAGGAACAAGCCTTCAAAGATACCAAGGCAGCCCTGTCGGCAGACACAACACTATCATACTTTGACCCGGCCCGATCCACCAACGTTGCTGTTGACGCCAGCCCATATGGGCTAGGAGCGGTGCTCACCCAATTGCAAGGAAATGGAGAGTGGGCCCCGATAGCTTATGCGAGCCGTTCCCTGACGGACACAGAACAGAGATACTCACAGATAGAGCGAGAAGCGATCGCCATCCACTGGGCTGTCGACATTCCCACGTCTACGTGTACGGCCATCCTTTCACAGTGTCCACAGACCACAAAGCCCTCATCCCCCTGTTTCAAGGGTCAGCGTCGAAGCCTCCGCCGAGGATTGAAAAATGGATCCTTCAACTACAGGAGTATGACTATCGAGTGGAATATAAACCAGGCTCATCCAATCCAGCAGACTACCTTTCGAGGCATCCCAGAGTGGCCACCAGAGCAGAAGAAGAGGACGCCGAAGACACGGAAGAATATGTCCGGCTCGTATCGGAAAGATCCCGACCACTTCCCATGAGCCTTGGGACGATCGTAGAAGCCACCCGGAGGGATGAATGTCTGCAACTGGTCCTAACGGCGGTCCAATCGAATGACTGGCGCCCCATTCAGTCCACCATGGCCAGACGAACGCCTCAAGCAAAGGCCGTCCTGGAGTCAATGGTGCGGGTCAAGGATGAACTCTCAGTTGACAACAGTGGTTGTCTGCTCCGAGGCCCGCGACTGGTGATCCCATCAAGTCTGGCTCAACGAGCGGTGGACCTCGCACACCGGGGACATCAAGGTATGGTGAAGACGAAGAGTCGGCTGAGGGACAAAGTGTGGTTCCCAGGGATGTACCCACTGGTTGAGCACACAGTTAGAATGTGCCCGTGGTGCCAGGCGTCGGGTCAACCGAACCACCCTCACCCCGTCATCACCGAAGAAAACCCCCAACGGCCATGGGAGCGGGTGAGTGCAGACTTTGGACACCTCCCCGATGGACGCTATGCCCTAGTGATCATCGATGATTACACGAAGTACCCAGAGGTCGAGGTCGTGGGAAGTCAGACAGCCGCGGAGGTCATTACAAAATTCGAAAAGACCATCGCCACCATGGAACATTCGAAGTGGTGAAGACGACAACGGCCCACGCTTCCAAGGGCAAGAGTTTGCTGCCTATCTCAAGGCTTGGGGAATTCAACACCGGAAAGTGACCCCGCGCTGGCCTCAAGCAAATGGGGAAGTAGAGAGGTTCATGCGTACTCTCAACAAAGTAATACGCATCGCACATGCCGAGGGATCACTGCTCGAGAGAGCCATCTATAGCTTTCTGAGAGAATACCGGTTGACGCCCCATCTCACGACAGAGACAGCCCCAGGACCGGCAAGCATTGGCCGAGTAGTGCGAGACACCATCCCGCATCACCCAAGCTGGACCCCGTCTCAGATTGACGTTGTAAAGGTCCTAGCCAACAGGACCAACTCCAATGACCAGGCCAGTGCCGACCGAGGAGCTCGAATGTCAGCCATACAAGTGAGAGACAGAGTCTATATCAAGGACAGGTACCCTGGGAGCAAATTCCGACTCCCATTTGAACATAGGCCCTGGACAGTCGTCCGCCGAACCGGAACCATGATAACCGCAAGAAGAGGAACAGAGGAAGTCACACGCAACATCTCTTTCTTCAAAAAGGTGCATGCTGGGACTCCGGACCTGCAGTTGTCCGAACACCTGGACACCGGACCACATCATCCGCCAGTGGAGGAAGGCCCAGAAGGTGATCAAGAGATGACCCCCACCGAAGATGAGAATCGATCCGACCAGGGCGCCCCTTCATGGCCGGGAACACCAGTCGGAGGCTTGCCAAGAATGCCGGTGAGATCCCCTGGGAGCGAAGTCTCGCAGGGGATGACCCCATCTTTGCCGTCATCACGGGGGCCGCACTCCAAGTACGGTTTGAGAAGAAATCCGGCTCCATCTTCCCGGCTGGCAGATTTCATGGTGTGACGGACCTGGGACTGGAATTCTAGTGACTGGTAACAGATCTACATGATCAATGTTTGTTTGTTGTTCAATAAAGGTTAGAAGGAGTGTAGTATTCTCCGACGCGTTTAGCGGTGCAGTGTACACGCGTCGGAGGAGTTTGCGCTAGCGCTGACGTATGACGTCACGCGTTAGATATAAATAAAGGGGCGTGGCCCGCAGAAGTCAGTCAGGACCACGCAGTAACTATAACGAGTGTCCTAGGGTTTATTACGGCGGCGGCGCTGAGACCATGTGCGCGAGCGGCCTAGTAATTTTTACAGATATAAGACGTCACCAAGTGATGCTCCTATGTGTACGTGTTCTACTCTAAAAAAATACGAATCAAGAACTACTGTGGCAAAAAGAATATATATACTGATCAAATGGAGCGTTTCAAAAGTTAAAATGTAATACGGAATGTTCCAAAAATGCAAGCTTTCCAACAAACTTTCTTTAAGACTTCCTGTTTGCGTTTGGCTCCTGTCTTAAAGATGCTGGGGTCTCCTGTGGGTCTTTCTTAGGCAATTAGGACACGACTCTCCGTGTAAATCTCAACGGCATTACTAGTGTCCCTTCACAAGTTTCTTGTTACCCTGTGCCCTGCGCCTCTGGAGAAGCCGCGCCGCCGCGCGCCAAGATACACTTCACCTATGTTTGCTCTGGTTTGGACCCGGCGCCACGGGCTCATGCTTGGATGCCACAGAGCCAAGGAAAGAATGGGCCAGATAGGATCTCCAGACCACAGCTCATCCATCCTGCGGCTCCCGGGCTTTAGGGGTGTCTGCCAGGCCTGCGGCGATGACGCGCCTCTGGTGACGTCACCCACCCCCACAAGAGCAGCAAGGGAGCGCGCATTTTACTACCACGTTGATAGCGAAGTTTTATGTTTATTTTTTTTGTCTTTGTGTTTTTTTGGGTTTTTTTTTTGCAGTTTTATATAGCGCGAACTGGACTCGAAGGTATTGGAGCGCTTTACATGAGCAGAAGTTATATTACAAAACGACACATTAATTTCTTTTTTTTAAAATTGTAGGCACGGGGAGATTAAGTGATCTGCCAAGAATCACAGGATGTTGATCCAACATGGTTCCCCAGTTTCGTAGTCGGCTGCTCTGGCTGTTACTAAAATCTTTACTCGCGCGCTTCTGTTTTGAAAGGTTTTACATCGAGGCAGCACCCAGTTCTGGATAGAATGAAGCTTATTGTGTCCGCCGAATCAGTAACATTTCACTTCGTTTCGTGACTTAAGAAAACGACTGTGCGTTATATAAATAACCTGGCGTTGGTTTTGGTTTCTGTCCAGTCGTTCATAGTTCCCCTGGTACCTGTAAATATGTATTTTCCACGCCCATGCGTTTCTTGTCAGCTTTCATATATTAACCAGCTTCTCTTTAATCCCCATAGTCGAGCCTCTCCTCCCTCGGAGGGGGCTGCGCCCTCATTGGCTGATTGGGCTCCGCTCCTGCCCAGAAAGGAATTTAAAGATGAATTTCGGACCGGTGGAGACCTGTTCTGTTTTTTCAGCATGTTTTCTGGATACGCCAGGTACTACTTCTGAAACTGTTGGGGGATTCTTGTAGTTTTCCACACACTTTTAAATCTGCGTTCCCTGTTATCCGTATATACATGGCAGGTTAAGACGAATTATCTTCAGTGAGGGGCAAATGGAGGCTGATTCTCTGCGCGTCATTTGCCGCACCGCGCCCCGAACACGGGTAAGAGAGAACATATCATAGAGAGCAGTGGATTGAGACATTAGAAATGACAGCAAGAAATGGGGTGCCGCGGGCAAGGGAGAGGGATGACGAAAGAAGATCTAGGATGCATGGGGATGCAGAAACAGAAAGAAAGCAAAGAAAAAGACTGGAAATGAGGGAAAATAGAATACTAAAAAATACCTGAGCGCCTTAGTGATGCAAAGAATACAAAATCGCGAAGAGACGAGATACAATGCAAAATCATGGGAGAAGATTTGAAATAAATAGTGTGAAACTGATGAGTGCAACGCGTGTATGAATGGATGTATTCATTTAAACGAACATTTCTGAGAGACAATCTCCGAGGGCACTGTACTTCCGAGTGTGAAGCTGCACGTCAGGAAATCCTTGTTCTTTTTCATTGGTTTTCTCTGGGTGGCAGAAGCAAGTTCCCGGGCGTTATAATTCTAATAAAACAAAAGCTGACAGAGTTTCCTCCCATCTGCTACCCCTTACGCGCCTGTTATCAGGGGGTAGTTTATCGGACGTTCTCTATGGCCGTGGAAAGAAGGTTGTCTGGGTGATCCTATTAGAAGGGCTGACACTTAGTGGCAGAAACTGCCAACAAGAAAGGCTGGGGACGATGGGACCTAAAGAACACAGCCTTAGCTCCACTACAACATTAATGCAGGTCTGTATTGAATTGTATTTAATCCAACGAACACAATAAAGAAGGAAAAGACGAACGAAAGGAGGGGACAGAATAAATGGAAAGCGAGCCTTGAATACTATGTATAAATATCAATTGGAAACATTTATTTCCAGAAAACGAAAAGGAATTACCCAAGACATCCCTTACAAGCCTGTGCCACTGCAAAATAATAATAATTTAAAAAAATCATTTAGAATATTGTTTACATTAATAGAAAATAAAAGGTTGTGATAACATTATCACTTTAATTGTACATCTTATTAATGATTGTATTAAATGATGGCGAACACGCGCTCCATTTAATGTTAGGGCTTTATTTGAAATGTTTATAGAGTTAGAATGACTACTCTTCTCATAAGGTGTGTCGTTCACTTACGAACATGAACAAAAATGTGCGTGACACACTTTAGTACATTTACATTTTTCGTGTTCCACCAAGCTCTGTGCACACCTTTGTAAGGAAGTCACGTATCTTTAACGTGCACAGATGTGTGTACAGGGCTCTTCATTACACACCAAGAAATACATGTAAACGTTGTTTTTTATGTGTGTTCAGGGCTCTTCATTACACACCAAGAAATACTTGTAAACATTGCTTTTTATGTGGGTACAGAGCTCTTCATTACACACCAAGAAATACATGTAAACATTGCTTTTATGTGTGTACAGGGCTCTTCATTACACACTAAGAAATACATATAAACATTGCTTTTTTTCTAATTTATTTTTCTTAACATATGCTAAAATGGTGACCTTGTATAGCAGAGATAATTTAGAATAACAGGCACCGCCGTCGTAATTTATTTATTTTATTTAGTTTGAGTGTATTAAGAACAACATGAAAAACAAAGGGAACAGAAATACAATGAATTATAAAAAAAAATCCTATTTAACATAAAGGTTATAGGAAAAAACAAGAATATATGAGAATTATAACTATCACGCTGTGTGCAAGAGAAGTCTTCATCGTTTGTTATTCCCGTCGTCCGCCTTCCTGATATGGTAAACTTTTGGAAACTGCGAGCGGTTTGTGTCTGAAGGCGGATGCCCAGCCATGTGCCAGCGGAGGGAAGTCTTCGAGGCGCTCGACGACGGTCCACTCCGAAGAACGGACGCGGCTTTCATGTAGCTTTCTGCAGCGTGTTGACCCCCAGTAGTGTATATATTCGGCGGGTGTGTTTTTTAGTATTTCCAGTGCGCTTTGGGGACACACGGGACGAGTACACCGTCCGTGAGGGCCCTTTGTTGGCTCTCTGAAGTCG
Source organism: Triturus cristatus (assembly GCF_964204655.1). Classification (NCBI taxonomy): domain Eukaryota; kingdom Metazoa; phylum Chordata; class Amphibia; order Caudata; family Salamandridae; genus Triturus; species Triturus cristatus. Next base: position 525,580,652 of record NC_140580.1, read on the forward strand.
CCAAAAGCAGCACATAGCGCTACCTGTAATAACACACATACATACATAAATGGGAAAGTGGGCTCTGGGGTCTGATTGCGGCCACGTGCGCATATTGCCCTCAACGCACGAGCACGGAAGGAACCCAACGACGGCGCGCGGACAGGCAGCGCGCGGGACCACCTAATGGACTAGAAGCAATGATTGGCTTTTAATGTGACGGAAACAGCAGAAATCAACGGTCAATTCAGTAACGGTCCACTTAAAGCTAGGATCGTTTACAGGCTCTCTCGATATTTTCTTTTATGTGTACATGGTATGTTGCATGGTGACATCATGGGGTTTAAGACATTTACGGATGAAACTGTAACAAACATAACAGAGCATCCTGCCAGAGCTGAGCACAGACATATTTGTGGCCGAAAGTGTTCGAAGAAGAAGATGCGACGGCCACAGGGATCCAGAGCGCCCCTTCCCACCCTGCGCCCCGTCAGCTGAGCTCTTCTGGTAGGCTGGCCCCCCAGGGTCTGCGCGCCTGCCAGCCGGCTCTGCACACCCCTGGAGGCGAGGACCATACCATGTCCGCTGGGGGGATGGATTATTGCTGATGCAATTCTGTTGTTTTTATTATTGTTCCCACAGGTCTAGCAGCAACAGTCATCATAATAATAATGTTTTGTTATTATTATTATTATTATTGTTTCGTTTTGATGTTATAAATAATAATAAAAATTGCCTTTTGCTGATAATAACAATACTACTATTACGATTAATATTATTCATAATACGATTTTTATTAGAGTTGTAATATTATTGTTATTATTATTGTTACCATTATTATTAACACTGCTACTACTACTGCTATAATAATAATAATAATTAGTAGTATCATCATTAATAACAATATTATCTTTATTACCATTATTATCATGATCATTTGGAACTCCGCTCAATCGGCCATCTCCACCCCAGTGCTTAATTTGAGCCGGAGCTTTCCGGTGCTGAGCACTGGCACTTAATTTGTTTCCGATGCTGGCACCACCACCTAATTGTTAACACCATGCTTAGGGCAGTCTGCCACAAGGTGGCGCTGCTCATGTAATTTAAAGTTGAGCAGTATAACAGTTGTTTAGGAAAACAAAATACATTAAAAAAAATTGCTAATACCTGCACCCCCAGCCATTCCTTTAACTCTGGGGACCTAAAATAATATGAACTGTTGCATTTACATGCGAGAGAGATGGTTAGTAGTTGTTTTGCCAGCAATGACAAGGGCGATGGGTGGTGCAAGCTGCAGTGGCCTCCAGGTCAGAGCCCTGGCACTTAAAGTTTTACAAATTAAGCACTGCTCCACCCCCTGCTTTCAACCTTGAACTCGGCACCCCTGTGACGCAGATGGTTCATGAATCTGCTCCCGACTGTGTTTCCTTTCCGCGGTTCCTGCCGCTGCCTCTGAGCGGTCTCTGCAGACCCCTCCTCTCCTGTCCCTCTTCGTCCTTTCATACTACCAAACCAAAGCACTACACCGGCGGCGCTATATTTACTACTCTGTGCATGTTGTGCGGCTCTTCTCTCCCTCATTCTCTCATCACTTCTGATTACGCCTCCTGTTTCTCCTCTGGCGCCCACTGGGCCTCACACGCATGCCATAAAACTACACTTCTTTAAAGTAATTATTAATGGTTGAGTGAAATAGACCAAAAACGTTCCGGTACTTTCCTGAGGGTGCATGAACCCATGCACTGTAGATACGAGCAGGCAGATTTACAAGCCCCTTGCGCCACTTTTGCGTCACTAATGATGCAAACGTGGCGCAAGGGCCTTGTAAATAAGCCCCGAGGAGTTGATGTACCCTGCGCTTTACTCCTAATCTGTTGTCGAGCAATGCCTCCCATATTCCAGGGAGATATGACCACTGTTTACATTAAATTCTTTATTTTCCGTTTTATTTGCCTCATCTGAGAGATGTGCCTCCCAGGGCCTCCCCCTTTTGCCGCCCTAGGCGGCCGCCTAGTCTTGCCTAATGGTAGAAACGGCCCCGGTGCCTCCTTAGAATAACTGGGTCGAATCTTGAAATTCGTCCCCGTCCCCACCCTCGTACACTCCCCTCCTAAGTGCTATCAGTCCCTTATTTCTGCCCCCCTTAGTCACTGGATGTTGCTTGTGCCTCGAGCCAGCTCCAGGTTAGTATCATGTTTGTAAAAGGCCTCATCTATAAAGACCTTCTTTCACTGACTAAGGTGATGACCATGAAGAACCCAGTCTGAAGTCCTACATGAAGTCATGTGGTGCGATCGTTGATGCTGCTTTGCTGCGCCTTCCACTGCTTGCTCGGGAGGGATTGATTCCAGTTGGGTAGAACCCGTTGCCTTTTGTGGTCCACCTAATATGACTTCCATCTTGTCACAAATGTTATGTTCTTACATTACGTCCGCATAGTGATGCAATATTTTTATAATGCGACATGTTGTAGGTGATAGAGCAGCCACTGCCCACCCTGGTGGCCAGATGCACGAAAGCAGGATTTTTGTGAAAGTATAACAATAACAACCACAATAATAACAATAGTAATAATAACAATAACAATAATCATAATAACAACAATAATACTAATAATAATAATAACAAGAATAATAACACTAATAATAATAATAACACTAATAATAATAATAAGTAGAAAGCAGGGGCAATGGAAATATCCATCAGTATTCTGTGGTTGGTGCTTCACAGACACTTCAGATTTCCCTTTATTGGAGCACTGATGTTTTTTGAGGCTCGGGAATTTCCATCAGGACATTTTACAGGTTTACTTTGAGCACCTAATGGTATCATTGTGGTATCAGCAAGTATAATCATTATTATGTTATCATTTTCAAATGATTCTGAATCCGTACTGATTGGTAATGGGGCAACACCTAAATACAGAACTGTAGATTATGCCCATTATGGACTGAGTGTGACATCACCACTAGAGTGATTATAATGTTTCATCTCAGGTTGCACTTACCAGATCAAACTTTCCTTTGTCATGTACAAGGCCACAAACATCATCTTTGGGATGCCCCAAGCTCGGCCCCGACTCAGATCTTTCTTAGCTCCTACCTCGCCCTGCTTGTTAGGGTCTGAGAAGCATACACACCTACAAGCAGACATCCACATGTTTGGGGCAACACCATGTCCCACTGAACACTTAAAAAGAGGACTTCAGTCCACCAAGACGCCACCTGCCCAATGCAAGTCAGGAGCTCAAAGCATCTCCACTGGCTCTGTCCAAAAGTTACCCGGAGTCACTGAAGTCCTACACATTGGCTCAGAAAGCTGTCAAAGAAGCGCTGCTGCAATTGGCTTCCTCTCCTGGAACCCCCCACCTACTCAAGCAGATCCTTCACACTCTGGTTGTACTATCCTGCGATGTCAACAGCGCGATAAAGAGAGGATGTGTTCACCGGTCCCTTCGCATGGAGTGTTTTCTGCTTCTGCCTCTTCGGAATCGCAGATCTGACTGTGGTCATATCGCGCCCTCAGTGTTGCGCTGTGATTTGTTCTTGACTCCTTAGGAAGACTGTGTGCAAACTAAAGAGATTAAGCAAAGCCACAGAGCCAGGCTCTCTATCTCTATCTCTATCTCTATCTCTATCTCTATCTCTATCTCTATCTCTATCTCTATCCCTGCTCTGAAAGCACTGCACTGGCTCTGGATTAAGAATGTTTGAAATTCCGAGACCCTTGCTGTGTGCAAAAGATTTGCATTGCGTGCAACGTGTACCTGACAAGACTGTTATTTCCTCTAGCAACAGACACACACATAAGGAAGGCCTGCCTAAACAAACTGCCTCACTCGACGAGGTTCCAGCATTTTAGGGAGGGGGAGGTTACATACAGAAGTGACCCCCCTCTGGATCACCCCTCTTCACAACTCTGTGTAGAAATACAGTCTAGGACAGGAATAAAGCCTTTGGTAGGCCCTCCTGAGATCACAGTTTTTAGTTCTATGTGGCTGGAGCCTTTCTATCCAGAATCCCCAGAGAGGTTGGGCTGCCATGTCCTGCTCATGCACAGATCTGATCAATCTATCCTGCCTAACCTAACCTTAGAGCGCCAACCATCCTGATACCCACAGCAACCCTTCTTCACATACCACAATTTAATATATTAACAAGTACACCCATATTTACAAAGCATTACAAAGTTGCTGAGCTGCGTTGTGTGAATTGGAGAGAGTAGAACTGCACCATATCTGCAAAGAAGTGACACAGCTCAGCTTTCTCCTGCGCTAACACATTTTAAGCAGCCTTGCAGATAGATAAGAGGGTGGGAGCACACTGCCTCACATCCCAGCAACCAATTTGTCCCAATGCATTATGGTTAACACAGTGCACAATGACATTTTTTCAGCAGTAGTCTTTAATTTGTCACCCTTGTTAGTGCAGCCTGTACTGTGTAACTCTAGACACGTGTTTCTGGATTAATTCCTTCATCAGTAGAGACCAGTAGCGGCTCCTGGTGGGAGTGCTGCCGGGCGGTGACGTGGTGAGGGGCAGGGTGGGGGGTAGTAAACACCGGAATACGGATGAATGCAGGTAAGTAGACAATTAAATCAATAAAACAAATTTAGTTGAGCGCGCTGCATCGCATTTGGCGATGCAGCGTGCGCAACAAAATGTGGTGATATCAGTTAACTCCCCACCTGCTCAGACTACGTGGACTTTAGACAGAACCTTATTTCAAATCTTTGAAAGAGGAAACACTGTTTTTCTTTCATCAGAACATTGGCACGGCCCCACCACATATTGTGTGGGACGCCTTTAAAGCATTCCTTCTGGGGAAACTAATTAACTTAGCTGCTTATAAGCATAAGGTGGGGAAGAGTAAAATAACGGAATATGAACAAAACATTGTCCAGATTCAGGGTGAAATAGCAGAAAGGGAACCTTCTCAAGTCCCTTTAATAGAGCAACTGCAAAGTAAGCTGATAGAAGCAAAGGGCATCTTATCTGATTATTTAGAGGGGCTAGTAAAACAGAGATGTGAGGTAAGCCAGCAAGCGAACCACAAATTTGGGTAAGGTTGCGGAAAGATGTTAGCATGGAAAGCCAGGCAGGACCTGGTTAGGAACGAGATAAAGGAAATAATAAACAAGGAAGTATCCAAGTGTACTGAATCTGGGGCAATAGGAGAAGTTTTTGCAAACTTCTTTCAAGATTTATACACCGATGATGTAGAAGGGACATTAGCAGAAATAGGTGGTTGGTTAAAATAGGATAAACTTCCCTTCTTAGACACAATTCATTCAGCAAACAGCTCTTAATCAAGAAATTTCAAGGGAAGAAATAGGGGGAGTTATCAAGAAATTAAAGAATGGAAAGGCCTGGTGACCTGATAGTCTACCGAATGAAGTATATAAAATCTTGGAAAAGGAAATCATCCGTTCTTTAAAGAAATGCTTAACTCTATATATCTAAGTCAGACGCTGATTCCTGTCACTTGGAGTGAAGCAGCAATTACCTTAATTCTCAAGCCGGACAAGGATAAAAAAAATGTGAATCCTACAGACGTATCTCGCTCCTAAACGCAGATTATAAAATATACTCACAGATTTTGGCCAGATGACTAGATAAGGTTTCAGGAGATATAATAGGCATAAATCAAAAGGGGTTCATGAAGGGAGGGCAGCTCTCGGACCTGACACAAGATCTGGTGTGTGCAATAGAAGTTGCCTCAGTAACAGGGACTCCACTAACTATTATCAAGGTCAATGCCGCCAAGGTATTCGACAGAGTGAGTGGACCCTATCTATACGAGGTGCTAAAAAAAAATGGTCTGGGAGGAACCTTCCTTCAGGCTACTCAAGGCATATATGCTTCCCCCACAGAAAAATTATTAATTAACAGTCACTTAACCCCACACTTTTGGATAAATAGGGGAGCACGACAAGGTTGCCTACTTTCGCCGCTACTATTTAACTGTATTTGGAACCATTGGCAAGGAAAATAAGAGCAGATTCAAGAATCAATCCATTTCAATTTGGGGAGTGGTATATAAAAGAATCTCTCTACGCAGATGATCTGGTAGTCTATACAGCTAACTTGGAAACAGCCCTACCAGTAGTAATGGAGTTAGGGGGAAGTTTTGGGCGAATCTCAGGCTACCTAATCAATGAAGACAAGACTGAGACTATGTCATGGAACAATCCCATCCCTATGCACCTTAAACATCTAGATAGGACGGAGTTTAGATATCTAGGGGTACTAGTAACAAAAGATCTGGAACATATGGCATTAGTAAATTTCACTCGACTTATGCACAAAACTAAAAAGCTTTTGAAAAACTGGGATCTCCTGCCACTTTCTATTTTAGGAAGAGCGAATTTAGTCAAAATGACAATTCTCCCTGAATTTACATTTATATTTAACACTCTCCCTCTGCTCTTTAAGCCTGCCTGGTTTAAAAATCTTCATGGGCAACTTAGCAGTTTTATATGAAAGAATAAAAGTGCAAGAATTTCCTGGAAAAAACTTAGGAAGAAAAAACTGGAGGGTGGCATAGCACTCCCAGGGGCATATTCTCAAGGAGTTATCGCAGAGTTATCGGCACTTTAGCGCAGCCAAAGTCGCGCTAAATTTAGCGGCCCATTCACAAGCCGTTGCTAACAGCTGATATCACCTGTTTTCCGGTGATAGCAACCTAAAAAAATATGGCCACGGATGACCCCGGCAACTAACCATAATGAGATGCAGAGTAGGCATTCCCAAGCAAAAGCAGCAACAACACCACTCCACAACATTTTCAACGACCAGCCAGAGCGGCGAAAAGATCACAAAACAGGCGATAAGGTGCGTTAGCAGCAGGAAACCAACACCTGTTCTGACCTGGTGTAAAGTCGGACGACAAGCGGCACCAGACAAGGGAGCACAGCCCATAGACAAACATGAAGAACCACAGATGCCCTGGAGCAACTGAACATGCAGCTCGGACACCCAAGAGGGCCACAGCACCCACCGCCACCACCCCCGGACCCCACCACCCACCCCCACCTCCCCTTGGACAAAGAGAATGCACATCGACCCACGAAACCATGAACCAAACAAATCGCCTGAAGTCACACAATCACAACACCTAACATACAGGTGTGGCTAGAAAAAAGGAGATCATAAATTCATATCACATAATCCAAATAAAACCTTTATTACAGATGTATAAAAAAAACAATCTTGAAGAGGCACGACCGGTCTTCTCTGGGCATTCCGTAAGTCACAGCCTGCAAGACAGAAATACAGATAAGAAGGTGTGTCATGCGCCCATTAAAGTACAGAGAGAGCCAAAGCGATAGAGAGGGGGAGAGAGAAAGAGAGAGAAAGAGAGGGAGAGAGAAAGAGAGAGATCGAGAGGGAGAGAGAGAGAAAGAGAGGGATAGAGAAAGAGAGAGAGAGAGGGAGAGAAAGAGAGGGAGAGAGAAAGAGAGAGATAGAGAGGGAGAGAGAGCAAAATAAAGAGAGGGAGAGAGAAAGAAAGAGAGGGAGAGAGGGCGAGAGAAAGAAAGAGAGGGAGAGAGAGTGCCGACAATGCAGACCCAGGCCTCACTGCTCACCTGCAGCCACCGGTGTGTCTCAAACCACGTGCTGGTACACACTGCAGTCCCCTAGGTCCCTCATCTGAAACAGTTGCCAGAGACATGAATGGCAGAGTCCATACAGTAGCACACGCCATCATCGCTTGTACGCCCCTGCGCACATAGGCAGCTGCACCCCAGGCCCTCCCGCCGCCCAGCGGAGATTGCCCACCCCTGGGCAACCAGGCCTCACTGCTTACCTTCTGCCACCGGCGTGTCTCCAAGAGGGCCCACCGCGTGCCGCGGGGAGCCCCAAGCCCGGGGCCCGCAACCATGGCACCCTCCACTTCATGCAGCCCCGCACCGCTGCATGATGTGGAGGGTGGAGGCCACCAGGTCACACACTTGAGTCTTTGTCTTGATTTCGCTATGGCAGAGAACATATCAGTGCACCCGGCCTCATTGCAGGCTGCACACCCGCTCAGCCCTAGAGGTGCCACTAACTCTGTGAACTGTGAGGCGACGCCACATGTCGGTAGGCCCGCACTGCCCGCTGTCTCAGGCCTGCACTGCGATCCAGCAGGGCTCACACTAATGCCACCATTCCGGACCGCCTGGACGGCGCATCATCGCAGGCAGCACACCCGCTCAGCACTTTAGGTGCCCCTACCTCAGTGCACCGAAATACACCGACCCATGGCGGTGTGCCTGTGCCTGCCGCAGTGTATCCGGTGCCACCAAGTCTGTGCACTGCAAGCCATGGACCCTTTATGATTGAGTCCCATGGTGCAGATGCCATCATGTCACCCCCGGCACTGGGCAATGTGAGGTGGCAGGGCCCAAGGCCCTCATGCATAAATGCTACCCACACGGAGACACCCATTTGGAGAGCGGAAATGTCGTCCAGCACATGCGCCAGGCCCTTTTTATTGGCAGGGTCACATGTCCTGTGACGCTGGTGCTGAATGGGTGTGGTGTGGTGTGGGTGTGAACTAGCCATGAGGGAGTGGCTGTGGCATGCTGACAACTAGACCTGTGAGCAGCAGATCCCTACCGGGAAGACCTGGGACATGTAGCGTTGTCCCCCCCCATGAGCGTAAGTGGAGTGGGATGGCCTGGTGTATGCCAGTCCAGTGTAAGGGTGTGAACAATTACCCCAGGGCTCTGGGCGTGCTTCCGTTCTGGGCTGGACAAAGAAGTAACTAATGCGTGTGTCTCCGTTCTAGTGTTGGCGCCACCAGGAACGCAATCGGCAATGTGTCACCCTGTTACCCAAATCCCACAACTTGAGCAACATGGACGTAAGGGGGAATCATTGACCCTACATTCATCCATACCTCCACACTTGCAAGATCATAGACATGACACATCGGTGTGACAATGAATGTTTAATGCACATTCAATTGAGTGTCGTAACTGGAGCAGTACAGGGCCTTGCAAACCCCACTTTACATTGTCAGCCCGTGGAGGGCCAGCCAGAGTCCTTCAGGGAATGACAAGAACATCAGAAGAGGAGGAGTTCAGTCCGCAGTCTGATATCTGTGTCATTGGTGACCAAACAGAATATGGCAGTCCATGTCGCGGTCCAAGGTGAGTGTCACAGAGTGTATCGGAGGACAGTGGAAGGTGATGATGCAGAGGGCGGAACCAAGCAGAAACAGGCCATATGGCGGAGATGAATGCTACTGCTTCCTTCTGACCACGAGGGCAGATTCATCCGCATCTTCGTCCTCTGCTGTTTCAGGTGCCTCACATGTTGGTGGTGGTGTTCTGTCTCCAGCACTGTGTGGCAGTGACACCTCAGGGGCCAGAGGTGGAATGTCCGCCGCACTGTGTGGCACTGACACATCAGGGGCCGGAGATGTGGATGGAGTGGTAGCAGCAGCATGCATCAGCACCAGGCCTTGTGGCAGCAATGCCATGAGGAGGGTCTTTATGGCATTGAGGGACCCAGCTACCCCTCGCTCGTGTGCAGCCGTGGCAGCCTCTCTTTCCACCCACATCCGCTCCATGTTCTCCATGAGCCTCCGCATGAGTCCCAACTCCCGGGCGAGCTTGCTGGAGCCACTCTGACTAGACTTGTCGCAGAGTCAGTACTCTGGCGATGTCAGCCATGGTTCGTTGGAGGGCATGGAGCGGACTGTCGGTATCCGTTAGGGACTGTGAGTGGTCTCTGATGAGACTTAGACACCCACGTATGGTGTCTAGTTTGGCTGCCATGCAGCCAAACCCCACCTGCACCTGTTCAGCCAACTTCTCCTGGCACCCCAACACACGGAGTTGGAAGGCCATGTGTGCGTTGTGGGGGTCCTGGGAGGCAGCCGTGGTGGTGGGTGCTGCCTGCTGTGTGTACTGTGCAGGGGGTGGGTTTTCCTCGTAGCAGCTGGGCTGTCCTGCTCCTGGAAGTGGGCTGCAGAGGCTCTCCACAAGCTGTTGGAGGGCGTCGGAGTCGGAGAGGTGGTGGTCCTCTTCGTCATCAGAGAAGAGAGGTTGGGACTGCTCTGCAGGAGGTGTTGATTCTCCCTCTGCAATGTGAAGGGGAGATGCAGTTTAACATTGTGTTCACATGTATTTTGACGCATTGTACATGTTTACATTCAGACTGCATGACAGTGTACATTGTGACTGTTTTTGGGGAGCTGCCTATTTGATGCGGGACAGTGGACATTTCGACAACATCATGGATGTGTGTTTGTACTTGTGCATTGTGTCAACTCACATTTCCCTGCGATGCCATATGTGACTGTCCGGTTTCTGCACACAAGCGGCACCAGTTTTGTCCTCTGTTCTGTTGTGGACGTGTTGCGGATTGTGCCACATCATTGTCAATGTTGATGTGCTCTGCATGTGATGTGTGTGTGCCGCATTTTGGGGGAGTCACCCCTGCAGCTCTGGTTTGGCTGCCCCTTATCCCTTACATGCGGTGTGCCCCTGACTTCTGTGCTTATACAGTGCTGAGATGTTGCATACTTGGGTGCATTGATCTCTTGGTGGGAGTTGGGGGTCTGGGGCATGGTTTGTCCACAGATGTGCTATGGTTACTTGTGCATGTGTGCCATTGTGGCACTGGCAATCTCCCCCCGTCCCCCAGTCCCTGTTCGGTACTCACCCTGTTGCTGTTGTGTCCGGTCATGTTGAGCAGTGTCCGGGCCCCCAACTCCCGCCACTATCTCCCCACTGATGACTGTGGACACCATTTCCTCCATCTCGTCCAGCTCCTCCTGTGGCGCTGGGCTCCCACCTCCAGTCTGCATTGCTGCCTTCCGGTTGTTTGCGAGTTTCTGCTTGGTTTTGTGCTTGACATCATTCCAGCGCCTCTTGACCTCTTCCATTGTCCTCTTCAGCACTCCGACTGCATTCACCTTGTCCACGATGGTCTGCCATATTCCATTTTTAGTTGCCAGTGACACAGTGGAGGTGACGAACAGTAGTTGATGGTGTTCTATCACCTCTGTGATCAGGATCCTGTTTTCCTGCGGGCTGAACCTTTTCTTCCTACTCTTCTTCTCCTTGCCCTTCCCTGACCCCGAGGTCCCAGGCTGGTCCTCCGGGGGGCTTGTGGGGTTCTGGTTGTCCTCTGCACTTGTTCCGGCTGACTCCATTGTGCTCCAATGTTGTTTGGCTTTTGTATGTGTTTTTTTTCTCCAACTTTCGTAGTGCATTTTCCCGCATGTCGCGTGGGGATTGCAGGCCTGTGGCTGGTTTTCGCTGATTTTTGTATCGCGATTTGCGTCATCGCCACTTTTTTCGCATTGGTGTTTCACATTTTTGCGGCATCGCGTTGATTTTAACGCGTTCATTTGACGTGTTGTGGTGGGTCTATCGCATGGTGCCGCCAAATTGAGAATACCATGTTAACATGGTGTTATTTTCCCACGATAGACTGCGATGTGAAGAGTTGCGTTAAGCTACTTTTGCGGTAGTTATCTCACGTTCTTGAGAATATCCCCCCCCAGATTTTCAACTGTATTATTGGGCTTTCTTTTTGAAAAACTCCAGGCAATTACTGATGACTCCTAAGGATATGCCAATGAGACATAGAGCTATAATATAAAGTAACAACAAAAGAGGAAGGGTAATAACACGACTGATCCCCTCGAGGGAAATTGTGTAAACCAACGAAGTCAGTGTAATCTCAAGAATGCACTCACCATCCGTGGAAGCACCGGTCTCCAAGGTCAGAGCCTACCCAATCAATTACAGGGAGGAAAACAGACCTGCGGAGGTAATACAAATTTTGTATGAAAAGCCCTCACTCACCAACCTGGTTGGTGACATGCTTCATCATCGGGCTCCACCGGGCATGGCCGAATGCCATCCCAGTGTGCTGCAACGCCAGGTTACTGCGGAGCGGGGTTGTGTGTGGTGATAGTGAATTTAAAATTCCCAATTGAGTCAAAAAAGTATTTTATTCGTTTTGCTAATTGGAAAATTAAAACATAATAAAAAGGAGTGATGGTCAAAAAAATAACAGAGCGGGTTCACTCCGTGGCGGTCAACATGTTTCTGCCTTTATGTGTAATTTACAGGCTTTCTTCAGGACCAGAGTGGAAGTGTGGGTGCCCCGGTGGTGTGAACGCGCTAAGGTTCACCCTCCCGTGGGCTGCTGTGTGAAAAATAATATAAAACACAGGGAAAATCCGCCAAAAACTATAATGGTGGAGAGAAACGAGTTTACTCTATAATGAAAAGGAGACATACAAACACAAGACAAAACACAAAAGAATCGTAAATGTGCGTAGTCATGACATTATAAAGCGCCATAATATAGGCTCAAACATAGTGCATGGATGGGGACAGTGCCAGTAATCTGTACCTCAGGTGCATCAACAATGTGCTAACGGTGCACCTAGAATTAGCCAGATACTGGTGTCAGAGAAGTGAAGGACTTCACCTGAATAGCGTGACTAGTGATGTATCACGGAATCAACGTGGAGTCCTAATGCTACGTGTGAAACTAAAAACTTAGCAAGGTCCATTGGAACAATGAACGCGGCCCGTGAAGCATTCCTGGTAGGTAGAAATGCCGAGGGGAATAGAGAGGTTCTTACTGTGAGGCTAGACTGTTCGTCGCCTCAGGGATCCCGGGGTAGAGGTGCGAGCAAATATGGCACACCCTGGAAGAGACAAGGAAGAAAAAGCGGCCACGAGCGGCTGAATAGTGAAAACACAAGTCGAACAGTACTGTAAGCCTTACCAAAAGGAAATGGGAGCCAGAAGGTCCACTTACGCCCTCGCTGCTCGGCACCCGTTAGGAACCTACACCGCCTCAAGCCACCGGGTCCAGGGAGAAAAGAGACCTGGTGCGAGGTTCCTAAAAACAAGAGTGCAAGAAGGAAGCCCGTCGGTGATTGGGCAGCACATCGCATGCTGGGATGCGATTGGATGAGCCCCGGCCAATAGGCCGCCTAGAGGCAAAAGGCTCGTCAATTAATTAAAGGGACGGGACCTCCCAAGCTGTGTACTGATAGGTTAAAACACAGCCAATAGGACGCAAGAATGAAAGGAGGCTCGTCCGTAGTAAAGAAAAAAGACAGCTTGAAAAAGGAAACTTTATGCGGTGCAAAGCGGAGACGCATGAGCACGCTTGACACAACGAAAACGTGTGTCTGATTGAAACACTAGTTGCAGATAGGAGGGGGTTTATTTCAGCGCACGTCCACAAGCTCAAACAGAGGAGAATACCAGTGATAAGCTGGGAAGCGGTATGATAAGGGGACACTGCATGTCATGTGCCCCTGGTTTAATTAATTAAAGAGACGGGACCTCCCAAGCTGTGTACTGATAGGTTAAAACACAGCCAATAGGACGCAAGAATGAAAGGAGGCTCGTCCGTAGTATAGAAAAAAGACAGCTTGAAAAAGGAAACTTTATGCGGTGCTTATCACTGGTATTCTCCTCTGTTTGAGCTTGTGGACGTGCGCTGAAATAAACCCCCTCCTATCTGCAACTAGTGTTTCAATCAGACACACGTTTTCGTTGTGTCAAGCGTGCTCATGCGTCTCCGCTTTGCACCGCATAAAGTTTCCTTTTTCAAGCTGTCTTTTTTCTTTACTACGGACGAGCCTCCTTTCATTCTTGCGTCCTATTGGCTGTGTTTTAACCTATCAGTACACAGCTTGGGAGGTCCCGTCCCTTTAATTAATTGACGAGCCTTTTGCCTCTAGGCGGCCTATTGGCCGGGGCTCATCCAATCGCATCCCAGCATGCGATGTGCTGCCCAATCACCGACGGGCTTCCTTCTTGCACTCTTGTTTTTAGGAACCTCGCACCAGGTCTCTTTTCTCCCTGGACCCGGTGGCTTGAGGCGGTGTAGGTTCCTAACGGGTGCCGAGCAGCGAGGGCGTAAGTGGACCTTCTGGCTCCCATTTCCTTTTGGTAAGGCTTACAGTACTGTTCGGCTTGTGTTTTCACTATTCAGCCGCTCGTGGCCGCTTTTTCTTCCTTGTCTCTTCCAGGGTGTGCCATATTTGCTCGCACCTCTACCCCGGGATCCCTGAGGCGACGAACAGTCTAGCCTCACAGTAAGAACCTCTCTATTCCCCTCGGCATTTCTACCTACCAGGAATGCTTCACGGGCCGCGTTCATTGTTCCAATGGACCTTGCTAAGTTTTTAGTCTCACACGTAGCATTAGGACTCCACGTTGATTCCGTGATACATCACTAGTCACGCTATTCAGGTGAAGTCCTTTACTTCTCTGACACCAGTATCTGGCTAATTCTAGGTGCACCGTTAGCACATTGTTGATGCACCTGAGGTACAGATTACTGGCACTGTCCCCATCCACGCACTATGTTTGAGCCTATATTATGGCGCTTTATAATGTCATGACTACGCACATTTACGATTCTTTTGTGTTTTGTCTTGTGTTTGTATGTCTCCTTTTCATTATAGAGTAAACTCGTTTCTCTCCACCATTATAGTTTTTGGCGGATTTTCCCTGTGTTTTATATTATTTTTCACACAGCAGCCCACGGGAGGGTGAACCTTAGCGCGTTCACACCACCGGGGCACCCACACTTCCACTTTGGTCCTGAAGAAAGCCTGTAAATTACACATAAAGGCAGAAACATGTTGACCGCCACGGAGTGAACCCGGTCTGTTATTTTTTTGACCATCACTCCTTTTTATTATGTTTTAATTTTCCAATTAGCAAAACGAATAAAATACTTTTTTGACTCAATTGGGAATTTTAAATTCACTATCACCACACACAACCCCGCTCCGCAGTAACCTGGCGTTGCAGCACACTGGGATGGCATTCGGCCATGCCCGGTGGAGCCCGATGATGAAGCATGTCACCAACCAGGTTGGTGAGTGAGGGCTTTTCATACAAAATTTGTATTACCTCCGCAGGTCTGTTTTCCTCCCTGTAATTGATTGGGTAGGCTCTGACCTTGGAGACCGGTGCTTCCACGGATGGTGAGTGCATTCTTGAGATTACACTGACTTCGTTGGTTTACATAGAGCTATAATAAGCAACCTAGCAGAAGGAAGCAAAGGATTTCTATTTAAATTTGTCCATGTAAAATTCTGTAAAAAAATTAAATTTAAGACGCTAACGGCAGCCTGTAAACTTTGGATCCAGGTTAAAAAAATTCTAGGGATTCCTTACTATAGCTCTATGGCTCCAATCTGATCTGGATCTCTCCAGGATCACCATCATGTATGATGGATAGTCTAGCTCTGCCTTTGGTAAACTCAGGCTTTTTAACATGGGGCCAACTTATGGAGGAAGGCACAATATTAACATGGTCCAAACTAAGCCAGAAAACAGATTTTAAGTTATCCAGATTTAAGTATTACCAGTTTGTCAGCTGGTCACGAACTCAGCCAAACCTTGGATCAGAGTCAGAGGCAGAGAAAGACTTAATAAAAACACAAAATTATAAGAAGGAGGTCTCCAAGTGGTACTGGGTATTAGCTCAAGGAGATGATAACAATGGGATCTTAGCCAAAGAAATCTGGAAGCTGGACATGCCTGGCTGTGATATCCAAAACTTATGGCAAGTATCTGCTGCTACACTATGGGCCTCGGTAACTTCGGCTCAACTTAGGAGGAATCACTTGTTCACCCTTTACCGAGCCTACTGGTCCCCCAAGAAACTTGCCAAGATGGGAGGGCCAAGCAGAAGATGCTGTCCGAAATGTCAATTGGAAAATGCAGACAATTTACATCTCTTTTGGCACTGTCCAGTGATCCAGATCTTCTGGCAAGAAGTGGGTAATGTATTAGAAAAATCCTGGGTAAGCCTTCCTTGGTTATATTTGGGGTGGATAAAAATAACTGCGGGAAAAACATTAGATCTCTATTATTTACCTTAAACAGAATTGCTCGCATGGAAATTTGTGTGAAATGGGCCTCACAGTCTCCCCCGACATGTGTGGGCTGGATAAACTTCACAAGAAATATAGCGAAGCTAGACTGCCAATTGGATTCAGCTAAGAAAGAAAAATTGTGGGCCCCCTTTGTTTTTCTTGATTCCTGCTATTTGCATGCATGACATTTTTTGGGGGGAGTTCTCCAAGGATTAAGACAAGCTCAATGGGTTGAGGAGATCTGTGGTGGATACCACCAGATTCTTTATCAACTGTGAGTGGAAAAGGCCTCAGACCCCCCCAGCATTGATCTTGGAAGGTACTTGGCGCTTAGATCTCGCAGACCATCAGGCAGATCCCGCTCATAGCCTTTGTCAAATATGAGGACAAAAAACAGAAAAGAAAAAAACCAATCTATTCCGCTCTGTGTCTCTGTACTCTACAACACTCTACTCCACTCTATGCAACACCTTGTATGCCACTCCACTCTGCTCTACAGCACACCACAACACTCTATGCCAGTCCACTGTACAACACTCTACTCCACTTTGACACTATCCCCCATTCTATGCAAATCACCTCTACTTCACTCTATGCCCTCCAACTCTCTTATACTCTACTCACTCCATGCCACTCCACAACACTAAGCATTCCAATCAATGCCACTCCATGACACTCCACTACATTCCACTCCACATCTCTCAACTCTACTTCCACTCTACACCACTCTACGCCATGTCAGGGTGACCAGTCCGAACAGCAGAGATAACCCCGGTACTACCTTATGGCAGCTGTTTGACTGGCACACTCCTAAGCCTAGAGTATTCTAAATGATCCGGAGGCTGGTGTTAGCACTGGAGGTATCCGTAAGCGCTTGGTTTTTCCTGAGTGGGTGTGGCGAGCACAGAGCAGTGCAGGGGAGGAAGATACGTGAGGCGGTCCGAGGCCATGGCAGCGGCAGCCCGGTTCAGCCGAGCCGAGCCCGAGGCAGCCAGAGGTTGTAGCAGCCCTGCCCTGAGGACGCAAGGCAGCCCAAGGCCGCGACATCCCTGCCCTGAGGATGCCCTGCCCTGAGGACACAAGGGCTCGAGGAAGCAAGAGTGAGTGCGAGCAGTGTGGAGCAGAGTGGATCATTGCCACCACCACGCCCCTTAAGAAAACCGCTACTCTGCAGGCTGACGCTACAACTTGAAGACTTCCCACCCGCCCCCCCGCAGATGCATCGCTAGATCCAGCACCACCAGCACCAGCGCGCAGAGATGCGCAGAGACACAGTGCAGTAAGGAAGGTGTGGCAGAGCGGGCGAGTGCAGTCACTGTTAGTTGGTTGTTGCAGAGAGCGCGCCCTTGGCGTAACTCCAGAGGCTGCCAATCTAGGTGTGGGTACAGCCTGCGGTATCACCAGGAGTCCCCACTCGCATCGGGGGGGCAATATACCAACAACAGCTTCAGCATCAGGAGCAACAGGAGCATTAAGAGTAACCATCAAACGACAAGCAGGGCATTTTGATAAGGATAAGGCCAAGGCTGCAAGAGACTTTCTCTCTCTCTCCTCCTTGCCGCTAAGGCAGCAGCATTCGTAGCCACAGTGAAGGGGGAGATCGGGAGTGTTTGGGGCTTTAGCTTCATTTTCTAATTTACGACTAGAATGAAAAACAACATATCAATATAACTATAACACAACATATTGAGACTCTGGCTGTACATCACTCTTTAAAGCCTCCACAGGCCTCTATTGAAAATTACAAGGGAGCCAACTAGGGAGCCAAACTAGACTCTTTTACTTTCAATATCTCTAACGTCCCGAGTGTCATAACAAACTAGCTCTCCCAGGACAAATGAACCAACGAACAAAGGGCTATCGCTTAATTAAATACCACGTAATATAAATTGGCCCAGGGAAAGTACATTGATACTCCAGTACGCAGTAGCCACTAGTAGACAATAGCTTTTGCTCATCACCTCAATCAGGAAAGGCTCAATCAAGCAAGCAAGGAGACAAGAAAGTAGATATAATCTCAGACAATTAAGAATAAAACTATCTAAGGATAAACAAAGCCCCAACACACAAAAAGGACACAAAAGGACAGCTACAGCACACCACGATATCAGGCCATGTGCGGGGAGGTCCAACGCTCAAAAGCAATGCAAACAAGCATAAAAGAAAACCCAAGACATCAGAAGGCTCTGCGGATGAACCACAGGCTAAGACCAGGTCAGACCTACAGAAAGACTGTTCCTTAATTGAAATGACTTCTGACACAAACGATTTAAGCAACGCCTCTTCAAAAATGGAAAAAATAAAATCACTAAAATGTTGCCAGACTATCTTTCAGCCAAAGATATACATGACATTTTGCTTCTTTAAAAATGCGGGTGACATTCTCCTGTCGAACTCCACAGCATTGCCAGGCCTAGAGACACCCCTTCAGCCGCTACAACCTACTCGCCCACAGGGTAGTGATAACAATAGGGAAATCCCGAGCACTGGAATGGACAAATCTAGGCCAGCCTATTCAATATCGACCCCACATTTCCAAACTATAATCCGCCCCAGAACCCCCAGATTACGGCCAAGCTGGTTGTGGCCGATATAGCAACAATCCAAGAGCACGGGCCCAAAGAATTGGGGCAAACCTCCGCTGAAGGATCAGGAGTTTGCACATCAGATGCACCAGACTTACCAACGGCTGGAATCGCATTACACAGCAAAAACAAAGGAGGTAACTGCATTGCAACTGAGGCACTAACTTTATGCGAGCTGGACAGCCCGACGGAAAACCCGCGGTCGGACAACACAATGCATGATCCTGCGAAAGTGAGGAAAGATATGAAACCCAAATTGGCACTTCCTGCACTATCAATGAATGACTCGGTCATAGATCACAAAGCATCACCTTCATCATCATCAATACAAACCAAATTGGAGACATCACAAAATTGCGAGTCGGAAGACCCGGAACAATTCTTATATCTGGGCAAGGAAGAGTGGGAGGGCCTCCTGTCTGCCTACTCTCAGGATAAGTGTAGGAATGACCCCCCTGCAAACTCGACAACTGAGGAGCACCAGGAACACCAGGCAGTCAGGGATTTTCAAGAGGGGCGAAATTCAGTTACAGATACAAGAGGTCCACCAGGTTATCCACAACAAACCGATCATGGAAGTACAAGGACAATCTTGTTAAAAACAGTGAAACTCCTGGTAGAGGCCCTTCAATACCAATCCGATATGATGGATACACAACTAACTCTGCTGAATACTCTGGCAGTCTTCGTGGTTGCCATCGACGGAAAGCTAGGCACGTTAAACACCTTTCTACAAAACATACAGGATCACACACTAGCCGAAACCAAAAAATGAACTCTAATCAAGATGGTTTCCTGTGCCTCTCTGGGACAACATCAGCTCAATATAGCAACAAATCAAGAAAGCCAATCCAAACTAGAAGGGACACAAAAACAGAACACAGAAGTTATAACAGGATCAAGTTAAATCTGCTTAAGTGAAACGCAAGGTATAAATATGATTCAGTCATCTGTGAAAGCTGCGAATGAAGAGACAAAAATCTCAATCTAAAAGAGAACACAATTAACTCTTGAAGAACTAAAGAGGAGGAGGGAGTAGGAATAACAACGAGTATTCCATCGCTTGAATTAAATCAGAAGCAATCGCAAATTAGTAATCCCCCAACATCACTTACCAATCAATGCACCGCCAAGGGCTATCAGGCAATCATGACAAGTCTGGAAAAACACAACGTCCAATGTTCAGACAATAGGGAGCCAGACAGCATAATGACAAGTCAAACCTACTCTAAAAGTATAAATAATACACAAACAGTCTCTATCATTCAACCTGGTGCCCAACGGAGACAGGAAGTCCAGGTATCCCCAAAGCAAAATTGAATCAGCTTGGAATCTTTCCAGCAGGGAAGCATAGGACAACCGCCTGGACCAGTATAAAACTCAAAGTTTCAAAGCGAGGAAGAAAACACGGGGTCCCCCAGGCACCTAGTCATACCAGGAGCATTAGGTAAAGAGTATTTCATTCAGCCCCCAAAAAATCACAAAACCACCCCTCCTGAGATGAGAGGGAGGGAAATAAGCGCCCTATGGTTCAAACCAGAATATAGATCTAAAGGTAGACATTACATCATGAATCGAGAGAACATACTGCGCCTGCTGTCTCATATACCAACCCTGACAGAGGTTATGACATTGGACTTGGTCTCAATAGAATTTATTAAATGCAAGGACTCTGTGGAGGGAGAAAAAACAAAAACAACATGGACATCGTCATCAATTGCACAAAAAATACTTCTAGAGAGCCATACTTTTAAAAACTGGGGGATAACCATCACTTCATACACCGTGCCAGGATACCCTGATTTGCTAACCCCAGAAAACACAATGGCGGTGGAGTGCTTAGAGGAGCTGTGGGGCACTGTTGAATGAACAAGGACTTTTTTCTAGAAAACTCCAGTAGCCGCCAGGATTCTACAATGCCACCAAACTGCCAAACATACCCAAGATGGATTTCAAGGAAAATAAACAACCAAAAAATGAACAACACATCAGTCCACCACGAAGAACCAGCATAAATGGGCTCTTACAAATATGCTCACGGAATGTGAATGACAGATTTAGATTTGTCACCTACATAAGTTCATTTGATATCGTAGCATTACAAGGAACTTGCCAAACAGACCCTTCGTACCTTCAGGGATTTTTGCGTTTCTTCACCAGAGAACTTAGGGGGGCAAAATACGGACACCTTCAAGTAGGTCTAGTTATGTATGTCTCAAATACAAGTATATCTACAGCCCATGAAATTGGCCCAACATCTTCAGCAACAATTGCAGTAAATCTCCTCACTCTGTCTTCAACATCAGATAAACATGGTACCGACATCACGATAATTAATGTTTATGTCCACCCGAAATGGAAAATTAAGGCAGCAAAGGAACTGTGTGATTCTATGGAAGCATGTATAGGCGAAGGGTCCACAACAGACCTCATTCTCACTGGGGACCTAAACCTCAATCTAATGGGTGCCTCAACAGATGAAGTGTCACCTCAAAATTCTTTTTTTTTTTTTAAATAATTTTTATTGAGCAGAGTAAAAAAACATACAAGAAGGCGATTGAGAATAAGAAATAGAAGTAGTAATGCAATTGAAACTATACAACCCTTTTCATTGGAGAGAGAAGAGTAATAATCTGGGTTATTTATGTACTAGAAAGTGGTTTTATCATATAGACTAAAGTGCAAATGCTAAAGTGCCATAAATTCGACATGGAAATCCTTTTCCATTTATTCAAGATTCAAATCATACTAAACAATCCTATTAAGAAAAAAGGAAGAGTAAACATCGCATATATTATAACATTTGAAGAAAATCATTTCATAATTAACTAAAGTGCGAGTGCTAAAGTGCAATAAAATGGAATAAAACCAGCGGATATATTGCCCTTAGAAATCCTTTGTCATTAGATCAAGATTCAATTCATTATGTACAATCATTTATTTTAAAGGGAAAGTATAATCATCGCTAAAGATATGTATTAAAGAAAGATAATTTCATATGAGCTAAAGTACAAATGCAAAAAAATTACATTGATCAGACAGGCATAATATCCCTGGAAATCCTTTTCCATTATATCCACAATATAATTCATACAAAACGCAAAAGGAAATATAAACATCACACTTATTATATATTTAAAAAAAGATAATTTCATGTCAGCTAAAGTGCAGTGCTAAGGTGCGATAGAGCCGACTGATATGTTACCCCTAGTCTTCCTTGTTCGTTTGATCAGAATTAATTTTATAATAAACAATTCGTACTAAACAAAAGTGTCACTTCAAAATTCAATTTGAAACATCCCACTGCAAGGGAAACCACCACTGGGCAAACGAACCAAAACCGGAAAGCGGGTATTGGAGGAACTCGAACATCTTAACCTCAGAGCAATCAATGGAAGATCTGCTGGGGATAACCCCCCGCCGCAATAACACACTGCTCGACACCTTTATCTCCTTAGCCCTATTTCACCAAATTTCCTCATTCCAGCTGGGCAATAAAGCGGATAGTGACCATCGGCCTCAAGAAACCATGTTTAGAACAAACATGCCTATGTTTGCGCGTTCTTTGACCCCTCAAGGATCAACTTTTGCTATCAACTTTAAAAGAATCAAGTTCTTGCAAGCAGCAGATAGGAGCATGCTGGAAAATGCAAGACTGCATTTCGAGTCAAGAGTCGGATCAAGTGAAGTCGGGAAATGGGAGAATTTTACAACATCAGTGACAGCATATGCTATTTCGATCAAACCAATGGTTCAACAGAGACACAGCAGTATGAACCATATGTCACAAACTGCCAAAAAGAAAATCAAGCTCATTAAAAATTCAATTTATCGTATGCTGAGACATCTTCGATATAATTCAACTGACAAAACGCAACTAGAACAGCTACCAAAGCAAACAGTGCAGTTAAGAAAACACAAATGGGAGGCCAACAGATCTGGAGAGGATGATCTCTGGGCCAAATGACACGCCAACACCAAACAGAGTAATAACACTAGATTCTGGAGAACTATAAACCAATTCACTCATCCCTCACATGAGGGAATTTCTTCTAACATCTCAGAAGAAGTATGGGTATTACCTCAGGAATCACTTTCATCAAGACACTGAATTCATGGCTTTGGAGCTAAGAACCAAAATTGTTTTAGGAGGAGTAACAGCTAAACTTTTCACGGAAATAAGGATATTGAACATACTTCCTCGCTCCTGGAGAGGATCAATCATTTCTCCAATTTTCAAGTCAGGCGAAAAGTCTTTGCCACAAAACTATCGGCTAGTGGCTCTTATGGATAACGAGGCAACGTTTTTTGCAGGAACGCTACCAGAGGCGTAGCTAGAGCTTGTGGAGCCCGGGGCTATCCCTCAGATTGCCGCCCCTGGGGAGGGGGGGGTGGTTGCTGGGGAAAAAGGACGGCAAGCACTTGAAAGAGGACCGGGAGACACGTAGTATCGCTGCTAATAGTTACCTCGATCATGCAAGCTACATGAACATATATGACATGGTCCAAGGCTACACAGTTGAATACACCGGTGACTGGCAGTGACTGGCAGTACAAAAGAGAACACACAGACTGCATGATCTATCTGGGGACTCAGAAAACCCGCATGTGACATCCATCAGAGAGCTGTGTGAACAATTACCTGGTAATCCCCTCAGCACAATGCAAACATGCACATACATGACACTGTTCAGGGATCCATCATCTACAGCTGACATTAAATGACCATTCATCATGGTCCCCCCATTAAAGCAGTGCACTTTGTGATCTGCATGGTACATGTTCTTTGCAGCAGGCACATTAACCCTCTGTGCTACCTTTCCAGGAGTCAACCCTTCCACTAGACAAAACTCGGATCTCTCTCTAGGAAGTACAATAATCACCGAAGTTATCATGACATTTTTATTGTTTCTGAAAATTGCTGGAGAACAGGAAGGAGGCAACAAGTTTTTTTTAAACCATAATATACTTGCAAACACTACGCACCCACCCGAAATAGGTACCCAGTGCAGTCACACCGTTTGCACCGCCCTAACCTGCTCAAGGTTCATGTGACCTCAGTGACAGAGTCACAGTGACTGGATCACTGTTGCTCTAGGGTGTGCTGCTTCGTAGGCCTGCCCTCAAGACTGGAGATGAACTTCAGTATGGATTGTGGTGGACAGGCCTTCAAGGTTAACTCACAATTGACACCACTAGGGTACACCTGCTTGTGCTAAGACATCAAGCCTTCTAAGGTCTAGTGGGGCCTGGTAAGGTCTAGCATGGGAATATGCTCCCTCAGTAGAGTGGTCTGGTGGACTGGTCATGAAGGCTGAACCCAGTTCCCCAGTTCCAAATTCGACAGCTCTGGCCATAGTGCCACATCCTTTCCCCCACTGAGAGAAAGTCGCACTGCCTTCAGCTACAACCTAATTGTGCCCGCTATAAACACTTGGATGTGCCTCAATTCAAATGATGCATTTGATAAGAGTAATATGCTGCTTAAAAAAAAAAGGAAAAGCAAACACTCATAGGGAACGCAAGATTAATAAAGCATGTGAAATATAAGCAGAAACAACATGGTTACCTTAACGATCTCTCACTCACTATTCAGAATTCAGTGAGTGGTTTTACCTGAAAAGTTAAGGACTTGACTACAGGGCCCTGAAGGGAACCGTTTCAATGTCCATTGCTTATATCCTTAATAAACGTAAGCAGTATGGTTTAAAAAGACCATATCCATAAACAGAGCCATGGTACACATTTTGTTTTCCAATCCACCCATCAACTAGGTATTACAGTACCTCCAGGAATGGTGCACTTCCCCACCTGGGGACAACAATGCTGTTCAAAGAAAGACGAGAAAACAAAAGTAGCCCTTCACTGCAAAGTCTGTAAAGTGAGGCTGATGTGTTTGGATGTAAATAAAACCAATCTGGCCACTTTGCAACCACTCTGTCTTACTTTATTTAGTTTTGTATTTATTTTTCATATTTAACACCTTCTATTTCTCTAAATCCCGCTGCACTTTGGAATAGAAAAATGTCAGAAAAAGGGCATTTCCCGCAAGAGTGTTTTTCTTTTTTGGATCCATTTCACAGGGAAGCAACTAAATGAAAGAAGGAAAGAGGTTGTGAACCGTTTCTTCAAGTTACGGTTTTCAGTAAGTGAGGAGCAAGACAGAAAGAGAGGGAATAATAGGAAGAGAGGGGGGGACAGCTGCCAGCACAAAAAAGAAGAGGACATTGCCCGAGTCCTATTCCTTCTCTGCCCGTCCCGAACGTCCACGAAAGCAAGCCGAGCCTTATCTGAATGCCTTTGTCCGCTGCATGGGGCGGACCGCCCCCACCGCTCCCCCTAGCTACGCCACTGAACGCTACTAGAGGAGCTCCAGGCTTGGGCCAAGGAGTAATCTGTTATTCCACCCAATCAGACTGGCTTCGCTAAAATATTTGGAACAACTACAAATATTCAAACAATGGCAATGCTAATATACAAGGCGGAAGCAACAAAAAGGCCACTACATCTATGTTTTATAGATTATAAGGCCGCCTTTGATCATGTAACGTAACATCTTATGGTCCAAACTGATAAGTTGGGGATTCCACAGCCTCTGTTAAACCTGCTAATCAGTCTGCATACTGACACTGTCACACCTGTCAAGACGCATACAAACTGGAAAAGGGCTTAAGCAGGGATGTGTCTTAGCACCCACACTGTTCAACTTGTTTTTAGCAGACCTCGTCACGATACTAAACACTTGGGGCCCCATTACGATGGCGGCACCGTAACGGTAAATGGGACCGACCGCCAGAGGTGCGGGCGGTCCCGCTATGCCAATCAGGATGCGACCGCCACCCTGGCGGTCGCATCCCGCACCTTTTACATTGCGGCGGGCGGTGCTGCAAGCAGCACTCGCCGCAATGTAAAATATGCATGTTGTGCAAGCAGCACCCGCCGCAATGTAAAATATGCATGTTGTGCATTGGCATGCAAAACATGACAGGCTCCGCGCGGTGCCTGCCACCTCGTGCAGGCCAATGTAGGGGGGTACCATGGATACCCCCCAAGTGCAGCCATCCACCGCCCACCCCCCCGAAGCCTGCAACGGGCCCCCAATGCCTTTCCATAGCGGAGTCTCCTCCATGGAAAGGCTACGCACCTCAAGCATGCTAATATGGATGGTGGTGCCTGCAAAGCACCGCCACCATATTGTGTGCCTTTTCCACCCGGCCAGCAATCCGAACCGGCAGAAAAGCGTTACTTTCCGTCCGCCGCTGTACCCCCCGCCATAATAATATGTCGGGGGGGGGTAAATTGTGGTGTGGTAGCGATCCGCCCGCCATACTAATAGGCCCCTTGGTAATTCACACGCCCCAAGATTAGGAGGCTTAACACTACTGTGCCTCCTTTACGTGGATGACATAGTACTGATTAGCCATACACAGGTAGGCTTACAACACCTTTTGAACATCACGCAGGACTACTCTAAAGCAAATGGATTAGCCATTAATCTCGAGAAAACACGGACCATGATGGTCAGCAAAATTAGGAAAAAAACAGCAGCTTGGTTCGGGGGCAGGACCCATATTAAGGACATATTGGAGTACAAATATCTTGGCGTGAAGATAGATAAAGGCGGCCACTTCACTGCACAGAAAATTAGCATCAGACGTAAAGGCCTTGCCTTGGCAATCTCTCTAAAAGCACTAAATAGCAAACTAAATGGCCCGTCGATTCTGCCCTTGGCACAAGTGGTAAGTTAGAAGAGTGTGATTTGAGGAAGAGCGTAGTTGAGCTCCGGAACAACAATTGCGCGAGACGCTCAGGTAAAACGATGAACACCAAGAAGTTGCCAAGCTTCTGCCAACAATTGCCTATGGCAGCGAAGCACAGAGTGGAAGGGATGCAAAAGTACTTGATAACACAGTTATAGCATCATATAGGGTTATTCTTGGTCTGCCCAAATATAGGGAAGTTTAGAGAATGAAGCAGCAGGGTTATAATTTAGTGCTCAGCCTGGACTTGTCACTTTAAAAGTAATGATACTATTGCCCACTTCAAATGATCAGCTGCTCAAATGACCACAAATACAACAGTTATCCACAAATATGAGAGGCAACATATAGGAAAAAATGTAAACTGGTTTCAAAACAAACAACTAAATGTCGAATCCACACAGTAGTTGAGTATTTGCTTGAAATCCTTTATTCCAAGATTTAGTGAGACCAGATCTGCCCAAATATACTTCACCAGCACAAATCAGGCTAGAATTTGGTGTACAGAGACAGTCTTTGGCAAGACACGGGGCGTACAATATTACCTGGGACAAAGTGCGGAAATCCGAGCAAGGAACTCTTAATGAACGTCTGTGGAAGGAGCTACAAAAACAAGCCGCCTCTCCCACTGCTATATATCTCAAAAGTAGCCTGACTAATATGGGGCTACACCAGCTCTGGGACACTCCTTAAAACAACATTACATTTAAAAAATTGGTCTGGAAGACTGTTAAATATCTTTCGTGGATTGAGGACAAGGCATCTCTCTGGAAAAGGTCACACTTATGTATGACCCTGAACACCTATACAGAGCCAGCTGCTCAGAACTATTTTGATCTGGGTTATGCAAAAGGCACTAAAATCAAGTTCTTGAAGCACAGACTTGGGTTGTTACCCTGTATACAGCATTTTCCTCACTGGCTAACGGAAAACGCAGGCTCTATCTGCTGCTTATGCGGCTCAGCGCTAGAAGATCCGATACACCTGCTATGTACATGTAAAGAACTGTTGGGAGAGCGAAAACAACCGGGAGAGCGGAAACAACCGCGAAAACGCCATTTCAACCAACGAGGGATACGCACTAGGAGACAAGCAGTGCTGTCCTGTTTTGCACCTAATGACCCACAGTTGAATTGCTGTCTAGTGAAGTTCCTGAGTTTAGTGGAAAAAAAAATGCCAGCACAAAAGATATAAACCGGTTATTAGAACAGTCCCTGGGAACAACTGCAACTTTATCACAGCGATTAGAAGAGGGCACTTTCCACTTATTACATCAGTCCTGGTACTTTTTCACTTACAACGAATAATTAATTAACTTTATCAAAGTTAAGCAATGTTTGCACTTAGAAGAACTTTTTTTCAAGCCTGGCATTAGGATGATGGGAAGTAGCAGACTGGACCTAAGTACATTCAATCCCTAATAACATTTGCAGAACCAAAAACAGCTTGGTCAGGAGAACTTCTTTTTAGTCGCTATATTGTTTCTTAAAAATATATAAATTATTAAATGTTTTTTAATATCATATGAAGAATTGTTTTAACTTGATGTTTTATTGTATTGCAAGGGTTTTTATTAACTATGCAAATAAATTGAAAGTTGAACTTGAAACTACACCACTCTACCCCACTCCACGACTCTCTACGCCACTCCATAACACTCCACTCTCCTCCACTTTACGTCACTCCACTCCACTCTCCTTTACCCCACTAACTTTTATCCATGCTGAACAGCAGCTACGCTGGTGTACAACATGGTAAAAAAAAACATATTGGGAAGGCCACAGCTCTTGCGTAGGCAGGACCTATTGGCTTTGCCAATGCTTGCTATTTTAGTTGCAGCACTCCATAATAGTGCATGGTTTTACAGGCCATCTCTTCCTCACAACCCGTCCCACATTATTGCTTGCCCCTGTCCCTCCCACCAAATCCTGCATTCCGTTGTTGCTTGCCCACCTCCCTCCCACCACCTCCTGTATTCTTTTGGTGTTACTTGCCCAGTCCCACCCACCCCCTCCAGCATTCCTTTGTTTTGCTTGCCCCCCTTGCCCTCTTCCCTGATGTTGCTTGCCCCCTAGTACCCCCTGATATTGCTTGCCTCACACCCCGCACCCTTCTCCCTGTTGTTACCTGCCCTGTCTCCCCGAACCCTCCTCCTGTTGTTGCTTACTCCTTCTGCCCCCTCCAGCCAGAAAAAAGAACACTATGACTCGACCAGCATCATAGTGATTTTGTCTGCCCCCTGTTGTTGCTTGTCCTGTACCCTCACACCCATCCGCCATACCCTTTACCCTGTTGTTTTTGGTTTTATCGCTGGCTGGGGGTGCAGCCCGGAGGGTGAGGAGAACCAGTAGGAGATTTGTAAGGTAGAATGGAGGAGGGATTAGTGGAATTCCAGCATGCCTACGTTCTCCAAGCTATGTTGAAATTCCGTTTTACTTTTCATGGATTAAAAACCGATAGTTTCCTTGTCATGTTGGTGAGATACTTTAAACAGCATGGGGGATAGACTTTGGGATCAAATGACATATCAGGGTATTTTATTTTGTCATGTATTATTAAATAGGGAAGCTACTGCAAATTTCCCAAATATTTGTGAATGTGTGAGCGGCACTGTTGCTCTGCGCATGAGGCCTGTTTTTAAGGTAACAT
Source organism: Triturus cristatus (assembly GCF_964204655.1). Taxonomy (NCBI): domain Eukaryota; kingdom Metazoa; phylum Chordata; class Amphibia; order Caudata; family Salamandridae; genus Triturus; species Triturus cristatus. The sequence goes on from NC_140580.1 coordinate 525,609,495, forward strand.
TTATTGAAAAAAATGTTGCATAATATGTGGCTTTTGCCACAAGCTTTTATGAACACAGATATTGCTTCCATGCAGATTACGTGATCTCACATGCAAGATGTCTCTTTAGAGGTTAAATTTTGGGGTTGTGATTAAATAGGCCCCCAGTAGGACAAACCATGGTGGTAGAGCTAATTAGCAACTATTGGCAGCAATTGTGGAATAGCATTAACAGATGCCTAAAAGTTAGAACATTTGAAGGCTGGTCCCTGGTGACCTTCAATGTGGGAGGATGCATACTTATTTTGCTTCCTATTCTGACTTGTCACTCTCCCGTGTTGACAAAAGGCAGTGCACAGCTTCTGTCAGGGTCCACGGCCGGGGCAGCTTCCAGTTCCATATCTCCAACAAAGGTCTAGCGAAAGAAAGAAGAATCTTGGGAATACTTTATGCAGCATCACCAAAGCCATATCTGTGTATAACTCAATTCTGGCTAAAAAGAAGCACTGGCAAAACCAATAGGTCTTACCTATGCGAGATCTATTGGCTTTGTCAATTTTTTTTCAGCCATGTTGTACAGGAGCGCAGCTGCTGTGCAGCATGGCTGTAAGATAAAAAACAAACATTTGCAATGCAATAGGTCTCGCATTTTCGAAACTTTGACCTATTGGTATTGTAAGTGACAGTGCCTTTTATTATTGCAGGTTTATTAAAACCATAAAAGGCATTGTCATTTACAATGCCGATAGCTCGAAATCTCGCAATTACGAGACCTATTGCATTGGAAAGCTGAAACAGAGAGCGTGGTGTCCCTGAAGTGGGCGCCGCACTCAGCATTAAAATTAAAAAATGTTTTTAAAAAGCTGAACCAGAGAGCACAGTGTCCCTGAAGTAGGCACTGCGCTCAGCATTAAAGTTTGAAAAAAAAAAGAAAAGTTTACCAAAAAAAAGCTGAAACAGAAAGCGCTCAGCTTTAAAGTAAAAAAAAAAATAATAATAATTAAAACAGAAAGCGCGGTGTTCCTGAAGTGGGCATCGCGCTGAGTATTACAGCAGCAGAGATTTTCCTTTCAGTGTTATCCCGCGCCCTCTGGACGGCGTGACAAGGAGCGCTTTGTCTATGCAATAAATCTCCGTGAGTTGCACTAACAAAAACAGCCATGTGCATTAGAGACAGGCCCTCGCCCACGGGCAGCTTCCCATTGCATGATTTAAGCACACCTGCAGCCTGGAGGAGGCGATGATTAAAGAAAATAGTGCTCATCGACTTATAAAGCAGACTGTGTAACAACACAAGTAAAAGGTCCAGTCTTTATTGGAGGTTACAAATGCAGACAAGGCGGTACCAAGGAGGGACTACTGAGCCTATTTACAAATGAAAAGTAACTATTTTGCAAAGACAGTAACAGAAGCCAATTGGAATGAGGGGCTGGAAATGGCAGAGCTTCTATGCCGTACCCCAATACAGCATGACTTGCAGAGCAGCGCATGCCATGCCCAGGCTCGACCTAAAAAAAGTGGTATGACGAAGCCTAAGCTGGCCATCTCATAGCACATTTTTGTACTTTCAATGCTGCTGTACTACATGGCTTAAAAACATTGACGAACCCTATTTTTTGTTGCCACTTTGTACAGCAGAGCATTTTCCTGGTGGACTGAAGCCATTGGTAGCAAGTTTTGAAAACCCAGGCCTGCTCATGGTTTCTCTGTCACTTTCATCAGCTTAATGAAGTTAATTGCAGCAGGCACAGGAAGGTTTCAAGAGAGAAAAAGAGATGGAGGAGGAAGATAGAGAGAAAAGATCCGTGTGAGAGGAGAGAAAGAGAGAATAGACTGCTGGAAAGGGAGCAAAAGCACAAGAAAACAACTGGAGCTGGTCTGGTAAGAGCATTTTTGCCATAGCTGCCTTGGGTTCTCCAGTCTGGCTCTGCGGCATGGTTAAAAGTAAAAACAAATGCTATGACACAGCCAGCAATGACTGTCATATCGCTTTTTTTTCTAAGTTGCCACCATGCCATGGTGCTGTACAACATGGCTTAAAAACATTGACAAAGAAAAATAGTAAAGCTATTTGGCTTTGTGAATTTTGTTGCCATATTCTACAGCAGCTGTGCAGCATAGTTAAAAGTGAAAAAAATAACCAAAATTTGCTATGATGCGGCCAGCATTAACCACTTCATAGCACTTTTTTTCACTTTCAACCATGCTGCACAGCAGCTACGCACCCGTACAAGATGGCTTAAAAAAATGGTAGATCTCGCATGGGTGAGACCTGTTGCTTTGCCAATGCTTGTTTAATGGCTCCCAGACATGATCATTTGTCTCCAGCAAGGCGTACAGTGCTGATATGTGCTGCTGATAAATTTCACAGTGAGCCCTCTATTTACACCTCTTTGAGAAGAAGTTGGGATTTTACAGTGTTTACCACACAGATCAAATCGGGGCACACTTTTGTTTACCCGTAATTAGTTAGCATGTACTATAACTCTAGTGTGCTTCTGTAGTCATGTTTTAATTTCTATTTTAGCAAGTGATTTGCCCACTGCTTGGCCTCCCCCACTTTCTAAGTGATATTAGAATACCTGCTGGACATGCCAAATGGGGCCTGGAAGACATGGTATGCAACCTGTCACCTCCTGACTGAGTGTTGCTTCAATTTTGTCCGTTATTTTCAAAGGCTGGAGAAGGCATGATGCGTTGAAGTAGGGGCGAGGTGTCAACCAATATTTGTTTTTGAATTATGGGTCATTTTATGCTGTTGGTTACATGAGACGGGTATCTGTGTTGTGTTGTAACTTGGGGGTCTCATTGCCTGTTCTCCTGTAATTCCGACGGGCCTGGCAACTACAGTTATTGCCCCTATTAGAGTTACAAGCTCTGCGAGAATACTGCGGATCTGTTTTGTTTCCACTTGACATTTTGGCTGCAAAGGCAACCAAAACCTCCAGCTAAAACGTCAGTGTAAAAATGAGTAATTACCGCAGGAATTGGACATCGAATTACTAATTCCTTTGAAATTTCTCATTTGTTAATGGGTCCTCTGGATCTAGCTTGTAATCCTTCACTAACGTCAGGTGAAAATACTGATTTACCATGAGAAAAACTGACCTGGAATTAGCGATACTCTTGCAATTTCTCATTTCTTAACAGGCCACCACAACTTACCTTGTCATTCTCTATTAACCCCACCCCGGAAATACCTGTGCCCCTGGCAGTGGTAACTCCAGGGAGTTCAAGGCCACAGACCCTAATGAATTCCCTGGTGGCTGATTGGGAGGGGATAGTGGGATTCTGTGCAGGTGAGGTTTTTGCAGGAAAATATTTAGGTAACATCAATATTTTAGTAGCCTCTCTTTTGGAGTGTATACATATGGGAAATATATTACTACTGTTAATAATTTCACATGCTACAATGTAAAAAGGGCATCCAGAGAATGTCTGAATGTTTCCAGGTTTTGGCAAAAAGGATAAGGCAAAGTTGTTTGCTCAGAGCATTGGCTGTTCAAGGGTGGTGATTAGGTGGCAGAGTCCGGAGAGATTCGACATTTTGGAAATGTTGGTGGGGATCAGTGTGAAGAAATGTGAGTATTTTAAAGTTGGTAAACCTGGTTTGTTCCCCGCCTATGGTGACACCATCAATGGAAACCTTGCATGTCACATGCTCATGGTGTACCCACTGCCGGTAGCAAAGATGTAGATGGTAGGGTTGTAGCTGTGAAATTCTATATTACTTTTCCCAAATAGATTGCAGATGAGACTCCTTTAATTCCTGAGACAGTGGAGATCCTTGGGGAAAGCCAGGTTTCATTTTGGTGGACTTGGCTGAATTTCTGTTATCTGTTAATATGTTTAGGGGCATTTGATGTGGGAATGCTGGTAAGCATTACTTCCGCGTCCCCGTCCTCATACAGCCATTACGTAGTAGGTGAAACTCAACTCTTCGACACAGGAACCTCCCGCAGGCCTTTAAATGGGATGAAAAAACTGGAGGGTCTCTCAAAGGGGCGTGGCTTAAAAACACTTAAGCTAAAAATCTGTGCTTAGCATAGCGTACTGCCTGACCTGAATTTTGCTGTGTCTGTCGTTGCATCCAGATATATGATACAACAAGTAACATCATACCTACAACAAGTCAGGACTATTGACTTTAACATTGGTTGTTAGTTGCATAAGATAAATAAGCAGCAACTATGGCTTGTATATAATATTGAAAAAGCTTCCACTTAAAGCCCTGGTGACATCATGACAGTGTTGCTGCTCCTGAGTTTCATAAAGAGAAGGGAAATCCAGAGAGAAAATGACTCTCTTTAAAGGATTTCCCTTCCCCTACAACGCTTACCTGGCATGACGTCATGCCGTAACTTGTCGACTAGCGAGAAGCAAGCAGTGTGAGTAGCGCACATAAATGTGCCTGCTCTACTACAGTCTGGAAAAAAACAGACCGCCTGTGTTAGGGCACAAAACAGAGCCCGATAGAGACCCGTTTGGAGGCCTCCTTTAAAAAACTGCTGGTGCTCAGACCCGGTGAGACCCGGCCCACTTAAAGCCCAGACCTCCCGGAAAAAGACAAGAACGCAAAAGGCCCACCCACCCAATACTGGGGACATATGAAGGGGTGCATTCCCGGCGTCCTCCTGTTTTTTAGGTCTCGCCTGGCGTTAGCAGCGCGCATGCGCTGCTCTCGCCATGCAAAAGTCTTTTGGAATCGATAACGGATTCCAAGCGTGCATGCGGACGGACAGAAGATGTGCACGTGGGGACTGGATACTTCACTGGCGGCGTGACACTCTGGGGACTTTTTTTTGGCTCAGCAAACTGTACTTTTCGCATGCTTCTTTAAATCAGGTTGCAACTTGAGGCTGGACAATTTGGGTAATTAGCCCTCGGCTTTTCCAATTTCTGATGACCGTAAAATGACTTTGTGAGGACACTAATGCAGCTAATTATGAAGCAGATTAGTACTTTATTCAACCTACTGAAAAGACAGCAAACATGCATACTTTTCCCAGATTACTACCTAACTGTTTACGTGATAGTTTCCCACCTCCTCCTCGCAAAGATTAAAAAATCTGTATATTATTTTGGGGTTCTTTTATAAAGTATCATGCTCTGCAGAGGAACCGATTAGGCCTGGGCAAAAATTTCGTTCCGGTCGCGGAAATTGCGATAATTTGACATTTTTGCGTTCCGCGGAGAGCGCGAAAATGTCAAAAATTCCGGTTTCCGCAGCTTGGCGATAATTTGTTTCTTGCTCGCGCTGTAAAATGATACATTCTCGCGCGCGCGCGATCGCCTTACCTGAATCCCTGCGTTCGCCGACAAGTTTTCTTGATCCGGTCGCGTTCTCCATGAGATGTTGTATTGTTTTTAGCCATTTGCGCTGTCTCGCGACAGTTCGCGCCCGCAGTGACGTCATGCGTCGCGCGATCACGTCTTTCTTCTCGCGATCATGCACCGCGAGAACAACTCAAAACAAGATGGCCGCGCCCGCAAGCAGCCACATGGGTAAGTTGGCGACCCGCAACCATGCAGAAAATCGCGCGAACATGCCGGAAAAAAACTTCCGCATCTTCGCGATATTTCTGCTTGTTTGCGATAATTTTAAACATTCTCGCGATAATTTGCGAAGGTTAATTCCGCAAATTCCGCCCACCCCTAGAACCGATATACAATTTTACACGTCACAAATTGCCGACGGCAGAACAAGCCCAGCTAATGCTTCAGTCGGTGCTAGTGACAGAATTACGCAGCTGAGGCCCAGGAGTAAAAAACCCTCGACCAGTGAACTGCATCTGAGAAACGAAAAAGCTGACCTCGAATCACGAATTTTGCTTTTAATGCGGGTTTGTTCCATTTCCTGACGTGCTCTTTTTGGCTGCGCACCTGTGACCTTTGGCAAGCACGCAGAGAGCAGGTGAATCCAGCGGAGACGACGAAGGCGGTAAGCTGACACTGATGATGTTCACCCACCTTTTGGCACTATCTTGCAGAATGGAAAATGGAAACAAGCATTTGCAATGCAATAGGTCTCGCATTTGCGAGAGTTTAAGCTATTGGCATTGTAAACGACAATGCCTTTTATTTATGTTTTAAAAATCAACACACAAATAAAAGGAATTGTCATTTACAAAGCCAATAGCTCAAACTCTTGTAAATGCGAGACCTATTGCATTGCAAATGCTTGTTCTTGTCTGGGACTGAGTGAATGATTTCATGGCACTTGGATGGTCCCCGCGGGTTTCGGATTCACCACTGTTGCTGTTCCCTGCTGACACTTGGGAATAGATAGAACACAGTACTTGTGACTTTAATGAACTGGACATTATCCCAAAGGTAGAATTGGTTAAATCTTATTTACCATGAATATTTGTCTGATTTACCATAAAAGTTGACATCGGGAGCTCGTCCTTACTGTTGCGCCCATTCCCTGAAGGATAGTCAGTGGTGCCCCTCCGCTAAGGCGGAGGAGCATCACCCCACTACATTGCAGCAGTGAAATAAAGGAAACATTAAATGATAATAACTCGTTGTTAGTATCATTTTATGTTTGCCTGCTGCGGCAGCTTTGAGGGCTGGCGGAGCTGCTCTGCTTAAAGAGCAGGGCAGGGGAGGAGTGGTTTGCACTCCCTACATGTGCATGACTGTTTGGCCGGCCCACTCGGGCCAGTCAAACAGTCATGCGCAGTTTGCATGTTCTCCATGCAGGCTGCATTACAGCCTGCATGGAGAACATGCCAAGGCCCCCATTCACTCAAACCAATCATACCGTTGCATTGCAGTGTTGTGATTGGCTATGAGGAGCCTAAGGGCCTGGTGGTTCCTGCTTCCCAGTTCCGGCCTGGAGGGACAATGGAGGGACAGCAGAGGAGAGACCCGGCAATCAGGTACATTTTTTTGTCTTTTCTTTTTAATCCCCTCACCCTTCCCATCCCTCCTCCCCATCCCCAATCCGTGCCAGCCGCCACTGAGGATAATACTGGAGAGATACACAACAATGTTGGGTTTCTGTATTTATTTCTTGTGTACACAGCAGCATCAGTGTTTCCACTTGGTGCATGAGCTGTAGTACTTTGGTTTGGGCAGTGAAGCCGGAGCTTTGGGAGGGCTTCTGCATTTAAAAGTCCGGGGCTGTAAGAGGTAAGTGTGCTCACAGTGGGACTAATTCACAAAGGTAAACGTACACTTTTTTGTAAGTTTACATTTTTTTGCTATTCACAAAGGTACTTCACTAGTAGTATCTACGTCTTTAGAGACAACGCACCTAAAAAGATAGAACCAACCTATCTTTTTATTTGTGGAGGTGTAAAGATTGTGAGTGTGTGTTTGCCATTGTGAATAGCAAACTATTGTAAACCTACACAAAAGTGCAAGTTTACTTTTGTGAATCATGCCCAGTGACTTAGGTTCTAACTGAAGAGCTCATTGGTGATGCCACTGTATTGTAGGATGGGAAAGCATCATATAAAGAGAATGCACCATGGTTCGCCTTCTTTATCACCTGTTTCAAGGTCAAGGTCACAGTCTCCAGCAAAAGAAAGGAGATATTCTTCTAACAGGAATTAAAAAGAAAAAAGATTGAGGCATATTGTGGTTAACATGATTGCTGTGCAAAGCAAATCCATAATTCTGCTCAGAAAGGGGAGTGTTTTGGTCTGGTTTTAGATTCAGGTGCCTCAGATCAGGGGAGCATGGGGACTAGTCTATTATCTAAAGAGCAGAGCTGGAAGTACATTGGAAGTGGCCTGTGTTAGACCTGTCAGCTTTTGGGTGGTCTTCCCACAAACGGTTTGCCTGTTTGACTCCAATTGTACTGCATTCCTTTTGATGGCTCCAGTACTCTGAGCACTTTACCACTGCCAACCAGTGCTAAAGTGCATGTGCTTCTCCCCTAAAACATGGATTGGTTGACCTATCCACAACTGGCATATTCAATTTACCTATAAGTCCCTAGTAGAGTGCACTATATGTGTACAGGGCCTATAAATTAAATACTACTAGTGGGCCTGGAGCACTGATTATGACACCCACACAAGTAGCACTTTATTCATGTCCCAGGCCTGCCACTGTAGAGCCTATGTGTGAAGTTTACACTGCCATATCAGCTTGGCATTTATAGCCCCTTGCCAAGCCTAAAACTCCCCTTTTAATACATATAAGTCACCCGTAAGGGAGGCCCTAGGTAGCCAATGGGGCAGGGTGCTACATAAGCAAAAGGAAGAACATGTACTTTTAAGATTTGTATATCCTGGTAGTGAAAAATACCCACATTTGTGTTCCACTACTATGAGGCCTATCACTGTCATAGGTTAAAACCGGGAATTCTTTTTTACACTTATAATCTGTAATTCCTGATTGAGAAGGAGTAGATCTGTCATGTTTCATACCACTTACATAACCTTACGCGGATTTATAGAGCGCATGACTACCCTGAAGCTTCCTAGCGTCGAGTGAGTCAAGTGCACATCCTTAATCATCTAGAGCTAGAATCTGACTAAAACTCATGAGGATACAGTCATGTTTTGCCCATTTTTCTAAACTCTCATTAGGTTCCATTCTTAATTCCCTTAGCAAAGAATTCCATAATTTGGTGGACAGATGGGAGAATGAGCTGCCACCCCATCTGGATCTGTGAACATGCAGCACAACCATGATCTACATTAGAAGACACACTCCTATTGCGGACATAGGCTGATAGAAGAGAACTTATATGGGGAGACACTATGATTGACACTCCTGTGGACAAAGCAGAGTGACTTAAATGTTATCCTTTCCTCCACTGGAAGCCAGTGTAGGAAGGCCAAGGTGCTTTTCACAGAGGAATGTTTTAATAGCTTGTAGATGGTCTTTGCTGAAACATTTTGGGTCACCTGAAGTCTCTTGATCTCTGACTTTGGGGCTCCCATATACAAGGAGTTACCGTAGTCCAGGCATGAAAGAATGAGCGCCTTGGCCACAATTCACCTAGATTGTGAGGGAAGTAAGTCTAAGACTTTCCATAAGGTTCTTAACATGGCAAAGCAGGATGTGGACAGTCTATTGGCCTAGACTTTCACTGTTAGGGAACTCTCCAACTACATACGCAAACGTTTTATAGGTTTTATAGGGGAGGAAGGGAGAGGAGAAGGTCCTAAGCATTTCTGCCAACTTAATGTTGTATGTGGGTTAAGATTAGTTCCCACCATCATCCGCTTGGTTTTGTCTCCGTTTACATTTAAGGAGCAATTCGCCATCCATCGTGCCACTTTCTCCAGGCCAGGGGCTAGCTGATACTGAGATCCTGTCTTAGGAGCAAGAGACAATTGTGTGTTGTCAGCATAAGAAACCAGTGACACACCAAATTCCTTTACAATAGCTGCTAGTGGTTGTACATGTACATTGAAGAGTGTGGGTCATAGTGTGGAGCCTTGTGGGATGCCACACTTCAAAGGAAGAGGGAGGTTCCAAAATCTGAAAGGACCTTACTATTAAAAAAGAAGAGAGCCAATTTAGCGCATCCTTTCTTATTCCTATTTCCTTCAACCTGAGTGCAAGTGTCTCATGACCTACCATGCCAAGTGCTGCACTCAGGTCGAGAAGAATGATGGCCGCAGACCCACCTTTGTCCAGTAGCATTTTTGCTTCCTCATTTTCAGCAAGTAATGCAGATTCCGTACTGTGTTTTGGACGGAAGCAATTCTGTGTGGAATCAAGCAATAGGTTATCTTCTAGATATAGCGAGAGATGCTGATCAATATGCTTCTTTAGAACTTTTCCTATGACCGGTAGCAATGATATGGGTCTGTAGTTCCCTGGGCATGTAGATTTAAGTTTAGATTATTTTAACAGCAGCTTGACCACTGCATGTTTCCACTCTTGTGGAACTATTCCTGTGGATATTGACAAATTGAGAAGATACAACAGACTAGGGAAAATTTCCCTTTGCCCCTGTTGAAGAATATGAGGTGGAGCTGAACCCAGGGGAGAACCTGATTTTACTTTTCCAAATAGCATTGGAAGTGCATCTTTTGTGATCAAGGGAAATCAGAAAGACAGGGCGCTTGCTCAGGTCTAGTGTGTACCTCTATTATGCTGGGTACTGCTTCCTTTGTTTTTTGTAGTTCACTGTAAATTCCGGACACTTAATCTTGGAAGTATCCTGCCAATTTATTGCACTGGGCTGCCGAAGGGGGAGGTTGTAAGGTTCATGCATTGGGAGTCATCAGGGATTTCACAATCCGAAATAACTCCCTGGGGGCATTGGTTGCTTTAACCATGGAGGTTTCTTAGTATAATGCTTGTGCCTTTTTGATTTCCTGATAATTTCTTGTTGCCCTCTGATAAGAGACCTTTAGCTTTTCATCGTGTCTTTGTCTCCACTTTCTTTCGAGTATTTTGCAGCCGTTTGTAAGGGGGGAAGATGGGGTTTAAACCACGGTGCAGATCACTATAATGGTAATGTAAACAGTCTTTACTGGTAAAGTCTAATTTATCATTACCCTTTTTAAAATTCCACTTTTAGAAAGATGGCACTTTTCTGCTCTTAGCCCTGTCTCCAATACATGTCTGGGGTGGGTGACAGTTGGCTCTTGTGCATTCCTTCTAGACAGCCTCACACATAGGTGTCTGAGGTATGACTGAGTTGCCATCCACATCCTGATGGTTCATCCTTGTCAGGATGGGAGAGAGTAGCTGACACTTACACCTGAATAGGTTGTGCCCTGTCCCTACACAAAGGGCTACATACTTCCCAGGAGTGAATCTGGAGCCAGAGCTGGGAGGGAGGACCTCTGTGCACTCCAAAGTCACTATTTGAAGTTACTCCCATTTCAAAGGCAAAACTGGGTATAAGTACCTGGTCTCTGACCCCAACAAACCAGACACTAAGGACCTGTGAATAACCCTTCCAGGAGGGAGGACTGCGGCACTGCTACAAGGACTGCTGCTTTGGAAAAACTGTTTTTCTGCTGAACTGCCCTGCTGCCCGATTCCCTCTGCCCTGCTGAGGAAGGTCTGGGCACATCAATCAATCAATCAAGTTTCTTGTAAAGTGCAACGACTCAAGATGTATTTCGCTATAACCCTAAGTGACATGAAGGGCATGTTGGCATGCCCCCTGTTCTGAGTCTCAATGAGATCAAAGACTTTTCGTCAACACGCAATAGCATCTGGACTTTGCTTGCTGCAAGTTTTGCCCTCCTAAGTTGTGCCAATTCAATCCTGGGCCCTTGGATGTGGGTATAAAGAGCTTCAACTGCTAGAATCTACACATCGATGACGTTGCATCGATTGGAACCGGTGCATCTCCCTGAATGCCGACGCATCGCCGCTGCTGCACAGACTGCAGACATTGCATCATCAACTGTGCAGCACATCGTCTCCAGTTTCCAACTCATCTGCGACTTTGCACGGCTTGGCGCTGATGCATCGCCTTCAACTCAGCAGTTTGACACAATGCATTATCTCTTTGCTTATCGCATCTCAACCCTATCCACAATGCATTCCAGCTACTTTTCAGCAGGCCGCCAAGGCTGGTCCCTGTATCCAACCGCGCTCCATCACTGTCAGCCTGAACTTTTGGACTTACAATGGTCTAGCGTGAGCAGATATCCCATGTTGGGTCTTTAAGCTTTTAAGCACAACTCCAGTTATACTTATTAGATTCTTTGTTTTGGTCTTGATTTGTGCATAAAAATAATATAAGCTATTTTTCTCTGGGGTGGAATATTTTGGTGGTGTTTTCACTGTGTTGCTGTTTGAAGTGTTTCACAAATACTTTATACATTCCCTCTTAAGTTGAGCCTGCCTGCTCTGTGCCAAGCAACCAGAGGGTGAGCACAGGTTAATTTAGGGTGTGTATCTGACTTACCCTGACTAGGATTGTGGTTCCTGCTTGGACTGGGTGCATATCTCTGCCAACCAAAAATCCAATTTCTAACAGCCTTCTTCCAGGAATTCTAAATCATTTGAGAGCAAACATGGGATTTCCTGCTTTGGAAGAGTTAGGTACTTTTTCAGACATTGTTTTATGTCAATTTCAGTGCTCCCACTAGTGAGGCTTGTCCATTCATCCTGTGGTGCTTTGAGAATGGAAAGACCTGGATAAGATAAACATGCCAGATTCGTGCAGCACTGGCACCCATTGTCTCATATGTAGTCCAATAAGGCAGATGTCATTCCAGTGGACTCTAGGCTAAGAAGTCTGCTATGCAGAACTACGATGTTAGAAGGGGTGATCATAAAGGAGCCAACAGATAAGAAAATGGATTCTGCTCTAAAAAAGGTCTCATCTGGCATTGAGGGCAGGGATACATGGAGATTGCACGCCCTAGTCCCTGATCACTACAAGCTTTTATTTAAAGCAGTTGAAGGGGGTATTGGGTCCTTAGAGCTGCTGGAAGGCATGATCACACAGATTGAGTTCCCAACTGGCATTCACTTTCATGTTGATAGGGCATCTGCCTTAGCAGGATCAGCCTCTATTGAAGCTAGAAGGGTGTTTTTTCTAAAGGATTGGCACACAGATAAAGCACAAAAATCACCTGCAATTTGAATGCTTTTTGAAGGCATCTGTCTGTTTAGTGATGAGCTGGGGGAAGAATGCATCACTTATTGCATTCCTCGTACTTCAGATCATAACAGGAAAGCCAGTCATCCGTGGTGGCTTTATCTTGGTAAGTCCTTCAGGCAGCTATCTAGAAGGCAGCAGTGGTCTCCCTTTTCTGTGGTTCCCATGCAAAGGATACCTTAATCAAATATTCTCAGAGGAAAAACATAAACAGCAATAGAGATCCTGACTATGCTGAAGAAGGACCTGAGTTGTTGTGGGGGGATGAATGCCGTACTTCAGGGAGGCCTGGACAAAGAAGTAAGGTACTGCAGATTATCATGGAGGGCTGTTAAAGCAATTTCTCTCTGCCCTCCTTCCCCCCATACCTCAGGATCAAGAAGAATTTCTGGTCCCTGCGTCAAAAGAAGAAGGAGGCATTTTGTGTGGCAATTCAAGATCTCTTGAAAAAGAAGCTGTGACTCTAATGTCTCTGATGGAGAAAGGGAAAGGAGAGTGCTTGATTGCCTTTCTGGTCCCAGAAGTGCAAAGGGGATTCACGATGTGATAACTTTAAAGGATGTCAACCATTAAGTAAAAGTGATACACGTCAGGATGAAAACGTTCAAAAGATGATTCTTTTGATTCTAAAAAATACGTTATGGTGACCACAGACTTGAATGATGTGTACTTTCACATGCCAAAATCAAAGAAACATCAATGTTACCTGAGGTTTTGTGTCTAGGGGGATCATTTTCAATTGAAGGCTCTGACATTTGTTCTCCAATCTGCTCCTTGGGTGTTCAAGAAAGCAGTGGTTCACCTGGTGGCACACCTTAATTTTCAAAGATGCAGTCTTTTCAGGCTCACTTATTCATGGACCATCAAGGGATCAGACCCTTCAAGGATTACAAGGGGTTGGTGCATGCCTGACTATTCATGGTTTAATCCTCAGTGTTCCCAAGTACCAGATGAATCCATCACATGAATTAATATTCATGGGGCATGGTTCAGGATGAAAATCAACAATATGCTAGTGCAAGAAATCAGGGTGAAGAAAATTCATCAACTGTTGATCAAACTTAATTTCCTCAAGTTTCAGCAAGGATGAACGAAAGATATATGGTTGCATGTCATCACATCTGTTCTGTCTTGAGCACTCATCATCCTTATTCTCTTTTGACACATAAACAGCCATGCTGAGTTGCAGCCTCACTGGAATATATGTCCACTCTGGGGCCTTGATCAAAGAAGTTAGCTATCCATTAATCTATGGGAGAGAACTTTCCACCTTTCTAAATGCCATGAGGTACTTTCATCCCAATATCCAGAATCATCATGTGTTGGTGAAGTCCGGCAACACAGTTACTGTGTTATATGAAAATCACCACTACATCAGAACAGGTGGGTTCTTGAGCAGAAATTATTCTCTTATTTTCTTATCGCTAACGTTATTTATATAAGAGATCTGGAACATTCTCAAGCAGATCTGATGAGCATGAAGTTTCCATTGTTACAGAATCTATTTTTGTCACCTCCCACTTTTCAGGTCTCCAGGAGGTTGTGGACTCCACCCATACATTTTTTTGCATTCCAGGAGAATGCACAAGTTCCACTCTTTTGGACCGGAAGTGGGAGCCTGTGGGTGTATGTCCTCATGGTAAATTGGCCTTGTGGGCTACTGTATGACTTTCCTCTGCTCAAACAAATCCCCAAGTTGTTATTCATGATTAAAGTGGAGGAGATGGAGATATTAGTCTTGGCTCCCCCTTCAGACAGCTTTCAGACAGTCATGTGTTCCCCTTGGAGTATGCCGATCTCTCCCTCCCATCTACTTCCCAGGGGAATCCCAGCTGCAGAGAGGTTATCCTTTTTGGTATGGAAGTTGAGAGCAGGGGGTTGCAAAGCATTGGTCTCTCTTCACATAGCAATAGCTATTCGAAGTTGCAGAAGTCCTTCAAACATAGAACCTTATTCTAGGCATTGAAACATTGCAAACGTGGTGTGAAAAGCATGATTCCTTTCCTTTGGATTGTGGTTTTCCAATAGTGTTGCAATTCTCTTGGGATTCATTTAACTTAAATCTTTCTGTATCTACTATGAGGGCTCAGTAGATGGCCATTAGAGCTCTCATAGAACCCTGTGGGTCTAGGAGACGTTTGGCTGCCAGGTTTCTCAAGAGTTTTGATTATCTAAGTCTTCAGCAGGACTGCTTTATCCTCCTTGAGATTTACCATCTTGCTTCAATAGGCAGGTATCTCCTCACTATAAAGACAGCTTTTCTGATTGCAATTACATCAGCTAGAAGGACTGGTGGATCAGGAGCGAGTTGCACTCAAGGAGGAAGCAGGACACTAGCCCGAAGAGGCATGCTGTTATGCATCAACAGGTGGATGCCAGGGATAGGTAGCAACATTCCTAGGGAAGGAGAAGGCAGCACAAAAGTGACGGGGTCATTTTGGGGCAAGAAGACCTAACTGAGCCAAATGTACCCTAAGTAAAGGGAACTTACAGACCCACTTCACATTACAACACAACTGTGCTAAACAACGCAGCTGCAGTCAAATACAACAGAAAAAAAGTAATAAGATACCACTAAAACAACACAACCATGTAACAATTATGTTGCTTTGTGTTTTTTGTGTGTTGTATTAGGTTAGGATGAAGCCGTGTTTTTCCTTTGCTGTGCTATTGTGGTGTGTTGGTATTGTGATGTGTTTTTTGGTTTTGTTATTCTACTGTGATACATTGCTTCATGATATATTGTCATGTTGTGGAACTGCTGAGTTATAACTGTGGTAGTTTTCTGCATTTTTTATGGTTTATTTTGTCGGTGTTATTATTGTATTATGATGCGTTTTAGTTGTTTTGTAATGGTATTTTCTATTATGTTCTAATGTGTTTTTGCTTATATTGGTGTGTTGTTGTTCTGTGCTATTGTGTTGTGGCTGTGTAGCATTGTTTTGTATTTTGTTAGTGAATCTTGCGTCAGTGCATTATTATGTTACGATTTACTGAGTTGTGATATTACTATGCTGAACTGTGATTGTGTGCTCATTGCTTTGTTGCACTGCGTTCTCTTGAGGCTTTGTTCTGTTGTATCTTGCCATAGTTGTGTCATTTTATTGTCTGATTAAGCTGTGTTACTGTGTTGCCTTGTTGTGTTCGGATATGTTCTGTAATTCCTTTGCAGACTTTAGGAAATGCTGCCAGTCACAGCCAAAAGCAGCACGTGGCGTTAAAGTCTGGTGTAAAACCATCATGTGCACCAGGCAAAAGTGCTAAAATGTCCTCACTAAAACTCTACCAATCTAAATAACTCCAATCAGTCTAAAACCATAGCATACTCTAGACCAGGGTAGTCTAAAGACGGTCCCGAAGGGCCAAATCCATGACAGATTTTCAGCATATCCCCATTTAGATAAATGTGTAGTTATCTTAAAAATCAGGCATGGATTCTACCCCTCCAGGACCGACTTTGGAGAACCCTGACCATGTCTTAAATTAGCACTTCCCAAGCAAACTTTGTGAAATCCAGACACTGATGTCCCGATGATGCATCAGTGAAATCTTCTTCAGCCAAACCTTGTAGTATCTCATAATCCTTGGATTTCAGAAGAAAAAAATAAACTTTGTCATTGGGCACCTTGTGAATTGTTTCACCTTTCGATGACACTCTGTGCCTATCACAGCCAACCATTGCCTTTCCTTCTAATCTGGGTGTGTTAGCTCAAATATGTTGCTAATTCAATGTTAGAAACGTGATTTAAGGGTCCCAGACCTGCCGCATCAGCAGATCGTGAATTATTCGCCATTGCTCCTTCCATCGCTGAGCATAGACTGTGTTTTGATCTATCATTTTGGCTTTCACATATAGATTCACTAGGTGCAATTGTACACGTTGGATTTGAAAGTGCAGGTTGAATGTTTGTTTGAATCTGTGTGCCTGTTATACATGGTATGTATTGTGAATTATTATAAACGTTATGCTTCTGTTGTACTTCTATAGGTGTGTGCTCAATGGTCAAAACATTGCACACGATTGGGCTTCCATATGCATTTCTGTGCTTTCACAGTTTTTAGGTCTCGTCTGACCCAGCGCATGCGCTGGGCTGGCGAGACTTTTAGTGTGTGGGTTTTCAAAGGGCTGCCACAGGCTTATGGTGGCCTAGCGCTTGCGTTCACGTGAGCGTGCACGCGCGCAGCTGCCATCTGTCTTTGATCGCGATCACTTTCACTTTTGCGGGCCGCACGGCCATGTCACTTTCACGGCCACGCGGCCAATGCTTGTTCCAAATTGCTAGTGGTCTAGCCGCCATCACTGCTAGTGCAATCGTAGGCGATCACTGCGGATTCTATGCTGCAAGTACCCCAGCCGCTACCACTGCAATCCTTTGTGATTGGTGCTGATTTCACACTGCCAGTGGCACAGTCGCTATCACAGCTAGTGAAATCATTCATGAACAGTGCAGATTGTATGCTGCCAGTACTCCGCCCATCATCACTGCTAGTGCCATCATTCACGATCAGTACTGGCTCCACGCTGCCGGTGGCACAGTTGAAAATGATTGTGGTCACTATCATTGCTAATGCATTCTGTTGTAGTGCTCAGTCATCATCAGTCCTAGAGCTCCCCCTGCATCCATCCAGCCACCCGCCGTGACAGCACCCTGGGTCACTCACAATGACACTGGCGCCTCAGTTATATTACATGAGGGACCGCCTTCTCCCACCGTACCAATATTTTATTGCAAGTTTGTCCATTTCCCACCACTGCTAATGCCCCAGTATCACCACTGCCAACACCCAAATGCCAGAGGTCCCTTCACTCTCATTTTCAGTGCCAACTATGCTGCTACCCCTAGTCACCATCACAGCCAATATCCTCTGACAAAATGTATGTAAATGTTCACGTCATTACTACTGTTGGCGACCAGAGTCACTTCATTGCTCGCACCTGAGTCACCTACACTAGCACAGTGACCAGTCCCGCTACTGCCCTCAGGTGCCATTAACGTGAGTACCCTAGCCACCATCCCCGGTAGCACCCAGGGCTACTTCCTATTAGAGCACGACGTAGGTTGATTTGCATACAGCTGGTCTCTGTTTAAAGAGGCCTGCTGGGCGAGAAACGACGGACAGGAATGCGACCCGAGCGATTCCACTCACCACATTCGCATTTTCTTCGATACCTATGGTATATCACTGCAAGTCTCTCTGGCACATTGTTCCGAGTACCCTCAGAATGCATCGCTGCATGTAGCTCACTCACGAACGTTCTCAGTGCCCCCTGTCAGGACACAACCAGTACCCCTATATTCACATTGCACCCCTACCCTTTTTTCACTGCCAGTAACCCCAGTCACCACTTCCGCCAGTACCCTGGGCTGGGTCACCTTTACTGCCAGTCACATTACTGTCAGTGCTTACTCGAATCACTGCCGGTACTTAGTCACATCACCACCAGTACTCTTAGGCACATCACTGCCAGTACCCAGTCACACCACTACCACCACTCTCAGTGTCATCACAGCGGGTACCCCAATCACACCCCTACCAGACTCCGAGTCACATTACTGAGAATACTCAGTCACATCTAGTCGCTTATCGCTAAAAGATGGGCACCCCTTCAGAATGTCACTCACTCTGTCACATCACTGCCGTAACCCCAGTCCCATCATTACCAGTACTCTATGTCACATCACAGCGTGTACCCCAGTCACATCAGTACCAGTACCCTATGTCACATCACAGCGTGTACCCCAGTCATATCACTACCGGTAACCTATGTCACATCACAGCAGGTAAAGCAGTCACATCACTACCAGTACTCTCAGTCACATCACTGAGGATAAAGCAGTCAATCAATTAATCAAAAATAAGTTTATTAGGACCAATTGGTCTTTAAACTACATATACCATCATAAAACAGCTAAAAGTACAATAATTAAGGTCTGTAAAAGTACCTAAAACCAAAAGTTCATTATTTCTCATAAAAAAAAATTAAAAACTTGTTTCCATAGTATCATACTGTGAACCAGGTCCAAATGCATAAAAGTTCAAAGTTTAGAAAATACATAAAATAATTAAAATTGTCCAATTTGACTCTGTTTGTCCCTCCATGGACCACTCTTTCCATTTCCTTATTCCATGAGAAATCTTTTAGCTACTTGGACAAACTTCGCCAAAGCAATTGCAATGTCAAAGAACTGCATGTCAATGAGGAGCTCGATTGCTTGCGTCCTTGACCTTATTCCATATTTATAAAAAACTGGCCTTAAAATCAATCGCCGTACAGATAACAATGTTTGGCAATCCATTACAATATAGACACAGGTACATTTTAAGCCTATCCTGCATGTACATTTACCGTCATCATCCATTAATATGCTTTTTATTTTCTCATTTGAACGTGCGGGATTAATGCCTATTCTCACCTTTAGCAATTCTAATCTCAACCAGTAATTCGGTACAGTATCTAAATACGGATACCAGTTATCATTTCTCCTGCTATTTAACATAAAATGCACAGACTCTTTTTGTTTCAGGTAATCCATATCAATTTGTCTAGATTTTTCCTTTCCCAAGGTTTTTAGATCACTCCTCCGTTCTTCACATCACTACAGGTACTCTCAGTCACATCACCGAGGGTAAAGCAGTCACATCGCCACAGGTACTCTCAGTCACATCACCGAGGGTAAAGCAGTCTCATCAACACAGGTACTCTCAGTCACATCACCGAGGGTAAAGCAGTCACATCGCCACAGGTACTCTCAGTCACATCACCGAGGGTAAAGCAGTCTCATCAACACAGGTACTCTCAGTCACATCACCGAGGGTAAAGCAGTCACATCGCCACAGGTACTCTCAGTCACATCACTGAGGGTAAAGCAGTCACATCACCACTAGTACTCTCAGTCGCATCACTGAGGGCAAAGCAGTCGCATCACTACTGGTACTCTCAGTCACATCACTGAGGGCAAAGCAGTCACATCACCACTAATACTCTCAGTCGCATCACTGGGGATAAAGCAGTCACATCACTACAGGTACTCTCAGTCACATCACTGAGGGTAAAGCAGTCACATCGCCACAGGTACTCTCAGTCACATCACTGAGGGTAAAGCAGTCACATCACCACCAGTACTCTCAGTCGCATAACTAAATACTTATAAGGTCCCAAAAGCGAGACCTATTGGCTATGCCAATGCTTGTTTAGTATTGCATTCTTTCTATTTCCTCAATTTTGTTTAATTTGGCATAAATCTGCTGTGACGACAAGCCCTGCACGATACACCCTCGCCTAGAAAATGATGATCTCCAAAAAAGCATCTAAATACTTTGAGATTAGGGCATTAGATAGGGAACGAAGAAAAATGTTATTTAGTAATTTGGGGGCATATTTTATTGCATGTTTAAATTTAACTGCGTTTGAAAAGATACACATGAGCATATGAGAAGACAAAACAAAAACTTCAGCAACTATGTGAACCCTAATATTTGGGAACTAAGCAAATCTCAATCAATCAGTCAAGTCAATCAGGGAGTTTAAAGCGTCCTACTCACCCATGAGGGTCTCAAGGCGCTGGGGGGGGGGGGGGGGGGTGCAGCTCCAATTTAGCCGAAAAGCCAGGTCTTGAGGCTCTTCTTGAAGGTGTGCAGAGTGGGGCAGCGTCTGATGTTGACTGGGAGCTCGTTCCAGGCTTTGGCTGCAAGAGCGGAGGTTCCTTTTTGGTACGTGGAAGGAGATTCTTTCGTTGAGGTATTTGGGTCCGGTGTTGTGGAGGGATTTGTAGGTGTGGGTGAGTAGTTTGAAGGTTACTGTCTTCTCGATAGGGAGCCAGTGGAGGTCTCGCAGGTGTTGGGTGATGTGCTTATGTCATGGGATGCTGAGGACGAATCTGGCTGCGGAGTTCTGATTGGTCTGGAGTTTGCGTAGCACAGACTTGTTGATTCCAGCATAGAGGGCGTTTCCGTAGTCCAGTCTGCTCGGTATGAGTGCATGGGTGACGGTCTTTCTGGCTTTGGGGGGATCCACTTGAAGGTCTTGCGGAGGATGCAGAGGGTGTTAAAGCAGGTGGCGATGACGGCGTTCTGCTTGCGAGGAAGGAGTGAAGCCAGTCGAGGTCGGTTCCCTGTATGCTGGTGTCGTGGAGTCTGGCTGCAAGAGTGCGGTGGGAGAGGGTGTTGAAGGCTGCGGAGAGGTCAAGTAGGATGAGGGCTTTTATTTATGCTTTTATTTTTAAAACATAAACAAAATGTATTGTCATTTACAATGCCAATAGCTCAAACTCGCATAAATGCGAGACCTATTGCATTGCAAATGCTTGTTATAAGAAAAGCAGTGGGGTGGACAGTGAAGAATTCAGTCTGGTAAATTGCTCATGACCTTCAAGCTTAGGCCTGAGTTTATTTTTGTTAATTCTGTAAGAAACTGGCCTTAGATGCTTTCTAGTATCCCCAGCCATCTATATTTCCTAACCAATTCTAATGCAATTCGAATTCCCTTTAGGATTTAAGCGCTGCTAATTTTTATGAAAGACCATGGCCTTTGGTAAAAAAAAAAACACAACAGGTTGGTATATTGTCACCCACATGTGACCTTATATTAACGATCTGTAAGTGATTCACTTACCAGTGAGAAAGCAGGCAACTTAAAAACAGAAAATATGAAACTGCTAAAGGCCATCACTTACAGAGTGACCCTGCGGCAGTCAGTCTGCTCAGTTTATAGACTCCATCATGTCAGATGAAATGTTGCTTCAGTGACAGAGTGGAGCCACTCTCCTGAAAATGCAGCGCCTGCCATCTACACGCGTCACTGGAGCCTACTGATGGGGCATATCAACAAGGGCTTTATCTCTGCTTTTTTGGCTTTAAAAGCCAAAAAAGCAGAGATAAAACTAGCACCCTATCAACAACAGGGTGCTAACATGCAAATTCGCATGTTAGCACCCTTTTACTCTACGCTTCCCCTTGCATCTCTAATGAAATGCAAAGGGGGCGTTCCAGAGTAAAATAATAGGAGAAATGTCGCTAAGCGACATTTCTCCTATTATCAAGAATATCGCTAACCCTGTTAGAGACAAAAAAAGCAGCGCTAACCGCGGTTAACGCTGCTTTTTTACGTCTGGTATTTTTCTGACTTAGCCATGATATCCTATGGAAGGAGGAAATCATTGCTAAGTTTGTCTGTCCCTATCAACAAGCTAACGTGAGATTATCGCTGGGTTTCCAGCGATCTCACAGCGATAAAAATCCACGCTAGCCGGCGATAATTATCCTAGCGCTAAGTGCGCTTAGCGATAATTATCGCCGCTTGTTGTTGATATGCCCCCAAATCTGGTATTTTCTTGTGAAAAACAAAAATGTGATGTCCCTGACGTACTGAGTTGCGTGTGGGGTACAGATACCTTTTTCCTGCACTTTGCCTTTCATGGCAGTCGCAAACAGGAAAAGCAAGGAGCCGCGAGGCAGGCAACCGACGCCACAGCAATGGTGGGCCTGGGTAGGTGGCCTCCGCAGACTCGCCCACTCGAAATGAAGTGGGGAGAGAGAAGGGCAGAATGCGGCAGAAGCCCAATCACTGTTTGTCTCTGAACTAGCAACATAGGTGGAATGCGCGTCTTTTCTCTCAAAACTACACTTATTACAGCTTCAAAAACAAAACATGAAGTTAAATTGTGTTTGTGGTGTTTATAATATATTTCATTGTACTCTGTGGTAAATAAAATGTTACTCCATTCGGAATTAATTTGGGTGATGCGTCGTTCGATTTCTAAACACACGTCTTCTCTTACTTAATAATTATAAACGCGTCTTCTCTTAATTAATAATAATATTCAACCATGTGCACTGTAGTTCCTGTACTGTAAATGTATCAGCAATTTTAAATTGCTTACAACATAAATCTTTTGCAAAGTCACGTAACTGTCAAGTAGGAACCCAGAAACACGTAAAATAATTGTATTAATCAAAGCCAAGAAGTCCAATTTGCTCCCAGTAGAGTTGATTGATTTTGGGATTTGCGCAGATAGTTTGGACTGACTGTAAACTGACCTCAGACTCTGCCTGGGGTTGCGAGTTATTGTTATCTTGTTTAGATTAGGATCTGGAGAACGAGTGTCACTGTTACAGTTAAAGACACATAAATCTGGGTGAATGTTAAACAAGACATGCGGATGCCGGCACTGGGACGTCTCCCTTGGCTCGCACTTCTTTTATTTTTGTGTTTGCTCAGACCCTTTGAAAGAAACATGCTTGACAAATGACCAGTGTTTGTGTACATTGCTGTTTGGGAAGTTTTTAAAGTCGCTTCTCACCGAAACAAACAAGAAATGCTTCAGGGTGGAACAGCCGGTTGTTCGCAGAATGTGCCCCAGTGGCAGGGTTTACCGGAAGCGGTGGGGTGGTGCGCCCGAGGATAAACAGAAGAAGCGGCAGCTTTTCAGTGTTTTTCTCAGAGTAGGAAAGAGTCGGGCGACATCTTGATACGGGCTAGCAGCCTCTAACCAGAACCTCCAGGATATTGTTGCACAAAAAAGGAAATTTTGTGCGACAAAAAAAAAAACTTTTCGGCACACTATAGCGCTTTTGGTGGCATTTTTGTAACAATATTTTGATGGCGTTTATTTGGTTTATATATAAAACAAATCTATCCCCTCAGCGTCCTTTGCAACAAATTGCAGTGTGCACTTCGACTTGCCAAATAGTTTTATTAAAAGTAGTTTATATTGGGTGGTTGTGTGCACTAAAAACACTGTGTAATCACTATGGAAGTGTGTGGTGTTCTTTGTTGCAAAGGATGCTGTGTGAATGTTACAATGGGTATTCGGTCCCATCAGCACAGCTCTAGTTTAACAAGACAGATGCTATGGCCACTATGCTATGGAAGACAGTCATGCATATATGTTTGTGTGTGTGTTTGTGTGTGTATTTTATATATATATATATTCACTGAAAAACCCAAAGGTTACAGAGACGTTGTAGTTAGGCTCACATTTCACTCTTAGAAAACCACAGAAATTCAACAGTTATGGTTAGCTGAACTAACTATAACCTACGCCCCTGCAATGCACTGCTTATGACCTCACATATTACATTACTCGTGACATGGTCAGTGACATCACTCATGACATCACTGATGATATCTCAAATAACATCACTGATGATATCATCCACAGAACCACCCACTCACCCACTTACACCCCAGTCCAAGATCTCATACACTCACTTCCACACAACCAGTGAGTTACCCTTTCACAAACCCATACAAATGCTCACACACAAACTCACTGATTCATAGAACGACTTACACATCAACTCACCCATAAAGCCACTAAAGCCACCAGAACCACACATATACAGCCACTCATGCACCTATTCCCTGACCAATACAGCTGCTTACACATTCAGTCATACAGACATACAAACACTTACACACCCATGCATACAGCCACTCACACACTAAATCAGTCACCTATATAGCCTCACACACCTACTCACTCAGCCATACAGTCACTCAAAACCACTTACTCACCCATAAAGCCACTCACACACCAATTTACTTACCCATACACCCACTTGCACACCCATTCACACACCGATACATGCACTCATTTACCCTCTCAGTAACCCATACATATACTTATATATCTGTTCAGTCATCCATACAGCCACTCATGCACCATCTCATTCACAATTTACAGCCACTGACACCCCTGCACACCCATCCATAAAACCACTCATTCACCTTCTCCTTCTCCCTTACAGCCACTTACACCCAACTCACTCACCAGTAGAGATACTCACACAGCCACTCATTACTAATACGCTCACTCACCCATACAGAAACTTGGACACAAAGATGTCACTCATGTATAGAGTCTGTCACATACCCACTCATTCTTCTATTCATCACTTAAACACCCACTCAATCACCCATGCAGACACTACCACAGCCACTTACCTTAGTATATATGTTTGATACACAGTTTCTTATAGAAAATAGTCACAATCACTGGATGATGTGATCAGTGATGTAATTTTAGATGCCATCAGTGATGTCCTGAGTGGTGACACTGACCATGTCATGAGTGATGTAATGTGTAAAGTCATAAGCAGAGCATTGCAGTGGTATAAGTTATAGTTAGCTCAGCTAACTATAACTGCTGAATTTCTCTGGTTTTGTACAAGTGAAATGTGAGCCTTAATATAACGTTCCTGTAACCTTTGTTTTTTTTCAGTGATGTTTTAAAGGTTTTTTTTAATAAACAATGAAATCAGTACTTATTGTATTAATTAATAATAATAATTATTATTAATAATTAATAAATTGATAATTAATTATGTTATACTGATTTATTTTAGTTATCTTTTAGGTGTGGGTTGCTTGGTTTTTAAAGGTATATGGTGGTCCTAAGTCCAAAACTTGCCCAACTGTGCACCTGTTTGTAGGTGGAATAGTACATTTAGCCCCTCTGATAGCCTATGCTTTCCCTACTGTTGTATAAACTGTAGTGGAAAAGTATATATATTATTCCCAGACTCCAATACTCCTCCTAATATTGTATAACTATTTCAATAACTATTATTTGTTTAATTTTATATTATTTGGTGTATATGTTTATATATATATATATATATATATTCATGCTCAGGCTTGGTTTCCGTCAACTCGGGAGCACTCGGGCATCTTTGCAGGGCTCCAAGCATCAGCCCCATTGAAAGGTACGTGAACGCCAGCCAACCAACTTCATTAACAGTCCTTCTGCCAAAACTCCCGACGCCCTGGATGGGCACGTCACTATGTGCACAAAAGGAGTTGGGATGTGAATACGAGTGTTCCCTGAAACCATGCCCCTGAAGAAGAAAGATTTTCGAAACGCGTCGGGCGTTTTGGCAGAAGGACTGTTAATGAAGTTGGTTGGCTGGCGTTCACGTACCTTTCAATGGGGCTGATGCTTGGAGCCCTGCAATGATGCCCGAGTGCTCCCGAGTTGACGGAAACCAAGCCTGAGCATGAATATGAGGCGGCGTCCGTGCCGCCGGGAAGCACCACCCCGGTAACTTGGGGGCCACGGGGACTAGTATCTAACAAGCCCCCAGATGTGGGACACCGCTGCTGGATTTAGTGTACCCCCGCCAACTGAGGCTCATCTGTGAGCTTTGAACATTTACAGCACATGTTGTGCACTTGCAATGGACGCTACACTGTCCGTCACACTACAACTCCCACAAGGCACAGCGGAGTCTCATTAGAGCCGCCCATCCAGGGCACGTCACTATGTGCACAAAAGGAGTTGGGAAGTGAATACGAGTGTTCCCTGAAACCATGCCCCTGAAGAAGAAAGATTTTCGAAACGCCTCGGGCGTTTTGGCAGAAGGACTGTTAATGAAGTTGGTTGGCTGGCGTTCACGTACCTTTCAATGGGGCTGATGCTTGGAGCCCTGCAACGATGCCCGAGTGCTCCCGAGTTGACGGAAACCAAGCCTGAGCATGAATATGAGGCGGCGTCCGTGCCGCCGGGAAGCACCACCCCGGTAACTTGGGGGCCACGGGGACTAGTATCTAACAAGCCCCCAGATGTGGGACACCGCTGCTGGATTTAGTGAACCCCCGCCAACTGAGGCTCATCTGTGAGCTTTGAACATTTACAGCACATGATGTGCACTTGCAATGGACGCTACACTGTCCGTCACACTGCAACTCCCACAAAGCACAGCGGAGTCTCATTAGAGCCGCCCATCCAGGGCACGTCACTATGTGCACAAAAGGAGTTGGGAAGTGAATACGAGTGTTCCCTGAAACCATGCCCCTGAAGAAGAAAGATTTTCGAAACGCGTCGGGCGTTTTGGCAGAAGGACTGTTAATGAAGTTGGTTGGCTGGCGTTCACGTACCTTTCAATGGGGCTGATGCTTGGAGCCCTGCAACGATGCCCGAGTGCTCCCGAGTTGACGGAAACCAAGCCTGAGCATGAATATGAGGCGGCGTCCGTGCCGCCGGGAAGCACCACCCCGGTAACTTGGGGGCCACGGGGACTAGTATCTAACAAGCCCCCAGATGTGGGACACCGCTGCTGGATTTAGTGAACCCCCGCCAACTGAGGCTCATCTGTGAGCTTTGAACATTTACAGCACATGTTGTGCACTTGCAATGGACGCTACACTGTCCGTCACACTACAACTCCCACAAGGCACAGCGGAGTCTCATTAGAGCCGCCCATCCAGGGCACGTCACTATGTGCACAAAAGGAGTTGGGAAGTGAATACAAGTGTTCCCTGAAACCATGCCTCTGAAGAAGAAAGATTTTCGAAACGCGTCGGGCGTTTTGGCAGAAGGACTGTTAATGAAGTTGGTTGGCTGGCGTTCACGTACCTTTCAATGGGGCTGATGCTTGGAGCCCTGCAACGATGCCCGAGTGCTCCCGAGTTGACGGAAACCAAGCCTGAGCATGAATATGAGGCGGCGTCCGTGCCGCCGGGAAGCACCACCCCGGTAACTTGGGGGCCACGGGGACTAGTATCTAACAAGCCCCCAGATGTGGGACACCGCTGCTGGATTTAGTGAACCCCCGCCAACTGAGGCTCATCTGTGAGCTTTGAACATTTACAGCACATGTTGTGCACTTGCAATGGACGCTACACTGTCCGTCACACTACAACTCCCACAAGGCACAGCGGAGTCTCATTAGAGCCGCCCATCCAGGGCACGTCACTATGTGCACAAAAGGAGTTGGGAAGTGAATACGAGTGTTCCCTGAAACCATGTCCCTGAAGAAGAAAGATTTTCGAAACGCGTCGGGCGTTTTGGCAGAAGGACTGTTAATGAAGTTGGTTGACTGGCGTTCACGTACCTTTCAATGGGGCTGATGCTTGGAGCCCTGCAACGATGCCCGAGTGCTCCCGAGTTGACGGAAACCAAGCCTGAGCATGAATATGAGGCGGCGTCCGTGCTGCCGGGAAGCACCACCCCGGTAACTTGGGGGCCACGGGGACTAGTATCTAACAAGCCCCCAGATGTGGGACACCGCTGCTGGATTTAGTGAACCCCCGCCAACTGAGGCTCATCTGTGAGCTTTGAACATTTACAGCACATGTTGTGCACTTGCAATGGACGCTACACTGTCCGTCACACTACAACTCCCACAAGGCACAGCGGAGTCTCATTAGAGCCGCCCATCCAGGGCACGTCACTATGTGCACAAAAGGAGTTGGGAAGTGAATACGAGTGTTCCCTGAAACCATGCCCCTGAAGAAGAAAGATTTTCGAAACGCGTCGGGCGTTTTGGCAGAAGGACTGTTAATGAAGTTGGTTGGCTGGCGTTCACGTACCTTTCAATGGGGCTGATGCTTGGAGCCCTGCAACGATGCCCGAGTGCTCCCGAGTTGACGGAAACCAAGCCTGAGCATGAATATGAGGCGGCGTCCGTGCCGCCGGGAAGCACCACCCCGGTAACTTGGGGGCCACGGGGACTAGTATCTAACAAGCCCCCAGATGTGGGACACCGCTGCTGGATTTAGTGAACCCCCGCCAACTGAGGCTCATCTGTGAGCTTTGAACATTTACAGCACATGTTGTGCACTTGCAATGGACGCTACACTGTCCGTCACACTACAACTCTCACAAGGCACAGCGGAGTCTCATTAGAGCCGCCCATCCAGGGCACGTCACTATGTGCACAAAAGGAGTTGGGAAGTGAATACGAGTGTTCCCTGAAACCATGCCCCTGAAGATGAAAGATTTTCGAAACGCGTCGGGCGTTTTGGCAGAAGGACTGTTAATGAAGTTGGTTGGCTGGCGTTCACGTACCTTTCAATGGGGCTGATGCTTGGAGCCCTGCAACGATGCCCGAGTGCTCCCGAGTTGACGGAAACCAAGCCTGAGCATGAATAGATATATATATATATATATATATATATATATTCACTGAAAAAAACATAGGTGTTAGGGACAACCAATCATTCTTCAATATACCTTGGCATGTATAGATATAACGTTCTTGAAATTTTTAGAAACCCTCAGTCACTGGATGATGTCATCAGTGATGTCATTTGAGATGTCATCAGTGAAGTCATCAGTGATGTCACTGAGCATGTCATGAGTGATGTAATATGTGACGTCATTATCAGTGCATTGCGGGGGCGCAAGTTATAGTTAGCTCTACTAACTATAACAGTCGGATTTCTCTGCTTTTATACAAGTGAAATATCCAACTAACTATAACGTCTTTAAAACCTATGTTTTTTTCAGTGAATTTCTAAGGTTTTTTAAATGCTAATTTCTAACTATAACATAACAGTCGTGTTTGCAGAGTGGTGTAGAAAGTTGAGCGTTGCCTCCAAACACCTCTTAGCAATCCCACTGTGTGGGATTTACTGGAGGTAACAGGAGGGGTAGTTAACCCCCAACGTCAACCTTGGGGGCCAACTACCCCTCCTATTACCTCCAGTACATCCCACAAAATAGGATTGCTAACTTCTCATACCAGGCCACGCCCCCTTTCTCCACCACTCTGCAGACGCGCCTCCTGGTGCGTTCTGGGTTGGGGAATCCTGAGAGTCCCTGAGGGCCAACTAGCCCACCAGGTACCACCAGTAAGCGGGGGATGAAGTTCACTTGTGTCTTGAGGTCCTCAGGACACAAGAGGACCTCATTACCCCACCAGCAGTGTGCCAAGAGGTGCGTTTGCAGAGTGGTGTAAAAAGAGGTGTGGACTCAGACCACCTCTCTGCAATTCAGCTCTCTGGCTCTTACTGGGGATACCTGGTAGGCTAGTTGGCCCCAGGGACCCTCAGTATTTATAGGGACTTAATTCCCCAACTTACAATGTGCCAGGGGGCGCGTTTGCAGAGTGTTGCAGGGAGGGGTGGCGCCTCCAGCGAGATGCCTTTTTAAAAAAAATATTGTTTTAGAAGAGAGGCTGTGCGGCCCCCCTTCTTGTGCTCTTTTTGCGGCCCTGGGGACCCCATCCCCCAGGGCATGGCCTCCTTTTCAAACTATTGGTAAGGGGGGCCGTGTGGTCCCCCTTTCCTAGGCCACTATTGGCTCTGGGGACCCCATCCCCCGGGGCCGGCCTTTCTGTTTTTTTTATTTATGTTTTTATTTATGTTTTATTGCAAGGGAGGGGGGCTGTGTGGCCACCCTCCCAGGCCTCTTCTGGCCCCAGGGACTCTATCCCCCGGGGCAGGCCCATAGCATTGGGGACCATGGGGGGAGGCCCAATGTCCCCACGGTCCCAGCCGGCTCCCGCCTCCCACGGGAGCCAGCATTGCTTTTGCACAAGGGGAGCTGCTGACATGCAGCTCCCCATGTGCAAAAGCAATCTGCTTTGGTTTTTGGAAGCAAGAGCAGGTTTCCTGCTCTCACGTCCAAAAACCAAAGCAGAGTTTGCAATGATAGGGCGGGAGCCACGCAGCTCTCGCCCTGTCATTGCAAACGGCACATTGCAGGAACCGGCCCTGGGGTGTGGCGGTCCCCAGGGCCATCAAGGACTCCAGGAGGGGGGCCGCACGGCCCCCCCCTTACTGTTTAAAGCCCCAGGGAGGTGGTGGTCCCCTGGGCTCAGGGGTCTGCAACTGACCCCCGCATTTAATTACAGAGTGCCCCGGGGAGGTAGTGTCCCCGGGGCGGTGTGGGGGGGGCAGAAGCCTCCCCACACTTCATTTTTTTTGTTTTATGCCCTGGGGAGGTGGCGGTTCCCGGGGCTGCAGGGGGCTGCGTGCCCCCCTTGTGTGAACATTTAAGCCCCGGGGCTGGAGGGGCTCCGCGGGCCCCCACTACATATACAAGCATTGCCCCCGGGCCCTGGCCCACCCAGGTGCTTTAAAAAACGAAGCACAGGGGCCCGCGATTCGTTTTATTTTAATTTTCGACCGGTTTCGCGCACCCGGTGCGATTACGGCTGCAAATGAAAAAAACATGCTTTTATTGGGCATGGGAACCCCTGTGGGACCCCCTGAGTAGACCTAGGTGGTCAGGGTGTTTTTACCCTGCCCCCTTTTCTTCTTTTTAATGTTTTACTCACCTTTTTCCATCTCCCTCGGTACCGAGTCACAAGATGGCTGCCAACACTTCCTCGTTTGAAGTGTTGGCAGCCAATCAGAGGCAAGCTCATGCTCAGGAGGGCTCAGCCAATCAGATCTCACAATTCTCAAATATCTATATCTGTAAATCTTTAAATATCTAAAAAATTACTGAACGGAATTACAGCGTTTAAAGAAAAGCGTGCTTTCTGGACCAAGAGTTATCTCTCTGCCATATTTGGTGTACACGTTTTGGGACCCCCTTTTTTCTTGTCCCCCCCTTGACGAATCACCCGAAACTTTCAAGACAGGAGCTGACCCGAGTGAACAATTAGTTTAGAAAATTTTGTGAAGATTCATCAAACGGCGTCAAAGTTATTGGCAAATCAAAAAACGCTTCCCCTATGGAAACTAGGTTCTAACTATAACTACCTACTGGCGACCGCCAGTAGGTAATATATATGACAAAGGCTGTCTACAGCCGAAACACGTCAGGACGGACATCGTGCCATGACTGAAAAATAAAAGAATATGCTACTTACCGGGAGTGCCTGCATTTGCTCTTCTTGAAGGGGGCTGCTGTTTGATATAAATAAATAAATATATATATATATCAATAAATTAACCGCTTGCAAGAACGACTGCGTCCACGGCTTGCTGTTTTTGTATGGATTATCAGCAGTTGGATGGATATATATATATGCATATATATTTATATGTATATATTATTTATTTATTTGGCAATTTTTGTGATATTTTGCAAATGATGTATTAATAATTTATATATATATATATTTATATTAATATATATATACATATATATATATATATATATATATATATATATATATATATATATATGTATATATATATATATATACACGCACCAACTTCCTGCCTGTCGATCCTGGCTGTACACTCAGGCACAGACCTCCACAATCTCCTAGGAAGACTTCAAGAAGTCAAGAAGACTCCAAACAACTACAAAGTTGTGAGGAAAGCAGTGTAGAGGTTATTCAAAAGTTATCCACAAATATGCAGGCATAGTGCCTGTCATGACGCGTTTCGCTTGCCACAAGCGAGCTTGATCACATGATGCGCCACGTAAGCAGGAAACAAAATAAATAACAAAATGTGCACTAATGGCTCTGAAAACAACATCACCACGTGAATGAAAATAAACAACAGACTGCAGCATATATAAGATGATCTCATCCTAATTACTAAATGAAAGTAAAGAGCTACACAAAAATGTTAACGATCTCAAAAACAATTATAAATGCATAGTCTGAGAGAAAAATAATATATGTGTGTATGTTCATATGTGTGTGTATGTATATAAATGCTCCTTAGACTAGTAAATTAAAAAAATAACCAAAAAGTTACATTATATATGTAACCTCACACCTGTCCTGGACATCACCATCAGCCTGGTACCCCAGTCCCTATACATCCAACACAATGCGCAGGATCCACTGGAGACAAAGCAAGGACCATACACCATAGCTGGATGCACGCACGTGGTGGGGGCAATCCACAGCACACATGTCCTACATGTGCCCCCTGGTGACACAGCGCACAATCACCGCAACAGAAAGCACTCGTCTCACATCAATGTGCATGCAGCATCCGAACACCGTGGAACCTCCACCAATGTCGCCTCCAAATACCCAGCCAGTGTGCATGATTCCTTCATCCTCCGACAGTCCATCAGCAACCAGCGTTCCCAGGTTGGCACCAAGGGAAATGCACAGCCCCTTGACAAGTTCCAAATGAACACCCCATTCACCTCAACTCCATAACCATGCAACTCACAACTCTGGCAATGCACACGTCACAAAATCACAACCAACATGCAAAACAACATGCCCACCCACCAGACACGAATGGTAACCTGGGCGAGCCGTGAACATGAGCCATCAACGGCATGGCACCCCAGCCACACAATAGCCGAATGTGGGGAGAGGTGGCAACCAGGCATGTGTGAAGGATGCAGGAGAACCATGATTGGGAAAGTACACAATGCCAAGAGTGGCGGAGATGTGCTGGACAGACCGCAGTATGCAGAACACACCCATATCCATGGCGAAATACACCGCTGGTGTATGGAGTGTAGTGGACAGTGGATGCAACCATGTCACCCCAGCCAGTGGAGGAATTCGCGGAAATGTTGCCTGTTACGTCCCCCCGTAAGCGTGAGCGGAGTGGGATGGCCCAGCTTACGCCAGGCCAGCATAGGGGTGTGAATAAGAAGCACGTAGCCCTGGGCGTGGTCCTCTTCCGGAAAGCCCAACGTCTCTGCCAGGGCGGCGCCTCTCACCACGCCAAGAGGCCGACACCATTCTTGTGAGCGGAGTTGCCTGCGATCCTGTGCGCCTGCCGTACACCGGCCCGCTGGACCCCGAACCTGTCAGGCCCGCACCTGCGCAGCCAGGCCACACTGATCACCTTCCAACACCAGCGTGTGTCAAGGAGGGCCCATCACGTGCCGGCGCAAGCTCCAAGCCCGAGGCCCACGACCTTGGCAGCCTCCTCAGAACATCATAGCCTTCACGACACAGGCCCGCTTTAGTCCTTTCTCGTTGACGTACTCTACTGCCGCCTTCGGCCTACACCATGGTCAAGTAGGTCACACATTTGGAACTGAGTCTTGATTACACCATGGCAGTGAACATTATTTAAGGCAGAGTTCATGTCACTATACTCCCTTCGATGTGGTACCACCAAGTCTGTGCATAGCATTACAACCACACGTGCCTGTGGGCCTACGCGGACTACTGCCCTTGGCCTAGGCTGCGCACAAGTAGGTTACAGAATTGGAACTGAACATCGATTCTTCAAAAGCAGAATACATATCATCGCACGCAAGGAGAGGTGTAAGAGGATGACGCGTTGCAGTCTGGGGGGGATCATCATTACGGAGGTGATCGAACACTACCGACAACTGCCCCGGTGTCACTAACTCTGTGCACCGTGAGGCAATGACAGGTGAGTGTGGGCCACTGCTGACCGCTGCCTCTGGCCTACACTATGGGTCAGTAGGTCACTGAGTCTTGATTTAGCGATGGCGGAGTTCAAATCAGTGCACCGGCATCATCGCAGACTGCATCCCCTCTCAGCACCGGTGCCACTATGTCTGTTCCCCGACATTCATGGACACTCTCTGGTCATACATTGGTGGCGTCTGAGCCTATGGACTAGGGGCTAGTTTTCATCCTCATGCAGCTGATACCGAATAGGCCTGGGCAAAAATTTCGTTCCGTTCGCGGAAATTGCGATAATTTGACATTTTTGCGTTCCGCGGAGAGCGCGAAAATGTCAAAAATTCCGGTTTCCGCAGCTTGGCGATAATTTGTTTCTTGCTCGCGCTGTAAAATGATACATTCTCGCGCGCGATCGCCTTACCTGAATCCCTGCGTTCGCCGACAAGTTTTCTTGATCCGGTCGCGTTCTCCATGAGATGTTGTATTGTTTTTAGCCATTTGCGCTGTCTCGCGACAGTTCGCGCCCGCAGTGACGTCATGCGTCGCGCGATCACGTCTTTCTTCTCGCGATCATGCACCGCGAGAACAACTCAAAACAAGATGGCCGCGCCCGCAAGCAACCACATGGGTAAGTTGGCGACCCGCAACCATGCAGAAAATCTCGCGAACATGCCGGAAAAAAACTTCCGCTTCTTCGCGATATTTCTGCTTGTTTGCGATAATTTTAAACATTCTCGCGATAATTTGCGAAGGTTAATTCCGCAAATTCCGCCCACCCCTAATACCGAATTGATGGTGAAAGCGAGGCTGTTGCATTCCACTCCACCATTTGCTGCTTCCGGATAACATCAGACCTTCCGTATCATGCCCTGGAGGACACCTTCCTCTGTCCCCCGCCAGCCTCTGCCACATTCACCTTCGACATCAATGAGGATCTGCTCACTGCACGTGGACCTACCTCAGTGCACCGCAAGTGACCGTCCTGTGGCAGGGTGCCTGTGCCGGCCGCTGTGCATCCGGGTTCACTAACTCTGTGCTGGTCAGGTCTGGGACCCCTTCTTCTGAGATATTGGAGGGCCTCTGAGGCGATGGCCTTAGGGTCATCAACGCCATGTGTCTGTGGCCCTGCGCTGTCCTCTGCCTCCGGCCACAACTGTGGTCCACCAGGGCTCACACATCAAATTGAGTCCTGACCAGCCCGGACGTCGCATCACCGCAGGAGGCACAAGCCACCACCACCAGGATCACCTCCAACCGCCATCTGCCAGAGTCGAAACGGTGGTCCTGACAGACTTACGGAGTTGCACACACCTGTCGTGGATGCTATCATCAGACTGATACCCTGCTCGGCACTCCAGGTGCCACTGACTCAGTGCACCGCAAGCCATCATCCGTTACTGATTGAGGTTTGTGCTGTGGAGATTTTGTGCAGCAATGTCACCGCAAGCAGTGTGGGAGACCTGGGACATTGATTAGAAAGATGATGCAGGTCTAACACACCCCACTGCATCTGCATCAGGAATATCTTGAAGGGACACAATCCAAGACTTTTTCTTCACATGGGCCCCAACCTCAGTGCACTGCAACTCACAGACACTTCTGTTTGCATGTTGGGTATCCTCTGGACTTTCTCCGGCTCCCTCCATGTTGCTCAGCATTGGACTCTGTTATGCAAGTGTTTTTAGTTTCCGTTGCACTGGCGTCCACTGTTCAAGTGGTTGCCAGCACCGAGCACTCCGTGTGGGCTGGCTTACACTCACCCCACACACATCCAGCACAGGCGTCACTGTACATGTGGCCCTGCCAATAAAGGGGCCGGGCACATGTGGCCATAGCCAGTTCAACATAATATCTGCGTGTGTCCCTGTGGTCTTGTTGTATGCATGAAGGCCCTGGGCCCTACGACATTACTTTGTGTTGTGTACAGCGGATGCAGACATGTCACCGCAGGCAGAGGGTTAGGGCTTGGACATGTAGCTTGCGGGTGCTTCCTGCTGTGTGGTCTGTTGCAGGCTCTGTGTTCGCCTCTAAGTAGCTTGGCTGCCCAGGTCCTGGTGGTGGGTTGTGTGGGATGTCCATGGGCTGTTGTAGGGTGTCGGTGTCGAAGGTGTGGTGGTCCTCTCCGGCTTCACAGATGTGTTGTCTTCTGTGCTCTGCTGGAGGTGTTGTGTGCCCCTCTGCAATGGGAAGGGGAGATGCATGTTGACATTGTGTTGACATGTATGTTGGCGCATTGTTCTGGTTTACAAGCAGACTGTATGAAAATGTACATTGTGACTGTTTGGGAGGTGCTGAATACTGCTGCGGGACAGTGTTCATTTGGACTACATGACGGATGTGAGGTCGTACGCGTACATTTTCATTTCACAGTTTCCTGCTCTATCAGATGTAGTAGGCATGTTTCTGTGCATGTGCGGAGCCAGTTGTGTCCTGTGTTCTGCAGTGTCGGCTTTGCGCATTGTACCACCTTGACGTCAATGAGGGTGTGCTGTTCTTGCTATGTGTGTGTGCTGCAGTGTGCCAAGGGGATCAGGGACATGATCCTGAGTCATTGTGGGTGTTGAGTGTGCTACACCTCGTTGTGCATGTGTGCCATTGTGCCCATCTCCCCATCCCCCCAGTCCCTGGTCGTTACTCACCCTGTTGATGTTGTGTCAGGTCCTTTCGAGCTTTGTCCGTACTCCCTACTCCTTGCACCATCTCCACACTGATGACTGTGGCCTCGGTTTCCTCCAGCTCCCCCTGTGGGGCAGGACTGCCACCTCCTGTCACCGTTGCAGCTTTCCTGTTAGCAGCGGGTTTGTGCCTAGTTTAGGTTGTCACCTCAAGCCAGCACCTCTTGGCCTCCTCGATTGGCCTCCTTCCGACTGCATTCCAGGTGGTCTACTTGTGGGTCCGTTGCTGGTAGTGTTCTGTCACCTCCTTGATGCTGATCTGGTTTTGCTGCGGACTGCACCCCGTCTTCCTCTCCCTCTTCTCCTCGGCCGTCCCCATCCCCATTGTTCCTTGCTGATAGTCTGTGGGGGTTGTGGGGTTCGCGTTGGCCTCTTTGCTCGGTCAGGGTGCATCCATGTTGCTACGTACTTTAGCTTGTTTCTGGTGTGTTGTTTCTGTGGTTTTTATGGTGCATTCTCCCGCCAAATGAGTGGGATTTGCAGGCCTGTGGCTGGTTTTCGCTACTTTTTGTACCGCAATTGGCCTTATCGCATGATTTTTTGCGTTCGCGTTTCGCATTTTTGCGGTGTGGCGGTGATTTTAACGCTGACATTTGCCACGTTATCTGGTGACTATCGCATGCTACCGCCGCGTTGAGAATACTTGGTTGGCACGGCGTGATTTTCCCGCGATAGGCTGCGATGTTGAGAGTTGCGTTAAGCTACTCTTGCGGTAGTTATCACATGTTCTTGTGAATAGACCCCTATATTTTTGTATGTTTTGTAACGATGTAAGTGTGAAATAATATTTTATTTTCAATATTTGTGTACTTATTTAGAAGTATAGGGAAACAATATTTTTGTTACATGATATTATTGTGTCAGTGATCCTCCTGGGTACTAGGGACTTAAAGGGTAAGCTAAATGTGTTTATCTGAAATTTTTATTTTTTTGAAAAATATTTTTATTTTTATTTGCTTTTAAACATTGACACATATGAACATAAAAATCATGAGTGCACGAGACCAAGCAATCAACGGATATTGACAGCCGGTGTGAGACAGAAAATAGTACAACACTTCCTCTGAAAGAGAGCACGATCCGATTTCGCAGTGTTACATATATACATGTGCTGAGGGTCACATCAGAGTCAACCATCATTTTCCACAATAGGTCAGATAATACAAATTTCAAGGTTCATTTTCCCGGTTCTCCCAATACCAGATCTAGTCCCTCCCCCTCTGGTCCTAGTTCCAAACCATAGTATTGTAGTCATAGAGTCCATATCTTGCGAAACATTCAAGGACACCCCCTTGCCGCATACGTCACTTTCTCCGCTACCATGTACAGATTCAGACAGTTTCTCCATTCCTGTAGTGAAGGGAGTTGGGGTGCACCCCAGTAGCAAGCTATATCCCTTTTAGCTACTACCAATCCCAGGTTAACCAACATGAGCTTATGTCGCAGGAGATCCACCTCAGTGGGGATTCCAAGTAAGAGGTGTTGCGGTTCCATCTCAAGCTGAGCCCCCAGTATATTATTTAATTCCTGCACTACCATATTCCAATATGTTTGAATCCTGTTACATTCCCAGAGGGTGTGTATAAATGTACTGCATTCTGTGTGACATCTAAGGCAATCCAGGTTATCTGCTCTACCCATAGCGTGCAGTCTCACTCTATCAAAGTAGGTCCTATGTAGGTTTTTATATTGTATAAGCCACAGTCGTAACTTAATTGCCTCTCCACGTGGGTGCATAAGGGCGGCTTCCCAGTCAATGTGCTCTAACGGGCCAGTAGTGAGTTCTCATTTAGTTCTAAGTAGGCCTAGTCTGTCAGGCATATTGTTAATTTGTGTTTTGTATGTTAACGAGATGGCTTGACTCGGGATCTCTTCCTATAGGAGTCTGCCTTCTAAGGGGGTATATTCTGGCAGCGTCTCCGCGTCCAATCCTTTAGCTCGCCAGGCATGTTGCAACCGAAGATAAGCATAGGATTGAGTCTGGTGAAGTTGATAAGTGGCTTGGAGCGAGGTGAAAGGGGCCAATGTGCCTTTTTCCATAACATCTCCCACCTTGGAGATTCCTATTACAATCCATTGCTTAAAAGCTCTCAGTTTTTCAATTTCCTTCAATCTAGTTCCCTCCCATAAAGGAGTTTCCCTTTGCTTCTACACATGTTTCTACGACCTCTACTGTTCGTTGGGTAGCTGGGAGGAGTAGGCCACAGCATTTACCATCATAGAGGTAGTGTAATTGTGTGTGGTCTCTGAATTTGCAGTGGCTCCAACATGTAGGTGGGGTGGTCTCTTGGTCCGTGATTGCATTCGTTAATTATAATGAGGTGAGCCACCCTGTAGTAAGCCCTGATATCTGGTAGGGCCAACCCACCATTGTATGGGTTTCGCTGTAGTGTTTGTAGCGCTATACGTGGTTGGGCCCCAACTCACAGAAGCAAGCGTAGTTCGCTATTAAGGGTTGTGAATACGGTTCCTGGTATTTTGCAGTAGGAGTTTTGCAAAATATACAGCATCTGTGGGAGGGTGATCATTTTGTACATAGCCGCCTGGCTCATGATCGTTAGAGGGAGTTTCCTCCACCTCTTAACATCTTCTTGAAAATTAAAAAGGATATGCCTGACATTATGGTCTAAGTTAGCCGCTGTGTTAGTAGTAATATAAAGTCCAGGGTATGTAAACTCTTCCAGGGGTAATCTTAGGCAGCTCGGGTAGGTCTGGGGTTCCACCACCCCTACAACCGAGTATAAGGTTGATTTATTCCAATTAATCTTATACCACGCATGGCGGCCATATTCTTCAAAGATTTGCAGAATTTTGGGAAGAGTCTCGGCCAGGTCTGTAACATATAGTAAAATATCATCAGCGTATAGCGATATGTGATCAGTCTCTAGATATCGGGAGTCATCTATAAAACCACCTAGTCCTTGGCTGGTTCGGACTATACAGGCCAGGGGTTCCAGTTTGAGAGCAAATAATAGGGGAGATAGGGGACAGCCCTGCTTAGTGCCTCGTTGAATCGGCCAACTCGAAGACATTGACCCATTGACTCGAACTCTTGCCTCCGGCGCATTATAAAGAAGTGTCAACCATTCCCTAAACGTAGGGCCAAATCCAAATTTTTCTAGGGCGCATCTCATAAAGGGCCGATGAATGGTGTTGAATGCCTTCTCGGCATCGAGGGAAAGGAGCAGTTGGGGGCTATCTCGGCCCTGTATTGTGTCCATCCAATTAGCCAGGTGCTGTATGTTAAATCGGAAGAAACAACAACAACTCTCAACTGGTATCATTCAACACAGACAAATGTATTGCATGTAAAAAACATTACAGAAGAGATAAGGAAGACTCAGAGAAAGGATAATTTAAGAAAAGACATACTGTATTAAATCAAAAAGATTACTTACATGAAGACATGTATAATTTTAAATAATCAGTTAAGCTGAAAGGTCGACGGCGTTTCGATCCGTCGACCTTTCAGCTTAACTGATGGCTTTATGGTTCTCTTTCACTTCACGTTGCGCCGTCCCCTGCTGATCTCACCTTGTCACTTGCGTCGCCGTCTTCGTGTCACATACACTTTAAGCACCAAGTACAAGTCCGGGTTGTCTTTATGGTATATTAATTTTGCGTACAGTGCTGTTACAATTGTTTCATTCTGCTTATTTAAAATTATACATGTCTTCATGTAAGTAATCTTTTTGATTTAATACAGTATGTCTTTTCTTAAATTATCCTTTCTCTGAGTCTTCCTTATCTCTTCTGTAATGTTTTTTACATGCAATACATTTGTCTGTGTTGAATGATACCAGTTGAGAGTTGTTGTTGTTTCTTACATTATCACCCTATCTCAACGAGGTTTACGGGTTATGCTCCTGTTGTTTTTCTAAGTATGTTAAATCGGCTGGCTCGTTTTGGCATAAAACCGGATTGGTCTGTATGGATTAGGGGGGCGATGACTGTTAAGAGGCGCATTGCAAGAATAGTGACCAGTATATTTGT
Source organism: Triturus cristatus (assembly GCF_964204655.1). Taxonomy (NCBI): domain Eukaryota; kingdom Metazoa; phylum Chordata; class Amphibia; order Caudata; family Salamandridae; genus Triturus; species Triturus cristatus. Next base: position 525,649,674 of record NC_140580.1, read on the forward strand.
TTCGATGTTGAGCAGTGATATGGGCCAAAAGGACCCACATTCTATCGGTGGCTTCCCTGTTTTGTGGATTACCACTACAGTGGCCGTCCGGAGATCTTGTGATAGAATCCCTTGTTCTTTCGATGCCTGATACATCCGCAGTAAGTGTGGCGCCAGTAGGCCACTATTTAATAAAAAAAATTCCCTCTGGAGTCCATTTGGGCCCGGGGGTTTCCCCTACTTTTGGCAGCCAATGGCCTCCATCACTTCCTCAAGAATCTATCACTATCCTCTTGGGAGAGTGAGGGCAACATAATTGTGTCCAAGTAGTGAGTGATTTCTGCCACACTCATCTGTGGTTTAGCTATATAGAGGTCTTTATAGTATCAGGCAAAGGCCCCCGTGATTTCTGCAGGTGTGGTATATGTGTGTTGGTGTTCCTGGATAGACAATACCCATCTCGCCTCCATTTCCTTCCTGCCCCACCTAGCAAGTAGTTTTCCTGCCCTATCACCTGTGTCGTACAGTGATGCTGGATTGCCAGTAGCTAAGCCTGGACCTCACGAGTCGCTAGTGCCTGGTGCTCTCTTCTAGTTATTTCAAGTTGACACAGTGTATGGCTATCTGGTGTAGAGGTAGTCTTTCTTTCTAGACGTAGCAGTGTGCCCTCTAGGGCAGCCAATTCTTGGGTTTCACGTTTCTTTTTATGGGCGATAATATTCTGTGCCCTGTCCCTGAGTACCGTCTTATAGGCTCCCATAAAGTGACCGCAGATTGTACGTAGCCGGCGTTCTCTTTAAAGTACAGCTCTGACTCCACCCTGAGCTCTTCTGCAACTCTTTCATCTTTCAAGACCCAAGAGCTCAATCTCAAATTCGCAACCTGCTTGCCACTCCTCCTTCGCACCGTCAACAGAAGTGGTGATTGATCGGAAATGCCCCTAGCCAAGTATTCTATTTTCTCCACCTTTGTGACCTCCCCTGCTGGAGCAAAGAGGTAGTCCAATCTCGAGAACACACTGTGAGTCCCTAAGAAATAGGAATAAGCCTGACCAGTTGGAGGGTGTCGGCACCACCGATCGGTCAACCTGAGGCTGTTTTAGAACTGTGCCAATGCCGTGGAACCGCTCGTGTTTGTTTTCGATCTATCGAGGGCTCAAGTACGTTGTTAAAATCCCCCCCTATAATATGTGTGGCGGGCCCGGATTGTAGTAAGAGCTCTGTCAGTTTATCCAATGTGCGTTGCTGCAGTCGTGAAGGAGCGTAGACACTTGCAAGGAAAAACTGCTTATGATTCCAACTGCCCTGCACTGCTACATAGGTCCCATCTGGGTCCACCCATTGGCAAATGACATGAAAGGGGGGAGATTTTTTAATGAGAATTGCCACCCTTCTCGAACCCTTAGTGAAGCCCGAATGCGCCAGGGTAATGTAGTGTTCTCTACCCAGGAAAAAACAGCTTGAGCCCAGCAGATGTGTCTCCTGTAAGAAGATTATGTCGGGTTCAAGTCTTTTAAGATAAGTGGAAACCAGGCCCGTTTAATTTTATTTCCTAACCCCTTGACATTCCACGTCAATGCCGTGAACCTTTCCTCAGCCATTGCAACACTTCCAGTGAGTCACCATATTTCCAGCTCCCTACCCGAGGAGTGTCCCTGTCCATCCCACACTCTCCAATCTCGGCACTCACGAAAATGAACAGAAAAAAACGATCCCCCCACCTTTGAAATAACCACATCCCACAACATTTGGCCACATTTAGCATGCCCCCCACCCTACACTCTTCAGGCACCCGCGCCGCCCCCCAATTCCTCAATATGACAACTCCGCTAAGAGGTTTGTAACCCTCACTGTTTCCCCTCTACAGTTAACTACAACAGGTGATAGTGGCTATATACAGTATACTTCCCTCTCTCAGGCCAAGCTTTTACAATGTCTAACCGGCATTAGGGTCGTCTTACTGTCTCTTATCGGCCGTCCGGCCCGGCAACACGTTCCTCTTCACCATTGCTGGGTGACTGTAGTTGCTGCATCCCGGCATCGAGCAGGATTGGGCCTGAAGGTTCTAGCCGCTGAATGTGCTCAAGCAGTGGGTGCTCACTGGCTGCATTTGCTGATTCTTCCCTCTCTGAATTTTCAGTGTTTATGTTGTCACTTGATCTCAGCAGGCACTGTGCCCTATGATTCCGAGCGGTATCCTCATCTGAGTCCAACACTGTGACTTGTCTTCCCTGGGCTTGAAGGATCTCCCCGGTGTCCCTTTGGCTGTGTTCCGAGCTTTCAGGGTACGTCTCTGCATTTTCTCCAGAGGCTGTTCCTCACTGGAGTTCATCCTCTTTTCTGTGCATATTCGCTGCGTCTGGGGCAGTGTGCGTCCCAGTATGGGGCATTCCTCAATTCATACCCATTCCTCCTCCGGAGTCTGGAAGAACGCCGTGGAGCCTTGAAAGATGACTTTGAGTTTTACTGGGAACAACAACATGCGCTGGATCCTAAGCGTGCGGAGTTTCACCATGACAGAGTCAAAAGTTCACCTTTGTTTTTGTACATCGCGGGAGTAGTCCGGGAACACCATCACTCGGGTATTTTCAAAGCGTACCTCGCCTTTCTTCCTCAGCTCACGTAGGATTAGATCTCTATCTTATAAGTTCAAGAAGCGAGCGATCATGGGCCGGGGGGAGCAACCGGCAGTGGCCGGACATTAGCCATTCGATGCACCCCCTCTATATTAAAGCAAGTCGAGAACTGGGTAGTCGGCAAGGCGTCTCTTAAAAAGGTCAAGAGAAATTGGCCTGGATCTGCTCCCTCCGCATTTTTTGGGATTGTTCCTGCAGGCCCTGTTTTCGGCATCATCGACCCTCCATGCCACCACTTTCATAAAGGCTAAAAGTCCCAACACATCCCTCCGCGTGGTATGCATGGTATCTTCAAGTTCCGAGACACGGTGTTCCGCCTCAGTGACCCTCTCGGAGACTTTCCTCAGATCCTGGCGTAGTAGTGTAACTTCCGAGTGGATATCCACCATCTTCCCCTCCAAGATCTCTCTGGATGTATAGATCGCTTGCAATATGGATGCAGTATCTGGAGGGGGAACAGGGCCCCCCTCTGCCCCCTCCGGTGCAGGGAGCACTTTAGCGAAGCGGGCCAGTTTCCCCTGTCTCGACGATTTAGGTTCTTTGTCTTTCGCCATTTTACACAATCTGTTGGGAAGTCTCAACCAGTCTCTTTCCCCTGTATTTGTGGCCTCTGACTCCCTACTGGTGCTTTCCTTAGGGCTATCACCTGTGCCGGAGTTCTTAGTGCAGCGTGGACGGTGGCTCCCAACCCTGGGGAGTGACGGATAAACAGCAGCAGTCCCACTGCCTTCTCAGATTGTCGAGGAGGGTATCAAGGTCCAAGCCCCTTCCTATTTCCTCATCTCTCACCCCACTGTGTATGTGGTGGGCTAAGAGGTCCACGTAAGGAGAAGAGGCAAAGCACGCACCCAGAGCCGGCACTTAGTCTCACTACAGGCAGCAGCTGTTACGGTGTGCCCCTCGTTTCTCCCTGATGGTCCACGTTGCCTATATGGGCTCCCAGGTACGGCTCAAGGACAGTTCCCACAATCTTGCGGTCCGACGTGGTCAGCCACTGCAGAACCCCACACTACAGAGTCACAAAGACTGACTGTGTCCGACCACAGAGTAGGGGATGAAAGGGGAGTGCGTCAGGACCCGTGAATCCACCTCTTCCCCTTGGCTCTCCCTCCAGCTGCCCACATCAATACATTGAAAAGCCTCAGGAGAGTAGGGGAGGGGGGAAAGGAAGACCTTCGGGTCAATTCAAGCGCTATTGCAGTCTCCAGCACTGCCTGTGAGCCCAGGCACGCTATCTCTCCCTTGCCCCGGTCACTGCGAGACAGGAAATTCCCCGGGGCCTCTCAGCTGCAGTCTGGGCATGCAGGGAGGGTTCGCCCTCCACCACCGACCCCCTCACCGGGCTTTATTTCGCGGCTCTCGTCTTAGCCAGACGCGACCTCGGGGGCTGCACACCATCGCCCCTCTTGACTCCGGAGGGGAAGGAGGCTGCGCCTTCCAGCTCCAGCGGCACTCCAAGCAAAGCAGGTCCGGGACCGAAACAAGCAGCATCCCTCGCACTGGTAGCGCCGTTCACGCTCACCCCAACATCCAGCTGGCTTGAGCGATCTCGGTGTTCGGGCCCAGCGAAACGCCAGCTCAAGTCGTCTCCCACCGAGGGCAGCGCAGGAACGGGCGACCTCACCTCGGGATCATGAGACCACAATCCTCTCTCGCGGTACACCGGGTGTCAGCGGGCCTCAGCTTGTTCGTCCAGCAGCTTCCACACTCTCTCAGCCGCTTACCTCCATCGGAGCTCCTCACCGGCGGAGGATGTCGCTGTTAGGGCGCAGGCATTCTGTAGCATAGGTCGGGTTCAAACTCATGTAGAGTAGTAATGCAGATTCGACTCTCTGTCAGCCCACTGATTCCAATAATTTTGAGACGGTCCCTAAACCACATAAAAGGACGCTACACTCGTAAGCCGTTGCTTGGCTTACTGATCCTGTCACGTGACCACTCCCTTTGACTTCCGTATTGTTCCTGTTCCCAGTGGCGTATACTTCACCGACCTCTGTGTCCAGTACCTTTCGAATTCAAGTGAGGTTCCCGACTGTCTCGCTATGAATTCGCGGCAGCCTGCCGCTCTAATTACCCGTGAGTTCCGTTACCCTTTAGAGTGTATATGCTTGTCTGCTCCGCTTTAGTTTCCAGAAGATCCGGCCAGCACGCTATATATATATTTTTTCTTTCCCACATATCTATTATTTTCAAATCCCAACACTCAATAATGTCTGCTCCGCTCTCTATCTCTTAGGAGCCGGCCAGCACGCTGCGTTGTTGGATTCTTTACTTTGCACTTGAACCCTTCTATCGAACGCGTATGCGTGGCTGCTCCGCTCTTAAGCATTTCGAGCCATCCAGCACGCTGCGCTGTTCTTTCTGTCACCGGCATCTTTCCGCCTGATCTTGTAAACGTGACTGCTCCGCTCACTTCTTCCCCGGTGAGCCGGCCAGCACGTTACTAGTGAAATATTTTCTGATTTTCCTGTAGTACCCGACCATTATGCGTATCTGTTGCAGATTCTCTCACTCCCCCCACACTTTCTGAATCAATCTGCACTTTGCGCTCCTAATTTGGATTACTGTCTCTTTCCCTTTGACTACAAATCTTCCTCCATAGTCCCAGATTGATTGGTGTGTGTGAGTAGAAGTGTCTGCTGATCTCGTACCCCTGTAGGAGTCCCTTTTCCTACCAAGATCTCTGAAGTATACTTACCCCGCACTTGCCAGAAGTATACTTACCCCGCTCTTGCCCGAAGCATACTTACCCCGTACTTTGCCAGACTAAGAGACGCCTTGCCTCTGCTGGCTGGATATTATAGGCGGTCTGGAATCATCCCTTTTGGTAAGTGGACTGATAACAGAGATTTTGAATGGCATTGAATTGTGTATCTCTAGTCAGCTACTATTTGTAGTTATACCTGTCTGTATTATATTTCAGCGTTTGAGTATCCTGTTTCCTCACACCAAAGTTCCTGTGTCTACCCTTGGGGAAGAGTGGTGGTCACTCTATGGTTTCTCCCCCCTACTTTTAGAGAACAGTTATCTGTGAGTGAGACATTCTATGTTCCTCCAGGTGCTGTTTTCTGGAAGTTTTGGGACGTGTCTCTTCACTCCCATGGAACTACGCTTGGTGCAGGCTGGGATTCAGCCATCTGACCTGACAGTCACAGCAGTTATGTCAGGCAAGGCGCCATCTTGCGACAGTGCCCCTCGATTCCACATTCGTTTACGGCCATATTCTCAGCCGAGGGCCACAGCTCTCAAGTTGTACAGTTCACCACTTCGTCTGGACACCGTATGGTAAGTTTTGCAATATGTGTGTGGCGTCGAGGATCAAGATAAGAATCAGGACTCGATCAGGGCTGGCAGAGCTCGCAACGAGCGCAGCTACCCGGCCATGCTTTTGGCCACGCCCCTGGTTATCAGAATTTTTAACCAACTCAACACGTTCTTAAGGGTCAGAGCACATGCATGGGTGCCTGGTTAGAAGGGTCTCAGTGTACAGAGTTAATAAACCAAGGGCATCAGTTATAAATTGGGATTATCGTTCGGAAAGAGGCATTTTCTTACATGTCCCCCCACCCCCGAGATGAAAGATTAGGAGCAACTAACCATTCCCTTGGCAATTCTTATCATCTAAGTGGAAAAACCTGAAATGGCCGTCTGCATTGGTATGGTTAATCAAAGGTCTGTTCTACTGTAGAGTCTGTTCCCTGTAGAGGGATAGAACCCCTGAAGAGTTTGGAGTTTTCACTCACATCTACATTAGCCAATGCGGTCAGTTTGATTCTTGAAGTGAGTCCCAAACTGGAAGGGTCTCAGCTTTTTCAGGTACAAAACCACAGCAAAGGCTTCCCTCTCAATGGCACTCCAACTCTACACATTGTGGAGGAGTTGCCTTCTAATAAAGGCAATTGGTTGACCCTGAGCCTCACCATTCAGTTGTGGCAATACTGCCATAATCCCATGTTGTGAAGCACCTGTTTCAACCACAAACTCTCTGCTAAAGTCAGGTGATTGATGTTCAAGTGCAGTATCAAAGGCCTTCTGACACTCTTTAGTCCAAATAACTTTCTTAGGTTGTTTGCTTGAGATGAGTTCTGTCTGTGGGGGGTGGGGGGTCAACAATGGTTCCGTAGCCCTTTACAAATCTCCTGTAGTACCCATTCAGCCCCAGAAAGGCTCTGACCTGGGTCTGTGTTTTGGGAGGCTGCCAAGGCGTGATGTTTTGGATCTTGGGTTGGAGAGGCCGTAAATGTCCTCCACTAACAAGGTGACTGAGGGGCACCACAGATCCCTACCCTGGGAATTGCTGGCCATAACAGTCAGGCCTGCCTGTTGCAGGGCCTAAAGCACTTCCCCGATATGGGTCAGGAGTTGTTGCCAGGTATAACTAAAGACAACTAAATCATTCAGATAAGCTGTACTAAAGGTCTCCAATTCAAACAGTACCCTGTACGCCAGCCTTTGGAAGGTGGCAGAGGCATTCTTCAGACCAAAGGTCATCAATTTGAATCAGAAGTGGCCCTCAGGGCTGGAGAATGTTGCTCTCTCCTTTGCTTCCTCAGATAGGGCAGATTGCCAGTACCCAGAAGTGAGATCAAATGTACTGAGCTACTGTGCGGCCTCAAGATTGTCTATGAGGGCATCAGCTTTGGGGATGGAATGTGTGCTGGTCTTGGTAACAGCATTTAGTCCCTTGTAGTCTATACAGAATCTGAGTTCTGGCCCCCCTTTCAGGTTAGCCTTGGGCACCAGCACCATAGGGCTGGCCCAGTAACTACTGGAGTGTTCAATCACCCCCAGCATCTTTTCAACGTCTAAATTAATGATGGTCTTGACCTTATTTGACAGCCTGTAGATATTGTTTATGACAGGTATACTGCCACCAATGCCCATATCAAGATACACCACTGGGTTTGGCCAGGTATCAGAGGAACAAGCCCATCAATCTGTTCCAGTAACTGGTGGCAGTCATTTTGGTGCTGTTTAGTCAGTGTGGGAGAGAGGAATACTCCCTCCACTGACCTGTTCTTGGCACTACTCAACATGTGGTCTAGGAGGGGTTCACACTCTTCCTCCACTCTTCCATCAGTCACCATGAGCGTAGCAATGTCTGACTTGTCACAGTGTGGTTTTAACCAGTTAACATGGATCACCTTTGAAGGGTGCTGGGAGCACCTAGGTCCAACAGGTAAGTGACCTCTCCCATTTTTTCCAGCAATGTGTAGGGCCCACTCCACTTATCCCGGAGGGCCTTGGAAGCTACAGGTTTTACTGCTCACATTTTTTAAGCTGGGTGATACTCCACCAAAGATTTTTTTTTGTCATACCAGTGCTTAACAAGCTCCTGCTTGGCCTCTAAGTTCTAGTTAGCCTTTTACATGTACTTTTGCATGCAGAAACACATTCCTAGTACATAGTATATTGAGTCCTGTTTGTATTCCTTGAGAGTTGTCTCCCACCCTTTTTGGACCAGACCTCTAACAGGATGTCCATACCAAAGTGCAAAGGGAATGAAGCCAACTTCCTTTTGTGATACATCCCTGTAGGCAAATAAAAGGCATGGGAGTAGGACATCAAACTTCCTACAGAATTTCTAAGGCAACCCATAATCATGTCTTTTAAGGATCTTTTTTAATCTCCCCATAAGACCATTTGTTTGTGGGAGATAAGGGATGATAAAAGTCTAAGTCAAACCTCACTCATCCCTCATAACCTTCGAGTATGCAGACATAAAGTTTGTGCCTATGTTGGATATTACTTTTTGGAAGGACCATTCTTTGGTGAGGACACCAAGTAGGGCCTTAGCCACTAGTGGGCACAGCCACTATCCTCAAAAGTATTGCTTTAGGATACCTTGTAATTCTAGAGACAACGGCCCCTTAACAAAAAATGAAATATAGTTGTTCTGGATACAAAAATCAGTTCCATAAACAGATTCAATGATCATAGTCTTCAATTTTACTATCACAATTCGATCAAAAATTTGAATTACCCCAGCCCAAATAATTTCAAAAACTAAAGATCAAGAGAGCAAACAAACAATGAACTGAAACAAACAATGAGCAAAAAAACAATAGGGCACAGAAAACTGAGAATAAAAGACATATGGACATACACATGGCAAGCAAACAGTGACCAACATTAATCTAACATCTTTAGATCACTTATTATTAAAAGCAAAACACTACTGCATCCAAAACAAAAATACCACAAAGTATAGTGTACAGTGTCAGAGTGTATGTCGATGACGTTTTGATCCCGTAAAAATATGGGATCATCATCAGGACTGAGGATCAGTTGCCTGGCATGGTATTAATTGATATATTACATGAAGCACCTGATTTTTCAACAATCTGTAATTAAACAAACAACAGGCTTTTTCAACACAATTAGTGCCTGTTCATGAGTATCATATGAAGATGAAGCACTTAAAATAAACAAGGAGAGAAAAGGAAGGAATGGGAATGAGAATTAGGAGAATGAAGAAATCATTTTTATTTTTAAGATATGTATATTAGGGCCATGCACCTAGAGAGATGTGTACTGCAAATGTTTCTCTTGAAGTAGTGAAAGCAAAGGACCAAAAACCTATCATGCATGAACTGTGAGACAAGGGCAACATGTTTTCTTGTGCCCTGGCAACAAATGATTCCTAGTAACGCACCAATCAATAATCCATAGCGTCAAGGTGACTGGTAAGAGTGGGATTGCAGTCCAATGCACCTGTGAAGAATCGAAAAATATAAGAGCAGATATACCTTCAAGGTAGTGCACTATTGTATCTAAATATAGCAGTGGATTTGAGGAAAATCCAAATATATGCCCACATAACAATTTTGTATTTTATTTTTGTGTTTTATAGAGCGCGAACTTGACCCGTTAGGGTATCAGAGCGCTTTACAGAGTCATAGAGTTGTACAAAAGGCATGAAATCATAAGAGTATACCATCAATTGGGAGGGGGCGGGGTGCTGGGTACATAAGGGATAGAGGGATACAATGTACAGTTTACATTGCAGTTACTCAAGACAAGGCCCCAGGTTTCTTGGTGAGGTGACTGGGTCATCAGAGGGAGGCAAAAGCCGTTAGTTGATCAGGGTTTCTGTGGCGGTTGAAGGTCAAAGTTTAAACGAGGAATTTACCTATAAGGAAGGATTTGGCCTCCTTTTTGAAGCATGCAAGAGAGGGGATTCTTCTGATGGCGGGTGGGAGAGAGTTCCATATTCTTGGTGCGGCCCCAGCGAAAGCCCGATTGTACGTATTATTTCCCGAAAGCGTGCAGGCTGGAGTAGGAGGTCTCTGGCGGACCGTGAGTTTCTGATTCCTCCGGATACCACAAGTTTCTGGGCAAGATATGCAGGGGAGTTTGAGTATAAAGCCTTGTGTGTGATGCATGCCAGCTTAAGCTGTATTCTGGCCTCAAGAGGAAGCCAGTTCAGCGCCTTCAGGTGTGGAGAAATGTGATAAAAATGTCCTTGTGCCGGTAAGTAGTCTGGCGGCCGCATTGAGGCAGGCTTTTAAAGGTGCCAGGGAGATCTTGGGTAAACCCGAGAGGGTAGAACAGCCATATTTCAGGCTAGAGATGACTAGTGCTTGGACTGCCATTCTTAGGTCGGGAGCGTGAAGGAAGGGTTTCCGCTTCCATAGGTAGCTCAGGTGGAATCTGGCTGATTTGGCCATCGAGTTGATGTGGTCCCGCATGTTCAAACTGCAGTCCAGGGTTATTCCCAATGATTTGGCCAAGTCCACGATGGTCGGTGGGCAATTTAAGGCTGTGATGGCCTTAATCCATATCTGAATCTGAGGGTCGGTTTTAGGAGGGGAAATTAGAAGAAATTCTGTTTTCTTTGCGTTGGGTTTGAGTTGATTGGAGGTGAGCCATTGGACAGTCAGCTTCAGGATCTCATTCAGGGAGAGAATCTCCTCGAGGGATGAGATTTTGATGTAGATGTGAGTGTCGTCCGCGTACATATGGTAGGAGATATTTGCAGTGTGTAGGACTTCGGCAAGCGGTTCTAGGTAAAGGTTGAAGAGGGTGGGGGACAGCGTTGATCCTTGAGGGACTCCAACCGTGACCGGACAGAGAGCGGACAGGTTGCTGTTAATTAGGAATCTCTGAGATCGGTTTTGGAGGAAGGATCTAAACCATTCTAGGACAGAGCCATCTAATCCCATCCTGAGTTTGAGGCGTTCGAGTAACTTTCCATGGTTGACCGTGTCGAAGGCCGAGGATAGATCTAGGAGGATTAGGAGACAAGTTTTGCCTTGGTCAAGGGCTTGAAGGGCATCATCAACGATGTGGAGCATGGTAGTTTCAGTGCTGTGACCCGGTCTGAATCCGGATTGGAAGTCATCGAGTAGGTGGAAGTTGTATTTGTATTTGTATTTGTATCTGGGTTTTGTATCGCGCCAACTCACCGACAGGTCTCAAAGCGCTACTGACCAAGTACAGAACAAAGATGGAGGAGATAGAAGGTAACGGGTCTAGCAATTTGTTAATGAAGTGGGAACGCGTTCTTGAAGAGTAGAGTCTTCAAGGCCTTCCGGAAGCGGAGGAGATTGGGCTCTCTACGAAGAGCCTCTGGCAGCTTATTCCAGTTGATGGGGGCCTGTACTGAGAACGATCTGCCTCCTTTGGTCGTCAACTTAAAGCGTGGTTGAGACAATACGAAAGAGCCCGACGATCGCAAGACGCGTTTGGGTTCGTGGAGCTCGAGCCTTTCCTTTATATAGGCTGGCGCCTGTCCATGTAATGCTTTATGGCAGATGCACATGCTTTTGAACTCCACTCTCTGCTGCATGGGTAGCCAATGTAATCGATGGAGCAAGGGGGAGGCATGGGTCCTCCTTGGAACTCCAAAGACCAGGCGTGCTGCGTCGTTTAGAATGACCTGGAGACGGCTGATGGAATACTTCGGAAGGCCGAGGTACAGCACATTTCCATAGTCAATTCTAGACACTATTGTGGCTGACACGATGGTTTGCAGCATATTTCTCGAGAGCAGGGGGGCAAGTTTGCGTAGTTGCCTGATTAAGTTAGTGCAGCAGCCAACTACAGCAGAGACTTGATTAGCCATTGAGAGATCTTGATCGATTTTCATCCCAAGACTCTTGACATTGGGGCAGGATTTAGGGGCAGGGCCTAGCTCTTGGGGCCAGTATAGATCACTCCAAGGGGACACAGCAGTTGAGACAACCAGGACTTCTGTTTTATCCGGATTGATTTTCAACAGATTAGACGACATCCAATTCACTGTGAAGCGTAGGATGTCTTTGGCCTCTGATTGTGCCGATGAAGTGTTGTCGATGCTCAGCAGTAGCTGCGTATCGTCGGCATAGTTAAATACTTTGCACTTCATCTTAGCCAGCGACTCTACCAGTGGTTGCAAGTAGAGGTTGAATAGCAGTGGCGAAAGCGCTGACCCCTGCGGAACCCCACAAACTAACCTGCCCACCTCTGAGACCTGGTCTGCCAATTGGATCCTCTGCGTCCTTCCTGTTAGAAAGGCTGTGAACCATTTTAGCGCCTGTCCCCCTATCCCGAACCCGGCCAGCCTACCCAGGAGCAGTGCATGGCTGACAGTATCAAACGCTGCTGAAAGATCTAATAATATCAGCACGCATGGCTTTTTACCGTCAGCCATGCACCTTAGCTCATCCAGTACCGACAGCATTACTAGCTCCGTGCTATGATGTGCGCGGAAACCTGCTTGCCGGTCGTGGAGAAGGTGGTGACATTCCAGGAAGGCTGACAAGGACTTAAGTACATGTTGTTCTAGTACTTTTGACAGGAATGGTAGCTGGGATATTGGCCTATAATTCTTCAGGCTAGATGGGTCGGCTCCCGGTTTTTTTATCAAGGGTCTGACACATGCCTCTTTAAAGGTGGATGGCAGAAGTCCAGTGGCTAATGAGGTGTTTAAAAGGTCTAAGATCTGATCCTCTAGAAGCGGTATTGCCATCCGAAGGGTGTCAGGCGGGCAGGGGTCCGCAGGGGAGCCAGATTTAGTGGACGCTACTAGTTTCCTCAGAATACTAAGGTCAATGTGGGGAAAGTCAGTAAAGTTAGGAGAGGGTGAGTCTGGGGGGGGAGGTTGTTCGACAAGAGGGACTGGGTTGTTCTTCTTAATCTCAGACAGGATGGTCGCTACCTTACCCAGAAGTACCCTTGAAAGGTGTCACAATCAATCTGGGTATCAGTCTTTTCCTCTTTCTTGCTTAACTCCTTCAGTATTTGAAAGGTCTCTCTCTGTATGTTGGTGGCATTCTTAATACGCGTCTCATAATACTCCTTCTTTGTTATAACAATAAGCTTTTTGTAAGCTTGGAAAGACTTCCGGTATAGCTCCCTTGTTGATGATGTGTTGACTTAGCTGCACTTGCACACACTTCTCCAACACTTTAGCTAAGAGAGGGATGTTGGAAATAGGTCTGAGGTTGTCAGGGGAGGCCGGATCCAGCGACGGCTTTTTCAATATGGGGAGGACTTGGCCGGCTTTCAGAAAGTCAGGAATCGATCCCCGCCGGAGATAGGCGTTAATTATTGCAGTCCAGCTAAGAATAATGGATTGGGCGGCGGCAGCTAGGCAATTGGAGGGGAGAGGGTCATTGAAATGGTTGTTTGGGTTTAAGGTAGATAGGATTTTGGAGACGGAGTCTTCGTCGTAGAGTGTGAAGTCGGTCCAGTGTGCTTGATTCTTAGGTGAAGCTTGTTGGGGCGGCGTGGAAGGAGGAGGCAGGTCAGGGGGGGTAGAGAGTTTGAGGCGGAACTATGTTAGTTACCTAAGGCTTTGATTTTGTCCGCAAAAAACGAGGAGAATTCCTCAGATGATATTAGAGACTTGGGGTTTTCTTTCGATGTTTTGGCCAGTTTGTTGGATTGGTGTTTGACCAGTTTGAAGAGTTTGCGGGGTCTGTTCTGGGTGTTCCCCGGTTCCGATCTGAATAATTCTTTTTTTGAGTTGAGGATGTTCCTGTTGTATGTATTTCTGGCCTGGCGGAGAAGTTTTAGGTGAGCGGCCGAGGGGGGCTGTCTCCAGATTCTTTCATATTGCCGGAGGGATCTCCTCTCATTGTTGAAGGATCCAGGGAACCAGGGGTTTCTATCTTTGATTTGGGTTCTTTTTAGTTTTAGTGGGGCTAGGTCATCCAGAATGTTCGATATAGTCGCAGAGTAGTGATCGTTGAGGTCATTGACCGTGGTGATATGCGAGGGGGGGAGGTCAGATTTGCACCGATCCTATAGTTCTTTGTGGTCCAGGTTCTTGGTGTCTCTGACCCAGCGTTTAGGAATCACCGGCTGCGGTACCCTTGTCTTGTGGGTGCCAGGTAGTAGGAAGGCAATGGCGTGGTGGTCAGACCAGTCACAGGGGTCTGTGGAGATGAGCTTGACGGTTGATTCCTTAGAGATGATCCAGTCAAGAGTGGCCCCTTTCGAGTGAGTTGGGAGTGAGCAAGATTGGGTCAGGGCTTGATCGGCCAGGAGGTCTTTAATGGCGTTGACATGGGGATCCTTGGGATCGTTAAAGTGCAGGTTGAAATCGCCAAGGAAAATGTCTTTAGCGTTGGAGGAACTCTTTGCTGTGAGAATATCCATGAGGTGGTCAGTGAAGGAGTCATTCATGCCTGGAGGGTGGTAAAAGATGTGCAGGTTGCATAGTTGGGAGGAGTTACTGCAAATGGAGAGGGCGAGGTATTCGCAGGAGTCGGTGGTATCCGCCAGAAGTTCCGTGACAAGAAGTTTAGAGCAATAGACGCAGGCGATGCCACCTCCTTTCTTGCTATGTTGCCTGTCCAGCCGTGCAATGTTATAGTTGGGAGGGACTAAGAGGTCTAGGCATGGGGATGAGGAATCGTTTAGCCATGATTCTGTTAGAATTGCTAAATCGAGATTTTTGTTCAGGATGAGAGCAGCAATATCGGCGGTGTGCTTTACTGCAGATCGGCAGTTAATTAAGAGACCAGTCAGAGAGGGGTCGGAGGGAGTGTCGGGAGTCAGGGCGGACAGGTGTACAGGTGCTAGATTGCTTTTAATCACACTTCTGTTACGGAGGGTAGCTGATCTGCAGGGGTTGATTGTGACCGTGCAGATGGGATGTTCGGCACTCACGTCTGATAGGCAGGGGGTAACTGGGGCTGCGTTGTAGTCCTGGAGGATGGCAAGGATTTGCTTTTCAGTGAGGTCTAGCGGATTTGGTGTGGCGAGGGTAGAGTTGTAGGAGAGGACGAGAGCTAGGGTTTTCTCCTCCGATAGGTGGCAAGGATGCTTACGAGGGTGAAGGCGCCTCAAGGATAGAGGTAGTGGGTGTTTGGGGAGCTCTGTGATAAGGGGGGGGTGGAGTTCAGCAGGGGCTTGAGGCTAGCAAAGGAGAGTTCGGCGAGGGGAAGGAGGTTCATTAGATCCAGAATGGAGAAATGGATGCTCTGAATTATTTTGGCAGCTCTGGAGTGCAGTGTATCGATATACATATAAGGGGGAGGTGCTAAAGGACAGGGGCAGTGGTTTAGTGGCAGTTCTATCGGCATGCCTACGGGATGGGAATGAAGGGCTAGCTCGACCTGTGTCGTAGGACTTTATGGGCGTCTCAGTCTCACGGTCGCAGTGGGGAGCTAGTGGAGAGGGGACCAGAGGTCTAGGACCGATTTTGTTGGCAAGGCCGGGAGACGAGCTAGAGGGGTTAGGATGAACTATGTTGGAAACCTCAGAGACAGTATGGGGAGATAGTGGGGAGGAGACCAAAGGTCTCGGGCGGTTGTGTTAGCAGGGCCGGGAGATGACCTAGAGGGGTTAGGAGGAACTGAGTTGGAAACCCTTAGAGAGGTGGTTTGTGGGAGGTTAGTCACGCAAGGCAGGCTGGGCGGAGGATCGTCGAGGTGGGTGTTAGTCGCCCTGCTAGTGTCGTGCACATGGTTTCTGAGGAGGGTAAACATGTCCTCAAATTTATTTAGGTTTTTGGTTGAGCCTTGGATCAATACGATGCCGCTTTTGTAGAGGGTAATGGTGAGGTCAGCTTGCAGGGTTGCGGAGGGCGCTATTGTGAGCTTAGTGCGTAAGGAATGTTCCTGGTTGTGCGTACATTGAGGAGGTGCGCAAAGGTATTGCGCCAAGAGGGGGTTCTTCTGGAGTAGAAAACAAGGTCTTTGATGACTATGCTGTTGTCCGCACTGAAACGCAGGTCAGAGATCAGTGTCTCAGGGTGATTTTTCAGGGTGGGGTGCTTGAAAGATTTTGTAGCGGTTTTGGAGAGGTTAGGGGGGTAAACCAGTATAACTTATATTCTGGTGTACGAGACTAGTATAGTAATAATTCTGAAGACGCTTACTAGTGCTGCTTCTATCGACACGCGTTTTCAACATGATTCAAGAGTAAACCGCAAGTGGGAATCAATGCCTGTCCAGAGATGAATTACAAAAACAAAAAACAAATCTAGTATGAGGGCAATGTGTAAAAAATAGCTCCTCCGGGTTTGGAGAGTGTCTATTCGGGAAAAGAGAAAGAAACTATCGGTGCGGATGGTGGGTCTTACCTTATTAGAGAAGTGGTCCCGAATGAAAACGTATTTGTGTCATGCTGACCCAATAGCAATGTGCAAAACAGAGCATGCTTCCAAACAGAGGGAGTATAAATAGGACAGGCTCAAATTGGAAAGCAGAGCATTCTTACAAATAGAGGAAGTAGAAAAAGGACTGGTTCACATAGGAATAGAAAATGTTTAAGACTAGACAGCGGCCATTTTGGAAGGGCTCTTAGTATCGATAGGCCTTACTGAGAAACAATCAATTGTATAGTGAGAAATCAAACGAAGAGAAATGAGGGTCATATTATTATCAAAATCATATAAATTATATTGGTAAATAAGTCTTGTCGTCATAATCTCCACTGGTGTGCAAATAATCATATCGTAATAAAACTTCATCAAATGGACATAATGCTGACAAAATCATATTGTGTGAATGTGCGCCAAGGTCATTTAGCGCATACAGCCAGTAATGCAGTTATATGAATTATGATCACATGAGCGTAGACCAGTGATATACACCCTCCCCAAAATACATAAAGATCAAACAGCTCCCCCAGGCAGACCGGTCATTTCTGGGAGTGGCTCAATTCTAGAACCACTTGGAAGATACATCGATTTTTTTCATCAATGAATATGTAACTGGAACAAGATGCTACGTAAAAGATAGCACCGAGATGATCAATTAAATTGAATATATGCCCTTTAACAGAGACACATGCTTACTTTGTACTTTAGACATTGAGTCTCCATGTACGAACATTCCCCAAGCAGAAGGAATAGACGTTATTAGACAGATCCTTGAGAACAGGTAACGGCCTCATACAGTCCCGTCAGATTTCATTCAACATCCACCCTCTCAAAAGGCATCACAACCACAGGCAGTGTAATTAAAGAAAGTGTGGGTTTCACTCCTGTTTTGCCACTGGCTTGACAGTTGGTGCAGGCGGGGCAGAACTCCTTCACCTTCTCAGACATCTGGGACCAGTAAAAAATGTTGACCAGCCTGACCCAGGTCTTGGTCTGTCCTAAATGTCCACCCAAGGGGGTATCTTGGGGGGAATTCAGCAAGAAGGCCCTATAGTTTTGGGGACCAACGAACTCCTGGATGCCCCAGGTTTTGAGTCCCTAGTCTCACTGTAGCTGGACACCGTCTAGCTAGTAGATCCTGTGGGTTCAACTAGTATTAACTGTGCATGTGCATCAGCCTGGCGCAGTTAACCTTCAAGAGTAGTGCATGTTTTCTGCCCTTGGCAGAATTCTTCCCTGGAGAACCCTCCTGCCCCTTTCAGTTCATCAAGCTCTGGCAGGCCTCTCCTGTAGGTCCTAGATCTTCCAACTGAGGGTCAGATTCCTTCTGGGCCATGATAACGTTTGAGATGGGTTTTTCACACCTGTTGCCCTAACCCATGGTTGCAGGGGCCTAAGTCATTGTTCCAGACTCCCCCTATTCTGCTGATGTGGTGTTCTGGACCCTTGTGGCCACACACACCCACTCAGGAAGACCTAGCATTTCAGCGTGGGTCTTCCTTTCCACCTGAGACCAATTAAAAGTTTCCAGGTCATTCCTCAGAGGACACTCCAGTGGGATGGCAGGGCTCACAGCTACTTTCTTCAGGCCAGTAAGCCCTCCCCATTTAAAGCTGACCATTTCCATGGTATGAAACTTTGCCTCATTTTCAGCATAGATGCCTTTTTCGAGAACATCTGGGATTATTTGTTTTGGAGAAACCAGCCTATCCACCACAGTGGTCATGCTGGCTCCTGTATCCCTCAGAGTTTCTACTTTAGTCCTGTTGATGCAACGTCATTACGTTTACTTAACCATACTGGAAGATAAGGTGGCTAGGTCTTCATCATCCACCCTACCTGCATAGACTAAAGTAGCTTCAGTGTGACCCCTGATTGTCCTTGGGAAAACGTTCACCCCAATTCCTACACTTGCACTCCCTTTGGGCTTCCTCCCAGTGGGGATCAAGGGGGGAGCACCTGACGACAGTCCAGGTACACCACAGCCTTCACACTGTCAAAAGGTTACTTTCCCTTGCACACTCCCCACATAGTTTTGGCAAAAGCACAGCACTCCCTTTCTTGGACTCGTTTTTGGGACCCCTGAGAGAACCTTTTATCCTTCTTTCTCCACTCTTTCCCCTGTTGGGGTGCCTGACCCACTTTCTTTGGATCACCCTCCCAGGGAACTTTTGGATACATAGGTACGCACCCACTCATCACTGTCTTGCTCACCTCACTGGGTTAGACAACTTTCAATCCACTAGATGCTGATGTTACATCCCATCATAAGTTGTAACCTCATTAACTTTTATCCAACCTCTTAGTGACTTCACTGAGATATCCAACAAAATCTACCCAGTACTGTTTTGGATCTTTGTGGGTGTCTTTGAACTTCTTGCGATACTGCTTCAGTGTGAGGCTAAACATTTCCACTAAGGCATCTTTCATGTGTTGATAGGATTTAGCTGCTCCCTCCTTTAGAGTAAGAAGCCTGCCCCTCCCCACTACAGGCATTAAATCTCACAGTAGAAAACCCCGGTATTGCTGGCTGAGCTTGCACATTCTGTATCAATAGCATTATCCCTCACGAGTCCCAATTAGGTCTCAATAATTCAAACCTGAGTTCAACCCTTAGTAGCTATAGCATAGAGAAAACTGGCTTAACTTAGGAGAAATGTGTAAAACATTTATCAGTACGAGAACAGTGAAAAGTAGAAAATACAACACAATAAAAATCGCACTCCAATTGGTGAGAGTAGAGAAACTTTTAATGAACAAACAGACACAAAAACAACATAAATTTGATGTAGAGAACCAGACATATGATTTTTTAAGGTTTTAGAGTTTTCTAGCACCAAAAAGCACAAAGTGCCAACCAGGGGCATCTGGTCACACTAGACATGGTCAAAGTCAAACGTTAAGGCTGACCGAGATGAAGCGTGGGTCGGATACAAGAACCAGGTTCATCCTGGTGGAAAGTTTGTCTTCTGACTTAGTTATTTTTCTGGTGAAAAGTTCTTGTCTATGAGGTCATGAGCAGGTCAGGGTGCCAGCTGGTTCTGAAGAAGGGCTTATCAACAGTGGCCGGGTAAGCCGTAGGACCTCGGTGGCAGGCTTGGCTCTAGTGACATTTGTGGCTCTTAATGTCAATGGTGGGAAAACTCCAAGGGGGAAAAGTCCGAAGTCTGGGCCAGGAAGGTGTCGGTGGCGGCGGGGTGCAGCTCGGGCATGGTCCAGAAGAAGTCCTCAACATTTAGACTTAAAAGCTTTTTGGAAAATCAGGTTCTTTCATCAGGGCAGTTCAACGTTGGCAGCTAGACTCAGTGGCAGTCTGGGGGTTGCCTACGGTACTTTCATTCATGTCCAGTCTTATATTTTATGATGGGGAAAGAGTATACTCTAACACCAGCCATGGTGCAGGACGATTTAGGCACCACTTGGGAATTAGGACTCAATCTCCCAGAAGTCACCAACAGGGTCCTTGGGAAATCCAGTTCGAACTGGCCAGCTGGGCTCAACTGAGATTTTGACTTCTTGCAGCATTTGTGTTCATGAAGGCTAGCCTACTAGGTGTTGGATTCATCTCTTCTGTCCTGGATACAAGTGGGGGAGCAGGTTCACCCCTTAAGGCTTCTCTTAACACAGGTCCAGAAGCGTTCTGAAGAGGGTACTGAGGGTGCCACTTTTTTGCCCAGTGTGAGCATGTGGGTGGGGGGAGACTTATGCCTACACCCTAACCAATGTGGTAAGAGTTTGCAGGGGTGTCTCTACACACATTTGTACCACTTCCTGTGTGTCTTAATGTAATCTCTCCCACAGTGTCCATCTCTACTTAAAACCAACATGGCAGAACCTTTCTTCCCTTGTGCAGAGCTCTAGACACATTCCCGAGGGATGTTCCATGTGAATGGCAAACTCTGTCTGCAAACCAGCTCTGAAACAGGTTTTACCCCAACTGGGACTGGTGCTGCTCTGGCTACTTGGACAATGGTAGTTGTGTGCCTATCTGTGAGGTACATTTGCCTTTGACAGGGAATGCCCCTTTGAAGCTTGTGCATTTGGGGGAACAACCTTTACAACGCAACTTTTACAACGCACTACCATTACAACGCATTTTTTACAACGCATAATCCATTACAACGCATGATATTACAACGCATGACACTACAACGCATTTTTAAAAACTACCATTACAACGCATTCCATTACAACGCATACTACCATTACAACGCATACCATTACAACGCATAATATTACACTATACTATCCAACACTTACCCTACTGATGCACCCCCTGGAGTTAGAATAGTAATTTTTACCCCTATACTATCCAACACTTACCCTACTGATGCACCCCCTGGAGTTAGAATAGTAATTTTTACCCCTATACTATCCAACACTTTCCCTACTGATGCACCCCCTGGAGTTAGAATAGTAATTTTTACCCCTATACTATCCAACACTTACCCTACTGATGCACCCCCTGGAGTTAGAATAGTAATTTTTACCCCTATACTATCCAACACTTTCCCTACTGATGCACCCCCTGGAGTTAGAATAGTAATTTTTACCCCTATACTATCCAACACTTACCCTACTGATGCACCCCCTGGAGTTAGAATAGTAATTTTTACCCCTATACTATCCAACACTTACCCTACTGATGCACCCCCTGGAGTTAGAATAGTAATTTTTACCCCTATACTATCCAACACTTACCCTACTGATGCACCCCCTGGAGTTAGAATAGTAATTTTTACCCCTATACTATCCAACACTTACCCTACTGATGCACCCCCTGGAGTTAGAATAGTAATTTTTACCCCTATACTATCCAACACTTACCCTACTGATGCACCCCCTGGAGTTAGAATAGTAATTTTTACCCCTATACTATCCAACACTTTCCCTACTGATGCACCCCCTGGAGTTAGAATAGTAATTTTTACCCCTATACTATCCAACACTTACCCTACTGATGCACCCCCTGGAGTTAGAATAGTAATTTTTACCCCTATACTATCCAACACTTTCCCTACTGTTGCACCCCCTGGAGTTAGAATAGTAATTTTTACCCCTACACTATCCAACACTTACCCTACTGTTGCACCCCCTGGAGTTAGAATAGTAATTTTTACCCCTACACTATCCAACACTTACCCTACTGTTGCACCCCCTGGAGTTAGAATAGTAATTTTTACCCCTACACTATCCAACACTTACCCTACTGTTGCACCCCCTGGAGTTAGAATAGTAATTTTTACCCCTACACTATCCAACACTTACCCTACTGTTGCACCCCCTGGAGTTAGAATAGTAATTTTTACCCCTATACTATCTAATACTTACCTTAAATGTAATTTAATATTATGCGTTGTAATGGTATGCGTTGTAAAGGTAGTATGCGTTGTAATGGTAGTGCGTTGTAAAGGTATTTTTTTAAAATGCGTTGTAGTGTCATGCGTTGTAATGTCATGCGTTGTAATGGATTATGCGTTGTAAAAAATGCGTTGTAAGTGCATGCGTTGTAATAGTGTGCGTTGTAACGTCATACATCCGTGCATTTGGTGTGTACATCCCCCAGGCCACCGTGTCAGAAGGTGGTCACAATTCCTCCCAGCCAAATTCTTTTTGTTCCCTTTCCTGGGAACCGTTCAACCCTCACAGCAGGTTGACAAGTGACAGTTGGGGATTAAAGCTGTAAAAGCTACTAGAGGCTTTAGGCAGGAAAATACCAACTTTCCAAAAGTGGCATTTTAAAATTAGTAATTTAAAATCCGACTTGACCATTAAATTGGATTTTTAATTACTATGAACCTGAGCCCTTGAACCTTAGTTCTAGCTATTCCCAAACTTAAGTTATGCATTATCAGTTGTTATAATGTAACACAGTGCTTTTCTATGAGAGAGCCAGCCTTGCCACAGTGAAAAAATGCTTTGGAGATGTTTCACTGCCAGGCCATGTAAATCCTATGTACACATGCCCTACTTTTAAATATCACGCAAAGTGTCCTAAGGGCATTTAGGGCGTACCTTAGTGGTGACTTAAGTATTAGAAAGGCAGGTTTAGGCCTGACAAATGGCCTAAACCTGCCTAACAAAAAGTTATTTTTTTGCCAGGGTAAATTTTCAGTTTCATAACTGCACACTCGAGCTGTGGGGCAAGTCTGGAGACAGGGTTTGCACTGACACTTTAGGAGTGGCGCATTAGGTGCTCCACTAGTGACATTTAACTTACAGGCCTGGGTACACTGGGTACACTTTTATATAAGTTAAAAGTGTCAATTAGGATTTTAACCAATTCAAAAAGTTTTTAGGGGTCAGATCACATGTACTGGGGCCTGGTTAGCAGGGTCCCATTGTACAGAGTCCAAAAATCGACAGCATCAGTTAAAGCAATAGAGGCAATAATGCAAAAAGAGGCATTTCCTTACAGGGGTCGAATTCCTTCAGGAGAGGATCATTTGATCCCTTGTTCTGAAAGTTTTCCATAGAATTCTATATCTCTGGGTTCAGCTTCATGTAGATCCTTTTGTCTCTTGTTTAAAACACAGACTTCTCAGATTTTTTAGTTGGAGACGGGACCTGGACTGAAAGTTTCTTCACGGTTATGCCTTCCCTAACTGTGTTATGATCCTCTGGACATGAATTAATGCTCGCAGATTTTTGACAGTTCTAATGATTATGACTCTTTTTTGACCGTATCAAGTGTGGTACCTTCAACTTTTAAAACTGTAGAATTTCCTAGAGCTCTTACCATGTTTCCTCTCCTCCTCTGCGGCCCTCAAGGTGGTCCTCATAGGTTGATTCTTTAGGGCCACCGTTGGCTAGTGGCTTGGATGGTTTAAGCTCATCCTGGCACGTCCAGGGACTTTCATATGAAGCATTGGCAACTATGGGTGATTCCTTCTACTCAATCCAGTTATCCATACGCCTTGGCAGCCTGAGTTGACTGGTGTGTGAAGCAGGAGATTAATCCCTTATTTGCCTCTCCAGTAGACATAGAAAGTTTTTGGTATCTCTTTCTATTTCAGGTAAGGCCTACGGGACACTGAATGCCTGGAGGTAAGAAATTTAGTCAAAGGGGGAACCAATGGGAAAAAATCTAGTTTGTAGGGCCTTAAGACTGAACCGCTTCAAGATTCTTCCAATACCAGAGTATTCTTTTTTATGGGCAGTTAAGTGATATTGGATTTAATTTTGTCCCAGCCTGATAATGAATTTCTGTTCTTGAAGAAGTTATCCGCAGATTTGACTACAGTACTCTGGGGCTTATTTACAAGCCCATTGCGCCATCAGAGCATCACTTTTTTTGATACACTGGAAATGGGTTTCCTTGTGAATTCTTTGAAGCGTTCATGTTTATACTAGGACCTCAATAACTGCCCACAGTCCAAAGCGCCCTGAAAGATAGATGCATGCCACCCGATTGGAGCAAAAAACACACAATTGATGGATGGAATGCAGAACAAATCAAAACATGCACCCCCAGTCAAGAGATCTGGGTTAAATCCATCATTCTTTTGCTCACCATGCCACCCCAGTTTAGACCTGTCCATATGCAAATCAGTCTTGACCCTGTGCCTCATGGGAACAGTCCAGCCCGAACTGCCAAGCCAGGTCCTCCATGGACCGGAGACAAGCATCCTAGGACCGGTTTCAGGGTTTCACCCCTCATCAGCCGGGATAGCTTGATTCCAGTGGCACAGTGAGCCCAGGATCCACGTCTGGGCATACCCGGCGCACTTAGGACAAGAAAGCTAAAGACACACAATTGCTGGGCGGAATGCAGAACAAATCAAAACGTTCACCCCCAGTCAAGAGATCTGGGTTAAATCCATCATTTTTTTGCTCACCATGCCACCCCAGTTTAGACCTCGCCATACCCGATTGGAGGCATGCAGCCATTATAGTTTTCTCGAAGCCCGGATGCCCACCTGAACTCTGTGCATCATACCAGCCAATCTCACTTCTAAATCTAGAAGCCAAGATACTGGCAAAAGTGCTGGAGAATAGATTGATACCTCATCTAGCCGACCTGATTCATCCAGATCAGGCTGGTTTTGATGCCTCTTAGAGCGACACGGCACAATATACGTCGAGCCCATAACGTAATCGCCGCGGTGGATCGATCAGGCCAACCTGTGTCCTTGCACTTTGCAGATATCAACAAAGCATTCGGTTCAGTCAGCTGTACGTATATGTTTATAGTGCTGAAACACTTGAATATGGGCCCCAAGTTCATGGCTCATGTACGATCATTATACACAGCCCCTACGCCTTCCATTTGGGTGATAGGCGTAATGTCAAACCAATTCCCAATAGGACGAGGCACCAGATTAGGGTGCTCCCTCTCCCCTCTCTTATTGGCTCTCGCCATAGAAAACCTGGCCACATGGGTGAGAGGCTATGCTCTGGTGCGGGGCTTTGAGTGGATGACGGAGATATCAGACCGCATAACTCTATATGCAGATGATGTCCTTTTTTTCTTCTCTGACCCCATAGATCCAGCCCCAGAATCCTTGAAATTATGCATATATTTGGCAAGACAAGACTTAAACAATGTGGATGTACCCACTATGTGTATGAAATTAAATCACTGTGAGTAGTAAGAATGTGGACCCATTGGTGTTATTAAAAGACCCCGCACACACCAACCTAGTTGGTGTCATGCTTCATCATTAGGGTCCCAACCGGGCGGCCAAATGCCTCCTGGTTGTGCTACGACGCCTGATTACAGCGGAGCAGGTGTTGCGCATAAATGTGGTGTGAGGTGAGTTATTTACAGTTAAAAATACCTCTGAGAATCCTTGCCTATGACTTTAATAATGGCGGCTCAGGATATGGTTAAAAAGTATATGTGTAGTGCAACTAATCTGGAATTATTACCATGAGTTGACTATGTGTGGCGTTCTACATGTTTCAGCCCGTCCAAAAAGGTGAAAAGGGCTTTCTTCAGGACCAGGTGAGTGATTTGTGAGTGGCAAAGGTGAATAGTGCCACGTGAAACCTTTTGTTATACCTGCACACGCGCTAAGGTGTGCGGTAAAAAAAAAAAATTTGGCGTACTCACTGACACTTGAAAAATACCTGTTGGAAAAAGAAGAGACATAACAAGACATATAATTTCGCAACATAAAATGCAATCTTAGTGGCAAAAGAAGTGTTGTAGTCAAGTGTCTCTATGACTACTACAGTGAATGGCATGTAGCCAATGCTTGTGGCTGCATGCAGGTGGTACTATGTATGCTGCGTCAACATTAGGGAAGGACAGTAAGGGCAAATAGAGGGTGTGCACGATTTGGTTATATACGCTAAACTCGCTCTGAGTAAAGAGTTATAGATGCTAAGCTTAGACTGACAAAGTGGTGCTTGTCACATGCGCGCTCTACCGCCTGCAAAGTCATTGCGCTACCCGGACGTGTCTCTTTACACGTACCGGGCACTTTAAACTCCTGATAAATAGCTGCCTCCACGGGGTCCTCCCAGCACTAACCGGGACTACGAGGGACCGAGATAGGTTTGCAGCGGAGGGACCACCAAGACCAAGTAAGACAATGCGTGCTCCATGGGGGGGTCCCCTCACAGAGCCCGCAACGATCTTCATACTTACTATAATTGCCATTTTTTGCAGATTGGTTCATGGATGAACATCCCTTTCCCCGAGCCCCGATTTTCCCGCCTAATATACCTTACATTGTAACTATGATAATTTTCTGTGCTTGCTTTACCACTGTCTCAACTGTTTTTATTAATCACTTTTGGTCTTAGTAGTATCCAGTCACATTACTATATGTACATGCTCTTGACCACCAGCGCACTATGCGCCCAGGACCACTCGTCACAGTGCCAGTGGCCTTATCTCATTTACATAGCCGACAGACTACACAGGGTGCTGTCTCATTATCTCTAACGGTCTCCTCCCACTAAGGAGCCAGACAAGCACCACTTTGTCAGTCTAAGATTAGCACCTATAACTCTTTACTCAGAGCGAGTTTAGCGCATATAATCAAATCGAGCACCCCTCTATTTGCCCTTGCTGTTCTTCCCTAATGTTGAAGCAGCATTCATAGTACCACCTGCATGCAGCCACAAGCATGGGCTACATGCCACTCACTGTAGTTGTCATAGAGACACTTGACTACAACACTTCTTTTGCCACTAAGATTGCATTTTATGTTGCGAAATTATATGTCTCGTTATGTCACTTCTTTTCCAACAGGTATTTTTCAAGTGTCAGTGAGTACGCCAAACTTTTTTTACCGCACACCTTAGCGCGTGTGCAGGTACAACAAAAGGTTTCACGTGGCACTATTCACCTTTGCCACTCACAAATCACTCACCTGGTCCTGAAGAAAGCCCTTTTCACCTTTTTGGACGGGCTGATACATGTAGACCGCCACACAGTCAACTCATGGTAATAATTCCAGATTAGTTGCACTACACATATACTTTTTAACCATATCATGAGCCGCCATTATTAAAGTCATAGGCAAGGATTCTCAGAGGTATGTTTAACTGTAAATAACTCACCTCACACCACATTTATGCACAACACCTGCTCCGCTGTAATCAGGCATCGTAGCACAACCGGGAGGCATTCGGCCACCCGGTTGGGACCCCAATGATGAAGCATGACACCAACTAGGTTGGTGTGTGAGGGGTCTTTTAATAACACCTAATGGGTCCATATTCTTACTACTCACAGTGATGTAATTTCATACACATAGTGGGTCCATCCACATTGTTTAAGTCTTGTACTGATTTGGGGAAGGGACATACCCCTGTACCTATTCCCTAGCTCTCCCTTTGGAGAGCTAGGGAATAACAGATCGTGTAAAAGCAAAAATGAGGTCCTGGTCCAGCCTTCTCCTATCATTCTACGGAACAACAGCTATCTTTAAGATGATATCCCTTCCCTGCCCATTATATCAACTACAATCCCATCTCTATCCAATTCCACCGATATGGTTCTGACAAATAAACGCATTACTGGGTCATTTCCTATGGGGAGGAAGCACTGCTCGAGTAGCCCTTTGTACCTGCTTCCGATCCACATACTGCGGAGACATCGCAGCCGCAGATATACATTCATACCATGCGGCGGCACATCTACAGATCATGAATGAATGGTGGTATGGCTCCAGGAATGACCCAGTGTATAGAGTGGAACAGTGGATTATGGAAGACCCTTTCCTATACACATTTCTTTACAACAGATCAGACCCAAAAGAGCTTCCTCCGGCAGCGAGGGTAGTGATCCTTGCCTGGTGACAGTCTCTCCGCTGGATGGGTTGGTGGGGCCGCATCACTAGAGACAAAACCGACAACTCCCTCAAGTGGAGTATTGCCGGGCATTCACACACTGGGACCAAATTGAGATCATATCCATGGGAGACTTAATGAAGGGTCCTATCCTCAAATTCTTTCAAGACATCCAAACGGAATTCTCCATGCCCCGCAATTAATTTTATGAGTATCTACAATTAAGACATGCTTTACAATAATACATTCGAGACTTAACCACTATTTCCAAATTTAGCCAGCTGGAGGGTGAACACCTGATGGGTGATCTTGGAGAACACAAAATCACGTAAATCTACCAATACTTGCTCATGAACAACTCAGTACCCTAGATACCCTGAGTCCAACATGGGCCACCGACCTGAGGACGATGACAGAGCAGAAGCGCTAATATCACCAAGAGGGGCAACGATCACCACCGCCTAAGACTCATTGCTAGAAATGTGGGTCTCTAGTTGGCAGAGGTAGGTACCTTTGACCAAGTAGGGACCCTTTCTTCTTAGTCAGGGTAAGGGGGATACACTTCTAAAGTAACCCATGGTAGCTTGGCACGAGCAGACAGGCTTATCTCAGAGACAGTGTGTAAAGCATTTGTGCATGCATACAGTAACACAGTGAAAACAGTACAAAGGGACACCACATCAATTTAGAAAAATAAGAAAAACTTTATCTAAACCCACAAGACCAGAAATTTACAAGAATCCAACCTATAATACTGTAAAAATTGTTACTGTGCAAAATAACCTGTAAATTGCAAGAATAACGTGAAAACACAGTTCCTCCGACTCTGTACCTCCTTGGGGGGCTACTGCGATACTGAACACGACAGAGTCTAACAATTCCAGCCAACCGCGTCGGTACGGGTTAGCTAAAGTGTGGACAGACTCGGAGACAGTACCTTTCTTGTTGCGGCCGACACGATGGTACGAGCTGGTCAGGGGCAACCGCTGTGGTTGCGATGTGAGATGCAAGCATTTCAGCGTGTGGTGTCCTCACGGCTCGGTGCAGGCAGTGACTCGTTGACAGAGTTGGTGAGACCAAGGCTTGCGTTGCAGGGTGAGACGGACCTCAATGCTGTGCTGGCAGGATACGATGCGGCAACAGAGCCGGTTGATGTGAGTCAGGCAGTGACAGAGTCGGTGACGTCTGTGCAGCGTGTATAGAAGTGGTGCGGAGTGCGGTGCCCACAGGACGCGGTGCAAGCAGCAGGCTCGTTGCGTGCACTGCATCCCCAAATGCGATGCAGTGCACGCAACGAAATTCGTTTTATTAATTTATATGTTAACTTACCTGTAAACCTCCGTAATCCATAGTTTACTACCCCACACCCTGCCCCTCCCCCTCCCCATGTCACCGCCCTGCAGTTACTCCTACTACCGACCGCGGCTGGTGAGGGCTTCTTATTAAAAGGGATAGCGGGAGGAAACAGGGTATGGAAGACAATGTATGGATGGGCAATGCTTTATACAGTTTCGTTACTTTTCGTTTTTGTTTCTCCATATATACTACAGCCTTAACTGGTGAGGAAATTGTAATTATTGCTGTATCTCAAAATGGATATGTAATCTCACTCTGTCCAGATTATTCCGGTCTGTATGGTATAAAAATTCAATAAAATATGTTGTGAAAAAAAAAAAACATCCCCAGCAGCGCAGGCGCCCTTGCAAAATGACACAAGGATGCCTGCGCTGGCACATGGCAACCAATTGTGTGCCAGCGCAGGGGAAAACAGAGGGATGCTTCGTATTGTTGTTAATACCACACATCCCTGTGCTTTGAAAATGATGTAGCACGGCGCAGCTAAATGGCTTGCGGCACAGCGCTGCATCATTTTCTTGTAGATGAGGCCCTATGTTTGATTTTATGCAGAAAGGTGTTGACATTGAGAGCTTTAGATATAGATGAAAGATCTTTTTCTTCAAAGGGTGTTCCCTTCTACATTATCAGACATGCTAAGATGTTGTCGAATTCTATTTTTATCTTTCTTTTACAGACTGCAAAAAACTATGTATAGTTACCTCCATTGCTGTTATGAATCCCAAATGTCTGATTTTCGCCCACCTTCTGCTTCACAACTTTTGATTTCTTTCAAAATTCCATTCAATCCCATTTCTCCCTTTACCATGTCCAGATGGTTAAAGAGGAGTATGGTTAAAGCTGGCATTCATTTGAGCCTGTTTGGTGCAGACTTTAAAGAGGAGTTATGGTGTCTGAGGCATGCATTTCTTCTGGACCTCTGCAGGCTAGCCTAAAAGGAGCCGATTGGTCAAAAGAGTCTACATTGAAAATGTTTCTGTTAACTTATAGAACATGTGTCTTGCAATACTGTTGCACAGCTTTAAAGTGTCATAATTGAGCCTCTTGTCTTGTAGTTAAATGGAAACTCTCCCCCTTAATGTGACAGGAGGTTTGAATTCTGTTAGAGACATATAGGTGAGGATTATCTCTCCTTGCCTCTCCATTTCATTCACAACTTTTTTTATCCTTAGTTTAATATGAAGCCAGGGGCAGCTTGCACGGCTAGCGGGTGGGGGGGCGGGCATGGGGGGCTTGGGCTTCTTTTTAAAATAAATAAATAAAACGTACCTTGCCGCCGCCAAGTCCCGCATCTTCTCTCCTGCTTGCCCGTGTCTGACTCCAGGTCGGAACAGGAAGCAGGCAGCTAGGCTCCCACCCCTAAGCCAATCACAATGCTGCAATGCAGTGTTGTGATTGGTTTGCTCAGCCAGGGGCTGGAGGGGTGTAATGCAGCCTGTATGGGGGACACGGAAGTGCACATGACTGTTCTACCACTCCTCCCCTGCAGCTCTGCCCCGCCCCCTCACGCACTGCCACAGCAGGAGGAAAAAATAAAATGCTAAGAACATTCTGTTATTATCATTTTATTTTTTCCTTTCTTTGCTGCTCCTAGTAGTGAGATAACGCTCCTCCGCCTTAGCAGTGGAGCCACCACTGTATGGAGCTCTTTTTACTTCTTTTACTCACCAGAGGACTGTCTGTCTTCATCTTCGGTAACAACTTCCTGTTTATTTTGGAATCTGATCATATTCTGCACCGGGCCACAAGTCAAATTACAACTATTTACCTTTATATACTATTCAAAGGACTTTTCAGTTGAACATTTTGGTGTTACAAAGTGGAGGGGGTTTGCTCTTCTGCGGGATACAATATACTGTTGGGTGTTTCAGGATTGGTGGTCCTATTGTGATGTCATAATGTTACTAGACTGCTGACCTTCATTATCTGTTAAATTGTTTCTTTTGTACATATTTGCTTCTAGAGAATTCAGTAAAGAAGAATAGTCATAATTAATCCTCTGTGTCTTTAATGGAATCCAAACTTCCTGTCACATTAGTGGGGAAGATATTCCATTATATATCTCACAGTAATAACAAGTAATCACTTTCCATCGCTACCTTGCATACATAACAATACCGTCTTTGAAGGGAATTGGATCCTTTCCACTCATGTATGTAGGACCCGAATAAGTGAAACAGATAGTTCCCTAAGCCTTCGAAGTCATTGAGGCTTAGTACTTTCAATTATCAAAGTTAGGGTGACCAACCGTCCGTTGCCCGTGATGATCCCTTTTACTGACGCCTTTTGTCTGTAATTTTGGACATTGCAGGGAACAGCACTGTTCCCCTGCATGAAGCCTCAACTCCCTGATGGAGTCGCCTCACACTCTTCCTCGGAGCACAAGAGCAGCCCCACCCTCCCATTGTCATTCTGGATGTCAGCTGATGATTGCCACATACAGAGTGACAATGGGCCAGTCTGGTTTGTTAAAGCATGTGGTGGGCCTCCTCCTGCCTTGGTCTAGGGCAGGGCATTTTGTCAGATTGAAGAAATGTGCAAAAACGGCAATGCTGCCATGTGAGAATCCAGTTCATGAAAAGAAGCTGGTGAAAGAAGTTAAAAAGAAGGGGCTAGAGTTCTTTGACAGTCTCATAATTTTAGAATTGGTGAATTTTCAATATTATATTGAACAAAGCCATGGTTGTTGCTTTTTAATTTTATGCAACTAACAATCATTTGCAAAACCAATAGTTCTGGCTTGTTGTAGGTGAAACATTACTTGTTGTGTTATATATCTGGATACAATGACAGAAGAGGCAAAATACCAGTCGGGCAGTACGCTATACTAAGCACAGATTTTTAGTTTAGGTGTTTTAAGCCATGCCCTTAATTAAATTGTAAATTTGATACTCGTATAGCGCACTACTCACCCGCAAGGGTCTCAAGGCGCTTGTACGAATACCGCTGTGGAACCCATCCTGGCTTTCCCTGTGAGGCGTCCACTCCTGGGCACCCCCAAGGTGGAGGCCAGGCATCCTTAGCGTTGTGGGGGCCGTTGTGGAGATTAAGCAAGCTATTGCCCAGAGTTGCAGAGTGGGACTCCATGATTGGAATAGGCACCGAGGCAAGAATTATCAGGTCCGTGGAATTTTTTGAGTCCAAGACCCGCCGAGGCGGGAATTGAACCCTGGTCCCGGGCTAGACCTCTGCATCAGGGTCTGCCGCTCTAATCATTGAGCCACACTTCTCCACGAACACCCCCTTTGGAGTGACACCCCAGTTTTTTCATCCCACTTAAAGCCCTGGAAAAACACCATGTCCCAGTCACCTCATGGCCTGACACTGTGCATCATGCATGACTCAGAACTTCCACTTTTTCAGATTGCCTATGTGCAGGGGCATAGTGAACCCTTCCCCCACCCCTTGCCTTAGGAACTACAGCAAGGGTGAAATTCTTGAAGGGCCTCTTCTGTCTGCAACTCTGCAGATAAAGGCTCAGCTCATAATTAATATGAAAAGGTGGTCAAGTGACTAAGTAAAGGGATGGGTGGATGGCTGGATGGATTAGTGAAAGGGTGAATGGATGAATGGTTGGATAATGAGAGAAAGGATGGATGGATGAGTGAGTGGAAGGATGGATGAGAGAAAAGGTAAATAGATGGATGTATGGGTGGAAGGGTAGATGGATGGGTAAAAGGGTGGATGGATGAGTGAAAGGGTGGATGATGGGCGAGTGAATGGGTAGATCGATGAGTGAAATGATGGATGGATTGATGAATTGATAAGTGAAAGGGTGAATGGATGGACAGATAAGTGAAATGGTGGATGTAAGCATGGCTAAGTGAGTGAAAGGGAGGGTAGATGGACAAAAGGATGGATAGATGAGTGAAGGAGTGAAAGGGTGGACGGATGAGAGAAAGGATGGATGGATGAGTGAAAGGATGGATGAGTGATAGGGTTAATTGATGGATTCATGAGTGAATGAGTAGATGGATGGATGAAAGGAAGGATGGCTAAGTGAAAGGGTCGATGGCGAGAAAAAGGGAGGATGGATAGATGACTGAAAGGGTGAATGGGTGGAAAGATGAGTAACTGGGTGCATGGATGAGTAAGTGAAAGGATGGCTGGATGGGTGAAAGGGTAAAAGGCTGGATGGATGGGTGGAAGATTGGATGGATGAGTGTATGGATGGACAGGGTGAAAGGTTGGATGGATGGATAATGGATGAGTGAAAGGGTGGATGGACGGATGGATGAGTGAACTGATGTATGGAAGGATACATGATGGATAGGTTTGCAAATGGTTGAATATGTTTGGATATGGACGGTCTTACTTATATACTATTGTGCAACCTCCTCTGATGTCTCTGTAAAAGTTACCTTTTGTCCCAAAGTTTTGTCCTGAATTTTGACCTCATGTCCTGAATTTGTGTCCTGAATTTTGACCCTTTGTCCTGAATTTCTACACTCACTGTCCTGAATTTGCACCCATGCCAGTTGGTCACCTTAATCAAAGTTCACATTTAAACATGCTTTTAATCCTTAAAAAACGTCTCTGTGGTGTGCTTCCAAACTTGTTTTCAAAGAAAAACGAACAATCTCCAAAGATCTTGGACCCTGTGCGTTCTTGAAATTAGAGTAACAATGTACTTTGAGGTTCACAGATTAAATGAAACAACTTTCAGGGTTTATATATTTTGATAATAATTCCTTTTATTGTTTTCTTTTTTTCGATTTTTCACATAACATATTGCTAGTCTATTTGTAGTATTTCATGTATGTGTCTCCAAGGTCTAGTCATTTGCTGTGCTACTTGCTCTTGCAAAAGGTTACATACATGATGGATGTTTGAGAACGAAGCTCCTGTGAGGTATGTCCAGCGGCATATCTTCATTGGTGCAGCAGGGGCAGTGGGACCAGGGCCCAGAGAAAGGCCTGAGGGGCTCACTGAAACCTGAATTTCCTTATATTTCACAGTTCGAGCACTGCCCAGGGTGCCCATTTCCTTCTTAACCCTGGGGCCCATGAAACATGACACACTCTCTACGCCACTGTATATGCCACGCCCTTTTGTATGAGATCACAGTTTTTGAAGCTACATCCTTAAGTGCTCTATGTCTACAAATTCAGTGTAGAGGGAAGGGAGGTTTGGAGGGGGTAGCCGACCACAGGGAGGTCTCCCCCTGGGTGGTTTGGGAGGGG
The DNA here is from genome assembly GCF_964204655.1 of Triturus cristatus. NCBI lineage: Eukaryota > Metazoa > Chordata > Amphibia > Caudata > Salamandridae > Triturus > Triturus cristatus. Next base: position 525,683,611 of record NC_140580.1, read on the forward strand.
CGGGGGCGGGCTTCAAGCCCTCCATTTTGTTTGTTATTAGAGCCCAATTATAAAGGTTTTGGGTTCCTGCTCCCAGCCACCATTATAGGTTTGTGACCTGGTGGCTTGGAGCGTGTCCGTAGTTAGTTTTTGTGAGATTTCAGTCTCTAGGTTTTTTAAGTGCAGGTTAAGTGTTGAGGTGTATTTAGGGTTAACTTACCGAGTCATGGCGGAGCATCGCATTTTGGAGGCTTTGCAGCTGCTCAGCGAGGCCGGTCGGATGGACCTCATCATATCTGAGGTGGTGGGGCCGGCGTGGCCTGCACGACAAGCCTCGGTGGGGGTTGCGGCGGCCATTGCCACATATGCATCGCCTAGGTGGCAAATATCGTTCTCGGTAGGTGAAAGGGGCATCCCGCGTGGCAAGAGAGCAGTCCCTGGGGCAGTTTTGAGGTCCGTGGGTGGGGAGGCAGTTGCGTGCTCACTGTGCCCCCATGCGGGCCGATGTGCTCCGTATCCAAGCCCGGGAAGAAGTGGGCTTCTGTGTCGGTGGAGCCTGGATAGCCGTTAGTGGCCTCAGGGAGAGCAGAGAATGTGGGCTCTGTGCCCGTGGTGAGCAGGACGGGTGGCGGGGGCAGGGCAGGCGGGAGGACGGGCGAAGAAGGCCCGCGTGTCTTCTGGGCTTGGGGCCTCCAGTTTATCTGCGGGCGGACAGCCAGTTACAACCCTCGCACCCGCAGATGGTTTCGCCGGGAGCAGAGGGCGGGGCAGATGCGAGGAGGGCGGGAAGTGGGATCCCTCTGACACGGAGTTTGATTTTCGTGTACAGGGAATTGGGGAGGGAGGCAGGGTTTTCTCGGCAGCCGGTGGCTTTTTTGGGGAGCCGTCTTTCGGTCCGTCTTTCGGTGGTGGGGTGGATTTGGGGCACTGGGGGCCCGTTCAGCTAGGGTATTGTTGGGCCAGGCAGGGCAGCCTTCTGGGTCTGTGGAGACTCGTTCTGTGAGGGAGGGATCCAGGGGGGGCGGCGAGTGGGCCCAATTGGGAGGGAGGGAGGGAGGGTACTCCAGGGTTGCCACCTCTCATGGGGGAATTAGAGGGTCTCCCAGCACTTCCCCACCTGTCAGTTGGGTTGGGGCAGGGGGCTCCGGCGGCAGTAGTTGGAGATGGTGGACTAAGACGAGGTTGAGGGGGTAAGGGGCAGAGGGCCTGGGTCTGAGGATGACATGCCGGGCGAGTTAGATCCAGCGGGGGGGGCAGGCCTGGGAGGGTTTAAAAATTTTTGGGGCATGGAATGAGGAGGTGAGGGGGCTTGACAGGGTGGGCCAATAAGATGCGTATCTGGCGCGGGGTGGGTCTTTGGCGCGGGTGGGCCGGCCTGGGAGCAGGCTGGGGGGGGGTCAGTAGGGGTGAGGCTGTGGGAGGGCCCAAGGATAGAGGGTCTGGCGGGGGAGTGGGCCGAGGGCTGGGCCCCACCTCAGCAATGGTGGCTGCCATGCTGGAGTGGAGCGGGGAGGACAGGGGGATTTCCCCCCGGTGGGTTGGTAGAGAGGTCGGGCAGGAAGTTCAGGTCAGGGAGTGTCAGGACAGGCCGACTTGTCGGGGGTGCAGGGTAGTGGCGTAGGGGTTAGAGGCGAGGGACCCAGCACATCAGTCCAAAAGTTTTTGTTGCAGGGCAAGGAGCGTCACAGCGCAGCTGACTCGGCAGGGCTAGGAGCGGCTCACTGGCACAGAGGCGAAGGGAGGGTGGAGCCTCGTGCGGCGCACCCAGTACCGGCGGGGGAACCCGGCACGGCCAGCACACGAAGGCCCAGAACGAACTCGCTGGCCCCAACAAAAGGCAGGTCACGGTGGACCGCCGCGCCGTCTCGGACTAACATGGAAAGGGCAGGATGCTCGGGGGAGTACCGGGGTGTACAGTCGGCTCCACCGCAAGGAGGGTATCGTGGGTCCGGTAGGGCCCGCAGGGAAGATTGTAGTTTTGGGATTGGCTCCAGGAGGAGGAGCTGACAGACTTGGATTACGTTGAAGAGAGTCTTGAGGAAGGGGAATTACAAGAAGATGAGGTTCAGGGAGAGGGTGGGCAATCTCAGGTGTTACCTAGTGTTTTGCAGGCACCAGCGGCGAAACCACGAAGAGAGCACGGTCACCCTGTAAGGGCTCCGCAGGTTGCGGAAGGGAGAGAGCCACTGGCAAGGCGGACTGCAGCTGTACGGGCACCCTCCTTAGGGCCAGGTAAGGCTGTTAGAGTGCAGGATAGGTCTTGGATGGTGTTAGTGGGGACAGATGGGAGGTCGGCCGGGGGGAGGCAGAGGGGCGCTTGCAGAAAGGAAAATACGTGATGGACATTGGGGTAGGAACCCGGGACGCGGGGGACACAAGAGGTACCAAGGTTGAGAGCGGGACTAACACAGACACAGTGGCAGGGGGCAGGGCTCAAGGGGGGACAAAAAGGAGGGGCCGGTGAGTAAAGAGTTGAAAATTTAAAAACTCCCTTATATGGGAGTGACAAAACCCCTAGGGGCTCATCTAATGTTGTCAACCAAAGAGCGCATTTGGAAAGGGGAATATGTTGAAATGTTAAAGCTTTTGCACAGAGAGGTAAGGTCAAAGGAGGGCTCTAAAGAAGAGGAATACGAGCTGGCCAAGAGGCAAAAGGTGCCATTGACCATAGAAAATTGGACAGCTGCGTTTTTGATTTACGCCAGCGTATACTGTGAAAAGTTCCCCGAGCGCTGCGTAGCTTTATTTTAATACATGGATGTGATCAGAAAGGCCCAGATCACCGGGGGTGGATACGCGTGGGCACAGTATGATGAGGAGTTTAGAGCACGAATGGCCTGGGATCCAGAAGCCATATGGGGGAACTAGACACGGATTTGTGGCAACATACTATGGGTGCGGCGAAATGGGGAAAAACCATATTTACAGCCAGTGGCTTACCGATAGTGTACCGGCCCTTTCAGGCGAAGCCCACCCGGGGAGGGGTGGGGGGGGGCACGGCCAAGACACAGTCTGGGACAGTAGGGGCATGCTGGGATTTTAATAAGGGCCTGTGCGTGCGGGAGTATTGCAGGTTTCGGCACGAGTGTTCCAAATGCGGCGGCCGACATGCATTGGTAACTGCTGGGGCGGACAACAACAGGGAGGCCAACAGTGGAAGCAGTCAGGCCCCGGCGCAGCAGGACACTCACAGCAATTTCCAAACAATAGAAGGGGTAAGGGGCCACAGGGTCCTGGGCTCAAAAGCTTGTACGCCAGTTAAAATAGAGAAGGTAGAAGAGGGGCTGCAGGGGTATGAGGACTTGAGAGCAGCACAGGTTTTATGGCAAGGGTTCAGATGGGGTTTTGTTTGGGTTACCAGGGACCGAGAAAGAGATGGTGGGCAGACAATCTCAAATCAGTGTCAGAACACAGACAAGTGGTGCGGGACAAACTGAACAAAAGGGGTGCTTGAAGGGAGAATGGCAGGCCCCTTTGATGATTGGCCAACAGAGAACTTAATTGTCTCACCAATCGAGGCTGTGCCCAAAAAAGAGGAGGGGCAGTACAGATTGATTCAACATCTGTCATGGCCAGAGGGGACTTCAGTCAATGATTTTATTGAAGGGGAGGCAGCCTCAGTTTCTTACTCTTCAGTTGACGTGGCCATGTCACTGGTAGTGACCGCGGACGCAACTGCAGCAATGGCAAAATGTGACATAAAGTTGGCATTTCGGTTGCTTCCAGTCCATCCGGATGATTGGGATCTTCTGGGTATCCATTTTTAAGGGAAATGGTACGTGGACAAGGCACTACCGATGGGTTGCTCTATGTCATGCGCACTCTTTGAATGCTTTAGCACTTTTCTGCAGTGGTTATTCACTCGGCGCACAGGTCACAGTCTGGTGACGCACTATTTGGATGATTTCTTCTTTGTGGGTTCACCGGGCTCCACGGAATGCCAGGCAGCACTGGACACTTTCGAAGAGCTATCGGAGGAACTTGGGGTGCCTTTGGCACCGGAAGAGACAATGGATCCCAGTACGGCTCTCTCTTTCTTGGGCATAGAAATCGATTTGGTGGCAATGCGGGCTCGCTTGCCAGCAGAGAAAAAGGAGAAAATGTTGGAATTATTGAGAAGAATGCTGTCAAAAGAGAAAGTCATGGTTAAGGACATCCAAGTACTCTTAGGGAATCTCAATTTGGCGTGCAGGGTGGTTCGGGCTGGGAGGACCTTTGCACCCTAGTGCCATTGACAAAGCTAGGCGGAAGGTGAATACGGAAATGTCCCGTTTTTGTTGAAGCTTGGGTTTTGGGACGGTAAGCCATAAGGACATTCGGTTTGACACAGTGGAGTTTTTTAGGGATGACGGTGTGCATTTTTCCAGGATAGGCATGGATCTATATTTATTGGATATCAGGGAGGTTTTGTCCAGGCGTCTGAACGTACAGAAGCATTCCTCATAGGTCATAGGCTAGCTGGCAGTTTGGGGGGGAGAAAAGTGGGGTAGATTCTCTCCGCCCACTTTCTGGGTGGCGGGGGTTATTGAAAGTTTGCCAGGGTTGGCAGAAGTTTTTTGGTCATTGTTGAAGATGGGTTTATCGACAGGGAACGGGTAGGCAGGTTATTTTAAGTTCAGTTAGACAAGTTGGCGGATTTAATGTTGTAAAGAGTCAGGCAGAGGAGGTTGGTTAAGTGAAGTGTAGAATTAAAGGGGTTATATTTTAATGCAATGCTTTGTATTGTGTACATTTTTATGTCGGGGTGGGGGCGGGTTCAGGGGAATCTTAGGGGCGGGGGCGGGGTCAGGGGTCAGGCATGTGGATGTATTAGTGAGGTTTTTAGTTTTGTAAGGCGGTTGCCAGGGATGTTTTATGTTAGGTACACCTGTTTCAATAAAGTGGCCTTTTACACACAATAATCTGTTTTGTGGTCTGCTCCCCCCCCCCTCCCAAGGGAGGTTTGGAGGGGTGGCAGACCACCGGGAGGTCTACCCCCCAGGCGGTTTGAGAGGGGAGGGGGGCGGGCTTCAAGCCCTGCATTTTGTTTGTTGGGCTATCTGTGTAGATAGCCCAATTAGAGCCCAATTATAAAGGTTTTGTGCTCCTGCTCCCAGTCACCATTTTAGGTTTGGTGACCTGGTGGCTGGGAGCGTGTCCGTAGTTAGTTTTTGGCCTCCCTTATATTTTTGTTTCTGGGGTGTATGATTCTTTCCTTTTATCATTTTGGTTTTGGCTGGCTTATGTTGGGTCAGGTGAGCAAGGGGTAGCTATGTATTGTCGCTTGGAACAGGTGCAGTGTGGGGGTTATTGAAAGTTTGCCAGGTTGGCAGAAGTTTTTTGGTCATTGTTGAAGTTGGGTTTATCGACAGGGAAAGGGTAGGCAGTTTGTTTTAAGTTCAGTTAGACAAGTTGGCGGATTTACTGTTGTAAAGAGGCAGGCAGGGGAGGTTGGTTAAGTGAAGTGTAGAATTAAAGGGGTTATATTTTAATGCAATTCTTTGCATTGTCGTGTAAATTGTAATGTCGGGGTGGGGGCGGGTTCAGAGGAATCTTAGGGGCGGGGTCAGGGTCAGGTATGTGGATGTATTAGCGAGGTTTTTAGTTTTGTAAGGCGGTTGCCAGGGATGTTTTAGGTTATGTGCACCTGTTTCAATAAAGCAGCCTTTTACACACAATAATCTGGTTTGTGGTCTGCCCCCCCCCCCCAATGCTGTTTAGTCAGTGCCAGAGTTCAGCGAGCACGTCTGCGAGGAGAAACCACACTCCTGTTTTTTCCAGAACATGCCACGGTATACTCTCCCATTTCACGTAAATTAGCAACATACACACAACACAACCTGTTTTATTTTTGTAATTACGTTTACTGGTATTTCGTGGGCCCCTACAAGGAGTACAATTACGTGTATGCACTTTTAGGCCAGGCAGCTTCTTTCTGCAAATTCAGTGCAGTCACCTCTCAGCTGAATGCATGTTTGTAGCAGGCGTTGCAGCAAATGAATATGTCCCTTCAAAACTCTGTGGTAGAGGCAGGCAACAGGAAGCAGGGCTAGCTTATACCCAGGGAGGGGAGGGGAGGGGAGGGGAGAGGTTCCCTCGTGTGAACCCGAGCGAACGTCTCACGTTTCAATTACTGAATCCATTTCATAATTATAGGATTCTGATGATTATGCAAATTATCTCAATGCGCTCTGTGGATAATATTTTTACCTAATAAGAAAATAAACTGCCTGCACTGGAGGCTGGCTATGCAAACGCCTGCCTGCTTTTCTGCTTGCAGGACTCTTCGGTGGAACAGAAATGGAAATGGAACATTTTACCAGAGCATGAAAGTTACGCGAAAGTGAGCATATAATAATAATGTGACTGGTAGCAGGCACTGAAATGCTTCCTCGTCCATAGATACGTCACCAGCTCGGCGTCTCCACCTTTGGGCTTTAAAATAGCATGAGGCTAGCACAGTCCCGCAATGTAACCACTGGACACCCACCAAAGGCGAAGATGGTGTCGTGGCTTTATAACCAGCAGTAGCTACTAACATGTATAGTTACATTTGTCAGATCCTGTGTGTGTAATTTCCCGAAGTTAAAGCTTATATTTTAAAAAGGTCAAACTAATATAGTTTAGTAAAAGGAGTTCACATGCCAGGAGTCGCTCAAATATTTCCTTGCAATAGAAGTACATTTAGTAAAAGGTCACTGGTAGGGGAATCACCTTGTTATTTGTTAATGGTTGGGGAAGTGACGTCACACACGCTTTGTCACCCAGTGGCATCTGACCCCACCCTTATGTTCTCAATAGCCTAGTTGTTGCTCAGAGTTTAGGGCAAGTGCATGACATGGGAACTACAGAAAGGAAAACATGCATCTTAAAGTCCTGTACTCTTCTCTTCCTGCCCTCCATTTGGGGCCCCAGAGGTAGAAAGGGCGCTGCCAACGGGCGAGCAAAAGGTAGCAGTTGCTGACCTAAATTGACTTCCCAACAATTGTGGTAAATTGTGGTTGGATTTCATTTTACACAATCCACTTTCAAATGTTTATTTTTTCACAATAACTCCCCTGCTATAGGTAAGTCACGAATTGCACCCTCGCCACGCTCTTTCTTCTTATTCAAAATATTTTCGCTGGTGGTTTCAACCATCACACTACTTACATCTCCAGTTTTAGAGTGCTGTCCCCAAAGGGCACCTTCAGGACGTGTGTAATTTCAAGACAGGGGTAGATTTTTGGCAGCATGTGTGTGCAGATTGAAACATGAGAGGCTTTAAAAATGGGAGTCCATAGCACCTCACCTTGCTATTGCCTCTCTTCAGTGCATTTCCATGTTCTTTGTCAACACATCACAATAAATAATGCATCCTAGAAAGGTGTATATATCCGCATGGTATTTAGGCTGGGCCTCTCACCTCCACTCAATGTAAATACAAGTTTAAATATTGATCACAAGTCGAAACAATTATTCCCTAGGGCCTTACTGTCTTTTTGATAATACCCCTTTCTACCAAGTGGTGCAGGTGAAACTTGATGTCCCTTCAATAATTAAGACTGTTACTTATCTCATTAAGCTGCATGTCTTTCTTTTTAAGTCTGACATGGGTGGCTCACCTGGTCCATTCAGGGTTTTTACGCAGGATACCATGCTCTCTTCTCGAAAACCCATGACATCCATAGATTACGTTGCTAAATCCTAAGAATTTAAGAGCTCCGTGTTCTAACTAGTGGTTGTAAACCAGTATGTGCGAATTTCACATACTGCTTTGATCATTGATTGACTTGCAACCAGTTCATCCTTGGACAGTTCAACTGATGTTTTAGTCATTCGCTTTGCAAAATGCAGTAGGCTGTTTGCGAACCCTTGTGATGGTCTGCATGTGAAAAGAGATAGCCTTCAAGGGACAGCAGAACCCTATCCCTTCGCAGTCTTAAAAGAAAAGCGATTTTTTTAAACAGCTTGCATTCTTTGAAGGGAGAGCTGTGTGGAAATTTAGCTTGCAAACTGAACATTATCTGCGCCATCTTGCCTCTCCCCAGCGCCACGCACAGCGAACACGCGGCAGCCATTTTTAGGCACCCCACTCTCTCCCCCACTCATTGTCAATCGCCAGCGCGTTCCCCTGACACTGCAAGCATCCCCCGCGCGCCGGCCACCCCCGCTCTCTCATACAGGCCGTAAACCCTCTCCTTCTGCGCGACCCTGCTACGGAACCACATCCGACCGACATCCCATACATGGTCATGCCTCTCCTTTGATAAACCCCCTTCCTCTGCGCCCCATTGTCCGACCCGATCCCAGGCCATCACCTAGCCCTGCGGATGCAGTTTATTGCCCCTACTGTAAGGGAAACACCCCACATCAAAGGGATTACAGTAGATCAAAGCCCCTACCCCCTGAGACCCGACCGGTTGCACACACCCCCGGGAATTGGCGGAATACCCTGCTGCGCGATAGCCCTCTCCTACTGCGGGTGAGGTGGGAACTTCTACTGTAGCTATGTGTGGGATCGGATCTGAGCCGGGGCTTCAGGGGATGTTCTCTCATGCATCAAGGGAATCTCAAGAATGTACTATGTGTAATAAAGCAATAAACCTGTGTATGAGAGACCAGGTCTCAGAGATGCAGTTAGAGCACCTCGTGACGATACCTTGCTGTCTGATCTGATGTGTTCTGCTCCGACGGAATAAAACTTTGTTTCCTGCCTTCCAGTCTCCGGCGCCTGCCTCTTTCATTGGTAAATTATCGAGTGGTATGAGAGGCGATTACCGCCGGGCAAATACTTGAAAGGTTATCGATTGAAACTGCCTCTACCATTTAACAATTGGCGTCCCAAACGTGGGGCCCATCAGCGACACGTGGATCCAGTGGGAGAGGTCCCGACGACAGAGTGAACGACTGCAACGATCGGGAGAGCTCCTGCCCAATAGACCCTCGTCTGGCAGCCGATCATCCGAACTTCACTGGTTCCGAGCAGACCTCTCTCGAGTGATCTACGGTCCTGACTGGGAACCATCAGGAGTGCCGCGGCAAATACGGAGAGTAGAGGACGATTGGGCGCTGGAGGCGGAAGACGAGAAACTGTCCACGCGGTCCGGGTAAGGTCGTGATACACGACAAATTGCGAAATAATTGATTGATTGTTTGAAGTTTTGGAAATACTAGTATTGCTCATTGATTGTTCTCTTTGAGATATTCGCTGTCTACAAACGGGGAGGAGTGGAAATACTCTCTCTCTCTCCCTTTGCAGATAGTGAAGGGTAGGTAACGCAGACTTTTGTCCCCGTTGTAACCCGTCGTGCCTATCTTTATCTCCCCACTGATTGATTGTCCGAACATTGATTGTTTTGAAGAATAGTGCTCTTTGAGATATTCTCTGTTTGCAAATAACGTAGAATAGAAATATTCTGTCTAGTCTTTGCAAATAGTGAAGGGTAGGTAACGCAGACTTTTGTCCCCGTTGAAACCCGTCGTGCCTATCTTTATCTCCCCATTGATTGATTGATTGATTGTCCGAACACTAGTTGTTCGATATTGGTTCTTTGGAGGTATTCTCTGCTTACAAATAACGAGGAATAGAGATATTCTGTCTAGTCTTTGCAAGCAGTGAAAAGATAGGTAGTGCTGACTTTTGTCCCCATTGAAACCCGTCATGCCTATCTTCTCCCCACTGATTGGTAGTTGGTTCTGCCCGGACCGCTTATTAGAGGTGAACCATCCGGCTCCACTGGAGGGCACCCCTAATAAGGACATGTTCACTAAATATGGACTAGTCGCCGTAGCTTATAGCAAGCTGTGGCATAAATATACCAAGAAGGACCCCGAGAGTCAGTGGCCACTGATGGGATCCTTCGACGACCATAAGATAGAGGTGCTAGAAATAGCTCTGCGTAGCAATAAGACGACGCCTACTATGCTTGACAGTATCGGCATGTGGCGCAAAGAAGCAACGCAACGGAAAAAGAGGGAAGAAGTAAAAGCAGAAAAGGAATTACGAAAGGCAGCCCACCTTGCCGCTAGAAGGTTAGAAGAAGAAATAAAGGAGAGAAGGGAAACTAAACTAAGGCAGGAGCCCGAAACATCAGGCCAGTACGCTGTTAGGACCCCTTCTTTGCTCTACCCTGAGTTGTCCTCCAAGCAGCGAACGAATGACGAATTACTGTTAGGTCCCCCGATCATTTACATGCCCCCTCCATATGCACCCTCCCAATCAGTAGTGCAACACCCACAACCCCCGAACACGAGTGAAAGCAGTACAGGGGCCTCGGTCCTCACGGCCTCCGCGCCGGCTGAGCCTCTTGTACTGAACCCGACGTCGGCTATAACGCTAGATGACCCTGAGATGAGAAAGAAAGAGTCCACCAGAATGAATCGGCTAACGAAGGATGAACGAACAGGAATCGACAAAATAGTAAAGGCACTGGTGGGATCCTTTTTGACCTTACAAAAACCAAAGTAACGCTAGGAGTTAGCCCTTTGTGGGACATATGAAACCAAGGGAGGGAGCCAAGCTCACGGTCGAGACGGCCACGAGGTAGCCCGACTCCATTACTCTCGCTACCTAAACATGTCTGCCCTACTGCCCACCCCGCCCAATAAGTATGACAAAATCCTGCACAAACGGAAGCCTGCTGACACCCACCATCGACGTCACCAAACTAGGGCTAGATCGCGCACAATTGGGCTATGTTATTTTTCCGATTGCACAGTAACCTCCTTGTGCTCGTCACCAGATTGCAAATATGTACAAACACTCCAACGAAGTAGTATAGTTATAACATTTTAATAACTTATAAGATATAACAAACACACCAACAGAGTAAACAGGTTAAAACACGTTTTAAAACAACTATTTACATGACAGTCTGCTGCAACCTCCATCCCAAAGCCTTAACGTCCACGTGACACCGTCCTCGCCTCTCCTTCCTCGAAATTGCAACATTGGCCTGTTTTGGGCGGTCCTTTTAGTCGACTTTGGGCTATAAAAGCCATGCAAAAATCCATTGACATCAGTGGCGGACGACTGTGCGAATAGGCCGGAGGCTATACGAAGCGCCGAAGTTCTGGCAGCGCCAAGGCGGAGTCTGCCACGCTGTGCGGATCTTCCCATTTTCTTCTTCTTTCTTCAATAACGGCGGGTGCCCTGGTGGGGGGGGAAGCGACGCGGACGGGCCTCCCCCGCCTCCCCAGGTGGAGGCTCACCAGCAGATGAGGGCACCCCAACCGTCTTTTTCATCGGTCTGCTGAGTTGCACCCTGACACGCTGTGCGGATCTTCCCATTCTTTTCTTCTTTCTTCAATAACGGAGGGGTGCCCTGGCCGGGGGAAGCGCCGCGGACGGGCCTCCCCCACCTCCCCAGGTGGAGGCTCGCCAGCAGATGAGGGCACCCCAACCGTCTTTGACTCACCGGCCAGCTGAGCTGCACCCTGCCGCTGCACGCGACCACCGGACAACCGCCCAAGCACGGGTTCACCAGGATCGCCACTAGCTCCCGACGCGAGGAGTGGGCCCCCGCAGCCAAGTAATCGGGGACCCACCCCGGTGGCGATACCATCCAAACTGCTGTCGTTGCTGCTACTGGAATCATCCCGGTGGCGATACCATCCGAACTTCTGCTGTCGCTGCTACTGGACCCACCCAGTGGCTGTACCGAAGAGCTGCTACTGCTGCTGCCTTTTGACTCCGGCGGTCGGCTCCTCCGGATCCAGGCCTAAGCCCACCGTGAGACAATTCTGGACTCGAAAGCTTGTCTGCTTGGGCGTGGGCCCCACCCTTGACAGAATGCTCCCCTCAGCTTTGCAGAATCGGCTGGAGTCATTTGACACTCGACTCCCACGGACTTCCGGTAAGGACAAACCGCCGCCATTGCTCTTTGCCCCAGACGGCAGCCACCTTGCCTCCGCTTGGTGCAGTGAGAAAGACTGGTTCGAAGCGTCGGCGGAAGAACCCGCCTGCTGCCCCGCCCCAAGAACGAACCATGGCATTTCTACGGGGTCGCAGTGACGCCATGCTGACGCAAAGTTGACGCTAACGAAAGTTCTCGAACTACTGAAAGGAATTCTGGTCCAACAGCTAATTCATGGAAAGACTTAGACTGTACTCTGGCCCGACCTCGCCCCAAGATGGCGCCGATGTAGGAGAGGCCTACAAACCCTTGTGGCGTTCCAGTCACGTGACATTTGTGTTAAAAAGAGATATATATATATATATATATAAATGCGATGCTTCCACACATGATGGGCGGGGAGGGAACCGATTTTATGCCGTAGTAGCGTTGCTCATGACACTCGACGCCTCTCACACCGTGGCCGGCCTGAACGGTTGTAGGCCCGTATCTTGTATACTGACATTTTTTTAAAATAAAGGGCCTCTTGAAAGAATTACGGAATCAGTGTCATGACTAACCACATAGGTTGATAAAGATTTCTCCTTTTGAATAAATGATTGTTACTCCCAAGCAATAGAAAACAGATAATGCAGTCCCCATTTGCCTGAATCTTTTTGATTAACGGAATTTGTACCCATCACACCTATCTTTTTCCAAGAGTTGTTAAACAATGGTCAACCATAGCTCAGGGTATATGCCGAACGCAAGGTATGGTATCTTGCACCTTAATACACGACCGATTGAGAAATGCATGTATGACAAGGGAACCCGAATTTAGGAAATGAAATAAATTAGAGCATCTTTGTCTCGGACAAAAAGAATAATAGGTCTGTGGTATCACCCATTCCTGCGACTAGCCTGGTACGTGGTAAGTAGAACTTTTTCGTGTCTGCGCGCGCTAGGGTACTTTGAATACTGCACATCCCCCCCCTCTTTTTCCCCTCTATAGGTCACGACGAAGCTCCGACTGAAGAATGAAGTGGACATGGACCGCACCGAGTTCAATATCAGGGAAAATTTAGACAAACGTTGTAAGATAGTGCGTGAAGTGCAGACCACCATTGAGAACATGAGAAACTGTATGGCATGATTGTGCGTGTGTGCTATGATTACACGGTATGAATGTGTATGCATCTCATGCTTAGGTCACTTGAAGAGAGCGTCACTGTATGATTGAAGTGCTCGCCCACCGATCACAGGGAGGAGAATAAAGAGTCCGACACCCCCTAGGATAAACTACAAAATACTGAAAGTACGCAGCATGCATAGGAAAGGAGGACAGGAAAGGAGAGGTCCCCAAACTCAACGTAGCCCTGAGTCTCCGTCTTAAGTTTCTGCGCTTGATGCATGTACTGTCACACCCTATCCGGCATTTGTGTGTACGTGATCACCGAATTTATGTCTTTTCCCCGCTTGTGTTTTCTTACATGGAACAGACCCATGCTACTCCATGTTGTGTGTGCACCAAGTGGCCTATTATCTTACCCATGTCTCCCTCGTTTTGTGTCGTATGTATGCCAAATAGCCTACTTGATGCACACCTCTCTCTCTCTCTCTCTCTCTCTCTCTCTCTCTCTCTCTCTCTCTCTCTCACTCCCTCCCTCACTAAAAAGCCTTCTTACCCTCTTTCTTTTTGAATAAATTAACGACACATACCTCCTCGGTAAGTGTATAATTGGCCTGGAGCACGGCGGTGTTCGAACAAATTGACTGAAACAAAACGACCGTACTTTGCCACGTTACTACCTCTCCTTTCTACAAATATTGAGCTTAATTGGCTGAGAAAAGAAAGGACAGGTAAGACGACTGATGTCTCCCAATTTGGCCTTCATCACGGGGACTATATGTCAGTGGTTTCCGTTTTTTCAGAGCTTTAACAACACCATCTCCCCCGCCCAATTACCCCGAAATAGAATGTCTAAAGCACCCCGTTCTCCCAAGATAACCCCAGCCCTATACTAGCCGCCTCAGAGTATTTCGAACGAAACAGCTGATGACCTTATTCACTAATAATACATCGCCTAAACTGATAAAGGGTTACCTATTGTCGCCAGCAAAAATAATGCTTAGCTTATGTTCCTCCCCGAAATGGATACTCGTGAACCCGTGACAGTAGCACCTCGCACTTTCTTTTCATAAACTTAGCAGTCCTCGGAAGGAAATATGTATTAACAAAACTTGTGTTGAGACGAACGAGTCTCTGCCGGAGAAGCCGGTTCGAATTTTTAATAGACTAGAAGGTTGACAGATGTCAGGCTTCCTGCAACCAGTATCGGGCGCAGGAATTGGCACCTAGAGGGCCAGACGATGGACAGGGATACCCACAGAAACTTGCACCACAGCAATGATTAATAGATTAGTAACGCACACACTAACATCAGAGTTAATAGGCACCAATCATACAGCAACCGATAAAAGCATGTCCGCAACTACTCGGTGGTTGGGAGAGAGGATGAAGTATGTAAATGTCTTCCCTGCCAACTCTCTAAGATTTTTGTTTCTTGTACTCATTTAAAGATAACGTGCTGCCATCGGAAGGGAGGGGTCGGACGTGACGCACAGCCTGGCTGCAGACCATGGAACATCTATGACATCGACCAAGGGGGAAGCTACGAAGCAAAAAGGGCGTGAGACGAGACACCATTATCAGGATGATAAGCGCGAAGGGCTACATCGAGGCCCCCTGCTCACTGACCAGCGTGCCTGAAGTCTCAACCCGTCGGGCCCGATTTATGGGCCCAGTGCTGGAAGATTCTGCTCCCCCTGGTCCGCATTTTTGATCCGATCCCACTCCACCCCCCTCCTCCCTCGGCATCCCGAAGCACGTCACACCCTTCACTCTCTCTCCCTCTTTTATATGGATTATGAATCTGACTTACCTACAGAAGAACAAAAAGCAGGTACCCTGTCTCAAAGTACCTATGGTGAACTGTGTTAAGGAACAGGGCTGTGATCGGAGAACAGTGAATGGTCACACCCTGCAACGTGAGAAATTGGATTTGAGCTGGACCTTAGCTCCACCGCCGGTGCTCAACAGTGCCAACGAAAGAAGAACAACAATAAGAGCTTACCAGTGATGGCTCTTTATAAAAAAGGACACTGGAAAGAAGAACCCATGTCAAAGTTGAAAATCCTCTCCCAACCACCTTTTTATATTAACTATCTTCCTATCAAGTTTTCATGATGTTGCATCAATCACTTCCGACTGTACACTGAGAAGTTAAGAAAATGTAACTTTGTATAGTAACATTCATACAACACCAGCCATGTACACGACTATACTGACTATTTTCGATCCACACGAAGTCTGGGCCTTAAGTAATGTATGAAATATCCCTTGTTTTGCCAGAAACATCCTGTTTGCTTTACAGTATCCTATTTGTGCTCAAACAAACTCCCCTCCTCCTGTCCCTGGGCCTGACATGCGGCACAGCTGATGTAACTCTGTATGTACTACCTCCTCACCTACTTTATCACCTGTATGTAACTACAAGCAAATGTGTCAGATTACTCCTGTCTGCCCTAAAAACTCTGTATCTTTAAGGAATGTACGAAAGACATTAACAATATTATAGCTGAAGGTTAACGAAGATAAATGTCGAACTAGACAAGCTGGCGAGATATGTTAAAAGGGAGGACTGTGGAAATTTAGCTTGCAAACTGAACATTATCTGCGCCATCTTGCCTCTCCCCAGCGCCACGCACAGCGAACACGCGGCAGCCATTTTTAGGCACCCCACTCTCTCCCCCACTCATTGTCAATCGCCAGCGCGTTCCCCTGACACTGCAAGCATCCCACGCGCGCCGGCCACCCCCGCTCTCTCATACAGGCCGTAAACCCTCTCCTTCTGCGCGACCCTGCTACGGAACCACATCCGACCGACATCCCATACATGGTCATGCCTCTCCTTTGATAAACCCCCTTCCTCTGCGCCCCATTGTCCGACCCGATCCCAGGCCATCACCTAGCCCTGCGGATGCAGTTTATTGCCCCTACTGTAAGGGAAACACCCCACATCAAAGGGATTACAGTAGATCAAAGCCCCTACCCCCTGAGACCCGACCGGTTGCACACACCCCCGGGAATTGGCGGAATACCCTGCTGCGCGATAGCCCTCTCCTACTGCGGGTGAGGTGGGAACTTCTACTGTAGCTATGTGTGGGATCGGATCTGAGCCGGGGCTTCAGGGGATGTTCTCTCATGCATCAAGGGAATCTCAAGAATGTACTATGTGTAATAAAGCAATAAACCTGTGTATAAGAGACCAGGTCTCAGAGATGCAGTTAGAGCACCTCGTGACGATACCTTGCAGTCTGATCTGATGTGTTCTGCTCCGACGGAATAAAACTTTGTTTCCTGCCTTCCAGTCTCCGGCGCCTGCCTCTTTCATTGGTAAATTATCGAGTGGTATGAGAGGCGATTACCGCCGGGCAAATACTTGAAAGGTTATCGATTGAAACTGCCTCTACCATTTAACAGCTGTTGCTTGTTTATGAAAAGTTATCAGTCCGGGAAGGCATCAGCAGTCTTCTGGTCCACCGTCTCCTTCTCCCTGAGGCTGTCAGACATGATTCACAAAGGGGATGCAGGCCCACAGCTTCACCTTTACGAATCAGATACCATGCAAACCTGGGTGACAAAAGTTTACAACTGCAATTGTGAATGTAAATCACTGATACATTTTCATTCTAATTAAGAGGTGTAGGAAAGTAGGATCTGCTTTCATGCTTTACCCCGATTTTTTGCTGATGTAATGCTGTTTCTGACTAGTCTGACTGGGACCCTGCTAATCAGGACCCCAGTCTCTGTGCTTTCTCCCCTAAATTGTTTTGGTAAGTACTTAGGTATATCCCAGATTGGACATTAGTATACACTTATAAGTCCCTAGTATATGGTACTAAGGTACCCAGGGCATAGGTACACCAGAAGTCCCCCATGGGCTGAAGCATGCATTATGCCACCCCTGGGAGACCACTAAATTTGCAACTACAGGCCTGCCATTGTAGTCTGTGTAAGCGGGTGCTAGCACCACTTACGAAAGATATGGGTTGACATATATCTAGGGTCACTCCGCTTAAAACCTATAAGTCACCCCTAAGGCAGGCTTTACAATCGTGAAGGCAGGGTGCTTGGTTCTAAGTGGGAGGGTGCCCCTGCATGAGCAGGACACCCCTACAGCCCATGGAGTCCATTTTCCCGGGTTGTAAGTGAGGCAGCCATATGACATATAGAGGAGCACCGCGTCATTACTTTACGCAGTGACCATCTCGAAATTGGCTGCAACGAATCCTATCATGTTTGCTATCAAACATGTTGGAATCATACCTCCTACACCATAATCGGTGTGGGAGGTATGATTCAATGCACCATAAAGCTCCTTCTGGAGACCCTCGTTGCTCTCGTCACCAGTCTTCGTCCTCATCCTCGTCACCAGCAAGCTAGGGCTGCTTCCGGCCAGAGACACGTTTCTGCCGTCCTGCTGCTCAGCCAAGCTCGGGCAGGGGAAGGCAGAACAATAGGTATCCTGTCACAGGGAGGTGCGACCACCTCCCAGACAGGATTTAGTGTATTGGGGCAGGGTGGGAGCGCTTGCCAGAGCCACATAGTCTGCGTGCAGGGCACACTTGGTGCCCTCCATGCATAGTCCAGTTCAAACCAGTTCGGGGAACCATTGGCCGCCACTCTGGTGCAAACCTGGACAAAAGACGGGGGAGTATCTCCCCCTTGTCCAGCCCCTCCTTAGAGTGGGATCCCTGTATCGTCCCAACCCTTTCCTTGGGGTACTTAAGGGCTTACCTGTGGGTGGATCCCTAGATTCGTCATGGGACAAGATACATTTCTGACACCACTTCTTCTTCAACAGTCTGGGCACTCTGGGCTTCGCTGCACTTCGCTCTGGGCATCAAGGCTGCCACCAGAAAGACTCCTGCTGCTCCTGATCTCGTCGCCCTGCACGTCTGCTGCAACGTCCATGCCTGTGCACTATACAAGAACTTTCCAAGGCCTGTGGGCATCCAAGACACCTGAAGGAATCTGCCTTCAAGGGAAGGAGTCACTTCCCTGCATCTGCAGGCAACGCAACTAAGCTGACTGGTCTGCTGATCCTGAGCTCCCACGGACTCCAAAAGGCTCAGCAACACGGTGGTGGTTCTTCACATCCCTCAAGGCCTGTCCTGTTCTCTCACCAATTTTGAGGCCAGTATCCATTGTCAGAGCCGCAGGAACCTAACCCCTGTGTATCGCATTGACTTGCAGTTGCAAAGGCTTGTTGACTTCCTTACACCAAGATCTTTGGCCTCCAAGTACCCCATCCTCAAGCATCGCCAGTGACCAAGATCTTCATCCTCACCGCATCTTCTTGCATCGTGGGTTTGCATCTTTGGTGAGCTGTTCGAGATCCTCTTGCGACTCCAGGTCCTCTGGCCTGTGGGTCCTCTTGAGGGTCATCTTCATATTCTTTGAGCTCCCCTGATTGCTTGGGGCCTGCCCCGATTCCCCTGCTGATGGTGAGTCTCCCGGACCATGCTGGTCCCGACATTGCACCTTCTTCAACTTCCAGTTGCAGTTGCCAAAGCTTGTTGGTGCTCTCGCCGGACACCGACCCTCAACTCTCGACATCCGACATGGGACAGCTTGTACTCGGCTCCTGGTTGTACTCAGCATTACCTGGTCCGCACAGCTGCAGTTTAAAGGTCACCGTCAGCTTCCCTGCAACACCTGAAAATCAGTGGGCATTCATCTTCCATGCCTCCTGGTCACTCTTGAGAGGCATATATTCTGTTCTCTCTGCTTGCAGGTTCTTCACAACTTGAATCCATCTTTGGGTTTCACCGAACACTTTCACCTTCTAAAGCAGTGGCATCTTCCCGAAGTCCTCCATTGGGTTTGACTCAGGTTTCCGACGCCAATTCACACCTATGAACCCGGCTTCCCTGTGGCAGGTATCCTGGTTCCTTAGGTATCCACAGGTGAAATGGCTCTCCAACCTTCTGTCTTCCACAGGGTTTCTCCAGGGTCCTCCGGGAAAGGCCCTTCTTCATTTTAAAATTGAAACTGCGATTTACCGACTGACTTGTATTCATTGCGCGGTTGAGTTCCCACTTAGCACACGACCTCTGTGGGGCTCCTAGTTACCTACCTTGGGTGGTTCCTTGGGTCCCGGACACTTCTACATCTTCTGGGTACAGTCTTGACTTGAGTCGTGGTTCACATTCCACTTATTTTTAAATGGATTGGTCCCTCCCTGGTGCTATTGTAAAGTATTGTGTGCATTGTGTATATCTCCAGGTAGGAGATATCTGTATATGTTAGTGAGTGTCTAATAATAAATACATATTTTTATAAATACACTGTGTGGTTGGTTCTTTTTCACTTAATCTATACTTATAGGATTATGTTCTGGTAAAACAAGCTGCTTTACACTCCTTCTGGACTAAGCCTAAAGGCTGCTCTCCACAGCTCCCACTCAAAGAGCTTTCTAAGGTTGTCTAAGACCACGAAAATCACCATAACATTGTCTGGATTGGTACAAGGTGCCCACTTACATAAGTGTTCAGTATGTATCAAGCCAGCTTCTCACAAGAGGGAACACCCCTTTCGATTGTGAGACAAAATAACACCAACACAAATATTGTGGTAAAAATATCAGCAACAAAATATCGAAAACACAAATATGGGGGCTGATTCACAGAACTAATCTGAGATAAAATCCTAAACGTACTACTTTTGGTATTCACAGAAGGCATTCAGTAGTAGTAAAGTTAGGACTCCTAACTTTACTACTACCAAATACCTTTTGAGAATACCGAAAGTCGTAAAGTTAGGATTTTGTCTCCATTTAGTAGTAGTAAAGTTAGGAGTTCTAACTTTACTACTACTAAATGCCTTCTGTGAATACCAAAAGTAGCAAGTTTAGGATTTTATCTCAGATTAGTTCTGTGGATTGGCCCCATGGACTTTACATTTTGTCGATAAAGTAAAAAATATTTGGAACAAATAGATAGAGATCCACAATATCTTCAAAAATGAGTAAGTATATTGGAATTTAACTGTTATACACTATATAACTTCCCAACATATATTAACTTTAAAAATAATATTACCTTTAAAAATATATACTTATTGTAAAAAATTGGGTACTGGTTGACTGAGGTGTGAGCCCTGGTCAAGCAGCAACCACAATCCCAGACAGGGTAAAATGCAGGCAAACCCTAAATTAACATTTGCTCAACCTCTGGTATCTTGGCACAGACCAGTCAAGCTAAACTTAGAGGCAATGTGTGAAGTATTTGTGCAACACTTCAAACAGTAAAATAGGGAAAACACCAACCCAGAAAATCCCACACCATGTTAGAAAAATAGAGTACATTCTAATAAATAAAAGAAGACCAATACAAAAAAATAGAGTCAATTTTAATAAATAAAAGAAGACCAATACAACAAAAATCCAATCAGTAGAACCGGTGTTATGAATAAAGTGTAAAATAGTGCTTATCAGCACAAAGTGCGAACTGCTGCCATCTGGTCGCACTGGACTGGTCAAATCAAATTTCAGACCGCCTGTGATGGAGCGCGGATCGAATAAGGTCCCAGGTTAATCCTGCAGAAGTTTTACCTTCCCAAATTTTGTGCCAAGAGTCCCGTACACATTGGAGAGGGATGCGAGGAGCAAGGAGAGCATCACAGGAGGCTATCGGCGACACCTGAAGAGCAGGCCTGGCATCACAGCTAGGTGGGCTGGAGCTTCAAGTTGGCAGTTCTCTGCAAGTGGTCAATACTGCAGTGCGAAGCGATGAGTGGCTGTGGCTTGGGCTTGTTTTTTTGTGCGAGCGGCATGGTCTTGGTGCGAAGAGT
Source organism: Triturus cristatus (assembly GCF_964204655.1). NCBI lineage: Eukaryota > Metazoa > Chordata > Amphibia > Caudata > Salamandridae > Triturus > Triturus cristatus. Next base: position 525,704,302 of record NC_140580.1, read on the forward strand.
TCAAAAGCTTGAATTTAGCTTGCTGGGCGACACCAAGGGTCCAGGACCTGAGGAGCACCACTTGGGGTAAGGAACTCACTGCAGCTGGGTCCAGGTGCTGGCTCCAGAGCCTTTTCTGTCCCCGAGGCACAGATCAGGAGGCCAGCAATCTTGCCCTATGTGTCACTCTGGGGTCCTAGGTTCAAGAGGAAGTTTCAGATTCAGTTTTCTTTTCCCAGGCAAGAGGGCATCGGAGAGTAGGTCAGCACAGCAGGGCAGCAGTTCCTTTAGGGCAGCAGAACAGCAGAGTAGCAGTCCATGTAGCAGCACAGCAGTCATTGTTCCTGGTAAATTATCCATACGTCCAGAAGTGTACTGAAGTGGTGGTGTCAGAGGTCCAGTATTTATACAGAGCTGTGTCTTTGAAGTGGAGAGAAGCTTCTGGAGGCAGGGCTTTTAAGTGCACAAATTCCCAGCCTTCCTGTCCCTGACTCCAGACTTTCTACAGGGGATATGAAGCCCTTTGTTTGGAGGCAGGACACAGTCCATTCAAGTCTAAGTAGACCTGTGCCCAGCTCCTCCCTCGCATCCTGCCAGTGATGGTCCGTCTACACCTAAGCTCCCCATTGTGTGTAGCTGTCTGGGAGGAATACACAAAATCCAACTGTCAGCTACACCTAGTCAATGTGACCCAGGCAAAAAATGACTAAGGCAAGAAAATGGTAACTTTCTAAAAGTGGCGTTTTCGGATTTGCAATTTAGAATTCAACTTCACCATAAATTAGGATTTTAGCTATTATATTTTACTTTATCTTAAAAAAACACTATATTCAATAACTAAAAACATATTATTTATTTCTTCTATATTCTGACCCACAATATTTTTGACATGATATTTGTGAACCACAATAATGTTTATGTTATATTGCTGGAACACCCCCTTTAATGTACCCATCTAAATGTGATATCTAATAAGTTACGAAACCCCATTTTGCAAGTCAGAAATACTTTTCCGACTCACGAAAGGTGTTTTGTATATTGCAAAATACTCTAATGCAATTGCAAATCCTGTGATTTTGTGATCCAGAAGATTTTCAGCCACTTAAGTGTTTCATACATCGGGCCCGAGACCTTTAAATATATTGCAGGTCAGCAAAATCTATTCTGCCACAAACCAATAACTGAAATCAATTTATGTGAATGCCTTTTTGAGAATGCAGGTATCTTATGGTTTGCACCCTTAGCTACACCACCCTTGGCAACTCCCCTCTTAAGTCCAGCCGTTCAGCCACAGTGGCTCTTTCACACACTCTAGAGCACCTTCCCCCTCACTAGTAACCAGTGCATTCATGTCAGTCCACCCTGTGAAAGCCTGACCATCGAGGATTTTAACTGCTCCCACATGTCTCTTCCTCTACTCCCCTTTTGAGCTTCGAAGTGGCAATGTGACACATACAAAATGTTATTAAAAACTCTAAATAAATAAAATCCACCCAGCAGGCCCTTGCTAGAGAAAGTGCACTCTTTGATCCTTTGAAGTCTGCACTGGGGAACGGGACACAGCCAAAGCTCACTCGGTTCGGAGTGGTGCTGGGATTAATCATGCAAATGTATGTAAAACTATATATCCTAGCACTGATTGATTACTATTGCCCACTGTTAACAACTGGAGGCGGGGGAACAGCTGGGTATAGAAGGCATGATTACGCATTATTGAATTTGAACCATCGATCATCCTGAGAATCCAATGTATAGGCTTTGCAGTATACAGTTGTAGAGTTCAAACCTGCACCATTCAAAGTTAATAATAATGAAATAATGCACCTAAGCCAAACACACAGAAAACATATTTAAATGGATTTCCCCAACAGGTGATAGGACCTATTTGGTTGAGGTTATGGGGGTATTGCATATGAAGCATAGATTATTAACACGCTCTGCTTGGCTTAAAGGACCACCTAAGCCGATGGCTAAAGTGACAACTTTTGCAGTGTCCTCTAGACCAGCAGCAATCTGGAAAAACTGATTTTATTTGTCACATTAAGTTGGTGCCAGCTCGAAGCAAGATGGCGGCCCCGTAATGGCGGCCGATGCAGTAATGCAGTGAGGGCAGCGAGTTAAGCTCCAAGGAGATCCGGCTGCAGCCCGCAGACGCGGCCCTACCCGATCCGGACAATATTGGTCGGAATTACAGCTACGGGAATGGGCGATGCCTACGGCACTTACCGGGTGCAGGCTCTCCAGGCAGGCTCTTCGTTTGGCGCTGGCCGCGTTCGCGGCTCTCTCTTCTGCCAACGGATTCCACGAGCTCCGCGGAAGCGAGAAGGGGCGGAGTCAGGCTTCAAGGCAGCGGGGAGTGGCGGCGTGCAGCTCACGGCCAGGGAAGGTTGATAGTTGTGGTCTCGGGAGTCTCAGCAGGCGATCACCGGGTCTTAGGACGCAGAGGGACATCATGGCCCCCAAAGCGGCTGCTGGTGCTAAAGCGGTGCTCCACAGGAAGAAATCCCAGAGGGAGGAGATCGCGGCTGAGGGTGAGGAGGACCCACGAGGACCCCAAATACCAGGAGGACAAACGAGGAAAAAACAACAGGTTGCAGGCAGGACCCGGCTTGCGGCAGCTTCAATCGCGGACATCTTCCCTAAAGTTGGTAAGGAGAAGGAGAAGGGGCCTAAGGGTGCGGACGTTGGTGCAAACTCACTGGTGGATACTCTTCCTGGTAACCCTCCCTTGTCTCTTGAGGAGCGCCCTGACTCTACCACCCCTACTGGTTTATCCTCAGCTAATATTCCAAGCTCTTCATCTTTCCCTGTAGAGAAGGAAGTCGTCCCAGATGAGCCGGCCCCTGAGGAGGTCATCACAGCACCCTTAGATACGGGGAAAGGATGTGGTGGTATCTCGGGTCAGACTTCTGGGGTTGATCGCACGGGAGGTCAGCCAGGGCTAGGAACAGTAGTAAACACCGAGCCTCAGAAAGCTGATCAGTTGCCTACTGGTACAATCACCGACAAGGAAAAAGTGCCGAGTGAATATTACTTTTCTGTCTCTGATGGGGCGGAGTGGTCCGAGGAAGAAGAACGTAGCTCTTATTTAGGCTCAGAATCTGACCCTGAGGATGATCTTCCGGCAACTATAGTACGGCCTCCGGTGGTCAAGGATCTGCCTCTGAAAAGTGGTCATTCTTCCCGAGAACTGAGCTGGGGTCACTCTCCCGACTTAGCCCTGCAAGGAGGACCTGCGGTGGATAGCACTCATCATTCACTTTTGGAGACCATACACCAGGAGATACTTGCCCACAGAGATGAAACTCGCCAGGATAATCGTAAGGCTCAGGCTGCAATGAGGAAGATGCAGGGAGTGGTAAGGAAGATATCGAAAGTTTGCACCAATACGGTGGACAGAGTCTCCAGTCTGGAAGAGCGGGTGGTATCCACTGAGGCCGAGGTAGCAGTGGCTACTAGCAAAGTTAAGGCCCAATGCTCCCAGGTTGTGGACCTACAGTGGAAAATGGAGGAGATGGAGAACAGGCTCCGTAGGAATAACTTGAGGGTCTTGGGGATCCCGGAGGGGGTGGCAGGATCGGACATTAGGGCTTTTATCATCAAGCTCTTTGAGCAAGCATTTCCAGAGCTTTCAAGCTGGAATTGGTCTATCGAAATACAACGAGTCCACCGCACCCCCTTCAAGATTCGGTCTAATGCTAAAGAAGGGGATAAGCCCAGAGCAGTACTGATATTTTTGGGCAACTTCATATTGAGGCAGTCCATTGCAGAAAAGGCCAGACCAGATGCTAGGAGGAGCGGCAACGGGTTTTCCTTCTTTGTCCACCCTGATTACTGCCATGCGACTGTGGAGAGAAGATGGCGATTGAGGGAAATGATTAAACCGTTTCAGGAGAAGAGGATTCAAGCCTATCTTATAAATCCGGTCAGCTAAAAGTGATCAAGGAAGGGAGGACTCTCTTTTTCTCGTCTGAAATTAAAGCGAAGGAGTATCTAGGCTCGTTGGGCAAGAAGGTGGATTCGTTTGTGGACTGGATATGGGGTGTAAAATGGGGTGTAAAATAATCTCACAGGAATTGGGTGGGGATACGTTCTAAGTCAATCTGATGGGAGTTAATTTGTAAAATAAGTTAAGGGGCTTTAAAGGGTACCATCTATTTTGTTTTTCAGTGCCTGTCCTCACTTGCTCACTGCAGTTCCATCATATGCACAGACTAGGTCTGAGCGCTTCACCAAGGAGGGTTTGGGTGTGGGTCAGTGTAAGGGGAGGGGATCACATTGGAAGGGAGGGAGATCGGGGCGGGTGGAAGGGAGGCAAGGGTTTGGGGGTTGAGGGGCGAAAAAATAAGGGAAAAAATTGCAGTTTGTCTCAGCTTGTTTATTTTTTTAGTCAGATTATGGTTTTAGGGATTCCGAAGGAGCCTAACGAGCTGGTTTATCGCTGCGTCCAAATAGTACGTCAAGATGGCATGCGTTAGGATTTGCTCTGTTAACATAGGTGGGTTAAACGACTGGAGGAAACGTCTAAGGCTGGCTCACTTTGTTAAGGATTATAGAATCGATATTCTTTGTCTTCAGGAGACTCACCTTCCCTGGTCTAAAAGGGGCCTTATGTCTTTCAGCGGTTTTGAGTTGGTGGCTTGTTCTACCCAATCTTCAACAAACAGAGGAGTTGCGATTTTATTTTTAAAAAAAATTGGTTTGGGAGAGATCAGGCGGACTAAGGTGGATAGCAATGGGAGATGGGTTTTGGTGGAATTAGAAAGGGGCCTGACACTTTGTGTAGTGTATGGGTCAAATGAAGATGATCCGGAGCTTTTTGACATCCTAGAACTAGAGCTAGCTACCTGGTCAACCCCCATAATAATGTGTGGAGATTTAAATATCTCCTCTGACTGGGATGACTCAGTTGTTTATCAGGGTCGTAAACCAAGAGTTTTCAGGGCAATAAAAGCCCTTATCAACTCCCATGGGCTGAAGGATGTATGGGGTGCAAAAGAACCGTTAAAGCCCGGCTTTACATATTTTTCAAATCCTTTTCAGAAGTACACTAAGTTGGACTATTTCTTTATTTCTTCTACTGAAATAAACAGAGTAGGAATAACGAAACTCCCGAAAATATTGTCTGACCACAATCCTTTGATATTGTCTTATGAAATATCTGGACCTGATAGGGTCAGGACCAGGTGGACATTTGAGATGCGTTTATTGGCGGATACAAGATTTACTGGGTATTTGTTGAATTGGGTGGACGAGTTTTTTGCAGCCAATAGGTTTAGCGCTTCTAGGAATGGCGTTTGGGAGTCATTCAAAGCTTCTTTAAGGGGGGAATCTATAAGTTTTGGGGCCAGGATAAGAAAGGAGGAAAAGAGGGAAACGGAGAGGTTAATGGGTATTCTGTCTGATGCAGAAGAACAGCATACGAGAGATATAACTATGGGAGGGGATAGCAGTAAGAGTCAGAGTGAACTGCTGAAAATTAGAGCGGAATTACAGAAGTCGATTACCCAGAAGGCTTCGGGAGAGTATCAAACATCTAAGGCTAAGCGTTATGAAATGGGAGAGCAGGCCAGCAGAGTGTTAGCTCTGCAAATAAGACAGGGGAAAGCTAGGAATATTATTTCTCGGATTGAAGAAAATGGGGAGGAATTCACTCAGGGAAATGAGATAATACAGGCTTTTAAAAACTTCTACCAACGCCTGTATGACGAGGAAACGAGGGACGGTAGTCAGGGGGATGAGGTGGTGGATAATGGTCCTCGCCTCAATATTCTGGAGAAGGATGAATTGGATAGGGATATCAGTGGCGGTGAGATAATTGAGGCCTTGCGCGAGCTAGCCTCTGGTAAGGCCTCTGGCCCGGATGGGATCCCTCTGGAGGTCTATAAATGTCTAGAACCAGTGATTATACCGTTATTAGTGGATCTATTTAATGGAATATTGTGTACAGGAGTGGTTCCAGCCCCTGGCGAGAAACCAATATAGTAGTCTTTCATAAGAAAGGGAAACCCCGGGAGAAACTAGGCTCTTATGGCCCAATCTCGCTAATTAATGCGGACACTAAGCTATACTCAAAGATTTGGGCGAAGAGGTTGGGCAGGATCATTGGTGGTCTCGTCTCCCCCTGGCAACATGGGTTTATCCCGGGCTGTTCGATGCCCAGGCGGCAGGGGGAGGAGAGATGGTCATGATCCTGCTTGACGCAGAAAAGGCCTTAGATAGGGTCGTCTGGGATTTCCTTTGGGGTGTGCTGGTAGGGAGAAGATTCGGGGAGAAAGTTATCAGAGCTCTCAAAGCTATGTACATAGATCCGGTCGCGAGGGTGGTGGTTATGGGAGAGAGCTCTGAGAAGATAGTCATAAAGAGAGGCACCCGTCAAGGCTGCCCCTGCTCCCCGATCCTCTTCGCTTTGTACATTGACCCACTCATCTAGAAAATACAAGGGTCCCCCAGGATTAGCCCGGTGGTTTGCAATGGCCACATTAGTAAAATCTTGGCCTATGCCGACGATTTGGCAATTATTACAACCAACCCTCAACAGACGCTCATGGCCCTGGTCTAAATAGCAGAGGAATTTGGCAAGTGGTCGGGGCTACCTTTTAAATGAATCTAAAACCCTAATAATTTGCACTGGGAATATAGTTAAAAGTGATTCGAGATATGTGGACTCAGCAACATATCTAGGGATTAAGATCAATGCCTCAGTGGAGGAAATAATAGCTGAGAATTATCCCCCACTCCTGAAATCCATTGAAAAAGAGCTAAAGAGGATAGACGTGTTACATCTCTCTCTGATCGGGAGGGTAAATGTTTTAAAAATGTCAATATTTCCTAGAGTCCTTTATTTGTTTAGAGCCATACCCCTTTTTTTGGAGGAAAAATTAATTAACAGCTTGGATTCTATTTTCATAAGATTTATTTGGCAGTATGGCAGGGTCAGGCGCTCTACAAATCTTATGTCACTTCCCAGGGAAAGGGGAGGGCTGGCCATACCTAACTTGAGATTTTATCATTGGTCAACACGAGACTAATTTCGGTGTTATTAATTCGGCAGCCCAGGATATACCCTCCATTTTTGAGTTGTTAATTGGGGAAAAGGCCATTGGGCTGCTGTGGCGGGAAGTTGATTGAAGATACTATAAGAGGCCCCGCCTGAAGATCTTGGAAGGGGTCTGGGGGGTTAGGAGGTCTATTTTTAAGCTCTGCAAAATTCCAAAGGTAAATCGCTTTCTCCACTTGTGTAACTCTAGTTTGCTCCCTTATGTGGGGGCCGACAGGAATTTACAGGTATGGAGGGATTTAGGCATTAGGACCTTTGGGGATATATGGGGAGGCCTCGAACCGCTTGGTTTTGATGCCCTTCAACAAAGGTCTGATATCCCGGTCAATCACTGGTTTCTGTATGGCCAAGTAGCACGGTCATTAAAGGCATTGAGACCAAAACCCTCGCTAATAGAGGATGCCCCCGTATTAGTTTTGTTAAATGGGGGGTGTAAGAAGATAAAATGGGTTTATAAGCAGTTAATTGCAGAATTGCAAGATGATATGGAAAAAACCGAGGCTGCTTTGGCTTTGAAATTGGGGGACCCTGATGTAGACTTGGATCTGGCCCTCACCTTGAATAAAAAAGTATTTAGATCTACAAATTTGAGGTCCCAGCATTATAAAACTGTATTTAATTTATATCATTCTCCCGCCAAATTATTCGCATGGGGGGTTAGGGTAGATGATAGATGCCCAAGATGTAATGCTGGACAAGCCGATCTCTTGCATATGTTCTTTTACTGCAGCTCACTTTCTTCATTACAGAGGGAAGTGGGGAAGTTTTGGGAGGGGTTGCTAGGTCATAAGATAAATCTATCCCCTACCCTGATGTTGTTGGGATGTGATCATAAGCAGAAATTGGTACAGGCTGAAGAAGCGCTGGTCTTTATGTCTGTGGCAGTGCTTCGGATTTTAATTTCTGCGGGTTGGAAAGATACATTGGCCCCTTCTTTTCAAATGTGGCTGTCTAGACTGCTGAGCATACATAACATCGAGGGATGTCTGTATGAGCAAAAGAGTAAAAAAATGCGGGATTTTGGAAATAGATTGTGGGCCCCGATATCAACATGGAGAGGGTTGGTCAGTACTCAGTTGAGCTAGGGTCACAAGTTTTTTAAATTTGCTCTTATCTGTTTCTTGCTTAATCTTATGTACTGCATTCTGTGCTGATTGGATTTGTTTCTCTGCTGATTCTTTGTGTATTGCTGTGTCCAAACTGCAAATAAAAAAATAAAGTTGGTGCCAGCTCACGTTTATTTAGTTAATTATCACTTCTAAGCGCCCCTGCAGTTATTTTTTTATATAGTGTAGGGATAGGCCAAACAGGGGTTCATAGTCGTTTCACCCCACTTTTCATTTCCTCAATCCACAGTCCTGGAAATTAAATCATGGTGCAGTGTAGGCCCCTACAACAGAGGATAATCAGGAATAGATTATGTGACATACTGGGAATGTTGTTAATACAATCAGTGGCATTTGAAGCATACTTAGTTTAGCAGCATGCCAGTGCCCTCCTTTATAGTTGACCTTTAGCAGTGAACAACTCATCAATCCAGTCACACATATCCAGTGACTACAACTGGAAGTCAATTGTGGATTTATTGCATTGTATTTCTCATTTCTAAATGGCATTATGGTGGATCCACAACAATTTTTTATAAATCACCTTTTTGTGAGGGTCATGTTTTTCTGCCTTTTAGACTGTCAACAAATTGTTTCATTTTTGTTTACTTGGGGGAATAGCATGGTGCAAAGTTGGTCTGCATACGTCTTGTGAGTTTGGGTACATGGCCATCAATGCTGGGCTCACACAGATCATTGAATTTGTCTAATTTATACTTTATACTGATAAATAGGAATAAAGTATTACGTTTTTGTAGTAGCCTTTCTATTGATTCTGCAGGTGCTCTATTTTTATTTTGTTTTTCACAAAACAGATCACAGAGTGTAGTAAGGCTGACTGGGACAGGCAGGACATTTTGGAAGAAAATAATACAGTGATCTGATCAAGTGGATTGTCAGCTAATTTAGTAATCGTTTAATTATTTATATCTATAAGAATACTTTCCACCATACCACTTATTAAAACCCACAAACTCATAATAATATAGTCATTTTTATAAATATTAAAAGAATTAAACTATAACTAAACATTACCCCAAAGATTTAATTTAAAAATATTCAATACAGTTCTGGTAATGAGTTTTCCCACACAATACTCCAATATGTCACAGTGTCCACTAAAATCATTTGAATTAAACAAATATAAATGACAATTATTAAAAACAATATCTACATTTCAAAATTACAACAAAAAAGAACATTCAAAATTGATATTAGAAGCATATAGTACTCAATATTTTTAAATTCAGTATTATTGTTAAAAAATGATATATTTACCCTTAATATTTCCTTCTTAAATAATTTGGTCCTCACAACATTCTGGTCTTGATATTAAGGTCACATGATCTTCCAGAGTCAATATTCAGGAACTGCACGCCCAAAGTTGGGAAACGTAATATCCCTAGGGCTTTGATCTACTCTTTGCTAGCTACCTTAAAGGCCTAGGAATTGTTTAGAGACAAGATACGTTTTCATGTGTGACTAAAGCATAAGGAGGGGTCACAAAAAATAGACCTCTAAACAACCCTAATAATGGCATACCTCAGGAAGTAAAAACATGCAGCCTAACTGGACTGGTTCAAACAGGCTGTACGTATGTGCTAGTGCCCAATACCCCAATAAAAGTGCATGCCATAGTGCATACAGATCAAGTAGGAGTGTTACTGACCAGCACCTGGGAATTGTAGTTCCAAGCATCACCTCAGCACTCCTACAGCAACAGTGTGGCAGCCCTAAAAGAAACAATATGGACTATATTAAAAAAAAAAAACTTCGGGCTCATCTGCTGAATTCATGAACACTTATTTTTTGCCAATCACCAAACTGTAAAACTGCACATTTTTTGTAATGATTCTGAGATGTCACTTGGTGCTTTTCACAGTTCCCTTTACATGGATATTGAAGTTAAACCTCGACTCCTGTATTAGACCAAATGATTTTGCTGAAGAGATAAAATTTGGGAAGATGCCCCTTTCATTCAGATGATTAGTCATGTTGGTTTGTAATTCACAGTGTTCCTCTGGTGAAAGAATGAGGGACTCTGTTTTGTGTGAGTTAAGTTTTACTTACATTTTTTTATCCATGTATGAATTACGGATATGTATGTGGTTAAGATCATGGGCCAATCTGGGAGTCCATTTTCAAGACAATCTGGGTGTTGTCTGTGTATTGGTGAAACGAAACACCACATTTATGTAGGACTTCATCTAAAGGCTGAAAACATTAGGGGCCACTATGAAGCTGTGTGGAACACCAAAATGTGAGGGTGTGTGTTTTGAGATGGAGCAACAGACTTTCACCAGCTGAAATTGGTTTGTAAAGTAGGGCCAGATCCTATTTACAACAGTGTTTTTGAAATATATGTTCAGGTTAGTGCTTGATACCATTATCAATTGCAAGTACAGTGAGGATAGGTGACTAGGAAGCATGTGTTCCACTTGTCAAGGAGTTAGGGAGAGTTGTCTACAGTCTTGAAGAGGCTTGACTCAGAGCTGTTTCTAGATTTGGAACCTGACTTAAGAGACCCTGGGAGTCCATTGTTTTTGATGCACTTATTGTGCTTAGCGGCCACACATTCTTCAAGTACTTTTGCCAGATTATGAAAACTAGTGGTAGGATGGAGACTTACTCTCTGGGTGAAATCTGCATCAGGTTTTGTTTTTATCAGGAGTCTTACATGATCATTTATGAGTGGATCTAGCACAATACTATTAAACGTAAGGCATTTATCAGCATTAACCAGAGGGATAAGAGGGCATCCATGGGTTCTTTGGCCATGGATGGTGGGATGGAATTGCTCACATTATGTGATGATCAGGTTTTCTTGATGGTTTCCTCCAGATTGTGTATACTGATTAGGGAAACCATTTTATATTAGATTATCTTCTGCAGTGGGGAAATTGTTGAGATCATTCCTGAACGCAGTTTTTTTCTGGAAATATAGCTGCCAAATTTGACACAGTTGGACGCATCAAGCTCGTGAGCAGTTGTAGATGACTTGCTTAAAAAAGCAGTACAGCACTTTAGGCAGTTTGTAGCATGTTTTTTTTTTTAAGGACACCTGTTTAGCTTTCTGTAGAATTTTTTTGTACCTATGACTTAAAGTTTTAAGTTGTGGGAGGGTAATTTCAGATGGGTATTTCTTCAGTTTCCCTTCAGCTGCTCTCGATGTTTGCCTTTGTTGGTTTACTTGGTGAGACTACCAGTGGGAGTGTGACAGGGTATGATATCAATGATGTATTTTTGGGCAGTGAACCCACAACTGACACATCAGAAAAATATTGAATACAATGGGAATCGGATCTTATTGTACCCTTGACTTTGACGTGAACACATAGAAAATAGAGAAATAATTGGGCCTCTGATCAGAAGAGGTCTGTCCATGGTAACAGCCTTTTGTGAACTATTAAAAGCTTTGAACTCCAGGGCTCTATGCAAATGTGGTTCCCTAGAAGGGTCACAGTAGGGGGCAAGTGTTATGGGTGTTGAAACTATCTACGGTAATCTGATAAGATAGAACGTAAAGCGGTTTCACAGGATCAGGGGTGCTGTTACCTTACAAAATAGATGAGGTTAAATGGCCCTAACAGAATCAAAATGATCCATTAACAGGAAGGATACTAGTTAAATAAGCCTTCACGAGACATGGTATTAGTTAGGAATCATGGAGGTTTAATAAAAGATCCAAAATTCATTATGAAAGGCAAAATATGGTTAATCAGTCAATATAAGAAATTAACATTACTTTTAGCCTGTTGCCGCATAAAATATTCTATGTTCTATGCTCGAGACAGACTGACAAGTGTCTGCTCTCTAAGAATCAAGAGATTGACTCATGGCTCACCTCCAGAATGAGCCCTTTTATTATAAAATACACTGTAAAAATCATACAGTCTGCATATGATGATTGAAATGTTACATAGGTTTAACGAATCACAGTAAAAAAAATGATGGAGCATCTAGGCCTGGGCAGTGAACTGCGCTCCGTTCGCGGAGTTTGCAGAGTTTTCTGCACCCCACACTCCACGAAGCTCACGGAGTGCAGAAAACTCTGCTTCGCGATGTGCAGCGGAGTTTTTTCCCTGCTCACGATCGCGAACGGTAAGTTTGCGATCGCGAATGGTAAGATTTTGAGCGCGAGCTGCCGCTCGGGTAGAATTTCTACCCGAGCGGCAGGAATACCAGCACAAACTGCAGTTTGCACTGCACTCCACCACTCGCGGAACTCGCGGAACACACCATCCTAGCACGATTCCCTAAATGAATATTAATAAGCTCCCTTTTGACCTAATCTCATTGGATCTGACAGTACTAATATAGTTACAAATAAACAATAGCAGGCTCGTATAATGAATAGACTCACTGAAAGCAGGTAAGAAAAGGCCTTGAAAAGCTACATTTTAACAGAAGGCGTCTTCTGAGTTCACCAAGAAAAACATATCAGCAAAGCATTTCTTTTGTGCACATCCTGCTGCATGCGACCGCACAGACACAGTGAGAGGAAACATAGATGTGTAGAAATAAATGATGGAGTCGTGCCTCGGTGAGGACTTTTTAGCCAATGCTGAGAGAACATAGTTATGTACGGTGCAGAATTTTCGCTTTAGTGTCAAACAATCATGTTTCTAAATAAACATTATTAATCAGAAATATATTTGAAAGGGGTTTTCTATAGAAAAGGGGGTGCACTAATAAGGTAGCACAGAAGGATATAATAATTGATGCAATAGGTATGTGAAATAAGGGTTATAAAAAAGACACATATAGAGCACAGAAATAGGGAAGCACTAATAATGGTGAAATATTAAATGAAGTCTTGCATGATACATACTGGTTTCTGACGTGATCAATGATTAGACGTTAGGACTATGAACTACTAAAATCCTCTTTTAGGTTTCGCCTGCACACTTGTGCTGTGGCTGTGAAATCTATTGTAGTCAATAAAAATCATAAAAGGGGCTTACATCCGGCCCCTTTGCTTTTCATTGGTTCCTGTGCTTTCCACTTATATTTGCTCTATTTTCATTGGCTGTAGCATACTAATTCCTGTTGATCTTGTGTTGTCTGCTCTTATCAATTTACCGAGGCCCAAGTACTCCTCTTCCTACACCAAACTTCTTTTTGAGGCTGCTTTCTTGATGACGTATTTTACATTTATTCCACAAGGCTTGGAACGCATCATTCTCTAAGCCTCACTTTCAGCCCTGAGCCCTGCCCCCAGAATTCAATTGCTTTTTAAGTACAGAACATTGACGCAATACTACACACGTATTTCAACTGCCCAAACAACATGCTATCAATGTAATGAAGACTTTCCTAATGTAGAAAAATGGCCGCCGATGTGTGCTTTAAAGTCAATTTTTAAAGAAATTTGAGCTAGTGTGAACACATAGCAGCTCACAGCCCTCTACCAGCCCTCGCCTCTAGCCTCTATCATGTTGTGTAGGGATCCTTTCTCTTTCCATATCACCAGCTCTCCCCTAGCAGCACTATGGACTGGTCCGCATCACCAGCGGTCCCTACTCAGCTCTGCCTGTGCCTCGCATGCTGACATGATCGGTTCCTGCCTCCTGCTGCCCCCTAGCACGAGACACAAAGCCCATCAAGGGCCATTTTTTGCTTTACCTTGCTCCAGTACTGTGGGGCAATTACTTATGCCCAAATGAATGAGCATTAAGAGAAAACTTATAACGGGGCAGGCTTTGGGGGCAATATTGTCTTATGGCTGACAGATTGGGTGTCTTTAAAACAACATTTGTTTTACTGTAGGAGATGTGAGCTTTGATGCCGATGCAGTCTCAAATGTGCTACTTTTAGTTGCAGAGTGAGTTAAAGGCTCATGCTGACATCTGTTGATCCAAGCCACATATTCAGCGTCCAACCAGGCCAACTCAGCATTTAATCCCTATGCAGTTGATACATTGAGTACTATAGAAGTGGATAATAGTAACATCTGTGCTTTATTGGTAAGATGCTAAATCTCTGTTAAGTTGCTTATAAGTGGTATATAAAGAGAAGTTTCATTTCCTATTTATGTAGTTATTTGTGTCCATGCAGCCACAGGATTTCAAGTGTGTTGCTTTTTGTTACTCCGAATATTTTTTCAGTTTGTTAGTTATTAATTAAGGGAATATATTCTGTGTGCTGTGGAGGATTTGTTGGGCTGTTTCAAGCATTTGCATTCAAGAGAATTACGCGCACACATTCTTGCCAGAATTAAAAACAAATGCCACATTTGCAGGCTAGAGCAGATAGCAACAAAAACAGCTTATTATTAATCACATAGGCGAAACCTAATGCATTTACCAATGCTTGTCTTGTTTTATCTTGATTAGTGAAGATCCCAGAAGAGGAGCTCTGACTGAGTTGTAGATGAGCTTTAACATCCTGAGATTATGAAATTAGCATAACCCCCCAGTGACTATTGAACTGTTATTACATTGTCACAAATAGACAGACAGACTCATTTTACAGCCTGATTTATACTCATACAGCCGAAAAGCAGCCTTTTCCCACATTATTCACTCATGTAGTGCTTCTGACTTCGCATGAGCAGATAATGCGTGTGTGAGTGCGCATCATTTATTCACCTCCTTATTGTTTCTACAAGATGACGTATTCTGGTGGTTTGGGTGATAGCAAGCCATCATTTTTTCTTCAGTGGCCAGAGCTCACAGGAGGACTCGAAAGCATGTGTTAAACATCCCCCTGATTAACGCTTTGCCTCACTATGTTTTTATGTGAAACAAAATGAGATGCCCTTAAAAACATTTCACCAGTTGCTTGCATGGTGGCTCAGTGGTAAATGGCAACTACACAAAAATTGCAATGTATAGTGTACGAAAGTGCACTTTTTGGATGGTCACGCCCCACTTTTTGCTCTAATGCTGATGATTATGGCTGTTAGTGCAATGTAGCCTGCTGCCCATGCCCTAGCACCGTGCTCTCTCCGTAAAACTGTTATACTGCCCAAGCCCCAGCACCGTGCTCTCTCCCCAAAACTGTTATGTGTAAATTGGCAATCCAAATTGACATGGATTTGCCCCCTTATAAGTACCTAGTATATGGTACCAGTGGTACCCTGGGCAGCACTCTTTATGCCACCCTGAGTGACCCAAGTAAACTACAGACAGCAGGCCTGCTATTGCAGACTGCAGGTAGCAGTGCAAACTGCTCAAACTCAACTTTGCCTTCACCATGTGCCGCAAAGTCAATGTGCTATCACTGATATATGCAAGTCACCCCTAAGGTAGGCCTTCTAAAGCCCAGGAGGAAGGGTGCCTTATAACAAAGGTATGGACATGTAAGTACAAGCTTATATCACCCTACAATGCCCTATACCATTAAAGGTCACCATAAGTGATAGACGGTCTATAGGATAACATGGACTGGCCCTCAGCAAACCTGTGGTTGGCAGCTCCATTATGGTACAGCCTAAATATGTTGTGTTTGGTATCAAAAAGCATGCCTTGTCACCCCTGATATGAATCAAGTGTTGAGGGTGATGTGACACACACCCAGATGGCTACCTTAGAGGTTGTCAAACAACACCGATTGGTTAGAGGGTCGCAGGGAAATTTAGAGACCAGCACGGACACATCCCCTACTTACTTAATGTATATCAACAAAAAGTCCGCGGGTCTTTACAAAAGTAAAACTGACACTAACCCAACAAAATGTTCAAGAAAGAAGTCCTCACAAAAATGACGGAGTCCCATCACCCACTGAAGTGGCATGCTTCATCATCTGGGGCCTCCTCTTAACCGCACCTAGTGCCGTTAAGGAGCTACAACTCCTTGCCAATGTCAATAGGAGGAGCTCGCGGATGTTTTGATGTGTATCAGGAGGACTAAATCTCCAAATAGACAAGGAAGTTACCTAGCGTGTGGTGAAGTATAATGTGGAAAATGTGCAGTGTGGATGACCAATGATTTAAAATTAACTACCCAGAGAAAAATAAATGTATTCAGTATCCCTGGGTGTTAACATAAAAAACATGAAAGCATATACTCGGTAAATCTCCGAGTGCATCAATATCATGAAGCGGTCTACATGTTTCAGCCAACTGTGATCTAAAAAGTGTAATTGTGGCTTTCTTCAGGACCATATAATGATACTACTGCAGCTAGAGTAAGTCAAATGTGATTTAATCACAAGACCAGGAATGATACAACCAACTGGTGTACCTGTGTGTTCGTAAATGAACGATACTGCAGGAGGAATCAATCATCACCTGTCAGAAAAAGCAAACATAAAAAACAAATCACAAACCAAATCGGGGATATCGCCCACCGCTCCTGGTAACCACTCAGGGCGTGAGGCAACGCTCTACAGAAAAAAAGAGAAAAGAGAGAAAATAGCTATATTTTCTCTTTTTTCTGTAGAGCGTTGCCTCACGCCCTGAGTGGTTACCAGGAGTGGTGGGCGATATCCCCGATTTGGTGTGGGTAAGAAGGTCCACTGTGGATCTGATGCATGATAATATGATTTGTACATAGTTGTTGTAGCCTCTGACCGTTGTCAACCCAACATGGTTTGTGATTTGTTTTTTATGTTTGCTTTTTTTGATAATTATGGGGAAGAATGTGAACACCCCAAATCTCCACCCTTCCCCCAACCCCCTTCTCTAGTGGAAAGTGACAGGAGTAACTCTAGTACAGCCCCCAATGGTAACATGGTAGGAACCCTTGAGGGTGAGATTAACCCACTCTCCCTGTAGGAGAATAAGCTTGAACTTGAGGAAAGAAGGGTTAAGATGGACTTGAGGCCGGATTGTGGCATCAATACCCATAGGGAGAAAGAGGAATATTTCAACCCTAAAATCCCCAAAGGGAGTGTCCCCAAATATAGTGTGGTGATGACATTGATAAGTGATTTGCAGTCTTTGAGGGGGCCTGCAAAATGAAGGGGATAGGTCATTAACACTGGGGCTCTCTACTTTGAGAGTTATTCTCACTAAAAGGCAGAGAAAGACTGCTGACCCTTAATGAGGATGTGGATGAGTCTTGTCAGCATATGAAGGAGACACTCCTTGAAGGGTTTGTACTCACCACAGAAGAATACAGATTGAAGTTTAGGGACACCCATAAAGGTCAAAACCAAACATGAGTGGACATTGTGGACTCCAGTCAAAGCACTAGAAGGCTGGAGAAAAGGCAATGAGGTGGGCACTTATGATGGCCTTTATAATTTAACTATGGAAGAGCACATTTTAGCTAATTGTACCACAGCGAAATTGCATCAGCATTTGGTGGATTGTAAGTTTTCTTCTCTGAGAGAGTTGGGGAGGATAGCCGAGAAGTGAGTCAGAACCAGGGTGTCCAGGAAGACCCATGGTACAGATGATCACATGAAGGGTTCTCAGACTTCCCAGCAGGGTAAGGGTGTAAGCAACAAACAAGATAAACAGAAGGAGTTCTCTGAAGGCCCCTACGTTCTTCTCAGGAGGGTGGGTGTCAAGACTGTTCCCAGACCAATGGCAAAGAGTATCAGGGTAAAAACTGGGATCCAGCAAAGGCTTTTGGTGTGTGTC
The DNA here is from genome assembly GCF_964204655.1 of Triturus cristatus. NCBI lineage: Eukaryota > Metazoa > Chordata > Amphibia > Caudata > Salamandridae > Triturus > Triturus cristatus. The sequence goes on from NC_140580.1 coordinate 525,721,979, forward strand.
ATGACCAGCCGCGGTCCGTGCAGGTAATAGCGTTGGGGCGGCGTTGGGGGGATTTCGAGGGACGATGAAAAAGGAAAATTAATTATTTATTTAATTCTCCCTCGTCATCGTCCCTCGAAATCCCCCCAACGCGGCCCCACCGCTGTTACCTGCACGGACCACGGCTAGTCATGACTGTCACCAGGTAGATAATAAGAAAATAGATGCAGCGTGTTCCAAAAAGTCCCCCAGTGATTAACGATTCAAAGTGTTGGCTAGCATAGGAGTGCAGGTAGAAGTGTACTCTAAAGATGCCAGAGGATACACTGAGGCTACTTTAGTTTCCCTGGGTGGGGTGACTATTGAAGCCCTGTTTGTCTTGCCTCCAAGCCTGGAGAAGTATAGACAAAGGCCTAAAATCAATGGGACTGAGGTTGAAGTTTTAAAGGATACGTGTGCCAGTGTCACCATAGTGGCAGCTAGACTGGTTTCCCCAGACGAAATGATACTTGGTGTTAGTCACCAGGTGACTAATGCTGACAATGAGACTAAGCTCCATCCAATAGCCTTGGTAAGCTTAAAATGGGGAGGGTTACTGGGTCAAACATGTGGTTGTGTTCCCTGACACCCCACTGGTGAGAAATGATCTGGAGATTTCTGGATGGAAAGAAGTTGAAAGGAAGGTTCATGGAGAAATCCTTGATCTCCCTGAGTGGGTGTGTTTTACCACATGAGCAGAAGCAGCACATCCGGGATGTCAGGGAGGCTTGGATCCTGAAATAGTGGAACAAACTCCCAAAGGCAAGAGAAAGGGCAAGAAGTCTGCTAAGGCAACTTCTAAGAGGTCACAGGACCAGGGAGAGAGTTTATCTGAGGGAGATGCACTGGTGCTTGAGGAGAGAACTGCAGCTGATGGAATCTGGCCTGGCAGAACTCTTAAGTGTAGGGGGACCCTCCAGAGAGGACTTGTGGTAAGGGCAAAAGCAGTGCCCTACTCTTGAAGACCTTAGGCAGCAAGCTACAAGGCAAGAGGAAGGTGATGTCAGTGGTACCCACAGGGTCTACTAGGAAGATGGGCTTCTGTACACTGAGGCCAGGGAGCAGAGGATATAATGGGATTTAAATTTTAGCGGACAGGATATCTGCCACCATTGTGATGGAATAACCCACCCGCAAAAATCTAAATCAGGCCCTAAGTGGTCTACTCTCATTAGTGAGTGTTGCAGGAGCCAGTGCTAAGAAACTCGCTTCAACCAGTCAAGATGGGAATAGGTTCCCACAGTGGTGATGAGTGTAGTTCAACCACAGGAGAAAAGGCAGTCATGGCAATGTAGGCAAACATTATCAGGTACCGCAAGGGAACCACCACATATGAGTGGTACTCCTAAAGGTACTTAACCCCTTCCATGCTCATGACGGAACGGTTCCGTCATGAGCCACGGTTGAGCTGTGCTCATGACGGAACCGTTCCGTCATGAGCCCGCCCGCGCTCGAACCCTTCAGCACCGCGGCGGAATTCGCCCAGCGCTGAAGGGGTTAAAGTGAGAGACCAATTATGGCCTCAGCAGTGGTCGAGGCTTGAGCTGCATGATTGTCTCACTGTTACCTGGACAGCATTGTCACATTAATTAAGACTTGTCTAAGTTAAACAGTAGAAACATGGGGCAAGTTGTGCTCTTGGTATCAGCAAGATTGGGCTCAACTGGGAAGCTACAACAGGTCTTTGATATTGGCAGTACTTGTGGTTTGATGTTTCCCATGGCAGCATGAGGAGCAAGGGAGCCTGGAGTTACGTGCATGAATAAGGTACGTTCCCGACAAAAATGTCAACCTACTTCTTTCACTTTCTGATCACAGCAAACACAAGACTTTTCCTCTGTCCTGGACTACGTTCTTTACTCCTCTAAGAGAAAAAAACATTGTTACTTTCTCTGATCCAGTATTTTCTCCATGCTAGTGTGCCATGAAATAAATGTGAACTTCTGATCAGCCCATCTTATAATCGGACACAGTGCGAGGTATGTCCAAGCTAACTGCAAGAATACCCAATGTTGTACCCAAATATTTGACTGGAACCAATCACTTACAAGTGTGTCTTCACTGTAGGTGTTTTTTCAGATCCAGGTAAACTGTGCACAGTTGATCTGGTGTCCTAGGGGATAGCAGGCATCCAGTGCTTCTCCACTAGGCCAGCAGCACTCATGCAAGCAAGCTAAATCAGCCCACGTAACATTGGTTCGATCACAAAAAACAGCCATGCATTGGGTGCGCTGGGCTTCTGGCAACTTGGTGCCATTGTATTTTCAGCACCAATGATAACTGCACATTTGCAGCCACCCCATTTTATCCACTTGAAATGTGTATCAGGTTATGATGGCCTCCAACAGAACAAGGGCTGCTTCTAGGTCTCAGCTTCCTTGACAGAGAAGAGTTCAGGTTGCAAAGGTGTGCAGGCAGTCCATCTCCTTTTGTCTCACCCCTGACAACAGGCCTTTTCTTAGTTGTCTTGTCTCTTAGGCCACAGCCTTGCTAGCTGGAACTGGCTTGTTCCAGGGAAATTGGGCACACATAATCTTCCATGGTCCATTCAAGAAGATAAGATTCCAAACCTGGCACAAATGCTTAACATAACATGGCTGAGGCAGAGGGCAGCACTGGAGACTTGCATGAAATGAAAGAAAGACATTTCTGAATACAACAAAACCTATGAAACAACTTAACTACCTTTGGAGCTACAAACACATAGGGGTGGCCCAGATCTGGGGAACCATATCTTACATGTGACCAAGCGTTATTTCACACATGCCTATTAATCATAGAGGAATTGAAGAGGTTCAGTCATAACAGACCATATTAGGGCCAACGTTTAGAATACCACACAGAATAGTTAAAAGGTTTGAAAAACATAAAAACAATAAGACATACAAACTATATTAACAAACAGCAGTGTGTTTTTGCAATTGAAAGGGCTACGGTTCGGGTAATGGAACAATTAGTGTTAGTGTACTAAATCTGGTTATTAGTTCAGGGGAGGGTGACTACCCACCTTAAGAAATAAACACAATCTTTGTCAGGATGAACCACTAACTTACTAAATTAACCTGAGCTCAACTCCCTGGTAGCTATGGCACAGACTAAATACGTGTCTGTGGCAGCTCCCCTCCCACTGGGTTTGGTGACAGTCTGACTGGGGAACAAAAGGAGGGGCTTATCCACATGTCATCTGACATCTGCCTGTGACAGCAGAGGCCGCTTTGAAGTAAATTAAGTTCCTGGGCAGAGTCCAAAAGGTCATCCTGCCAGATGAACAAAAACTCCTTCCAACACCCAGTCCTTTGTCTCTGCTCTGGGAGAAGTTTTTCACACCTATGTCTAGGCTTGGGCCCTCAGAAGCCTGCAGCTGGAGGTTAAAGCAAATTTGCCTCCAGAGGAATTAGGCAGGAAAAAGTAACTTTCTAAAAGTACCTGTTTCTTAATAAATTATTAAAAATAAGACTCCATCATCGAATTGGGATTTTAATAAATATTGAAAATAAATGTTTAATCATGCATCTATCTGGTCCCTTCCAAGACATAGCAGATTACATAACATTGCTTCCCAACAATCTCTATTGGCCAGCCAGCATTCCTGCAGTGAAAATAGCTTTTGGGTGCTAATCACTGTAAAACATGTTAACATAAATGTTTTAAAAGTCCTACTTTTAAGCACAATGCACTCTGCCTTATGAGCTATAAGGCATACACGGTGGTGACTTATTAATATTTAAATGCAACGTTTTGACCTCTTAAAAGGGTTTCTTTTAACAGGTTCAATAGCAGTTTGTACACTGCTGCAGACAGGCTACAATGGTAGGCCTAAAGCCATGCTTATACTGCCACTTCAGTGGGTGGCACAATAGGTGATGCAGTCGACTAGTGGCATTTAACTTACAGGCCCTGCTTACACCTTATACCGTATACTTGGGACTTACTGTTAAGTTAAATATGCCATTTGGGAGTATACCCGTTCAATCATATTTAAAGGCGGAGCACAGGCACTTAGGCACTTATAGGGCGTAAAGCACACAGAATTCTACAGTCAGCAAAAACAGATAGGGCAACAATCTAGGTCTAACAACGCAAAATATGGTAATATTCTGGAATTAGGAATAGAGTTAGGGCTAAAAATAGGAGAAGTAATAATCCTTACGTTAGTGTTATGGTTAGTTTTCGGGTTAGGGTAATCATTAGAGATAGATTTGGGTATAAACTGATGTGATAGTGAAGGTAGGATTATGTTTGATGTTTAGTGCTAGGGTTACTATTGAAAATAGAGTTGAGCGCAGTGAAACAGTTAATGTAAAGGTTAGGATGTAGGGGTTAGGTTTAATTTACTTTGTATTCGAGGGAAACAATAAGCTTAGTGTTAAGGTTAAGGATGGGTTCTACAGATAGACTATGTGCCAGGGCTAGAAGTGTGAGAATTGAGGTTACAGATAGTGTTGGCATAAGAGTAAGGAACAGGAGGTAGACATTAGAGCTAGGATTAAAGTTATGATTCGAGAAATGATAATCAGATACATGTTAGGGTTGGTCTGCTTAATTAAGACCAATATAAAAATAAATGATAAACTAAAGCGAGTACAATTTTGAAACTTTTACATTCAAATTTGGTGCAAAATATACATAATCTGTCCTAAAATTAAAAGTGAATGTTTCCAACTTTTATTTTCAAACTTTTAGCTTTCAGGTGTTGCAACTCCGACCTTGATCCTATAGTCATGACAGGCCACACAGATTCTAACTTTGGATGGACCTCTAAGGTCCAGCAGTTTATATAACTAGGTTTGTTAGAAAGTGACAAATCATTAAGATTAAACTGGCAAAGACCTTAGGGTACAATGTTTGGAAAACCTACAGGCTCTACCGTAATGATGATATCAAGAGCAAATCTTAACTAAGCAATGAAAAACAGATTACCTAAATCTGTCTACAATTTTTTAACGGGAGGCACAGAAATTTGACTTGGGTCGAACGGCTAGAAAGTAACAAATGTGTGATTCCAAACGTGGGAGTTCATTTAAAGTCTCCCATGTCCCCTCGATCTTCTGGTCATTTTATTCTGTGCACTGTAAGCTGGCCTTGATGTATCAGCCAAGTGTACTCAGCAGGTCACTTCCATGCACACATCAACAACCAATCATCGGTAGCTATACTATCGATTGTTGTCCCTAATGGACCAGTAAACAGCCTAGGAACATGCGTAATCTCAGACTTGCTGTAATTACTGTTCATAAATATGTACTATTTACACTAGGAATAAATCATACATGTGTAGGATTCTTTTACAGAAATACAAGTACAACTGATGCAAATCTAGTATCTATCTGTGTTTCCATTCGCTGTATGAACCTGTAAATAGTATTTCAAGATTTGTTTAAACCGGTAATGTTTGATTTTTTTCTCATTCACATTTGTCTATGCATCTACCTCGGTCCTCTCTAGCTGTCACAGAAGCACCCTTAAAAGTTATCTAGATGACTGTAAATGCATTTGGAAACAAGAGGTTACAAGTATTAAATAATCTTGTTGTAATTCAGTTCTATACATTTATGGGTCCTAATTGATGCATATTGTATAATTACCCGCACTGTATTGCATCATAATAAAATAATTAAAAATATGTCATTGGATGTATCTCACATCAAAATATTTAACTTTCATATAAAATTGCACTAAGAAATTAGTACACGGCGACAAATCCTTTCAGGTTTTCTTTACCTCCAAGATTATATTATATTCACGTTTCGATTATATCGCGTCTTCTTTAAAAGCAAGCAGTTGTGTCTGAGAGTGAGACTGGCACAATTAAATGTTTGGCTGCTGTCATGTCACCTCCACTACCCGCCGGCCCCCTAGCTCGTTGTGTGTGTGTGTTTTGGAAGCTCTCTAATTGCTCCATTAGTCTCCAGGGTGTGATCTGCTGCTATCTGACTGCAGATAAAAGGGGCCTTTGTAAAGCACCCGTGCTAATGTCTGTAAACAAACAAACTAACCTGGAGCATGTCTCCTGCAGCTCTTAGCCTCGTCTCGTCCCCCTGACATGCCTTCGCTTCCGGTGCAGGACCTCGGCAGGCTGAAGTGGGAAGGAGAAACATGTCTCCTATTCCACTGACCTCAAAGAAGTGAAGACAGGGTGGAGTCAACAGAGCCTAAACCTTACATTCCAGGCCTGGCATTTCCTGAACAGGTTTCTCCAGCCTCTCCCATGCTGGGCTTTTATCCCTTGACAGAGACAGTTTCACTTTAAGGCTGGGGATTTGCACGCCGTCGGGTAAGGGGAGAAATGATCACATCAGCCTATTGAATTTCAGTTTCCCAAAACTAGCCCTTCTCTGACAATAACACATTGCACATCACACATTTTCTACGAATCTATTTTTAAGGTATATCAGCAAAAATCCCAGGGTTTAGACATTTTCAGCTACAATACAAAGGCCTTGAAAGGCATGTCCTCATAAAAAATATATATAATTTATAATTGTTGAACCACAAACATAAATTTATTTAATTTGTGTATAGCGCATCTCATCCCAAAAGTAGAGTGCCATGGCGCTTTACACTTGGTGGCAAATATGCATAATGCATAAATATCTCATGGAAGCGGAATGGCATGTGTAGCATTGTATTAACAGAGGATCTCCCCCTCGGGAGAGCCGACAATATGGTGGGGAGCGGGAGGCCACCCTGGCCCCCAATGGTAAGTTCAGCGGCGATTGGGCCAGGCCGGGCACTGACCTGGAAGCATTAAAGTGTGAAATCCCGCCTCTACCTAAAGGGCCGCGTGGCGGTACTGATCAGGCCTCTTTGCTCCTGCTCGCGGCTGAAGAGGTAGTGATCGCTTTCTCGATTTTCCAGGCAATCATGGCAGAGAGGATCCCAACTCTGGGGGGACAGTTGGCGTGCTACCTAAATAGGATAGCATTTGTGTATGATGAGTTTATAGGCACTGCCTGGAGGAATTATGACAAGGAATTCAGGCGTATTAAGGCTACTAGACCCACTTTGGGGTGGGATCAGATAGATGTGAATGCATGGTTGTGCTACATGGATCCACATAGAACGGTGCCACCCTAAGCCAGCCATTTCGGGCAGGCACTGGGGCAAACAGTAATTTAGGAAGTGGGGCCAAAAAGGGGGGCTTGCTGGGACTTCAATAAGAGAACTTGCTCCAGAGCCCCAGGAACATGCAAGTTTAAGCACTGTTCTTCTTTTTGCAGGCTACCCTCACACCCGAGTCCAAGTGTTTCAAGAAGACAAAGGGGAGCCTCAAAAAGCATGAATGAACACCCATTATTGGTCAAGGCCCCCTCCCCGCTTAACTGGCAAGCAATGGTTTCATGGTTGAACATCTGTAGCAATACAACGGCAGCACAGTCTTTAAATGAGGGATTTAAGAATGGCCTATTGCAGAAATCAGCAGTTATTTAGGGCAAATCCTAGCATTGCCAGAAACAAGATTATGAAAGTGAAGAACTTGGGGAGGGTGGCAGGTCCTTTTGATTCTATCCCTTTTGAGAATTTTGTGTGTTCCCCTTTGGGGACAGTCCCCAAAAAAGACCTGGGGGAGTACCGTTTGATACATAACATTTCAGCACCTAGGGGGCATTCGGTCAGCGAGGTTATCAATGGTATATTGTGCTCAGTTGGCATGCCTCACTAGATCAGATAATGGCATTGCTTCAGGAGCAGGAACCTGGGACCTTGCTTGCAAAATCAGATATAGAACCCACATTTTGGCTGCTTCCAGTGCACCCCGAAGATTTTCATTCATTGGGTTTCCAATTTGAGGGTGCGTTTTATTTTGATAAAGGTATGCCCATGGGTTGCTCAGTCTCCTGTGCTTACTTTGAGAGGTTTAGTACCTTCTTGGAATGGGTATTTAGAAGGAGATCAGGACACAATTCGGCACTTCATTATTTTGATGACTTCTTGTTTTTGGTTGTGCCTGGAACAGAGGAATGAGGGAGTGCTTTGTAGTTCTTCCAGGAATTGATGGGTGTATTTGGGGTACCACTTGCACAAGCAAAGATCTGTGGACCGGCAACCACAATAGAATTCCTGGGCATAGAATTGGATCCCAGGGCAGGTGCATTCAACTCCCACTGGAGAAGGTCAGGGCTTTCACAAAAGCATTAGAAGAATGACTAAACGCCACACAAGCGACACTACATCAGTTACAGGTGGTAGTAGGGCAGTTTAATTTTGTACACCCCATTATAGCAATGGGCCGCACATTTTCCAGGTATATTGCAGAGGCCATGTCTAGTCTGAAGTTGAAGCAACATCATACTAGGCTGACAAGTGAGGTCCGCCAGGACATCAGAATATGGGAAGGGTTTTTGAAGGACTTTAGTGGGACAGTAGGATGGTCAAGGCCTGCCAAGAACAATAAGGAGTTGGGTCTCTTCACAGATGCCACAGGCAGCACAGGCTTTGGGGCCATTTTAGGGACAGCTTGGTGTGCACAGCGATGGCCAGGAGACTGGGTAGAATCTGGGCTGGTTGCAAACATTGGTTACCTTGAGCTCTTTCCCATTTTGATGGCCCTCACAATATGGCCAGAACAGTTCTGCAGCCAATCAGTCGTATTCTGGTCTGAAAACATGACATTGGTGGAGTGCATTAACCACCAAGCCACTAAGTGTAAAATTATCTTGCGATTATTGAGAGAAATCATGCTGTTATGCTTGAGATTAAATGTTGACTACAGATCGAAACATGTGCCTGGTGTATTGAACAATGAAGCGGATGCTGTATCTCATTTTAAGATGCAGGTTTTCAGGTATCACCACCCAGAAGCAGTGGAGTTCCCTTCACCATTCCCAGAGCAACTATGGCGGCTTGGTGCCCCAGTCTACTGGATCTTGTAGCGGCCAGTTTAATGCCTAGGACAAGGCGTGCCTATGAGGGGGCATATTGCGCATATCACAGGTTCCAGGAAGTAAGAGCGTAGGGGGATGGTTTTCACCTGAGTCAGTAATCTCATTCCTAGGGTACCTGAGAGGGGATGGGAGACCTGTTTCCTATGCCAAGCGACATATTGTGGCAATTTAATTATTTGCAAAGATGCTGGGTTACACGGATGGGACAAAGGCATTCCTAGTGCAAAGGGCTCTGAAGGGCTGGAAGCACATAGAGGGGTGTTGCTCAGACCCCAGGTCCCAAAGACAAGGCAAGACTGGCAAATATCATGGCCAGTCTTGAAAGGGAATGTAGATCATCCGATGAAGTTTGCCTTTTTAGGGCAGCATTCTCCCTGACAGGGTGAGCAAGCTGGTAACAAAAAACAAAAAAGATATGAAGGATGGTCTCCAGCGAACAGAGATTCAATGGCCAAATGGCTTCCTGGTGGTCACCATTACCCAAGACCGACCAAGTGGGCAGAGGGGATCACATACTGCTGCACCAAGCCCCAGGGAATGACTGTTGTTCGCTGTGGAATCTGAAAGCCGTTATGGCCAACCGAGCGCAAGGGACGGTAATCCCTCTTTTGGTCCATGAGGATGGGACGCCACTCACAAGGTTCTAATTCGCCAGGGTGATCAGCAGGGCTCTGGTGTGAGCAGGTTTGGATCCGGCAGAATATAGTCCCCATTCATTTTGGATTGACACGAACCATGGGCGTAGTTTGGGTAGTAGCGCTACGAATAGCTACGCGAAGTGTACTTCGCACTACGCACGCTACGTGTAGCTACGCGAACTGCGTAGTGCGGGAGGGAAATGTTGTTCGCACTGATTGCACAGTGCCGGATGCTTGTCCGCACTGTGCAGTCATTGCAGATGGCATCTTGCACAGTGCAAGCGGTCGTTTTCTACCGTTCGAGTAGATTTGTACTCGAGCTGCAGCTTTCTCAATGCGGACCGGTAGTTTCTCATCACGAGGGTTCGTGAGCATACGCGACCACTCGCAATGAGAAACCTGACCTCCCAGCGTTGAGAATCTCGCCGGGAGGTTTATTTTCCACACTCGCGATCGGCAACTTGATGTTGCTGATCGCGAACGAGGAAAAAGTCTCGCCGGGATGTTGATTTTGCTCGCTCGCGGTCGCCAACTTGACATTGAGGACCGCGAGCAAGCAAAGAATGCCCGCTAAGCTACGCGTTTTTGCACTGTGCTACGTGCAATTCGCGTTGTGCGTAGTAGCGCAAACTACGCACACTCCGCGAGCGTAGCATAGTACTACGCCCAGGGTTAATTGACAGAGCAACTGCTGCGGCAAGTATGGGGTTGGCGGGACAGACAGTTCAAAGGATAGGTAGATGGAAGTCTGATTGCTACAAGCACTATGTGAGATTGAGCATGTTGTGAATGTCTCTTTTTTTCCTTCTTGTGTAATTTTCCCATTCCTTACCATATCCTCCTGTCAACAAAGGTGGAGGAGATGATAAAGGGCTACAGCCACTGGATACTTCATTGCCTCTGGTCTACGCCGGAGCAAGAGGAATTAACGACATGCTGGTGTTGGGCCACTCCTATGTGAGGCACGCACAGAGTTTTTATCCTGCAGATGACTGAACGTAACAAGCAAAGAAAAACAGATATCAGCTAACTTTCTACGGTCAAGGGGGGCTACGCTTGGCCCACTGGAGAACTGCATTGGACAAAATGTTGCCCCGAGGCTTACGCTTCCAGAGATGATAATTGTGCATCTGAGAGGCAATGATTTGGTGGAGCAAGGTCGGAGAGACTTGTTTGAGTTGATTGTCTCAGAAATATGTTGGCTCTCAAAGAAGTTCCCGAAGGCCATAATTGCATGGTCCAATAGTTGAATTTGGAGAGGTGGTAAGTCAAACAGAGCTATAAATGAATCAGTGAAATGGTTGAACCGAAACGTGGGTAAGTTGTTCAGGGCAGCCCGTTTGTCAGCCATACATCATGGGTGCATCAAGGGTGAGCGTTTTCTATTACAGGATGGAGTTCACCTGTCAAAAGAAGGTAATGCAATGTTTCTGGAAAATTTGCTCGCTAGGCCAGCGTGCACTGTGTGTGGGTGAGGGGGCAGATAGTCGGTAAACTATGCTGGCCTGTGGCGGGTGAGGTCAAGATTGGGGCGGACGCTTCAGGTCCCTTTACGGCATCCTTTTTTTATACCAAATTTAACATCTGCATCCCTGGACCCTCCAAGGCGTGCTGCTACCCAGTCCAAAGGAGGTGGCAAGGGCCCGGGGGGTTCTCGCGGTCACTGACACGTAGTCCTTACCTATCAACCACCTGGAGGCGCATTTGGGCATGACCTAGCACTGGCCATTGGGGGACAAGGAACCTGGGTGTAGGGGTTGCCTGTGGTATGTATCCTAAGGGCAGCTGGACACCTTGCACAAGAACTTCCAAAGCGGGAGAGTTCCCAGAATGGATACGAGAGGGAAGGTGGGGCCCTCCCATAAGGAGGGCCCTCATCCTTTGGGACGTAGGAGGTGTAAAAAAAAAAGGGCACAGTCAGTCTTGACCTCACTCGAAATGGGTATGGAATATTTTGTTGGTTGCACAGGAGCAGACTAGCTATGGTTGAGTGATACCCATGTACTCGAGTCTCTGCTAAGGCTAGATCTCCCTTGTAAACAAGATGTATATATGGTTACAGTGTAAAATGTTATGACAAAAATGTTATGTTGCGTGAAAAATAATAAATATGGCCAGGGGTCTTACGACCCCTAACCCAAAGAAATTAGAAATGGGCCCATACATTATTTTGACATTGAGGTGCTTAGGTAATGGTAAGTACTCATGGGACATCGGCAACTCCATGGCCATATAGATAGTAGTAAATAACATTGACATACAACCAAATGGAATAAGATAGCCTCTGTGATGATGAGCAAAACATGGCAGGCAAAGTGGCAAGATCATTTGGATAAATGTATGGATATCTGGATTGCTCAATAGCAAAGGAGTAAGGAGGCAATGTGTCGATGGTATCGGGAAGAGTACAGACTGCCTTGGGGAGAGCTGAGCCAGAGCCGAGCTTGGTTCTAAGAGCCAAAGAGGAAGCTGGGCCAAAAATGTAAATCAGGCAATAATTGTGATGAAAAAATATGCTAAGGACTGTAAAAGGAGAAACTATATATTAATCAATATTTGTGAGTCTCAATGTGCATAAGACTACATCACTGAATTGAGTGACATTTATTGAAAGTAATATGATTTCTAAACGGAAACGTTCAAGAATACTTGTGTTTTCTATTTATGTGGCCTATATTGTTATCAAATGTAATGGAAGATTATTTTAATTTAAACATGTTCCAGCAAGTGTTTTGTATAGCACAGATCCTAAACTGAACTACTTCAATGAGCTCTAATATTGGTTGGTTAAGGAAATTGGTATATAGTGAAGTAAATGTGCTGTGGATCACACCACTTAGTCAAGTGGGGAAGGTGGGATTGTCGTACAATTTCCTGGTTGTAAATTGTGCTTTTCAGCCACTTTGGGTTTCCTTATTCTCTCTTTTTAGCACCAAAGATCAATGCTCTGGGTTCAGTTATTTCATTGATTAGTGTTAGTACATGGAGATCAATAAATACACTTATTACTTCTTAAATTAAACTTGATATACACACATAAGTGTTAGTCATAAGTTTAAAGATGTGCTTTCTGTTTGGAATGTTCCCACAGAAACTGAAGATTAAACACACTGACAGAACCTGTCTGAAGCTATGCTGAATATCACACATACCTCTTTGAAGTGCTGTAACCCTGGAAGCAAACGTTGTGTGGCTCCAAGACATCTGGTTTTGCAAATTATTTATTAGCGCTCATTTGGGTGTTGATAAGGTAATATTTGGTTCTGTCGGGTCAAACAATTTCTTTGTGGTTTTCAATATACAATGCAATTGAAATGAAACGTGCACTTGAACACAGAGAAAGATATAATTAATCTCATTGGAAGAGATATTTTACTTCATATTTGCAAAAACAAATTTAAAAAATGAGACAAAAATTATTATCATGACATAAAGGCTGTCCGATAACTTAATTAGAAAACGGCGCAAGTGGACGTGATTATAGTGACATGGTGACAAAATGTGTGTATTATACAAGAATGTGAACAAATACTGTACAGTTAATTACACAGAGAGATATTGAAAAACAAGGTCCAATTTCCACATTTGATAATGGAGGTCACCGTAGCTTGGTAAGTGAATTACATCAAATAATCCGTTAGGGGACCTAATGCATGGACAAAAAGCTGTCGACGTTTCGACCCTGACAATCTGCATTAATTAAAGATGTCAACGCGGGTCTTCTTCAGGACACACGAACAAAATGGACAGCCAGTCCTCTTGAAATTTCTAACGGAGTAGGTAAACCTCAACCCCAAAGCCTTGAGGGAGAGTAACTCAAGGATAAGGTCCAATGGATGGAGAGGCTGGGTAACCTGTAGGTGATTTACATGAGGCCGGGGGATTCCAAGGTGCTCAAGGGTTCTCAGCAAAGTCGACGGTTGTCAGTCAAGTAAAAGTCAGTGTATCAATTAATACACAGACGTTTGCCGCCTGTCAGCTACCACAAGCCTGATGCAGCCCTGATTCATTCCGATGTGGCACTTGGCTTGAACAATATGCACTAATCTCCCTGTCGGGGGAAGAAATTACATTCCCAGCAAAATACAGAGGATCTTTGACTCTTCACCCAACTCTTGGCTGAAACCTTAATGTTTTACAAGCACTGATCTTCCACGACATTGCACCTGATGTCTATGCGTCTTGGTTTGAAATAACAAACGCATCCTCGGCGTCTAACTCATCGTTTACTTGACTGCCCTGAAGAAAACCCGCGTTGACATCTTTAATTAATACAGATTGTCAGGGTTAAAACGTCGACAGCTTTTTGTCCGTGCATTAGGTCCCCTAACGGATTAGTTGATGAAATTCCCTTACCAAGCTAGGGTGACCTCCATTATCTAATGTGGACATTGGACCTTGTTTTTCAATATCTCTCTGTGTAATTAATTGTGCAGTATTCGTTCACATTCTTGTATAATACACAAATGTTGTCACTTTGTCACTTCACTCACCATGTCACTATAATCACGTCCACTTGCGCCGTTTTCTAATTAAGTCATCAGGCAGCCTTTATGTCATGATAATAATTTTTGTCTAACTTTTTATAAATAAATTGGCAAATATGAAGTAAAATATCTCTTACAATGAGATTAATTTATCATCATTATATCTTTCTGTGTGTTCAAGTGGACGTTTCATTTCAATTGCATTATATATTGAAAACCACAAAGAAATAGTTTGACCCAACAGAACCAAATGTTACCTTATCATATATATATATGCCCAGGTTCTGAGGGATACTGGGTTACCCCATTGCCTTAGATATCATTTGGGTGTTGAGCCTCACCTAAAATTGTTCTGTTGAGTCAGGCGATACAACAATAATAATAACACAAAAATATCAGCTCAGGTGTTTGTTTTTTGTTAACTTCATATGTGAAAAAAAAGTACAGTTCTCATTTAAGCTGTCCCACTTCAACGGAATTTCAGACAGCCAATATACCACATAAAAGAGTAGCATTTGTGCTAAATGCCCTACAACTCTATTTGGACACATTGGGTTTGAGATCACTGCTCATCGCAAAGTAGAATCTCTCAGTGTTTGAGTACCCAGTGAAATTCCTCAGAGGAAAGGCCAGATAAAGAAGTAAAATGTGGATTTTATTGTGATAAATACCAAGGGCCTCATCATGAGGCGTACTCTTGGTGGTGGTCTGACCACCCCCAACCAGACAGTCCGACTGCCGTATTACGATAGTGGGACCGCCACAATTCTGTCGCCTCTGCTTGGATCCAGGATGCTGCTCTGGCGAAGGTGTAAAAACGGGCTGAGTATGCTGGTGGTGCCGATGTCGGCACTGCCAAGCACATTACAACCTGCATTTCACCTGCCCATTTCATGGTGGGGACCCCGCAATGAAAAGGGTGGGGGAAATTCAGGTAAAGGATAAGGGTCCCCAGGCGAATCTGGCCATTGGGGTGCAATGAGGGGGGCACAACATCGCACCTTCATGTTTGCACAGTGTGGCATGTACGACATGGTGCATGCCACACCGTGCACATACGTGCTGCAGGCTCTCTCACGGCGGCGGTATGCTGTTTAAGCTCTCCTATGAGCCTAACAAACCCACCGCACATCCGCCAGCCCTGGATTTAACTCATAATCTGGTGGGTGGGTTCACCACTGGCATGGCAGCCTTCCTGGTCCCAGAGGAAGACTCCCAAACTCATAAAAAGGCCCTAAATCTGCATGTTATTCCTCATTTCTAGGGCCAAAACACACAAAAGGAGATATTTACTGCAACCAGTAAATACCTCACCCTAGTGTATTTGTATTTGTCAGGTGTTGCAAATTCTCCAACCCCAATCCACCACTCTCATCATCAAAGGCACAGAGGGTTAAACACCAAGAATTGTATGCAAAAATCTGTATTCAATGGTATATTTTTGCCATGTTCTAAACATTAGGCATATAAAATTTGATTCACAGATACATGTAAAGGGGAATTTGAAAGATCCACCTTGAAATGAGTGGAATAATTGAGCTGTATGTGCACTTTGCAGCACATTTGGTTAAATAGATTTATTAAAGCAAGATGGCTCTGGCTATTCCTCCGAGAGGCATTGCACAACTGCAAATGATACAGAATGGTGAAGTCTGATTGCTGCTTTGACTTATCGAATTTGATCACATTTACACATCTCTTCAGGCCATGCAATGATTGCTGGCTGTGTGGTATACTGAATTCTTAACACCAGCCACTATGGAAATGGCCCACAGAAGGTCACACATTCCTTCAAGGACCCTGCCAGTCACAACACCAGGCTATAATGTCACATTATATTAACAACCACCAACATTTCAAGCATGTCCAGAAACCATGAATCTTTTCGTAACTACTTTAAAAGGAAGAACGGTCTGAGCTCTGGTGGTAGCTCCCATCAACTATTTTATATCTTTACGTGTTTTGAAACTATACAAGGATGAATCACGTATACTTCTAATCTCAAACCTAACTAGGTGCATCCTTTGGTGCTACACAAACCAGAATGCAGCTGATCGTGGGAAGGTCTCTGTGTACGATGAAACATCTCCTTGAGGCCTTACCAATGGCTGAACAGCACTAAACAAGAAAAATGTAACATATGATTGCATACTGCTGTATTAACTTGCTAACACTCCTCATAGAGTAAGCTGAAGCAATTCTTTTGCTTCCTGTCCAGCATTTATTCTTCTTTAGTGCATGTGTGGACAATCATCCTAGTTTTTAGGTCTCGCCTGAGCCAGCGCATGCACTGCTCTGGCGAGACTTTTAGTAAGTGGGCTTCAGAAATGGTACCACACGCTTTTGCTTGTGGCCTAAAGCTTGCGGTTACACATGCGGTTATGAGCAGATGCGCCATCTGGCTTTCCTCTCTCGTCATGGCTCATTAAGCCATCTGTTGCCTCCTCACTCCCGCCTCCTCCCTGCCGTCATTGCTGCCTTTTTGCTTGTTTAAATAGAGTGGTGCTTTACGTACACTATGTCTGTATATTTCCTTTCCAAACTGCGCTTCACATTTACACATGTTTTCCTTGCCTCTGAGTTTACTTGAGCTCGGTCTACTCTTTCCACTTTAGTCAACGAGTGCAACTAATATGGAAGAACTTCATGTTTTTCTTCTATTTGGTTTGCTACCCCCTTTTCACAACCTGGTTTCTTTCCTTTTTCATCAGACCCTGCGTGCACGGGTGTTTTAAAATTACCTTTGTTTGTCTTTCTATGTTCGCAGCTCCACCTAGTGGCTTTTTCAAATATGCGCTTTGTGATAATTATACACAATTACTACAAATCTCGTTATTTATAGGTACACATCTACTAGTTCTAATAATAATCTTTTCACAAGCCAAACCCCAAATATAAAAGTAGAAAAAGAAGGAAGAACTACTCTTCGGTGGTGCAGACTGTAAAAAAGCTATGTCGATTTTGATTACAAAAATGTCAGTATGGAAATGTGGAAATGTGGAAAATATGCAATTAAAACCCCTGTAAATAAAACACCCACTATTGTTTGATACGTCGCTGTCCCAAATTGTGCTTTTAATAGCATTACAGTCAAACCACAAGTAGTTGTCCTGCCTCCGATTTCAGAAAAATGTCCAAATGAAGAGAAAGGATTCTTGGGACACTGGATGGCCCATGTTGTTCTATTACAAAAGTGGTGGAATGGCTCAGTGACAGTTTCTAAAGTTCCGTGGCATAATTAAGCTAACAATTCTTTTGGTAATTTGAGATGACAGATAACCTCTAAAGATTAAATGTTCTAACAATGATTTATGTGGATATTTCCTTTCAGTGCTCTTGCACCACTGTATTAATGTTTAAAATAAGACACGAATGCACACGATCAGCCCATGTGATTTCTTTTGATCATTCAGCACCCTTCTGTATGTTATATGTAACAACTGGGCAGCTATTTATAATTCATAGGGAACTGGTACTAAAAGGCTGCATATTGGTTGCTGCAAGGTTTTCAAAGACCTTTAGGCATATGCTCCATCGTAAATAAATTGGTTCATTTATTTGAGGATGCCATACCTACCAGAATGCAGCCTGGCAAACAGTGGCCCTATACAAATTTAGGATATACATTTTAATAATAAGGAGTTAAAATGTCAGCCTCTGTGCAATTTGACATTTATAACCTTTAGCTTGTGGCATAAGATAGAGGTGTTCATGGATCACCGGCTTACAGATGCAGCTACACTCTTTGGTATTTAAAGGTGCTACTGGAAATGTGAATCATACACATTTACTCAATGTAATTTTAGATATACAGGCGATTTATCAAGACTTTTCATTACTATAAATTCAAGCAGTGACCCAAAGCGGCGCAACAGTCTTGATAGAGGATTTACTTTTCAGCACAAAACTTTTTTTTCCGCTAGATTACTGCATTTCTATGCTTTGTGCTGCTTTGCAACGGAAGCACTAATTATTTTTTTGAGACAAAGCCCTACCTACTAAAATTGTCAGACCAGGCTTTGCATTTATAAAATGCCACCTTGAGGCAGGCACAAATTTGAAGAAATATATGGATGTCTCCAAGCAGATCCCAAATTGCATGTTTGCTTCACTGTACAGCATACATCCAATGTTTTAAAAGTTGTTTGGGAATAGTATTTTATATTGTAAGGGGATAAGTATAAGAACATGCACACACCTCTGCCACACGGTACATGCTAGGCAGCCTGTTTCCTCTCCATTGCAGGTGAAGAAAGTAGCAGAAGGACATATTTTGTAAATATGGCTCTGTGTGACACTATATTTCAGTCATCTTCCCAATTCTGTTGGCAGACTTCTGTGCTGTATTCAGAGATGGGCACTTTGTTAGAACAATTCTGTTCAGTGAGGTCTATGGTTCGTGTAGAGTAACTGAGCTACAGAAAGACAATATGGTCAAACACAGTGACTTTTCAGATTGGGCCTTTGTAGCCTCTCAGTTCACTGCTGCTTTACGAAGGTTTAGTCTCGAAGATCGCTGTAACTTCTTTGCGTCCAGTCATGTACTCACCCTTTCATCTTGTCTCCCATCCATCTTTGCTCTCATTACTCAAACATTCATGCATGCAGTTACATAGCCATGTCACTTACTCATTGATCCATCCACTCACTCACTCATGCCCCAACCACTGACTTATTCTCATATTTACCCAATCACGCAAAAACACAATAGACACACAAACTCACCAATCAATGGAGAAGCACTTTGTCCTTTAAAATAACCAGACTGATTGGTTTTACCAATGCTGATTATATATTCCTGTTCATCTGAGTTATACATACCCAGAGAGGAGTGCACCTATGTGGACACGGAGGGAATATTCCATAACCAACAAAGTGTAAGTCAGGAATCATCAGCCTAGCACCTAACCATTGTGCCTTGTAGCTAATACAGGAATAATCCACGAAGAGGAGCAGGTAAAAGCAATTCCAAAACTGTAGCACAGGCCTCAAAAACACGCCACAGTACATGACCTCCTAAACACATACTGTATGTTATAGAATTGTTCATAAACAACGGAAGAGTGACTAAGAAAAAGGAAAAAGGACAACAGCGTGGGCAAAACCAAACGGATGTAGTAGAAGAACCCTCACTCACCAACCTAGTTGGTGACCTGCTTCATCATCGGGTTCCCCCCAAGGAGGCCGAGTGCCTCCTCGGTGTGCTGCGACGCCTGAGTTACAGTGGAGCTGGTTTTTGAGGGATAGGTGAGCGTGAATTTAAAAGGTAAAAGGTTTTAACTGACCACAATTTTAATCAAGGCAAACCATTCACTATTAAAATCAATTGTGACGGACTAGAACTAGGTAGGTTATGATAACCAAAGAACGTCCGTTTTAAATTAGTGAAGAGGGGATGGTCGACATGTTTCTGCTTTAATTGCCAATTATGCTATGCATTCTTCAGGACCAAGGGAATTCCACGGCGGTATGCGCACGCTAAGGCGCACCCTAACCTGTGGAATAGGAACGGTAAAACTCACGGTTCTACCGAGAAGCCTCCTTGTTATTCCAGGGCTACTAGATCCTGTAAGGAAAAAAGACAAACAAGACACACATAAACATCTACATGTAATCTGCTCATTACTTTTTGTATTTAGTGTGAACACTCAATTTGGTAATCCCGTGCTGTGGAGCGGGAGTGGGTGTGTTTAGCAATTTAGGCCACTGCTGCTCTGAAGGCGTCTAATTGGTGCCCTACAGAACTGTTCTAAGCATGAAAGGTAATGCAGTGAACTTGGGCGTAAGTGAGGAACCTTCATCAAGATTCCACATTCAGAAAACTGACATCATTTGGCAGAATTTGTGCCTAGGTAGCGGCTGGTGGCCATTGTGTCTTATCGTAATAGCTGACTCGTGATAGTGTTATGCATGCTCACAAACCCCCGTAATGATTTTGCCAGGCGCCGTTATTCAAGTGCATTCATAACTGAGGTGGGTAAATAAAACTATATATACAAGTGTGATATATAGGAAACAGTAGCATGGAAAATAATTAAAAATAATTAAAAAGGTCCGCTTACTCGTATGCAATGAACGGCATACTTCATGGGTCCGCGAGGGGGGTAGTGAGCTATAGTATCTGTAAAATGTGTAATAAGCAAAGGGATTTGATTATTCTTCCTTAGTAAAGCGATTCACTCCCTAAAGAGGGGGAACCTGTCGCCCAAAGTTGTGGAACTGCACTTACTTCCATGCTCGCACACTCCCGCCGTCAGCCTATCTCAGTCCAACACGGCCCAAATGT
The DNA here is from genome assembly GCF_964204655.1 of Triturus cristatus. Lineage (NCBI taxonomy): Eukaryota > Metazoa > Chordata > Amphibia > Caudata > Salamandridae > Triturus > Triturus cristatus. The sequence goes on from NC_140580.1 coordinate 525,742,293, forward strand.
TGATGTGAGCTACGCGAACCAGGAAGTAAGTAATCACTGAAGCTGATCACGTGATGGTGATGGCGTGCGTATGACGTCTGTGGGCTTGGACGCGGGGGGCGTGTCCCGCCAGCGTGCCGCAAATACGGTGAACTTTATTGTGCCCCGTAGTGACTGACAAACGAAGCAACGGGAGGTTACTAAGGTTACCAGTGACGCGTAAAGACTATAGCCGTGACTCGTGCAGACGAAAAAATGTTAAGTAGGGGAATAGTGCGGTGGCAAGACGTTAACCAAAGGGAACCAAACGTGAGGCCATCAGATCATTTTTTCTTCAGACAGTTTGGGGCAAGCGAGGCAATTATTACACAACTCAGGCAGAACCTCCATATTATCAATTGTGAGGATCTCTCAAGAGGTGGAGTGAGTAAACTGGGACCAGTTAATATGTAATAGGATCACTCCACACAATCTCGTGCTACTAGGACTTCAGAATTTGTCAAAGGCTAGAGAGACTAGAAAGGCAGTGAATTTAGAGACTCACTAGAGACTAAAAAGGCAGGGAACTCTGAGACCCATTAGGTAAAAAATGTTGTTTGTCAAAGATTTCAGTGGTCAATGGACACAGGAAATTATACGGTAGATTTCTCAGCGTTTAAGTACAGTGCTCCATGGGATATTGTCATTTAATCCTTGTTGGTGTGTAGACAAACGATAAATCCACCGTTGCACCTTCTCAAAAAGTGACTGTTGTGTGTTTAGACCTGGGTTGAGTTTTTCCATCACTGTCCATCGCAAGTCATTGGCAGTGTGGTTGGAGAGTAGGAAGTGTTCGGTGAGTTTGGTACTCAGCTTGCGACACCGGATGGTGCTGCGATGTTCGCAGATACGTTGTTTAATTTTTCTCCCTGTCATGCCAACATATCTCATTCCACATGGACAGGTTATCAAGTAAACTACATCGGTGGAGTTACAGTTAGTGTGGATTTTTTGTGACCAAAGCCTTCCTGGCTCAAGAGATAGATGTTTGGTGGCAGTGGTTAGATGGCAAACACTGCATGATCCACAGGGGTAGTGGCCGACCACTGGGGGCAAACCCCATGTACTGAGTACTGATTGAACCGGAATCTTATCCTGTATTTTTGGACGAGTGTGCACTAGTGTGTCCTTAATACTTCTTGCTCGTTTGTAAGAAAACAAGGGTTTCTCCCAGTCATGGCTATTACTTCTCAGGATATTCCAATGCTTTTTGATGGATCTGCTCACTGCATTGGAAGCTGCATTGTAGGTGGTCACACAGGTGAGAGGGATAGTATCCTTATCATCTCTCACATTGTCTTCCAAAAGAGCATCCCTGTTTTGATTACGGGCTCTTTTGTTACTCTTCTTAAGAATTCTTATGGGGTAGCCCCGGTCTTTCAGCTTAATAGTCAGATCTTCTGCTTGTTGCTTGAAGGTAGAGACTTCACTGCAGTTGCGTCGGAGTCGTAGGTATTGACCAAAGGGCAGGTTTTCTCGCAATGGTCGTGGATGATAGCTTGAAAAGTGTAGCAAGTTGTTCTTCGCCGTGGGTTTGTAATGAGTCTTAGGGTATCTAATCAACAAGGTAGGTGAGATTAACATTTTTTCGTCTGCACGAGTCACGGCTATAGACTTTACGCGTCACTGGTAACCTTAGTAACCTCCCGTTGCTTCGTTTGTCAGTCACTACGGGGCACAATAAAGTTCACCGTATTTGCGGCACGCTGGCGGGACACGCCCCCCGCGTCCAAGCCCACAGACGTCATACGCACGCCATCACCATCACGTGATCAGCTTCAGTGATTACTTACTTCCTGGTTCGCGTAGCTCACATCAACATTTGGGCCGTGTTGGACTGAGATAGGCTGACAGCGGGAGTGTGCGAGCATGGAAGTAAGTGCAGTTCCACAACTTTGGGCGACAGGTTCCCCCTCTTTAGGGAGTGAATCGCTTTACTAAGGAAGATTAATCAAATCCCTTTGCTTATTACCCATTTTACAGATACTATAGCTCACTACCCCCCTCGCGGACCCATGAAGTATGCCGTTCATTGCATACGAGTAAGCGGACCTTTTTAATTATTTTTAATTATTTTCCATGCTACTGTTTCCTATATATCTGACTTGTATATATAGTTTTATTTACCCACCTCAGTTATGAATGCACTTGAATAACGGCGCCTGGCAAAATCATTACGGGCGTTTGTGAGCATGCATAACACTATCACGAGTCAGCTATTACGATAAGACACAATGGCCACCAGCCGCTACCTAGGCACAAATTCTGCCAAATGATGTCAGTTTTCTGAATGTGGAATCTTGATGAAGGTTCCTCACTTACGCCCAAGTTCACTGCATTACCTTTCATGCTTGGAACAGTTCTGTAGGGCACCAATTAGACGCCTTCAGAGCAGCAGTGGCCTAAATTGCTAAACACACCAACTCCCGCTCCACAGCACGGGATTACCAAATTGAGTGTTCACACTAAATACAAAAAGTAATGAGCAGATTACATGTAGATGTTTATGTGTGTCTTGTTTGTCTTTTTTCCTTACAGGATCTAGTAGCCCTGGAATAACAAGGAGGCTTCTCGGTAGAACCGTGAGTTTTACCGTTCCTATTCCACAGGTTAGGGTGCGCCTTAGCGTGCGCATACCGCCGTGGAATTCCCTTGGTCCTGAAGAATGCTTAGCATAATTGGCAATTAAAGCAGAAACATGTCGACCATCCCCTCTTCACTAATTTAAAACGGACGTTCTTTGGTTATCATAACCTACCTAGTTCTAGTCCGTAACAATTGATTTTAATAGTGAATGGTTTGCCTTGATTAAAATTGTGGTCGGTTAAAACCATTTACCTTTTAAATTCACACTCACCTATCCCTCAAAAACCAGCTCCGCTGTAACTCAGGCGTCGCATCACACCGAGGAGGCACTCGGCCTCCTTGGTGGGAACCCGATGATGAAGCAGGTCACCAACTAGGTTGGTGAGTGAGGGTTCTTCTACTACATCCGTTTGGTTTTGCCCACGCTGTTGTCCTTTTTCCTTTTTCTTAGTCACTCTTCCGTTGTTTATGAATAGTTTACCAGGGGGTGCAAGAGTGATACCTTCCCTCTCCCGCCCTTTGATGTTATTGTGTTATAGAATTGTCCCATGGTGGCACAGAGTGCCCAGGGATGGCATCGAGCAGAATGGGAGAAAACATCACCCAACGCCACAAACAGCAAATAACAAACTCAACACCTTTCAAGATCTTTTTAATAAATTGCCAAACCTTAAAATGACACCCGAACCGGGCAGGTAAAAAATAAACAAGCTTTGGCATAGCTAATAGTCTCGCCATTGTGACCTTATAAGTGTTTAACCAGAGCTATTGGCTTTGGCAATGTTTTTAAGCTATGATGCTTAGTGATACTGAGGTGGTGGTGCTGTATTGGTGCTTAGGTGTAGTGGAGGGAGCAGCGATGCTGAGTTGTTGTTTTGCTGAAGTGATGCTGATGTGGTGCTGCACTGATGCTGAAAAGCAGTGCCTCTGTTGGTAAGTTTAGACACTGTATCACTCCTTTGTAGATGAATGTTTATGAAAGTGTGATGGAAAAAGGCACATAGAAATAAAATGTAAGACTAATTAAAACAAGCATTGGCATAGCCAATAGATCTCGCCTTTGGGACCTAATAAGTATTTAATTATGCAGCACAATATCCTTGGTGCAACATCAACTGTTGCATGGCTAAACACTTATAATGTCCCAAAGGCGAGACCTATTGGCTATGCCAATGCTTGTTTCTGTTGTGACTCCATGCATCTAATGTTTTAACAATTCAGCTTTTCCTGGCCTTCGTATGAAAAATGCTATATGTCATATAACTGCATAATTCCAACAATGAAAGCTTTATAGGTTATTAATGGCTGGGTTAAAAAATGCAATTAACTCTCAAATAAGTTTTTTGTTATCAAACAGTGGAGCCTTCAGTGAATCATCTTCTTTCAGCACATCCCTCTGCAGTGATGAGCAGTGTGTTTTGGGGTTTCTTATGCAAAGGTATCTCAAACCGCTTTTTTGCCATGAGACTTTCAAAACAAAAGCAAATAGTGTGGAAAAACTGTCACCAACTATAGAATTTCGCCACACTGCTGCAAACCACATAGACGTGATAGGACTTGTGGGACTCTGTGTCTCCTCATAACATGTGTGAACTTGACAGTGCTGAATTGTTTCCAAAACCTGCAAAAACTCGGCCCTTTATCAGCAGTACCACACTAGAAGACTTGCAGAATTTGGGATACTACAGAACTTGAACGCTGATTCACTAAAATGCCGGCAAAAGTGACATTATATGCCCCTGTAGTATGTATGATTTGGGCACACGACTTTCATACCTTACGTCCACATATTATGTTAATCCTTCACGAGAAAGGTTTTTGGAGGAAACTGTTGATCATGCCAATAGAGCTTTTAACAGTCCCTATTTGAGATTGCTCTTACTACCAGTCCCATGACCCTCAGAGTAAATCTCCTACATGAGATATCCAGAGTCACAACAATGGAACGTATTAGGGAACGTATTACAGAAGTGTCCCAGGGGCACAACGGGCATTTGCACCTCCTTCACGCGCCCCAGGGAACTTTGGTGTTACAGAAGGGGCCACACATGCTTGTGCTTTCCCTTCTGTAATACCGATAGAGCTGGCAGACATAAAGCGCCTGTGCTATCATCAAAGAGCGTTCCCTCATTTGCATGGGGGGGTGAGCCCATGCAAATGAGGGAATCCCTTTGCCTCTGTGCCCGCACCATATGACAGACGCCAGCGCAGAGGCAAAGAAGCCGTCAGTAAACCCTCTGATGCTAGCCCTCTGAAGGGGGAAGGGGGTCCCATAGATGCCGATGCAGTCTCTCACTGCAGCCGCCTGCGAGGGGACCTTTAATCCCTCTTAAAAGTGCAGGCAGTTTGCCGCCTGCAGTGTGAAACACGAGCCACTTCAAAGCAGCCGATCCGTTTTTTACAAGAATGTGCTGCACTGGGGGCTGCTCGAGTTCGTGGCTGACCTGGGGCAGCACATTTATCCTAATATGGTGCATTTACCTTGTTTGCGCCGGGCGTACCTTTTAAAAGGTGTGCCCGGCGTAAACAAGGAAAATGTACAGCATGTATGATACGGCCCCTGGTCGACAAGGCATGGAGGGAGTATGCAAAAGTATTGATTTTAAACCTCGTATAGCTGTGTGGAATCGAAGAGGGAAACACACTCTTGGAATGAGCCACTGGAAAACCTGATGGAATGCTGACCAAGAGGAACCAAGGTAGTCTGCCTGAAAATGTCGAAGCTGAACCATAAGAATTTAGAGTGTGACTGTGGTAGGCATCTTGAAAAAGAGATATCCACACATCAACAACTGGAACAAGCATTTGCAATCAATATATCAATATAAACTTTATCAATATAAACTTTATTCGGATACAAATACATATCCATAAAAGTACAGACAAACAGCGACATATATTCAAAGGAAAATTTTCAACAACAAAGGCACAATTATAAACATCCGGTTAAGATTAAAATTAGTCCTCCAGTAATACAGTACAAAAGGTGAAAAAAGTGCAAAATTCAGTAGAATGACATATAACTTAGAGATTAAAACAACAAGATAAGGTGCAAAGATTCAGCAGGGTCACATAGAATTATGAGTGCGTACTGCCGCCTTCAGGAAAGAGCCAACCCGAAAGGTTCGCTCATCGTCATTTAGAGCAATGACCTTCCCATATGCAGCCTTATAGTCAATCTCGGGTAAGGCTTTAAAATACGGAAGTAAAAACCTTTTAGTGAATATTGAGTAATAGCAGCAGAAAAATTAAAAGTGAAACATCGATTGTTTCTGTTGGCTATTGCATGGGCATGGCAATAGATCAAGGTTAGGGGTAAACCCAGTGGGAAAAGAGAGCATGATTTTCATGGTGTCAGTCCTCAGTCGGAAAAGTAACCCCCTTTCCCAGCAACTAATTGGTTTTAATATGTAGCTAGAAGGTGCACGTGAAACGTTCTCAATACACATATATCTAGCTACTGACACTTTCTTGCGCTCTTTATCCAATCTAGCATCCCTATAGGATGCATAAAGAACCGTCTGAAGGGATTTATTACTAATGGTGCCAAGGTCTAAAGGATTTAAAAATAAGTTTTCGCGGTTCACACTGGTTAAGCTTTTATGTACTGCTGCCAGCCAAGGTATGTTCATTCCCTTATCACATTTCAGAGAGTCTGATATTATCTCTCTGGTTAGTTGGGCCGCGGGATTTCTCCAAACTCTCAGCCAAAATAATGCTGGGCGAACTTTAATGTAATCTTCAATATATGGCAGGTTAAGTTCACAATGGCAACCATATTTAGAGGAAGAAATAGGTGCACCCAGGATTTTACGACAAAACCTATTCTCCTCATCCTGGATAATGCCATTGTTAGTGTGTCCCCAAACTTCAGCGCCATAAGTGGCAATAGGTATGCATTGGAGTCTATAAATTTTAACATTGGCAGATACCACCTCTGTATTCCTCTGCTTTGATAGCGCGAGTATCATATTAGTAGAGTTTGTGAACTTTCTCCTGCAATAAGCCACATGGTCCGCCCATAATCCATTTGAGGCAAATACCAGGCCGAGATATAGGAAAGTGCGAGTACTCTGTAAACTGTTAAAATTTAAAACTATTGATGACTTAAAATACTTCTTTGACCCACATGCCATTAAAAAGGATTTTTTTAAATGAGTACATAAGTCCAGGGCGGCCATGAAATCTAAAAAGCCACGCACCAGAATACGAAGATCTTTTGGGGTGCGACCCATCAGCACCGCGTCGTCGGCATATACCAGGGCCGGGAGTTTATTGCCGTTAATGCGTGGGACGTCTTGGGTCAATGTTGCCAAGGATTTATTCAGATCGTTGATATACAGAATGAATAGAAGAGAGGCCAGGACACATCCTTGCCTGACCCCTCTGCCAACTTCCATAACTTTTGAGACCTCACCATCCCTGCTGATGCGCACCCGGGCGTGTAGGTCTTTATGCAGATAAGCTAAAAAGAATACAAGGGACTCGTCCAAACCATAGTTTAAAAGGATAGTCCATAGCCGAGACCTGTTGACAAAGTCGAAGACCGACGTGAGATCCATGAATGCCAGATATATGGGTGTTTTCTTAGCTACATTATATTTACCAATAATCAAGTTGAGGTTAAGGCATTGTTCAACAGTGCCGATATTACTCCTGGACCCCAACTGACAGGGATGTAAGATCTGACACTCCTGAGCCCATGACCTGATCTTGTTATACAGGACCCTCCCCAAAATTTTCAGCGTATTATCGATCAGGGAGATCGGCCTGTAACAACTCGGGTTTGAACGGTCCCCCTTTTTAAAAATAGGCACAATTATACTGGAGGACCAAGTATGGGGTATAGGGGAATTGATTAGATTATTAAAAACATTGAGCAATAGGGGCGCCCAAAAATCAGGATGACTTTTAATAAGATCAATGGGCAAGCCATCAGAGCCAGGGGCTTTGCCTCCCAGGCTCTGATCGATAGCCTCATCTACCTCCAATAGGTCAATGGGAACCCTAGTAGTCATTTTATACTCATTGGGAGTTGTGGGTACGGCCGAAGCAGAATAGATCTTACTAAAATGCGCTTCCCAAGACTCACTAGAGATATTGCAACTAATAGGAGACATAGGGTTCCCTAGAGACCTCATGCCCTTAACGGCCGACCAAAAATCCTTGCCGTTTTTTAACGCGATGGCCCGTGCAAGATTGTCCCAATGCTCTCTTATGATTGCCTCCTTTCTAGTTGCTATTGCTCTTTTATAACATAATCTAAGTGATTTAATAAGGGAGCTATCTCTGGGTTTGTTAACAAGTGCCCTATGCAGGGCTCTATTAGCTGAGTAGCAATCAGCATTAAACCAACCTGGGTCCGGGTAGGTTTTCTTATTAGGTCTAGACAACAAGGTTTTGACGCCTGCACAAAGCTGTGAGAAAGCGTCGACTACCCCTGGGTTATGTTCCTTAAACGACAAACAAATGTCGATCAATTTGGGGTGAGTTCTTACCATCCTGCCAAATATGGCTTTGTTGTCTATTCCACGCCAGACCAATCTAAGATTGTCAGTAGAGGGGGACAGATCCCTAGCACCGCACTCTATATCATACATCGATCTAGATATAGAGCTCAGGGTTAGATTGACAGGATTGTGATCCCCCTGTAGTGTGGGAATCACGTCAGCTTTTAGTACACAATTCCCTAAAGGGGTAGTGATCAAAATATATTCAATAGTAGAGGTCGAACCCCTGCCTCTATAAGTGGGTTCAATATGGCCCGCTCTAGTCGGCACTTCTGCAAGCTCCATTATATCTGTAAAGTTGTTGGTACTTAGGAGGTCTAGTAATTGGGCCCCCCTATGGCATAATGGTGCCATATTCGTAGGGTGGATAACAGAGTAAATGCCCCTCGAGAGCTTGACATTAAAATCGCCCCCTAAACAAATACCCTCAGGTTTAGTGCCGCTGTTAGATGTCTGTATATTAGCAATGAAATTAAACAAATCAATAAAGTTCATATTGGGAACATTCTTAAAATCATTGTTATAAAAATTAATGAAATAAAACGATATCCCCCGTTTATAGATTAAAACCTGAAATGTGTTGTTATTGGTGGTAAGCTCCCTAGCACAGCCCCATGCCCTAGTTTTAATCCAGATTGAGAGGCCTCCAACTGGCCTTCCAGAATCTGGGATGGGGGCTACAGTATTAAAGCATTCAAACCCCTCTAAAAACAACTCTCAAGTGGCCCAGGTCTCTTGGAACATTACAATATCTTGTTTGTGAACTAACTCCAACCAGTCAGGCAAATTCATTTTAGGCGCGAGACCTGCCACATTCCAGCTCAATATTTTGAGGGGGAATTCAACGTTAAAGGTGGCTCGGGTGTCAAGTTCGCAAGGCGGGGATACAATTGAAGGGGGGACTGGCTCTGCTAATTCTGATTCTAGGCGGGGAGAAGACAGTCAATCCTGGCTATCCAAACCAGATAGGGGCATGAATCTGTTGTGTAGAGAGAGGGGGCGGGTGGTAAAAGGCATGTCAAGAAGTGGTGCCTCCAGGGAAGGTTTGTAAAAATACCCCAATGGCAGGGCCCAGATACTGGTGTTTAAATTAGACTGGGCCTCCTGGGACGATAATATTGATCTAGCCAATGAAAATCTGCGAAAATTTATAACTATACAGTCCCCTTTAATACGTTTTGGGGACTCTCCCACCCAACCAACTCTCCGTACTATAATAATATGGTCAATAAGTGACGCCCTAAACCCTTTATGTTTGGATAGCCAGCCTAAACGCTTATGGCGTAGTTGCTCCCATGATTCTGTCTGATTGGGCCTTAATGGGGCTACACCTGCCAAGACCACAACATAAGGGCACGCCTCTGGGGGTAGATTTAACACCGCCCTACAACCCATAGGGTCTGGCAATCTAGTAATGTCAGTACCGCCCTCTCGTGGTACACTGCCAGCATCCTGGGTATTAAATCGAGCCACAGTGGGGATACTAACAGTGGGCGTGATGCGCGTCACATTCTTAACTGGTGGACGATTTACATAACCATTGTCAGAGATGCCATTTTCTCCACCATTAACCTCAGATGCAGAACACAACTTAATTTTATTGCACATATCACAAGAAATGATCGCTGGATTCAGATTGGGCACACCAGTCAAAGTATTTGTGCAAGATGGCATATTGTTACATGATATATGTGGTACAAGTGCCATTCCCGAAGCAGTAGACGCAGTAGAACCAGTATGAATGGAAGGAGTCTTGTTAGGGAGCTCAAGCTGAGGCATGGGCAGATGTTCTCTGAAAGTGGCAAGGAAACTGTCAAGTGCACCTTTAACACGTTCAGTGATGGTGTCCACGATATAACCAATAACAGCTTCACTGCAACCCTGACTTTCAAAAAGGGGCAAACCATTCTCAGTCTGAGTTCCGATAGAGCGACAAGAGTCACTGGTTGGAGTGTGCACCTGGGCAACAACTGTCAAAGAATTTAAAGAGGGGCGTATCCAGGAGCTCAGTACTGAGCGGGATGAACAAGGGCGGATAGGCTGCTTCCTCTTAGCACTTGTCACTTTTGCTGGCTTCCTTTTACGTTTTGCCCCAGTAATTGCCTCAGTACCCACCGAAGTGTCTAATGTAACCACATCTTGGGAGGGAGCTTGGGATATAGTGCCGCCACCAGAAACCGCACAACTGGTGATAGAGCTGTCTGGTGCACTGTTATTCAGGTTGACGCCCTCCAGGGTGGAAGGTGGGAGGAGAGGGGGTACCCCCAGACCAAGGGAAAGGTGCCTCTCGGTCAGTTCAATCTTGTTACTCACAATACTAACCGCTCTTTCCAGCATGCTATCAATGCTTGTTGCGGCGGGCCTTAGGACCGAATCGCCCACTCGCTTCCCCATGATCGCGTTAGCCAAATATGGTGAGGGGTAAAACAGAGTTAATCTAGGCTCACCTTAGCAAGTCAATTCAGCCAAGCTCCGATGAAAGGGGGGCGGCCCAGACCAGTCTCCTTCAGTCTCTGACGGGCGCGCCCCACTCTGCGGGGTGCTGGCGCTGCTTAAATCGCGCCTCCAGGCGCGCTCTGCCGCATCAGGACAAGCGGCGAAGCGAGGAACTCTGGGGATTGAAGTCCCAGTCCCGAGGAGCCGATGGAGCCATTCCCCTCACGCAAGAAGGTGAAAAGGATGAGGGCGTGCAGCGGCGGTTCCCTCAGTGCTGCAGGCCCCCGCTGATGTCCTCTGTTAAGCGCAATGCAATAGGTCTCGCATTTACGCAAGTTTAAGCTATTGGCATTGTAAATGACAATGCCTTATATTTATGTTTCAAAAACGAAAACATAAATAAAACTCAAACTCGCGTAAATGCGAGACCTATTGCATTGCAAATGCTTGTTTTTCACTTGGTAACACTGTCCGGCATTAGTTGCACCTCATTAGTACCATTATATTACCTAAATATACCAATCAGGAACAAAAAGGTGACAGGTCCAGTTCTGTAAATGGCCTTTCACTACGCGGCAACACGTGTTGCTGCACCCTTAGTAACTTTTGCACCATTTGAGCTTCAAGGCGCATTTTGTTGTTGTTAAAATCTGCTGATTATGCAGCAGATGATGGGTTATGTGGCAAAGGCATTATTTAGAAATATGCGAAAATGGCCATGTCTGCACAATCGTATAATTCCAGTGGCTCTGATTCTAACTTATTCCATCGAACTATAATCTGTCAGTGAACAGCTCACCACTCCACACAGCGAACACAAAACGCATTACAACCTCACTCCCTGCCTATCTCAACCCCATGATCCTGCACAGAGAGAAGCCGGAAAAACAAAACTATACTATCAGCAGGTAAAAGTAAGTTTCAGAACCGATGAGATCTGTTGGATGGAGTGATTGTCATTAAGGTAGTTAAAGGAGGCCGGAGCCACTGTCAGGGTGCAGGCAAAGGCTGATCCCCTCCCCCCCCCCTCTCCCCTAACTTATCAGCCCACACCCCTCATCCCCGTGTGCATTTTATTACCATATGAAATTTAAAAATACGAATGTTCCCAAATCACAAGGGATTTTCGATACTGCTCACCGTTCAGCAGGCATGTATCATGGGCATTGTCGTGTACGTACAGGCGTCAGAAACATCTTCTGAAATCTAGCACATATTTCTTAGGAAGTAATATGATGGACCCCATTAAGACTGCTTGCTTACGTGTTGAACATGTTTGTGTATCACTTCTGTTAATAGATGAATTCATTTCATTTCTCATCATTGCAAGGCCGCTGCAGTCTGGACTTGCAGTCAGTCCCAGGGTGTAAGTAGCTGCCGGAAGGCCAAATGCCCTGAAAGGCACAGGCACAATTTGCCCTGTAGGCGACAGCATTATTGATTATGGGACTTTTGGTGTCATTTAATGCTCCAAAAATGGGCCCAGTCTCACATTGGCAAAGTTGTCTAAAAAGTATGGTTACTGTGTTTTTCCCTTTGATGCCATGCGCAGTTCTTCTGATGTAAATTTGATTGTGCATTCGGGGGGGCAGCAGTCAAGCGCGGGGAGCCTTTGGGGTCCACCCGCCAAGTAGCAGGCTCCCCATCCCACAGCATGCGCGTGTAACATGCGGTTTCACATGACGCGATGCAGGTGCCCATCCCGGGGGTCTCCGCTTCCGAGGCTGCGCTGGGGCAGGGTGCCTGTTCAGAGCCGCTGTCCCCCTAAAGTGGCAGGGAAGGGGGGAATCTTCGCTGACTCTAAGGTGAGTTGCTGCACACATCGATTCAACGGTTTCTTTAAAAAAAGAATAATAATTAATACCATCTGGTGGCAGTTTGTACTTCAGACCACTGGAAACGGACAACACACTGAGTCACCTCGTAATGCGTGCAGCTAAACATGTGCATTTGCAAACGCGCTCCTTCACCCGGGTATCTTGGCGCTGAATAATATTCACCTCTAAAAGCGCTGCTGCTCTCCATCTTGTTAGAGAACTTCACAAAAACATGGGGTTTTCGAATTTTGGTCAGAAAAAAGTACACAGTGAGCAATATCAGTGTTTTGAAAACAGAACTCCAAAAATAATCATGAAGCAGGGTAGAGTAGCTTCTACTGACACTGGGTGCTCGGCTGGGCGCTGCTCTGGGGTGCAGGGCACATCTTACAGTCGCTCTCTGGGTGCTGCATGACAACCTGAACTTACAGCGACACACTGAATACACTACATAAGAGTCACATGCTGCATGGAATGAAAACCACAGAAACCCACAACGTTTGGAACAAGCTGTCGCCGTGAGAGATGGTGACCCACTGAGAGGCGAGAGAGAGAGCCACTGCTCATGCCTGCACTGACTGGTGCCGTGCGCGAGCAAAATATCCAGTCCAGGTGGGCGGGGCCTAAGGGAGACAGGGCGGTCACCAACCCCACTTCCAACTTCAAACCGACAACAATAGATCTCGCAGAGCGGTCAGCGCATGCGCTGCGTCGCTAGGTGAGACCTAAAAAGCACCAGGGACAAAGGACTGTGTACAACAGACCGATTGTAGGAGTTGTACTGCATGTGAGTACCTTCTTAAATATGGCTGTAATTGCACTGTTCATATGGAAGAACAAGTGAAGGGATGCTGAAAAGGTCACACAACAAAGAAGATCACCAATACTTATGCTTAGATGTGAGTACGAAAGATGACATCCTGAAACTAGGAACATGATTGTCAGGTCAAACAAGACTGATGATAACCATCTGCACTTTAACCATCATGGGATGCTTTTGCTTTAAAATTAGGACAACCCCATTCAAAGTGGCCGTTGTGCTTAGAATGAGTTTTCTTAAAATCAAAGAAAACATACTTCAAACTGGCCACCATGCACATGCACTAAATGTGCATGAGCAGGACAGTGGCCATCTGTTAAAAAAAGGGCTTTGACAATAGGTCTGCACCCAATATCCGGCATGAGGCCTACTGGTCTTGTTAATGTGTTTTTGTGTAGTAAATACATCTTGTCTGTGTTTACAAAAGTCTAAGCCTACTCACTTATCACCTTTTCATATCCATGTGATTTGCTTTGCTGTCATGAGAACATGTTATTGAATTCACAGCTTATTTAGTTAACAAAGTAAAGACAGGCATGCACACAAACATTCTTGTCAACATCCTTCTTTGAGGAGACAGTTTAACTCTGCTTCTACACTCTGTTAAACAAAGGGGCTAAACTGCAGCTTCCAGATTGTTGTAGCCCTAGTGCTTGGTTCATTTTGGTGTTTTCTTAGTAGTATAAGTTGGAGTAACACATACGTCCCATAATAAAAAGCCAGACCTACTGGTTTTGCCATACCATGTTTAATCAACCACTGGCAAAGCAATCTAATAGGGCTGGTGGTGATTGCCAGACTTTTGCATATGTCAATGCTTGTTTTGTAATTATTTTAGTAAAACTTTATTGCTAGCGAAACAGCTGGGCTCTCAACAATATTGTCTAAAAGCAAAAATATTTTTGGTTTCAGTAGTGGTACACATTGCCAAAGAAGTCCCTGGCACTGGAGGGATCTACTTTATATGCAGATGTGCTCCTTGTGAAAGAGCAGAATGCTGTTACTCACAGTGACGATAGCCAATGGCTGAAGTGGGCTGACCTACTGCCTCATGCTATATACAGTAGTGGGTGGATTTAACATGTGAATGAGTCAACAGCAGATCAATGGAAGAAGAGGGCTGGCTGAAGCTGCTTTGAGTAAGCATATATATAATTTTAATGAAATCAAAAGGTCTTGGCTAACACCAGACCTAACAAGCATTTGCAATGCAATAGGTCTCGCATTATTAAAGTTTGAGCTATTGGCATTGCTAAATAATGCAACACCAATAGCTCAAACTTTAATAGGCTCTTAAAACCAACAGACTCTGTACCAACCAAGGCACTACATGTGTCTAGTTTCACAGCGCCAACCACTTGTTTATAGCATGGTGATCCCAAAAGTCCTGCTACATTAAAAAATGTACATATCTGATTGCATAGCAAGTGTTATTATTCCCCAACGCGGTTGTACTCCTTGTATAGACTCACGTAATGCAAGTATATCCCAGTAGCGATAGCCTACCTCACTATCCTATGTTATAAGCTAAAGAGAGGTGTGTGGGGTTGGTGGGTAATATTCCTATGTGATGAGTGAATATATTGCCATGCTATGTTAATTTAGCACCCTCAGATTTAGCCGCGGTGCCTTCAGGCTGCTGGTACTTATTTATTAAACTTTTTAATAAAGTGCCAAAGTAGTTATTGGATCACAAGTTTGAATAGTGAGTGCTGTGAGGTCCAACACAAACAGTACAATAAATGGTGGTGGAAGGGAACATCACAGTAATGTCTCCTGGAGTAGAATGCTTTTCAGCGAGTCGAGAAGTCAAAATCATGAACGTAACTGGTGCTATGTAAAGCGCTCTGATACCTGGTTGGATTCGGGTCAAGTACGCGCTATATAAAACTCTGCAAAAAGAAAGAAAATAGGAGGGGCGCTGAATGTCGGGGGGAGGGGACGGGGTCTTACGACGGTGCAGAAAAAAGAACAATCAGGTATAGGAAGAAGGAAAGCTGATGAAGGGCAGTTATGGGAGGTTGGAGAAGTTTTTGAAAAGAAATGAAATGTGAATAAACAAGAGAGGGTCAGTAGTGTGTTGACGAGGGAGAAGTGAAGTGGGGGAAGTGCTATGAGGAGGGCTAGCAGCAGTGCAAGGAGGAAGGGGAGCAGTAGCATGTGGAGGAAAGGGGAAAAGCAGTGCCACTAGCTGTTGGAGAGACACAAAGGAGACGGTGGGGGGAACAATGGTTAGTCAGTGGGGTGAGGGAGCAACGGAGGTGCTTGAGACTGACCAGCTGCACGAAGAGGATGAAATTATTAGCAGTACTTTAAAAACCGTAACATGCTCCTTGGAAAATGCATTTACAGTGAAGAAATTTGGGAACGTGTTTGGGTTAAGTTTTAAGTGAACTTTACGTTACCCTTCGGTGAAGTTACTGTCCTTCTAAAAGATAAGAGAGCCAGACTACAGAAAGAAATAAAACAAACGAAAAGGGCTACAAAGGGACAACGGAGGAACGACGCAAGTATAAAATAACAAGCAGGAAGTGGGATAAGGGAGGGGGTGGCAAATGGTGAGCACTTTCGCGGCCACTTTGATGTTCTCAGTGGCCGCGCGGCTCACTGAGAACATCAAAGCGGCCGCGAAAGTGCTCAGGCAGGCTGACAAAAGGTGCGCGCGCCCAGCGCACATGCACTGTATTTAGAGGCCTGAAAAGCACTAGTCTGCACTTCCAAATCCGCGCTTACTAAAGCTCTCGCCAGAGCAACGCTAGAGCGCTGGCTCAGGCGAGACCTAAAAAGGGAGACATGTTGGCTTTGCCAATGCTTGTGCTTCTGCTTTGTTGCTTCACCCAAAATTTCTAGTCAAAGTTTCACGGATAGTATTTAAGAGTATGCAGGCATGAGATTCCCCCTTGCAAATCTCTGCCAAATGTGAAGTTCCTATGCTTCATATATGACTAGGGTTAAGGGATTCTGACTCAGTAGTCCGTCTGTCACAGGGCTTCTGGCGCTTTATGTTACTCTCCTGGACCGCTGTCCTAGGCAGGAAAAATGATCAGTTGCACCCATATACCAGGAGCAAACTCCGTGCACTTCAAGGCGAATGCTGTTCTGCTTTGGAGGCCAGATGGAGGTATTTACCGTTTCCATTTTCTTTGGAACTGACACCAATTAAAAAGCAGTATTTCACTCATGTTTTCCGATTCAATTAGACATTCGTTGGAAGTGAGTTTGTAGATATTTGTTGAAAACTTCAAACACAGAGAAACGGCTGACTGAATGAACTGTCCCTGAGCACTGTAAACAAAGACTGAGTTGCATTACTAATGACATGCTTGGGTTGCCACTGGTCTCCCGTTTACTTCAGTTAAAGGTACATAGGCAGCCGAGGATGTCACGTGGTCTCGTTCGGCGTCTCTGTGCGGGTTTGTTCTCACCTGTCACACAATTCTTAACTCCATAAATGACAGGGGAGGAGCTGTCAATAGTGCAGCAAGTGCAAGGGCACGGTAGCGAAAGGGGGGTGAAGGACCCACTTCACGCTAATTACAGTGGTTTGTCACAACCAAGCCAGGAAATGGGGCTCACTTCCTTTGTTTACATCAGGACACTCAGCAGCACTCTCGTTAGGCAACAGTAAATGAAACGACCTCTTGGGGCTCTAGGCCTTCAATGCTGCTGCTATATGGGTTTGGGTGGTTGCTACAAAAGGTGATCTGCGAATACAATTGCTAGCCCGACATGAATCATGTTTACCGGCGATGTTCAGGTCCATGCTGACTCTTAGAAAGGTTAGCATTTTGACAACACCTTTCCCGGACGCCCTAATGAACTCAGCTCCTGAACGGAGTCAAGTTTCTCAAACTTAATCAGTCGAATCAAGTGAGCCTGATGTTCGTCTGAAAGGTGGCAAGTAATGTGTAGATATTATCACAGGCAAAGTTCAATGTAACAAGGTTAAACCCTGGCAACACCTATCAAGCAAATGGGGCAGTGTTCTAACTGAGCACTAAAATCCTGCCGAAAAAGAACTTCCAGAGCTGTGAAAGATGGCTCACCTAGGTTGGCTACACGTGCATTCACACACACAGGAACACACCAACACGAAGTGTGTACGCGTATCTGGAGTTAAAGGAGTAGGAAATGGATACAACTTACCTTTCAATATTTTGTCACTCAATATTGTGGTCAAGATATTCTGACCCGTCAATATTTCTGATTCGATATTTCCTGCCCACACCTGTGTACAGCCACTGTGGCCTAAGCATCGTAGGTCCAGATGCAATTTAGTAAAATTATCTTTCAAATAAAATCTGTTATTGCAAATATCTTGAGGACATGAGGTGCGGTCCTTTCACTGTAGCACATAGCTCAAGAGCCACAAGAGTTCTTGAATGCCAGGGAGTGTAGGGCTTCTGTATTCTGATGGTTAACTTGATAAAATATAGAGTTTCCTCTGGAAGGATAGAAGTAGGAATGGAAACAAGCATTGGCAATGCCAATAGGTCTTGCCTATGTGAGAGCTATTGGCTTTGGCAATGTGTTTTAGCCATGTTGTACATCAGAATGATTGGTTTTCAGCATGACTAAAAGTTAGTGGCATAGAGGAAAGTGGAGTGAAGTGGTGTGGAATGGAGTAGACTGGCATAGAGTGGAGTGGCATACAGTGGAATAGAGTGGAGTAGAGTGACGAAGAGTGGAGTAGAGTGGCAGAAAGTGAAGCAGAGTGTCGTAGAGTGGAGTGGCGTTGAGTGTTGTAGAGTGGAGTGGCTTAGAGTGGCATAGTGTTGAATGGTAAAAGTGTCATAGAGTGGAGTGGCAAAGTAGAGTAGAGTGGTGTCAGAGAGTGGAATGTCATAGTATGGAGTGGAGTAGTGTGTCGTGGAGCATAGTAGAGTAAAAGTGACGTGGAGTGAAGTAGAGTGGAGTGGCATGGAGTAGAGTGCCATAGAGTGGAGTAGAAGTATGTAGATTGTTGTAGAGTGGAATGGAGTAGAGTGGAGTGGAGTGACAAAGAGTGGAGTACTGTGGTGCAGCATTGAGTAGAATGTAGCAGAGTGGAATATCATAGAGCGGAGTGTTGTAGAGTGATGTAAAGTGGCAGGGCATGGAGTGGAGGAAAGTGGAGTGAATTGGAGCAGAGTGGTGTAGAGCAGAGTGTCAAAGAGCAGAGTGGCATAGAGTATCTTTGCATGGTGTGGAGTAGAGTGGAGGGGAGTAGAGTGGAGTGTTATAAAATAGAGTGGCTCAGAGTGGAGTAGAGTGGCATAGAGTAAAGTTACATGGCTTAGAGTTTCATTGTGTGAAGTGGAGTGGTTAACGTGATATGTTCCAGCTCGAACTGCTGTGTGTATCTGATGAAATAAGGATTGCTACTTAAATGGCACTGACATGATACAAACTAAATAATCTCTAGAATTAAATGTGTTTCATCTATATTGGTTCTAGACAACTGGGGCTGAATTATGTCTGTTTTAACTTTGTCCCAAGTCTACAGTACCAAAATGGCTCTGAGCAGAACCAGAACAGAACCTCGCTCTGCGAATAGAAGCAAAGAGTGAAACGGGGGAGAAGCAGTGCCCTTGTCTTGCTACACTGCTTGCGTTTGGTTTCATTTTTGATCCATTTAATGTTTACATGCCGTCATTTTTGAGCATTTTTTGCAGCCCTTGGGATAAATGGGGGTTTAAGTTCTTTTATTTCAGTCCATCCCACATCTACAGAGATACTACAGTATGTAGGGCAGATGGTAATGTCCTCAGCCCAAAACTTTCGAAAGTGAGATTGCGTCATGCACAACTGTAAAAAAAAAAACCTTGGAAGACATAGGCACAAAATTGTTCTGAGGAGTAGTCAAATTAAAGGAGGAAAATAATAACCAACAGTCCTGGTATGGCGCTGTTAAATTTATTTTTAAAAAGAGGCAAAAAGCAGTTACACGTTCTTGTTTTCACACTGGTGCGCTGCTTTTCGCTAACAGACGATTAAACTATACCACATAGTAGTATATGGCAAGCATAACTACACAGAAGTTTAACAATGCTGTTAAAAGACGGAATCAAAACATTTCAGGTTATCACATGTTTTATCCTTGTGAAGAACTCCATTGGCACACTAGCATTGCTGCTGAGATAGTAAAATCTCAATTAAATAACAAGACGAGGGCAGGCGGAGTGCGGGAGAGAAGAAATAGTACCTCAATCACAGCACAGGTAGCGGACAGCCCAATCAGAAGTGACTCTGCTTGGGCTGGCCAAATAGGAGGCATCCAAGAACAGTGATACTGTAGCCAACAAATGGTAAATAATGAGCAGTCTCCAAGCCCATAGTTGAAAACAATAGTTTCACAAGTGAGAGCTCATATTAAAATGCATGCGATATTCATGCTCAAACAGATTCAACCTAAAAATGAGCCCCAATCCACAATAAAGCGTGCCAGGAGCTCCTGGTGGGATTTAGTTGACTGCGCCTCCGACATTGTCTCGAAAGGAAGTCATAATCCGAGAGGTGGTGTGATTGTAAAAAATCTAAATACGACACAATATCCCGAGGATCCATATCCTTCCATGCACTGACTCCAGCAGTCACATAAATTATAAATGGCTCTTTCTTAGAGATCTTGGGGGCATATTACCAAGGACGGCGTTAAAAATTATCGCCGGTTTAGCGGCAGAAAACTGCCGCTAAAGCGGCGATAATGGGCTTGATAATATGCCCTTGAGAATTCCAATAGAAGTCCTAGGGGCATATTAACAAGCCAGGCGATATAATTATCGCCGCTTTAGCGGCAGAAAACTGCCGCTAAAACGGCGATAATGGGCTTGATAATATGCTCTATGGAATTCCAATTGAAGCCCATGTTAGATGTCCTTCACATCTAACATGGGTTTCAATTGGAATTCCACAGAGCATATTATCAAGCCCATTATCGCCGTTTTAGCGGCAGTTTATTGCCGCTAAAGCGGCGATAATTATATCGCCTGTCTTGTTAATATGCCCCCATGTTCTGGTGTGAACATGGGCTTCTATTGGAATTCTCCAAGGCATATTATCAAGCCCATTATCGCCGCTTTAGCGGCAGTTTTCTGCCGCTAAACCAGCGATAATTTTGACACCGTCCTTGATAATATGCCCCCAGGTTCCAGAATCTGTGAAACAAGGCTGAATTACGTCTTAATTAAAAACTATATAGATCTATTGGACAGAGCTGGCTTTAGACTTATAGCTTGGGCTTTTTTTTCGCACCACCATTCTTGAAAAGGTGTTTATTAATCGACCGGAGAAACTTTTGGAATCTAATGGCGTTTTCCATATCTACAGGCTCTGTTGCTTGATATGCGGGAAACACTTCGTAAAACAGGGTACAGAGGGCAGCAGTCTTGTTATAGTCACTCAGCTTGCTTCATTGCCGTAGATCATGGTATCCTTGTCCATTGAGTGTCCCTCGTTCTTCAAATCTTGTTTGAATGGTAGCTCACAACAAGCCTTTAAGGAATGTGGGGTGGCTACAGAAGTGGCATGTGCCAGTGGAGTGCTGCATTGCTCTATGCTTCCAGCCATGCTGTTTAACATTTATATGAATAAGTTACACAATCTTAGCAATCGCTGTGAGCTTTCATATTAAGCCATTGGCAATCACCTTTTGCTCCCTGTGTTCAGACATTCAGATAGATACGGCATCATTTAACTTCTGGATGAGAGAGGCCTGGTTGTCATCCAAAACTGACACAACTGAGCTGATATTTCTGAAGGATTTAAATGATGTAGTTGTGGTAACTTTTTCCACAGTCTCAGGGCAATCTATGGTACTTGGCTCTGACTGTAACAATGATTCTGGTGTAATGGGGCTTAACTTTACGGTTGGCCCCAAAACCGAGCACCAAGTCTATCACTGAGCACTTTCATTTCATTTCATTTATTCCATTTGTAACGCGCTCGGCTACTCAGGAGTGTCCCGGCGCGAACCAAAGGGGGGGAAAGAGACATTCATACAAAAAGGAATGTTTTAAGCTTTTTCTTGAAAGATGCGAGCTCCTGAGTGTGGCGAAGATCAAGAGGAAGGGCATTCCAGGCCCTACTAGCGCTGACCACCAGAGAGCTGCCTCCCATCCTCTGGAGCTTGAATCGCGGGACGACAGCCAGGCGGAGAGCCGACGAGCGCATGACCCTTGCAGGCGCATAAAAGGCAAAGCGTCTTTGAAGATAGAGTGGGCCCTGCCCATGAAGAGCACGATATGCCAGGACCAAAGATTTAAATTTGATCCTGGCCGAGATCGGCAGCCAGTGAAGAGATTTTAGGTGCGTGGTGACGTTCGACCTAGATGGAAAACCTAAGACCAGCCTAGCCGCCGTGTTCTGGACCACCTGCAGCTTCTTGACCAAATAACCAGGTGCTCCAATGAACAATGAATTGGCATAGTCTAGCCGAGATAGAATAAGCGCGCAGGTCACGGTTACTCTGGCTCCCTGCGGGATCAGTGGGAAGAAGCTCCTGAGTGTTTTAATCAGGCCAAAGCAACATCCGGCCGTTTTCTTAATGTGTGTGGAGAAGGACAGGTTCTCCTCAAACCAAATGCCCAAGTTTTTAGTGGGCTGTCCTTCCGAAAAGGGAGGAGGAAGCTCTTGAGGCCACAACTGTTGACGGAAGTCAGTAGGAAACGTGCCGAAGAGCAAGATCTCAGATTTCTGCTCATTGCACTTGAGCTGAGCATTAGCCAGCCAGGAAAAGATGGATCGAAGGTACTGTTGGGCGGCCAGAACAGAGCTGGAGGTCTTATCCCACGTAAAAAGAAGCTGGGTGTCGTCAGCATACGCCAGTACCTTACTTGGCACCCCGAATAGCGAAACCGAGTGGTCCAGTGCTTACTCAGGGGAGTGTGGTGGGGTAGAAACTCAGAGCTCATTGTAGCATATGATGACAGCCAATAACTCGTGTTCTCCTGGTGCCTTCGACATAAATTAAAACGCTGTTTAATTGTGACACACTGGTAAATGCTACACAGTGGGCTGTAACAATATACACAGTTGTTCAAAGATACTTAATACTGTTTTGGAACATCCCCTCCACGTAACACAATAAGATCAGGATGAAAAAACACGTAGAGAGTCCCCAAAGCTCCGAGAGTCAATTTCTATTATGTCTAGGGAGTCGCCGATGGCCCATGCAAGTGCATACTTACCATACCCATAACCACCTCAAGACACAAATGCAAACCAAAATTCACTTCGGTATTTCTTTGGGATATGGATCGTAAGACCCCAGGCCGTATTTACTAACTAACAATTAAAACAACACTTTTATAACTTTTTACACTGTAACCACATTATTTACATTTTTCTTGGTGTTACGTTTTTGTACCCTAGCCTTAACATAAATTCTAGTACAAGTGAATCTCCTAAGCATAACTAGTCTTTTCCTGTGGAACCAAGCAAATAATTCCATAACGATTCAGAGTGAGATCAAGACTGGCTCTGCCCCTTCTTTTACCTCTATCGGGGCCCTCCTTATGGGAGGAGTCAAAATTCCCTCTCCCGTCCGTCCCCACAGGGAGGGCACCAATGTCAGCGAAGAAACTAGTGCAGGAGGCCCGGCTGCCCCTATTATACCTACCACAGGGCACCCCCTACACCCAGGTTTGCATACCCCAAGGGCCTGTGCTAGGTTATGCCCAACTGCGCATGCTTGGGTGGCTGCTAGGTAAAGGACCGCATGAGCGACCACCCAGAAACCCCCTGCGCCCCTGCCACCTCCTTCCGACCTGGTGGCAGGCTGGCAGCACCCCTTGGAGGGTCCATAAATGCCGATGTCAAATTTTGTAAAACAGGATGGCGAACAGGAACCTAAGTGTCCCCCCAATCTTGACCGAACCAGCCAACATAAATGCAACAATTTACAAAAGGAAGCAAAACTGTTAATCAAACAAAATAGCAAAATTACTGTCACAGCAATCAACAAGAGAGCAAAACCTGGTTAAATAGCTAATCCATAACAAAACATAAGTACATATAATAACACGCTCATCAGCCTAAGCAACAATTCTTTCATAAATACCCTAGAAAAAATCCTAGCTTTTGGTATGGTGGGTGGAAAAAAACTCCAGAACCCGCGTGGCTCCCAGGGAGGTTTCAAGGGTCCAGGGAGGGAAATTCCCAAGGGGGTGTTGGGGGTCCCAACACTTCCAAAAAATGGCGCAGAGTCCGATGGCCGAGTAGCGGGGGCAAGCTCCTTCGCGACCATGTCCTGGGGCAGGAAGGAAACAGAGACCTGCTTGCCCCGGCACTGCTGCTTAAATAGGGATGGATTCCCAAGCGGCTGCCCCGGTAGCACTTGAGAGCTTCCAGGTCAGTGGGTGCGTCAACCAATCTTCACCGCCTTCACCTGGAAAGACGGGGCGGCCCGCCACGTCCCCCCTGCTAGACCCCGGCTCTCCGCCATATCGCCGGCTCTTCCCATGGAGGGGCGAGCCTCTGTTATATGGCCAGGGAGTCGACGATGGCCCATGCAAGTGTATACTTACCATACCCATAACCACCTACAGACACAAATGCAAACCAAAATTCACTTTGGTATTTCTGTGGGATAGGGGTCGTAAGACCCCAGGCCGTATTTACTAACTAACAATTAAAACAACACTATTATAACTTTTTACACAGTAACCACATTATTTACATTTTTCTTGGTGTTACATTTTTGTACCCTAGCCTTAGCATAAATTCTAGTACAAGTGAATCTCCTAAGCATAACTAGCCTGTTCCTGTGTAACCAAGCAAATTATTCCATAATGATTCAGAGTGAGATCAAGACTGGCTCTGCCCCTTCTTTTACCCCGTTTGGGCCCTCCTTATGGGAGGCGTCCCAGTTCCCTCTCCCGTCCGTCCCCATGGAGAGGGCACCAATGTCACCGAACAAACTCATGCAGGAGGCCCGGCCGCCCCTAGAATACCTACCACGGGGCACCCCCTACACCCAGGTTTATCACCCCCCAAGGGCCAGTGCTAGGTTATGCTCAACTGCGCATGCACGGGTGGCTGCTAGGTACAGGACCGTGTCAGCAACCGCCCAGAAATCCCCTGCGCCTCTGCCACCTCCTTCCGACCTGGTGGCAGCGCCCCTTGGAGAGTCCATAAATGCTGATGTCAAATTTGGTAAAATAGGATGGCGAGTGTCCCCCCAATATTTACCTCACCCGCCACAGGCCAGCATATTTCACCTACTATCTGGCCCCCCTCTGCCTGCTAAAGTGTGCTGGGCCAGCCGGGCCAGCAGGTTTTCCAGAAACGTTGCGTTACCTTCCTCGGATAAATGCACTCCATCCTGCAAAAAAAGTGCTCTCCTTTGATGCACCCATGAGATATGGCTGACAACAGATCCGTCCTGAACAACTTACCAAGTTTTCGGTTCAACCTCTTTACCGATTCATTGTTGGCTTTCACAGACTTGCCTCGCATAGGAATGCCTCAAGACTAGCACCTCTGTAACGACTCCAGCTCGAGCGTAAGCCAGCGGCCATGAGCCTTGCAGTGGCTGGATTCCCCTGACCTCTCCACCACCTGCGTTGATGAGAGAAAGAGGTTAAGGCACTAAAACCGCAACGTTGACATTCACGACATGTTCAATCTCACATATCGTTTGTAGCAATCAGACTTCCAATGTCCTATCCTTTGCACCACATGTCCTGCCAACCCCATACCTGCGGCAGTTGTCGCAGGCCCAATACAAAATGAATGGGAACCATACTCAGCGGGATCCAGTCCTGCAGCCCCCAAAGCCACCTTGAGCACCTTAGTGAATTGGAATCTAGTTAACGATGTCCCATCCTAATGCAACAGAAGAGGGCCACCCGTACCCTCTCCCAGGTGAGCTAGAAAGGATTCCAAATTACTGAGCGGACAACAGCTTCTCCCCGTAGCGCGGTGCAGCAATATGTGGTCCCCCCTACCCATCTGGTCAGTTTTGGACTGGGTAATGGTAATTGCTAGCGAGCCATTGGGCCATTGAATGTCTTTACGTTGCAGTCCTCCCTTCAGATCCTTTTTGTTCCTTGCCACCAAATCACTCACCATTTAAGCGCCATAGAAGGCCAAGGAAAAGGCTGCTCTAAAAAGGGGGAACTTCGTCGGGTGAACTACATATCCCCTCAAGGGAGGCCATGATCCCTGCCAGTTTGACTGTGTCAATGGAGCACCTGGCATCGGCCGTACACCACTCCAAATGCTGGCAACCCCTCAAAGCCCTTTGCACCAGGAATGCCCTTGTCCCATCGGCGTATCCCAACATTTTTGCAAAAAATGAGATTGCAACAATATGGCGTTTTGCTTATGATGAGGGCCTCCCTCAGGTACCCTAAGAAAGCAATTACTGACTCCTGGGAGAACCAACCCCCCGCTTCCTGTACTTCCTGAAACCTGCGATATGTGCCATCAGCCTCTTCATAGGCGCGCCTTGTCCTGGGCGCTAAACTGGCTGAAAAGAGGTCTGGTAAACTGGGGCACCAAGTTGCCATAGATGTTCCAGGAATGGTAAAGGGAGGTCTGCTGCATACGGGTGGTGGAACCTGAACGCTTGCATTTTGAAACGAGATAAAGTATCCGCTGCATTGTTCAATACACCAGGGACATGATTAAAAGAGAAAACAACATTCAATTTCATGCAAATTAAGACAATCTCTTTAAGTAACCGCAAAATCATTTTACACCTGGCAGTTTTCCGATTAATGCACTCGACTACGGTCATATTGTCTGACCAGAATACCACTACCTGATTGCGAAACTGCACAGGTCAGATCGTGAGAGCCACAAAGATGGGAAATAGCTCAAGGAAACCAATGTTTGCTACTAGGCCAGACTCGGGCCATTCACTTGGCCATTGCTCTGCGCACCAATCTGGTCCCAGAATGGCCCCAAAACCTGTGCTGCCCGTGGCATCAGTCCATAAACCCAACTCTGCATTGGTCCTGGAAGGGCTCGGCCATACTACTGACCCATTAAAATCCTTCAAAAATGCCTCCCATATTCTCATGTCCTGATGAACCTCGCTGGCCAGCCTCGTATGGTGATGCTTTGATTTGAGACATGCCATATCCCGCTCCATAGATTTAGAGAATGGACGGCCCATGGGTATAATGCGGAGTGCTAAAGTCAGCTGCCCCACCAACACCTGCAACTGATGCAGTGTCACCTTCTGAGCCCTCAGGCAGTCCTCAAGTGCTTTCGAAAAGCCTCTCACCTCCTGAGGAAGCCTGGACACCCCTGCCTCAGAATCCAACTCTATGCCAAATAATTCTAGTGTGGTTGCTGGCCCACAAGTCTTTGCCTGTGCCAGTGGCACTCCAAAAACACCCATTAAATCTTGGCAACATCACAAAGCCCTCCCACAACCATCTGTGCCTGGAGCCCCAAGAAAAGGAAGTAATCCAGTTAGTGAAGAGCCCAACGGTGTCCTGACCTTTCCCTATATGCCCATTCCAAAAAGGTACTAAACTTCTCAAAGTAAGCGCAAGATACTGTGCAGCCCATGGGCATACAAGTATCAAAATAGAACCGGCAACAGACGAAAAGCGGATTCTATAACAACTTTTGCCAACAAGGTCCCAGGTCCCAGCTGCTGGAGCATTGTAATGGCGTGATCAAGTGAGGCATATTTCACAGAGCACAATCCCCTATCAGTAGCCCCGTTACAGACTGTCCTTTTGGGGCTGAAAGGTTGTGGATAAGACAAAACTCCCTAGGATCCTTTTTGGGTACTATGCCCAACGGTAAACACACAAAATTGTCAAAAGGTGGGAATTCAACTGACCCGCCGTCCTCCCCAAGTTCCTTTCTTTCAAGGTTTTCTTTCTGGCAATGTCAGGATTGGCCAAGAAGGACTGCTGATTTTTGCAGTACTCCACGCCAACACAGCCCTCAGCTGGAATCCTAAAACCACTCCTGAATCCCTCATATAAGGCCTGTCCTGCTGCTTTGTTGCTGTAAATGTTTAACCATGACACCATTGCCTGCCAGTTCACCGGGGAGGGGGCCTTAACCCTATTCGGGTCCTCAATTATGCTTTTTAAGGCCCTTGTCCTTTGCCTTCTTGAAACACATGGACTCTGGGTGTGAAGATAAGCCACAGAACGAATAACAGTGCCTGAACTTGCACTGCACCGGGGCCCTGGTGCAGGTCTTCCTATTGAAATCCCAGCATGCCCCCTTTCTTGCCCCGCCCCCTGGACTGCTGCTTGAACCAGAGCCTGTCCAGAAGACCTGGCTTTGCCCAGCAATCGCCCTCTGCGGGTGCATGAAACGCAATCATGCATTCACATCAACTTGGTCCCACACTAGAGTCGGTCTAGTGGCCTTAATACACCTGAACACTTTTCTCGTATTCCCTCCAGGCCGTGCCCCCAAACTCATCACACGTACACGCTATCCTATTTTGGTAGCAAGCCAACTGTCCACCTAATGTAGGGAATTTTTCTGCCATGATAGCCTGAAAAATCGTGAAACCCCTGACCCAGTTCATGATGGTCTCATCAACCCTCTTCTTGTATGCCCAATGCCCACACTCCCTGGAATGTGCACACTCCTTGCACCGCTTGGCGTCATCCCTACTTAGCGTAGCCACAATCAACTTGCAAATGTCAACATAGGCACCCTTCCAAATCTTTTCCTTAATGTCCTGGTGCACGTGCCTGCCCAACTGATCAGGCTCCGAGTGCACGCCACCAAGACCCACGCTCGGCAAGGGTTGTAACGTACCTGCTGGCGTGCTTGCTTTAGGCGGAGGTTACGGTGCTATTGGCACCGGTGCCATTAGGGGAACATTACTAGCTTGCGGACTCCACGCCACCACTGGCCCCTGACCTGCCGCCCTAAGAACCACCCCTTCCTGCCTAGATCCACCCTGTAATCCGCCCCAAGCCATCAACATCAACTTTGGCCACACCTGCCAATGCCCCCCAACACTGGTGTAGACCAAACACCTGGCCTAAATAACCAAGGCAAAACACTGGCCAAATTTGCTACTAAATCAGGGTGGCTAACCAGACCCACTGTCCCTCCTTCGCCACCTTGTCCCGCCTGCCCTGTGCCAGACCTCAATGCTGACACCACCACCCTAGGGGAACCGCCTGACTGTCTGTAGCACTTAGTCCTACTGTCTGGACGACCTCCACTGGCACAGGAACATGTGTGGCTTGGTCATCCCGCCTCTTTCCGCCCCCTGTCCAGTACAGCGCCTCCTGACTGGAGGAAAAGCTGCCCGGGGTGCTACCTCGGCCTAAGCGGCCTGTCCAGCTCTGCTGGGTCCACAGGCTGTCCCCCCTGGGAATCCCTTGCCTGAAGCCGGGTCAGTCTTTCATCCATTGCCTCCATCATGAGCATCATCTCCTCCATCCTGCTAGCCGTGCGTGACCTCTTTGCACCCTGTTTTGGTCCCCCAGGCATGTTAGTATTAATCAACCAATACTGTCACAAAAAAGCTCAACTCCCTTACTTTGGGCACACTGTCCCTTGAAGACCATTACGCCCACCAATGGGGTGGGGTCAGCCCTTCCCCAGACAGGGCACCCCTAAAGACTTATTCGTCACAAAAATCCCCCTGTCGCCTTGGCTGTTACGACCCCAGGGGTCCTGGAAAAACACTGGCTCCAAAACTAATTCACCATTTCACATAGCTTGCCAATCTCCCGCCCTTGCGCTTGTCGCTCTCGCTCAAACAAATGCCTGCAGCCACTTAAAACTACTGGGGCTCACCGCCGTTTTCCAGTCTGCAACAATCCTTAAAAAACGTCTTGCTGCCACCTCTATACCCCGCTGATCACACTGCACTCCGGTTGGCACATAAAAACACACTCCCTGCATATCAAAACACTAGCTCCGACAAATTAACAATTCAATAGGCCTGCTGATCTCCCGCCCTCGCCATGCTCGCTCTAAATGCCGGCAGACAACTCAAAATCCAGGTCTCACTGCCGGAATGCACTTCCTGCGTCACACAGCAAATCGCTGGAGAAATGACAGCCCCCACCGTGGCCTACCAACCTGTGGGCAAACCCCCACACTCCCCGGAGCCGTGCACAAGAGTCCTATAACTCCTGGGTACAATGAGTAAATCTTTAGAACCCATGTGGCTCCCAGGGAGGTTTCAAGGGTCCAGGGAGGTGGTAGGGGTCCCACAAAATGGCGCACAGTCCGATGGCCGAGTCGCGGTAAAGATTGATTTGCATATGGCTGGGTTCAAACTAGAATGGCATGGGGAGCAAATAAATGATGGATTTAGGCCCAGATCTCTGTACTGGGGTGAATGTATGACATTGTTCTGCATTCTGTCCATCAATTGTTCTTTTTGCATTTGTCACCCCGAGTGGGACGGGTATACCCAGAGGAAGGTCCTGTGCTCTCCATGCACTGGAGTCAAGCTAGCCTGGCTGATGAGGGATGAAACCCCAAAACCGGTCCTAGGATGCTTGTTTTCAGTCCAGGGAGGACCTGGCCTGGCAGTTTGGGCTGGACTGCTACCATTGGGAGCAGGGTCAAGACTGAGTTGCATATGGCTGGGTTCAAACTCTAATGGCATTGGGAGCAAAAAGAACGATGGATTTAGGCCCAGATCTGTGTACCTGGGTGAATGTATGAGATTGTTCTGAATTCTGTCCATCAATTGTTCTTTTTAATTTGTCACCCCGAGTGGGATGGGTATGCCCAGACGTGGGTCCCGTGCTCTCCATGCCACTGGAATCAAGCTAGCCTGGCTGATAAGGGGTGAAACCCCGAAACCGGTCCTAGAATGCCTGTTTCCAGTCCAGGGAGGACCTGGCCTGGCAGTTCGGGCTGAACTGTTCCCATTGGGAGAAGGGTCAAGACTGATTTGCATATGGCTGGGTTTAAACTGGAATGGCATGGGGAGCAAAAAAACA
Organism: Triturus cristatus; assembly: GCF_964204655.1. Taxonomy (NCBI): domain Eukaryota; kingdom Metazoa; phylum Chordata; class Amphibia; order Caudata; family Salamandridae; genus Triturus; species Triturus cristatus. The sequence goes on from NC_140580.1 coordinate 525,772,366, forward strand.
ATGGATTTAGGCCCATATCTCTGTACTGGGGGGAATGAATGACATTGTTCCGCATTTTGTCCATCAATTGTTCTTTTTGCATTATCTCCCCAAGTCGGATGGGTATACCCAGACGTGGGTCCGTGCTCTCCATGCCACTGGAGTCAAGCTAGCCTGGCTGATGAGGGGTGAAACACCAAAACCGTTCCTAGGACGCTTGTTTCTAGTCCAGGGAGGACCTGGCCTGGCAGTTCGGACTGGACTGTTCCCATTGAGAGCTGGGTGAAGACTGATTTGCATATGGCTGGGTTCAAACTGGAATGGCATGGGGAGCAAGAAAAACAATGGATTTAGACCCTGATCTCTGTACTGGGGTGAATGTATGACATTGTTCTGCATTCTGTCCATCAATTGTTCTGTTTGCATTTGTCAACCCCAGTGGGACGGGCATGTCCAGACGTAGGTCCCATGCTTTCCATGCCACTGGAGTCAAGCTCGCCTGGCTGATGAGGGGTGAAACCCTGAAACCGGTCCTAGGATGCTTGTTTTCAGTCCAGGGAGGACCTGGCCTGGCAGTTTGGGCTGGACTGTTACCATTGGGAGCAGGGTCAAGACTGATTTGCATATGGCTGGGTTCAAACTCTAATGGCATGGGGAACAAAAAAAACTATGGATTTAGGCCCAGATCTCTGTACTGGGGTGAATGTATGACATTGTTTTGCATTCTGTCCATCAATTGTTCTTTTTAATTTGTCACCACAAGTGGGACGGGTATGGCCAGACGTGGTTCCCGTGCTCTCCATGCCACTGGAATCAAGCTAGCCTGGCTGATGAGGGGTGAAACCCCAAAACTGGTCCTAGGATGCTTGTTTCCAGTCCAGGGAGGACCTGGCCTGGCAGTTCGGGCTGAACTGTTTCCATTGGTAGCAGGGTCAAGACTGATTTGCATACGGCTGGGTTCAAACTGGAATTGCTTGGGGAGCAAAAAAACAATGGATTTAGGCCAATATCTCTGTACTAGGGTGAATGTATGACATTGTTCTGCATTGTGTTCATCTATTGTTCTTTTTGCATTTATCACCCCAAGCGGGATGGGTATACCCCAACGTGGGTCCCGTGATTTCCATGCCACTGGAGTCAAGCTAGCCTGGCTGATGAGGGGTGAAATCCAAAAACCGGTCCTAGGATGCTTGTTTCTAGTCCAGGGAGGACCTGGCCTGGCAGTTCGGGCTGAACTGTCCCCATCGAGAGCAGGGTGAAGACTGATTTGCATATGGCTGGGTTCAAACTGGAATGGCATGGAGAGCAAAAAAAAGAATGGATTTATGCCCAGATCTCTGTACTCAGGTGAATGTATGACATTGTTTTGCATTCTGTCCATCAATTGTTCTTTTTGCACTTGTCACCCTGAGTGGGACGGGTATGCCCAAACATAGGTCCCATGCTCTCCATGCCACTGGCGTCAAGCTAGCCTGGCTGACGAGGGGTGAAACCCCGAAACCGGTCCTAGGATGCTTGTTTCTAGTCCAGGGAGGACCTGGCATGGCAGTTCGGGCTGGACTGTTCCCATTGGGCACAGGGTCAAGAGTGGTTTGCATTTGGCTGGGTTAAAACTGGAATGGCATGGTGAGCAAAAAAACAATGGATTTAGACCCAGATCTCTGTACTGGGGTGAATGTATGACATTGTTCTGCATTCTGTCTATCAGTTGTTCTTTTTTCATTTGTCACCCCCAGTGGGACGGGTATGCCTAGACGTGGGTCCCGTGCTCTCCATGCCACTGGAGTCAGGCTAGCCCGGCTGATGGGTGGCGAAACCCCGAAACCGGTCCTAGGATGCTTGTTTCCAGTCCAGGGAGGACCTTGCTTGGCAGTTCGGGCTGGACTGTTCCCATTGGGAGCAGGGTCAAGACTGATTTGCATACAGCTGGGTTCAAACTAGAATGGTATGGGGAGCAAAGAAAACGATGGATTTAGGCCTAGGTGTCTGTACTGGGGTGAATGTATGACATTGTTCTGCATTCTGTCCATCAATTGTTCTGTTTGCACTTATCCTTCTAACAGCATCTCAACTGATAATCACATGCATACCATATTACCTAGTAGTCAGATGCTTTAAATTAACTAAGAAAGGCAATCTCATACCAAGGCCACCGCAATGCTTAGAATGCACACAACATGCCTGCAAGGAACAGCTTTATTTGGGCTAATATAAAGAAAATATGGCCCCAACACGCCAGTGGTGCCACTTTATACCACTGGAGACCCTTATTGTGTATAATGCACAGCAGTCACTGTAGATGCCAGTGGGTGGCTACTACCAGAAGCCATGTTTGGCAGCCACCACATACCGCAGGGGGATTGCCACCAGATGCCAGGTGGTGGCCACCAGATGATGGCAGGGAAGGCCACCAGACACACAAATTCACACCAGCATATTTGCAGCTGCCGTGTAGATTTATTTTATATTTAAGACATGCACCAAATATTTTATTAACCTACCTTAATGTTTTGGGTTCGTTGTTCAATGGACACGTGCTTGTTTCAATGTATCCCCTGCAAATTATTTGTCTTCTGTAATACGCTTTTGTTATGCTTAATTTGTAATTAATCCCATAGGCGTGTTTATTGGCATATGTGCTATGTCCAGGACATGCAAATTGCAGCTGTTTATTTGTCATTTGTTTAAATAAAATGTCGAAAAAAACAGTGATCATCATAATGCCTCCCTTTGCGTTCGTTTGTTGTAAATGGGTAAATATCTGTACTTTAAAAGGCGACTGCTAAAAAGATGGGCTATCATTACCGTGCCAATCAGCCTCCCTAGCGAGCACAGGGGGCCGCCCTGGGCAGCCCCGTTGCCTCCCCTTTGGTCTCGGTTACACGCTAAAGCCCACAGATTACACGGTTTATGTTTAGCTCTGCATCATTAGGCCCGACCTGAAAGCAGGGCCAGCCACAGGCCGCGCTCTGCTCTTTGTCTCTACCTGCTCAGGGCTTTCTCTGTGTACGTTAGTGTCTGTGCTGGCGTTAGCAGGGATTCGGCGAGGAATGAAGGCATCCCCAAGCCTCCGGGATCAGGGGCCAAGCTTGGTCAGAAAGAATTGGTGGGGGGAGGGGGAGCTCAGATTTTCCAACAATGATGCTGGTACTGTGGCACATAATGTTCAAATACACTATACAACAAGCAGGGTGGGTAAGCGGGCATAAGGGTGAATGGCAAGGGAGATGAATGCCGATTGGTTGGAGTACTAAGTGAGAGAAAAGTGAGAGAAAAGACAATATTTTGTAAAATAACCAACGTGTTCGGGGACTGTCAAAACAGAGTGGGAGAGAGCATGTGCGCTTTTCTGTCTGCGTCTAAACTTCCTTGTGAAATCCGACACATACCTCGTCATACCCGACTGAAAGCACCTGCACCCAAGAATTTATAGGAAAGTACATTTATTAGAGGGGGGGGGGTGTAACTCACACACCCTCAAAACACCCCCTCTGGAGCTACGCCCCTGTCCGTTATAAGGTTTGGACATGCAAGGTTCAGGGAGCATAAACACGGCTATCTACAGGGCCGGTGCGTTACGGTAATGTTGTGAATACCCAACTCTCCCTGCTTATTTACATATGACTGTGTTATGTACAGAACAGAAGTGTATCTGTACATTATCCGATCTCTGTGCCGCATACAGTATACAACACTGTAATAGATGAATACTCAATATCTGTATTTTTTGTGTGTGTTGGTCGGTGCTGCTTGCATAAGTCGACGCATAAGGTGCATGAGCAGAGCGCACCGCCATCTTGTGTTCACTGTGCTTTGTGGTTGTGGAATACCTTCGTCAGCCCTTGGTGTTGTTTGAGTCTCCCTGCCAGGCGCACACACATGAACTCAGCACCTTTGAGGAATTCAAGAGCGCTGCGAGGAGAACAGACGAGGGCTGCTGTGGGGTGTGAATGACGCTCTCTTTGTGCCTCGCACTCAGACCGTGAACCAGGATTTCTAAGAGGATGGAGACAAGGTTACAACTACAAACACACCCCGCGAGCTCGCTGCTGTGGCCACAACTTGTGCAAGGACAGAGGCCAGCGTCCGCAGATCAGAAGCCATTCAAGAATTCGCCGCCATTGCTCGTGTATCATTTCTACACTGAGAGGAACATGAAAATGTAACTACACACTGCAGCGGACTTGGATTAGATTTAGACTAAATTGAAATAAAAGTAGCAAACAGACTTTTTGGATGAAATATAATAAGAACTGTTTAAGGGACATTCTCTCCATGGTAATTCATAAATTACAAAACACTGTCCTTCAGCTAGTTCAGCGGATTAATTCACCTGCTGCAGACATCTGTGTAACTTGAAGGCTGCAGGTTCAAGTAGGCCCTAGGAGCAGGTGGCCTGAGCTATTAATCCTGCCATGGTCAACATTATTTTGCAGGGCTATGGAACTGCAAGGCTGTGTAACAATCAGTGTATAAATCGTCGATATTGGTACACGAATTACCTAATTAAAAAATGCAGCATCCCAAAAACATACACATTCTGTATTATGGGGCCCTTGAGGTGAAGAAGGCTGTCTGTCTTTAGAATAACCCACCGTGAGAATTGCTTTCTTCATTAAGAAAATCCATATGATGTCATAAAGTGGCATGTTGTGAAAACATGCACTGAAGATATGTGTATATTATGGACAACGTCTGTAGTCTTCTCATAAGACGTCTTGTTCTCGCCAAGAGTCACAGCACTTTGTTTTGGCTCCCTTTGCAGTCATGCATGCTCCCTGTTGAAAAACGCCAGTGTGCACTTCTGCCCTCAGGGGCACTGCCTGGTGCCTTGACAAGCTCTGAGCGCCTCTACATTTTCATCTGTGGGCCAAAGAAAACTGCTTACACAATAAGAATTCGAAAGCAAAGATCATAAACAGGCACTGGCAAATTCAATCAGTTTCACCTTGCAAAAGTAAGTGTGAGCTATTTCCATCCTAGACTTATTTGTGAGTTTACAACGATAAATACTGCTTGAATAAACTGGCATATCTCATTGGCATCCATTCTCAAGTTACGATTTTGTACCCATGGAGTTTCATGAATATCTGCTGTCCACAGCACACCATTCCTTAGTAAATAGCTCTCATGATTTTCATTACAACATACAGAGGGAACAGACAAACGGAAAATAGACTACATTTACTGGAAAGAGAATCTATCCCTTCTCAATGACCTTGGCTTTAGAACACTAAACATCCCTCTCACGATTGTCCAGCTGACCTAATGTGTGAGGCAAAAACATCAGTTCTATTATTGATTTTAAATATCTATGCACAGCTGACTATTATCGTTGCAATTAATTTAAAATAATAACAACAAAATAGAGTGATCACAATCCCCACATCAACCTGCATCTGGAAAACATACCTAATAGTATGTCTAAAACACTTAGTTTAGAACAATACACTATCTCTAATTACTTCAGGATGAGATGAAACAATGAATCACTTAATAAATTAAATCAACTTTATAAGCCACCTTTCTTCAATAATCTGATGAGCTCAGTTAATACAAATGGAAATAGCGGACTAACTATGATATCCAAATGGGAACTATTTCTCCATAAAGCAGTCTACTTTCATTTGACTACAAACTTATCAATAACTCAATCACTGGTGCATTTTACCCCCTTTGCTATTTTCCTTATACTTAGCTGATTTTCCTCAATGGATCAATAAAGTTAATTCACAGACACCGAAGACAGGTTCAAAAATACTTTCTTTGCTAAGGTATGCAGCGGATGATTTCATTTTGATCAGTCTTACACCGGTTGATCTGCAGAGGTAGCTAGCTGCTCTCTCCAGCTACTCTGAAATTCATAATTTAATGGCGAGTAAAGGTACAACGAAAATAGTGATCACGGGGACATCTGTAGTAAAATGTAGGCATCTGTGGTTTTATAATGATTTTAAACTTAATTTTAAAGTCCTACAACTATTTAGGGATGACTATATCTAATAATTTGTCTTAGACAACCCTTGTTAAGGAGCAAGTTTCTGGAACAATTGCGACTGGATTAGGTCTTAAAAATGTTTTAACAGCTCGGGAGCTATAGATATTCCCTCTTTGTTTAAGGTGCATACTGCAAAAAATCCGCCCAAATGCAGTAGAGACACATTCAGGTTCTGCTATGAAAAAAAATATACAAACATTGTATCCAAATTATAGAAATCATATTCAAGTTTAGGGCAGTCTTCATCTATTGAGATGATTACACTAGAACTGTCCTTTTATGTTACATGTAAAGACCAGTGGGGACTGGTGACATTTGAACGTGGTGGGGCGTAAAAGTCGGGTATGACTTTTATGTAGCGAGTGACACTCGGAAGTTTAATGGACAAACATGGGGTCCTGGGTGGGTCCTCCTTCCGAGAAAAAATTGAAAGGAGATTGGCAAATAGTGCATTTTAAAGCAAATGAATTTAATGATAAAGCAAAGGATATAAAGCAATGGGAACATATAGTCTTGAAATATTAAACACATTAAAAACTGCCCCATATCTTACTGCAATAATATGTTCAACAGTTACTGTGATGTGCAAATTTTACAGTGCAACAACATCAGCCCTTTTAAGTGTGTGCTTGTCAAGTGTCTTGTACTGCATGGAGCTTCAAATTTGAAAGAAAATGCTCTAACAAGGTTTCGGGAAGGAATATGCCTCCTTATCCCGCAGTCTTTTTGTCCGCAGGGAATCACAACACGGTCGTTACAACGACCGCGTTGTGATTCCGCATACCATTACTCCGCAAGTCAGAACAAAGACTTCGGAAGGGGGGCGCTGGATGTTGGAATAGTATAATTTACTATTCCAACTCCAGTCTGTGCGGACAGTAGGAAAGGTGTTGGATTTTAAATCCAACACCTTCCCCCCCCCCTCCGCAAGTCGTTCTTCCGACTTGCGGAGTAATGGTATGCGGAATCACAACGCGGTCGTTGTAACGACCGCGTTGTGATTCCCTGCGTACAAAAAGTCCCGTTATAAACGTTGTTTACATTCGGGAAGCACGCACAGCTTCTGGCTGTAATCAGTCATATAGGAATATGAGCAGAAAGGTCTTTCAGTGGGATGAAAAAAGTGGGGGCTCTCTAAAAGGGAACATGTAAAATACAGTTCTGTGATTCCCATAGTGTGCAACCAAGCTGGTATTTTCTTTTTGGCTTCTTTCTGAGACGTAATTGCATCTAGCTATATGACACAACAACTGACATACATCTAAAACCTGTAAGTACGATTGGCTTTGTCAGTGGTTGTTAGCTGTTTAAAATAAATGAGTAACAACAATGATTTGCTATGAATAATTAACATTGGAAATGTTTCAATTCTGAAAATGTGAGTCTGTGAATTAAATAGTATTAAGGCCAATGGAAGGATTTTTGTCCTTCCTTTATGTGCACTTTATGTTAGCTATGTATGTCCTTCTTCTCTGCATATCTCATCCATCTGCATATTTTCAACAGCCTCTCTTTCCTCTTAAGCACACTCTTTTCACTTGCCCACAAATGTACTTCCTCGCATCTCCCACACTTCACCACTTCCAAACATACACTGCAGTCACTCACATATAAGTAATTTATTTCCTTTTGCCTTGTAAATATTTTGACATCTGTGTATCACCTTCACACACATTTCCACAGAATTTCAATAGCAACTGGAATACACAACCATTGTTCTGTGTGTTCTGCAGAAAGGCAAACCCACTGACAAACACTTTGCTTTAGCTCCCGCATCTAAAGTATGCACTAAGCAAAGGTAATAAAATGCATAGAAAAAATACAGAAACACATGATAAAATAGCTAGCACTGTGGGGGAATGCAAGATTAAGTAAAACATTTGAGAAGAGAAGGACTAAATCATACATTGCCTTAACATTTCTGACATTCATTGTTCGTAAAGAAATCCATGTTTTTGGCAATAATGTTAAGGGCATGAAGATAGGGGCAATTTTATCGCCATGAAGCAGATAATTGTCTTTACTACAAGCACATATTTCTCCCTTTGCGCTTCACTCAGATATTTGGATCAACTTTGCAAGGGAACAAAAACCCTGCTCGTCTTTTGTATCAATTTCACGGGGGAACAAATACAGCAGTTTTACTTCTGAAGAGGCCAGCAGCATGCAGTCGGGGGCTGGAGTGTCACAGTGGGGGAGGTTAATGTGATCAGGGGTCTCAGCACAATATACATAACACAAGATTAGCATTATAACATTTACTATAACTGAGGACAAGGCACCAAATCACACATGCTTGCATCCGCTCCTACGTGTGACAAATTGGAAAGGGTGAGATCTATTCCTGTGAATGATGGACGGCTTCCCTCGCTCAGAGTCGGAGACTCCGACGACCAAAACCATGATGCCCCGTGTCGTTTCGTGCATCACAGTGCAAAAAGTTGATTTACTGCCTGGCTTCTGTCTCCTGCTTCAGAGCGAGGCGGGTCAGGCAGCATGGGACTGACAGCCCAGACTTAAATACATTGAATTGTTCAGTGATACAATCATATCTCTAAATAAATCGATCTATTAAATATTTTTTCAGGAATGTGTAGGAATTTCATTGAGACGCAGCCCCAGAACCCTAATGGAGAAACCACCCCTGGTGTAGACTGTTTTTAAGACATGAAAATTCTTTATAAAAATCTGTTTGGAAAGTCTTCTCCTGTGACTTGGGAAAGGTTTTTACTTTCTCTAAATTATTTGCTATGCTGCTGATCAATTAAATATACCAAGTGGGGAAATGTTTGCAAGCATTTCTGTCAAATGTTTAGCTAAGAGCTATCAGAGTGGTATAACTCATTGTCAGCAGATCACAAAACTTCAAATCATCTGTCAATTTTCCAAGTTTGGTGTAATGCAGTTTTATTTAAAAGGGAATTTAGATCCACTTACTCTGTGGATTTTTATGAAGTTTAAATTGGGCATGCTTCAACTGGGTGATAACTCATTGGCAAATGAAATAGGATCCCAGTGCCCCCAGAGTTGCCAACTTTGTAATGCCAGTTTTCAGGACGTATTTCAAGTTTTGTTCTTTTGTCCTGGTTTGTGCAGCATGAGAAATAAATATAATGCCCCAATCTGGAATACATATTCTTGTACAACATATGAAGATACTTTTCCCCTTAAGTTGAATCCTTTGTCAATAAATATATATGCTACAGGTTAAAAAAACATTTCTCATTTTTAAATGTCAGTGCATACACTGAGGGGTCATAGTGATTTCATTTAGGTCTTAACGTTGTCACTTTGTCAAATTATTAAATCAGCCAGAATTCTAGGAAGAATGTTGGCGTTTTTTATCATAATTTTCACTGATGAGATAAGGTTTTCTTTTTGAAAACCTGTGTTATTGCTTTTGTTTTGATATGCCATATTCCCAAAATTTGCCATATTGAAAAATTGTTGTTGTATCTCAGTTGTTAAGGATGTCAATTGAGTTGTTTCGTCTTGTTATTTGACTGAAACTGTATACTTATTAAAAGTATGTTTGCAATAAAGAATTTTTTATTGTTTTAGTGTAGCAGTGTATCAGTGGATCCACTGCCATGTTCACTTAAAATAAAGGCAAAGTAAGGACGAAATATAATAAATATGTCAGCGAAATCTTAGCAAAGATAAAAACGATAGGAAAAAAAGTAAGATCACTGATGAAAGATCAGGACCAGTCCGACCGTGATCATAAAATAATAAAATTAAATCATAAACTGCAAAAATCTGTGGCCAATATTTTTTAGCCAAACACAATGATGTATGGGCAAGAATCTATTAACACAAATGACTCCAGGAACTTTTGGATGCTAATTGGTTAAGGCTTCTTAATGTATTAGACATCATTTGACTATAACATCTCATACGGAAAAAGGAAATTATTCATCTTGGATTTTTATGCACCAAATCCACCTCCTACTTCAGAAATTTGTACTGTTTCTTCTCAAAACATCTGCATCACCATTAAGGAAATAGTTTTAATAATCAACAACTGCAGGTCCTCTGGAGCTCCTGAACCCAATGGTATTCCAATAATGTCCTTTAAGCATAATTTGTGCTTATATAATAAATTATTGGAAAAACTTTTTTCCAATATCCTATATACAAAATCCTGGAATTGATCCATACTTCAACCCAATTCACAAATAGGGCCCTAAATGTGATCTGAAAAAATTATTGCGTATAACCTCTAGTAGATGCGGGGGGTAAAATATTTGTTAAATTCTTACAACAAAAGTTAGCAGACTAGGTGGATTACAATAAATCTACTAAAATGTTGTCAAACGGGCTTCAGGCCAGCTCTCTCAATGTTTGACAATATACTGATCCTAAATCTACTCATAAAGAAAGCCTTACAAGAAAAGGAAAATAATCTCTTTATTTGTTTTGTAGACTATTCTACTGCTTTTGACAAAATCAATGGAAATCATCTTTGGCAAAAAATTAAAGGTCTGAAGAATCGATAACACTCCAGTAAATATTTTAAAAATAGAATTACACAAAGAAGGCTGGGTTCAAATGAAATTATTAAAGGGGTCCAGCCTACCTCCAAGAGTTCCAACACTTAATGGTTTAAAACAAGGTTGCATACTTTCACCCTTCTTATTCTCTGTATCTATAGCCAACTTGCCAAACTATCTTCATTTTCAACGAAGTTCACTCAACACATGATTAGTCATCCAGCATATGCAGATGATCTTGTTATATTTTCCCAAAACCAGCGGTCTCCAACATCAGGTCAATTGCGTTACTGAATAAAATATGTGCAACAGCTCAACAGATCTGAAAAACATTTTTTAACAGAAAATAGACAACTGGACAATTGAGAAAGTAGAATTGTATGCCTACCATGGAATAACCATCAATAACAGCTTAAACTGAAGCAAACATATACAGAAACTGAAAACTAAATATAATGAGTTACTTTATGCTCTAAAATGATTCTAGTCATTGTATGGAGGAAGAGCAAGTGGCAAAACCATTGCAACTGCCAAAATGAAACTGACCTGATTCTTATTTATGGCTCACCAATTTTTCAATTTAGAACCACTAGAACCGTGACTCGATTTTTATTAAAAATTTTCAGCAGCTCCTCAGTTTTAGATCTCCAGAACTGCACTGTCGAATTAGATTAGAACAGGGTTTAACATTCCTTTAACATTCCTACCCCATTAAGCCTTTATTGCATGTCTAGTGACATCCCTAAGCATTACTATTATTGGCCATGTTGAAAACATATTCCATAATTGTTTTAATTCACTTTTGAACCATCTACTGTTGTATGAGTTACTTAAATGAATAAAATGTTTACCTTTGCACCGTGACTGATATATGCACTGTGAGTGGTTTTATTTAAACTTACACAATAAATGGTGGATATCTTGCAAAGACTTCTTTTTTGAGAAAAAACATTTCAATAATCAAATGGTATTCTAAGAAGACCACTGGTGGAAGTTTATGTGTTGAAAAGCAATGGCACCCATTTTGGAATGAACTGTAAGTTTAATTTACCATCCAAAGATGTCTGACGTCTGTTTTCATAGAGTAAATTTAAATACCGTTTGTGTGCTACTGCAACAAAAAGGTAGAGGTCTTGATGCAGTGCAAAGCCGTGGGGCCCTCAGCAAACATGTGTATTTTTTAAATAAATAAAAAATGTATCAGGCTTTGGAGGGGTGCAGAGCAACAGACGAGCCAAGGTGCAGGAAGAGAGAGCAAGATGTAAGTGGCCCTGTAGTAGATAGTATAACTTTGGGAAAATTCACCAGCACAGGAGGAAATGATGTAGTCCAAAACTAATTATAGCTGAAACCAATTCCATCAATAATTGAAAATCTTCTTAAGTCATTTGTGATGCCACTGAAATCAGCTACATTCACTTCTGTTATGTCAGACTCCTTGACATCTGCATCTGGCGTATTATATCTTTCCATATTAGTTTTAACCCATGCAAGCATTTTTAGCATACACATGTCATCAGGATAGTTCCAGTATAATAGACATTGGCTAGCCTGGCCAATTTCACATGAAACATTCACTGTTGCTCAAGTTTTTAGGTAACTAATCACATTCCACTATACTAAAGGGACGTAGGAGCCTACACATATGATGACTGCATATGTCTGCTGTCTCTTTGAATGCTGTCATGCCACCAGTCATGAGGGTTTTAAGACTAACTGAATGGACAGTGCTAAAACACCTTCCAAATCTACTCCAACCGAGTCTTCAACTTCTGTGTTTTTTCTCAAACCTGACACTTCCTAGGAAACTGCTAAGAGGTCAACTGTGAACTCTGATATTGCAATTGAGTCTCTGGTATCATGCCCATGGCAATTTGTCATCCTACCAGATGCCTGCTTATTTATTATCTATTTATTTATTGTGTTGGTGGTTGCATAGATGTGATAAGCCTAATCTCTTTTGAGGTGCTAATTTGCTTAGTTAAAAATGAAGAAGCTCAAGTTCAACCTCCGAATGATTGCATAGTGATGATGGTTAGCAGTGAGAATGGTGAGGGGGTGATAGCTGGTGAGTGCAGGAAAAGGCCTCTTTTTGCAGAATCACCCCCATTTGTTTGGACTAATGCTGTTGATTTTTTCACTCTATGTGCTGAAGCTCTGGTAATCAGGCCACAGTGCATTTGCTCTGCACCCTTAAACATATTGAAATTGGCTATACTCCTAATTGGCATATTTGACTTACATATAAGTCCTTAGTATATGGTACATCATGCCTGTAGGCCGACCACCGTAGCTTGTCTTTGCAGCTTTAAAGCTCCATTTCAACCAGTCAAAATAACTCTCTTTAGCAGACCTAAATCCCCCCTTTAAATATTAATAAGTCACCCATAAGTAGGCCTTAAATGCCTATAAAGCAAGGTGCATGGTATTTAAGAGTAGGACATGTACATTTTCTTATAGTGACCTAAAAGCTGTTTTTACTGTAGCAGGTTAACCTGTCCCATAGGAAAGTATAGGAATACATTATTAAAGTTATCTTCACCTAGGAACTAGCCACAAAATTAATTCTTGGACTTTTAAAATAGGTATTACAACCCCAATTAATTGGTAAAATCTGATTTGTACAAAATATTTAACAAAAAGTACTTTTACAAAGTCACCTTTTGCCTGCCTCTAGAAGCACATTTATATGAGCTTCCAACTGTCAACCAGGAGCTGAACAGCTCCTAGATCAGGTGTGAACTTGCTCCCAGACCTAAGGCAAAAGCTTTGAGTGTAGGGAGACTCCCAGTTCCTCTGACTGGATGACCTTCTTGGCAGTGCCCAGTAACTTAATTAACTTCACATAGGTCTATCCTCTCAGAGGCAGATAAAGCTACCACTTCGGCCTGGCCCATGTTTTGTATTTAAAGCCAGTCAGGCATAAATCCCATTAGGGAAAGGAGCTATCCTAGAACCTGTTTTCAGTGACCACAGAGAAGCAGTTGTTCATTTCCCTGGACACATCTCTAGGGTGGGCACAGGAATTCTGCTCAGTGGAAGAATGGCTCTGCCATGTAGGTAAATGGAGTGACATGGGATTGTTAGCAGTAGTGCACACAAGTACTGCTGCAAAGGTTGTTAGGGTTACCTCTGGGAACTTTTTTCCTATTGATTAGGGTGGTGTCAGGTGACTGCATTCTGGGCGCTTGGCTCAAGCATGCGTTAAGGTTCATTGTGCGGGCAGACTCGTCGCTTACCTGTGGTGGTGTGGTGTTTCCTGGCGCTTTGGACCTGGAGAAGCACCTTTCCACTCCGCCATTGAGAGGGGTGGCTGGACCTACTGTGTCGATGCTCCTTGGATTGGGCTATAATAAAAATTCAGGTTACTCCTCTGCATTGTAATTTCTTGATACTCCATTCTAAGATGCTGTGGAATTAAAACCTGTTGTTCCTCCTCTAATTCTAGGTTAATTATTCCTAAATAAGTAGGGTTAGTGAAATGAACTGTGCTACAACATAACATTCTGAACTATTTAATTCAGTGCCGCTATTTGTCCGTGTGCTATCCCTTCACTGTTTGTTTGCCATTCTGATTCCTTGGTTTTGCTCCAGAGTTTTGTCCTCACCTGAGGTTTATTGTTCAGCTTTTTGCCTTCTCAGCAGTGGCTTCTTTCCAGGGGAACTTTCCCTCTGCGGTCTTATACATCACCAGTCAGTACTGTGGCTACAGAAAGGCCATTAAAAAAAATCCAATTGGCCGCACTCTGCTCGTCCTACCAGCGTGTTACCCCAAGTAATTGTGGTCCATGAAGTAGCGACGGCGAATACGCCTGTGCCAAAGTTAAGTGAAAGTAAGTGTCGCGTTAGCCATCCCTGGACACGTGTTTCGAGGAAGTTGCCTCTCGTCAGCAGGGAGTACGTAAGTGTGTGGGGTTGCCGCGTAGACTGTCAAAAACTTTTTTTCAGGTAAAGTATCACTCATGGCGCGCAGGTGCTGGTCCAGGGCTCGTCAGCCCAACCGGCTCGAGGGAGCCTTAATACAAAAAAATCCAATTGGCCGCACTCTGCTCGTCCTACCAGCGTGTTACCCCAAGTAATTGTGGTCCATGAAGTAGCGACGGCGAATACGCCTGTGCCAAAGTTAAGTGAAAGTAAGTGTCGCGTTAGCCATCCCTGGACACGTGTTTCGAGGTAGTTGCCTCTCGTCAGCAGGGAGTAGGTAAGTGTGTAGGGTTGCCGCGTAGACTGCCAAAAATGTATTTTCAGGTAAAGTACCACTCATGGCGCGCAGGTGCTGGTCCAGGGCTCGTCAGCCCAACCGGCTCGAGGGAGCCTTAATACAAAAAAATCCAATTGGCCGCACTCTGCTCGTCCTACCAGCGTGTTACCCCAAGTAATTGTGGTCCATGAAGTAGCGACGGCGAATACGCCTGTGCCAAAGTTAAGTGAAAGTAAGTGTCGCGTTAGCCATCCCTGGACACATGTTTCGAGGAAGTTGCCTCTCGTCAGCAGGGAGTAGGTAAGTGTGTGGGGTTGCCGCGTAGACTGTCAAAAAAGTATTTTCAGGTAAAGTACCACTCATGGCGCGCAGGTGCTGGTTCAGGGCTCGTCAGCCCAACCGGCTCGAGGGAGCCTTAATACAAAAAAATCCAATTGGCCGCACTCTGCTCGTCCTACCAGCGTGTTACCCCAAGTAATTGTGGTCCATGAAGTAGCGACGGCGAATACGCCTGTGCCAAAGTTAAGTGAAAGTAAGTGTCGCGTTAGCCATCCCTGGACACGTGTTTCGAGGAAGTTGCCTCTCGTCAGCAGGGAGTAGGTAAGTGTGTGGGGTTGCCGCGTAGACTGCCAAAAAAGTATTTTCAGGTAAAGTATCACTCATGGCGCGCAGGTGCTGGTCCAGGGCTCGTCAGCCCAACCGGCTCGAGGGAGCCTTAATACAAAAAAATCCAATTGGCCGCACTCTGCTCGTCCTACCAGCGTGTTACCCCAAGTAATTGTGGTCCATGAAGTAGCGACGGCGAATACGCCTGTGCCAAAGTTAAGTGAAAGTAAGTGTCGCGTTAGCCATCCCTGGACACGTGTTTCGAGGTAGTTGCCTCTCATCAGCAGGGAGTAGGTAAGTGTGTAGGGTTGCCGCGTAGACTGCCAAAAATGTATTTTCAGGTAAAGTACCACTCATGGCGCGCAGGTGCTGGTCCAGGGCTCGTCAGCCCAACCGGCTCGAGGGAGCCTTAATACAAAAAAATCCAATTGGCCGCACTCTGCTCGTCCTACCAGCGTGTTACCCCAAGTAATTGTGGTCCATGAAGTAGCGACGGCGAATACGCCTGTGCCAAAGTTAAGTAAAAGTAAGTGTCGCGTTAGCCATCCCTGGACACGTGTTTCGAGGTAGTTGCCTCTCGTCAGCAGGGAGTAGGTAAGTGTGTGGGGTTGCCGCGTAGACTGCCAAAAAAGTATTTTCAGGTAAAGTACCACTAATGGCGTGTCCAGGGATGGCTAACGCGACACTCATTTTCACTTTAAACTTTGGCATAGGCGTACTCGCCGACGCTACTTCATGGACCACAATGCTTTGGGGTAACACGCTGGTAGGACGAGCAGAGTGCGGCCAATCGGACTTTTGTTTATATTCAGGCTCCCTTGAGCCGGTGGGGCTGACGAGCCCATGGCTACGCACCTGTGCGCCTTGAGTGGTACTTTACCTGAGAATACTTTTTATGGCAGCCTACGCAGCAACCCCACACACATACCTACTCCCTGCTGACGAGAGGCAACTACCTCGAAACACGTGTCCAGGGATGGCTAACGCGACACTCATTTTCACTTTAAACTTTGGCATAGGCGTACTCGCCGACGCTACTTCATGGACCACAATGCTTTGGGGTAACACGCTGGTAGGACGAGCAGAGTGCGGCCAATCAGACTTTAGGAATTGTCCATTACTAGGGGTCAAGTTCTTGAAAAGAAGAAGACTTTTGCTGCATCCAGCGCTTAACAGGAGAATTCAGGGTATGACGGCCTCAAGCAACTGGCCTGGCCTTTAAAAAGGACTTTGAACTAGAGAGAGCGCACAGAGTCCCCACATTTAAGCAATCAAACAAAGCCATTACAAGACAGATTGTCTGTAGGTCTTTACACTAACAGCATGCAGAATGTATACTGAATTGCATGCTCAAGAACAACCATATCATGTGGTATGGTCACAAAATATTCATATCACAGGACTACACAAAGTCAACTGTGGACGTCAGGAAGGGTTTTCTGGCACTTCATACCAGCCTCAGAAACTCGAACTTAAAATTTAATTACAAGGCTGAAGGCTACCATTTTGCATTTATCCTTTAATGACACTCCACGTAGCACTTGAACGAACATTACATCATAAGCCAAAAACAATCTAGAATAGAACATTTAACAATGCATAAATAGTCCATGCACGAAAGGATCTTCCTGTTTTAAATGCTGCTCCTCAGTCAGATAAGTAGCACTTGGTTTTATTCAACTTTTGTTCCTTTACTGGTATTATTTAACTGTTTTTAAAGTTATTTTCCCGTTCAATTGATTTCCAGCCTATGGAAACAACCCCGTGTTTATTTCTACTACTTCTGTTTTCTTTTCTTATTTTGACAAATTTGTTCATTAAATGGTTTAATTCTCTTTAGAATTTAAATTTAGGATATTTGTTTGCTTCCATACCTTTCATTCTGCTCTTGAGCATCTATTTGACCTTTCTTACAATCCACAAACCCCACCAATGCCTGCTTGGAGCTGCTGGTGCTATGCCATTGCCCCAGGAGGTTCTCGCCGTCTCAGGGGGGCTAACGTTGCACGCCTGAATGTTGCCACCATTGACATATTGAAGACTGCTGCCATTGGGTCCAGACTGATCCTCCCTTCTGGCTGGACAGAGACACAGCATTGTTTCCCCTTGCCGGCTGGCCTGCCGGACCCATCTTTGGTCTTGGACGCATCAGGCAAGGCTTTAGAGGAATGCATTAGGCAACGGCTTATGGCCGACTCAATGCCATCTTGGCTTGAGCTCATTCCCATTGTTTAAAAATACTTAAAGCTGCAGCTAACGAGATCTGTAACATTTCACACTGACAGTTGACAGTTACAGTATCCCTGTGATCAGCTGAGCAACTTGCAACCGCTTTTCAGCTATATATTGTTTCTGCCCACTATTTTATACTAAGAAAGAAAAGGAGATACTATTATATAATTTCCCCTGAATTATCTGGCTCTCACTTGGCTATATATTGATCCAATAGACCTCTTTACTCTCTCTTGGTTATGTATTGGTCCAATAGCCAATAGGCTTATTTCTATTAGCCTATCTGTTTATTAATTACATTATGGTGGATAAGGACAGAGAATCTCCTTAGATCCCAAGAAAGAAAAATTAATAAGGAGATTATTAAAAAGCTGATTCAGCATGAAATGCGGAGCTGTGTGCGCAAGGCCGTTGTTAAGGTCATGCAGAAGAAAAAGAGTAAGACAGGTTCAGACAACCAATACTGGTCTATGTAAGATAAAGAATCTGATAATAGGGATATAGGGGGCAAGAAAAGAAGAAAGACGAAACATAGTGAGAAAGGGTGCATACCATTAAAAAGAGTGGGAGGACCTATCACCTCAAAAGGGAGCAGTGCCCTATGCTGCATGAAAAAGAGAGGTGTCCGATGCGTTACACTGGAAATGTGTGTCCTGAATGGCATACAAGAGACGGGCACTCAAGAAAATGAGTTTGTAGAGGATGACTTCCAAAGAGATGATAAAGAGCCTCATGACGAGTACGTACTCGACCTCCAACAGGAGGATGGTGCTGTTGATGACCTCTCCAGTGAGCATATAGTTCCTTCTACCTCTAAGGACACTGTTAAGAACCCATTGGGGGAAGAAATGTTCTTGCCCCACAATATCAGACACCCTTTAGGAGTGCGGAATGGTGGCCATTAGAAGATGTGGGCAATTTAATCAAGAGGCGGATTGGGAATCCACTGGAGAAGGAAGTGAGGAATGTCCTAAAGGCTGAATGCTCTAGACCAGTAATTCATGATAAAGTATGCCTCATCCCAAACTTAGAACCCAAACTAATTAGATTTCTTTTCAAGATGGGTGGAGATCCCAGAAAGGGACTGGAGAAGTCCCTCAAACAATGTCAATGTTGTTGCCCGATGGACACGAAAATTGATATCTCTGAAGAGACTTACATTAAGGGGCTTCCTTTGGACCTAGACCTCCTGAGAGGCTGGTGCCAGCGCACTATGGGTCTTCTGGATAACGCTAACGGAGGGCTAAACACTAAGAGATGCAAGGCGGTCCTGATTAAAATCAACTCCAAACTCCGAGATTTATCTGACATAGAAGACACAGAGAATTCTAAGGGCCTTCTATTCTGAGAGGATATGGTGTAAAGTCTGGACAAATATGTAGCAACCTTCATGGCCCTCGACAAAGCCCAAAATAGTATGCACAGGGGCTCCAGCAGAGGTGTTTTTGGGCATGCTGGCAGAAAGGGACTTTCTGCCGACCGTGGTTTTCAAAGGTCCCAATTTACCAACTTCAATAGGCTATGTCAGAGGTTATCATGTCAGTGCGACACCATCCTTCTACCCCTAAAGAGACTGTTTTTAATGGGTAAGATGGAATAAGCCCCGAGTCCAAGGGTCTTCTGGATACCAGGGTGAGTACAGTGATTTCTCCTTCTTCTTATAGTAGATGGTCACCTCAAACATTTTACCCATGTGTGGGAAACTATTACTCAAGACCCTTGGGTTTTAGAAAGCGTCAAGGGTTTCAGAATAGACTTCACGGAAACCCCCTTTCGGCATACCCCTCCAAGGGAGTTGTTTTTGAATGCAGATCAACAGAAGGTAGTAGATTATGAGATAAAATCCATGTTATTGAAAGGGGCCGTTATAGAGGTGAGGAAAGAAAACAACGTTTTTGTAAGTACCCTCTTCCTGGTACAGAAAAAGGACTAAGGGTGGAGACCCGTTATAAACTCAAGAGATTTAAACAGATTCTTGGTGTACGGACACTTCAAGATGTAAAGGATCCATATTTTGTGAGACATGTTGCTGAAGAATGATCACTTGGTAAAGTTGGATGTGAAGGGTGATTGCTTTACATTCCCCAAGGTGAAGGATTGCCAGCCCTACATTCAATTAAAAATGGTACCAATATTGTACCCTTTTGTATGACCTTTCTTCAGCACCATGGTGCTTTACCAAGGTGATGAGATCAGTCACTTTCTACCTGAGGGAGAGGTATTATCATCTATCTAGACGATATTCTGATTATGTCCCAATGCCAGTTTCAAGTAATAAAAGATTTGGAAATGGTCAAATCACTTCTGGAAAATGTGGGTTTTATTGGAAACAAGTAGAAATCCATTCTTATCCCTTCATACTCTTTAAAGTTTTTATGACTCACAAAACACACAGTCAATGTGGTTTTACTCCATCCCTTAAAGATAATGACCAAAATTTGGAAAGAAATATGCTATGATCTCAAAAAGGAGTCTCTGATCCTAAGGGAACTAGCAAGACTACTAGGTCAACTTTCGTATTTTATTCAGGTGACTTTTCCCGGTCCTTTACACTATAATGTATTGCAAAGGATAGAGGCAAGGGTCCTTCGAGCAGGATTATGGCATGGGGGCAAAATAACACTAGATCAGGAGGCGAAGGTGGAACTAGTTTGGTGGTTTGAGAATGTAGATGCCTGGAATGAGCGGGCAATCTTTGGATGTTCACCAAACTTCATGTTGGAGTTGGCTGCAAGTCTAACTGGTTGGAGTGCATGCTTGGGTGCACAGAAAACTGCTTGATTGTGGTCAAGCACAGAGAGGTTGCATCACATAAATTATTTGGAATTGACAGAAGGTCTTTATGATCTCATGAGTTTCAGACATCGTTCAAAAGGAATGTATGTCATTCCATCGCATAGTAATACCACGCATGCCATTACAACGCGGGTATTACTACACGATGTCAATGACATCGCATGCCATTACATCGCAAACTATTACCACGAATATGCCCTTACCACGCATGCCATTACAACAGCAAAGGCATGCGTGGTAAAGCTATATTCGTGGTTAGTTTCAAGGTAAGTGACTACCCTACCCCTACACAACCCTTCCCCGCCCCAGTCCTCTCCCTACAATTACATTACACTACACGACCCCCCACCACTACACAAACACTACCCTAAACCGTAAAACACTACACAAACACTACTACTCTACCCTAAACCCTAAACAACTACACTATCCTTTACCCTTAAAATACTACACAAACACTACTCCACTACCCTAAACCCTAAAACACTACACTACCCTAAACCTTACAACACCACACTACACAAACACTACACTACCCTAAACCCTAAAACACTACACTACGCAAACACTACTACTCTACCCTAAACCCTAAAAAACGACACTAGCCTAAACCCAAAAAAACACTACACTACACAAACACTGCTACACTACCCTAAACCCTAAAACACTAAATCACTACACTACACAAACTCTACAACACTACCCTAAATCACTACAACACTACCCTAAACCCTAATACACTACATTACACTACAAAAACACACTAAAACGTTAAAAAACCCCACACATAACACTACTTTTACGCTACCCTAAACCCAAACAATTAACTCCCACCCCAAGCGCAAACCCCCTTACCTCTCTCCTCTCCAGCGCCGCCGTGGGATCGTGCTTCCTCCTTCCTTCACGTCGTTGTGAGGAAACAGCCTGAGTTTCCTCACAACGACTTGGATAGTCGCCACATTACATCGCATGCGTTGTAAAAGCGCATGCGATGTAATGGTATGCATGGTTTTACCACGCGTTGTAACATCGCATGCGTTGTAGCGCATGCGATGTAATAGCAACGCGTGGTAAAACCCGCGTTGTAATGGCTGTTCCCCTTTTAAAAGGCAGAGCAGTATTATTGAAAATGGACAATGTTTCTGCAGTGGCCTATATAAATTGCTTAGGAGGCACAAGATCCCTGGATGTATCAGATTTAGCCAAGAAACTTTGATTATGTTGCTTATGACACAAAATCAGTTTGAGGCCAGACTATTTGCCTGGTAAGGCGAATGTAACTGTGGATTGTAATTTAAACTCTTTAAGGGATTTCAGCAACTGGGAATAGAACAAGGAGCATTTCAGGAACTTTGTTCAGTTTTGGGGTCCTCTGGGGATGCACCGCTTTGCGAGCAGACTAACCTTTCAACTGAAGAAGTATTCCAGTTCGATGCCAGATCTGGGGGCACTAGCTGTGGATGCATTCCTACAGATTTCGAAGAGTACGAACGCTTATGCTTTCCCTCCCTTCACAATGATTGAGAGGGCCCTACAGAAAGTGAGATGAGAGAAGTGTTCTCTTGTATTGATAACTCCATTATGGGTCTCACAAGCATGGTTTGTAATGACTTTGGAACTTGCTTGCGAGATTCCATTTTTTCTTCCTGCCATGGAGGGTCTGTAGAGAGACATAGATGAAAAGTAACACCCTCTAGTTCAGACAGGGTCTTTGAACCTTCTTGCACGGAAAGTATCAGGAGATCTTTAGATATGTCAGGCCTTTTGGGAAAAGCTAAAGAGCTACTATAAGAATCTTGGGCTCCAGGAACCCGTCATAGAAATAAGAACATTTTGGGTATGTTGATGCATGGAAAGGAACTTGAATCCAGTGGAAGCTCCTATAGTTGAGGTAGTTAACTTGCTGATAGAACAGTGTGATAGAGGCCTTAGTTATAGAACTGTTAACTGCTACAGATCAGCAGTCTCTACAGGTCACAGTCTTTTCAATTGTAAGAGTGTAGGCAAAAATGTTTTGGTTTGTAGAGTCCTTAAGAGCATCAGATTAAGGAGGCTCCCTAGACCAAAGTATGAAACCTTGTAGTATGTCAATTTAGTTCTGACTTTGTTTTCAGCATGACCAGTTAACAGAGTTTTAGATTTGAAAAGGCTAACTATGAAACTAGCCTAACTGTTGGGCCTAAACTCTTGCCTTAGAGTTTCGGATATTAAGGCATTGGAGGTAAGTAACAGAGTCTATGACCCCTTTGGAGTAATTATTACTTATTATAAATTGTCACTAAGAGAACAAAGACTAAGGGCCTGATTTAGATCTCAGCGAACAGGTTACTCCTTCACAACGGTGACGGATAGCCCATCCTCTGAAACATAAATCCCATAGGACATAATGGGATTTATTTTTCGGCGGACGGGATATCCATCACCCATCCGCCGAGATCTAAATCATGCCTGTAGTATGGGTAGAGGCTGAAATTACTGGAGGCAGAGACTGGACAGCAGATGAGTGTTATTCTGTTAACAAGATCAAGTGCAGGAACCCATGGCTACACAGCATACAGGCTGGCCAGCAGAGACAAACTGAACCTTTGCTAGGCAACCCATACAAAGGTTCTGAAGAATCAGAACCACAATTGCACATAAAGATTCTGAAAGAAGTTAAAGGAACAAACACAATAAATAGATACCCAAACATAATAATAACAAACCCAAAAATGGCATACCACAACACCCCCCTTCCTCCCACAAAGAAAAAAACAATTAGCTAAGTATGCAATCATGCGACTTAGAAGGCAACTTGATGGTACAGTGGCTGTGAGTGAGTACATCAGAAACAAGTCTCTCACCACCAACATGAGGATTGGAGGTGAAAAAAGAACCCCCATCACTGTGTGCAATAAGTGATGGGGAAGTGTGATCATCTGCAGCTTCAGAGAAACCATGCTCAGTACGAGTAGATTCAGAAGTGACCGCAGGATAAAGATCAAAAGCCAAACTAGAGTCATTCCCTTCTTCTCTGTCAGCATATACACGTCTAAAAATTTCAACCTGTTCACTAGTGAGCTTCACCACATGATCCTTATTCCACCAACCTCTCCCTTCCAAAAGAACAGAAGGGTTACTAACTCTCATCACACGTACTGGAAGAGAAAAGGTAGACTGTCCTTTAGAAACCCTAAAAGGTTTCTTAAGGAGGACCCAATCATTGACTGATAAATGGGATGTATGGCGTTACAACGCGTGCTGTTACAACGCATGCTGTTACAACTAAACTGTTACAACGCAAGTGGATTTACAACACATGCCATTACAACGCAAGTCTTTACAACGACTTGCACTAGAAGGCGTGTTAACATTAGAAAAGTGTAATTTACTATTCCAGCTCCAGTCCACTTAACAGTAGGGAAGGTGTTGGGGTAGTAAACTACACTATTTGTAATGTTAGCATGCCATCTAGCGCAAGTCGATGTAAAGACTTGCGTTGTAATGGCATGCGTTGTAAATCCACTTGCGTTGTAACAGTTTAGTTGTAATGGTGGTGCGTTGTAAAAGTTGCGTTGTAAAGGTTGTTCCCCTGATAAATGACCACACTTGACTCCTGATTTGCTGTCATATAGTTTATTTTGCATAAATTGTGTCGAAAGCACCTTATTTATGACAAGATGTTGATTTTCCACCAAAGAACAAGTTACCTACCTTCGGTAACGCTTTTTCTGGTGGATACAGTACCTGCCTGTGGATTCCTCACCTTGTGAATATCCCCTGCGCCAGCATTCCGCTGAACTTTTCTTTCCCAGCACTCCACGTCGACGTGGGCGACGTCACAATGCATCGGCTCCGCACGCGACTCCGTACGACGTCATCGGAGCCATAAGAAGCCCACGTCGGCGTGATGACGTCAGTTCCACCCATTTTTTCCTTGCCTTCGAGGCGAACAGGTGAACCAACGACAACTCCAAGTATACACAGTATACAGAATACCAATACATATACATAGCATACAAAGCAAAAGAATGCTAATCAAACAAGCATTTCCTACAAACATTTCAAACAAGACCTCTTTCATGGTATACAAAGTTGGACAACGGGGAGGCGGGTGGGTCAGTGAGGAATCCACAGGCAGATACTGTATCCACCAGAAAAAGCGTTACCGAAGGTAAGTAACTTGTTCTTCTGATGGATACATCTGCCAGTGGATTCCTCACCTTGTGAATAGATTCCCACAGCAGTCCCCACTCCCGGAGGAGGGTGTCCACCTTCCTACACCAGAAAGTCTTGCAAGACAGAGCGCGCAAATTGTCCCCACCTCCTCATCTCTGAGTCCAAGCAATAATGCTTTGCGAAAGTATGGAGGGAGGCCCAAGTCGCGGCTTTACAAATGTCTGCCACAGGAACACCCCGGGACAAAGCAGATGTAGATGACTTAGCTCTAGTTGAATGAGCCCTAATGCCCTCAGGAGGAGTCTTACCAGCCAGGGCGTAGCAGATCTTGATGGCCAGGATAATCCATCTCGACAACGTGCGCTTGTGCACCGCTCTCCCTTTGGAACGTCCAACATAACCCACGAAGAGCTGATCGTCCAGACGAAAGTCCTTCGTTCTGTCCAAGTAAAAGCTTACAGCTCTCTTTGGGTCCAGGCGATGAAGCCTTTCCTCCTCTTTGGAAGGATGAGGAGGAGGATAGAAAACAGGGAGAGTAATGGACTGTCCCAAATGAAACGGAGTGACCACCTTTGGCAGGAAAGCAGCCCTGGTCCTGAGAACCATCCTTTCATCATGCAAGGTTAAAAACGGGGGTTTAGAACTAAGAGCTTGAAGCTCACTCACCCTCCTTGCCAAGGTTATGGCTACAAGAAAAACCACCTTATAGGACAACAGCCTCAAAGGACAACTATGTAGAGGCTCAAATGGGGACCCCATCAGAAAGGTTAAAACAAGATTAAGGTCCCACTGAGGCATTAAAAAGGGAGTGGGAGGAAACATGTTTGTAAGGCCCTTGATAAACCTCAGAACAACCGGAGATTTAAAAAGTGAAGGTTGATCTGGAAGACATAGAAAAGCCGATAAGGCCGAAAGATAGCCCTTGACCGTGGCCACAGCACAGCCCTGCTGAGCCAGGGAAAGAGCAAACTGGAGCACATCAGAAAGATGGGCTTTTAAAGGGTCAATGGATCTCTCTCCACACCATTTTACAAACTTGGACCACCGGTAGGAGTAAATGGACTTGGTGGAGTGTCGCCTGGCCGATAAAATAACATCCACCACATCTGGCGGGAGAGAGAATGAACTCAGGTTGCCCCGTTCGAACTCCAGGCATGAAGGTGTAAGCTCTGGAGGTGGGGGTGTAGAACCTGCCCCTCCGACTGCGAGAGGAGGTCTGCCCTTAGAGGGAGACGGAGCGGAGGGCACGAGGAGAGGTGGAGAAGATCTGTGTACCACACCCTTCTTGGCCAATCCGGGGCAACCAATATGACTTGGGCCCGGTCTTGGCGAATCTTCCTCAGAACCCGAGGAATCAAGGGTATGGGAGGAAACGCGTAAAGGAGTCGTGAGCCCCAACTCAACTGAAACGCATCCCCCAACGCCCCCTGCATCGGATACTGGAGACTGCAGAACGACGAGCAGTGCGCGTTTTCGCGGGTGGCAAACAGGTCCACCCGAGGTGTCCCCCATGTCCGAAAGACGTGACGAACCACCTCCGGATGGAGCCTCCACTCGTGGTCGGCGGAGAACTGCCGACTGAGACTGTGCGCACGCACATTCAGCACCCCGGCCAGATGATTTGCCATCAGAGAAATCCGATGGTCCTGAACCCAGGACCATAGTCGTAAGGCCTCTCTGCATAGACAAAGAGACCCCACTCCTCCCTGCTTGTTGACATACAACATCGCGGTCGTGTTGTCTGTCAGGACTTGAATCGACTGACCGCGAAGGGAAGGGAGGAAGGCCTTGAGCGCCAAATGAATCGCCCGCAATTCCATAAGATTGATGTGAAGCAACCTCTCCTCTGGAGACCAAAGTCCTTTGATCTCCAGATCCCCCAGATGCGCACCCCACCCTAAAGCGGATGCATCCGTTATCACTGTGGCCACCGATGGAGGTAGATGGAAGGGCTTTCCTTGAGACAGATTGCCCTCCACGCTCCACCAAGACCGATCCGCTGCAGCTTCTCCGGAGATCTTGATCGATTCCCCGAGATCCCCATTGTGCTAATACCACTGCTTGCGGAGACACCACTGGAGCACCCTCATGTGCCAGCGTGCGTGGTTGACCAACAGAATGCAGGAGGCAAACAGACCGAGCAGGCGAAGGACCATCAGAACTGGAACAACCGCTCCACTGTGGAATAAGGCGACCATCTCCTGAATGTCGAGAATCCTTTGAGGAGGAGGGAATGCTCGACACACAGTAGTGTCCAGTACTGCCCCTATGAACAGGTTGTGTTGAGAGGGCACCAGGTGAGATTTGGGCACATTGATTGAAAAACCCAAGTCGAATAACAGCTGAGATGTCACCTGCAGATGACGCTGCACTATCTCTGGGGACTCCGCCTTCAGAAGCCAGTCATCCAGGTAAGGGAAAACCGGGATCCCTGACCTCCTGAGATGAGAAGCCACCACTGCCATCACCTTTGTGAAGACTCGAGGTGCGGTAGTAAGACCAAACGGGAGGACCGCAAATTGGTAGTGTTGCGACCCAACCGTAAAACGGAGATACTTCCTGTGCGACTTCAGGATTGGGACATGGAAGTACGCGTCCTGTAAGTCGAGCGACACCATCCAGTCTCCTTGCTGCAACGCTTGAAGAACCTGCGCAAGGGTCAGCATCTTGAATTTCTCCTGTCTCAGGTAAAAATTCAAAATTCTGAGGTCCAGAATCGGACGCAATCTGCCGTCCTTTTTGGGAATCAGAAAACACCGGGAGTAGCATCCCTGACCCCTTTCCTGCTCCGGAACCACCTCTATTGCACCCTTCTGAAGCAAGGCCAGAACTTCTTTCTGCAGGAGAAGCAGATGGTCTTCCGAGCAATAACCTTGGCAAGGAGGGTAAGGGGGAGGAAACTCCCGAAAGGGAAGGGCGTACCCAATCTCTACAAAGGTTCAAAACCCAAAGGTCGGTTGTAACAGATTTCCAACCCCGTAGAAAGTAGGACACCCAACCCCCCACAGGTCTTACATGATCCGGGATGGGGGATCTAGGGCTGCTTCCCTGAAGCCTCATTTGGAGCAGAGGAGGAGGAGGAAGAAGAGGGGTTGCGACCAGAACCTCTCCAACCCCTTTGCTTCCCTCTATAGGACCTATAGAGGGGATTCTGCTGCTGTTGTTGCTGCTGCTGCTGAGGTTGTCGGAAGGAGCGAAAGGATGATCTTCCGAATCCCCTAGATTTTCGAAAAGCTGAACCCCTAGCAGGAGCCTGCAGACCCAAGGACTTCGCCGTCAATCTACTGTCCTTAAATCGTTGAAGGGCTGAATCTGCTTTCTCCCCAAACAGCTTCTGTCTGTTAAAAGGCAGATCAACCAACGTGGCCTGAACATCCGCTGAGAATCCAGAGGAACGGAGCCAAGCCTGCCTCCTTGCGGCAATGGACGACCCCATAATTCTCGCCACCGAGTCCGCCGTATCCAGCCCAGACTGGATCACCTGCCTGGCAGCCGCCTGAGTGTCCGCAACAACTTCCAAGAAGGACGACTTATCCCCCTCAGGCAACTTAGGGGCCAAAGATTTGATAGAGTCCATCAAGGCATGAACATAACGCCCCAGCAAGCATGTGGCATTAGATGACTTCAACGCCATACTTCCTGAGGAAAAGGTCTTCTTGGCCGCCTTATCAACTTTCTTTGACTCCCTATCATCCGGAGACTGAGGGAAAGCACCCGAAGCATGTTTAGAACATGAAGCCTGCACAACTAGGCTCTCCGGAGATGGATGTGTGGACAAAAAATCCGGGTCTTCTGGTGCAACTCTGTACCTCCTTGCCACCTGTCTGCAAACCGCCGGAGCTGAAAGAGGCTTTCTCCACACCTCCAACACTGGTTCCAAGATGGCCTCATTGAAAGGCAACAAAGGCTCTGAAGCCGACGTCGGAGAGTGTAACACCTCCGTAAGCAGGTTTGACTTGTACTCCACAGAGGGCAGCTGCAGATCTAACAACTCTGCGGCCTTCTTAATCACCACATGGTAGGGTGCCAATTCCTGTGGAGGAGAAGACCTTGCAGAAGCATGCTCCCACTCTAGGGTGGTATCCAAACCACTTGCTTCCTCTATTCCTTCAAACTCATCTGAAGAAGAGTTGACTTCACCTTCTTCCACCTCTGCCCGATATCTTCCTTCCTCCAATACCCTTTGGGCCTCCCGCCTCGACCGGATCCGGGGAGCCGGCGTCGTCGACGTCGTACGCGGCGTCTGTGGAGCCAAAGGTACCGGAGTCTGAGGCGCCATAGGTGGAGTCCGCGGCGCCGGATGCGGCGCCGATGGAGTCGGCCTCGGCGTCGAAGAAGGCTCCGAAGACTGACGGTCCATCCGAGGTCGAGTCGGATCCCCAGCCGGCGCCGGAAACTGCCAAGAATGCGCCATCGGCATAAAGGGCAGAAAAGGGGCCTGAGCGTAATGCAGCGGCACCCCTAGCGTTAACGCCATCAGACCCACGGGACCAGTTGGTGCTCCGGATGGGAAGGACGCCCTATTAAAAATACCATACATGGCATTCAGAAAGCCTGAGGGATCCGTACCTGGAGCCGGGAATTGGGGATAAGGGACCGTCCCTGTATCCCCTTGTGGAGTCACCGGCGTCGGCTCCGCAGAATCATCCACCGGAGCCGCAGAGTCATCCGGCACCGGAACAGCCTCCTCCTGTTCTTGCTCATCCAAAGGAACCTCAGACTCCACTTGACCCGGAGTCGAAGCCTTGGACGGAACCGGTGACGGCGTCGGGGAACGAGCTGGAGCCCGCTTCGGCGAGGGAGACTTCGGAAACTTAGAAGGAGAAGGAGAAGGTGACAAGTCCTTGCTCCGACGTCGACGGGGTGAAGCCGACCTCGACTTCCTGGACTTCGAGGACCGACGCCAAGAAGAATGCTTCCTCTTCTTGTGGTGTTTCTTCGACTTCGACGACCTCGCAGTCGATGACTCCCGCCTGGACTTCTCCTTTTTTCTCCCTCTCTTCTCCTCACCGATTTTCAACATGAAGAGCTTGGTCTTCCTCTCCTTCAGCGCTTTAGGATTCATTCTCCTAGAGCACCCGCATTCTTCCATGTCATGATCAGAAGAAAGACACCATAAGCAGTCCTGATGCGGATCCGTCATGGACATCAGGCCTCCGCATTCCCTACAGGGCTTAAAGCCCGACTTCCTCGTCGAAGACATACTGAATTTAACACAGTAACACAGCTAAACTACAAAGTAGCTAGAGAGCACTGGAAAAAAAACGTTGCGCGTCGACTGACGTCATCACGCCGACGTGGGCTTCTTATGGCTCCGATGACGTCGTACGGAGTCGCGTGCGGAGCCGATGCATTGTGACGTCGCCCACGTCAACGTGGAGTGCTGGGAAAGAAAAGTTCCGTGGAATGCTGGCGCAGGGGATATTCACAAGGCGAGGAATCCACTGGCAGACGTCTCCATCAGAATGCCTCTTACTGACCAAGGCAGATCCAGCGGCAAAATTGGAGAACCAGTCTGCAATTAATTTTGACCTTGCTTCCCTCCCCTTGCGAGCTTTGAAAGGAGTGACTCCCGTGGTGGAATGAGGTGAAGTGAGATATGCCCAAATTTTCCTTTGTGAGAAATCCACAACATCGATGTTGGCTGCGATGGCAGTTTGGATGCCCTCCTTTAAGATACAATTGGCCCTCTCAACCAGACCATTAGAGGTAGGGCTGTACAAAGCAACTTGACAATGGTTGACTTTAACCTTTTCCAAGAAACTGGTCACTTGCTTGGAGACAAAAGATAAACTAGGGAACTAGGGAACAAGGTGCACCTTCAACCTTAAAAATGTTTTCAAGAAAAGAGATTACTGTGGAGGAGTTAGCCATGTCAACAAATGAGTAATAAAGCCAATTTGAAAAATAATCAACGGCCACTAGGAGATAAATCTTGTCAGATGGAAGAACATTGAAAGGTCCAGAGAAATCTACGGTAATCTTGTCCCTAGCCATCTCAGGAAAGGGAACAGGAAATAAAGATTTGTTGCTTAGTTTCCAGTGTTTATCTGAAACAACACATTGAGGACATTTAGCAACAAAATTAGCAACTTGAGCATCCAGGCCTGGCCACCAGTAAATTTGTTTGAGGTTCTTTGTATTAGCTGAAATGCCCATATGCACTTCATGAGCAATGGCAACAATCTTTTCTCTTAAGGAGAAAGGAGGCACAAACAACCCATTACAAATGCAAATGTCGTTCTCAAAAGCAAGTTCACCACTGACACGCGCAAAGCTTCTTAATTCCCCTGAGAGCACTGTACTATTGGGCCACTTAGTTCTAATAAAGATTTCCACTTTCTTCAATACTTCATCATTTTCCATAGCAGATAGCCATTCCTCTTGAGATATGGTTCCGCCACTGGCAGATACAATATCAACCAAACCTACAACGCTGTCTTCATCACAGTCATCCAAAATATTAGGATCATAAGGTAAGGGAAGACGAGATAAACGGTTCGCACGGACATTTCTTCCTCCTTGGATGTCCTTGACTTCCAAATCATACTCTTGCAATTTGGATAGTAATCTCACCTGGCGAGCAGAAGCCTTACCCAAACTATTAACTGCTAAAAGAAATACTAACGGTTTGTGATCAGTATAAATCTCACACTTCTGGCCCCAAACATAAGTTTAAAAGTTTTGCACTGCCCACACAATGCCTAACATCTCTCTTTCAATAGTGCTGTAATTACACTCAGCTCCAGACAAAGATCTTTAAGCAAAAGCAATGGTGTTCTCTTGTCCATCTAGTCATTGTCCAAAAACAGCCCCAAGGCCTTTGAGACTAGCATCCACAGTTATAAAGGACTTACCAGTGGGAGCAAATGAGCGTAGAGTGGGAGCATTAATAACAAGAAATTTAAGTTTCTCAATCACCTCATGAATAGAGTCCCTCCAAACAAATTTCACTCCTTTCTTGAGAAGACATCTCAAAGGTTGAACCAATAAAGTTGAAAAGAATGCAGCGTATCCTTGTCCGTGGGAGAGGGAGCATTTCTAATGGCCTCTACATTGCAAAAGGGCTTAATCCCTTCCCCAGAGATGAGATGACCGAGATACTTAACAATTACACACAAAGTAAGAGAGGCACATATATAGAAACGCCTATACACAATTCTTAGGTTAGTCCATAGGCCAGAGAGAGATCACAATGTCAGAGGCAAATCATTTTCAGTGTGGTCGTAAATCCTTTTATTCATTGTTTTGGATTTATACAAGCAAATTGTGCAACACAGCCAACGTGTTTCGCTCATGTGGGCTTCTTCAGGGCTGTAAACATAACAATACAACACTGTCACAACATTGTACAACATATACCCATATACAGACAAATATAATCACATATTGTTGAATACATAAATATCCATCACATGAAACACATGTATCAAACATAGAAAACGAATGTCTATTTTATAGACAGGTCTCAAATCCATAAATACTAAACATAAAATACAAGGTTTTGACTCCAAGTGTCAACAGCAGACAAACAGTTCAAATATATATTTGTAATACCGTTTGAAAAATATACTTCAGATACTCAACCACTTTAACCAAAAGTTTACATTTGTTGGGTTTGACTGTCATGCCTCTAGATTGTAGCACTTCCAGAACCTTACGTAAAGTGTGTATACGTTCATCTTTGGTCTCAGTAAAGATAAGGATATCATCCTGGAATGCTTGAACATATGGCATATCACCAAATAACCCATCCATAAGTTTCTGAAAAACACTTGCCGCAGATGCAAGTCCAAAGGGTAACCTAAGGTACTTGAAGGTACCAAAAGAAGTCACAAACACTGTGAGAGGTTGGGATTCCTCAGAATGTTGGATTTGGTGATACGCTGTGTCAGGCTCTCATGAACCTGAGTGAAAACGTCTCAGAATCCAAGTGATGCACAAAGATGTCCAGCTCTTGACATCCCCAACTCTGATAAGAATATCACTGAGTATCAAGGCGATCAAGCGAGGGAAGGGAATTAGAATAGGAACAGCTGGGAATAGGAGACATGCAGAGAGCAAACACAATGTTGTTTATATATATCTACACCTAGAGATCATAACTATTCTCATAAAGTCTCACTACGAATGTGTTATACTTTAATCGAGCAGTCGTCTCTTCAGATCATATCTTTGACTCTGAATAGAGCTACCAAGACTCTGATGCACACACCTATAGAGATAAAGCACAAAATCAAATCACCTCCCTTCCCTCTATAAGGATTAAACACTCTGTACACCAAGTGTCACTCATACATACTAGCTTCTTCCATTGAAAAAATAAATAAATAAATAAGAACAGGTCACTTTTGTGTGTTCCAAAAGTACTGCCAAAGTTCTTTCTCGAAGTGGAAAGAAAGAATGTTTTCCAAATCTCACATAATCCACTGGAGCAAAGTAATTTCAAAGAAAGTATAAGGTTACTTATAAAGGACTCCCTGAAGGTGAATGAAAATTCGAATTTCATATCCATTGCCCTCCATCCTATCGAGAGAACCTGACTAGAGAACCCCCTGGTCTTTGAGAATATGAAAATCGCCCAAGCATTTCCTACCTGGGAGTCGATATGTCCAGCTTGGCCAAAGAAATAAACAAAGAAAGTACAGGAGCAGGAATGTACCTTTCTTCTCGCTGCCCACTAGTCTCGAAATATTTGGAAGCCTCGAACTTCCTATCAGCCACTACCCAAGCCAAAGTAGCGTACAAGGAAGTCTTCTGCCGAACTCGCAGACCCAGTGACTTTGCCCACAAACTCTGTCAGCAAGGAAATCCTCCATAGAAGCAGCGGTCTGACAGGCATCAACCACAAGTAAACTGAGGCAGGTTTCTCCGAACACGGAGAGCCGCTTCCGAAACGCCCACAAGCTTCCGAAATACTTCTCCCACAGCCACCAAGAGAGAAGCAGCATCCTAGGACTCTGGAGACTCGTTCAGCTGAATGGGTCCAACGTTTACAAAAAAAATGAATTACGCATGCCGGTAGGCATGCGGCCGTGCATTAAATACCCGGTGCCTCCCCGTCCTTTCGGCCCAAGCCTCCTGGGAATTGTAGTTTTCCCAGTCAGAGGTTGAATAAAAGGTCGAGGAAGGCGCTACCATATTTGAACCCTGACACACTGAGTGTAGTTCCATAGTGGAGAAGAACTTAGAGCTACCAATATTCGCTATCATCTCTTGAATATGAGGGAGAGGATGGCCATTCACAAGAGTGTTACGATTGAGAGACCTCAAGTTCACACATAACCTGAGATCCCCAGTCTTTTTCTTAGCCAAAACAACCAGAAAAATCCATTCCGAGGCATCAATGGGTGCAATGAGACCTTCAGGTTTGAGTGTGTTCAATAAAAGTTTATATTCATCTCTAATACTGAGAGGAACCGGTCTAACTTTGTGCACAACTGGTACAGCGTCATTCTTGAGCTTAATGCAGTGCTCAAAACCTTTAACCGATCCAACAACATCCTTGAAAACCACAGGTAAAGACTAAATTATACTGCACACAATCTTTTCTTCTAGGTCCAGAGACAAAAGGTCAGACATAGAAGGTCCCAAAATGATAGGGGGATTCGGTGCAGGGCACAAAATGATTCCTGATCCAGCAAGATCTTCCCACCCTACAATATCTCTCCCATTCATGGCCACATATACTTTAGTTTTAATTGATCTGCCCAAGCATTCCATATGGCCCCAAAAGAAACCCAATAAGTTTATGTCTTGCTCTCTAAATGCTTTGGGATTAATGTCAGGGGTCAACAGAAGAGTTCCAGATGGCCATGATTCATAAAAAGTACGGTCAGCCAGAATGGTAACCGGAGCACCGGAATCAGCCATGACAGAAATGGGCTTCCCATCAACAATAGCATCAACAATGGACCCTTTTATCTTTTTATCAAGAGTAACATTGGAACAATCAGGGATATGGACAGTAAGAAACACATTTGAATTTTTTTCCCTACATTCTTGTACCTCGCACCCAGAATCATCCACACACACATTGGAAATGTTGACTTTGCTTAAAGTGCTGCCACTGCTAGCTCCGCCTCTACACACACCTTGAAAATGGCCCAATGTGCAGCAGCGATTGCACTTTCGATTGGGTTGTTCCCTATATGATTCTTAGAACCACAACGAAAACAAAGTAGCTGTTCACAAGCAGGTTGACCCCTCTGGTTTTTCCTATCATAAATCTGTTTATTGCTAACAGCTCAAAAAGCACCCTCATCCATTAAGAAATTGGCGGAAAATGGAGAGTGAGCAGTATGACTAGACAGGACTTTGGAGGTAAAAATAGATCTTTCTATACTTTTGGCAACATCTAACACCTCAGAAAGAGTAGGATTGTGACACTCTAGTAAATGTTCTTGAACCTTTTTGGAAAAACAGTAAAAGACAAATTGATCCTGTTATATTTTCATTATATCTGTGTTTCTTTGATATCCCCATATTTTACTGTTCCCATGCTATCTCCTAGCAACAAGGTTCTACTGCTGGAATCTGGATTGTAGAGTCCGGCAGTGAAGCTTAGCTGAGGAGCTGAGAAGGCTGCTTCTGGGGGTCTCTGTGCATATCTTCAATAAACCCTTTTTAATCCAGAATATGCGTCCTGTGATCCCAAAAATGGTGACGAGGATGGGATGCCTGTGAAGAGGACTAGGATTCATTTTGGATTTCTTGGGACATTTTGTTTTGAAGAAACTACTGCGTTCTACTTTGAGCACTTTGGAAGACCCCCAGTTTGCACCCTGTTGTCATCATCGCTAACTTGAACTGTTCCTTGCCAGAGTCGCGAAGGGATTATGCTGTGATATTGAATAGATTTATCCTGGCCATTGTCATCCTGGTGAGAGAGGGCGGTTGCAGTTTGTAAAGAAACATCAACATTAACTGTGAGTGCTCGTGACGTGCACGGACTTCCCCTACGTGAACAATCCATCAGAGGCGTCTCGTCAACAAGCTACGGAATTGCGAGAGTCCGAATATTCTTACTGTGTCGAAGACATAGTGACAATGGAACCTGCAAGGAGCGTGCAACTCTGTGGAATGTGCGAGGAGCATGCCGCTGTGAAGAGGGAGCGCGTCATGCGGGTAAATGGATGGGCGATGTGAACGATAAAAAAGGAAGGAAGAAGTCCACATCACCGCATCTCAGGGGTGACGTCCACGTCTCAGGAGTGACGTCCGTGTCACAAAGGTCACGTTTGCATCGTCTACTTCCGTAACGTTTTAACGAAAACACGTATTCACGCAGAAGTGATCCGCACTAAGATGCTGATGTCACGTGTGAAATCTCACCTGATTGGAGCACTGCGAGGACGCGTCTAACCCTGCCAGTGTTGTGTTGTTGCCTGGATACACGGAACCCTCCGTTCCGATTTGAGCATCACATCTATACCTGAGAGATCGGTTGAAGAGGAACTGAGACCACCTTAAACTGAAGTATTATTTACCCTTCCATAACCACATGATAGCATTTATAAGTAAATAGCACTAGAAGAATTCTTCTTTTTAACATAATTGTGTTTCTTCTGACATTATTTTGAGACACCTACTTATTGACATTGACATCTGATACTGTTGTTGGATTACTTAATAGCATTTCGCTATTTATTTTAACAACTGTGAGTCAGCGGTACCGTGAATCATGACTACTCAGAACATTCTCCCACCACCCACTTTTTTACAGGAACCTGGTCCCACATGCATGGAGTGGGAAGATTGGAAGGAAGCTTTTGTTACATATTTAGAAGCCATTGGGGGAGATGTATTTTTGCCGAAAAGAAAATTTGCTATTTTGAAGTTAAGTTTGGGTGCTGAGGGTAGAAAGGTTTTAAGCAGATTACATAATTTCCAGGTAAATGCCGATAACGTGAATTCCGTTTCTGAGGATGACCAGTATGATGTGTATGAGAGCGCCATGTCTGCATTATCAGAGCATTTTGGTAAAAAATTAAGTTTAGTAGTTGAGAGACATAAGTTTTTCTCTCGCGCTCAAAAACAAGGTGAGAAGATTGAACAGTACGTCGCGGCCCTAAGGAGATTAGCTGTAACTTGTAGATTTGAAGATTTAAGGGATGAAAATCATCAGGGATCAATTAATTAGAATAGAACCAATAATTCGAGAATTCAAGAGAATTGTTAGATTTAAAAGATCCCACCTTAGATAAATCTTTGGAGATCGCGAAATGTATTGAGAATACCTCTCAATACGTCAAAGATTTATCTGACAATAAACAAAAAAACGATCCAGACCAAAGCAAGATATGTATGTTAAATCCCTCTAAGAAAACTACAAGAACAGATAGTGAAGGCAAGATAATTCCTGCTATGAAGCAAGATGCGGTGTTAAAAAAGAAATTATGCTACAGATGTGGTAGTAATAAACACACAGCTGAAGCCAGTCACTGTCCGTCTGCTAAAAGTCGTTGCTACAAGTGTAAAAGAATTGGTCATTTTTCAAGAGTTTGTAAGTGAGAAAACTTTCACAATGGAAAAAAATCTGTAAACATCATAAATGACATGGTTGCACACCATTCCACAATTGAAGCAGAAAATGAAAGTTATTCTGATGTAGAAGTAATGGTTGTAAAAGACGGCAATGATCCTACTTACAAAACCTCTGGTGCATATGTTCCTCCTAAATGTATTACTACCATAAATGACTTTGACATACCCATGTGGGCGGATTCCTGTTCACCTTTTACGTTAATTGATAAACAAAAGTGGAAGGAGTTAGGGGCAGAAAAATTAATTCCTACGGACGTTGAACCACAAGGGTATTGTGGAACAAAATTACCTGTACTAGGATATTTTAATGGATTAATGTTGTTCAAAGGCAGGAGAACGGAAGCAAAAATTTATGTAGTTGAGGTAGGAAAATGTTTATTGGGATGGAAAGAACAAAAAAATTTGGGGATCATCCTTGATCCCAATCATCCTTTACAAGTTTTGTTAACGAGTTATGACCACAACAAATGGGTAAAAAAAATCCACATTTATTTAAGGATGAACTAGGATGTCTTAAAAAATGTGAGCACCGAATCTTAGTAAAGTAGGACGCTGTACCCAAAGTACACAAAGTCCGTAATGTTCCTTTGGCTTTAAGAGGTAAATTAAAGATTGAGTTACAAAGATTATGCAAAGAGGGCATAATATAACCCATAGAAGCATCGGAGTGGGTAAGTCCAGTTGTAATCGCACACAAACCCAACGGAAATATTTGCATGTGTGTGGATTTAAGAGACTTAAACAAATGTATATGGGTGGACAGACATCCTTTGCCGCGTATAAATGAAATGTTGTCTAGTGTTGCAGGTGGCAGATGTTTTACTACTGTTGATTTATCCAGTGCCTACCATCAGGTGCGTTTACAACCTGAATCAAAACATTTAACGTCCTTCATAACACCTGAAGGGGGGAACCACCTTTACAACGCAACCTTTACAACGCTATGCTATTACAACGCATTTTTTACAACGCAAAAACTTTTACAACGCATGCTTTTACAACGCGTGCCATTATATGGTAAGTACTGTTACAACGCATATACCTTTACAACGCATTATGTGAAAATGCCTTTACAACGCATTCATTTACAACGCATGGCTTTACAACGCAAGATGTTATATGGTAAGTACTTTTACAACGCATATACTATTACAACGCATTTTTTTTTTTTTTGTTTCCATTTAAAAAAATATTTATCTTGTTTAATTATTTTTAAAAAAGCATTTGTAATTTGACAAAAGTTATTTGTTTTTCAAAATATTAATACTTGAGTATTTTGTCTAGTAGAAATGTTTGGATGGATAGCAGTTAAATTAATACTTGAGTATTTTAATTATTTCTAATAAAGCAATTGTAAGTTAAAAAAAGAGAGTAGTTTATTAAAATATTAATACTTGAGTATTTTGTCTAGTAGAAATGTTTGGTTGGATAGCAGTTAAATTAATACTTGAGTATTTTAATTATTTTAAAAAAAGCAATATTAATTTTAAAAAAGTGAGTAGTTAATAAAAATATTAAGACTTGAGTATTTTGTCTAGTAGTAATGTTTGGTTGGATAGCAGTTAAATTAATATTTGAGTATTTTAATATTTATACTTGGCCATTTAGTTTAGTAGGAATGTTTTGTTGGATAGTTAAAAAACTAATAGATTTTTAAAATATTAAAAGTTGATACTTAATAATTACCAAATTTAAGAGTTGAGTATTTTTCTAAATTGAATGAGTTTATTAAAAAAAATAATGGAGTATTTAATATTATAATTTAAATAAATATGAGTGAGTACCTAATTTTAAATACTAGAGTATTTTTATCACACATGAAAAGACTAGAGTATTTATAAGTACAAAAGACAGTGCCCTTTTTTAAAGTAATGGAAGAGTATTTTTGGTTAAATTATTATAATAATAATATAATTTTATTTTTAAAATACAAATAAATACTATAAAAATTAAAAGAGTAATAAATTTTTAAATTTATCATTTAAAAAATTTTTAAATTAGAAAACACATTTATAACTTACTTTTTGTAATAAATTCCCACGCTTTTCCATTGAAGTCTATGAGCGTCTTTGTCCTTTATTTATTTTGGCAGCCTCACAATATACAACCCGCGGAACAAGAAAAGAAGGTACAGAAAGTGAAGTAAGAGAAAGTTTTGAAGGGAAAAGACAATAGAGTCAAGGTAAGGAACATATTTAGTTAATTTACATTTATTAATTTACAATATTGGAGTTTAAAAAAATTAATTTAAAATAATGACAGCAAACAATTATTGATTTCACATTTTTATTTGTTTTAAAATTCATGAAAAAAAAAAGCATATTTTTCATTCATTTTTCAAAGTAAGTTTTATTTTTATAACAAAATATATATATTTTATTTACATATATTAACATTTATTTACAGTAGAATTAAAAAAAGTAGTCCGCCATAAATTGAGATGCACGCGATGACGTAAGGACGTGAGCGTCGACGTAATACGCCATTTTGCAGAGCATCGGAGGAGGAAGCAGCAGGAAGCTGATCTGCGTCCAGGTAGGAAATGTTTTCACTTGATATTATAGATTAAACATTTTAAAGGGATACATATATAGTAAGGAAAGAATAAGGGGAGGTTGCTGGAAAACTAATAGATGTCTTAAATGTTGTTAAACATGTCCACATTAATGTCATTAATACATGCCTATGTCGGGTCGCTTAAAGTAAGTTAGTTATTTAAAAATGGTATGTAACTCTTACAAAATTAAAAGTTACTGTTGAGACAGTTGATTTGTTTATTTACGAAGTAAAAAACGTACTGTCGATCTTCATTTCTAAGTTCAAAAATTATGCGTACTTGTAAATTTTGTAAATGAAAATTTGAAATACAAATGATGATTCAGCTGCAAAGTGCATTTCGGAATATGGTTTGATTTGTATATTATACATCTGTTTGAAATTTGGTGTTTGGTTTTGACGGTATTTAAATTGGATTTTTTCGGTAATTTGGAAAATGGAGTACCGATAAGGAAAAGTGGTTGAACTTCTATGGAACAGTAAATTTGGACTAATTGGTTTATTTTGGTGGAAATGAAGATTTGTTTTAAATAATACAAAAAAACCCGACTTTTTTGTTTGAAAAATTTTTTAGAAAAAAAACCTTTGTATGCCAATTGAATTTTAAAAATTACTATAATTTAAAGCAAAGCAGGAAAGTAAGTAAATTCATTGTTTTAAAAAGAAAGAATGTTAGAAAGATTTTCCAGGTAGTCTATAGCCACACACAACGAAAACTGTTGCAGAATTGCCAATAGTCTTTCAGACATTTCCCTTGTTTTGACTGTTACTCGTGGGTTTAGACTACCTGCGAGTGTTTGTGCTATTCTCATTTCTTGGAAACTTTGCTCCTTCTTCAAAGTTTCCAAAAATGAGTAGAAGTTAGGATGTGGTTTTCCAATTGTATGATTGAAGGAGTTATGCCACCCCTCGATGGCATTGTTTGTTTTGGCCTCTCCCTCTAAACAACTCGTGTAGCAGTTCCACCACTCCACATGGAATCGTGGCTTCCTCC
This sequence comes from Triturus cristatus, assembly GCF_964204655.1. Lineage (NCBI taxonomy): Eukaryota > Metazoa > Chordata > Amphibia > Caudata > Salamandridae > Triturus > Triturus cristatus. Next base: position 525,812,925 of record NC_140580.1, read on the forward strand.
TGCGACCCGATCTGCTTAGGTGTCCAATCCATGTGTCCTCAAATTAATTTAGAATGGGTGCCAATTTTTCCTCGTTACTCGTATAATAAACAGATTCTATAATTGCAGTGTAGTACTCGTCCACACTATCGGGAGGAACAAAACAAAGTGCAGTTAATTTTTTTAGTTCAAACTGTAGTTTGCTATCCCGAGAATATTCTGCAACTAGGGATGTTTTCTGTAGTTTACGCCAAAATGCCTGCGAAAAATGGAAGAAACATCCCTGAATTTGGGTATCCGTGTACGTTTTAGTGATCACATTGATCATGCTCAATTCGAAATCAATAATTATTTTTCGAGGACTTGCAGATGTTTTGCTTTTAATCACTGATAAAAGTTCAGTGTATGTTGCAGAAGTCTTATCAGGTAGCAAACTATACACTAAGGGAATTACACTATTGTTAATTTTAGCATGTATAGTGTAAATTTGAGTGAAAGGATGGGGTGTACTTTTAAACGTCCCATCCATCATCCAAATTTCACTACTTTCTAACTTAGCAAGGTTACGTGGGGTACTAAAAATTAGAATACGTTTCTGAGGGTTTTCGTTGTCATGCAGAAGGAAAGGTTCATCAGAAAAAGAAATAGAAAGATCATGAGGAATTCTAATGTCAGAGAATGTATGTGGTGTAGACAATTGAATATTACTTGCCTGCTTTTGTCTCTGAATAATTCTTCTCAAATTGGGTATTATAGGCATGTTACTAGCAACATGACTGGGGACATGCTGTGCAACCTCCCTTAAAATTGATCCTGTAGAATCATTGGAGGTGCTTGCAATTGCTTTCATCTCATTTATTGTCTCTCTGATTTCTACATCCATTGCAGAGGCAGAGTGGTTATGTTCTGTGGTTTTCACAACCAAATTATCAACAGTAACCGCTCTGCCACTGCAATGGGTAGTGTAGTATTGCACGCACCTCCAATGATTTCTAGTTAAACTTATTCTTTCCTTACTATATATGTATCCACCATGGTTTAACAAATTTTTGCCCTTCCTGGATTTAATGAAGTTGGCTGCTCCAAGGCTAGACATTATCTGAAAAAAGGAAAAAAGATAAAAAAATTAGCATGAGATAATTTAATATTTTTTAACAACAAAACTTTTACTCCATCCATTATTTTGCCTACTGATGCAACTACCTGGAGTAAGAATAGTAAATTGTTACCCCTACACTATCCAACACTTTCCCTACTGATGCACCTTCCTGGAGTAAGAATAGTAAATTGATACCACAACACTATCCAACACTTTCCCTACTGATGCACCTTCCTGGAGTTAGAATAGTAAATTGTTACCCCTACACTATCCAACACTTTCCCTACTGATGCACCTTCCTGGAGTTAGAATAGTAAATTGATACCCCTACACTATCCAACACTTTCCCTACTGATGCACCTTCCTGGAGTTAGACTAGTAAATTGATACCCCTACACTATCCAACACTTTCCCTACTGATGCACCTTCCTGGAGTTAGAATAGTAAATTGTTACCCCTACACTATCCAACACTTTCCCTACTGATGCACCTTCCAGGAGTTAGAATAGTAAATTGTTACTCCTACACTATCCAACACTTTCCCTACTGATGCACCTTCCTGGAGTTAGAATAGTAAATTAATACCCCTACACTATCCAACACTTTCCCTACTGATGCACCTTCCTGGAGTTGGAATAGTAAATTGTTACCCCTACACTATCCAACACTTTCCCTACTGCTGCACCTTCCTGGAGTTGGAATAGTAAATTGCACCCCTACACCATCCAACACTTTCCATACTGCTGCACCAACCTGGAGTTGGAATAGTAAATTGCACCCCTACACCATCCAACACTTTCCCTACTGCTGCACCTTCCTGGAGTTGGAATAGTAAATTGCACCCCTACACCATCCAACACTTTCCCTACTGCTGCACCTTCCTGGAGTTGGAATAGTAAATTGATACCTCTACACTATCCAACACTTTCCCTACTGCTGCACCTTCCTGGAGTTAGAATAGTAAATTGTTACCCCTACACTATCCAACACTTTCCCTACTGCTGCACCTTCCTGGAGTTAGAATAGTAAATTGTTACCCCTACACTATCCAACACTTTCCCTACTGATGCACCTTCCTGGAGTTAGAATAGTAAATTGTTACTCCTACAATATCCAACACTTTCCCTACTGATGCACCTTCCTGGAGTTAGAATAGTAAATTGATACCCCTACACTATCCAACACTTTCCCTACTGATGCACCTTCCTGGAGTTAGAATAGTAAATTGATACCCCTACACTATCCAACACTTTCCCTACTGATGCACCTTCCTGTAGTTAGAATAGTAAATTGTTACCCCTACACTATCCAACACTTTCCCTACTGATGCACCTTCCAGGAGTTAGAATAGTAAATTGTTACCCCTACACTATCCAACACTTTCCCTACTGATGCACCTTCCTGGAGTTACAATAGTAAATTGATACCCCTACACTATCCAACACTTTCCCTACTGATGCACCTTCCTGGAGTTAGAATAGTAAATTGATACCCCTACACTATCCAACACTTTCCCTACTGATGCACCTTCCTGGAGTTAGAATAGTAAATTGATACCCCTACACTATCCAACACTTTCCCTACTGATGCACCTTCCTGGAGTTAGAATAGTAAATTGTTACCCCTACACTATCCAACACTTTCCCTACTGATGCACCTTCCTGGAGTTAGAATAGTAAATTGATACCCCTACACTATCCAACACTTTCCCTACTGATGCACCTTCCTGGAGTTAGAATAGTAAATTGTTACCCCTACACTATCCAACACTTTCCCTACTGATGCACCTTCCAGGAGTTAGAATAGTAAATTGTTACCTCTACAGCATGGTACATTTTAAAATGTGCTGCACCTTACAATGTTGGTTGAAATTACCTTTTTTTTTCGTAATTGCTTTTCTTGTTGACTCTTGGTCAGTGGTATTGGTGTGTAGGCTTGTGTAGACACTTACAAGGTGATTTGTTGTGGAATCGATAAATAAATGTCTGGAATAGTGAAAAAAGAAAAAAAAATTGGAAACAGAACGATGTTGAGAAATGTGTTTTTTAAAATTTTTCATCAAAAATTGCACATGTGATATAAGTTGCAGTACATAACAATTTTCGTAATGCTAAACCATCCTTTAGACATGAAATATAATTCTGAAATGGGGAAATGTAATCATAATTTCATTGATTTTTTTTGGAAAACTTTAACAATGTAATAGTTAGTCGAATATTTTGAAGGTTAAGAATCCGTGCTGTAAATAAATACCTTGATTTGTAGAACTTGCTTTTATGGATGAGGTGGCTGAAGATGATTTTCTTTGTTGGCTCAAGATTTTAGTTGTGAATTAAAATTGTTTTCTTTGGGAAAAAAATAAGAGGAAAAAAAAATAATTAACGGTGGTTACAAATGTAGAAACTGAGTATCTTTAAAATTATACTGACATACAATATAACTAGTACTACATGACACTGTCCTAATCAATGCACCTTACTGCAGTAGAAATAGAGATATGTACCCCTACACTACACAGAAATATCCCTAATGTTGCTCCTTCCTAGAGTAGAAATAGTATATTGTTCCTCTAAAATATCCATTACTTTTCAAATTAGGTACGTTAGAGGAGGAATAATTGCAAAAGGAAGGATTAATAATGTACAGTATTAAAAAAATGGAAAAGGTAACATACCTTTTCCAGTTGTTTTTTTGTTATCGTGCCTTTAACCTGATGCTTGTAGGAGGTTACAATTTTTTGGGTGAAAAGATGTTCACTGGTGGAAAAAAAATAAATAAATAATTGTTCCTTTGTCAACGTTGGATAGAAAAAAAAAAAAAACTTATAAAAAACATTTGTAATTTGAAAAAGGAGTATGAGTAACAATTGGTGAGAGTAAACATACTACTCATTTGATGCATTTTTCAACTAAAACATAACAGGTAATTTCGAAACTATTACTAAATTTGTAAAATTCTGAACATTCATGGACTTAGAATATAAATATTTGCCCTAGTAATATGAAACGCTTTTGCAGATGTGGTAACTAACTGAAGTCTTATTTGAAATTGTTACTCCAGCATCATGGTAATTTTTCCTTTATAATGTGTTGAGATTGAGTAATAAAAAAAAACACCTTTGCTAAACATGACTTTAGGAAATTTTTTAAAAAAATTTTTACAAGAAAAACCATTACACATAAATAACATTTACCTGAATAATTGAGTTTGTCAGTCGTTAACGTGGTGGGGATGCCAAAATAGGTGCAGCTATTGTGGAATGTAAAAATCTTCAGATTTTCTGGTTGTGGAAAATAAAATACTTGTTTTGATTTTGTGTTTAATTTTATTGATAATATATTGGAAACAGTACATTTGTAAAGTTTTTATTATTAATTAAAATTATATTTTTTGTGGGTTATGAAAATATAATATTCTAAAAACTAACGTTTAGAAATATATTAATAACTTACTAGTAGTTGTTCTGTTGTTATGCTTTCACGAGTGAATTCCGTGCTCTCTCTGACGAGGTCACAGTGCAGGTGACAGAGGGTCAGCTTATTACGTCTGCTCTCTCTGCTAGTTGATAATCAACTGAGTGCAAAATGGTGTCTCCCTTGTATTTATAAGTTTTACTCTGTGTCACTATTAATTTTTTAAAAAACTGCGTTCGATGTGTTTTTTTTAATGCTTTGTTTTACTGTGGAAAATGATAATTTAAAAATGCTTTTTAACAAATATTGTTTTCATTCATTTGCTCCGTTTTGGCATCCATTTTGGAACATGTCTTTTGGTATTGTTTACATAGAAACTGTGGTAGGACAAGTTTTACAAGTGAGATGGGTAAAATGGCGCCTATGTGTATGTGTGTTATGTTTCAGTTGGTTGACTTACTTTGCGATCTAATCATGTAAAAAATGTGTTTGTTCTGTTATTTATTTTTTCGTTATTTTTTCAAAACTTAGTAATTTGTGAAAACGGATTTTTATGGGGAATTTTGAGTATTATTTTTAATACTCGAGTATTAATTTTAATACCCGAGTATTAATTTGGTAATGCGTTTCAGTCGATTTACGTACAGTTTTTCTCCACGTTTTAATACACTTCCCCACCCTAAAACCCCTAATTTCCCTGCATCCCGTGCCAGATTTTATTGTACTTTTAATTAAAAAAAAAAAAAAATCGCGTTGTAATGGTATGCGTTGTAATATACTTTGTTGTAACAGTTCTTTTCAGTATTTAAATAGGTTTGGCGTTGTAAGAGAATTCGTTGTAAAGTAATGCGTTGTAGTAGTACTAGCGTTGTAAAAAATGCGTTGTAAAGGTATGCGTTGTAATAGCATGCGTTGTAAAGTCATACATCCACCTGAAGGTGCTTTTCAATTTGTTAGGATGCCTTTCGGTGGTTTAGCCTCCGCATCAGCTGTATTCCAAAGAGTAATGCAATCGATTTTAAAAGAGATAAAAAATGTGTTAGTATTTCAGGACGATGTGTTGATATGGGGTGGAGATGAAATGCATCATGATACAACTTTGATGGAAGTGCTTACTAAGTTGGAAACTGCAGGCCGTAGTATTCGTCTCCAAAAATGCAAATTTGGTGAACAAACAGTTGATTATTTGGGACACACCTTGTCTTTTGAGGGAATAAAACCTAAATTGAATTTAGTAGAAGATCTTGAAAAGGCTCCCTCCCCTCAAGACAAGGACCAATTAAGATCATTTCTCGGTTTGGCTGAGTACTATGCCAAATTTGATTACCATTTTTCTGATCTGGTACATCCATTGCATGATCTCATGAACAAAGGGGTACCATTTACATGGTCTGCAGAGTGTCAGTCAGCGTTTGTGGCCATCAAAAAAGCGGTGGCAAGTGCTACTGCTTTGAGTCCATTCAACCCACAGGATGAAACAATAATTGTGACTGATGCCAGCGGATATGGTCTTGGTGCAGTACTAATGCAAAGAAGTGATGGAAAAGAAAGGGAGTGGCTTTCGCATTACGTACTCTGAAGGGTGCAGAGTCTTCTTATTCTACCATCGAAAAGGAAGCGCTTGCTTGTTGGTGGGGTGTACAACACTTTTGAGTGTATGTTTGGGGCACTAAATTTGAGCTATGCACAGATCACAGGCCTTTACTGGATATCTTTACCACAGCAGGTGCTGGAAGAGCCTCACCACGTATTGCAAAATGGTTGTATCGTTTACAAGAATTTTCATTTGAGTTGAAGTATGTTCCTGGTGTGAAGAACGTGAATGCGGATTGTTTATCCCGTTTACCTGTAGACAGTGATGAGGGGGATAATATCGACGAAGAGGAATGGATGGTAGCTAACATCGTTGATGTTTGTCAGGCTGTCAGCGAGAATGAGTGGAAGGAGACGATTGCTGCAGATGCGACTTTGGTTAAAATCATCAAAATGTTACCTACTGCCTATGGTTGGAAGATAGATGATGATGTTAGAAGTTACAAAGATGTGTGGGAGGAGTTGTCTGTTGAGGGTGGCATTGTAAGGAGATGTGACAAATTAGTTGTGCCTGAATCCTTAAGGAACAGATTAATGAACTTATTGCATGAAGGTCATGGAGGAAGGTCGGCAGTCAAGAGAAAAGCTAGAATGGATTTCAGGTGGCCGGGCATGGATAGGGACGTCAAAAGATTCGTGAGAGAGTGTGTATCTTGCACATGCAGTTACAAGTCTCATGTCTTGAGAGAATCACCCATTACTCCCACTAAATTACCAGAGAAACCATGGGAGAGATTGGGAATTGATATATGTGGTCCATTTTAATGTTTAGCTGCATCTGAAAAATATGCCATCGTAATGATGAATTATTATTCCAAGTGGCCAGAAGTTGGATTCGTCAGTAAAGTCAAATCAAGCAGTGTTATTACATTTTGTGATGAAGTCTTTAGAAGGGAGGGATGCCCTGCTGAGATTTTGACAGATAACGGTCCACAATTTATTTCTGAGGAGTTTGGTGTTTTTCTCAAAAGGTTAGGCATCAGACATTTAAAGACTCCTGTTCATCATCCCAGGGGAAATGGTTTAGTGGAACGTTTTAACCGTGTTTTGGGAGAAAGCATTCAATTATCTTTATCTATGAATGGATGTTGGAGAACTGAGGTTAAGAAATTATTATGGAATTACAGAGCTACACCGCATTCTGTAACTGTGGAGACTCCTTTCAGTTTGCTTAAAGGTAGAGTTCCTTGTACTGTGTCTGTACCAGCATGGATGGGCAGAAGTGGTAAGAAAGATATTGATGACGCGGACATACGCAATAAGGTGGAGATTTATCAAAGTACTTATCAAAGGAGACATAATGATAAGTTGGAAAAGAGTTTCAAAGGTTTCAAGGAAGGTAATTTTGTAAGGTTGTGTACGGGCAATATTGTGAAGAAGGGTGTTTCTAAATTATCTGAACCTAAGAAAATTATACAGGTTCGAGGCGACTTAATCAAGTTGTCTGATGGTAAATGGTGGAATGTACTCAGGGCTGTCAAATGTAACGATGCTGAAGTGAAAGTGTGGTTGGATAAAAATCCTGATTTAGTTAACAGTTCTAATGACATTTCTAGAAGAGTTCCAAGTGAGCGTATTAAGTTTAAACCGAAAAAACTGGAGAGTTATGTTTGTAATTGATCGTCACTATTGATCGTCTTGTTTATATCACTTAAATCTTTTACTTTTTTTTTTTTTTTGGTGTAATTGCCATTGTATTATTTTTATATTTATTTTAGAATTACAGTTGTTCACATATTATTTTGTTGAAAAAGGGAGATGTGTTATGTTTTCATTATATCTGTGTTTCTTTGATTTCCCCATATTTTACTGTTCCCATGCTATCTCCTAGCAACAAGGTTCTACTGCTGGAATCTGGATTGTAGAGTCCAGCAGTGAAGCTTAGCTGAGGAGCTGAGAAGGTTGCTTCTGGGGGTCTCTGTGCATATCTTCAATAAACCCTTTTTAATCCAGAATATGCGTCCTGTGATCAAAAAAAATCCCTTATGCGAGTGTCAATATTAGCACCAAATTCTCACTTTTCTGCCAGCACTCTAAACATAGCTACATAGTCCTCCACTGACTCCTCACAGGATTGTTTGCACATGGCAAAGTTGAATCTTTCCAACAAGACATTGGACGCATCTGAATACTGTTTCCTCATGCGTTCCTTCCCTTCCAAGTAAACATTCCAGGGAGTGCCTTCTGAGACTGGCGCAGGAGAACGAGGAAGATTGTCAGAAAACCCTTTGGCTAGCAATACCCAAATGGTTAAATCACATTGCCATCTTTCTAGAAGGGGAATAAGCCTCAGCATCAATGGCAGCAAGATAATTTTCAAAAAGGCGAAGCCACTCCAACCACTTAATATGCGGCTTACCAGCTTTCTGTGGAAAGGGTGGTGGTTGGATGACACCATGACTGCTAGCCTTATTGAAGGAGAATGAGAAATTTTACAGTAAAACGGAATGCAGTGCTTGGAAACAGAAAGTCACTAGTAAGATAAATAACTTACCAATGAGTATGAAAATAATGACACAAACTCTAGTGTCGCATAGCTGATGTGCGAATCACCGTTGCATCAAACACAAATGATGAAAGTGACTGCAAGGCTGCACAGCAGGTGTGCAGGTCACCGGTGCGGCACAGCTGGAAAACACAGAAGGGAATAGCGAAGTTGATGTGCAGAGATGTGTGCCGCACAGCTGGTGTGCATATCACTGATGCTGTATGCTGTTTGGGGAGAACGTTCTCCCTGGTGCTGCCGAAGGACGATGTAAGGGACGAGTTAAAGGTAAAAACCCTACACAAAGATGGCTGCCATATGTGCTGCATCAGCACGCACTCCAAGAATGCCAAGTGGCTGATGCCCCAGGAAGCTTGAGAAGGAATCCTGATGAAGCTGTCGAGCGCAGGCTCCCACAGCTATGGGAGAGACCCAAGCTGGAGCGCGACGGCTGCAGTGGACGGCAACTCGTGCAGACACAATGGGAGCGGCTCTCCGGTGAGTACAGTGCTTAGGGCAAAGGCCGCGAGGAGGGACGACGGTTAAACAAACAGTCAGCGCCTTGATCGTAGCGATCCTTAAGGTCAATTTCAGCCCACCTTAGAATAAGATGAAAAGGACAGGCACTCAAGTCCAAATCAGCACAGGGGTCCAAATTCAGGATAGAAGAGAAACAGCCGGTGGGTTCACAACTGCAGCACCAAACGTCAGACGGTCTCTGACATAATAGCTTACCCCACTCCTGGTACCAAAATGTAGAATGGGTAGAGGCTGAAATGATGGGAGTCAGAGACAGGACAGCAGATGAGCGTTTTATTCTGGTAACAAGATCAAGTGCAGGAACCCACAGCATACAGGCTGACCATCAGAGACAAACTAAACTCTTGCTAGGAAACCCATACAAAGGTTCTAAAGAATCAGAACCACAATGGCACATAAAGATTCTGAAAGGAGTTAACCCCTTCGCTGCCAGGCCTTTTCCCCCTCCTGTGCCAAGCCTTTTTTTGGCTATTTGGGGTAGTGCGCGCTTAGGCCCCTGTAACATTTTGACCACATAAGGTATCCACGCCAAATTTGCGTCCTTTTCTTCCAACATCATGGGGATTCTAAAGGTACTCAGGGTTTGTAGATTCTCCTAGAGGGGTCACAGAAATAAGCCAAAATACAGCAAAATTTTGATTTTTTTCGGAAAAATGGGAAAAACGGGCTGCAAATGAAAGCATCTGGGATTTTCCCTGTAAATGTTATCAAAAAAGGGTTTGTGGGGTTGAAATCATCATTTTCCCAGCTTTTCGGGGATACCAGACTTTTGTCAGAAACCCAACATTTTTTACACAGTTTTGGCATTTTTTTGGGACATAGCCGATTTTTGCTATTTTTTGTGCTTTTGACCTCCTTCCAGTTAATGGCAGAAATGGGTACAAAAGCAATAATGGATCCTGGAAAACTACATTTTCGAGAAGAAGACAAAATTCTGAATTCAGCAAGGGGTCATTTGTGTAGATCCATCAAGGTTTTTTTATAGAAACAAACAGTTAAATATAGGAGAAATTGAAAATTAGTTGAAAAAAAACAGCCTTTTGTGTCAACGTTTTCACCTGTAACTTCTTCTAATTATGACAGCTCTTTGAAATCAATATACCGTTGCATCCGCTGGACATTACTGGTTGTGGGGATATATAGGACTTGTAGGTTCACCAAGAACCCGACGAACCCAGAGCCAAAAACTGAGCAGCAACTTGCAATGGTTTTTTATTTTGTACCGGGTATATAGTAATTATTCTGTAAAAATGTGTACATGGAAAAATCGGTATGAAAGACACCTATGTATTTCTGAAATGGGAACAAAATATAGAGTTTAGAAACAGTAGATATTTGCACATTTCTGAAATTGGGAATACTCATACTAGCATGAGAATTATCAGTCATTTTTTAGAATGACTGCTTTTTTACACAATATCTTTCATTTGGAAGGCAGAAATGCATCGAAAGTCAATAGATAATAACAGTTCCTTTACAAAACTGAATTACCCTAAGTCTCCCGATAAAAATGGTATCTCACTTGTGTGGGTAGGCATAGTGCCCACGACAGGAAACGGCGCAAAACGCAACGTGTTCACAACTCAATATCGCAGTGAAAATTTACCCTTTTTTTGCAAAGTGCCTAGTTCTAGTTTTTGAACCCTAGCTCTGCGGGCACCTTGGGAAACCTAGCAAACTTATCCATTTTTGAAAACTAGACAACCAGGGGAATCCAGGATGGGGTGCCTTGACTGCCTCCCACCAGGGTCTGTTACCCAGAATCCCTTGCAAACCTAAAAAATTGTCCAAAAAAACACATTTTCCCCACATTTCTGTCGTGAAAAGTTCCGGAATCTGCATGGATCCACAAATTTCCACCCACCCCGCGTTCCCCGAAGTCTTACGAGAAAAACGGTACCTCACTTGTGTGGGTTGACCTAGTGCCCGCGACAGGAAACGGCGCAAAACGCAACATGGTCACACCTCAATTTCGCAGTGAAAAATGACCCTTTTTTGGCAAAATGACAAGCTGTTGTTTTTGAACCCTAGCTCTGCGGGCACCTTGGGAAACCTAGCAAACCTATACATTTATGAAAACTAGACACCCAGTGGAATCCAGGAAGGGGTGACTTGCTGCCACCCACCAGGGTCTGTTACCCAGAATCTCTTGCAAACCTTAAAAATTGTCCCAAAAAAACCCATTTTCCCCACATTTTTGTCGTGGAAAGTTCCGGAATCTGCGTGGATCCACAAATTTCCACCCACCCCGCGTTCCCCGAAGTCTTACGAGAAAAACGGTACCTCACTTGTGTGGGTCGGCCTAGTGCCCGCGACATGAAACGGCGCAAAACGCAACGTGGTCACACCTCAATTTCGCAGTGAAAAATGACCCTTTTTTGGCAAAATGACAAGCTGTTGTTTTTGAACCCTAGCTCTGCGGGCACCTTGGGAAACCTAGCAAACCTATACATTTTTGAAAACTAGACACCCAGGGGAATCCAGGATGGGGTGACTTGACTGCCTCCCACCAGGGTCTGTTACCCAGAATCCCTTGCAAACCTAAACAATTGTCAAAAAAAAAACATTTTCCCCACATTTCTGTCGTGGAAAGCTCCGGAATCTGCGTGGATCCACAAATTTCCACCCACCCCGCGTTCCCCAAAGTCTTACGAGAAAAACGGTACCTCACTTGTGTGGGTCGGCCTAGTGCCCGCGACAGGAAACGGCGCAAAACGTAACGTGGTCACACCTCAATTTCGCAGTGAAAAATGACCCTTTTTTGGAAAAATTACTAGCTGTAGTTTTTGAACCCTAGCTCTGCGGGCACCTTGGGAAACCTAGCAAACCTATAAATTTTTGAAAACTAGACACCCAGGGGAATCCAGGATGGGGTGACTTGACTGCCTCCCACCAGGGTCTGTTACCCAGAATCCCTTGCAAACCTAAATAAAAAATTGTCCAAAATAACAAATTTTCTCCACATTTCTGTCGTGGAAAGTTCCGGAATCTGCGTGGATACACAAATTTCCACCCACACCGCGTTCCCCAAAGTCTTACAAGAAAAACGGTACCTCACTTGTGTGGGTCGGCCTAGTGCCCGCGACAGGAAACGGCGCAAAACGCAACGTAGTCACACCTCAATTTTGCAGTGAAAAATGACCCTTTTTTGGCAAAATGACTAGCTGTAGTTTTTGAACCCTAGCTCTGCGGGCACCTTGGGAAACCTAGCAAACCTATACATTTTTGAAAACTAGACACCCAGGGGAATCCAGGATGGGGTGACTTGACTGCCACCCACCAGGGTCTGTTACCCAGAATCCCTTGCAAACCTAAAAAATTGTCCAAAAAAAACACATTTTCCCCACATTTCTGTCGTGGAAAGTTCCGGAATTTGCGTGGATCCACAAATTTCCACCCACCCCGCATTCCCCAAAGTCTTACGAGAAAAACGGTACCTCAATTGTGTGGGTCGGCCTAGTGCCCGCGACAGGAAACGGCGCAAAACGCAACGTGGTCACACCTCAATTTCGCAGTGAAAAATGACCCTTTTTTGGCAAAATGACTAGCTGTAGTTTTTGAACCCTAGCTCTGCGGGCACCTTGGGAAACCTAGCAAACCTATACATTTTTGAAAACTAGACACCCAGGGGAATCCAGGATGGGGTAACTTGACTGCCTCCCACCAGGGTCTGTTACCCAGAATCCCTTGCAAACCTAAAAAATTGTCCAAAAAAACAGATTTTCCCCACATTTCTGTGGTGGAAAGTTCCGGAATCTGCGTGGATCCACAAATTTCCACCCACCCCGCGTTCCCCAAAGTCTTTAGAGAAAAATGGTACCTCACTTGTGTTTGTTGGCCTAGTGCCCGCGAGAGGAAACAGCGCAAAACGTAGTGAGGTAACATCAAAATTGCCTATCTCAAAACCACCTGGTTTTGCAAGGGGGGTCACTTGGGTTTTTGGCCCGGTGCACGGCGGCCATCTAGGGAAACCTACCAAACCCATACATTTCTGAAAACTAGACACCCGGCGGCTTCCAGGGAGGTATGGCTTGCGTGGATCCCCCAATGTTTCCTTACCCAGAATCCCCTGCAAACCAATTTTAGCTGAAAAAATCCCTTTTTTCACACTTTTTTGTGTGGGAAAGTTGTGGCATCACCGGGCTCACGCAAATTTCCCACCTCCCAGCATTCCCCTGGGTCTCCCAGTAAAAATGGTGCCTCACTTGTGTGGGAGGCCCAAGTACCCGCGACAGGCAAGGGCCCAAAACGTAGTGTGGTGACATCAAAATTCCCTATCTCAAAACCACCTGGTTTTGCAAGGGGGGTCACTTGGGTTTTTGGCCCGGTGCACGGCGGCCATCAAGGGAAACCTACCAAACCCATACATTTCTGAAAACTAGACACCCGGGGGCTTCCAGGGAGGTATGGCTTGCATGGATCCCCCAACGTTTCCTTACCCAGAATCCCCTGCAAACCTCAATTTTTTGCTGAAAAAATCACTTTTTTCACATTTTTTGGGTGGGAAAGTTGTGGCATCACCAGGCTCACTTAAATTTCCCACCTCCCAGCGTTCCCCTGGGTCTCCTGGTAAAAATGGTGCCTCACTTGCGTGGGAGGCCTAAGTACCCCCGACAGGCAAGGGCCCAAAACGTAGTGTGGTGACATCAAAATTCCCTATCTCAAAACCACCTGGTTTTGCAAGGGGGGTCACTTGGGTTTTGGCCCGGTGCACGGCGGCCATCTAGGGAATCCTGCCAAACCCATACATTTCTGAAAACTAGACACCCGGGGGCTTCCAGGGAGGTATGGCTTGCGTGGATCCCCCAACGTTTCCTTACCCAGAATCCCCTGCAAACCTCAATTGTAGCTGAAAAAATCACTTTTGTCACACTTTTTTGTATGGGAAAGTTGTGGCATCACCGGACTCACTCAAATTTCCCACCTCCCAGCGTTCCCCTGGGTCTCCCGGTAAAAATGGTGCCTCACTTGTGTGGGAGGCCCAAGTACCCGCGACAGGCAAGGGCCCAAAACGTAGTGTGGTGACATCAAAATTGCCTATCTCAAAACCACCTGGTTTTGCAAGGGGGGTCACCTGGGTTTTTGGCCCGGTGCTCGGCGGCCATCTAGGGAAACCTACCAAACCCATACATTTCTGAAAACTAGACACCCGGGGGCTTCCAGGGAGGTATGGCTTGCGTGGATCCCCCAACGTTTCCTTACCCAGAATCCCCTGCAAACCTCAATTTTAGCTGAAAAAATCCCTTTTTTCACACTTTTTTGTGTGGGAAAGTTGTGGCATCACCGGGCTCACTCAAATTTCCCACCTCCCAGCGTTCCCCTGGGTCTCCCAGTAAAAATGGTGCCTCACTTGTGTGGGAGGCCCAAGTACCCGCGACAGGCAAGGGCCCAAAACGTAGTGTGGTGACATCAAAATTGCCTATCTCAAAACCACCTGGTTTTGCAAGGGGGGTCACTTGGGTTTTTGGCCCGGTGCACGGCGGCCATCAAGGGAAACCTACCAAACCCATACATTTCTGAAAACTAGACACCCGGGGGCTTCCAGGGAGGTATGGCTTGCATGGATCCCCCAACGTTTCCTTACCCAGAATCCCCTGCAAACCTCAATTTTTTGCTGAAAAAATCACTTTTTTCACATTTTTTGGGTGGGAAAGTTGTGGCATCACCAGGCTCACTTAAATTTCCCACCTCCCAGCGTTCCCCTGGGTCTCCTGGTAAAAATGGTGCCTCACTTGCGTGGGAGGCCTAAGTACCCCCGACAGGCAAGGGCCCAAAACGTAGTGTGGTGACATCAAAATTCCCTATCTCAAAACCACCTGGTTTTGCAAGGGGGGTCACTTGGGTTTTGGCCCGGTGCACGGCGGCCATCTAGGGAATCCTGCCAAACCCATACATTTCTGAAAACTAGACACCCGGGGGCTTCCAGGGAGGTATGGCTTGCGTGGATCCCCCAACGTTTCCTTACCCAGAATCCCCTGCAAACCTCAATTGTAGCTGAAAAAATCACTTTTGTCACACTTTTTTGTATGGGAAAGTTGTGGCATCACCGGACTCACTCAAATTTCCCACCTCCCAGCGTTCCCCTGGGTCTCCCGGTAAAAATGGTGCCTCACTTGTGTGGGAGGCCCAAGTACCCGCGACAGGCAAGGGCCCAAAACGTAGTGTGGTGACATCAAAATTGCCTATCTCAAAACCACCTGGTTTTGCAAGGGGGGTCACCTGGGTTTTTGGCCCGGTGCTCGGCGGCCATCTAGGGAATCCTGCCAAACCCATACATTTCTGAAAACTAGACACCCGGGGGCTTCCAGGGAGGTATGGCTTGCGTGGATCCCCCAACGTTTCCTTACCCAGAATCCCCTGCAAACCTCAATTGTAGCTGAAAAAATCACTTTTGTCACACTTTTTTGTATGGGAAAGTTGTGGCATCACCGGACTCACTCAAATTTCCCACCTCCCAGCGTTCCCCTGGGTCTCCCGGTAAAAATGGTGCCTCACTTGTGTGGGAGGCCCAAGTACCCGCGACAGGCAAGGGCCCAAAACGTAGTGTGGTGACATCAAAATTGCCCATCTCAAAACCACCTGGTTTTGCAAGGGGGGTCACCTGGGTTTTTGGCCCGGTGCTCGGCGGCCATCTAGGGAAACCTACCAAACCCATACATTTCTGAAAACTAGACACCCGGCGGCTTCCAGGGAGGTATGGCTTGCGTGGATCCCCCAATGTTTCCTTACCCAGAATCCCCTGCAAACCTCAATTTTAGCTGAAAAAATCCCTTTTTTCACACTTTTTTGTGTGGGAAAGTTGTGGCATCACCGGGCTCACGCAAATTTCCCACCTCCCAGCATTCCCCTGGGTCTCCCAGTAAAAATGGTGCCTCACTTGTGTGGGAGGCCCAAGTACCCGCGACAGGCAAGGGCCCAAAACGTAGTGTGTTGACATCAAAATTGCCTATCTCAAAACCACCTGGTTTTGCAAGGGGGGTCACTTGGGTTTTTGGCCCGGTGCACGGCGGCCATCAATGGAAACCTACCAAACCCATACATTTCTGAAAACTAGACACCCGGGGGCTTCCAGGGAGGTATGGCTTGCATGGATCCCCCAACGTTTCCTTACCCAGAATCCCCTGCAAACCTCAATTTTTTGCTGAAAAAATCACTTTTTTCACATTTTTCGGGTGGGAAAGTTGTGGCATCACCAGGCTCACTTAAATTTCCCACCTCCCAGCGTTCCCCTGGGTCTCCCGGTAAAAATGGTGCCTCACTTGCGTGGGAGGCCTAAGTACCCCCGACAGGCAAGGGCCCAAAACGTAGTGTGGTGACATCAAAATTCCCTATCTCAAAACCACCTGGTTTTGCAAGGGGGGTCACTTGGGTTTTGGCCCGGTGCACGGCGGCCATCTAGGGAATCCTGCCAAACCCATACATTTCTGAAAACTAGACACCCGGGGGCTTCCAGGGAGGTATGGCTTGCGTGGATCCCCCAACGTTTCCTTACCCAGAATCCCCTGCAAACCTCAATTGTAGCTGAAAAAATCACTTTTGTCACACTTTTTTGTGTGGGAAAGTTGTGGCATCACCGGGCTCACTCAAATTTCCCACCTCCCAGCGTTCCCCTGGGTCTCCCGGTAAAAATGGTGCCTCACTTGTGTGGGAGGCCCAAGTACCCGCGACAGGCAAGGGCCCAAAACGTAGTGTGGTGACATCAAAATTGCCCATCTCAAAACCACCTGGTTTTGCAAGGGGGGTCACCTGGGTTTTTGGCCCGGTGCACGGCGGCCATCTAGAGAATCCTGCCAAACCCATACATTTCTGAAAACTAGACACCCGGGGGCTTCCAGGGAGGTATGGCTTGCGTGGGTCCCCCAACGTTTCCTTACCCAGAATCCCCTGCAAACCTCAATTGTAGCTGAAAAAATCACTTTTGTCACACTTTTTTGTATGGGAAAGTTGTGGCATCACCGGACTCACTCAAATTTCCCACCTCCCAGCGTTCCCCTGGGTCTCCCGGTAAAAATGGTGCCTCACTTGTGTGGGAGGCCCAAGTACCCGCGACAGGCAAGGGCCCAAAACGTAGTGTGGTGACATCAAAATTGCCTATCTCAAAACCACCTTATTTTGCAAGGGGGGTCACTTGGGTTTTTGGCCCGGTGCACGGCGGCCATCAAGGGAAACCTACCAAACCCATACATTTCTGAAAACTAGACACCCGGGGGCTTCCAGGGAGGTATGGCTTGCATGGATCCCCCAACGTTTCCTTACCCAGAATCCCCTGCAAACCTCAATTTTTTGCTGAAAAAATCACTTTTTCACATTTTTTGGGTGGGAAAGTTGTGGCATCACCAGGCTCACTTAAATTTCCCACCTCCCAGCGTTCCCCTGGGTCTCCCGGTAAAAATGGTGCCTCACTTGCGTGGGAGGCCTAAGTACCCCCGACAGGCAAGGGCCCAAAACGTAGTGTGGTGACATCAAAATTCCCTATCTCAAAACCACCTGGTTTTGCAAGGGGGGTCACTTGGGTTTTGGCCCGGTGCACGGCGGCCATCTAGGGAATCCTGCCAAACCCATACATTTCTGAAAACTAGACACCCGGGGGCTTCCAGGGAGGTATGGATTGCGTGGATCCCCCAACGTTTCCTTACCCAGAATCCCCTGCAAACCTCAATTGTAGCTGAAAAAATCACTTTTGTCACACTTTTTTGTATGGTTAAGTTGTGGCATCACCGGACTCACTCAAATTTCCCACCTCCCAGCGTTCCCCTGGGTCTCCCGGTAAAAATGGTGCCTCACTTGTGTGGGAGGCCCAAGTACCCGCGACAGGCAAGGGCCCAAAACGTAGTGTGGTGACATCAAAATTGCCTATCTCAAAACCACCTGGTTTTGCAAGGGGGGTCACCTGGGTTTTTGGCCCGGTGCTCGGCGGCCATCTAGGGAAACCTACCAAACCCATACATTTCTGCAAACTAGACACCCGGGGGCTTCCAGGGAGGTATGGCTTGCGTGGATCCCCCAACGTTTCCTTACCCAGAATCCCCTGCAAACCTCAATTTTAGCTGAAAAAATCCCTTTTTTCACACTTTTTTGTGTGGGAAAGTTGTGGCATCACCGGGCTCACTCAAATTTCCCACCTCCCAGCGTTCCCCTGGGTCTCCCAGTAAAAATGGTGCCTCACTTGTGTGGGAGGCCCAAGTACCCGCGACAGGCAAGGGCCCAAAACGTAGTGTGGTGACATCAAAATTGCCTATATCAAAACCACCTGGTTTTGCAAGGGGGGTCACTTGGGTTTTTGGCCCGGTGCACGGCAGCCATCTAGGGAAACCTACCAAACCCATACATTTCTGAAAACTAGACACCCGGGGGCTTCCAGGGAGGTATGGCTTGCATGGATCCCCCAACGTTTCCTTACCCAGAATCCCCTGCAAACCTCACTTTTTTGCTGAAAAAATCACTTTTTTCACACTTTTTTGTGTGGGAAAGTTGTGGCATCACCAGGCTCACTCAAATTTCCCACCTCCCAGCGTCCCCCTGGGTCTCCCGGTAAAAATGGTGCCTCACTTGCGTGGGAGGCCTAAGTACCCCCGACAGGCAAGGGCCCAAAACGTAGTGTGGTGACATCAAAATTCCCTATCTCAAAACCACCTGGTTTTGCAAGGGGGGTCACTTGGGTTTTGGCCCGGTGCACGGCGGCCATCTAGAGAATCCTGCCAAACCCATACATTTCTGAAAACTAGACACCCGGGGGCTTCCAGGGAGGTATGGCTTGCGTGGGTCCCCCAACGTTTCCTTACCCAGAATCCCCTGCAAACCTCAATTGTAGCTGAAAAAATCACTTTTGTCACACTTTTTTGTATGGGAAAGTTGTGGCATCACCGGACTCACTCAAATTTCCCACCTCCCAGCGTTCCCCTGGGTCTCCCGGTAAAAATGGTGCCTCACTTGTGTGGGAGGCCCAAGTACCCGCGACAGGCAAGGGCCCAAAACGTAGTGTGGTGACATCAAAATTGCCTATCTCAAAACCACCTGGTTTTGCAAGGGGGGTCACCTGGGTTTTTGGCCGGGTGCTCGGCGGCCATCTAGGGAAACCTACCAAACCCATACATTTCTGAAAACTAGACACCCGGGGGCTTCCAGGGAGGTATGGCTTGCGTGGATCCCCCAACGTTTCCTTACCCAGAATCCCCTGCAAACCTCAATTTTAGCTGAAAAAATCACTTTTTTCACACTTTTTTGTGTGGGAAAGTTGTGGCATCACCGGGCTCACTCAAATTTCACACCTCCCAGCGTTCTTCTGGGTCTCCCGGCAAAAATGGTGCCTCACTTGTGTGGGAGGCCCAAGTACCCGCGACAGGCAAGGGCCCAAAACGTAGTGATGCGACATAAATGTCGCATCACTACGTTTTGGGCCCTTGCCTGCCGCCGAGCACGGGCCAAAAAGACAGTTGACCCCCTTGCAAAACCAGATCGTTTTGACATTGTTTGTTTCTACAATAACAAAAAACAATGTCTCAACAGGGAAAATGAATAAGAGGACCAATCGATACACAATTCAATTAAGGGAAGGGAAGACAAGAGACATCCAAGGATAGAAAGGGAACAGATTTAATAATTAGATACACAATTGGTATATACAATTCAAAATAACCATAACTAACACATGTGCACTGACAGTGAAGTGAAAAAGTGAACGGCGCAGTGACATAAGTGTGAGGGTGACAGCAAAGTACGGCAAAATGGTTCAAATAAATTCAAGGTCAAGGAGAGTTATATACAATGGATAATTTACACATAATCATAAAGGTCTCACAGGACCCTATAATTAGCCGTAAGTAATGCTGTCTGGTCGACGACGTTTCAACCTCCTTGCGTTGAGGTCATCATCAGGACTATGGTTATTGCAATATTTTAAAATACCTGTGTCCGTGGTAAAAACACCACCTCAATGTTAATGGCAGGAAAATGTGGAACAATTAATTATGGTCCGTCACATTTAGGGGGGATATTCAAGTGTCTATAAGGGACACCAAAACTGCGGAGGCCAACAGGAACAATTTAAGGTATCCTGGTTATGCTTCACAATCAACCACCGTCTAAACGAGTAAGACGCCAGACGTCTTACTCGTTTAGACGCTGAGGCCCCACCTCGGACTAATCCCGATACATGGTGATTGACGAACCGACTCTAAGTGCTGATTGTTTTCAAACATTGCGGATTACTCACCGCTGGATGCCTTCTCCTTATTTAACGAATTGATCCAATTGATGGTTGATTGTGAAGCATAACCAGGATACCTTAAATTGTTCCTGTTGGCCTCCGCAGTTTTGGTGTCCCTTATAGACACTTGAATATCCCCCCTAAATGTGACGGACCATAATTAATTGTTCCACATTTTCCTGCCATTAACATTGAGGTGGTGTTTTTACCACGGACACAGGTATTTTAAAATATTGCAATAACCATAGTCCTGATGATGACCTCAACGCAAGGAGGTTGAAACGTCGTCGACCAGACAGCATTACTTACGGCTAATTATAGGGTCCTGTGAGACCTTTATGATTATGTGTAAATTATCCATTGTATATAACTCTCCTTGACCTTGAATTTATTTGAACCATTTTGCCGTACTTTGCTGTCACCCTCACACTTATGTCACTGCGCCGTTCACTTTTTCACTTCACTGTCAGTGCACATGTGTTAGTTATGGTTATTTTGAATTGTATATACCAATTGTGGTGCCGATTAGGATCCTGGAAAAAATTTCCCCAACCGAATTGAATCTGGACTTTTTTCCGTACAAATGGTAAAAGCGCCGTACAAACTGCCAAGTACGATTCGTATGGGAAAAAGTCCATACAAATCGCATTGGGAAAATTCCCCCACAAGTCCTCGGGTCGGGAAAAGTCTCCGACACGTCCCGGACATTTTTATGTACAAATGGGAAAACTGAAGTCCAAATGCGCAAGTACGATCCGTCCCATCCATCCGATTGTACAACTGTATGGAAAAAAGACCGTCCGGAGCGAACTCCCATAGCAACCATGGAGATGTTCAAACAAGTGCCCGGTATGCGCCGTACCCCCCCCCCGCCCCCCGTATGTTCGCGCCGTACCCCCAGCCCCCTGTGGATGGGCGCGCCGTACCCCCAGCCCCCCCGCGTATGGGCGTGCCGTACCCCCCAGCCCCCGTATGTATGGAGCATACACCCCAGCCCCCCGTATGTACGGAGCATACCCCCATACCCCCCAGCCCCCCGTATGTACGGAGCGTACCCCCCAGCCCCCCGTATGTACGGAGCGTACCCCCGTACCCCCCAGCCCCCCGTATGTACGGAGCGTACCCCCAGCCCCCCGTATGTACGGAGCGTACCCCCGTACCCCCCAGCCCCCCGTATGTACGGAGCGTACCCCCCAGCCCCCCGAATGTACGGAGTGTACCCCCGTACCCCCAGCCCCCTGTATGTACGGAGCGTACCCCCCAGCCCCCCGTATGTACGGAGTGTTCCCCCTGTACCCCCCTGCCCCCGTATGTACGGAGCGTACCCCCGTACCCCCCAGCCCTCCGTATGTACGGAGCGTACCCCCACCCCCGTATGTATGGTGTGGACCCCCAGGGGGTCCGCACCGTACATACGGGGGGCTGGGGGGTATGCTCCGTACATACGGGGGGCTGGGGGGTACGGGGGTACGCTCCATACATACGGGGGGCTGGGGGGTACGCTCCGTACATATGGGGGGCTGGGGGGTACGGGGGTACTCTCCGTACATACGGGGGGCTGGGGGGTACGCTCCATACATACGGGGGATGGGGGGTACGCTCCGTACATACGGGGGGCTGGGGGGTACGCTCTGTACATACGGGGGGCTGGGGGGTACGCTCCGTACATACGGGGGGCTGGGGGGTACGCTCTGTACATACGGGGGGCTGGGGGGTACGGGGGTACGCTCCGTACAAACGGGGGGCTGGGGGGTACGGGGGTACGCTCCGTACATACGGGGGGCTGGGGGGTACGCTCTGTACATACGGGGGGCGGGGGGGGGGGGTACGGCGCGTACCGGGCCCCCTAATCAGCTCGCATCGCTGCGTACTTAGCTTTTCCGGCACTTTTTAGGTGCCGTAAAAATATTCCCATCCGGACTGCAGTCGGTGCGAATCATAATTGCTGGTACGTAAAAACATGCCTAACTCCGTCCGGACGTCACGTCCGCGGTGTCCCGGATCACATTTGTATGTATTTTTCTGTCGGTTGGTCTTTTTTCCGATTTGTACGGAAATGGTGTTTCCGTACGAATCGTAATTGCATGTTTGTAAAGTTTTACAACCCGGTACGAGTCGGACGGAGAAAAAGCTCCGACCCACGGTTTGTACCGGGTTTTTCCAGGATCGTAATCGGCCCCTGTGTATCTAATTATTAAATCTGTTCCCTTTCTATCCTTGGATCTCTCTTGTCTTCCCTTCCCTTAATTGAATTGTGTATCGATTGGTCCTCTTATTCATTTTCCCTGTTGAGACATTGTTTTTTGTTATTATATATACCCGGTCTCAGCTGGGCTAACGGGCTTGCTCCTGTTTTTCTTGTGTAATTGTTTGTTTCTACAGCGTGAGAATTACGGAACAATATTGCATGGAAAATGTGACAGACATTTTGAGGTTTGCAGGACATTGTGGATAAAATAACTTTTTGGAATTCACAAGAGAGACATCACCATGAACTCCCGTGGGTTTACAACAATATCTACAGTTGGTGGGTTATTCTTACATGGAACATACACCTTGGCAGAGAAACTAAAAAGACAAAGATTCCTGCACAGCCATCTATTCCTCAAACGCACACAAATACTGGTTGGATTTGGCACGAGGGCGAGTGATGGTTCAGTATATTAAATTTTATTAACAAGAGATTTCACAAAAATGAAATGCACTGTCAATAATTAACTGGAGAAAAAACTGAACCAATGACTCACAGCTCGTGAGCTGTAAAGCCACGGCAAGGCACCAACCGCTTTACAGGCCATTCACACACCTTTCATACGTGATACACACAAGACCATTCACACCACCAGGCACAAAAACAACACATTACAAAATTCACAAAAGGGACAAGGTACACCCTGCTTCAGAAAGGCAAAAATTACTGCACAGCCATCTAATCCTCAAGCACACACACATACTGGTTGGATTTGGCACGAGGGTGAGTGATGGTTCAGTATATACAATTGTATTAGCAAGTGATTTCACAAAAATGAAATGCACTGATAATAATTGAAAGGGCGAGAAACTGAACCATTGACTCAGCTCGTGTGCTGTAAAGCCACGACAAGGCACCAACCTCTTTACAGGCCATTCATACACCTTTCATACATGTGAGACATACAAAACCATTCACACCGCCAGCCACGGGCCCATCACATAACAAAACTCACACCAGCACACAGCGCCATTCAAGGGCCCATCACTTTCACACGCCCACATTCCTGACACAGCAACTACACAAGCTGATGGATTGCGTGGAGTGGCACTCAGCTAGCAGTGTGTGTAGTGACCAGCAGCAAGTCACTACTCACACACAGCCAGCCAAGCGCCAGTCCACGCACACCGCTAGACGAGCGCCAGTCCACGCACACCGCTAGCTACACACTAGTCCACGCACACCGCTAGCCAAGCCCCTGTCCAGGCACACCGCCAGCCAAGTACCAGTCCACGCACACCGCCAACCAAGTGCCAGTCCACACACACCACCAACACATTTAGGATTTTTTTTAGACAAAAATAAAAATAAAAACAAATCGCAAATAGATACAAATCTACAAACACAAAATCAGAAACTAAACACATTGCACTAACGCCAACCTTGAAACAGAATCACATTTTTTTAAGAATACAGACCAGGCAGTTCACTTTACCACTCATGAATGCTCCCAAAAATTCTTTTGCGTGTGGTACGCTCTAAAACAAGCAGGGACACACAGCCCAGGTTTAGATGGACAGTCGGGGCAGTACATACGAATCTCCTTCCGCGTACCTCTTCGCCAACAGACTCTGCATTTCCTAGTGGGAAAATCTTTTGCCGGTGTGGGAGGGATGACATCAGGAAAGTGGCGATCTTTCAATCGAACCACATCCTCCACCACTCCAAATCTAGGAACACTTGCCTGTTCCACAACAACAAGGCTAGCTATCACAGAGTGCTGAAACTGAAGAAATGTCAACTTTGACGCAGGAGAACACTCCTTGAACACAATAAAAGCATTGAAAATTGCTAATTCGAAGAAATGGATGGCCAACTTCTTATACCAAACATAAGCCTTCCGAATAGCAGAGTAAGGTTCCAACCTCTGATCTACTCTGTCAACACCACCCATGTGCTTATTGTAGTCTAGAATGCACACAGGTTTGCGCACTTCAGCAACCTGACCCCAAACAGCCACAGGTGAGGTACTCTCATCATGGATGGTAGTCAGCATGTACACATCCCTCCTGCCCACAAATTTTACAGCTAGTAGTTCATCACTACGCAAGGAACTGCACTGCCCCCTCTGAAGTTTTTTGCAAACAAGCTCTTTCGGATAACCTTTACGGTTAGAGCGGATTGTGCCACATGCAAAAGTGTCCACTTAATGCAATTCCTTAAATAATTGCACAGCAGTATAGAAGTTATCAAGGTACAAATGGTGGCCTCTGTTAAACAGTCTTCTAGCAAGATCCCACACAATTTTCTCTGAAACTCCAAAATTGGACGGACAACCTGGGGGGTCAATAGTAGAATCTCTACCAGTGTACACACGAAAATTAAAAACATATCCTGTCCTACTCTCAGACAACATATACAGCTTAATTCCATAGTGTGCCCTCTTGCTAGGGATGTACTGCCTAAAAACCAAACGGCCCTTGAACAAGACCAATAGATATTTCTTTCCCTGGAGTATAGATCTCAGAAAATCGATCTACAAAGTGATCAAGAATGGGCCGAATCTTAAAAAGACGGTCACAGTCAGGGTGATCTCGTGGCAACGCCATAGAATTATCAACAAAATGCAGCATACGTAGCAAAAGTAAATACCGATTACGAGTCATAACTGCAGGAAATATGGCAGTTGCCAACAAGGGGCTAGTAGACCAATATGAAGCCATGGTTGGCTTCCTTACCACACCCATCAAACCCAAAAACTTCTTAATCTCTTCCAGATATGTGGGAGTCCACCGGGTAGCTCTAGACTGGGGCCTAAGTTTGTCGCTGTTGTCCCTCAAAAACTGTTCAGCATACAAATTCGTCTGCTCAACAATCTCACCCAAAAATACATCATCCATAAACAACTGAAAAAACTGTATAGGCAAAAAGTTTTCACAAAGCTCTGTACACCCTGCATCACCGCTAAAGGCAGGCAACACCGGCTGCACCATGTTTGGATCAACCCAAAGTCCAGCACTTCCAGTAGGAAGCCTAGCAGCCTCAGACTGCAATCCAGATGCCTCTTGCACCATCGGCACAGCAGCTTCCTCCTCTAAGACAGGCACTTCATCCGCACTCAGAGTTGCTTCATCCACACCAAGAGTACCTTCATCTGCACTGAGAGTACCTTCATCATCCGATGATTCCATGTTGAGTGAAAACTCACTGCCAGAATCTTCCCCTCCCACCTCTCCCTCAGACGCACTGTCAGTCTCATAATCATGCTCAGAGGAAGATTCAAGAAGCATACCGACCAACTGTTGAGCAGTCATTCTATTGCTTACTAATAAAGGAAACTTGTCAAACAAGTCAACAACAACAAACACTTTATAAAATAAGTAATAAACAAGAAGCACCTTTATCAAAAACTCATATATACTCCAAAACAATACCACTCACTTGCCAGAGGCAGCTAAACTACTCACCACCACCTACTCTGTACAGACACAGTATGGATCAACAATATCCCACTAAAAAAGAAAGAGAAAAGCAATTACACATAAGACTATGCAAAACACATCGCAAAGAATTTCATGCCCAAGCCACTAACTAAATATGCCTCCATTATGACATCACTTACAAAAAAAATCATTCAGACATTATAATATTACTCATTTGGAGTAAATACAACAACAAAAAACTTCTTACCAAAACAATGCAACTACACAGAACTGCAGAACAACCACTGTCGAAAAGCTTTAGACTAGAATAAAAAGGAGAAAAAAACTTTATTGTCACATATGCATATAATGCTCTAGACCATCACGTACTGCGCAAAATGTATTACTAGAACCTCCCACTTTCAAGAAGGAAAGATCGATGGCCCAATCCTTTCCAAGCAACGCGGTGAGAATCTGGAACTGAGCCTCAGCTCCGGACCACCCCCTCCCTCTTCCCAGTCCTTCAAAACTGACCTCAAAGTTCTCCTCCTGCAAAGACACTTCCAAACTTAATTCACACCCTCTCTATTGTCTGAAGGAAGTCTTTACATTATAGGAAATTCTGTTCTCCATGCCCGTAGAAGTGCCTTCCCAGTGTGTTCCTGTGTTTTGCGTGTCTGCCATTTATTGCACTTTTATACCTCTACTTGTACTTTGTACTCTTTTGTAAGTTGCACACATGTCACTTTTCCTCTTGTAACGTATTGTTTGCTACCTCTTGTATTTTGTTTGCTTTTGATACATGCACAATTACCACCATTGCCTCATGTAACATAACGTTTGCTCTTGTTTTCAGAGTGTCTGCCATTTATTGCAGTATTTTACCTCATGTGACATCCATCAGAGAGCTGCGTGAATAATTACCTGGTAATCCCCTCAGCACAATGCAAACACCCACCCGAAATAGGTACCCAGTGAGGTCACACCATTCGCATCGCCCTAACCTGCTCAAGGTTCATGTGACCTCAGTGACAGTCACAGCGACTGGATCACTGTTGCTCTAGGGTGTGCTGCTTCGTAGGCCTGTCAGCAACACTGGAGATGAACTTCAGTATGGATTGTGGTGGACAGGCCTTCAAGGATAACCCACAATTGACACCACTACAGTACACCTGCTTGTGCTAAGACATCAAGCCTTCTAAGGTCTAGTGGGGCCTTCTACGGTCTAGCATGGGAATGTGCTCCCTCAGTACAGTGGTGTGGTGGACTGATCATGAATGCTGAACCCGGTTCCCCAGTTCCAAATTCGACAGCTCTGGCCATAGGGCCACATCCCCACTGAACGCCATACTTGCCCACTGAGAGAAACTCGCACTGCCTTCAGCTATAACCTAATTGTGCCTGCTATAAACACTTGGATGTGGCTCAATTCAAATTATGCACTTGATAAGAGTAATATGCTGCCTAAAAAAAAAAAAAAAAGCTACCACCCATAGGGAATGCAAAGCATGTGAATTGTAAGCAGAAACAACATGGTTACCTAAACGATCTCTCACTAACTATTCAGAAATCAGCAAGTGGTTTCACCTGAAAAGTTATGGACATGAGGGAACCGTTTCACTGCCCATTGCTTACATCCTTACAAAACATAAGCAGTATGGTAGACCACATCCATAAACACAGAGCCATGGTGCACATTGTGTTTTACAATTCACCCATCAACCAGGTATTGCAGTACCTCCAGGAAAGGTACACTCTCCCACCCTGGAAACAACAATCTGGCCACTTTGCAACCCCTCTGTCTTACTTTATTTCGCACCCCCTGGGAACAACAATGCTGTTCAAAGAAAGAAGAGAAAACGAAAGTAGCGCTTCACTGGCAAACTCTGTGATGCTGGTGTATTTGGGTGTAAATAAAATCAATCTGGTCACTTTGCAACCCCTCTGTCTTACTTTATTTCGCCCCCCATGGGAACAACAATGCTGTTCAAAGGAAGATGAGAAAACGAAAGTAGCACTTCACTGGCAAACTCTGTGATGCTGGTGTATTTGGATGTAAAAAACCCCAATCTGGCCACTTTGCAACCCCTCTGTCTTACTTTATTTCAACCCCCCTGGGAACAACAATGCTGTTCAAAGAAAGAAGAGAAAACGAAAGTAGCGCTTCACTGGCAAACTCTGTGATGCTGGTGTATTTGGATGTAAATGAAATCAATCTGGCCACTTTGCAACCCCTCTGTCTAACTTTATTTTGCCCCCCGGGAACAACAATGCTGTTCAAAGGAAGACGAGAAAACGAAAGTAGCACTTCACTGGCAAACTCTGTGATGCTGGTGTATTTGGATGTAAAAAACCCCAATCTGGCCACTTTGCAACCCCTCTGTCTTACTTTATTTCAACCCCCCTGGGAACAACAATGCTGTTCAAAGAAAGAAGAGAAAACGAAAGTAGCGCTTCACTGGCAAACTCTGTGATGCTGGTGTATTTGGATGTAAATGAAATCAATCTGGCCACTTTGCAACCCCTCTGTCTAACTTTATTTTGCCCCCCGGGAACAACAATGCTGTTCAAAGGAAGACGAGAAAACGAAAGTAGCACTTCACTGGCAAACTATGTGATGCTGGTGTATTTGGATGCAAATAAAATCAATCTGGCCACTTTGCAACCCCTATGGCTTACTTTATTTTGCCCCCCACCCCCCATCCCACGCTATAAGCACCCCTCACAGAGAAAACGAGAGGAAAAGGGCATCTCTCGAGAGCGTGCGTTTATTTTTTGGATCCATTTCACCTTCAAAGTAACTGCAATGGAAGGATCCATGTGCACGAACAAAGCGGAGCCTAAAATAAAACATTTCTACCCCCCCAACATTGTGCCCCCACCCCACCCTACCTAACCCACCGATCGCAATAATCCCCCCTCCCCAGCCCCAAAACTCACCTTTACTCTCCGACGCGCAGGAAGCAAATGGCTTCCTGCGCCTCGGAGAGCAAAGGGGAAACCTCCAATGACGTCAGCGCGCCTCGCGCGCTGACGTTATTGATAACGCGGGGGAGGGGGGCGGGGGAGGCAGGGGAAGGTCTTCCCCTGCCTTCCCAGTAAAAAAAAAAAAGATCGACCACTCACGGGTCCCCATGGGTGGGTGCCATGACGAGCTGGACTCGTCATGGGCACAGCGCGACTGTGCTCCATGACGAGTCCAGCTCGTCATGGGCACAGAAAGGGTTAAAGGAACAAACACAATAAATACACACCTAAACATAATAATAACAAACCCAAGTATGACATACCACAATTCCCTATGTCTGATACCATATTTTATCCAAGATTCGATGCGTGTTGTGTGTAATTGATTGCATGAGAGAATATGATTCCCGAGCGAATGAATTTCAACCTGATGGAGTAAACCAACCATTGATTTATTTTCTTAAATCCTTTAAAGTGATTACTTCAGCCACTATTGCGAGAAGGGTGAAATGTGAAGCTGGTGTCAATTTGCATAAATGGCATGTTCATTCTATGAGTGGTGCTAAGGCTAGTCAAGCCCTTTGGAAAGATGGGAGAATGGAGGATTTCATGATAGCAGCTGATTGCTCAATGCTTCTATATTTTCTCGACATTATTCTAAACCAATTGAACATATGTCTGATGTGGTATTAGAGAGCTACCAGCATGGGGTGCACGTCCGCTCGACAGCCCAGCTGCTTCTGCTCCCTTGAAAAAAATATTTTAGATGCCTTTGGCTCTAGCTCTGTATGAAGCCTATTTTCTTCCTCTGAAAAAAGCAGTCTATAGAAAGAATGGCAGTGTAACAAAATGACATTGTGAAACGCAAGTCTTCTTAACTCACACTACCAGCTTTGCCATACATGTTGCAAAGGAGAAGCAGCTGCCAAAAGTGTTATCGTCTCCACTTTCTTGCGATGTGCAAGAATGTGCCACTAGCTTGCAACTACTCAGGCATTGTATAGCTTGAAAGTTACCTGCGGCCCTTGCCAGTCGCTAAACATCTGTGAAGTAGAAGCAGTCCACGAGGGGCAGTTTTCTCTGTCTGGGGCGGGGAGGAGGGGGGCAAGTGTAAGCCTCGGGGAAAGGCAGACATTGGTCCCATGAACTGCTGAATACACCCTGATTTCCATTTGCTATGTCACTTTTAGTAAGTATTGCCCCCCTCCTGCTTCCCCCCCCAAGTGACAGATGTTACAATCTAGGCACCTTGCAATGTGAATGCAGAGATGGGGATCCGTTGGCTTTTGCATTCCTCCATCTTTGCAGCCACCACCCCAGCAAGATTTACCGAATGCATTCTGCCTTATTAATATTAAGGAGGAAGGGTTGTCACAACTGCTTGTGATTGGTGACTTTATGCTGTTATTCCAAAGAGAGGGGACAATGGGCTTTTGGTAAGGTCCAGCGTACATGCCCTAGACTGTCAAAAGGAAGAAGGGTACGAAGTTCCTTGGTGCCTTAAAAATCTTGGTCAGAGACCTAGTTATAGTCACTTGAGGCAGGTTGACCTGTCAGTTGAGTAGTGGGAGGAGAGGAATTCCTCCTTTCAGAACTGGTGCCCTCACACACCCATCAAGCTAGGTGTCATGCTTCATCATATGGGCCTGCTCCTCGTCAGGTCGGTGCTGCAATACCATCCCGGGTCCAGCGGTGCGGGGTAGGTGTACCACTCGGTTTCTACTTGAACCAGACACATATCTCCAATGTGTCCAGAGCCCGCTGGAATTGATGAGGCACTTACTAAATAGCGATTAGGTTGCCCATTGAACTCGTGGGCACATTTCCAGCTGATCCACTAAGTGGTAGGTAGGTTCTCACCGTACTACTGGGTGTAGATAAGCTTCACATTAAGGTCCTGAAGAATCGCCACTGATCCCCCAGACAAATAGGCGAGAAACATGTTGACCCACCAGGAGTAGAGCACCCTTATCGTGACCCATTATAGTCAGATAGTCGCCTCTCCCCCCCTTTTTAATCCGGCAGGGACCCTACTAGAATAAAGTTGGTTCCATAGGACCCCTGACCTGTTTTAATCATCCTACTCACTACTACATCCAAACACACTAGGGCCCTCACACCCACGGCACCAAACGGCAAGGAACAAAAGATCTCCGATAAAGAGCCCCTTTATGGGTGCCCGTCGGGTATTGCAGCACTGACCCGATGAGGAGCAGGCCCATATGATGAAGCATGACACCTAGCTTGCTGGGTGTGTGAGGGTACTAGTTCCGAAAGGAGGAATTCCTCTCCTCCCACTACTCAACTAACAGGTCAACCTGCCTCAAGTGACTATAACTAGGTCTCTGACCAAGATTTTTAAGGCACCAAGGAACTTCGTGCCCTTCTTCCTTTTTATTGAAATAAGCAACACAAACAGGAGCATATTCAACTTTCTCAAGAACAAGATAAAAGTATATATGTACATCGAGAATAAGTCATTCTAAAAATTCATCCAATAATTGAAAACTGCATTCACAAAATTACTTAATACTGCTTGAGCCATTAAAAGGCAAGAGGATTGCTCTTGTGTAGCCCGAATGTTCGCTTGCCAAAATGTTTTAAAAAGGTTCTCCGATCAGTTAGAGGGCAGGACAGCAACATTCTCCACTTACAGGGAATTCTTCATTCTTTCCCATAGTTGCAAAGCCAGCAAGCCAAATATTTTCTTTAGTGTCTCCAAGATTGGACTACCTAGCCTATGTCAAATAGTTTGAAAGCTGTTGGTTATGGATGCTCCTTTCCCAGGAGATAGATTTGCATAAATAATGCTGGAGTTTTATTAATCGTTAGTTAGCTAGAAGCAATGTTTCCGATTGCAAACTTCTTTCTTTTTTGTCAGACAGGCTTTTTCCTTCAACTTTACAATTCGAACTGTGTTATTTGAGCAGTGGGGTTGTTTTGAAGGAGCTAACTTGCTTCCAGGCCAAATATATATTTTAAAAAGTGATAATGAAAGATCAGAGCACAAAATGCTTAAGAAAAATTAATAAATGAAAAGCTGACCAGTTGTTGCATTGCCAATGCCATAAGCACGTTAAATCGCATTCTTATCATCTAGAAAGAAGTGATTAAAACCGAAGTGTGAACAGAAATAAAACATAAAAGAGTTCCTAATGCTAGAATTGCTTTTGGCTGCGTTTTAAGAATAAAACTTTATGAGCACTTAGATTAGAGCAAAACTAAGATGATGCTCGTTAATTTTCAGTCTAAATTTCAAAACGTGATCAGCAACAAGGTTGTTAAATTACGATTGCTTGACGTCAGCCCCATTAGTCTCTGAAAATGCATACTAGCTTGTGGAAGGAAAACAATTCATGTGAGATCGCCTTGACGAAAATTAAAACACTTCATTCTGCGCTTTTTACAAGGAAATCGATGTCACTTTCCTTATGTATTTATAATACACCCGGAAATCTTCACATTGTTAATGTAGTGGAAGCCAGCTTTGACAAAATAATGGTGTTTACTTTAAAGCCATAAAGCATTTCGCTTGGCGAGGAGAAGCTACAAATTCTACATAAAGTATTTGAAAATGTGGAACTGTAAAAGTCTCTCTCCAGCGAACCTGGCTTCCCCTCTCTCAGCAGAGGTCCAAAGTGAAGCAGCTTGTTTTAGCTCTCGGCCTGCACTTCTTTCTCCAGGGTTCCCACATAAATCAGTAACTCCACATTCTATGCAAAAGCAGCATTTCTCATCCTAAGCTGGGGCAACTCTTGACAGAGAACAAGAAACAGAAGTTGGCCTTAGATAAACCATTTAACAAAGCATTTACACAAAAGTAACTCAACATCTAAATATTACTTGGTTAAGCATAAACGTCCGAGATCCCTCTGGGGGCAGAGCTTTCAGTAAATCCCTCACTGACCTTGCTATAGGCCTCTGGCACAGATACTCTGAACCGAGTCAGCAGAAAGCTCTCCCTCAGAAAGCACCAGCCTGTTTAAGGTCATAGCAAGGTGTCTAAGGTGACAGAAACATCTACTGATATGTCCTCTGTCTTCTAAAGTGTGTTCTGCCATATAATATACATTCTTTATGAAATGATCACAGGCTGATGGCAATGGGGCCTACTCACACAGACATTCTGGAACACATAAAGAAGTACTCCCATAGTATTTTTTAACATACTCTGACATACCTTTATAAATTGGTCCCCATCTGAAATGGGAATAAAATGGGATAATTTAAGGAATATTGATATGCAGTTAGTACAACGAGGAACTGTGTACTCTTTGCAATTTTACGAATGCAAAGTTGAACGTTTCAGACTATGTGTATGTAAAAGAGTACTCCTGAGTATTACGTCCATACTCATAAATGCTTTTGGGAATCTGCCCCTATGTGATTATTTAATATTGGTTACTTGTTAGTTTTTTACCTTTCATAACACATACATTTATTTGAAGAAATCTTTTCTGGCATTCCACCTCATCAGATCTCTTCGCTCAGCAGGTGCCAATCTTCTTGTCGTTCCTAGAACTAGGAGAACCAACTGGAGAGACAGAAGTTTCATAGTTGCCACGGCTAAACTGTGGAACTCTCTTCCCTCGCAGATCAAGGCTAGTCCCATCCAGGAAAGAAATAAAAACTCTGCTTTTCAAGAAATAGGCTTTTTTTCCAGCTCTACTCCTTACCTTTTTCAGCACATAGCGCCGAGACACCTACGGGTATTTGTGCGCTTTACAAGTTGTTTAAAAAAAAATACAAATTCATATAGATTGGTGTAAATGTAATGCATTTATATAGCGCTCCGCACACCCCTGAAAGGGTCTCTCAGGCGCTGTGCACATACCGCTGTGGAACCCTTCCTGGCCTTTCCCTGTGAAGTGCACACTTCTGGGCACCCCCAAGGTGAAGCCAGGCATCCTAGCGCTTTTGGGGCCGTTGTGGAGAGTAAGCAAGCTATTGCCCAGATTGCAGAGTGGGACCCATGATTAGAATAAGCACCGAGGCGAGAATTATCGGGTCTGGGGAAATTGAGCCCAAGACCCGCCGAGGCAGGAATTGAACCCTGGTCCGGGCCAGACCTCTGCAACAGGGTCTGCCGCTCTAACCTTTGAGCCACACTTCTCCTAGTGTGATCATCTTAGCCTTGGAGCCAGAGCTCCAAAGCCCACCTGCTCCTTTCCTTCATACTATCTTGACCCCTTCACTGACCATAAAACATTTTCCACTCAGTGAGAAGAGCAACAACCCACCAGAATAGATTACAGGCAGGAGTCCTCGCATCACTCTGTTGCCAGCCTTGAGATCAAGCAACTGCTCTTTTCCTCACTGAGCTGCCATTGGGATAAGCACACAAGATCACATAGAGAGGAACTGCCACATTGTCCTGACAGGAGGATATCGGTTCTCTATTTCTCTCCATCATGCTGCCCAACTCCCCTGTTGCATAAACTGAGTCTCTGACTCAGCTCTACAAGGTTTGCTTTCCCACCCAAGGATGACACAAGTAAACTTAGTTCAATGCACCAACACTTTAATGTGAAAGAATGATTTTTGTAGACCCACAGAACTCCACCCAATACATAGTTGAAGGGGCATCAATGCTTTTGGGTTAATAACAGTCCCTAAACAGGGATCCAGGGACACTGTGGTGATCAGAAACAAACCTTTTTGGTTCCCTTCAATCTTACACACACAAGATTTGCTGAGAAAAAGACACTTTAATTAAAAAGCACATTTATTTCAACAGGTGCACCCTGTCACGCAACACATCTAAAGTAATCACACAGAAAATGATTAAAACAGCACAAATGCACGCTGAAAACAACGAGAAAAAATGAACATTTCTAGTATGGTTAAAATGTAATCTAAAATCCTAACACCCGAAAACCTACTTCTAAGCACTACACTAGGAGAGCATGGAAAGTAGAATACCTTGCATCTACATTTTCTTAGAGAGGATGAGGATGAGCGCACCAGATACATTATTTACAGAAAAACTGTAATTATCAGGACTCAAGGAGGGTGTGATTCCTCAAGGAGGTCGTGTTCAGCATTATCAATCCCTTCCGGGCTCAGGTTTGATATCAGCTTTCAGTAGAAAGTGCAATACGGCGGAAGCATCTCTGGCAGGCAAGATCGCCTTCTGGTCTGGCAGTATCTTGCTCGTGATAATCTGGGATGAAGGACCTCTCCTGACAGGTGGTTAAGTGACAGTCCTTTTATACCGTATCTTTTCTGAGATGGAATTTGCAATGTCACCTTAGGAATGTTTGATTTAACCATAAGCATAAAGATGCTTTTCTAAGACGTTATCCTTTGAAATTGAAATAACAAGGCACTTGTTCCAGACTGATGTCACATCAGGTTTTTTGTTTATGTCTGTATCTAATGACTTGACACTTTCACAGTTCTTGGAAAGATAAGGACAGATGACATCTGCTTTAAAGTCGGACATGTTGATGATTCTGCAGGAATACAGAAAATGGAGTTCCAGCCTACTTAAAATAGAGTTGGGCCTCTTGTCTTTACGTCATCCCATTTCTGAAAAAAGACTGGCAGAGTGGTCAACATAGCTAACACCTACAATACTCTTTGCTGTTTGTTTTCAATACTTGACTGCCCATAACCTCTGGTTGACTATCCCCTCAGCACGCTAATTGATCCACATCCCACATTACAATCATTACCAAATGAACTCCCTCCCTGCAACTACAACCACCATTGTTCCCTGCTTACAGAGATTAGAAATTGCATCATCAACTAGCCTGTGCTACAGGCTCATGCCAGCTTAGCAGTCCTTAAAGTGCCTAATATCTACTATACCATCACGATTTGAACCCTGACTACTTTATCCTAGACAAATCTATACCAGCCCTAACAGCTTTTCCTTACCTGGTCACAATACCATTGTACTTTCAAAGAAACCTACCAAGCATGTGGGACACTGTGATAATTAAAAAGTCATCTATTATCATTATCTCTCTCAATGCCTCAGTTCCCTACTCATCCTCTGTGCTACAGTATGCAAACCTAATATCTTTGGGGCCCTGCTTTGGACGTTAAGGAAAATGGCAGCTCATTCATAAGCTTGTGACAGTGCTGGAGAACAAAGCTGATTTAATGCTAACTAGGGGGGATATTAAACCTGTGGTGTGGCATGCCTGGCAGTTGCACCTGCCAGAGGGCTTGTTTCTTCATCTGGTCTGACGGACTCCCTTATGCCATGAACAGGCTTTTCTTATCAGCATGGCTGCCATTGTCTGTGTGCGGCGCATGCTGTGTTTCAACGGCTTCAAATTAGGACTATTTTTATGACTATTTTTATTTAAGCCAAATATGAAATAACTCACTCAGTAGTGAAGAAGTGCTCCTTTTTAGTTCTAGCTTGACAGTGTAACTGTCACTTGAACTTATGTGATTAACAAAGGAGAGTTTTAAGAAGAACTACTGAAAGAGGGGCTTTGGCTCTTTCCATATGTGGATCTTCCTCCCTATTGACTGTGATTGAGCAGTAGTAGAGGTTGGTGAGCTAACAAATTACGAGGGTGAGCCAAACCCTAGCTGAGACAAAGGTCTGGCTGGGCTCTATTAGCTCGTGCGTGAGCCCAGCCCAGCCTTGAAAATAGTTGGGATCTAAATCATGCAACAAACGTCATGTAGAAATTAAGCCCAGGTGGGTAACTCTGCTCCACCAGCGGAGTTTACGGACTTTTGCCTACTCTGTGCTCCGTTGCGAATGCGGAGTTTGAGCAAAACTCTGACTCCGTGGTGGAGCGGAGTTAGCAGGCCCCTCCACCCTCCCTAATGAATTATATATTTTTTTAAAGGCACTTACCTGCCGTGGCTGCCTCCTCCTCGCCATGGCCGCTCTCCTTTTCCTAGTCCTCGCTGTCCTTGTTCTTTGGAAACCCCTACGTTTCCCTAAGAGTAAAGTCATGAACTCTGTGACAAATGCACTATACAGCGGGTAGTGCAGGAGCAAGAGAGCGCGGCCACCATTAGTGGGGGCCGCTGAGTGTGTGCCCGGTGAGTCAGCGGAAGCGGCTCAACTAGGTTGGGTGCTGCTTGCGGCTCTCCAGTATGCCCTGCTCTCGGTCCCCCCCCGTCTGCAGCGATTCCCCCAGCAGTTCTCTCCAGTCCCCGCGATCCCCCTGGCAAAGCCCCTCTGATAACAATCGGGAGAGGCAAGTCTGAGTGATTACAAGGTTCTGGTTGCACCTACTGAATTACCGCCGCCATACTCATCCCATGGGCGGACATTGTCACGCACTGCTTTACGCTGCTTTACACCGCCAAACGGCAGAGGACGGGTGCAGGTCAAGAGTGGGCCCGGAGCCCTGAGCGGGAGCGAGGCAGTGAGGCAGAGGATTGGAGGCAAGACTGTAGCGCGAGGCGGAGGAGAATCAGCGTTAGAATCCGCGTCAGTGCCTTTTGCAGCAACTAATAAGCCTGCACCAGAATGGCTCACTAGCTGCACCAGGAAAGAAACTTTGGCAGTGAGCAAGGACACCAGGTGCTGGATGGTGGTCTGGCGAACGGAAGTTGAACCGAAGGCAAAGGTGAACCAGGGTGAATCGGGGCCTACGAACAAGAACCCGGTGAGTTGGGGAGGGCTGGGGAGAGTGGATAGTGAGCCAGAGTCCTGTATGAATTCCTACCCGGCAGCGCAAGCGGGGAGGTAGCTGCAAGTTTGACTGCTCAGTGAGGGTGGCTTCCCCGCCCTTTCCTCCCCCTTACAACTCGGCACCTTAGTACCCAGAATAGGGCGAGGATGCTAGTGTCATATGAGCCCTAGGACTCTTCAAAGATCCTTCAAAGTGTCTGTTGGCCAAAAAAAAAGGAAAAAGTGCCACCGGTCAAAAGTGGGAAAAAAAATCAAAACCAACTTGTAGTCACAGTCAAACTACCAGTAACGTCGGCTGTGACCCTTGTGACTGTTGTAGCCTGGTGCTGTCCACCCAAACAGACTGAGGAGGTGTTGAGCGCACCAGCAGCCGTGCGACTTGCAAAAGTGACAGCACATCAATATAATCAACCATGCGATCAGGCAGGGTGAGGAAGACACTCAAAAGACTTCCCAAAAGGCAAAAAATCGGGAAAACAGCAAATGCAAATGGTGCAAGTTCTACACTAAAGAGCCCGTTAATTTGGCCTATTGCCTCCATGTTTGGAAAATCAGTGGCAAACATAAAATTGACTCAAAACTTGATTTAAATTTTTAAAGGATCCCTGGTCATCTTTTTGTGCCACAACCGGAGAAACATCAGGTCTGATGACCCCGCTGGTCGCCCAAAAAATCTTACAGCAGACAGACCCAAGGGGGGAAGGGCAAGTCCAAATAATTACTTCAGGGATACTAAATGCAAACTCCATTGCAATTCAAAGCCTGTGTACATGGAGTGAACAGCTAGAAAATCAAGACAAGAGTAACCCAGCCAGGGGAACCCCACAGCAAAATTGCATTACAACAAAAGCGACAGTACGTGCTGCACAAAATGATATCAGCATCAAAACAGAACATCAAGAGCTAATACCCGCCCCTAGCAAAATCAAGGGAGAAAGTATACCAGGTAGTCTGGTTACAATACAAAAGACCTCAACATCTCAAAGAGCCTCTCCTCTCAAGCCTCTGAGCATGGTCAAACAGTCAACCCACAAAGCTTACAATCAAGCACTGAAGATCTTGCGCACTTATGGCTAAATTCATGCCTATCCCTTACATACTTGGATGAGTCACGGGTGAGTAAACCTGTAGAAGGCACACAAGGGGTAAGGGTGGAGGCCCAAGGTAGAGAAGAAGTGGAGAATCAGCTACTCAGCCCAAGCCATACCGGCGGACAAGATAAGACATCAGATGGTAGAGTCAACTCACTACCAAAACAAATTGAGAGATCTGGTAGTACTCCTGAAAAAGGGGCAAATAACAACAAAAGCAACATTAATGGGCAAACAGAATTCATCACCCCACTACTGCAGGCACTGCAAATGTGAGCAGCCACCTTGATAATGCAGTCAGATAAATTGGACATACAAATAGGTCTAATGAACATCATCGCATCATATTTAGCTGGAATAAACACAAAACTTGATAACCTAACCAATTTAATTAAGAGAGTACAATCAATGTATTCACCACAGGAACCAGCCTGCACATGTGGGCCAATACTAGATAAATTAAGTTACCTACCAACAATGTTAGAACAGATACTTAGCCTGAATAAGCGCTTGGTTACTCCGGCTATTAACTTAGAGATTGCTCAAATAAAACAATTGGAGGTAATCACAAGTCAGATTCAACCACAGGCACCTATAAATTCCACCTTATAACATAAAAAAGCATCTCAACTTCCCTTTGCTGTGACGGCGGAACACACAAGAACTAAGCATGCGGCTTCACAGAATGTCATAGCTGGGCAACCTGAAAAGAATCCGACTCGACTTAGAAGACAAAAAAAGAAGGAAAGGAAAGCAAGGTACACAATGACTGATCCTGAGCCACAGCTTGGCAACAGACTATACTCTATCTTCTCCAAACCCAAAGCAGGAGATTCTCAAGAAGAACACCTCACCGAAATTACATTGGATAGACCCCCACGTAACTCTGCTACTTCTAATGAGGGGTCTGGAGGTACATATATAGACAAGTCGCAGGCCTCCAGAAAATACACCGAGGACACAACTTCAATGGAAATAGAGGTCCGCCCTTTAACATCATTCAAACATCCCATGAACGTGGAGTTACTGGGTAAACCATCCGTTGACATAGGAAAGCGGGAAGAAAACATTAGGATCTACAAAGTGGCAGACGATGGGGTTAGCTATAACAAGCATGAAATACATTTCATAACCACCCCAACGAGACCGTAGTCACAAGAAGTTAAAAAGGAAGTAGGTAAAGGTAGGGTCATTACAGAGGAAAACTAAAATCTCCAAAGAAACAAGTTGCATCAAAGTCAGAAACCCAGTCGAATGCTCAAAAATCGACACTGGAAATAGTAGTAAGCAGGGAAATAAATAATACAAATAATTGAATATTTGCTCCTATGGAAGTAAATACATATGTAGAGAAAGTGGACATAACATCTTCACCTCGACAGCCATTAAAAGAAGTGATAGATCAATGCTATGCAGAAGTACTTCAAGACCCAATACAACGACATTCTGCAACAAAACAGTGCTGCTCGTCTCATAGCCAACTAAGTTTTCATATTCCAAATCAAGTTAAACCTCATTCAAAGAACTGCGAGGTCAAGGACATAAAAATGAGAACATGACAAAGTATTTAGGTAACTCAACAGATACTATGGACACCAGAATATAAAACGCAGGGCAGTCACGACATCTTGAATAGAAGCAATATTTTGAAACTTACGGCTGAAATCCTGGAACTAAAGAACATACAATGGTCAGACCTTGTAACAGTCCAATTTCTTCCAGGGAACAACAAAACAACTAAAGAACAAACACTAACCACATGGCAGATGCCAGAGTTAGCACACTTAATAATAAACAGCTCTGATCGATTTTCAGCCTAGGGCGGAGGTCTTCAAACTTTTTGATGCCGAGACCCCCTTCTCAAACATTTTTAGGTGTAAGGACCTCCTCCTGACAAAAAAATTCTAGAACCTGTTACTCATCATCAATAACCATAAACGCCCTCAATTCCCCTGGCAAATAATTTTTACGGTGGGGAAAGGTTATTGAACAGTGTATTCTGTAAATGTTTTGGGTTTTTCACCGCAAGGTTGCTACGAATAAAATAACGAGTAGCTTAAATGATCAGAATTAACCGTCCCAGGAGGGTTGTCTTTATCCAGAAAGTAGGGGAATGGCTATTTAAATATGTTTGCGAGTGCTTTCACTGCGGAAACCGTCTTCATCACACAAGGGTCGTGCGATTGCACATTATAAATATAATATTTGGCAGAATTATGCCTCAATGACAGCAAGGAATTATTTTTTTAACGTTAATAGAAATAAATCTTAAAAATAATCTGCAAACATGTATTTAAAAGGAAATATAAATATTAGCACCAGATGTCAATAAGCCTTTCCAGTACAAAAGTTTTTTATGAACCACAATAGAAAAAACGAAAATGTAAAATCACTTCTAAATACAAGAGCCCTTTACAGTATGCATTATAAAAGTATTTGTGTAGACTATGTGAAAAAAACAGGAAACATGACAAATTTCGAGATAGCAGAAGGTAAGGAAGGTTCGTAGTTGGGTGGTTCTGGCCTCTCACTTCCATCCCATTTTCCCCTCGGTGAGAACAGCCCCCTACCATCCCCTCCCCCGCCCCCGGGGGAAACTGTAAAAGGGGCATAGCCTTAGTAATCAACGGATTAAATGGCAAAACTAAATTTAATTTATTTCTATCATTGGCACAACATTAGACATGCCTGAAATCAGCCAGGACTATTGGCTTTGTCAGTGATGGTTATCTATTTAAGATAAATGTATACCAACAATGATTTTATAAATAATATTGATTATGTTTACAGACTGAACATATGAGACTGTAAATTAACATTACTGAAGCCTGAGGAAGGGGTAGTGGTGTTCAGTGACTCAATCACGCCTGTAATTTTCTCTCTATAATAGACACCTACGCTCTTTCTCGCTACATCTTTCATCTGACTATCTGACACCTTTTCTCTTTCTTCTTCAGCACTGTCTTTTCAGTCACTCTGGAATGCACTTTTTCATATCTCCCTCACTTTGTAACCCATCACAAAAACACTACGAACGTACTCGTCTGTAAGCACTGCATTTTCTTTGACTACCCTGTGTCAATATTTTGGCAACTGTTTACCTCCTTCACACACTCATTTATACAGAATTACAATTGCAACTGGAAAACTATAACTTTTGTTCTACAGAGAGGCCAAGGACTGAATGGTCATGTATTCTGAACACCTTTATGACCCCACTGACGGCCACTGTGAGAAACTTGCACTGCTTTGAACAAGGAACTCCAGGGCTCTCAGTCGTGGCCTGCAAACACTCTTAGAGAAGGCATGATTAAGTACATGTGAAATATGAACTGGAAAAATGATACATTTTGAGATAGCTGAACGTAAGAAAAGTTCGTAGTTGGGTGGTTCTGGCCTCTGACTTCCATCCCATTTCCCCCTCGGTGAGAACGGCAACCCACCAGCCCAGCTCGCACCATCCCTTGTGGAGCCTGCTGGGCTCAATTAAGCTGGCACTTGCCTCCCGCAGAGCCTGACTGCCTCCTATTGGTCGTGGTCGCCAAGACCCATCCTGCTTCATCAACTGGTGAGGAGTGTGCACAGTATGTTTGCTTCTCAAAGCAGCTCCAAGTGCGAGGCTTTGTCTGGTACAACCGCTGGGAGCTGATGCCATTCAGCAATCTTTGTGTGCCGACAATAAGGCTGGGGAATGTACGCCCCCCTTCCCATGATGCCACGCCCCCCTGGGGGTTGCGCTCCACAGATTGAAGACCTCTGGCCTAGGGTATACAAATATCAGCACCTACTATACCCCGTTACCCATTTCCCTTGAAAGAAATTCAAATGCATCAAACCAAAAGGAAAGTAAATCAGATGGCAGTACCTACACAGGTCTATTAAATTTTACAAAACGCAAAAGGTAGGAGTGATACAGTCCAGACCCCAGATAGATCAGTCAAAGATCCATACAGGGAGACTGACTCAAATTCAGACCAATGCAATTGGCCTCCCAGTGTACTTAGCAATAAGAGGAGTGACTGGCAAAAGAAAGAAAGGGTTGTTAGCTCTGGATGTGGTGCTATACACATGCTATCCTGGAATATAGCTGGGGCAAGGCAACTACCTGAGGAGGGCTTTCCGCTTAAGGAGTGGGCACATTGTGATATAATAGCCCTGCAAGAGACGTGGTCGCAGGAAGAACTCCTAATAGCAGGCTTCACTCACTACACAGTGGCAGCAGAAAAATGTAAGCAATATGGACGTGCAATAGGTGGACTGCCAGTCTATGTATCCACAGCTTTAAAAATTACAACAGAATGGTTGAAATCTCCTAATCCTAGCATACAACTTGTTAAATTCTCAGACCAATACTCAGGTAAAAAAAGTACAATGATATTTTTACACACAACCGAAGTTTCGAACTGAATAGGAGAAAAATGCTCTCCTA
Source organism: Triturus cristatus (assembly GCF_964204655.1). NCBI lineage: Eukaryota > Metazoa > Chordata > Amphibia > Caudata > Salamandridae > Triturus > Triturus cristatus. Next base: position 525,855,954 of record NC_140580.1, read on the forward strand.
ACTAAAACAATATCAGGTCTACATTGTGCCGAGCCCACATGAAATCTAATAGTGACAGAAGATTTTAATTCTAACCTGATATTTACGCCGGATGAAGATGAAATCTTGACAGCAGATAATACGTTTTGGTGTGTTCAACAGCAATCTCAAGCTGGGACACCTCGCATGGATCGTATTGGACAGCAATTAGCAACAGACCTTGAATATCAAGGCACGCGAGTGCTTAATGGAAGAACGGAAGAAGACCGGTCACTGAAAAAAACATACTATGGCCCAAGAGCACAAACGAGACTTGATTTTACAATTATAACTCTCCCTCTAATGCCATTTCTGACACGTTTTTTCATAGAGTATACCACCTTGAGCGATCACTCGTTGCAACAAATCATATTTAATCTACACGTGGCAAGATTTCAGTCTATTATTATTTTATTATCCATTTCTAGAGCGCATGGTTACACCGCCAGTGTGTCCCCGCGCTAGTAGCCGAATTAACGGACAGCAGGGGTTGGGAGTCATGCAGCTAAAACACACCGCCCCTAAGCCTGTATCAGGAAGTCTGGGAAAATATAATAACTAACTGGTGGGAAAAAGCCATGTCTTCAACTACGAAAGGTCTTTTCACCGGGCTCTGTTCTTATTTCAACTGCCAGTGTATTCCAGTGTTTAGCTGGCAGAAATCTAAAGGATCAACTACCCAACCTAGCCTTTCTGATTCTTGGAATCCTTGCTAGCGCTTTACCTTCAAATCTCAGGTTTCTGCTAGGTCTATTAGTATACCAGTGGGCCAAATCAACTTACAAATTTAAAACGCATTAAATGGACAAACAAAACTAAAACAGATTGGTTCTGAATAATAAAAGATCTCCTGGCTGAATTGGCAATTGAACCTATGAATAAGATCCAAGCCTGGTCTCACTTTTTAAACAAATTAACAACAAAAATGAAAGCACTCCAAGTTGAGGTTAAAAGACACGATCCAACTAAAGACTTACCAAACGATCTGCGAGAGCTAAAAAGGGACCTAAAAAGAACACAAAGGAAGTTGTAATCAAAATACCAAAGGGATAACGTGGGCGATATTTTGACAATTAAGAAAACAATACAAAAAGAGGATTTGGGAATTTAAAACAGTGAAAACAGAGAGCTTTTGGTAAAAATGTATTTATAGCGTAAGGCATCCAAACTTGAATACATTTTGGCAGACGATAAATCAACTGACCAGGCATCAAAACATCCTAATGTCAAACATTCAGGAGCAGGAATGGGTCAACTTTCTCATGGAGAAATTTAAACAGAAGTCACCTAGCGTTCAGCTGAAATGATCTAAAACAAATATTCCAAATAAGTCACAATTCCTAGACATAGGTGACTGTCAATCACTACCAATGGGCATGATTCAGTCAACAGTGCAAGAATTAGTCCCATTAATAAATCACTCCCATTATACACCAGAGGACATACTAAATTTAATAAATAAAGGCAAAAGCAACGGGGCTCCTGGCCCGAATGGTATCCCGCAAGCCACTACAAATATGACTCGGAATACTGGAGTATACATCTAGAGAAGCTTAATGCTGATGTTGAGATCAACAATCAAATTCCAGACAGTTGGCAGGGATCAATTATATACCCTATTTATAAAGGAGGAGATAGAACTAACCCTTCAAACTACAGGCTAATTGCCCTACAGGATGTTGAAGCTAAATATTTTGCCTCACTAATCCTTGAAGATCTGGTCAACTGGTCAGGGAAGCGCAATTTGATCCCACAAAACCAAACAGGATTCAGAAAGGGGATTGGAACTATTTCTAACATTCTGTCAATCTCTCCGATAGCAAAAAAATGTAAGAACAAGAAACAGGATCTGCACCTTTGTTTCATAGACCTAAAAGCTGCATTTGCAGCGTGGACCGGAAACTATAGAGGACAAAAATAAAGAGCCTGGCACATACCGGAGAAATCTTAAGGGGTCTACTGTTATTTTATACAGATGCTTGGGTTCGAGTGAAACTTGGAGACAGTGCTAGAATCTCAAGAAAAGGGTATACTACCATGGGCCTGAAACAGGGGTGTGTGCTGGCCCCGCACCTGTTCAACTTATTCATATCAGACCTATCTGGAAAGCTCGATAGAATTAATTCACATTCACCACATTTAGGTAAACTACAACTCTCGCACCTTGCCTATGCAGACAACATTGTTCTCTTGAGTCTAACCAAGGTTGGTTTGACCAGGCTACTAATCGAACTCTGAATTTCTGTCCACAAATAAACTGGAATTTTAATACATCCAAAACCAAAACAATGCTTATTACCAACCGAATAGCTCCACAACACAGCATCTGCCTAGAAGTCAAAGTATTGGAGAATGTATCCAGCTACAAGTATTTGGGATAATATATAGATGACAAGTTATCCCTTCGTGATCAGAAAAACTACATGACACAGTGAGCGGGGGCCTTAACATTCACCTTCAGGTCATTGGCAAAGAAATTGGGGGCCATCACTAAGGCCGCTCCTGCCGACAATTTCAGCCAAAGCACTACCACCCTGATCTTATGCTAGCGCCGCTATGTATGAAAAGGATTCAGAGATTCTTAATAACCTAATAACAAGTATTTATAAAAAGGTTCTTCAGCTCCCCATGACCGCCTCGCCAGCGCAAATGCACCTAGAATTCAGGCTAATGAATGAATTATTGGGTAGACTTTATACATACATAAAGGTGTGGTACCGGATAAAACAAATTGCAGATGAAAATAGCCTCAACGAAACATTATGGTTGGAACTAGAAAAGGAAAAAAGATCGCCGGCCAACCAATTTTTGGACAAAGCGCTTAAGACAACTTGTACTATTGATCTCTGGAATAAAAACATTCCTTTTCCAACATTCAAGCTGGCACTAATTAAAGCAGCAAAATTTCATTCGCTGCTATTTGATAAAGGCATCTTCTCCCAAAGATCTCACACGCGAACAGTGATCAATAACTACAAAGTCCTTAAACCGGTGGCCTACCTAGATTCTATATTCTCTATCCACAGAAAAAGACAACTAATGGCATTGCGGTTCGGGAAGTTCCCTACACTGGCTGATGCACCGCACTGGAAGCACTTGGAGACAAAAGAATGCCGTCTTTACGGCAGTGAAAAGAAAGGTTTGATTCATCACGTATGTCACTATAAGAAACTGAAACCAGCACGAATCACTTTCTTAAGGAGAACGTTCTTGGATAGAGGAATAAGCTTGTGTAGAACTGCCATCATTACAGGATTGGATCCAACCGACCCCAATGAATTGTAAATTGATAACGTTTTTACGCACTCATGATCAAGCACTGAAAGCAGAAGCACTTTAAAGAGATAACTTTAACAAGGGATGAAAGCTACTCCCACTTGCCATTGTACAGAGGAGGAGACGATACAGGCGGTCATCTTCGATTATCTGAATTAACAAAGTAGGCCTCCTTTCTATTACCAGTACAATTTGTTAGTCACAGGACTAAGAGTCTTACAGATGTAACTCATGGCCAGATAGGAAGTAAATAATAGACTGACGCTGCTAATTTTGACTTCTATCACATGCATTTTATTGGTATCATTGCATGTTCAGCTAGTAAAACAAGGAAGTAAGAGCAATATTGATACACGTTACACACTGATTTTATACTGCTGTTTTTTGCACGCTTTATGATGAATTTTATATTGTAAAATGTTAACTTGTTTTAAAGTTTTGAGTGAAGGATGTTGTTTTATGTAAAGTTGTTATGGTTTTAACTAACTATACAATAAACTAATAATAATAATAATAACTTTGACAAATGCACTAGAAAGCATTTTTCATTAAGAGATTAACTCTGAACGACTGCAACAGGAAGAACTTCCTATTTTGAACTCATAGATGAACACCATAGGGAGGGTGAATAACTCATTGATTAACACTCAGAGACCTTCTGACACAGATCTCTTGTTCGGGTGGTGCTGGAGAGGTCTCATTTTCATTGTGTGCATGTATAGATTTTGTTTAGTATTTAGATGTTGGTGAATAGAAGCACTTTTTCTTTTTTAAGTACAAACCATGAACATTCATTTATAAAGAGCATTTGTGGAGTTTTTCAACATTTATTTGAACATATTTAGTTGATTTATTTTTTATTTTGTCTACACTTTTGTGTATTTCACTGTTGATTTTCAATTCATAGCACAGCACATTTATAGGAACTCGGCCCTTCGACTTAAATACCAGGATCCCCTTGCTTCAAATCACATTTTAAATGACCAACAACATTTGAATGCTCAACACAGATTTAAAAAAATGATCTTTACACCCAGATATCTCTTTGGTAGTCACTGGCTCTTGGTCCACTCCCAGACTCTGATACTGTACCAAACTGTTGGTGTCATTTTTAGGTCAAGCCTAGCGCAGCGCGCATGCGCTGCCCTGGGAAAACGACCTCTTGGAATCACTCTGGACTTTTCACACGCTCGTGTGTGTGTGTGTGTGTGTGTTTTTTTTTAGCATTTTTTCTATTGGGCTTTGCATGCGTCTTTATAAAAAGACAGCACGCAATTGGGCAAAGGCGGGTGCATGTCCCACCTTTCCCAGGGAATGTATTTGCCCACAGCCTACGCCTTGCGGTTACGAGCAGGGGCGCCATCTCTTCGGTGTCATGTCACCGTCTGTTTGTAATTAGCGTTTTCGGGTTTGCCACGCTTGTTCCTTCTGCTCTCACCCCAGCCTCTTCTCTTCTCTGCTTTACTTTGCTGGTTTCCTGTTGGCGCTCCCTGACCCCTCACTGCTGATCACCCTCTCCACTGGGGCCCTTTTCAGATGGTTTTTTATATCTCGTTTTCGGCTTTGATTCCTGTCACGCTACACCCTCTCACTCTCCCACCCAGTCCTCTTACACAAATTAACTGCCTACACCCCATCTTACACTTTTTTTGTCATTTCTCATCGTGATGCCCTTCTTCTCCCCCCACTTTTCATCTGGCATAACTCAACCCCCCCTCCTCTCTCTGATATAGCTTTCAATAGTTGAATTTTTTTTTCCTTCAACCGCATTTCAAAGGTAGCGCCAAGGGTCCTTTCGAGGCCAAATCGCGCTCTTTTCTCTGGGGTTTGTTGTTCAAATTCTGTAGGATTTCTTTCACCTCCTTCATCCACATCCCGTCTCCATGTCCCATCCCTCCTTCATTCATTTACACCTCACACCCTCTACTTCCCGACTCTTGTCTTCGCTCCCTCACATTTTCTGTCTCCTTCTTTCTCCCTTCATTTCTGCACTTTCTTCTCTATTTATCAGCCAGATTTTTTGTGTGTTTTTTTTGCAGTTTAATTTAGCGCTAAATCGACCCGAAGGTATTGAAGTGCTTCACAACTCCCCCACATCGTTCCTCTTTAATGGTCTTTCGCCTTCCACTGCCTCCTCTATGACGTGTCTCCCTACTCCTCTACTACCGCCCTTGGGCCTTCTCCTGACTAGATACCGTTACTGTCATTTCCCATGTTTCTCTCCCCATCCTTTCATCTTCTGTACCCAGCTCTTCTCCTTCCTTTCCTCTCCCCCTTCCCTTCTCGTGACCTCCACCAGGTCTGTTCCCTCTCCCTGCACTCCTCTTTCTTTTCAACTTTTTCCTACCTCACTTACCATCCCGCCTTCTTCTCCTCCACTACTCTCCCCCCTGCATTAGCCCTCGCTGCCCATCGACGCTCCCTCCTTCCCCTGCTGTCCCCTTTTTGGAGAGTTGCAATGTTTTCATCTCCCCTTTCATCACCACTACCCTCAGCCCTCCTCTTCATCTCTTCCCTCTTCATCTCCTTCCCTCCATAATCCTCACTGACCTGCACTCTTCCTCGTCAGCGTACTTCCCTCCTTTACTCCTCTCTGATCGCTTTCCTCCCGTGTCCTGGCTGGACCTCCCTCTCCTCCTCCGCTCCACCACTCTCACTCCCAAACTCAGCTGCTCTCCGCCCTGTCTATCAACTGAACTTTCCATTCATTCACCTCGCTCTCTCCGTCAAACCCCTTTTTTCCAACTAGCCCCCTCTCTTCTACACCTATCTTCTCTTGTCTCTCGTCTGCTTTGCCCTCTCCCTTCTGCGATCATGCCACCTCTCCCCACCCTGTCCACTTTCCTCTCATCTTGACTCTCTCCCCCTTCATCTTGTCTTCTCCGCCTGCCCTCTACGCCACAACCCTGCTTTCCACCCCTCCCCTATCCGCCCCTCACTCCCTCTCTACCTCCCCCTTCGCTTCTCTGTCCTTTTTATGTGTCCTCTTTTTTCTCACTGCATCTCGTATTCAGCCGTCCATACCGCCTTCTTCCAGTACCCACCCCAGTGTTCATTTTCCTATCTCGTTTCTAGCCCTGCCTTCCTCCCTCTACCACCCACCCTTCATTTGACCTCTCTCCACCATCTCTCCTTCCTCCACCCCTCTACTCCTTTTCTTCTTATGTCAACCCTTTACATTACTTCAGCAAATGGCATTGATCAGTGCCTCAAAATAAGCACTTGAAGCGCAGGTACAGGTTGCGGCTCTGGCTCAACATTCTCGAACTTTGTACAGATATTTTTTTAATGCATTTTTGGGCCCGAACTTCCCACTTGACTTCAAAACAGCACACTGTACCTGGGTTTTCAGCACCACTGGCCATGATCGAAACGAGCTGCTTGCTTCAAAAGATATTATGTATTCCTCATAGTTTTAACAATAAGCATTGGCATAGCCAATAGGTCTTGCCTTTGGGACCTTATAAGTGTTTAACCATGCAACAGTTAATGTTTTTGCACCAAGGATATTGTGGTGCATAACTAAATACTTCTAAGGTCCCAAAAGCGAGAACTATTGGCTATGACAATGCTAGTTAACACTGACTTTACCTTCTGTCCTCTTGTCTACAAGTCTGGTACATGTAAATCGCTTTTAAAGAGCTTAACGGAAATTCTTAGTTGTCCTTGAGTTGAAGGGAGAAGGTTGGAGATCCAAGCAGCTAGCTCATCATGTTCGGATTATAAGAATGCAGTCTTCCTTGGCTTAACAAAATATCTTATTTGTCGACTTCAGATTGTGCACAGTGCAACAGCCACATCTGTTAAGATAAAGTTGACTTGAAATTACACAAAAGCCAAAATAAACAGTTAGAGCTAACTGGACAATCCACAAATCCACTTTTGATTAGATTGCTGGAGCCCAAAAGGACTCACCTTGATTGTTCACACCTTTAGATACACCCACGTACAACTGGCACCATGGGGAATCCGCCAGGCTCTGGAGAGGTCGATGGACATTTTCAACTGTATGGAGAATTAGAGCTCATATTGACTCTTTAGCAGCTTCAAAAACTTTCTTTGTTTTGTGGGGAGTCGGGGTGAGGAGCCGAGCAGCCATCCCGCACCCTCAGTACCTGGCATCCAAGACCAGGTGGAGAACGTCATGTGGGACTACACTTCCCATCTTCCCCCTGCACCGGAGCGCCTATAAAACACTCACGCCGGCCTGCAGCTGGTGTACCGGCTTCAAAAACTATCTTTGTTTTGCAGGTAGTCAGAGAGGAGCTGAGCAGCCGCCCCACACCCTCAGCATCCGGCATCCAAGGCCGGGAGGAGCACGTCATTTGGAACTACACTTCCCATCCTCCCCCTGCGCCATAATAAGAACTCGAGTACTCTTGTTTCTGCTCTTCACCCACATGGCAAACCCTCACAATGCAAGGGACTGATAATCCTTCTAACTCAAGGGAATCGATACCCGCTTCACTCTTCCCTCCTAGAATTGCCTCGGATAGGCCACTAAGTAACTGACAGGCAGCTAGTACAGTGGCAATGCTGACACCGCAAAACGGGAAAAATACCGAGGGCAGGCCCATAATTGGTCCCAATTGCTGCACCTACCACCTACAGTGGCTCCCCTCATACTGGTTCTTGGAAACGTTCCCACCTTGAGGGAGGACCAGTTTGAAGCTACCATTCAGCTAATCGATAAATCTGTTGACTGGCTGACCACCCCACACAACAGGCTTGACAAGGGGGAGATCTTGGCTAGCCAGTCAAATCATCACAGAAAGAAGGGAAGGGTGAGTGGGACCGACCAACTAAACCCTGGAGGGCGATTGTGTGGTACTCAATTTTAATAATCCATCAATATTGAGATCCCTTCTGTTTCCATTACACAGAGTTCCACCCAAGGGTACCCAGATCTTGGCACTGCTTATTGGCCATTTTTAAAACCTTCCCCCTCGAATGGGTCGAATGGGTCTGGAACCAATACTGTATCATAGGGAGGACCAAGTAAATTCTACTCCTTTGGGATATCCGGGTTTATCCCTTACAAACAAATTTGCTCCACTTTCTGGTATGGACCTCTGTGATTGACTGCCCCAACGGCCAGCCGAGGGCCCTTCCTCATCAGAAGTCATACTGCCTGACATCATGGAGTCCCCTAGGTCCTCCGAACGGATGATGTGGCAGGATAGCACATTTCTATTAGCAACCTAAAATGTGGCGGGTATAGCAAATAAACTGGATGATGATCAATGGGTAAATATCTGGCAGGAATGCGATATAATCTCCCTGCAGGAAACATGGGCAATGGATCCCATTTTTGTAAATGGCTACCGTTCCTTGCAATCGAGGGCAGCCCCGTCGTCATCAGGGAGGTCCAAGGGGGTCTGTTAACACTGATCCCAAATACGTCAGCCCTGAAAATAAAGAGGATTGTAGAAAGGAGCCCGCTTTTCCACATCCTTATCCTTGAGTTGGCTGAACAAGGCTCCTGGCTTCTACTAAACTTTTATAACAACAATTTTGGGCGTAATATGCACCTAGCAGTAGATGAAGTAAATAAGAGACTGGATGAAGTATTACAATTACAAAGGATAAAGGAACCCATACATGTCATCTGGCTAGGAGATTTTAACATTCACCCTTGTAAACATAACCTAGAGAATGTATGTGGTCTAGATGGACCTCATGGGCAACCCGATATATCACTTTTTCCATTGCACCTATGGTAATAGTCTCAATCAGACACTCGGGCCATGGATATGGTGATTGTGAACAAGCATTCCCCCCTCACGGACTACCTATTAAAAACCTTCCGACGATTTGACCATGAAACAACTGTAGATTTTATCCTGGTGTCAAACTCCCTTAACGAGCGCTGTATCCACGTTGACGCCCAATTCACAACTTTTAGTGCTCACGCCATCTTAACCTGCGAGATCCGGTCTGCCCCCAGAGAAGTGCCCAGTCAACAGGAAATAGGCCCACCATTAATAACAACGAGAAATGGTTATCAATTAAAGTGGGCCCAAATTGACAGACGCAAATTTCTTTTTGAAATGGTTAGTAATTCTCTTAACAGTATCGAAACCTGCTTAGATCTAAATATCTCCCCCCATGCAATGTAATTAGGGTTCACGAATTGACTGAAACACATAAAAAACACATTAACACGGTACAAGTCTGACGGATCCAAAAGGGCCAAGGGCTGGTTTGACTCCCCCTGTTCAAAATCTAGAAAGGCCCTGGTAATAGCACTAAGGACACAACCTAGAGATGCAATATTAATCGCCTCACTGCGTAGGAATCATTTTTTCCCTAGCTACAACCCGTCCAGTCTCCCTAATACAATAGGCACTAACCCTCCGGAAAAGCTAGTGTTTTCTCTCCTGGAGTCGAAGTGCGGTTTAGAGTCCTATAGCACTGGGAAAGCACCTGGCCCGGATGGGGTCCCTATAGACTTTTTTCGGGAGGATAAAGATCTCTGGGTCCCCCTGTTGACAAATGTTTTTAATAATATACCGCTATTAGGCCCTCCGCCTTCATGGAAGACGAGTTTAATGGTCCTAATTCTTAATAAGGGAGATAAGGGAAACCCCAAAAAATTAGATGTATCTCCCTTATAGATACAACTGCTAAATTGAGGGGTCGCCTCCTCTTGTCTAGGCTTGAGTACTGGGCGCGGGATAGGAACCTCTTAATGCAGACCCAGTATGGATTGCAACAGGGGAAGGGCACTGTTGATCAGTGCCTGAACCTCTCTCTTATCATGGATAAATATACCAGCGCTAAGGGTGGGAAACTTTACCTTGCCTTTATGGAATTATCCGTAGCATTTGACTGCGTGTCCCACCCAAAGCTCTGGAATATTATAGTAGAGATGGGAATTGACCAGCCCCGAATCGATTTCATCGGTCAACTGTATTCTGACTCCTCTGCATCAGTTCGGTATGGGAAGAATGGGGAGCGCACCTGCCCTTTTAAGATCTTAAGAGGGGTAAGGCAAGGCTGTGTCCTCGCACCATTTCTTTTCTCAATCTATACAAATGGCTTGGAGGAGGTACTGGCGGGTGCAACTCTGGATGTCCCCAAATTTCACTCCCATCGGCTTCCTATTTTGACATATTCCTATAATGCCAAATTGCTTTCCAGAATGGGCTTGGGTCTCCAGCGTCTCATAACAGCATATGCAGCTTTTATGAACACCCCGAACCTAAAAGTCAATCAGGCAAAGTATTTTTTAATTATTGCAGGGGCAGGGAAAAAAGATAAAATTCTATACTTCCACATGGACTCACTAAAAATGGAGGTGGTCAACTCCTTCGAGTTCTTTTTGATAAAAATCAATCTTGGATACAGTTGGTGGATAGAAGGGCTATGGCTATGGATAGGAGTTTAGGGGCACTAAAATCTTTCTCCAGGAGGTTGGGCGCTAGACCTCTTGGCCCTATAACAAAGATCTATCAGGCTAAGAGAATCATGGGGCAGGCGTATGGGGCATGGCGACCATTGATCCACTCCAAATAATTGAAAATAAAATTTTCAAATCCTGAAACTCCCTTCCACAATCCTATTCAAATTATTTCTCCCATATAGAAATGAGCCTTCCATACATTACCGACTCAATTTGCTTGGCTCCACTCATGCTGTGGTTATCGATGTGGCGCAGGGACCCCTTAAACAAAGGATCATTAGAGGCATACTAAAAATGGAGAACCACAGCAAGCGCAGATGGTTAAATTATGTCGAGCGGGAATGTAGTGCCCTAGGCTTGATAAATCTTTTTAAGGATCCAACGAAATGCAAAAAGTTTCCTAAGCAGAGGTTGGCCGAGACTTTTAAGCTGAGGGCTCAATATGATCGCAGAGAAAGAATTGACGGTGCACGGACGGTCTGGATGTACCAACTAACACCCCCATTGGCCGAAGGAGAGTTCTCTTATCTAGCAGAGGTCCCACTCTCACATCAGAAGTTTATCCTGCTGAGATTCCACCTGAATCTGATCCCATTGATGCTGGGGTATCCGGGCAGAAGATTCAGGCACTCCGACTTGTCCTTGTGCCCGTGCGATCTTAATTCATGCCAAAATGATTTGCATCTGGTACTTTTCTGCAGTATATATGCTCAGCAAAGAAAGAAATGTATTATACTGATTTTAAAGAGGCACAATGTTCGCTTATGTCGGGTCGCACTATATTTTTTAAAATCACTGCCCAACCTTTTTGTCTGTTTTTCAGTAGCATCCTTTTTATGGGCATGCATGCGGAAAAGGAAATACGTGTTCCATTAATGAATTCTGAGGATCCTTTACTGTTCACTGTTTTCAAAACTTATAGTAACTTTTATTCCAATGTATATTCTATGACCCTAAGTGCGTATTTATTTGGCTATGTTTCATGAATTTGACTAGGTCGGGCTATTTTATAAAATGAATTGTGATTGGCTGTGATGTTATATATCTGTTTTTATGTTTTTAATAAACTTTCTATGTTGATGATGACTCTCTCCAAGTAATAGAAGACAAACAAGAGATTACTGTCCATCACTAGCGCTTACCCAAACATCTTAGTTCATAAGGAACTAGGCTTTCCGTTTCTATCTGACACCTTGAAAATGGCCCGCTTCTAGCCTTTCTTTCAATCTGGAAAAGGGAATCGGTGCCTTTAAACCAAATAGTGCTAAAGGATATTTTATCTTTGGACCATGCTTCCTCGATTACCTGGCTAGCATATGTGAAACAGTCCTATAGCGAATTAGACCTAGCATTTCTGTTTAACTCACCGCCCAAGTGCATATATTTTTCTAAATTCAGATTAAAATAACTTTTTATCACTAAATGGACACAAGGTAGGTGGCAAAAAAAATCAAACTAAAAAAACACAGTTATCACATACCGAGATTCACCAAGTGTGAGTACCGGGCACCTATCTTATCTTCCATTTGTTACTAACAGCAGACATTGTTTTGTACTGGTCAGATTCAGACTGAATTACATTCCGCTAATGGCTGGGTACCCAGCCCAAGTTTACTCAGTAAACCAGTTGTCTTTATGTCCTTGTGACTGTTCTTCCAGCCAATCCAACTCGCACCTTTTATTTTTTTGCACATTTTATAAGGTCGAGAGGAATACATTTATCATTCCACTGTTGGAAAAAACCTAGCTTACATTCGCATAACCAGGCCCTTGTAACCCTTCAACTATTGGAAACTCCACATATGTGTTTTATGGTTGTGAATTTTTCACTCATCTTAAGATCAGAAAGAGGAACATTACACCATAGGGGGCACATGCCCAGAGTCTGTACTACTAACCTTATGGTTGCAACGTTGCGATTAGGCTAATGGTACTATTGAATGACACAGTTTTACCCTCACAGCCGTCCCTATGAATTTGATACTGCTTTTTAAATTATGTTTTGTAACCTGTTTTGGCTGAAAAGATGCTTTTTATATCATGTATATTATTTATGATTTTATGTACTTTTTATGCATTTATCTGAATACGAAATTAACCCTGGGCGGAGAAGGCGTAGTGCCTCTACGCGAAGTTCCACTGAGTTGGAAGTGGAACTTCGCCACGCTCCTCGCCCTCCCAAAATAATTTTAAGTAAGTAAAAGGCACTTACCTGCCCGTGGCTGCCTCCTCCTTGACATCGCTGTTCTCCTGCCTCCTCCTCGCCGTCCTTCTTCACAAATAACCCCTACGTTGTACGTCTTGTGCGTGCGCACTAGCAAGACGTGCAATGTAGGGGTTATCAGTGAAGCAGGATGGCAAGGAGGAGGCAGGATAGCAGCGATGTTGAGGAGGAGGCAGCCAAGGGGCAGGTAAGTGCCTTCTACTTACTTTTAATTATTTTGGGAAGGTGGAGGGAACAGCTAACTACGCTCTGCCACGGAGTCGTAGTTTTGCCTGAACTCGGCGAACGCAACGGAACACGGAGTAGGCAAAACTACGTAAACGCCGCTGGCGGAGCCTAGATACCCGCCCGGGGTTATACGAAATAAAGATGATGTTGATGATGAGCTCCAAAAGGAATAAAGTCATCAAAACATCATGGATATTTTGTAAATTACAAAGAGTCAATGATGAGCGGTTAAGATAATTTTAAAGGCTTTATTTTTATCTATAAGGTTAGAAACTCAAATATCGTTATTGAGTTTAATAATTTGCTGAAATAAAAGAAGAGACTAGAAACCAGCAAACAAGACGTGTTCCATAAAGGAAACCAGTAAGCTTGCTAAGGGTCTTATTCTAAATAAGAGCCTATAAAGAGTTCTGTTGCCACAATTACAGAAGCAACTCTATTTTGAACTAGCAATCTCTGCTGTAGCATCAATCAGAAATTAATAAAAGGAATCACCTCAAGATATCTAAAAAAAATCAACTCTCATGCAGAAGAGTCTCGGGCAGAGGAGAAATCCAACAGCAAGACCACCAGATGGGTAAGGTAATGTAGAAGTGTGGTGCTAACTAACTAGGAACACTTGTTATGATAACTTTCTAATACATGTATCAATCTTCGTAGAAATCTTCACTCAATGTCCAATCAGAACATTTCATAAGGTGGTGATGTTAGTCATACAATGCATCTTCTTCCGATTCCCACAGTCTGCACTCTTGTCATCTGGATTGATTCAGTTTTCTAGCATAATTGCTGCATGAGGGAAGATTCCCATGAGAACCCTCTTACCTAAGCAAAAGATGCCCTATGAGTTTCAAGTCTGTTAAGATAAGGCCTGTGGCTCCTATTAGTCTGCTCTTGCTCCAAGTTGACTTGAAAATTTACTAAAGCCAAAATAAAAAGTCAGAGCTAACTGGACAATCCACTCTTGATTAGAAAACAAATCTGAGTATCAGATAAAAGAAATCTTGCAAATCCAAGCAGGCATTCAGATCAGAAGCACACACAAACAGTTCGGAGCAGGAAAAAACAAGAAACAACACTGTGATGTGCTGAAGCAAATTAAAGAGCTGCTTTTATGCTAAGCAGTCAGAGGTGGGTGGTACATAACTCAGAATCTATCTCCACCATCTTAGATTAGGAAAAGACTGATTAATTACCTAACAAAATTGGTAGTTACCCAAAATAACTATGGAATAGAATTTTGACTCCTAAAGTAGCAGGACCTGGTGTCAAACCCTCACTCAGACACAGGCCAGGAAACGCAGCAATACAGAACTGAGATACAGAAACTGTGAACTTTTTTGGTGTCCGCACAACTGCCCAGTCTGAGCGCACATCCAGCATAACCTTTCCGGCGAATCCAATAAGCTCCAAAAATGTACCTCAACAGTCGGTGAAATAAAACACCACATGAGAGTTCATGTTAGTGCTAACAAATCAAAAAGCCATCCTCAAATATACTTATCACTCTCACCCTCCCCTCAGAAAGTCTTCACTTATTTGGATGCCAATTATTACATTTTGTTTCCAAATAGAGAGCATGAACCAAAGAGGTCTATCACAAGGTGCATGACTGTCCCAATCAAACAAATACTGAAATTTGCTTTGACGTATTCCTGATTCATACATTTGACCATAAATTCATCATTTCCATTGACTTGAAAAGATTTTAGAACAACAAAAGCGCTACATAAGTCTGCATTATGGGGAGGTTTTAGCAAAGATACATGAAAAGATTGATGAATTTGCAAGGTTGAAGGCAATTTTAAACAAACAATAACTGGATCCAACATTTTTTTTATGGGAAAGGATACAATGTATTGTGGAGATAACTGAATATAACATTTCTTTTATGATAAAGGACACAAAGTATTGTGGAGACAGGGTGGACAATTTCTAGTTAGTAAGTGAACAGACGAAAGCCAAACTTTATCTAGGTGCATGTCTTCTAAACCTGTTTGGCTTGCTTGACCTGCGTCTTCTGATTACTCTTCTAGTGGGATAAGAGATTGTATTGAACCTTCTTTAAATTCTGAAGAAAATCTTATACTGCTGGATCAGTTCTCTCAGGAGATGGAAATAAGTGACAAGTTCATAGATGCTAACCATAATTAGTAAACAATGAATTACATGCTGTGGACGAATGTTCAGCCTGATTGTATGGAAACTCCGCAGAAGGCAACAGAGATTTTTAAATTGTTTGATTGGCCTTTGTAAAGCAATGTAAATATTCTTCCTGGGTTTTATTCTATTGTTCAGTCTGTCCATTTGTCTCAGGATGAAAACCAGATGAGAGGGCTCTGTGGATTCCAAAATTATGGCATAAATGAGTCCAAACTTTTGAAGTAAACTGAGCTTCTCTGTCAGAAATAATTTTCTCAGGAATCCCACGGATTCTGATAACATCAGAAAAAGTACAGAAAATTTAGAGGTGGATAAAATCTTAAGCATAGGAATCTGCTGTTATCATAGTAGTTGCCTGTCCTTCTGATCTTGGAAGATCCAGAATAAATTCTATGGATATAAAGCCGCAGGGTTGGCTAGGCAATGCTAAAGAATGCAGGTGGCCTCAGTTAGATTGAGTAATCTCCTTAGCTGTGCCTGATATATCAATGTTCATTTTGAATTATGCATAGTCATAAAACAGTTACTTATTAAGATACTGCTAAACTAAAACATTATACATGTAAATCAGGAAAATATTTTGGGTATGAGAAACCATACTCTAGTCTGTTCTTATTATTGTATGTTATTAAAGATTTTTTTTATTTTTTTTATTTATTACTTATAATGTTTGCCTTTTTCGTTTTTTAGGTGTGTTTTGCTATGTAGACTCTCTCAAGTTTTGTTTACTGTTGTCTGGAATTGTCATTAGCCAATGATTTGTGTTGTTTTCTAGTGGTTCCTACTGTCCTTAATATGCGTTTTTGTTCTTTTCTATTTCTTTACAGGCACAGCTATTTTTCTCTGAGGTTTGCCATTTTCTATATTTTTATTGCTCTCACTATACTATGGCTATATATTTTATTTTTCTTCCTTTTCTTATTTGCTAATTTCTTTGCACATATTAATGTTCACTTTGTTAATAAATGCTTTTTTGTGTTAGATCTTTTCTATATGGAGGGCTTACAATTCTCATATGTGCTAGTTTACACTTTTTATTTTAAATGCATAGAATAATTTCCTGGAATTGTAAAGGTCTCTGATAAAGAAACAGAGAGTGCATTCTCATTTTGAAAGCTAATGTTGTTTTACTTGAAAAAATAGATCTTTATTTAGGTGACGCTCTTAAGTTAAAACATCAAGAAGCGTGTCATGTCTTTGTATCAGAAGCTGTGCACATGAAAAAAATGAATGATGATTCTTTTTCATAACTTTTTAGCCATTGAAGTTAGAAGCTAAGAGAATGAATTAGAGGCAAGAAGGATTTTGGTTAGAGGTTCCTACTGACAGGTATTAATGTATATGGTCCAAATATCTTTGATCCAGCCAATTTCATTTTAGGTGATGATTGTAATCGAATTATGGCTCGTTTCTTAATCAGGCTTTTAAAATGTAGGCATGTCTCCAATAAAATGTAAAACCATTCTATAAAACTACAGTCTACAAAACTATCTCACAAAGAGCTCTCACAAATAAATGGAGAAAATGTAACCCTAGTATTTTTTAATCTGCCTTTTTTACCCAAGTGCATGGCTCAATAACCAAAATAGAACACAGTTTTGTTAGTGCAGCTTTAAATAATATCTTCTAAAATGAAACAGGAGCTATTATATTATCTGATCACACTCTAGTCATCTCTGATTTTAATTTTGATACGGCCAGTCACAGAATTAGAAGATGGAGATTGAATTCAACATTGCTGAAGGATAGTACATTTTCTGATTCAAAAGCTTATTTTGTACATTAATTCTTCCCAATGAATACTGCTTCTGACACATCTGTCCATATTACCTGGAACAACTTTAAAGCAACTTCTAGAGATTTTAATATGAATTACACTCCTACAAAAAAGAAGCTAAAAGAAAATTGTAAAATGTATCTTTTTAAAGATTGAAGCTCTAGAATATGCTTACTTTACATCTAACTTTCAAGATACTTTAATGAATTTGATTAATCCTAAATTGCAGTTTAGAAGGGTTCCAATGTAAGGGCTTCAGTATTTCATTCACAGCAAAAGCCAAATTGTATGGTGGAATGAATAAAATGGGTGAATTTGTTCTTCCATGGTAGTCTTTGTTGAAATTTTGGCTTTTGGCTCTTGCAATCCTCCTTCTGCCTCCTCTCATTTAAATACACACACTCTCATATTTTAGTTCTACTCTTCTATGAAATACAGCAGGCCAAAAGAATCAAGCTCTACCTTAACTCTTTTCCTATCCCACCAAGTGTATCAAATTCAATCCAACTAAGAGTATATATTTCCTTTGTTTACAACCATGCCAGAAATAGACAATGTCTTCTTCTATTACAAAACCCTAGCTTTGGTACCCTCCTCTCTGTTCAACCAATGAAATGAATGGCAGATTAAAGCTAATTTAGTACTCTAGGCCCAAACATTGTCCTCTTCTTAGCTCTCGGCCTGTACCTCACAACATACTTTCATCCATCACATCTTTCATGCTTGCACATTTGTGTTCTTCTCTGTCAAAACAAAATCCAGTATTGAACAAATAGATAAATTATATCTCTAGACATGCGTTTCACTTTCTCACCTCCTTATTATGTGTATTCGTATGAGTACAGTTCCTTGTCAGATTGCTATCACAAGCTAGAGTAACATTAGCTGTTCTCTTTTAAATATCTGGTTTTGTGTAATATTTGCAGCCCTGAAAAAAGCCAGAGGCCTGCACAAATGTGGGGTGAAACATGTGTTGGCTGTTGAACCATTCAGCAACCCCTGACAACTCTAATCTTTAAATAAGGGGCTGGAAAAAGAAATCACAGTCAATAAACCTATGTTCTATTAAATTATGAAGTGTATGAGATACAATTCTAACAAATTGAGGAATCAGGTTTTCGTATTTTAAACCGTAACCACGCTCTAGATGGTTGTTCTTTGTTATATAATATTTGTGGTGCACTGTGCAATCAAATGTATTTATTATTACTATGATGTGAGGATATTTGCTCAAAACCATGGAGCTATGAATGCACATGTACACCATCTCATCTTTGGAGCATAACAAGCAATATATAATAATATTAGGCCCAGTGGTTACTACATCTTTTATAAATAAAAGTTTACTCTTATTATAAAGTTTTTTTGAGAGTTGGCAGTGGTCCCCTAGATCTCTGCCAATTCCTCTAATAACGTGTTTTTTTTAATTCACAAAGGTGAAGGGGTCTCCTTGGGATCACGTCTCTTTTGCAAACGGCTTACCACTCCGACTCAGGAGTTGTGCATTTTCAATGCATTGCAACCAGATTTTGGTTGCAAAACATTAATATATCTTTTAAAGAATGGATATTTGGAAGGGATGCCTAGAAC
Organism: Triturus cristatus; assembly: GCF_964204655.1. Classification (NCBI taxonomy): domain Eukaryota; kingdom Metazoa; phylum Chordata; class Amphibia; order Caudata; family Salamandridae; genus Triturus; species Triturus cristatus. The sequence continues at coordinate 525,874,635 of NC_140580.1, forward strand.
TTGCCCCTTTCAAATAGCAATTTCCTATTGAGTTGCACACTCATTTTAAGAGTTGGTAATAATTTAACCACTCCTAAAATAGGGTTTGTACATATGATTTTTTTTTCACAGCTGCAAATAGTCTGAATCTCTGTTTACATCAGAAAAATGCTTTGCACATTAGGCCCATAGTTCTTTATTGCTGTAACTGAAAAACACAAGGAATTGATTCAGTTTATCATTTGCCATTATTTCAGTGGCAATCCTTGCTAACTGTACCACAGGTAAGAGATTTATTCTAGCTGTACAACCATTCTTTTTCTCACTATACCAAATTGCAATTAATCTCTAAAAATGTTACAAAATGATTTGTGATATCTGTTGGTGATGATCAGAGATTATCAAACTTGTTTCATGATTCATCACAAACTCCAATATCTTTGTTATTTTAAAAGCTTTTAATTTTTTGTTATACTACTTGTCACAAGGCAAATTTAGAAAGACAATGAAAGCAATATCCTACTGTTACTTCATCTCCTCAAATGTGAAAAAAGCTTTGGTTGATCTCTGCATCTATAGGGGCCAACACAACACAAACAATTTTCTATATATCTGATAGAATGTTTTAACTTAATAATTGTTGCTTAAAACTAATCGACTTAGTAAAGATAAATGTTCGTCGTGCTCAAAAACTAAAGCTGATATTTCAGATATGATCTAAAGTGCACTTTGTTTAAGAAATGTTGGCTGCAAGTTTGGAGATTAATAAATAAAATAATGAAGAGTGAGCTCTTTTGTCAATACATAATATCATTTTGGAATGTATGCTTGCAACATGGAACAAATTATCACCAAGCAGAGGGGTCTGTTATAAAGACAAATAGAGTAAAATATAATAAACAAAATGACCCCAAAATGAAAAAAATGGAACCGGAGATGTGAATTTTTAATTTTTTAAGTAGGATAGCGCCAAAAAGCACAACGTTCTATTATACTCAGTGGTCGCAGTAGAACAGACCTATGTGCAATTTGGCACTGACCATCTTGGGAGTGCTGGTCAGACACACTAACCAGGTTCATCCTGGTCAAAGATTTAACCTTATGACTCCAGTCCATTAAGTCCCAATCTACCACAGGAGTGCACTTTTAAAGCTACCGAGACCCTCATCGGAGGCACTTAGATATTCGCAGGGTGTCAGGCAGAGGTCAAACAACAGGGTCCAGTCCAGGCCCAGTGCCACTGGTCAGCTTAGCAGTTGCAGGAAAAAGCTTCTTGTGGCTTGTTTTGTCCATTTTACTTTAACCAAAGGTCGGCCTTATGACCCATGGAGTCCAATTCTTTGTCCTATGTACAAAAGAGAGCAGGTCCAGACCTTTCAGGGCTCTTCTCCGGAAGATACAGACAAAAACTTGAGTCATCCTCTGATCTTCTTTAGGTTCAGGAATGTTCTACAGTGGGTGCCTGGAGGTGCCGCATTTATTCCTGGCATGAACTAGTGGGTGGGAATGACTCCTGGGCACACCATATTCAATGGCATAAATGTTCCCAGGGCCAACCCTATGCCCTTTGGGCATTTTTAATATGGTGGACGTTTTTGATCACTTTAAACTTGGGTTCTGAGGACTGGGTGCATGTGTATGGGGACTGTACTATGCTAATCTTAGTGTTCTCCCACATTTAACACAAAAATCCAGTTTGGGGCTGTCACTGTACCCCCATTAAACCCAGAGACACTAGTCTGGTGTAAAGAAAAGTTAGGTTTCCCAGGAACCAGATAATGGGTCCACAAGAATTGTTTTGGCATCTTGTTTCCCTTCCTTTCAAATGTGCCTCCAGTGTTATATGTATAAACTCAGAGACAAATGTCGAATGGGACAAAGGAAGGGCCATTCCCAGGTGTCAGCTATCATTGCTCTTGTGCTGTCCCGTTTGGATTATTCCAATAGTTTATATCTGGGCCTACCGGCGGGGCAGCTCAAGAGACTCCAACTGGTTCAGAACCAAGCGGCCAGGTTGATCTGTAAAATTCCTAAGTGGCAGTCTATTAGACCTGGACTGGCCAGTCTCCACTGGCTGCCTGTAGCGCAGAGAGCAGCATTTAAAGCGGGATGCATTATCTTCAGGGCTCTACAAGGTAAGGGCCCTGGATTCATTAGCTGCCTGCTGGTCAGTTACACTCCCTCCCGTGCTCTCCGTTCTGGCCAAAAGAATTTGTTAGTCGTGCCCCGGATCAGGAAACAACGCCAGGGAGGAGGATCTTTCCACTTCCTGGCTTCCTCCCTGTGGAACTCCTTGCCACTGCCACTAAGACTCCACGAAGATCTGTTAGCCTTTAGACAGGCTTTTAAGACTTGGCTCTTTAAGCAAGCTTATCCTTAGTTAAATTTTCTTTCTTTCTGTCACATGTTATGTTTGCTAGTCTTCCACAGCGCCATGAAGCCTACGGGCGTACGTGCGCTTAATAAATTTAATTTAACATAACATAACATAACATTTGCATGTGACAGGGAAAGACTCTTTGAAGTTAATCCAGTTCCTTATCTCAAACCCACTACTCACCCTATCATGGGAACAACATATTCATGCCTTTGTTTTCTTCTCCTGAAGCAGTTTTCACAACTCTACTGATAGAAGTGGGAGAGCAAGTGCAAATTTAGCCTCCATGACCTTCAGGCAGGAAAAAGTAAACTCTCTAAAAGTTACTTTCCCTTAATATTTATTACAAATCTGACTTCACCATTGAATTGGGTTTTAATAACTATTAAAATAGTAATGTATGTATTTTTCTAGCTAGTCTAATTTCTGAGATACAGTATCAGGATTTTAATCTGATCTCTTGTGTTCTACATTGGACAGCTAGGCCTGCAACAGCAAAAAGCAGCTACTCACAGCCAGACAACAATGGTATTCTGAAATAATGTTTGCACTGTCACTGTGGTGGATGGCACAATAGGTCCTGTGGTCCACTTGTGACATTTACCTTACAGGGCCCGAGCCCATTTTGTACAATTTACTAGGGACTTATGTGTAAATTAAATATTCCAATTAGGAATATGCAAATTCAACCATGTTTAAAGGGAAAGCACAGGCACTTTACTACTGGTTAGCAGGGTTAAAATGCACTGAGATCTATAACCAGCAAAAATACAGGACTCAGCAAAATGTGGAAAATATGACGAGAACACAGAGAAAAGGCAGATTTGCTACATTTAGTACCTGCTGTCATTTTAGTAAAAGAAAGGTATAAACCCTTAAATCTTTGTATTCATAATTGTGTACAAATAGCTTGTATATTTATTACATTCATATGTAGTGTAACTATTTTTATATTTACATTATTTTTTGTGAAATAGACATTTTTGTTATTAGACTTATTAAGTTGACAGCGATTAGATAAAAATATTTTACTGTCTACTAAATATTGTGCATCTTTTATTGGCTTTCCTTCTTCCTTTTCAGCTTCTTTTCTATATCTTTTCTTTCTTTTATATTCTACTTTCATTTTGTAAAATTCAATCTTTTAAATGTTAAGTTTGTTTGTGTATGTAGAACTTTTAAACATTTTCTTTCCAATTTATCTATTGTGTCTGCATATTTGTTCTTATACTTACCACTAATAAATCTTTTTAAACATAAAAAAACTTTATAGCAACCTCTCTCTTGCCATACACCTGAACAACACTTGTTCTTTTGATACAACGCGGAATGCCTGTTAAGATGCGGGACACAGATTCTAGTGTCAACATGAGATATACCCAATCCTGACTGTGTGGATTGAGGTGGGGAACATAACTTGCCTATACTGCTGCAGAATTATTTATCTTGAAAAATAGACCGTGCCCAAATGGATAAGAGATTAAGAAATGGAAAGTGCGACTATATACAGTGGTTTGATGCGGTGGAACATGGCGGCCGTAGTGTGAGCGGTCGTGGGTGTGTTTCCCTCGATCTCCTCTATGTGTGCGATGGCGGACTAACACGGTTACCCTGCGGTGACAACTGAGCGCTGATTCCGGAGATCTTCCTGGCAATGAGAGAGGAGTGCTGGAGGCGCCGGTTGCCCTGTCCTCTCTCGGTCGAGGTGAACGCGCTCGATCACCGGGACAAGGGCGGAGCCGTCTCCAGGAACTCGCGCTGGAAGTGGGAAGCGGCGGCAATAGCGAGAGGAAGCAACGCTCTGCACTCGCAGCTTTGGCGGTCACTGTGGGGAAGCCCAGCACAGCGTCCGCGTCCCGGAGTCAACAGTTTGGGGTTGAAGGTAGGGGGGGCCCGGTCGGAGTACAAAACCCAGACCGAGGTCTCCGTGGGGGATTTCTTCGAAGTACTGGGATGTCGAGAGGCTGGTTTCCCTTACCGCTTTGCTGGTAGGTTTGAGATCAGCAAAGAGTCTGGTGAAGAGTGTATTTGTTGCGGTGGTGTGCGTAGGGGGTGCTGTTCAAAAGGGGGGGCCGCCCGCTGTATGGATTGTATGGAGAAAAGCGCAAAATTATATGAGGGCATTTCCCCCCCCAAGCTAAGTAGATATTCCTTGCGAGCAAGAGCAGCACACCTAGCCGCCAATAGGGACATTGTACACTTTTCCCAGAGGGTTCCAGCGCCTGTGGCAACAGTCCCCGAGGTCTCAGCTCGAGAGCTGCCCACGGAGTCAATCCACGCCGGGCAGTCAAAGGGGAAGTCAAGATTGTCAGAAAGGAGGAAAAAAAAACCTGTAATTAAAACTAAAGTCACTCCATCACTGAAAACATATTACCAGGTTATCTCACTTATATCTTCAGCCAAATCGCCCCTACCACTAAACAAAGTCATGCCTAGCCCTATGCAGGAGGAGGGGGACAACTCTCCCCCCAACAGATATACCGAATACACTACCGTCACCCCCCGATCTGTCTCTTATTTCTACGCCTAAAGAGAAGGTGGGGAGGTCGGTAAAGATCAAGACTGCTAAGAAGGCTACAATTAGCGACCAAAGGGGTGTAAACCAAGAGCTAAACAAACAACCCACAAAATCTGCCCCTACAATGTCATCGGAACAAGACCCTCCTACAGGAACAGTCCTCTCCAATAGATTCTCAGTGTTAGAGATTCAAGACGAGGACCAAGAGGAGGTAGTCCATAACATGGATCAAGAACAAGGCGAAGTGGAAACAGGGCAAGGGATTAATCAGAGAGATTCAAGTCGTTCTACTCGAGCTACCTTAACATCAAACCCATGCTCATTAGCAGATCTGTTGTTAGCCATGAAGGAAGAAATGACATCCAGGTTCACTATATCAGAGACAAACCAAGCGGAGATGGCTACGCGGTTCTCTGTCTCAGAGGCAAACCAGGCAGCTATCCGGATCTCATGCGATGCTCTGGCCAAAAAATTGGAAGAGGTCACGGCTAGAACCGAGACACTTGAGGAAGAGATACCAAAACTGAAAGATTCCTTAGAGACTATCACAGCAAGGTTAGACTCTCTTTTTGTTGAGAATAATGAATTGAAGGATGACCTGGAACGCCTAGAGAACCATTCGAGGCGAAACAATCTAAAATTTCTAAACTTCCCAGAGGCACTTGAAGGGAGTGACTTGAAAGGTTTTTTGATCACTTTGTTAAAGGCAACTATCCTTAAGAACCTGCCGAATATAGATCTTAATCACGAGATTCAAAGGATTCATAGAGACCCCTTTAAAAGAAAGACTGGGAAACAGAAGCCACGCAAGATATTGGTGAATTTCTTAACCTATTCCGTCAAAGAGCTAATCCTCACAGCAGCATTAAAAGAAGGGACAATATCTTCGCCATCAACGGTTAATCCCACATTTTCCTTCACCATAAGATCTGACATTTCCCACATAACAGCCACAAGACAGTGGGAAATGGGGAAGAGGCTAGAAGAGATAAATAGCTTGGGGGCAAAAGCACAATTAAGATTCCCAGCTACCCTTCGGGTTATGTGGAAGAACCACATGCACATGCAACGGACATTGGAAGACGTCGATACATTCATTGCTAAAATCCAGCAAGAGAAAAAGGGTGGGTAACATAACAGGAGGGAGATATAGATGCTAAACCTGAAGGACTGGTCCCTTCCGCCCATAATATATATCTCAGTCTTTTGATAGGGGAGAGCACGAGAGGAAAGCACCCGAACAGGCTTAGATCAGCCTAATAGAAGGGAGGGTTCCTCAAGGGTTAGGGAATCATGGGAGGGTAAAGGGCCACGCTGGGGAGATTAAGGGGTTAGGAGTAGGAGGGGGGTTGGGAGGGGGGTAACACTAGGTGGGGAGCAGAGTAAAGGGAGAAAAAATAAAAATACCTCATCACACCAAGATTTAGGTTTATTTAACAGTAATAAAGCAATAAGGAAGAGTGTCTATTCTAAGGAAAACTCATGGCAACAACCAGCAGGATGAATAAAGTCCGTAAAATTCATTATATTTCTTGGAATTTAAACGGTCTGAGGTGCGAGCGTAGGCGTAGATTGATATTAAAATATTTAGAGCTCGCACCAGCACAGATATGTCTACTGCAAGAGACACATTTAAACTCAGTTGAATTTCAAGCGGTCTTCTCAAAGAACCCATGGGTACAGTGCTTTTGTGCTTCACAACAAGTAACAAACATCCGAGGGGTAGCAATCGTAGTAAAAAAGGGCCTCCCATGTAGGATTAAGTCAGTCCAAACGGACCAATCAGGTAGATGGATAATAGCCCTCCTGGAAATCGGGGGAGTTGAGATGACATGTTCATCCTATTATGGACCGAATTCAGACGACCCTACATACTTAGTTAAACTACAAGGAAGCCTAATGTTAGTAAACCCTCCCCTGATAGTAGGAGGGGACTTTAATGTAAAACTCGATCCAGTAAAAGATAGTTCCCACGCAAGTCACACCATAGCAACTCCAAAATCACGAAGGGTCTTGAAAAACTTAATTTCAAACTTAAATTTAGTTGATTTATGGAGAGCTAAGGTAAGCAATACCCAGGGATTCACCTATTATAGTAAACAATGTAATCATTCTTCACGGATAGATTATATATTGGTGAATAAAGAAGCACTAAAAAGTTTTACAAGCATTACGGTTTTGCCAACTCATCTATCAGACCATGCACCCTTATTAGCAGTCCATGCGCGTAGTGATAAATGTCCCCAAACTCGATGGACTCTGAACAGAGCGATGTTAATGGACTCAGAAATAATTCAATCTATCAGTAGCTCTTCCTTAGAATTCTTTTCTATTAACCTGGGATCAACCTCTATAGATCATGTATGGGATGCCTATAAGGCTAACTTAAGAGGTCTACTACAAGTACAAATAAGTTTAAAAAACCGAATAAAGGCCCAGGAACTAAATACCCTTGAGGGGAAGATTGCTACGTTGGAGACTGAAAGGAGGGTGGCTCTAATAGGAGGTGCGGGGGAATTAGATCTGATAAATAGTAAATTGGAGGAGGCAAGGCAAAACGTTAGGTTCTTTTTAGATAAGAAGTGTAAGGCGCAATGGCAGGCTAGAAACATGGAGGTCTTCGAATACGGAGAGAAAGCGGGGGCAATTCTGGCCTGGAAGGCAAGATTAGATAGGGCAAAGAATGATATCAATGAGTTATTTATTGATAGTAGCGGAAATAAATCTAGCAACCCAGAGGAAATACAGACGACTTTGCTAACACTATTTTCAGACCTATATAAGGAAGACCTTGAACCCTCCCAAGCCCAGATATCTTACTGGTTAAAAGACAAGTTTCTTCCAGTCCTAACGGAGGCCTCCAAGGTGGCTCTGGATGCTCCCATTACTACAGAGGAGATATCAATCCAAATAAAGCGGTTAAAAAATAAAAAAGCTGCAGGGCTCGATGCCCTCCCCAATGAAATATACAAACTACTCCAAGATGACCTCTTACCAACACTCCACAGGCTTTTTAACTCAATCTATCGTCCCAATGGGGTGATGCCTAGATCATGGAGTGAGGCCACGTTAGTGTTAATTCTAAAACCAGGGAAGGACCCTCTGGTGGCGGATTCCTATCGTCCAATTTCTCTGCTCAATGCAGATTATAAAATCTTCATGGGCATATTAGCAGAAAGACTGGCAAAGTTGGCTCCTAGTTTCATTAACTCCGACCAGAAAGGCTTCATACAAGGGAGGGTTATTCAAGACCAAACCCAACTATTGATTGGAAACATCGATCTGGCAGAAGCAAGAAAAGACCCACTGGCAGTTGTGGCAGTCGATGCCACCAAAGCATTCAATCGCGTGTGTTGGAGATATTTGTGGCATGTTTTAGAGGTCATGGGAATAGGCCCCGTATTTGTCCAAACTATTAAGAACTGTTACTCAGGCGCCTCGGCTAAAATCCTCCTAAATGGTTCACTAACTCCTAGTTTTCCTATTCAGAGAGGGACAAGGCAGGGATGTCCCCTGTCTCCCCTTTTGTTCAACCTTTATATAGAGCCCCTAGCTCAAACAATGAGACTAAATAATGACATCACCCCATTCAAATCATTAAGCTACGAATGTAAATTGGCACTTTATGCAGACGACGTGATAGTTTACACTAACGATCCTGAGAATACAATCCCACAATTGGAATTTACGTTAAGGGAATTTGGTAAGGTCTCAGGGTACCGGGCCAACTCAGATAAAACCGAGATAATGTGCTGGAACACCACATGCAACGGTGGCCCCCTAAGTAAGGAATTTAGATATCTTGGAATAAAAATTGTCAAAGATTTAAATAAAATTACATCAATAAATCTTGGGAAATTTGAAAAGGACATAGATTATTTATTTGCTAAATGGAAGAACCTCCCTTTGACTATCTATGGGAGGGTAAATTTGGTCAAAATGTCTGTGCTCCCTAAACTAACCTATATTTTCAATGCTATTCCATTAACTTTCCCTGGTAAAACCATAGCCAAGATACAGGGCAAAATAGGTAGCTTTATTTTGGGGTCAAAAAACAGCTAGGATGTCGTGGAAAAAGCTTAGGAGGAAGCTACTCAAAGGAGGATTAGCCCTACCCGACATAAACTGGTATCTAATGGCCTTCCAGTTTAAAGCTGTTAGAATGCTATTAACCTATCCAGATACAACTGCATGGGGGAGAGTACTGGGGGAAATGGTGTTAGTTGAGGGCGGCAGCCGTCAAGGCGGGTTTCGGTACAAATACGGTGCACCAAGGTTTTTTAAAAGGGTCCGGCTAAAGGTATTGAAATCTGCCTTATTAAATTGGTATCAATTGAGGAGGATATGGGGTATTGGTTATTTTTCGAATTTTGCTCCAATCTGGGATACTCCGGGGACCCCTCCCTGTATGTGTGACAGTTTGGCAATACCAATCAAAAACTCAGGTATGGAGAGTTGGTCAGAACTGGTAGACTCAGAGGGTATCCTTCCTTGGGAAATACTATCAGTTAAAGTAGGCCCTCTTTTTTCAAGGTTTAAATATCTACAATTAAAAAGTTGGTATGAGTCAGAAAAGCGCGACATCGCCGGAAACTGGGAACTAGAGCAATTACTACAAGATACGTCCCCGAGGAAGAAGGAGATAGCCTTATGGTATGCTCGAATTCAGGAAGCAGAGGAAGTCAAGACCCCCCCCCCCCACCTCAGTTTGGAATGAAACACCTTTAGACACTCACATTGAGGAGCTATTTAATCCATCATTGAAATTACTGTATAAATATGTAAAGCCGGCTTCCCTGAAGAAAAATCACATTTTTGTAATAAACAGACTATACTATACCCCAACAAAATTGCAAAATTTGCACCAACCCCGCCTCCAAGCTGCCCAAGATGCAGCCTTGTTAAAGCCAATGATATACACATTTTCTTCCAGTGCCCAGAATTAACAACATATTGGAAAGGCTTGGAAGATGTACTGTCATCTATATTAGAAGTAGACATAGTAGTAGATCTATCCCTGGTGTTTTTTGGTAAGAACGATTCAATCAGTGGCATGCTCTCACAGGATCACATGATCCTCGTTCTATACCTGATCCTCCTGGCAAGAAGAGAAATCTGTATTAAGTGGAAGGACAACATCGCTCCGGGTAAGGAAGAATGGTTGAGAGCCGCCTTCAAAATGGCACGATTAGACCAAGACACCAGGGACGACAGTCATCATAACATTTGGCAACCTCTGATAAGATGGGCACGGCAGAGGCATCTGATTTGATTCGATTCGATTCACCAACGAATCGAAATACAAAAAGAGCTCCACTTATAAGGTCCCATGATTACACCAGTCCTCAAATACGAGAGGAAAAGGCCGTGGGGCCTAGATGGAAACAGTGAGCCAAAGAGGCCCCTAGGAATGAGAAAATGTTGGCTTGTCAAATCTGTGGAAGTCTTTGGTGAGATGAGGACAAAAAAAAAAAGAAAGAAATGGAAAGTGCAACGTGACTGTACTAGACATGATCTGGCTCTTTTTCTCGATACAGAGAAAACAAATATTTCATTTCAAATGATATGCCCTGAAGAAGTTCATTTTTTAAACGAAACACATTGGCTGAGGCTGTAATTACTTTACATAAAAGAAAGATGTATTCATTATGTTGCACTACTGTGTGTATTATGTCTATCTGCTTAGCAGAAGAACATTTATCAGCTGATACTATATATAGTGTCTACCAAATAAATAACTGAGGGACAGAGTGGAGTGTGAAAATTGTCAAACTGTTTGAACTACTTGTCTGTTATGTTCTCTTTCCATCCGTTCCTCTTTCATTAGTATTCTATCCTGAGTAAGACTGATCCATATGGATGTCTGGATGGACCACTGACTTCTGTGACACTTATTTTGCCGCTAGCTTTAAACGTCTAACCTATCACACAAGCAAAAGAGAAAGGACATTGCAATTACTTTGTTCTTCACTAAGACACAGATATACATCTCTATAATATCATCACTGTGTCTAGGACTGCCCTCTCCCTGTTACTGTCCTCTGTCTCCATACCTTTGAATACCCTTACATCTAGGACCTTCAGAACATCCTTTGCGCCATAGAGCATGCACACTCCCCATTTCCCATGCCCTCTAATCTCACCTTCTGTGACCAAGTCTGCCCATCCTTAATATAAATCCTTGTCATTTACCAAAGACATCATAGCCCTCCTTCAGTCGAGTACTATCATCCACAAAAGACCCTCCTGAATCCACCCAAATGTTCGCACACTCACTCAAGCACGCTGTTGGCTAAAATTAAGTTGGTATATCATTCTAAGACCAACTAAGAGCCTCAAATGTGAAATACCAATGAACCATAAACCGTTTCTTGATAGGATAGCAGTTACTTGCTAACAGCCTCCTGACCACCTTACTAAACATCCAGAAATATGCCATACCATTCAGTCTCGCAAAACCCATCTGTTCCGATTTATCCATACTCTAACTTCAAGCACTCTGAACAATGTCTTTATATATTAAGATGCCTCACTGAATATTTGGATTGCAGTTTCAACACTGAGGGTGCTTCAAAGTATCCTAAAAATGACCCCCTCAATACCCAGTTAAAATATATCTGTCCAAATGTACTTACTACTCCCACACTGTCAGGTGACCCAGAACATCCAAGATCCTTCAGAGTAACATGATCCCCAAGGTCCTAGACTAATGTCAGATAGGCTTTTTCGCCCAAAAACTGTATTGATATGATCCTCTTTGCTAACTTTGACAATAAAAAAGACTCAGTGAATAATACCCTGCTAATACTTCTTAAACTCTCTGCAGCCATGAATACTGCCCATCACTGAAGCCCTGATCAACATTATGCTGAGGGACACTGCACCTGTAGTTCCAGCCTGACATGTTCAGTTCTTTCCTTGAATCAATAAACCTCCCAATACCTACTAGAAACAACCCCCAACACCTGATAGAAAATAAGTGTCCACAGCTTGTGCCGCGGAGAACAGGGGGTAGGTGATGAAAAGAGTGAAGGGGGAAGATAAGATAAAACACCCGGTATCAACACCACAGCAAGCAAGTCCCTCAGTTTGATGACCCAGTCTCTTTGTGTCTGTTTTCCTATAAAATACAGAGGCACGTGACGAAGAGCACGGATAGGAAAATGATCCCTGAATTATATGATATGCTGAGACCACCAATCCCAACACAGCCCACTGCTAGTCAGATACGCTGGGCGACAGAGCTGGGAAGGGATCTCACAGAGAAAGAATGGAAGGACATCTAATATAGGGCCAACCCCACAGCACGCAAGACCGCCAGCAGGGAAACCACCGTCAAGATAGCCACATACTGGTACTTGATGCCGGTGCGACCCAATAAGGGGAACTCAGACCGCAGCCCAACTTGCTGGAGGGGTTATGGGGAAGAGGGCAGGCTAGTGCACTTGTTGTGGGCCTGCAGGGCATTGACAGGATACTGGTCCAAGATCTTAGATGACGTGGATAGACAATTCGAAACGCAAATCCCGAGATTCCAGGCCTATGTGGTGCTGGGACTCCCAAACCCGCTAACTTACCTCCTAAAGTCCTGGAGGGGGGGGGCAAATGGGGTTGGTCTTAGGGGCAGCCCTCCAAAACATCTTATCGCACTGGGGGACGCAGACACTACCAACGTACACAGGATGGTTACATACACTATGGAACATCTTAGGGAAGGAGCGGATACAGGCTTCCCTTACTAATTCCACAATGGGGTTAGAGAAGTTTGGCAGCCCATAGTCTCTCTCTTGGCCACAGAACTGAATGAAATCACATGACCAAAGTATCTACGCCTCCTTCGACTCACAACTCCAGATGAAACCAACACTGAATCCTGATTTGGACTCACGTCTTGGCTACACACACTGTTCCAAAGCCGGGACGGGCCTTCAGCACACCAGTTCGTGGGAGGGAAGGGGGGGAGGGGAGGGTTTGCATATCCTTTTGACATTGTTGAGTTCTTGAAACTTTGAATTATACAGTAACACAGATCTCCTTGAAGAAGCGCATCACAAAGCTGGAGGGACAATACTGGACTGCTCCCGCACAGAAGACACAAAGGGTTGAAATGTAGGTTATGGCCAGGGGGTAGAAATGTGATTAAGGAGGGGGCTAATAGAGATGTATGTTTTCTTTTTGCTGCAGAATGTCAATAAAAACAAAGTTAAACCTAAAATGCAGAGGCACAATCAGAGTTTGGCAAACAGAAAATAATGCATACAATTCTGGTTCTGAGTCCCCTTCCAGCAATCACTCACCAACTGAAAAATAAACAGTGCATCCACAAGAAGGTTTCACCCCATTAAGATAAAAAATAATAATTAATGATTGCAAGGAGATCCAGAAAGTCACAATTCAGGTGTGCCAATTTCCAGAGGTTTGCGAGTAGGGTAAATAACAGAGTCAACTATTCCTCATAATGGAGAGAGTCTCTGAGTATGAGTAAAGATCGTTATTTGAATGTCATTGGCCGAGCCGCAGGCACAGTGCACTGACCTATTTTTAGGAAGTTATTGGTTCTGTTTTGTTTGTATATGTTGTCATATCCATAAACATGCTGCAAGTGACCAGGGGACTCCAGGTGCTGGGTCAGAGAGGAGCTGAGCTGGCAGGGAGACAGTTCGGCGGTAAGTGACTCCAGGTAGGTCTATATATAAATTAGAAATTGCAGTAGGGGAATGAGGCAATACCAAAAAATGATGTGGAGAGCGGGCCAGAAGGAACGGGATGTGGGGAGCAGGGTGAAACTAATGGGACTCAGGAAGCAACTGCACGGCAAGAAAAGCTTCTGCAATAATACTTGAAGCCAAGAGCGGCTTCTAAACTGTCACCCCTAGTGGAGCTCCACCCTATCAAGGTAATTAACTGGGCCCTACTGGTCCCAACCAATGTGGCCCTCTCGGACCTGCAGGGATGACATCATGTGTAACAACAGCCCCACTGTATGTCAGACGTAATTTATAAGCAATGTAACTCTCAGGTGCCTGTCCTCTATCTCTTCTTTCACCCCTTGCTTTCCTGCCCTTTTCTGTCTTGTATAAAATTAATAAAACATGTTGAAATAAACTGTGCCACGTCCAAGCTGGCTGCCAGACCACACGCAATTGTATAATCTCGTGATGACTCGGGCATGACCTCAGCACCTGACACAGACAGAAGGAAAGGAATTCCGTCCCGCACAGAGGTAAAACTATTCAGAAGCAGCGGAGGGAGAAAGGGGAGAGACAATCAAATGCTACCCCACACACTGCTATAACTATGTACCACTATAACCGTACTGGTGCAGGATGCACGAACCCCAACAAGAGGAATGAGAGCATGTCTGAAATGGAATAGTCTAATGGTTACAATGCAGCCATCCCACATGCCTAAACTGGACTTCAGTCCCATCCAAAACATAAGCAACCCATAACATATAGGTGCATATTTACAATAGAAGTGACAGAGCGCGGCGTTAGCCTCCTTGGGTTAACGCCGTGCTCCGCCTTTCTGAAACACAGGGCTGCACCATACTTACAACAATATAGTGCAGCCCTGTGTTTCCCCCTGCACTGGTGCTAAATGTAACTGCCTAGTGCCAACGCAGGCATCCTTGCACCACAGTGCAAGAGTGTCTGTGTTACCGGGGAAGATTGTTTATGTGCAGGAAGGTGTCCCTTTCTGCACATAATCAATATTTAAATGATGTCTTGCAACTAATATGTGTGCTACTTAATGTAACACACATAAAAGTTGCAAAATCTTTTTTTAAATGCTTGTTTATGTGCAGAAAGGAAAACCTTCCTGCAGATAAATAATCAATGGCGTTTTGCTGTTTCCATGTGTGCTGCAGAACGCAGCACAGATGAAAACGGCAAAAATGAGGAGGAATTAAACATTTCTCCTCATTTCACCAGGGTAAGACCAGGTTTTCCCTGGTCTTAATTTTGGCGCTACCCCATATTTACACCACCCTTGTCAATACGGGGCAGCGTCAAAAGCAATGGGTGTTGTGGTGGACCACCCACCGCAACACCCATTGCCCCCCCCTTTCATGCTAAGTATAGGGTGAAAGGGTGCCTTATTTACAAGGCAGCGTTAAGTTACGTTAAGTGGCTTAACGCTGCCTTCTAAATAAGGCGTAGCCCCTATTGCCGCCATAACGTCCAAAAAAGTGACGTTGTGGCGGCGATAGGGGCTTGTAAATGTGCCCTATAGCAGCTGTTGTCTCCTCGTCTGCTGAAGGGAGGCCAGTGGTTTATCACATCGATACTGGTGGACGACAAGTCTATCAACCCTTTCAATATGAAATTGATTCAGTCCCTAATATCTTGGGTCCTTCAGTTCCCCCTGTATCTGTGTGGTGGGGGACTGGCGATTATTGTGTTTTTTTTATAAGTAGCTGGGTGCAATATATTGGGGTTGTTTCTTGCTATGGGGGGATCCATTTTACACACCCAAGGCCTTAAAACATGAGGTTGAAGAGTATCCCCTGCCCAGTCTGGGGGGGGACTCACATCAGTCCCAGGGAAAGACTTTTCTTGGGAATAAGAGCTTTAGGAGAACAGCTGACCTCCTCAGTGCCTCTGCCATGACATTTCACTCTCCTCATGTCCTCTGGGGGTTTTGAATGACCGGTTTCCAATCATACTTACCTGTATGAACCTCTGTCCAGTTAACGTAGCGGAGCTCCCTATCCCAGTCTAAAGCTTTGCTGTGGCAATTATAGAACCTGAAGTGTCCCTGCTGATTCGTGGATGCTTGAGGGCCTTTGTCTAGCGGGGGATGTGGATGCCTATACAAATCTGGCCCCCCAAAATAGCCCCTCCTGGCAGCCTAGAGGTAATCAATCAATCAGGGTTGATAAAGAGCACCTACACACCCGTGAGGGTCTCAAAACGCTGGAAGGAGGGGGCGGCTCCATTGAGTGCTGGGGTTATTCGAAGAGCCAGGTTTTGAGGTCCTTCCTGTCCAATATAGCCTTATAAGGGTAACAGGAACTACTGATGGGTGAGCACATGAAGGTGTTACATGAACCTGCTGGAGAAGGGAGAAACAATATATCCAATTACAGATATGTATTACCCATAAAGCTGAAACAGGCTCACCAAAATTGCATTTTATTTTAGCAAAGTCAGACAAGTGATCAAGCGGGCATTATTTTTACTGTTGACTGGGACACATAATGCTTTTTAGGAGCCTGACCAAGGTAGTAAGCGGAAGTATAAATGCTGAGCGAGCCATAGTATCCTGCTAGTGTTAAACGCAGTGATAATGGGACGTTGATGGCTCCCCTATTTGGTAGAATGAATCACAGCACCAGGAACACTAGTCCTGGGCCTTCTGCCTTAGAAGCTACTCCTGCACTTCATCCAGTGCTCGCTGGACTTTCCAAACAAGGAAGCAATTGCGGCTGCCCATGGGATCAATTCTTCTTAAAGACTGCGAGAAGACTTCCTTTCAGGGTAAAAGGATTTCCCTATTGATAGAACAAGTCTACACAAGCCACAGAGGAGGTGTGGGCCTCACAGCAGCGAGTGAGGTTTAGTCTTTCTCTTTTCTGTGTTGGTTTAGCTGGGATTTTTCTGCTTGAATGGCATTTGACCCTTACACCTTGGGCTTTGAGCATTGGTTTCAGTGCAAGCAGAAGTCACTCAGCAGTTTCACCTGCTATCAACATGAGCCCAGGGTTCATGAAAGTAGCATCAAGCTGCACATGTACTGAGCCATAGTCAGAAGACCATGGGGCAGATTTACAAGCCCTTTGCGCCTCTTTGCGCGGCCATTGCGTCACTTTTTTTCACTCAACGGAGGCACAAACATTGCGCCCTATTTACGTGACGCATCTAGGGAGCTGTTGTAAAGCCCTGTGTTACATTATACCTGCGTCAGGTATAATGTATGCAGGGGGGCGTTCCTGCGCAGGAAAGCCTCGTAAAAGTGACGCAGTGGAATCTACAAGATTTCACTGCATCACTTTTAGGACGCCACTGCATCAAAACGTAAGAAATGACGCAGTGTAGTGGGAATAGGCCACAAAATGCATTGCTAGAGTTGTGTCATGCTTGCGACACGACTCCAGCAATGCGTGACTTTTGCCCCAACAGATGCATCAGAATTTCTGACGCATCTGTCAATCCTTCCGCCATGGTGCGCCGTATTGGGTAGCGCAAGCATTTTTTAGGGTGGCGCAAGGAAAGTGACGCATCTCTATAGATGCGTCACTTTCTTGTAAATCTGCCCCCTGGCTTTTTTGTGCTTCAGCGATCGGTCGGTTTTTGTTGTCCAATCTCTAGCGCTAAAACACCCAAGGGTAATTGCGCGCTTTATAAAACTATTTCATTCATTCATTCGCTTTCATTCATTCTCCTGCACAATAAGTGCCCCAACACCAGAGCTAGCCTGGGCATGATGTTTACTGCATCCTCTCATGTGGTCCATGAGAGTACACCACTAAGGCCCTCGTGGCAAAGGGTCAACCGTGGGCGGAGCCTGAAACTGAGAAGGACTTCTATTTTTACCAGAGCAGATGGGTTCATGAGGCTCTAAGAGAGACCTGGTTAATGGCGGCATGTGTGCCACCTGCTGTTACCATACTTAGCACAATTAGGACTTTAGAGATAAACATCAGCAGGTCAAACATGGAGATATTTATCTTTTGAAAAATGCCCGGTATCGGTATTTAACCAAAACTTGTGGAGATTGTGGCGTTAACCATCAAAATCCACAAGTGTCTGTAAATGTCGCGCACTTTTCACCAAAATCCGGGCTATTCCCCTGAATCTTGTAAGTGGGGATATACTGCACACGGTAAATTCAGATTTAAAGTTAGGAGGATTGAATCAGGCGCGATAAATATGACATCAATTACTGGGCCTTTGATAACGAGGGCCGAGTGACGAATACCTGTTGGACGTTGGTGTTATTTTACCAGGGAGTGAAGAAGGACAAAGAAAGTCGGCCTGGTAGTCGTTTACATTTGGGCTTCGTTAGCCTGTTGATAAGCTCATCCCATTCATTTCTGCCTGTGATTAATCTTGTCTTTTTCTTTTCATTTCTTTCAGCACATTTCTGCTTAGTCTGCAGCATTCAGGCGTTTCAGGGCAAACCTGTTTATTCCAGAAAAACCTGTATTTCTTCAACATACAAAGAACTGATGGCCCCCAAAAAAAGAACAATACAGCCGGAAAAATAAACATTTCTTTCCGTTTTAAGTCAAGTGTGTGTGTGTCTTTAGAAACCCGACGTGCAGGGATTTTCTTAACATCATTTCCTTAATATAATTTGTTTTATAGGTAATTAAGTACCAGTAAAACGCTTTATGTGCATATCACATACAGCTGTAGTCATGCTATTTTCTTCAAAGCTTTACAGTGCTACTCACATACATATTTTTAATCCACTATTTTAATATGAAACCAGAAATTGATCCTTTGAAAACCCTTCAGAAACGCGAGGTGTACGGATTTTCTTAACACCATTTTCTTAACATCATTTTTTTTAATTAAGTAACATTAAAATGCGGTATGTTACATACAGCTGTATTCATGTTATTTTTTCAGTGCCTTAAAGTACTAGTCACGGACATAATTTGAATCCACAATAAATATTAAACCAGAAAAGCATCCTTTGTAAATGAGTTACAGACCATCCTCTCAGCAAACCTCTCTTGTGATTGGCTGGTAGCGGGAATCCTGATCGTATTGTTTATTCACAGTGCTGAGGCGGTGCTGTAATACCGTACAGGGACTTGTTTGAGGTTTACCGACTTTGACTATCAATGTTCAAACATGTCTATCCTTGACTATTGAAAAAGGAATTCTGGGAAGAAATGTATGAAAACGCCGTGGCTCTGACAAGAATAAAGATGCATTGACAATGCCAATAGGTCTGGCTTAAAATGTGCTGAACCCTGCACTCACAAAGGCACACCTCTCAACCTGCATTCCCATGGGCACACCTGTCATACTGCACTGACAGAGAAACATCACTCACATAGGTACACCTCGCACACCTGCCACTCAGTCGAGCACAACTCTCAACCTGCACACACAAGCACAACCCTCACCCTGCATTCATAAACGCACACTCCTATTCTAGCACTCAGACAGATGAACCCCTCCACTCACAGGCACTCAGCTTACCCTGCATTCACAAAGGTGAACCTATAACCCTGCACAAATGTGAGCACACCTTTCACACTGCACTCAGACAAGCACTCCATATACATGGGCACACCACTGCACTCATGGGGGCACATTACTCACCTTGCACTCACACAATCTCACTGCTCGCCCCCCACTCACACAAGCACACTACTCACCCTTTTCTCTTAGGGTGCACTCCTCATGCACCACTTATACAGAGGCTAATTTGTATTTACACAGCCACATTGCTCACCGTGCACTTACACGGACACACCTCTTATCCTGAACTCACATCAGGACACCTGTCACCCTATACTCACCCAAACATACCTCTTCCCCTGCACTCACATGGGCACATCATTCAACCTGCACTCACCCAGACCCACCACTCACCTACACTCACACATAGCACACTGCTCATCCCACATTCATACAGACAGACCCCTGCACTCAAACAACACCCTACTAACATGTCCTCACATGAGCACAACTATCAACTCCCTCACCTTGCATGTTTATGAACACACCTCTCTTGTGGCACTCACATGGGCAGACTGCTCACCCTGCACTCACATAAGCACAACTGTCACCTTACACTAATACAAACACACCTTTCCAGCTGAATTCTTGCAGGCAGACTGCTCACCTGCACTCACATGGACACACACTCACCCTACACTCTCATCAGCAGATTGCTCCCCTTGCACTCATAATGGCACCCTTCTCTTTCTGCATTCACACGTGCACACCCATGCTCTGCACTCCCACAGACAGACCCCTGCTCTTGTCTGCATACAGGCACACCT
This sequence comes from Triturus cristatus, assembly GCF_964204655.1. Classification (NCBI taxonomy): domain Eukaryota; kingdom Metazoa; phylum Chordata; class Amphibia; order Caudata; family Salamandridae; genus Triturus; species Triturus cristatus. The sequence continues at coordinate 525,894,480 of NC_140580.1, forward strand.
CGCTACTTGTGCTCACACAACTCTCACCCTACAGGCACTCAGCTCATCACACAGGGGGTATCAAGGAAGAAGGATGCATGGGTTCCACATTAGAAGGGTATAGAACACTAGGACAGAGGTATCAAGCAAAAGCGCACCTGCAGACTACATCTTGTGCCACAGACCTACATGCCTTGTAAGCAACAGTGTAGAAATGAAGGGGTATATTCTACCCAATATATGCAAATTTTACTCAGGATGTAAACATATTTAGATGTGGTGTGGTATGTACCACATGAAAACTGACTCTCTGCATTTGGACCTCAGTGACTTGCAATTTGCGTTGTCCACATTTCACGAGGTTACCACCGAACTACCAGTACATTACAACGACAAGAATATCTGTACTGCCAGTGTAAATCTAGACAGAGGGGCTATCGCAATTACATTAGACACACCTGAAACCGAAGGGTCGCCTCGACAATGGAAATCTCACTATTGCCTTCCTTCTTGACCAAATAAATCAGTACAAATATTGATTGTACTGACTGCACAACTTTCTCTATTGTGTTCAAAATGAAGAATAATGACTGACTGAGCGCTGTTCAGAGTGGCAACGTGTATTGGCTGGCACAATCATTTACTTTAGTATTTGGAACAAAAAGAAGTAAATGACGTTGGCTACAATATAAACCCTGACCTTTTCCATCTTGGAATACCATAGATGTATTTATTACAGAACAAAAACATGCAATATTGCTATCTGTCCACCCTATTAATTTGAAATACCCTGTTTATCAAATCACCAACAATGTAAACGCCACAGAACAATACCACACCAATGCCAACGACCTACTTTGTGCTCATCCGACACTCTATTATTTACAAAAAACGCCTATACATGTGCAGATTTACAATCATATACCACATTGAAGTTTCGATGTAGCAGACCCAATACATGATTCCCTTTTACATTCTGGATTGTTTAATGGGCGTTCTGGTACTACAACTCATCTTTTGAAAATTGTATAAATGAAAACACCTTTAATTGTATTTTTTTTTAATTATGTCTGTTGCCATATACAATATGCAAATGATCAGGCAGTCAATTGAAACTAATGTATCTCTTTTAGGAAGACATTGTGTTACCCTGGTTCGTCGTCAAGGCAATTAAAGGTGGCCAGCATAAATAACAACGTAAAGAGTTATGAGACAGAAAACTTCACGCACGGTTCCATTTGAGTAATTAACATTAAAAATGCACCGTCAACAGATGTCGTTTGATCCAAAATATAAACGCTAAACAAACAAGGATGTATAACTGGTAAAAATTAGTTAGAAAAAAACATATCAAACATTCATTATGTAATTCTAAATTTAGAGCAAAAAGCAAAAGGGTAAATAAAATTAGATTCCACAACAGATACACCAGGGACTATACTGCGTGCTTTACATAGTAAAAGCCATGTAGACATTGATATCTCTGCCGTCATCAATGTAGGTATTCTTGGGTAAAGTTTCTGTCAATGAAGAACGTGAGGTATTACTTCTTTTGAGTTCTGCTCAATCCTCATTGTCACATTTAAACTTCCTTCGTCAACTCTTAAATATCCTAAACTATCGATCTCGGTGTTAGACAGATAACCAACTTAAATAAATAGATAGCAATTACTGAAAAGCAAGTACTACGGTTTAAAAAAAATAGGATCAAGGGAAAGCATGAACAAACAAGCATTGGCTCACGGAGAACATCAAAGCGAAAGTGAACTTGATCACAATCAAGCGCGGCGCGGGCCCGCGCACATGCACTGTAGCTCTAGGCCGGCCACGGTAGCATTTTTTTAAGCCCTCACTAAAAGTCTTGCCAGAGCAGCGCATGCGCTGGGTCAGGAGAGACCTAAAAAAGGGGTAGAACCTACCAAAGTAGAAAGGGGAAAAGAAGTACTGAGGGCGAGTAAAAGGCAATGGCAGAGGGTGCCAGGAAAGGAAAGGGCAAAGGGGTGCCAGTGAAAGGGTTTGTCACGGAGAAGGCTTTGAACACAAATGCCAGTTAAGAGACCACATCTGCAAAAGCAGGGTTCGAAATGAGAGGGCAGAAGAGCCTGCCTCCTGCACCCTCTCCATCCTCTTTTACATTACCCAATGTCTTACCCAATGTCTTACTCAAAGCATTAACTGATCCACCATGCCTCAAGTGCAGTCTCTGATGTTCATGGGGTCCACTATGCATGAGGTTTTGGTCTCTTACACAGACCTCATGGGACCAGTCAAGGATCACATGCAGGATACTCCATGTCTGAGGTTCAGTCTCCTCTTCTTCAGCCTCTGACTCTCACATGCGGGGTCCTCGGCCTCTACCATTCCATGGCATACCCACAGTACATCCCTTCTTACTTCATGACCCCAATAGTGGTGTAAGCAATACAGGTGAAGCCCGTTTTTGGGGGGCACCTGTGGTGAAGTCCTGCAAGCACTGAGCTTCCGCTTGCTTACAGGCATAGCGCCTATGCCAAACAATACACCATTCACCATCAAAACAAAGCAGATAGAAGCCCTGCCCATGCAACAATGCAGGCGAGAGTACAGGAGTTGAAAGTGCAAGGCCCCAGCTGGTAACCATAAGTCTGCCTCACTACAGATGCAATTCCAGTGTTGTGCAGTGTATCTAAACATTATAGCAGCCATTAATATACAGCTTGGAAAGGTAGAACCCTCTCTGGAATGAGATAAGGAAATTAACTTAGGCTTGATCACACTCTAGTTAATGCGCACAATAAGCACATCATGACACTTCTCCTGCCTACATGGCCAGGGATTTGTCGATGTCCCAGGATTTTTTTTTTTTTTTTCACTAAAGGCAACTGTTGCCTGCGCCTGTGTTCCCCTCAGGGGCTACGGTTCCTTCTTAGAGATGTTCCTACGATATTTTTGTCAGATGGAATATCAAAGATATTGACGGAAACGCCTCACTCACATAATAGTGACATGCTTCATCATAGGCGTTACCTCCACACCCAGATAAGATGGTACTATCTGGGCGGACTCAACCACTGATATACTGGGAGTTCTTATAAGTAGGTCACTGGTTAAGCAGGCGAACCAGATTTTTGATACATACACTAAAAATACCTACAAGTGTACCTCCTCTTGATTCATTATTCTGAGGCACTTGTGATATCATTAAAAGCCATGCGTTGGGGTTTTTTTGAACATTAGTGTGTTCAAATTTACCCTCTACTAAATGCCAACATGTTTCGGCCCTCCCTAAATAGCCCAATCGGGTCTGGGGCCTTCGTCAGGGCGTGGTGTTTTTAAAGCCTACTTATGAGTCCCTGCTGGGGCTTAACACATGTATTACATGCACACCAAAAGTGAGGCCTAGTGCACTCACCTGTACTTCTTGTATTCGAACTCCAGTAGTATTTCTATAAGAAGTAAAAAGATTCTTTAATATACACTCTAATATCTAGTTATCTGCTACATATCTTTTGTGCATATAACGTGCTCATAATCATTACAATGATATTGAGTGACTCAATGCCACCTGACTCAGTGCTCACTTTAAACTCGCGTGTGAGACGATTTTTTGTATTTTAATATATACACATGCCATCTCAATTGTGCTGGCCCACTCAAAAATGACTTCCACCACCTTCAGTGATATTTAAATCCATATTTTTTGTGTTTAAAAGGGGCTTCTTGGTTGTTGGGAATCTTAGTGATTGTACACCCTTTCAGTGAAAAATCGATGTACAATAAACTCAATTGGAATTCATATAGAACCAGATACACCCTTCATCTGAATGTTTGTGCTCTTATCCTAAAACCATAGCGCCGATTTTTGTGCTCTTTTTTCTTTTTCTGTGAATTCAGCTTACTTTTGAGTACACACTAGTTAGTAATTTTCTCACCTACTGGTGGATGCTAATAAGCATCATGCAGGAGACGTGTGTCAAAGGTGGCGTCCTGTAGTCACACACTACACGAAACAAAAGGTGTTTAGTTACTAACAAAGTCGTGTCTCATACATCCTGTTTGTATGTATGTCTATGGACTGTAATTTTATTTAATTGAAAACCGGATCTGTTTCTGTTATGTTGCCACATACCCTTCTACAGTTAAAACCCGGTCGGGTGAGAGGTTCGCATATGTTCTACTGATCCTCTTCCACTGTAAACTATATGCTCTTTTACTGCTCAATTTTGTAGTGTTTGAAAACCCATTTTCACGGTTGAACGCAGGATGTTTGTATATTCTGAACATCCGATGATTGCGCCATTAATTCTATGTATATTACAAGGTTTTTTGAATCATTTACTATGCTTTTATCTGTTACAAGCCTGTGTATTGTGCGAGGCTGGTGGGGCCACCCCGACGCTATTGCTCCGGTGAAAATACCAACTGTTAAAAACCCAATCGTTGGTACTCACATGCAGCGCCTATTTCCAAACCCCTTGTTCAATCTTGTGGGTCTGTTATTTACTCAATTCTAGTACCCAACTTGAATCTACGTTGAAACTCCAATATAGAAAGCGGTTTTGACTTACTTCGTCAAGGTACCGCCACCGCCGATCCGCCTAGTCCACACATCGCCTGCCGTCGAATGTAGAAGGCATTCACTCGGCTTGTTTAATACTGGTCTCCCGATTGGTTGTTCGGTCAATCTATCCCGTCGCGTCTTTCCTCTATCGTTTCTCGGAGGACTGCGGGGCTGACGGGATGTATTGGCTTTGCAATTTGGGTGATCATGGGTATTGTAGTTTATTAAAGTTTTGGGCTAATTTTTTCAGAGGATTCCAACTTTATTAAAACCAGGGGGCGGGAAACGATTTTTGTTTTCCCTCATATGTATTAACACTCAATGTTGTGTTTTATGCAGAACCACTTTATTCTAACGCGGCATTCATGATTCGCTCTGATGTTTCTTGACGTGTTTGAACATGTATACATTGATGAATTAAATCAACCTAGATTTATTATAAGAGTGTTGACCGAGCAAGCTAGTGTCATTGTATTATCGAGTTAAAAAAAAAAAAAAAAAAAAAAAAAACCCATTGGTCTGAACCATGTTAAATGTTCATTCTCAGCTGGTTGTGTTGTTATGGATTATACTCCATTCTGTTTGTCTGGCTCAATGCACCCCACGTTCATTACCCTCATGGTATTCGGGAGTAAGCCCACAGTATGTAATGCGTTGTTGTATTTACAATTTTATATCTGTGAATTTCCACTGGACCCCAAGCGTCTGCCTTTAGATTATCATGATTTGGAACTACGTCAAGGTTATCCAAGGTATCTCTTCGTTCAACCCTTGTGTTGTGCTAGAAAGGCGATAGATCCATCGTTGTTCCAATTTGAAAAGTTGCTTTTCAGTGCTATTATTTGGTAGTTTTTCAATCACTGTCCATGTGAAATCATTGTCACTGTGCTTATTGGTTTGGAAATGACGCATCATTTTTGTAATCGTTTTTCCGCACCTGAATGTGCTCCGATGTTCATTAATTCGGACTTTGACCTTCCGGGTGGTCATTCCTACATACATCTGATTACAGATGCAGGTCATCAAATACACCACATTCTTGCTGTTGCAGTTACTGAAGGTGCGTTGCTCCCAGGGGGTTTGTAGACCCACATTGATCGTCTTACTGGTTTTTGTGTTAGCCGGCACACATTACACGATCCACATGGGAAATGTCCTACCACCTCTGGTAGATTCCATAATGTATTTTGTTGTCCTCGCTTTGTTAGTTGCTTCGGGCGAGTATGGACGACAGAGTCTTTTATCGATTTCCCCCTTCTAAATGCAAACAACGGTTTTTCCAACTTTAGGCCCCCAGAGTTCAAGGTTTTCCAATGTCGTAAGACAATTCTCTTTATTTTGTTTGATTCTGTTCCAAACGTAGTAACGCACACAATTCTCTTTTGTTCAGATCTTTCTGAAGGTTCCAAAAGTCCTTCTCGATTGTTGTTTTTTGCCCTTTTGTAGGCTTGTTTTATGAGTCTCGTAGGGTACGTTTTAGTCTTTAACTTCTCAGATAGTTGTTTTGCATGGATTTCATATCTGGCTTTATCTGAGCAGTTTCTCCTTAGTCGCAAAAACTGCCCCACCGGCAGATTGTCTTTCAGAGCCTTGGGGTGGAAACTGTCATATCTTAGTAAATTGTTTACATCAGTTGGTTTGTAAAAAACTTCAGTTTCCAAAATCCCTTCGCTTGCCCAGATTTTTAAATCCAAGAATGTTATTGAGTCTTTTTTCAGGGTCATGGTAAATTTCAGATATTCATCCCTCGTGTTCAGCCATGTTAAGAAATCTTGTGCTTCATTTTCATCTCCTCTCCAAATTATAAAGATGTCATCTATGAATCTTTTCCAAACGTTCAGATTCATCTGGTATGGATTCGTCTCGTTGTAAATGAACGTAGTCTCAAAGTCATGGACATACAGGCAGGCAATACTGGGGGCACAGGTCATGCCCATGGAAGTTCCGTGGGTTTGCAGGAAATATTCACCCTCAAATTCAAAATAGTTTTTTGTTAGGGCTAGTCTTGCACAGTCCACCACGAACTCAATTGGTGTTATTGCAGACCAAGTTTCTTGTCTTAGTAATTTTTCAATCACTCTCAGGGAAGCCTCTTGTGGAATGCTGGTATACAGCGCTTCCACGTCCAGTGTGATTAAGAGGTCTGTTGCTGGTTCGAACCTCAATGATTGAAGTTTTCGAAGGATGTCCTGAGTGTCTTTTAAATAGGATGGCATTTTTTGTACCAACGGTCTCAAAAAATGATCTGTGAACTTGGAGAGTGGTTCTAGAATCGAACCGATGCCAGAGACGATTGGTCTTCCTGGTGGTGGATTTTTGTTTTTATGAACCTTTGGGAGGATATAAAAATAGGGAATCTTTGGATCCATTTCTTTTAAGAAGTTTTCCTCTGTTTTAGTGATCCATCCCTCCTCGCCTGCTTTTGTTACCTTCTCGTGTATTTTTCTTTTTTCAGGTTCTCAGTAGGGTCTCTTTGTAACCTTAAGTAGTTACGAGGTTCGTTCAAGAGTTTCAGACATTCATCTCTGTAAACTTCAATGGGTAAAATCACCGTTGCTCCCCCTTTGTCCGCGGGTTTTATAATCACGTCCTGCATCTTATCAAATTCAGACAGGGTTTTTCGTTCCATAGAGGAGAGGTTGTTAAACACTCTTGTCTCGTTGTTTCTTAGCAGGTCGATTTCCCGTGTCACTGCTGTTTCGAATGCTAGTAAGGCGGGTGGCATCGTGTGATTTGGTGGAGTAAATCTTGATTTTCTCTTCAGACCCGTATTTTTCTCCTCATCCTCTTTTTCAGTTAGTTCTTCCGTGTGTTCAAAGAAGACCGATAATCGTAGTCTTCGGAAAAATTCCGCCACTTCAATCCTAACATTAAAGATGTTTGATCTATTGGTTGGAACAAAGCCAAGTCCTTTGTTTAACACATCCTCTTGGGTTTTTGTGAGCACTCTGGTACTGAGATTTAGTATTCCCGAGTGGTCTTGCTCGTGCTGGGTCTGGGTTCCTGTAATGTCGAGTCGTCCCTGTTTGTTTCCCACTGTACCCTTGGTCCTCTCCGGTTGTTGCCGCCTCGTCCGCGGCCTCTCCCTAAAAAAGGTTGTTGATAGGGTTGCCAATTGTATCCAAATTGTGGAGGTTGAAAAGGTTGTTGCATGAATGGATTCCATCCGAACGGGGGTGGTTGTTGATACGGGCCCATTTGTTGGTATACTCCCCGATTTCTTCTGGATCTGTTTCCTCTTCTCCAATTCTTCCCTTTCCGTTCTTCGAAGGACGAATCACTGGAGTATTTCTCAGATCCTGTGCTCTCTGTGTCTGAGAAGTCTGATCTATCTTTTTCTGTGGGATTATAATCTTCCTTAGAGTACGGAAACGTTTTTTCAAATTGGAACCTTTTTAGATCTTTTTGAAATTTTTTAATTTTTGCCTGGGTTAGATATTCTTTGTATTCATTAATGATTTTATTATTCTCTTCCAGTTTCTTTTTGAATTGTGCGATCGTTATTTGAGTTTTCAATCCATTTTCCAATGTCTTTATTTCTATGAGAAGAGCGTCAGAGAGTCTCTTTGCTGTTTTAATAATTAAAACCAGCCAGTCTCTGGTACATTTCCATGCGATCAATGCCCAACTGCGTCTAAATTCAGGGTCATTTAGGAAAATGTGTGGGGAGTTTGCTACGATTAGACCATTTGGAGCTATATTGCCCCTCAAATATTCGGTCATAATCGCTCCGTGTAATAAGGTTTTCAATTGAGTCCTTTTTAATTCAGTTAATGAATCCCAATCCCCATTATTTTGGATTACCTGTGTAAGTGTGGTGTCAGAAATTAATGATGGTAACGCTAAAATGGATGATATTTCATCCTCATCGTAGGCTAGTCCTTCTGCCACATTCAAACCCTTTTGCGGATATATATATGGGGGTTGCCTAGGATATTATTGCCGGGGTTCCCTTTGACAAAAGATTTTTTGCATGGGTACCCACCCCTCTTCTTAGGGGTCGTATTTTTGGCTCTCAGGGCTGTGGGGGCCCCTCAATACTCTTTTTCACGTAAGGAGAGTGAGAGAATGAATCGGACAGTTGCGTTCTCCCAAATCAACTTTTTTTCACTAAAGGCAACTGTTGCCTGCGCCTGTGTTCCCCTCAGGGGCTACGGTTCCTTCTTAGAGATGTTCCTACGATATTTTTGTCAGATGGAATATCAAAGATATTGACGGAAACGCCTCACTCACATAATAGTGACATGCTTCATCATAGGCGTTACCTCCACACCCAGATAAGATGGTACTATCTGGGCGGACTCAACCACTGATATACTGGGAGTTCTTATAAGTAGGTCACTGGTTAAGCAGGCGAACCAGATTTTTGATACATACACTAAAAATACCTACAAGTGTACCTCCTCTTGATTCTTTATTCTGAGGCACTTGTGATATCATTAAAAGCCATGCGTTGGGGTTTTTTTGAACATTAGTGTGTTCAAATTTACCCTCTACTAAATGCCAACATGTTTCGGCCCTCCCTAAATAGCCCAATCGGGTCTGGGGCCTTCGTCAGGGCGTGGTGTTTTTAAAGCCTACTTATGAGTCCCTGCTGGGGCTTAACACATGTATTACATGCACACCAAAAGTGAGGCCTAGTGCACTCACCTGTACTTCTTGTATTCGAACTCCAGTAGTATTTCTATAAGAAGTAAAAAGATTCTTTAATATACACTCTAATATCTAGTTATCTGCTACATATCTTTTGTGCATATAACGTGCTCATAATCATTACAATGATATTGAGTGACTCAATGCCACCTGACTCAGTGCTCACTTTAAACTCGCGTGTGAGACGATTTTTTGTATTTTAATATATACACATGCCATCTCAATTGTGCTGGCCCACTCAAAAATGAATTCCACCACCTTCAGTGATATTTAAATCCATATTTTTTGTGTTTAAAAGGGGCTTCTTGGTTGTTTGGGAATCTTAGTGATTGTACACCCTTTCAGTGAAAAATCGATGTACAATAAACTCAATTGGAATTCATATAGAACCAGATACACCCTTCATCTGAATGTTTGTGCTGTTATCCTAAAACCATAGCGCCGATTTTTGTGCTCTTTTTTCTTTTTCTGTGAATTCAGCTTACTTTTGAGTACACACTAGTTAGTAATTTTCTCACCTACTGGTGGATGCTAATAAGCATCATGCAGGAGACGTGTGTCAAAGGTGGCGTCCTGTAGTCACACACTACACGAAACAAAAGGTGTTTAGTTACGAACAAAGTCGTGTCTCATACATCCTGTTTGTATGTATGTCTATGGACTGTAATTTTATTTAATTGAAAACCGGATCTGTTTCTGTTATGTTGCCACATACCCTTCTACAGTTAAAACCCGGTCGGGTGAGAGGTTCGCATATGTTCTACTGATCCTCTTCCACTGTAAACTATATGCTCTTTTACTGCTCAATTTTGTAGTGTTTGAAAACCCATTTTCACGGTTGAACGCAGGATGTTTGTATATTCTGAACATCCGATGATTGCGCCATTAATTCTATGTATATTACAAGGTTTTTTGAATCATTTACTATGCTTTTATCTGTTACAAGCCTGTGTATAGTGCGAGGCTGGTGGGGCCACCCCGACGCTATTGCTCCGGTGAAAATACCAACTGTTAAAAACCCAATCGTTGGTACTCACATGCAGCGCCTATTTCCAAACCCCTTGTTCAATCTTGTGGGTCTGTTATTTACTCAATTCTAGTACCCAACTTGAATCTACGTTGAAACTCCAATATAGAAAGCGGTTTTGACTTACTTCGTCAAGGTACTGCCACCGCCGATCCGCCTAGTCCACACATCGCCTGCCGTCGAATGTAGAAGGCATTCACTCGGCTTGTTTAATACTGGTCTCCCGATTGGTTGTTCGGTCAATCTATCCCGTCGCGTCTTTCCTCTATCGTTTCTCGGAGGACTGCGGGGCTGACGGGATGTATTGGCTTTGCATTTTGGGTGATCATGGGTATTGTAGTTTATTAAAGTTTTGGGCTCATTTTTTCAGAGGATTCCAACTTTATTAAAACCAGGGGGCGGGAAACGATTTTTGTTTTCCCTCATATGTATTAACACTCAATGTTGTGTTTTATGCAGAACCACTTTATTCTAACGCGGCATTCATGATTCGCTCTGATGTTTCTTGACGTGTTTGAACATGTATACATTGATGAATTAAATCAACCTAGATTTATTATAAGAGTGTTGACCGAGCAAGCTAGTGTCATTGTATTATCGAGTTAAAAAAAAAAAAAAAAATCCATTGGTCTGAACCATGTTAAATGTTCATTCTCAGCTGGTTGTGCTGTTATAGATTATACTCCATTCTGTTTGTCTGGCTCAATGCACCCCACGTTCATTACCCTCATGGTATTCGGGAGTAAGCCCACAGTATGTAATGCGTTGTTGTATTTACAATTTTATATCTGTGAATTTCCACTGGACCCCAAGCGTCTGCCTTTAGATTATCATGATTTGGAACTACGTCAAGGTTATCCAAGGTATCTCTTCATTCAACCCTTGTGTTGTGCTAGAAAGGCGATAGATCCATCGTTGTTCCAATTTGAAAAGTTGCTTTTCAGTGCTATTATTTGGTAGTTTTTCAATCACTGTCCATGTGAAATCATTGTCACTGTGCTTATTGGTTTGGAAATTACGCATCATTTTTGTAATCGTTTTTCCGCACCTGAATGTGCTCCGATGTTCATTAATTCGGACTTTGACCTTCCGGGTGGTCATTCCTACATACATCTGATTACAGATGCAGGTCATCAAATACACCACATTCTTGCTGTTGCAGTTACTGAAGGTGCGTTGCTCCCAGGGGGTTTGTAGACCCACATTGATCGTCTTACTGGTTTTTGTTAGCCGGCACACATTACACGATCCACATGGGAAATGTCCTACCACCTCTGGTAGATTCCATAATGTATTTTGTTGTCCTCGCTTTGTTAGTTGCTTCGGGCGAGTATGGACGACAGAGTCTTTTATCGATTTCCCCCTTCTAAATGCAAACAACGGTTTTTCCAACTTTAGGCCCCCAGAGTTCAAGGTTTTCCAATGTCGTAAGACAATTCTCTTTATTTTGTTTGATTCTGTTCCAAACGTAGTAACGCACACAATTCTCTTTTGTTCAGATATTTCTGAAGGTTCCAAAAGTCCTTCTCGATTGTTGTTTTTTGCCCTTTTGTAGGCTTGTTTTATGAGTCTCGTAGGGTACGTTTTAGTCTTTAACTTCTCAGATAGTTGTTTTGCATGGATTTCATATCTGGCTTTATCTGAGCAGTTTCTCCTTAGTCGCAAAAACTGCCCCACCGGCAGATTGTCTTTCAGAGCCTTGGGGTGGAAACTGTCATATCTTAGTAAATTGTTTACATCAGTTGGTTTGTAAAAAACTTCAGTTTCCAAAATCCCTTCGCTTGCCCAGATTTTTAAATCCAAGAATGTTATTGAGTCTTTTTTCAGGGTCATGGTAAATTTCAGATATTCATCCCTCGTGTTCAGCCATGTTAAGAAATCTTGTGCTTCATTTTCATCTCCTCTCCAAATTATAAAGATGTCATCTATGAATCTTTTCCAAACGTTCAGATTCATCTGGTATGGATTCGTCTCGTTGTAAATGAACGTAGTCTCAAAGTCATGGACATTCAGCCCCTGAGGGGAACACAGGCGCAGGCAACAGTTGCCTTTAGTGAAAAAAAGTTGATTTGGGAGAACGCAACTGTCCGATTCATTCTCTCACTCTCCTTACGTGAAAAAGAGTATTGAGGGGCCCCCACAGCCCTGAGAGCCAAAAATACGACCCCTAAGAAGAGGGGTGGGTACCCATGCAAAAAATCTTTTGTCAAAGGGAACCCCGGCAATAATATCCTAGGCAACCCCCATATATATATCCGCAAAAGGGTTTAAATATGGCAGAAGGACTAGCCTACGATGAGGATGAAATATCATCCATTTTAGCGTTACCATCATTAATTTCTGACACCACACTTACACAGGTAATCCAAAATAATGGGGATTGGGATTCATTAACTGAATTAAAAAGGACTCAATTGAAAACCTTATTACACGGAGCGATTATGACCGAATATTTGAGGGGCAATATAGCTCCAAATGGTCTAATCGTAGCAAACTCCCCACGCATTTTCCTAAATGACCCTGAATTTAGACGCAGTTGGGCATTGATCGCATGGAAATGTACCAGAGACTGGCTGGTTTTAATTATTAAAACAGCAAAGAGACTCTCTGACGCTCTTCTCATAGAAATAAAGACATTGGAAAATGGATTGAAAACTCAAATAACGATCGCACAATTCAAAAAGAAACTGGAAGAGAATAATAAAATCATTAATGAATACAAAGAATATCTAACCCAGGCAAAAATTAAAAAATTTCAAAAAGATCTAAAAAGGTTCCAATTTGAAAAAACGTTTCCGTACTCTAAGGAAGATTATAATCCCACAGAAAAAGATAGATCGGACTTCTCAGACACAGAGAGCACAGGATCTGAGAAATACTCCAGTGATTCGTCCTTCGAAGAACGGAAAGGGAAGAATTGGAGAAGAGGAAACAGATCCAGAAGAAATCGGGGAGTATACCAACAAATGGGCCCGTATCAACAACCACCCCCGTTCGGATGGAATCCATTCATGCAACAACCTTTTCAACCTCCACAATTTGGATACAATTGGCAACCCTATCAACAACCTTTTTTAGGGAGAGGCCGCGGACGAGGCGGCAACAACCGGAGAGGACCAAGGGTACAGTGGGAAACAAACAGGGACGACTCGACATTACAGGAACCCAGACCCAGCACGAGCAAGACCACTCGGGAATACTAAATCTCAGTACCAGAGTGCTCACAAAAACCCAAGAGGATGTGTTAAACAAAGGACTTGGCTTTGTTCCAACCAATAGATCAAACATCTTTAATGTTAGGATTGAAGTGGCGGAATTTTTCCGAAGACTACGATTATCGGTCTTCTTTGAACACACGGAAGAACTAACTGAAAAAGAGGATGAGGAGAAAAATACGGGTCTGAAGAGAAAATCAAGATTTACTCCACCAAATCACACGATGCCACCCGCCTTACTAGCATTCGAAACAGCAGTGACACGGGAAATCGACCTGCTAAGAAACAACGAGACAAGAGTGTTTAACAACCTCTCCTCTATGGAACGAAAAACCCTGTCTGAATTTGATAAGATGCAGGACGTGATTATAAAACCCGCGGACAAAGGGGGAGCAACGGTGATTTTACCCATTGAAGTTTACAGAGATGAATGTCTGAAACTCTTGAACGAACCTCGTAACTACTTAAGGTTACAAAGAGACCCTACTGAGAACCTGAAAAAAGAAAAATACACGAGAAGGTAACAAAAGCAGGCGAGGAGGGATGGATCACTAAAACAGAGGAAAACTTCTTAAAAGAAATGGATCCAAAGATTCCCTATTTTTATATCCTCCCAAAGGTTCATAAAAACAAAAATCCACCACCAGGAAGACCAATCGTCTCTGGCATCGGTTCGATTCTAGAACCACTCTCCAAGTTCACAGATCATTTTTTGAGACCGTTGGTACAAAAAATGCCATCCTATTTAAAAGACACTCAGGACATCCTTCGAAAACTTCAATCATTGAGGTTCGAACCAGCAACAGACCTCTTAATCACACTGGACGTGGAAGCGCTGTATACCAGCATTCCACAAGAGGCTTCCCTGAGAGTGATTGAAAAATTACTAAGACAAGAAACTTGGTCTGCAATAACACCAATTGAGTTCGTGGTGGACTGTGCAAGACTAGCCCTAACAAAAAACTATTTTGAATTTGAGGGTGAATATTTCCTGCAAACCCACGGAACTTCCATGGGCATGACCTGTGCCCCCAGTATTGCCTGCCTGTATGTCCATGACTTTGAGACTACGTTCATTTACAACGAGACGAATCCATACCAGATGAATCTGAACGTTTGGAAAAGATTCATAGATGACATCTTTATAATTTGGAGAGGAGATGAAAATGAAGCACAAGATTTCTTAACATGGCTGAACACGAGGGATGAATATCTGAAATTTACCATGACCCTGAAAAAAGACTCAATAACATTCTTGGATTTAAAAATCTGGGCAAGCGAAGGGATTTTGGAAACTGAAGTTTTTTACAAACCAACTGATGTAAACAATTTACTAAGATATGACAGTTTCCACCCCAAGGCTCTGAAAGACAATCTGCCGGTGGGGCAGTTTTTGCGACTAAGGAGAAACTGCTCAGATAAAGCCAGATATGAAATCCATGCAAAACAACTATCTGAGAAGTTAAAGACTAAAACGTACCCTACGAGACTCATAAAACAAGCCTACAAAAGGGCAAAAAACAACAATCGAGAAGGACTTTTGGAACCTTCAGAAAGATCTGAACAAAAGAGAATTGTGTGCGTTACTACGTTTGGAACAGAATCAAACAAAATAAAGAGAATTGTCTTACGACATTGGAAAACCTTGAACTCTGGGGGCCTAAAGTTGGAAAAACCGTTGTTTGCATTTAGAAGGGGGAAATCGATAAAAGACTCTGTCGTCCATACTCGCCCGAAGCAACTAACAAAGCGAGGACAACAAAATACATTATGGAATCTACCAGAGGTGGTAGGACATTTCCCATGTGGATCGTGTAATGTGTGCCGGCTAACAAAAACCAGTAAGACGATCAATGTGGGTCTACAAACCCCCTGGGAGCAACGCACCTTCAGTAACTGCAACAGCAAGAATGTGGTGTATTTGATGACCTGCATCTGTAATCAGATGTATGTAGGAATGACCACCCGGAAGGTCAAAGTCCGAATTAATGAACATCGGAGCACATTCAGGTGCGGAAAAACGATTACAAAAATGATGCGTCATTTCCAAACCAATAAGCACAGTGACAATGATTTCACATGGACAGTGATTGAAAAACTACCAAATAATAGCACTGAAAAGCAACTTTTCAAATTGGAACAACGATGGATCTATCGCCTTTCTAGCACAACACAAGGGTTGAACGAAGAGATACCTTGGATAACCTTGACGTAGTTCCAAATCATGATAATCTAAAGGCAGACGCTTGGGGTCCAGTGGAAATTCACAGATATAAAATTGTAAATACAACAACGCATTACATGCTGTGGGCTTACTCCCGAATACCATGAGGGTAATGAACGTGGGGTGCATTGAGCCAGACAAACAGAATGGAGTATAATCTATAACAACACAACCAGCTGAGAATGAACATTTAACATGGTTCAGACCAATGGGATTTTTTTTTTTTTTTTTTTTTTTTTTTTAACTCGATAATACAATGACACTAGCTTGCTCGGTCAACACTCTTATAATAAATCTAGGTTGATTTAATTCATCAATGTATACATGTTCAAACACGTCAAGAAACATCAGAGCGAATCATGAATGCCGCGTTAGAATAAAGTGGTTCTGCATAAAACACAACATTGAGTGTTAATACATATGAGGGAAAACAAAAATCGTTTCCCGCCCCCTGGTTTTAATAAAGTTGGAATCCTCTGAAAAAATGAGCCCAAAACTTTAATAAACTACAATACCCATGATCACCCAAAATGCAAAGCCAATACATCCCGTCAGCCCCGCAGTCCTCCGAGAAACGATAGAGGAAAGACGCGACGGGATAGATTGACCGAACAACCAATCGGGAGACCAGTATTAAACAAGCCGAGTGAATGCCTTCTACATTCGACGGCAGGCGATGTGTGGACTAGGCGGATCGGCGGTGGCGGTACCTTGACGAAGTAAGTCAAAACCGCTTTCTATATTGGAGTTTCAACGTAGATTCAAGTTGGGTACTAGAATTGAGTAAATAACAGACCCACAAGATTGAACAAGGGGTTTGGAAATAGGCGCTGCATGTGAGTACCAACGATTGGGTTTTTAACAGTTGGTATTTTCACCGGAGCAATAGCGTCGGGGTGGCCCCACCAGCCTCGCACAATACACAGGCTTGTAACAGATAAAAGCATAGTAAATGATTAAAAAAACCTTGTAATATACATAGAATTAATGGCGCAATCATCGGATGTTCAGAATATACAAACATCCTGCGTTCAACCGTGAAAATGGGTTTTCAAACACTACAAAATTGAGCAGTAAAAGAGCATATAGTTTACAGTGGAAGAGGATCAGTAGAACATATGCGAACCTCTCACCCGACCGGGTTTTAACTGTAGAAGGGTATGTGGCAACATAACAGAAACAGATCCGGTTTTCAATTAAATAAAATTACAGTCCATAGACATACATACAAACAGGATGTATGAGACACGACTTTGTTAGTAACTAAACACCTTTTGTTTCGTGTAGTGTGTGACTACAGGACGCCACCTTTGACACACGTCTCCTGCATGATGCTTATTAGCATCCACCAGTAGGTGAGAAAATTACTAACTAGTGTGTACTCAAAAGTAAGCTGAATTCACAGAAAAAGAAAAAAGAGCACAAAAATCGGCGCTATGGTTTTAGGATAAGAGCACAAACATTCAGATGAAGGGTGTATCTGGTTCTATATGAATTCCAATTGAGTTTATTGTACATCGATTTTTCACTGAAAGGGTGTACAATCACTAAGATTCCCAAACAACCAAGAAGCCCCTTTTAAACACAAAAAATATGGATTTAAATATCACTGAAGGTGGTGGAAGTCATTTTTGAGTGGGCCAGCACAATTGAGATGGCATGTGTATATATTAAAATACAAAAAATCGTCTCACACGCGAGTTTAAAGTGAGCACTGAGTCAGGTGGCATTGAGTCACTCAATATCATTGTAATGATTATGAGCACGTTATATGCACAAAAGATATGTAGCAGATAACTAGATATTAGAGTGTATATTAAAGAATCTTTTTACTTCTTATAGAAATACTACTGGAGTTCGAATACAAGAAGTACAGGTGAGTGCACTAGGCCTCACTTTTGGTGTGCATGTAATACATGTGTTAAGCCCCAGCAGGGACTCATAAGTAGGCTTTAAAAACACCACGCCCTGACGAAGGCCCCAGACCCGATTGGGCTATTTAGGGAGGGCCGAAACATGTTGGCATTTAGTAGAGGGTAAATTTGAACACACTAATGTTAAAAAAAAAACCAACGCATGGCTTTTAATGATATCACAAGTGCCTCAGAATAAAGAATCAAGAGGAGGTACACTTGTAGGTATTTTTAGTGTATGTATCAAAAATCTGGTTCGCCTGCTTAACCAGTGACCTACTTATAAGAACTCCCAGTATATCAGTGGTTGAGTCCGCCCAGATAGTACCATCTTATCTGGGTGTGGAGGTAACGCCTATGATGAAGCATGTCACTATTATGTGAGTGAGGCGTTTCCGTCAATATCTTTGATATTCCATCTGACAAAAATATCGTAGGAACATCTCTAAGAAGGAACCGTAGCCCCTGAGGGGAACACAGGCGCAGGCAACAGTTGCCTTTAGTGAAAAAAAGTTGATTTGGGAGAACGCAACTGTCCGATTCATTCTCTCACTCTCCTTACGTGAAAAAGAAGATGTCCCAGGAATACCTACCCCTCCCACAAAACCATCAGTGTCAATGACAAAGCCTCTGGCCAGCTCTTTGGGTTATGGGTCATAAGGCCCCCGGCTGTATTTATTTTACACACACATCAAAATTTGCATAGTAATCACATTATTTACATCTTGTTTACAAGTGAGACCTAGCCTTAACAGAGACTCTAGTAGATGAGAGTCACCTAACCATAACTAATTTGGTCCTGTGCAAGCAACAATACTTAACCATTCTGACTGAGATAATGACTGGTTCTGTGTCCCTTCCTCTTAAACCTTCTGTCCAGGGGAAGGGTACCTCCTTTTGGAAGGACCCCACATTCCCTGTCCTGTACCAGTAGCTCTCCCGCCTCGGGAGCTCTTGTGCAGGGGGCCTGGGTGCTTTTAGGATACCTACCTCGTGCACACCAAACAAAAAGGTTCCTTGTCCCCCAAGAGCCTATGCTAGCTTGTGCCAACTCCACCAGCGTGGGTGGTTGACAGATAAGGACCGCGTGTAAGAAACTGCCTCCAACACCTGCACCACTGCAGCCTCTTTTCAACTTGCTGCCAGCAGTCCTTGGAGGGTCCAGTGATGCCAATGGTATTTTGGTGTAAAAGGATACCGTAAAGGGTCACTGAAGTGTCCCCACCAATCATGACCTCACCCTCCAACCTGCTTCAATACAACAAATCTAATCACAACATACATTGGACGCTAGAAAGAAAAAGTATTAATCATGACATTTAAACAACCACATAACTTCTGACAATCCTGATTCAGCTCCTGGAAAGGGAAAAAAAGACATACACGCATCCAATTCAAAACAACCACACCCCTTCACGCCGACCTCATGCACCCTTGCTCTGTGGATGGTGGGTGAGGAAATCAGATCTCACCCTGAGTGGCTCCCTGCAGGCAGGGCGTGGTATAAGCCGTCAGCAGTGCTGCGGCCTCACTGTTGGGGGTGGGGTCATCTGTGATCCGGCGTGTGGGGAAGAGTGGAGCAGGAGCGCTGCTACTTCAGCTGCAAGCAGGAACACAGAGACCTTCTCGCTCTGTTGCATCTCTTTTTGAGGGATGTGGTTTGACCCCTGCAACCCCAGAAGCACATTAGTGCTTCTGGAGCACCGTCTAGGCGGCCAGTCCTCTTCCCCAGCAAACTCCAGGCCTCGGGTAAGTGCTGCAAACCTCAGGGTGGTACCTGGCTTCCTGACATATTCGCTGACTCTCCCGAGTTGGGAGAGCCTCAGTAATATGGCAAGGTAGTCACGGATGTCCCAGGAATACCTACCCTTCCCACAAAACCATCAATGTCAATGACAAAGCCTGAGATCCGCTCTTTGGTTTAGGGGTCATTATTCCCCAGGCTGTATTTATTTTAGACACACACAAAAACAATTTGAAACAGCAACATTTGCACAGTGACCACATTATTTACATCTTGTTTACAAGTGAGACCTAGCCTTAACAGAAACTCCAGTACATAGGAGTCATCTAACCATAATTAGTTTGTTCCTGTTCTGAATGAGATCAGGACTGGTTCTGTGTCCCTTCCTCCTAAACCCTCCTTATGAGTGTACCCCACCTTCCCTCTCCCGTACCCGTACTGGGAGCTCTCCTACTTCAGAAGCTTTTGTGCAGGGGTCCTGGCTACCCTTAAGATACCTTTGTCGGGCACCCCCAACACCCATGTTCCTTGTCCCCCAAGGGCCTGGTCTAACTTACGCCAACTGCACCTGCGTGGGTGGTCGACCGGCCAGGATCACATGTCAGTGACTGCCCCCAACCCTCCACACCACTGTAACCTCTTTTTGACTTGCTGCCAGCACCCCTTGGAGGGTCCAGTGACGCGGGTGATATTTTTGTGTAAAAGCATGCCGTAAAGGGACTTGAAGTGTCCCTTCCAATAATGAACTCACCCACCACAGGTAAGCATAGTTCCCCCACTATCTGCCCTCCGTACCTTGTGTGTTGGCCTTGGCATGCCAACAAGTTGTCCAGAAACATTGCATTACCTACTTTCGATAGGTGTACCCCATCCTGTAAGAAAAAACACTCACCCTTGATGCATCCCTGAGGTAGAGATGATAAACTAGCTGTGTTCAACAACCTACCAGCCTTCCTGTTCAGCCATCCCACAGACTCATTGAGGGCGCTGACCGACTTACCACCTTTCCAATTTAATCTCTGGACCATGTTAGACCATGCTATTATGGCCTCCGGGTACTTTGAAATCCAACACATTGTATAGACCACTAATTTAAATAAGCCTTTTGTCCTAGGTCAGTCAAGTCATTGCCTCCCAAATGCACAATTACAATCCCTTGAAGCGGAAGCCTCCTGGGCACTATTTTGTCAAATGCAGTTCTCAAGTTGACCAAGCGCAGCTTTAGGTGACTGCAGAAAGCCAGCTGATATCCATCCTTCCTTGCCTGCGTTCCCTAGACATCTGCAGAATTAAAAAAAAACTTTCCCGTCTCACGCACGAGTGGCCCAACACATCTGTAACACCTCTCGCTCCCACGTTGATATGAGGCAATAAGGTATTCAGCAGCCACATCACTTTATCATGTCCTCCACCTGCATTGACAGGAGCATCCCAGAAAGGATGAGAACATTTAGCGCCAGAACATTTATAACATGTTCAACCTCACATAGCGCTTGCAACATATAGACTTCCACCTGCCTATCCTTTGAACTGCTTGTCCTGCCAGCCCCATGCCTGCCGCCGCGGTGGCTGTGCCAATCCAAAATGAATGTGAACTATACTCTGCAGGGTTTAACCCTGCCTACACCAGGGCCCTACTGAGCACAGTGGCAAATTGGAATCTTCTCAGTGGCGTTCCATTCTCATGAACTAAAATGGGGCCAACAGCCCCTTGTCCCAGGTGTGCCATAAAGGTTTCAAGATTACCCAGTGGACAGCACTCATTCCCTGGGGCCTTGTGAAGCAGTATGTGGTTCCCCCACTCATCTGGTTGGTTTCAGAATGGGTAATAGTGACCATCCAGGAGCCATTTAGCCAATGCTTAATTTGTAAAATATTAAGTGCCTGGGCTCTGACCAGGAGGCCACTGCAAATTGCACCACCCATCACCCTTGTCATTGCTGCCAAAAGAATTACTAACCATCTATCTTGCCTGTAAGTGCGACAGTTCAGATTATTCCAGGTTCCCAAAGCTAAAGGAATGGCTGGGGAGGCAAGTATTAGCAATTTTAATCTATATTGTATTTTGAAACAACCATTGTTCTGCTCATCTCTAAATTAGATGAGCAGTGCCACCATGTGATAGACTGTTCTATGTATGGTGTTGACAAATAGGTGCTGATGCTGAGTACCGGAAACCAACTAAGTGCCGGTGCTTAGTACCAGAAAGCACAGGCTCAAATTAAGCACTGCATTTAGCCATTGAATGTCTCCTAGTTGCAACTCACCACTTCTACCCTTCTTGCTCTTTACCACAAGCTCCTCCACCTTTAGTGCCCCATAGAATGCCAGGGAGAAAGCAACCCTGAACAAGCGAACCTCAGCCACTGACCTGCACACGCTCTCAAGGCTGGCCATGATCCTCCCCAGCTTCAATGTGTCTATGTGGCACCTAGAATCCTGCTTGCATCCTTCTTATCCCTGCCAGCCCTTCAGTACACCTTGCACCAGAAAAGCTTTTGGCCCATCGGTGTACCAGAGGATCTTTGCAAGGAAGCAAACTGCTGCAGTATGCCGCTTAGCGTGGGCCACAGGTCAACCTAAATCTTTCATGGCCTCCAGAAATGAGATTACAGACTCGGGTGAAAACCATTCACCAACCCCCTTGCTTTCCTGAAAAATGCAATACATGTAATATTCCCCCTCATAGGCCCAAATCATCCTGGGTGCTAAGCTGGCAGCCATGTGGTCTGGTAGGGTGGAGCACCAAGCCACCATAGTTGATCTGAGAGCGGTGAAGGGAACTCCCCTGCTCCTGGATAGTGGTACCTGAAGGCCTGCATCTTAAAATAAGACAAAGTATGTGCTGCATTGTTCCAGGCCAGGCCAGGCATATGTTTGGATTTAAAGTTGACATTCAGCCTCAAATATAGCACTATGAATTCCTTCAATAGTCTCAAGATTATCTTACACTTAGCCGCTTGCTGAATAATGCATACCAACACAGACATGTTGTCTGACCTGAATACCGCTGATTGATTGCGGAACTGCTCTGGCCATATTGTGAGGGCCACCAAGAAACCAAGGTTGCCACCAAACCAGACTCCAGCCAGTGTCTTCATCACCATTGGGCACAACAAGATGCTCCCAAAATGGTGCCAAACCCACACTGCCTGCAGAATCTGTAAACAAACCGGTAGTGATTCAATACTCCCATAGTTCAAAGCAAGAAGCTTTATTGAATAAGTAGATCCCAGCGAAGGAGTAGCAGCACATACTTCCAGATGGTACAATCCCCTCAACAACAAACCTGGAAGCCCCAGTACACATTCCATATTATATCAGACATTCTTATAACTAAACTCCATACACTAAGATAAAAGGAAAATAGAATAATACCAATAAGGAAACAGGTTCAATGAGGTAGGAAAGGCAAACAATACTGCAACTCTAATTACAACACATCTTTTTCCCCAATAAAAGAAATTAAAAGACATGCTAAACATATTTATAAAACGCAGCGGCATGTACTTCTAGCTCGTACAATCCCCTCAACAACGAACCTGAACTCCATACACTAAGGATACTCAAAAGGGACAAAAGGAAAATAGAATAATAACGATAAGTACACAGGCTTAATGAGATGGGAAAGGCAAACAATATTACAACTCTAATTACAACAAAACCCAACTCTCCATTGGTTTTAGAGAGTTTTGGCCATACCACTGCCTCGTTGAGATTCATCAAAAATGCCTCCCAGATTCTCATATTCTGCCAGACTTTGCATGACAACCTAGTATGATGATGCCTCCACTTCAGGCCAGAAATGGCCTGAGCGATTGACCTGGAAAATGGGTGGCACATAGGTATGATACTGAGATTAAAATTCAACTGCCTCACCACCACCTGCAACTGATGTAATGTATCTTTCTTGGCAACTATACATTTCTCTAATGCCCTTGTGAATGCCTTGACTTTTTCCTGGGGAATCCTAGACACACCTGCTTTGGAATCCAAGTCTATACCAAGGAATTCAATTGTTGTAGCTGGCCCACAGGTCTTTGCCCGTGCTAGTGGTTGTTAGATTTAGGGGTCTCTAGTTGGCAGAGGTAGGTACCTTTGACCAAATAGGGGCCCTTACATCTAGTCAGGGTAAGGGGATACACTCCTAAAATAACCCCTGCTCACCCCCTTGGTAGCTTGGCACGAGCAGACAGGCTTATCTCAGAGGCAGTGTGTAAAGCATTTGTGAACACATACAGTAACCCAGTGACAACACTACAGATGGACACCACACAAGTTGTAGTATAAAAATAAGTATTCTTTATATAGACTTATCACAAGACCATAAACGACAAAAATCCACAATACTGTACTTAAAATAGTAGAATTAGCTTAGTTCTCTTTAGATGTTAAAATGCGACACTTTGAGTTCAATGTACCTTTGGATGCGTAACGCTATACAACGAAAGTGTTGCAGGGAAGGTGATGCGTCAATTCCTTACACGCAGGAACGGTGATGCGTCGGTTTCTACTCCGCTTCCACGGCGGTGTGACCCGCAACACCATGATGCGATGAAGATCCGGTGCAATGAAACAAAGATGGTGTCTTCTCCTTGATGCGACACGATGCGTGCACGCCCGACGGCCGTGCCGCGACTCAACGATTCTTCTGAGCTGCGACTGACCCTGAGACATGTTTCTCCGGTGATGCGAGACGCTTCGGGATGCGATGTGACAGCTGCAGCGGTGACACCCTTCATCAGTGATGCAACGACAGAAGCTGCGGCGGCGACACGCTTCTCTGGTGATGCGAGATGCTCAGGTAATGCGATGCGACAGCTGCAGCGGCGACACCCTTCTTCAGTGATGCGACGACAGCAGCTGCAGCGGCGACATGCTTCTCCGGTGATGCGAGACGCTTCTGCGATACGACAGCTGCAGCGGCAACACCCTTCTTTAGTGAAGCGACAACAACGGCTGCGGCAGCGACACGCTTCTCCGGTGATGCGAGACGCTTCTGCGATGCTAAGTGGCAGCGGCAACACCCTTCTCCAGTAATGCGACAACAGTGGCTGCGGCGGCGACACGCTTCTTCTTCGTGAGTTGCGCTTCCAGCTCCTTGCGACACGCAGTCCCTCAGAAAGCCCAACACAACTGCAGGCACTTCCAAAGAACTCTTGGGGAGCTGGTTGGTGAAGTCTGTTGTCCCTGAGACTTCAGCAGGAGGCAAGCTCTATCTCAAGCCCTTGGAGATCCTTCACAAGTTGAATAAAGTACACACAAAGTTCCTTTCTCCCCTCTCTCTCTCTCCAACCACTGCAGGCCAATCCCTCAAGCCTAGGGATAGTCTCTCCTCAGGCTCTCTGGTTCCTCTCCTCAGCAAAGGTTTCTTCTTGTTTCCCAAAAGTGATCTAAAGTTCGTGGGTCTGGGTCCCCCTTTTTATACACAGTTTATCTTTGTTCTCTTGAAGGCAGATAGGCCTTTGCCTAGTCCAAACCAGTTCTGGTCAGTCCTGGAGCACTTTGTTGACAAGACTCCTTCTTTCCTTTCACAGTGCAGGCCAGGGAAATCAGACACACCACAGGAGGTAGAGCCAGCATTGTGGAGGGAAGGCACAGCCCTATTCAGGTCCCAGGTGCACTCCTCCCACCCATCTACATGCAGATCTCTCTATTCAGCCCTGTGCTGACTCACCCTGTCTCCTGGAATCCCCCAGCCCCTGTCACTCAAACTCCAGACAAGGAATACACAACCTAGCAGAGGCAGGCTTGGATGGTTAGACAAGAAAATACCTACTTTCTAAAAGTGGTATTTTCAAACACAGAATGTTAAAACCAACTTCACTAAAAGATGCATTTTATCATTCTGAGTTTAAGAATACTAAACTCAAATTTCTACCTAGTTCCCTGTGTCAGTTAGGATTATAAGATGTAATAATCAAACTGCCCATTCTGGCCTATGGGGAACAGGTAGCCTTGCAATAGTGAAATACAAAAATGGCTGTAATTCACTATCAGGATATGCCACACACACCAGGGCCTGTCCTACCTTATCCTTACAATGCACCCTGCCCGTGGACCTACCATAGGGGTGTCTGATATGAAGAAAGGGGAAGGTTTAGGGACTGGCAAGTGGGTGCACTTGCCCAGTCAGCATGGCAGTACCAGACTGCACACAGGCTCTGCAAGGGCAGACCTGAGACACACTTTACAGGCTGCTTCTGTGGGTGGCACAACCAGTGCTGCAAGCCCACCAGCAGCATTTGGTTTACACGCCCTGGGCACCCCTGGTGCATTGTACTAGGGTCTGACAGGTAAACCAAACTAGCCAATCATGGAATCACTCATCCATACATCAATTTACCATAGGGAGCACTTGCACTGTGGCACTGGACAGCAGTGGCACAGTGCCTAAAGCATCTATAACCAGCAAAAACACATGAGGCAACAGCAAAAAATGGAAAGGAGACCCACGCCAAGGTGCCAGGTCTAACAGTGGAACTCCAACATTCCCATCAACTATTGGAAAGATTCCAAAGCCTTCCCACATGCCGCTACGCCTGGTGAACCTAGGAACGGGAAACCATCCAAATAATGCAATGCTCACCGGTGCCTCGATCTCTGTCGGAAAACCCTCTCCAATAAAGTGCTAAACCTCTGAAAGTAAGCACAGGAGACTGAACAGCCTGTAGGCATACATTTGTCAAAATAAAAGACACCCTCAAATTGGAAACCCAGTAAAAGAAAGTCTTCTGGGTGTACTGGTAGCAGCCTAAAGGCGGATTCAATGTCCGCCTTCACTAACAATGTCCCTTGTCCCAGCTCCTGGAGCATTGCAATCACCTGATCTAGCGAGGCGTACCTGACTCAACACAGCGTCCCATCAATAGCCTTGTTGACAAACTGACCTCTAGGCATAAACAAGTTATGAATCAAGTGGTACTCCCATGGATCTTTCTCCGAGACCACCCCTAAGGGGGAACACACACAATTCCCCAACGGGATGGAATCTGATGGACCTGCTACCCTCTCCAGATTCACCTCCTTTAAGATCTTCTTCCTGCCAATACTAGGATTAGCCCTCAGTGACTGCTGATTTTTGCAGAAGGTTAGGCCCACACAGCCTTCAGCCAGTATTCTGAAACCATTCTTAAAACCTTCATACAATCACTGTGCTGCCACTGTGTTGCTGTAAACATTCAACGATTTCACCATCGCTTGCCATTTAACAAGGGAGAGGGGTTTGACCAGTAGTAGGTGTTCCTTCCTGATTTTTGGGACTCCATTCCTTTTCCTTTTTAAAACACTTGGACTCTGGGTGTGAGGTTAGGCCACAGAAAGAACAACAATGTCTGAATTTGAACGTCCTTGGGACTCTTGAGCATGATCTTTTGTTGAAATCCCAGCATTACTGCTTCTTTGCTCACCCCATATTAGCAGATGCTCCAGAGCAGCTTCAGGCTTTTGGTTGAACTCCAGATCGCAAGACTTGAATTTCACAATGGCGCATAGCAATGAAATGATTAGTTTCCTAGACATTTGGATCATTAACCACAAAGGGAAATTGGGCGTGAGTTTGTACATCAAGCCCACCGATCTTAACACGCTATTTCATTTTACAAGTGGACATCCAAGAAGTTTGAAGGAGATCCTGCCCTATGGGCAGTTTCTCCTGATTAGGCGGAATTGTACTAATAAAGCAGATTATTTTAAGAATACTGAAATCCTGTTCACCAAGTTGACTGAACACGGCTTCCCAAGGAAATTGACAAGATCGGCTCTCAAACGAGCTTGGTTCACACCACGAGAGGAACTGCTTACACCTAAGCCCAAGCCAGACCTTACCCCATTGACTTGTGTGCTCACATATAAACCTAAGGCGAACAAAATCAAGCGCATTATATTACGAAACTGAAGCCATTTAAATATTCCCATGCCATTGTTTGCTTTTTGCAAAGGCAAGAATCTTCGCCGATATTTGGTAACATCGGCACGTTCCTCACAACCTAAAAAATACATTAGGGGTATGATGGAACTTACTCCCTTGGTAGGACATTTTAGGCGCAACAATTGTGCAGCATGCCCCCACACTAATGACTTGAAATTTGTAATGCTGAATGGTCAGAAGCATGTTCAGCTGAATTTTTCTAACTGCAATACTAAAAATGTGGTTTACTGTCCGTCATGCCCATGTGGTAAAACATACATCGGGCAGACAACACAATCAGTAAAAATTAGAATACTGCAACATAAATCAAGGATACGTTGCAAGACCCAAGGTGCACCGCTTGTTCAACCCTATCTACAGTGCGACCATGACGAGAACGACATCAGTTGGTCGATATTGATGGTGGTTAAGTCCAACAACAAGGCAAGCTTACAAATTTCATTAAATAGACTTGAAGCCCGCATGATAGAAAAATATAGAACAGCGGTGCAGGGTCTTAATGATCGTGACGAAATTTGGGTTCTGATCTGAAAATATCTTGATTGTCTGACTTTAGTCTGTAACCTCCTGTAGGGGTGAGTGTAAGAAAAGTAAATCCTTTGTTTAAAAAGTATATTTGTATTATGACTTCCCTCGTATGTGGTTCTAGACTACTTTTGCATTATTTCCATATGATATGGCATTTTGATTGCCATAGAGTCATGCTGTGATTGTCTGGTCTTGTTTAGCTATGTAACTAATGTGCAGGATGCGCTGAAAATGAAGCATGGTTCACTTAGGCTGATAGGTATGGCCAACACATTTTAAAAGTTCTGTCACCCTTTTTCTCCCCCACTGTGGTTTAAGACTTTTTTCAAAGACATTTTTTCTGAAAAAATCCTTTTTCATTGATATTTGATCCTTTAATAGAGTAAGTGAAGCGATAGTGTAGTGTATCCCGCGATCACCAGGATTTCTTCCATTTACTTCAATCGGGTGAAAACACATGACCAGCTACGCGGAGAGCGTTTAGCTGAGTACGCGACCGGTGTAGGTACCGCGTCTCTGGTTCCCGTGAACAGAGCAGATTGGAGTGGCCAGTAGACGGCGAACGAAACTGGTAGGTGTTTGCAAGAGGCGATGGTGGCATCGGGCCCCCAGCCTTGAGCATGCAAGGCTTCCTAACTGGGGATTTTTCTAATTTTGGCTCTATACCGCGATCTTCTTCTGGAGGACGCCGAGTACTTTATCTGCCGAGAGCAGAAGTTATCATATAACTGATGCATGGCGGAACCAACTGCCTAAATTTAAAAAATGGTTGGATGAGCCACAGGACATTAAGGTATGCACAGTTGCAGAGGTGTATATTTGTGTTTACCTAATTTTTTCACGTTTGTACCCACCATAATATTGATGTTGTCTTAATACATCAGAATGCAGTCATTTATACTACGCGGTGAAGCGTGAGGACTACGTGTAATAAAGGGGCTGCTCTCTAGAGCTATCTCACCAGTGAGAGGCGAAGTGAGTGCCCTTTGAATATTTGGTTTTGTTTAGCCTATAGCAGCACACTTTTATGGGTGTTTTTCCTGAGTCCTGTGAACCACGTCTCTTTAGTTAAGTAAGTGGCTTCCTCTCTGCGCCCCTTTCACTTTCAGGGGCACCTGACGTTTAGTTATTTGGCTTTAGGCACATTTGCATGCCCGGGTGATCAGCACATCCCGTGACACGCATAGGCAACTCTTTTTAAACAATGGATTTTGGTTTTAAATGATCTTAGTTTGTTCCCTTTTCCCACATCCTGATGAGGCCCGGAAGGAATAGGGGCTGAAACGCGTTGACAGTTTGTGATTGGAGGAATCGACTTAATTCAAGAATCATTCCTATATTGATGTGGAGATACACATATATAAATTGTTATAGGGGGTGCAGCAAATACCCCATGTGTATACAAGATTACCTCCCAGTGCATTGATATTAATAAGAGTGCGAGCACTGACACAATGTAGTTGGGGTACAGGCGACAACATATACATGATGATTTGTTCCATGTACAGCTGATTTGTCCCTTGTTTACTCAAGAGGGCTGATGTATGTATGAACACATATGTTTAATATTTTTTTGCTTTTGTTGTTAGTTATCTATGTACCAGTTTGTCACATTATAATGAAACTAGCATAATGAAGAACTATTTTAACAAGGAAATTTGAGTGGTTTGTGGTTTTTGCTGTATTAGGAATTGAAAGGGGACGATGGGCCTGGTACAGGGAAATTAATTGTACCCTTAGGGAATATTGAGATATTCATTCCTCCACGCTACCGTGTTATAAAAGTTAATTTGTAAAATGACAGCAAAAGATGTGAAAGTCGTCATAATTATATCAGGAGGACTCGGATTGCGATGAAGACGCGTTGGAAGAATATTTTGCTTATTTATTTGCAGTGTTATATAATGTGAATTAGAACTCTTGGGTAGGTGTCAGAGTGATTTACATATTAATGGTAAATATATGAGCAAATTCATTTTTTTACATTACTTTCTGCTAATTACAACTTTGAAGTTACACCTATAGGTTAGAAACTCTCATAAACCTTTTTCTGAGGCTAAGGGTATCCTGACATATAATCTGTTCCCATTAGGGCGCCTGCTTCACCATGGAGCATATGTGGGTCCTATTTAGTCACAACTCTTCGTGTGTTGCTTGGCATGAGAGATTCTAAGCCGGCATCCAGCAGAGTTGCATCCACATATCTTAGTCTCCGTGTTCTTCCAAACTGAAGCTTCAGTCTGTAGGCCCTCTGGAAAAGTGGAAACTATGCGTAAGGCACAATATCTGAAAATAAGACACACCGTTCACACCATACAGAATCACTTGATAGCAACTCCACAAATGTCCTTCCTTTTTTGGCCATCTGCTCTATGTTGTACCCCAGATTATGGTCTTTAGAGAGCTTCAGAACATGGATGACTAGAATGACCTGGGTATTAACCCCATTCATATAGAGTTCAATTGGTTCCCTGCTCCTGTGATCAATCGTGCCATTGTGATGTGGCCACTACTGGAGTGATTCACAGAGGGGAATGCCATATTCTGCCTTTGGGCAACTGAATGTGCTACAATTGCAAAAGCGAACATTCCCGTTCCAGGCCATCTATTGTAAACAAAGCAGTCAGTTTCTACAGGTATAATCTGAGACACCATCAAGGCCTCAAGTAGCACATTCAAGAATGGTGGTGCTTTACTGTGTTAATGGGGAAGAATCCTTGCCCGGGTTTGAGTGATTCAGGTCCTTCTGGAATTGGAAAGGGCAATGGCATTCCTCAGGACACCAATACCAATCTTGTTCCCACTGCTTTCAAACCAAATAATGACCGTCATGACAGTTTCTCCACCCTTGTGAGTGCGAGATGGGTTGCACCATCCAGTTAGGTATGAGCATTCTGTATAGTGTGCGGTACATAAATGTACATAATTAAAGCGGGTGGCTCTCACTGTGTTGGAACATTGGAACGATGGGGTCTACTTTTATCTGCCCTGGAATAAGGGCACTCCAAAGAAGTGGCATTAGTGGCAAAGAATATTTTTAAAACTGGCAATTTATAGCTACTTGTGGAATGTTATGCCTATACTCAAAGGTCATGGATGGGATTGCTGTCTCTGTCAGCTAGGTAACACATAGGCAAGAAAGCATTCCAATTATGATGCAAACAAGGGAACACAAGCAACAGGTTAAAAAATATCTATTTCCTTAAGACGACACCCTGGGGTAACCTCTAGTCTAGGGCCTTCATCATCAACCGCCCGGTTCATTGCGATATGGGCCTAAACTCCTGTTACCACACATATTGCAATTACGGGTTTTGTGATCAATACTGGAAGGTCAAACCCACTGATATGTATTGGGGTAAAACATCCAGTTTTAACTCGAACGGGGATTTTGGAGGAGTAAGCACAGAAATCTGAATGCTATTCCCCATTAGTCATAATTTACTGGTATTTATCGTACCCAATAAATTATGACTCGAACGGAGTCTGATTTCATCAGGTGCGATAAAGACATATACCATTCACCAGGCAACTAGTAATGAGGGTGACCCTCATTATAAGTTATATGGAATAGGAGAAGGTATTTAATATTTATCATATGGAGTAATA
Source organism: Triturus cristatus (assembly GCF_964204655.1). NCBI lineage: Eukaryota > Metazoa > Chordata > Amphibia > Caudata > Salamandridae > Triturus > Triturus cristatus. Next base: position 525,925,842 of record NC_140580.1, read on the forward strand.
CCATTACCCCTGGATGAGGTATTTACCACATGTGGTAAATACCTCCTATTCTGAGTTTTCAACAAGAAAATTGGGCATAGAATGCAGAATCGTTTTTTACTCACCAAACACCTGAATTGCAGCAGCTTTGACCTGTCTGGAGGAAGATGGAGTGGCTGCCAGGGTATGCAAATTATCACACTGCTCATAATTCAGATCCATGTACACACAAGCATTTATTTTCACATTAATTGCAATTTAGCCTTGCGCCTGCACATGCATGCTAAATGTCCTTTTTTCCCACGCTTGAAACAAATTGATTAATGGCTTAGCCGAATTTAGCATCACTTAACTGTAATTTGCTGCCACAACTAAAGCAAAATAAGTCACCCTTCTGACAATGTGGTTTCATGTTAGAACTATCTCCTTTCTGGTTTTTCACCTTCCATTTTTACTACACGTTTCTCCGACTGATAAGACATTTGTTCAACTTCATTCGATCTGGCACTGGTGCTAATTTCTTTCATTCATAGCTCCGAGTGCTCACTATTCCTGGCTAATGTTAGGGCGGTCTCTAAATCTGGATCTCCTGTGAACAGTATTAGTAATCTTTCTTGAATGTTTTTGTTGTTTGTTTTTTCGATTAACTTGTCACAAATGATCTTGTCCTTGAATTCTCGATAATCGTGCATGGCCACCAGTGTTCGAAGAGCTGCTACAAAATCATCAATAGATTCACCAGGTAATTGAAGTCAGAATCTGTGAAGTTGCAATAGAGGGTTCCTCTGTTCTTCTTGGGATTAAAGCTTGTGTCCAGAATTTTTATACGAGACACATATTTACTTCAGCAGCATCTCCACTGTCACGAGTACCAGGGCGAACATTGACTATTTCCAAGTGGTAGAGTTTTTAACATTCTTCTGCCTTCAGGATCAAAAACCTCCCCCCACGGCTCCCAATGAAGTGGAGGGGTTCAACAGAGAGCTAAAAAATGCAGCTGGAGCCTCACTTTTTTCCATGCTAGATAATAGCAAACTACAAAAATGCACAGCGTAGCCCTGGGTGAGTTGCTGCCTGAAGTTTGATACGTTTGCTGTATAATGTACCTTATAATTTTAATTGTCCATGAAAATGCATGAATTCACAGAAAATTTAGAGGTATGCCCGTCACTGTTTAGATGTAGGCATATGCACAAATGCCTCATTTGAAGTACAGGCAACTGACTATTGCACTGAAAGGTGTGTCTGTCACAAATAATACAGGCTCGATGAGTGCAGTTTTAGGCTGTAATTTAAACAAATTGGATTCAGCCCAACCTTCAAAGATGGCCACCGCTGAAAACATCATAAGACTTCATTTTCCATGTTGAATAGAAGACAATATTTCCCAGTGCTGCAAGATTGCTGCCACAGGCCAGGAAAACGTTGTGCGCGTGCTTATTGTGATGGGAAAACAAAGTACTAAATCCACTCCTAACACACACAGAAACACTCTGCAAAGGGCTCAATATGGCCTGGTATTGCCGAGTCCCCTCCCAGTAGGTGATCAGTTATCCCCTAACCCCGAATCCTCTCTCCCCCGAGGTATTGACAGTAATGCATCCAACACAATTCTTTTTGGATTAGGTCATATAACCTCAGACGTATTTTATTAAAAATAATAAAACGTACATTTTTATAACACAATAAAATCTTTTACAATATACGCAGAAAACCACAACATATTCAAATCACAATTTTGAATACAGTTATTGAACATGATTTTTATGGCTAACCTTAACATGAATCTAATACATAGCCATACCTAACTTAACTGGAATATGTACATTTGTTTTCTGCGTATCCTGGATGAGCCTACGTGCAAGGTCATGATTATTCCCCACTAATTGCCAGGTTCCCATTTACCGGAGTGACCTTGCGCAGGAGGCCCGTGTGCGCAGCAGATTCTTTTCGCGGGCACCCCCTACGCCCTTCCATCCTACCTCCCAGGGGCTGATGTTATGCCACGTTGGCACCTAATGCACCTGCTCAGGGGTTGGCCCAAGCGGCCTACCAGAAATCGAACTCCCTACCCCCTGCACCCTTCAGCCTACTGGCTGCCAGCGCCCCATGGAGTGTGATGAGGGACCACTGTCCCTCCCCCCAGGCGTCCCCGTTAAACAATGGGATGCCTACTAAGAGATGCAACATTTTTACCTAGGAAATTATGACCTTACCGCCACAGGCCAGAATAGTTGACCGACTATCTGTCCCTCCCCCATCTGCTGCTGAGACAAAGGTCATACCCGTGTGTTGTCCCTGCCATCCAGGCTAGCATATTCTCTCGGAACAGGTTGTTACCCAATTTAGAAAGATTAACCCCGTCTTGTAAAAAGAACCGTTCCCCCCGGATGCACCAATGCAGGATTGTCTTTAATTTAGGAGTCCTAAAAAGTTTGTCAATCCTGTTATTAATCCTCTTTATGGAATGATTCAAAGCCCAGACAGATTCACCCCCTCTCCATTGGAACCTTGGGATCAAGTGAGACCATACTAAAACAGATTGAGGGCATTGCCTGACCAGCCATTCCACTTGTGTGATTACAGCCTCCACCACTCCTTTCCTACCCAGGTGCACCAAATCATTGCTGCGGGGGACTTAAGCAACAAAGGACCTAACAGTTTTTGGAAGTGATCCAACCTCAATCCCCCCTGACCATACATTGATACCTTCCAACCCGCATGGCGGGCCCTGTCCGCAAAATTGCCTGTGAAAAAATGTTGTTTCAACCTGCTCACATACGAATGGCCTATGATCCAGACTTCTTTGTGGCCCGACCCCCAGGCGGGTACCTGGAGTGGGCGAGGTGTAGTTGACCGGCGGGCGATGACAAGTTCCCCTCCTGCGGGACAGGACGTGGAAACTGCAGAGAAATGGAACAAAACCAGACATTAGCAATGCCACCTATAGTAAGTGCAACCGCACATAGAGCTTGTAACAGTCCGAAGACCAACACCCTATTCTCTGAACCTCCTGCCCATTCACACCCGGAGTCATGGCTTCAGTGGCTGCCCCGATCCTGAAAGAATGGGTACCAAATGTGGATGCATCCAGGTCTGCTGCCTCTAAAGCCAATGCCAATACCTTCCCAAACTGAAACCACGGGAGGGGGGTCCTGTCCTGGTGGATCAATAATGGCCCCTGTGCCCCGTGGCCTGCAGGCCATGTATGTCTCCAGGTTGCCTACTGGACAGCATTTCTTTCTGTTGAAATCCCAACACGCTCGCTTCTTGCTGCTGGCACCCCCTCCCTCGCTTTGGGGTGTCCCTGACCGAAAGGACTGCCCTTTTGGCGCTTCCTTGCTTTGGTAGTTCATGTGTCGTAACCATAAAATAATATCCACCTGTTCCCATGTGGGTGCTGGGTCAGAGGCCTTCACCATTCTAAATGCCTTGTCATATTCTTTCCAACACATCCCCCCATACTCATCGTGTGCGCATGCGATCCTATTCTGGTAGCACACCAATTCTGCGCTTAGACCTGGGAATTTCTCTACCATCACCGCATGAAAGTTTGAAAATGCATTAAACCAGTTAATTAACGTCTCCTCAATCTTTGTCCTAGTAGGCCAATTCGCCCAGTCCTTTGGGTGGGACCATTCCCTCAGCTTTTTGGCCTCCTCCTTCTCATCCTTGTCTACCAACAAAGAAAACATATTCACATATTTCCCTTTCCAAATGTGTTCTTTTACGTCTTTCACTATGTGCCTTGCCATGCGCTCCTTGTGTAAGAGCACCTCCCCCAACTCTACACTTGGCAACAATTGTACTGTACCTGCTGACGTGCTTGCTTGCATCTTCCCGTCTTCAGGTCCTGCAGCTGTGGCCTGCTTTGGGGGTTCTGGGACACCTGTACCTTTCTGACCCTCAACTGGTGGCGGCACCACCTGTTTAGCTTTATCAACTTGCACAACTAAGCTCCTGGCTCTTTTCACCGCATCCCCCTCAGCTAATAGGAGCCAACTGCCCACAGATTGAATAACTGTCGCTGTCTTAGCTAGCCATGGGAGCACCGCTGCTAAATTTGCCACTAGATCAGACTGTCCTGGGACGAAATTGGGAGTACTGCCGGAAGGAACTACTGGCTGCGCCAGGGCCTTACTTAAAACTGGAGCTCCTGGCGCGCTCGGCTGCACTGGGCCTCCCATGCCCGCCGGTGGAATCGCTCCCCTTGGCGCTGCCAAACCCCCCCCCCCCCCCCCCCCCCCACTGGGACCACCGGTACTGGAACTTCAGGCACCGGGAGCAGTGGGACTACTGGTACTGGGACCGATGGACCTAGGAGGTCTGGAACTACAGGCTCCGAGGGTGCTGGGAGGGGTGGGACTACAAGCCCTGGGACTGCTGGCGCCGGAAGAACAGGGATTGCTAACCCTACAGGAGCTGGCCTCTCTCCCCCCATTTATTCCTAGCTCTACGGGGTACCGGAGGGAATGCTGCCCTGGGTGCAACCCCCAAACGCCTGGGCCTGTCCCCCTCCTCCTCCTGCCCATCCACCTTCTTGAGCAGTTCTGCCACGGTATGACCTAGGTCACTCATAGTTTGCATCATCGCAGCCATCCATTCCTCCATCCTAGCCGAGCCCTGTCCCCTCTTCAGCTTTGGTGCCATTATTAAAACGCAGTTGTAACATCTAAATTCTGCCTGAATCTACAACCTTAAATGCCCGCTATAAGACAGAGCAACCCTGCACCAATAACCTGGGCACCCTCAAGCTAGCACAAAAAAAACCACTTGCTGCCTAGCCTGGGACAATACCCAAACCCTTACCTTCTAAACAATCCCCCGGTCAACCGCAAACACCACCACAGCCAGAGCCACACCCCCAGACAAATCCTGAGCGTCAGGTGAGCAGTGCTCTAACCCGAGTGGCTCCTGACTGCGGTGAAAGTGCTGGTTTACCCGGGGTGCAAGAAGCTGTAGTCCAGGTCCCAGTAGGCTTCCTCACTGCACAGGACAAAAGGGAGGGGGGCTCCCAGGTGTTCCAGCAGCCTTTTCTCTTGCCTTTTGATGATCTGCAGAGGAAAGAACCAAGAAAAAAGGGGGAAGATAAAAATCCCCTATGTTATTGCAGGCTCCAGGCGTCCTGGTGTCCTCCTCTGCGTTTTTTCCACTGCCTGATGCCTCCAATTGCTCCCACCCCACCGAATAAAAAACACCTGTATGAGGGGAAAAAGAAACAAGACACAAACAAAAACGGAGGCGTGCAGGCGAGGTGTTGTTCCTGGGGGGGGGGGGGGGGCAGAGCAGCGAAGAAGGGACTCTCCTGCCGCTCTGGTGATATTTTTAAAGAGTACTTCCCCCCAGAACAGGCTTGAACAGGTCCCGGCTAGATCCTGGACCTGTTCTGATTGCGCTTGAAACTGCTTCCGGGGCACTCCGAAATAGCCAATGGACGAGGGCGAGGAGGGCGGGCCGAACGTGGGTCACCAGCGCTGGCCCCGCCACCTCCCCGCCGTGAAGAGTGCTCCGGGGAACGGCACAACCGCCATATTGGCGGCGTGACCGAGTTCCCGGTTGCGCCTTGGAAATTGGCAAAAGTCCTTTATAAATATGACAAGCAGCACCAAGCTTGGCGATTTCAGATTTGCACATACAGAGTTCCAGAGAACGCCTCATGCTGATGGCATCACAACCTTCAGCGATCAGAAGGTCGCAACCAAGGAGACATGTAGGAGACATCAGTGGTTCGACATTGACATTAATGAAGAATCCGGGTCCGAAAGACAAATTTTAAGTAGAGTTTAAGGGCCCGATTCACAGAACTAACTTAAGACAAAATCCTAAACTTACTACCATTTTCGTATTCACAGAAGGCACTTACTCGTTTTGGTATTCACAGAAGACACTTACTCACTTCGGTATTCACAGAAGTTAGGAGCCCTAACTTTAGGACTCCTAAATGTCTTCTGTGAATACCGAAAGTCTTAAAATTAGGATTTTTCTCAGTTTAGGAGTCCTAAAGTTAGGACTCCTGACTTTACTACTACTAAACTGAGAAAACCCCTAATTTTAAGGCTTTCGGTATTCACAGAAGGCATTTAGGAGTCCTAAAGTTAGTAGTTCTAACTTTACTACTACTAAATTGAGAAAAATCCTAATTTTAAGACTTTCGGTATTCACAGAAGGCATTTAAGAGTCCTAAAGTTAGGAGTTCTAACTATACTACTACTAAACTGAGAAAAATCCTAATTTTAAGGCTTTCGGTATTCACAGAAGGCATTTAGGAGTCCTAAAGTTAGGACTCCTAACTTCTGTGAATACCGAAATGAGTAAGTGCCTTCTGTGAATACCAAAATGAGTAAGTGCCTTCTGTGAATACCAAAATGGTAGTAAGTTTAGGATTTTGTCTTAAGTTAGTTCTGTGAATCGGGCCCTAAGCATTTATTCCCTCAGCTCCATAGGTTCAACCATCTAGGCAGCAATTGCTTCTTTATAGAACCCCACTCCATTCAACTCCAGCATTCAAAGCGTGAAACAGACAATCCCAGCACATTCCCACTCACACTAATGCACCGATTTACATTCCCCCATGACATTTACAATTACTCTATTAACACCCATATTCACTGATTCACTAATAAAAAGCCAGATATATTAGCTTTGCAAACACTTATTTAAATTCTATTGCGAAATAGCAGCCTGCTTGGTGAAGCATGCTGTTCCATCAACATTAGAGATTACCAGTGTCCTGATCTTTCCCTGATTATTGGAACACCTGCCTGACACACAGAGCATAACAGTGCCAGGGCAGAGGCCTCTTCTGATTTCTTACACAAAGCTTTTGTCACTATCATACTCTTGTGTGCAAAATTGATCTCTCCTAAACATGCTCTCTGTAACAAGGTAATCACAACTATGCAAACTGATCCCTGTGGTCATTCAGTGCTCTACATCCTAATGTCATCAGTGGTCACCCACATTTGGTATATATTTGTTCTATGCTCATAGGGACTTACTGAGACCTACTGCTACTCAAAATCTAGCCACTTCATAGATGGGAGAGTGAGCCATGCAGGAATGCCCGGAGGTGCGCTCCAACTGGGGCGCACCAGCAATTATGGGGGGCCATGGCTGGAACAGGCAACCTTACAAGATGGAGGGCCACTCAGTAAGCATCCCCACTGTTGGGGGGGGGTGGCCCACGGCATTGCAAGCCTGGTTCCCATTTTCGCGAGCTTCATGACTGCGGGATGAATAGGGGCAGAGCTGCAAGGGTCTAAAGCACAAAAGGCGGGTGAGATCAAGCCTGCCTCATCTCACCAGAGGACCGGCCTGCGCCGTGCTGCAGCCGCCGAGGGAAGACCGAAGCAGAAGCTTCGGGAGGCAACTGCCTGCTCTCATTTAGGCCTCCCGCTGCTGCCGCTGAGTGCTACATCGAAGAGTGGCAGTGTAGCTTGAAGCAGCTTGTGGCCAGTAGCTGTGTGCGGGGGTCGTTGTACTTCCCTCACCGCTTCCCTTTTCTCATTTTGGGCCCGAGTTTCACACTGCAGCCTGCGCCTTGAGTTGAGCATGCGTGGTCATTCCTTAAAGACTTTGGGGCAGATTTATGTTTCCTGGCGCATCCCTGCAAATCAGCAGGGATGCGCCAGGAAAGATGCGTCACGAAAGTTTACCCTTGCGCCACAATAGATGCGCCGCATTTACAATGCAGCGCATTGTGGCGCAAGGATAAACAGATGTGTGACGCATCTGATGGCGGAAGGGTGGCGCATTGCTGGAGTTGCGTCGCAAGCGCGACGCAGCTCCAGCAAGGCTCGGGGGTGGCCTATCATTACAATGCTGCGTCAATCCTTACGCCTGCTTCAAGCAAGCACAGGGTTTTGATGCAGCATGGGCTCAAAAGTGACTGAGTGAAATATTGTAGATTTCACTCAGCCACTTTTAGGAGGCGTTCCTGCGACGGAACGCCCCCCCCCCCCCTGCACAGGTACGCCTACTGCTGGCGCAGGGCTTTACAATGTGACGCATCTCCCAGATGCGTCACGTTGTAAATAACCCGCAGCATGGCGCAGGATTTGCGCCGCCGCTGCATCACAAAAGTGACGCAACGGCGGCGTAAATGAGGCGCAAGTGGCTCATAAATCTGCCCCATTGTATTTCATTTTCTCTTTCTTTGGGGCAATTTGTTCTGCACTTACTGACCTTTGTCTTGGGCAATCCTTCCTTTGCCCTCCTCGGGGAGCGAGGCCTATTATAATTAGCCTATCACATCATCTGTGTCCCCATCGACTTAGCTTGCCTCCTGCCTGCCTTGGCTAGTCCGTAGGTTGGAGGGGGGTTGGCCTGTTCTGTGGGGTTCTCCCTGGCATGCACCCTTGGGGTAGCGTTTTGGCTTGTGGCGACCCCGCTCTCCTGACCAAGTACCTGGACAACCAAGATAAGAAGTTGGGAAAGGGGTTTTTGAGTGCTGCAAAGGAAAGGTTGGTATTCTCTGCCTTGCTTTTTTGGACTTATCAGTGGGGGTCTGGCTTAAGGCCATGGCTTCTAAGGGGACCGAGGGTGCCACTAGCACTACAAAGGACAAGAACATGGAGACAGTATTGAAAAGGCTGCATTCTATGGATGAGTTGCTGGTGCTATGTCGCCTGACTAGGTTAGAGGGGAATGGGGCGGGTGCAAGGAGGACTCCGGCACAAGCGGAGGCGTTTGGGTGGCCTAGAAGGCCAGGGGTCCCTCAAAGGTCAGCCTTCCCCCTTTCCTAAAATGGAGAAGAGGAGTCTGATCAAAGGAGCTTGTCAGCTGTACCAGATGCAGGGGTCCAGGGGTCTGCCGTTACAGGTGGGTGGGTCAGCAGGTACCACAAACATTGTCCGGAGCTGTGACAATTGTGTAGCTGTGTGTTGGGTGGCTACTATCCGGAGTCCTAGTGATGGGGGGATCAGCAGGCTCTCCAGTGTTGTGTTTTGGGGTGTAGCAGCTGGGGCACCTGATGGGGACAACATAGAGAGGGCACGGAGGTTGGTGGCACAATTCAAGGCTGGTGACTAGGGGCAACCCCAATCCACGCAGTCAGCTGCCCCATTGGGGGCTACACTGGCCTCCCTCAGGTGATGTCTGGTACCTCTGCGGGTGGAAAGGGCCAAAGCCCTACAGCTGGGGATGTGACATCCATAGCAGCTGACCTAGATATGAGAAAGCAGGCGGCCACTGCAGGTACCGCATCTGTATTACCTCACACAGGTTTCGTTGAGGTGCGGTCGGAGTATGATCATCAGGGTGTCATCATACCACAGAAGTGAAAGAAAAGATATGGAGCAGGGTATTTGTGGAGATATTTGACTTGCTCATTGAGACCCCGGCGAGACAAGAGGCTAAGCACTGCAAAGAGTGTTCATACTGGAGGGATTGTTACACCCCCTCATAGGCAGAAGTTTGAAGAGACTACTGAACTGGGTCAAAACCTTCACTATTTTCCGTGCGGTCATGGAAAATAAATTCCTGGGCTACGGCCGTAAATATCTTATCAGAACAAAATTGTTTGTGCGCATGATGAGTTTCGGGGTACCTTTTGGAAAGGTTGACAGCCTTTGTGGAGGAAAAAGGTCACTTAAAAATCACTTTACTGCAACCAGACTGATGCTGATTGCTTAACTCTGCCACATGATGGTCAGGAAACCAGAGAACAGCTAACATCAGCCCTTTCAGCCAGGGTCTTGGGGGCACAGGGTGCTGAGAAGAGGGGCACATGCTGGCCCTGTAACAAAAAAGCTTGTGCCAGGCTGCCTGGGACTAGTAAATGTTAGCATAATTGCTGCTTCTGCGGCATTCCAGCTCCCCATGAATTCAAGTGCTCTAAGAAGAGGAGTGAGAGGGGCCAGCAGAAGCAGCTACGGCCCCCCTCCTTTTTTAGAAAACTCACTCATCAGTGAACATTCAGGCTTTGACCTCATTGCTGAACAATTGCAATACCCCCAGAGATGAGCAAATGCTGCTTGATGGCTTCACTTATGGTTTCACAATCCCTGCGGAGAGAGTGTTAGCAGCACCCGTTTGCAAAAACCAACAATCCATACACTTGGATAAAGTGGTGGCTGGACAAAAAATTGCCAAGACCGCACCTTAGTCAGGATAGCTGGTCTATTTGATTGGCACCGTTCGAGAATTTTGTGTGCTATCAATTAGAGGTGGTGCCCAAGGAAGAATCGGGACAGTTCCGCCGCATCCACAATCTTTCAGTCCCAAGAGAGAGCTCTGTGAACAAGGATATTAACTCTGTGTTGTGCTCAGTAAAATATGCCTCCTTTGATCAAGTCATAGCAATGTTGCATAAGCTGGGCACAGGTGCACTGGTAGCAAAAGCAGATATTGAATCAGCGTTCCATCTGTTGCCACTACATCCAGAGGACATTCACTTGTTGGGGTTTCAATTCGACAGAGCATTTTATTTTGATAGATACATGCCAATGGAGAGCTCAGTTTCTTGAGCATATCTTGAAAAGTTCAATTCCTTTCTAGAGTGGATCTTTAAGAAAGTGATGGGTGCCAGGTGGGTTCTGCACTACTTGGATGACTTCCTCCTTCTTAGCCCTGTGAATTCGCCACACTTCTGTGAGATCCTATATGGTTTGTTAATTTGCTGGAGTGCTTCGGGGTCCCTCTAGCTCAGGGCAAGACTTGTGGCTCATTCACTATGAGTACCTTCCTGGGCATTGAGCTGGATTCGGTGCCAGGAGTGTGCAGGCTTCACAAGGATAAGATAACATTGTTTAGGGATTCCCTATAGCAGTGCCCGGCAGCCAGGAACGTGATACTTCATCAGTTGCAAGTGGATTAGCTGAGCATCATTCCCATAGGGCAGCCATTTTCCAGATCTATTGCTCAAGCAATGGTGGGCCTTAAGCAAAAACACCATTGCACAAGGTTATCATTGGAGGTTAGGCAGCACTTGTGGATCTGGAACTCCTTTCTGCAATGATTCAATGGGTCCGGGCATGGGTTCCCCAACCAAAATCGAGCCCAGAGTGGGTCTGTTTACTGCTTCTGCGGGAAGTGTTGATTTTGGTGCTAAATTGGGAGGCCTCTGGTGCACGTAGCAGTAGCCTGCTGAGTGGGCTCAGGATGGCCAGGTAGGAATCATAGCATTCTTGGAGCTGTTACCAGTAGTAGTTGCCCAGATGATTTGGTCTGTGTAGCTTGGCAATCATGTGGGGGTATTTTGGTCTGACAACATGACGTGGTGGAAGCCATAAATCAAAAGAAAGTGAGCTGTAGTATGGTTCAAGAAACCGATTTTCCTGTGCCAGTTAAAAACATTACCTTCAAAGCTAAAAAACATGTCCCAGGTGTACTTCAAAACCTTACTGATGCTTTATCTTGCCTAAAGCTGCAGGAATCCAGTCACTACCATCCAGAGGCAACAGCACACCCCACAATATTTCCAGACCATCTTTGTAAGCTTACCTTACCAGACCTCATGGCAGTCTGCGTAGTACCTAATTCAAGAAGAGCATATGAGGGGCATTCCAGCTGTATTTGCAGTTTTTGGGTCAAGGAAGTGAGGGGGAGGTTTTTTCACAGTCTTATTGGGCGGCGTTCCTAACAAAGCTTAGGCGTGATGGCCGGTCAGCGACAGATCCAAGAAAGCATTTGACTGCTCTCTCTTTCTTTGCAAAATTGGGTGAGCATAAAGATTGGGCTACTTCATTCCCTATCAGATAGACACTCAGGTGTTGGCAGTGACTTGAAAGGGAGCACCAGGACTAGAGGAGTCCAATTGATGTACAGAGACTGACTACCTTGGTCTCTAAGTTGCCTGACATATGCCATTAGCACTTTGAGGTCCAGCTGTTAGGGGCGGCCTTTCGTGTAGCCTTTTAAGGGGCCTTCTGGGTAGGGGAGTTAGTCGGGCAGTCCATAAAAGACATTCATGGCGGCATTGAGTTTGATCGGATAAGCTAGCCTGGAAAGGAAGGAAGGGGGGGGGGAGGAGGGGGAAAAACTTGCCCTTTCCCAAAACAGATCAGATGGGCTGACGGGAGCATGTCATCTTGCATAGGGCCTGGGCTTCCAGTGCTGCCCGGTCCAATCTCTCCTGGAATACCTAGCCATACGCCTGCAGAGAATCACCTCTGCACTGTTCCTACGCGCTGACAGGTCCCCTCTATCTAGTTTTCAGATTACAAGGGCTCTGGAAATCGCTTATACTCAGATACTGGGATTGACCCATCCATTTTCAGTGCCCACTTGTTCCGCATAGGGGCAGCCACAACTTCAACTGGGGCGGGGTTGGATGCGCAGCAGGTGCAAAGATTCAGGGATGCTGGTATGACTGTTACAAGAGTTATGTGCGCTTGCACATGGTTTAACTATAATGCGCCTTTCTTCCTTCCCGTTCTTTTGTGCATGCAAGTGAAATGCCCACTCAGGAGGTGTTGGTACGGGCTCTCTTTCGTCTGGAGGGCTCAGGAGGTCTACCTATCTGGCGACTTCGTGACACGTGCCAAAGTTGGAATTTTCAACATGAGGTGGTATGGGCAACGAGATGTCAGATTGAGGCATCTCTGGATGGCTATCTACCAACTGGTACCAAGGGGTTACCTGGGAGAAATATATAGGAAATAGCCAATACAAGAAGAGGCTAGGATGCCAGTCTGGTCATGGGTGAGGGAAGACATAAAAAAATATTTTACCTCTAATTATATAAAGAAACTTATAGCAAGTTTGAACCTTACGCATGCCGCAGGCCCAGATAATCTTCTGGCAGTCATAATAAAAACTAGACCAGAATGGTGGGCAGAGTTTTTCGAAACGATGTTCCAAGGGATCTTGGAGACAGGAATTGTACCAGAAAGCTAGAGGGGTGCAATTATAAGACCAATTAATAAGAACGGCAATCTAAAATTACCGAAGAACTATAGGTTAATAAATCTCCTAGATATAGGGGAAAAAGTTTTTGCAAAAGCCATTTTGGGACTACTTAAAGACTTAAAGACTGGGTGGAGGAAAATCAGATTATACCCCCGGAACAAGGGGATTTTAAAGCAGGCCATTCCACAATTGACCATTGCTTCGCTCTCTGGTCCATAGCTTGGAAGTCGATTGAACAGCGGGGAAGTGTATTCTGTTGTTTTGTGGACTTCCGCGCAGCCTTCGACCTGGTGGACCGGGAGCTGTTGTGGGATGCCCTAATTAGATATGGTATTCCAAAAGATTTTCTAAGTCTGATTCGAATTCTCCATACAAAGAACTGGGCCCAGATAATTCTAGACATAGATGGTAGTATATCTGGGAAGATTGAGATTGGGAACGGGCTGCGGCAGGGATGTTTATTGGCCCCCCTGCAGTTTTCTCTGTTCTTAGCAGATTTGCCGTTGACCTTAGGGAACGTCAACGGGGCAAGCCCGAAATAAGATGGTAAGCATATTGCTTGTTTGCTCTATGCGGATGACCTGGTGATCATGGATCAAACCGGAATTGGCCTGCAAAGGAAGCTAAATATATTTAATGATTATTGCTCCAAGAAAAAACTAGTGGTTAATATGGACAAGACTAAAGCTTTTGAGCTTTGGCCGGAGGAAAGTCGGGTTCAAATGGTTTTTGGGGACCGAGAAAATAGAAACGGTCACAGAATATAGGTATTTGGGATTGTGGCTTGAACGAAGTTTGAAATGGCATACCCACCTCGATGCTTTAAAATTAAGAACATCAGCATCGATTAGTGGACTGAAACTGTTTAACAAAGCCTATGGCGCGATGTCAGATAGCCCAGTGCTAAAAGCTTATTCGGCCATGGTACCCCCACAATTTCTGTATGGCGCAGAATTGTTATACTTGAGCGGCAAAGAGGGGTGGAATGTCAAGGAAGGTAAACATTTAAAAAACCTATTCACACTCCCTTTGTCGGCAATGGTCCAGGCCGTAAGACTTGAACTAGGACTGACCTCATGGGGTATTTTAGCTGGTATGGCCCTACTCCGAATCAACGCTTAGGAGCAGGAGAGAACACCCAAATATCACAATGGTGTACAAACGAAATTCTGAATAGCGAATTAAAATGCGCAAGAGAGACTAGAGCTATTATGATGAAGCTGTGTTGTAGGATGAAGGTTAAATCGTGCCCCATTACTTACATGATTAATATTGATAAGAAGGTACTTAGGACGCAGGGGAAAGAAATATCGCAGGCACAGGATCAAAACTACCTTGCAAACAAAATCTCAGTATACTTTATGACTGCTGCATGGAAAAATGATCAATGCTTTCCCTACGTGGATAGGCTACCCGATTGTCATTTACGAAGAGAGGTTTTAAGGGTAAGAATTGGGGTGAACCCTTGTTATGTAAATAAAGTGGTAAAAGGTTCAATGATTGATGAAACAGGAAGATGTACTTGCACCATGGGCACCGCTTGTGATTTGTTACATATTTTAATAGATTGTCAGAAGTTTCTCGATATTCGAATTGTGTTTTTAAGACCGATATTTAAGAAATATGAGATTAAAACTAGGGCCAGGTTGGTGACTGAAATGAGCCATTTAGATATTGCTGTTGCTATTGAGAAATGTATGCAAAGAGTGAAGGCACTTCTTCTGATCCTTTTTTAAATAAGTTTTAGCAAATAATTCACACTGATTTTATTAATGGAGGGTTTTATAACTGTATGTGTGTTAAGATGTGTTTTAGTGTATTTAAAGATGTGTTATTTTAAATGTATTTTTTATCAAATATATGTAATGTTTGAGGACAAATGGTCCAAATAAACGTGAATTAAACAAACGAACTGGTACCAAGGGGTCATCCTTTATCCAGGGGGGTAACAACTTTGCACAAATAGAGCATAGGGATTTATTTGAAGTCGCTGAAGTTGAGGTTATGTGGCTAGCTAAACATTTTCCTGAGGCATTGGTCGCATATTATACGAAGACAGTTCTGGAGTGGGGACATTCTGTCCGGGCGCTGAACGAATCTGCCAAGCGCATCGAACAGATGACTCTCACAGCTCCTGAGGTCTGCTAGGTTGGATTACATCCCTCATGGATGTATTAGGGGGAGAGAATTTTTCCTTGCGATGCTATGAACCTATCTCCTGAACGGAATAATATGTTTGTAAATAATCTATTTGATTCTGCTTACCAATAGGTTGCTCAGCTATTGGTGGTCCAGGTGGTCAGTGAAACATGCTGGCCTGTGACCGGGTGAGTTCCTGATTGGCGGGGACATTTCAGGGTCAACCGGTGCCTTTCACAAAATATACACATGATATCAGTGTCAACATGATGCAGAGGGGTGTGCTTGCAGCATTCGTTAGAGAAGCTGCAATTGGTGGATTTGAGACGGTTACTCCCGCAGCCCCTTTGCGAAGCCATACGCATGCGCATTGGCGCTTGGTGTCATTGGCCCTTTGGGGATTGGAGGATGCGGTCTGCGCCAGGGGTGCTAAGGCATGTTATGGTTGCCTAGAATGGCTCTTCAATGGTGTGGGTGTGGGGCGGTGCCCAAGGTAGAGTCACTCTAGGGTTAGCAGGCCTCCTGCATGGAATTAAGGTCCATTATTCCACATAAAACATTATGTTTTGTAGCAAAAACCATAGGTATTTTTGCATACGTGCGATAATCCAGAAGTGGGCATGGAGTGATCAGGTTACAAGACAACCATGAACTCACAGAAGTTGGTTGCTGTGGTGGTAGAGGAGTAAAGGGGCCTGATGTATAGCTGACTCTGTTAATCATGGGGGGTGATGTAAAAATCTTGTAAAATTTGATTGGCGTTTTTCTTGTGTGATGTTGCATATGTTTGAGCGATTATAATAATGCAGCCTGAGATTAAAGAATCACTAACCAAAATGTAAAGGTCTCAGGCTTTCTAGACTGGGTACCATGTGGGAAAATTGTGGTGGGAGGGAGGAGCAAGGGCTACATCTGTTCCAGTGGTAATGGTGGATAAGTGTCCCTACGTGGCCATGCCATACTCCTGTTCTTCCCTAATAGGCTAGAAGCCAGTCCAGAATCATTCACTTTCTTCTCTGGCGAAAATTCTTCTGACCCTCCACTTTTACATGGTTACAGTGAAGTACTTTCAGTCCACTGCAAAATAAATTGTGAAACACAGTTTCACACACCATGTCACAAGAAAGGTCGTTTGAAGGTTGCTCTATCAGAAAGTCCAATCTGATCTAAGTGCTTTCACAATGTGTTTATCCCAAAACAGAAAATTAACCTTGGGTGAGGGAAGGTCCAAAGATATCTGGTCATCGTGAATGGCCTCACTTGGTGGTACAGCTTATCTTTTTAAAATATATACAGATATTTTGAGGGTTCAGAGCTCTAAGCTTCTCATCTGGAGCCACAGGAAATTGACACATCTTTCTATAACATAACTTCATGCTCTTACAGGCTCCTCCTATGATGGTGCCTGGACGAGTGTGGTCGTGGATCTCTGACACGAAAAATGTATACACCACATGGGCTACTCCAAGGTTGTATGTTGGCACCTCTCCTCTTTTCTATATATATTGCGGATATCCCTGAAGAATTAAGTCAAACTCTTTCATCCCCTACAAAATTAGGACAAAAACCCATCTCGTCATTTTTTTATGCTGATGACACAGTTCTATCAAACCTACAACGGCAACTAAATACCGTCACAGAATACTGTGAAAGGAATTATTTAATAATGATATTCTCAAACCATACGAATTGGACATTTTAAATGCACTGGGGTGGACAATTGAAAATTGTGCCTAAGTATAGGTATTTATGTCTGGCTTTAAAGTGTAATTTAAATTTCAACTCACACATTGGTCAACAAGAACAGAGAGTGAAAGCAGTTGCAGGAACATTAAAGAAGATGAACTCTGTCCTAGGTCACAGGGCAACTGAAGGTCTCAGGGAGACTTATAATACAAAAATAACTACTTTGCTGTTGTATGGATACAATATTCTTCCTGAACAATGCATAAAACGAACTGAATTCAAAGAATAGAAACTAACATTTGGGAAAAATGTCTTGGTTTACAGAGAGGTTCTGTGAATAGTGGACTAAGACTTGAGCTTGTCCTAATGAATATCAGTTTCAGATACCAGCAGAGTATTGAACTACTGGAATGGCATCTTGAAACCAGCAGAGGTTTCGCTATGACAATTGATTGAAGAGCATCTACTCCTTGAAGACCAAACTTCATGGATGGATAACATTAAAAAAAAATATTGGTGTAGCTGGATACGGACAGAGTAGCAAAGGTGATTGAGGCATCCGCACAAAGAATGAAGCAAGTAATAAAAAAATGGTGCAGGTCAGAAGCAAAGATAAAGCATTTAGAGGACTGCAGTGAAGGACCTCAACTTTCTCACCTTTTGGCTACAGACTACGCATTTGCTTTACAACCGTACTTAAAAAATGAAAAAAGGTGTACGGTAATAAGATGGATTCTGGAGTTTAGAGTGGGACAAGTTCCCGCTTTTATAAGGTGGAACCCAATGGTTGAAAACCATGTGATTATGAACAGAACGTCAAATACATGTCCCCTCTGCCAACTACTTGCCTCATTTGGTCAAGTAAGTAAAAAAATATTGCTTCTAGTTTTAAGAGAACAGCAGATTCGCCGAGTAAAGGATCTGATGATCCTAGTGCAGAGATGCCACAGCATAAGACTCTGTAATCGACTTGGAATATTTTAAGGAATAAAATAGCTTATTTGAAATAGTATGTTTATATGTATAGCCTGTTCCACTACAAAATATAACATCTTTGTAAAGGTCTGTGAAATTGATGCATAAACTGAATAAAAGGAGTTAGCTCTTGGCACTTTCTCATAAAGCCTTGTTTTACTTTTTAATTGTGTTGTATTGAGTGATGTGATCGATTAATGATCAGATAAACTGACACGTAAAAGAATAAAAGGAGTTAGCTCTTGGCACTTTGCACTTTCTCATAAAGCCTTGTTTTACTGTAATGTAATATTCTATACTTTTTAATTGAGTTTTATTGAGAGTGATGTGATCGATAAATGATTGGATGAGTTGACACGTTAAATAAGATAGAGAAGTTACAATATTATGATGATTATAAAAACTGCACGGTGCACTTTACTTTGAAATTCTCTTTATACTTCCACTAAATTGAGTTCTGTTACTGCTGCTTTAACCTAAAAATAAGTTACAAACAATTGCATTTCGCGCTTCACTCGAAATTAACATGGTATAGTTACAGAATTCTGATGCTGCCTCTTGTCTAAATTAGACAGATGGATGATTGTAGAAGGAATTCCATTAGAAATGAATCCGGGCAAGACCTCCATCACTGGGTCCTCTTGCTTATAACTGATACTCTTTAGTAGGTGGGCACGTATTTTGAAGTCTGTTACTTGCATGGTTTTAAGAAGGCAATGTTTTTTTTATGTAATCTTCAAGCAAAATATACGCTATTTAAAATCAAATTATTTTGTAACTGGTCTCTACATCTTTTTTTTAGCTGCATAGCATTAGATTCTTTTTTATTATTATTATTATGATATTTTAATTGTGTTTGATGATTGTAATGTTTGTTTTGCCTAGTGGGCAATATAATAAACAAATAAACTTGCACTGAACTGACAGGCGCCTCTTCCTGTTTTTTAAATAAGAACTGTTCCAGCAAAATGAGGAAAAGCCCCAAAAGCAGCTAAAATATTTTAGAAAACATAGAGCTTGACTTTGCACTTACTGCAGTTTGCTAGCAGCATACCTGAGTCCAGAAAAACAGAGAATTATTCCAATTGGAGAGGATGGAAGCATGAGACACTTACATGAAGAGGAAGAACCAAAATGCAACGGGTGAATTTTGAACAGTGCAAAAAAAAGAACATGCAAAGACGAGTTAGATTTTTAAAAAATGAAAACCACAAGCAAATAAATTGCTCTGCACTCCATAAGCGTGAATTTACAAGAGACCTGCCAAAAGGCTTTCACTATTTTAAGGCAACGACTTGAAGAGGTTTCTCACTGCACCTGATTTACAACGGGCAGGAAAAATAGGAATGTAAAATAGACATGCATGCACGGGGATCAGCACCCAGTAAATGAAGAGACAAATCAGGACATGCCGTGCTTCACTTGTGGAAAAAAAATGAATTTCAGGGGCCTGCCCACAGGGTTTCATGAGTCCACATGGGTGATGCTGAATGCCGGGTTTGCTGAATACCAAGGATGCTTCCATCGCATGCCTCCCTCTACCACCATCATACACTTGCTGTCTTTTCGTCTCATACTTGCAGGGCCTTTTTTAGCCTGAAGTGCGGCATGGCTTTTTATGTTTTTTTAAAGTTACATACAACCACAGGCCTTGCTGTATGTTAGTTAGCAAGGTCACTCACTGTTAATGCATTAAATGCACTGAAGTGTGTGATGGAAGAAACAGGCCTACTCATTTCTAACTAGAATTGTTTATTTTTGTGCAGACTAATCAAAATATGTCCTCATTTGTCAATTTTGAAGGCTCATGTTAATCACTCAGAGGTGTGGTTTTTGGAATAGGTCCCATCAGACTAGCCCTAGGTTCCCCCTGCCTAAATCCCAGGATACATTACCAGGGTATAGAGTACTCTACAAATATACATAACATAACAGAAGGGTCTTTTCCATTTAATGAAGCTCTTTAATAAACAGGACAGCTGAAATATGCGAAGAAATGACCTTGCAAGTTCCATCGCATCCCTTTGTCAACGTTTGCCTATCTTTCTTTACATCCTTTTCCCCCTTTCTCGCACTTTCTCTGGGTTAAAGTTGAAATGATGAAAAATAAGTCCCCAAAATTGAGTGCCATTGCCGCCACCTGCAATCTCCGGCATAAATTAAGCAGTGTGCTTTTAACCTAATTTCTTTTTTAATCTGCAGTACTGAGGGCGACTCAAATCTGCTGTCAAAAGTACTTAATCCAGTATGCAGGACTTCTTCCCCATCACCATTTGCAGAGATCCCTGGTGTGCAGGTTCGTAGACTCTAGAACTTCCTGGACATCAGCCTGAAAACACAAGCAAATCCCCTAGTTTAGAAATCTCTTGAAATCTGAACTTTGTGACAGCATTCCTCTAAAGACTTGGATTCCGTTGGCAATGAACGAAGAATACTGGATACTTGTTAAACCTCACACCCAGTTAGACTTGGTACTATCCTTTTTTCCACTACAGAAGGATCCAGTTTCTTCTTCACCACTCTGTAGTGTCCATAAAGCATCATGTTCGCACTCCTTAAAACTACAAAATAAGCATATTTTGTAAATTTACACTAGGGGAGGATTCATTCCCCCCCAAAAGCTTTGCTTATACATCAGGTGCAATCGTTGTTGCCAATTCCACAACAGCGTACTGATGCATCATTAGCAAGTGTGCAATGTGCAACTGAACTGAGTGCCCCCTCCTTGCAGAATGGGGAATTACGCACAATGTGTGCATGACTTGTCTTCACCGGGTCGCAGGGTGCATCAAAATAAATTGTGTGAAATTTGCACCTCTGATTTATGGCAGGTCATACCTCTGCAAACTGTGGATGCAAACTCACACATAGTGAGAGAAATTTCAATCGCAAAGAGCACTATAGAACTGTTGCCACACGCTAAATCATTTGACTCACACATTTTGCAAAACTCTATAAAACTACAAGCAGCAACATGAACCTCACAATCTAGCAGCAAAAGATTTCAGAGGGAGATGCTCATTTTTCCACCTTAATAAAGTAACATTACGCCTCTTTGACCAGTTTATAGGTGTGGAGGGAAAGTTGCTCCAGCAGAATGGAGCACACGTCCACAGAGTCCAAAGGAAGAGAATGTACATAGACATCATGTGAGCGTTGATGCTGTCAGAACAAGCATCTGCAATGCAAGAGGTCGCGCATCTACGCGAGTTTAAGCTATTGGCATTGTTAATGACAATGCCCTTTATTTATGTTTTGGTTTTTAAAGCATAAATAAAAGGCATTGTCATTTACAATGCCAATACTCAAACTCTCGACAAATGCAAGACTTATTGCATTGCAGATGCTTGTTTAACAGTGTGTAAGTGGGGGGGTTGCAAACAGAAGGTAGCAGAAGGAACACAGACTGGGAGGGTGGAGAAGCAAAACTGAGCGTGTGGGGATGCAAATATAATGGCGAGATGGGGAAAGGGGCATGGAGGACATGGGGAAGCAAACGATAGACGGAGCAATGTGGCTCGCAGGGGAGAAAAGTAAATGAGTGAGAGCAATGTTAAGTTGGGGGTGACAGCACACCCTTTACAGGTAATCTGAGCTAAGGAGCGAAGCGCGGCGAGCTGCCACTTCGGAACTGGAGACCTGCTCAGTAAAGCGTTCCAATACCTTGCGGTCCGGTTCTTACTAGCGGTTGTGGGAGGGTGTGCTCAAAGAGACATTTGCAGCCAAAGACTTTCTTTCTTTTTAGGATCCATTTCACGGAGGAACAAAATGAGAAAAGAGCAGGGCAGGACTAAGAACTGAAAGCAGCCCTGGCAAAATTTGCCAGACCAGCCCCCGTCCGGCGCATAGTGAGCGAGCGCAGCGAGCGAGCCCGACTGCTACTAGGGGGGTTTGGGGGGTTCTCCCCCCTTCGAAAATTTTGGAAACAACCGACCAAAATGGTGAATTTTACAGCACATTTTTCATTACATATTCAATTGTATCAACTTTCAAAGCACAGTAAATAGTAGATGATGACCTTCAAGAGCACCAGGTTACCCACCCAGTCATATGTACCCATAGACATTCTTTCAGAGAGCACCAAAAATAGGTACAAGTAGTAAACAGAGAGAAGTAAAAGTGAGACCAGCCCCTACATGGTGTGTAACGAGCAAGCACAGTGAGCAACCACTACTAGGGGGAGTTTGGAGGGTTGAACTTGTCCCCCCCAAGAAATTTGGGAGACAGATAAAGCCAAAAGAAAAAGCATTTTTCAACACATTTTTCATTTTATATTAGATTGTATTAACTTT
The DNA here is from genome assembly GCF_964204655.1 of Triturus cristatus. NCBI lineage: Eukaryota > Metazoa > Chordata > Amphibia > Caudata > Salamandridae > Triturus > Triturus cristatus. The sequence continues at coordinate 525,947,762 of NC_140580.1, forward strand.
TAAAGCATAGTAAATGATTACCTTAAGGAGCACCAAGATACATAGTCATAAATCACAGACATTCCTACAGAGAACACTAAAAAATGAAATGTCGAGCACGAAACATGAATTTAAATATAACCAATTTATTCTTCATATAAAATAGCATAAAGACATTTAAAAACACACTTAACTTCAAACAATTGTGCAAAGGTTCAGAGTAAATAGTGTACAAGACAATGTGCAAACATTAAATGATTTTTCTATCCTGAGTTTTGTAAACAGTGCTCAAATAAAGCATCTTATGTAAAGTGCAACACTGCACAACATTATGATTGTGTGCATATTGACATTGTAAACAGTTAACATGACCTGCCTGTAGTAGCAAATCCGTAATATGAAACACTGTAAAAACATAATAACGTAGTTCTTCCCAAATAAGTGATATATTCAATTGCACTTTGTATTAATTTGTGTCAAGAGGATGTTTTACAGATGAGATGTGGGAGCAAGTCCCCAAGCAACCACCCATGGGTTTTGATGTTACCTACTAACAAAGGTAGACCTAGATTTAAGACAAGCATAGGATTTTGTAGTGGATGTATATTACTTGTTGTTTCAGTGCAAAACCTATGCTAAACGTAATGCTCACAGCCTTTCACCATGATACAAAGGTGTGTGCGTGGTGCAAAGCAGGCTCAAAGAGAGAGCCAACGCAAGAAGGTTAACTCTGGTTATTGCACTGCGATGTTTAATATTTATAAATGGCCCTCGAAATGTTGACGGTAACGTGCAAAAGTCAAATGCTTTTCATGTCCAGAGTGCAACCGTCAAAGAAAATATATTTTTTAAGTGCTCAGCTAAGAAATGTGGTAACTTAAGCTCACATTTTAAAGTGTTAACATGCCTTGCATCAATTTGCTTTTGGAGGCAAAAAGATCAATGATTTTCTCATTGCTAATTCGCATTAAAGCATCTTTTTCCACAGACATAAGCATAAAGGCTTCCAAACGTGACTGAGAGAGAGAATTACGCAGCCTATTCAAGACACTTTTTGTAGGCTAGCTTCAAATTCTGTTTGCATTAGTTGGTGAAAACTTTATTAATAAGAACGTGCACGAGGGGCACAATTTGGAGTGCTTTTATAAAATGCTGCTCTCCCGAAAGATGTGATTTGTCTAGTACTGTTTTTGTGTAATGTATCCCCATAATGGTAGCGAGAGGAGAATGTTGCTGCAAGTGTGTGGCCCTAAAATAAACAGCATCTTAAAAGAAAAGCAGCTGCCACCTTTGACTTGCCTATGTCTGTGTTTCAATGCAATGCCCTCTTCTATGTTGAGGTCACTCGCCGATATGATGCTGAAATTACTGAGATAAGTAAAGGCATGTAAATATTGTGCGCAGCTCATCATCTTGTCGCTGTGTGCCTTGAATGCGAAGAACACTTCCTACAGCAAATACAAAATCAGGCACCATGTTAGCAGCCGGATAAGGGCGCTGTCTCTCAGCACACAACATTGGTTATTTAGCGTGAATACTGACTGCACAATCACAATGACATCTAGATACAAGAAAAATCCATGTGCACCACACAATAATTTGACACCGAATTGAAACATCTAACCTAATTGAGGAAACCATGCGGACTACACTACAACAACAACAACCACCCTGATGTAAGGATTGAACGCGGCCCGACCAGGCTGACTGCCACGTGTTGGCAGTATGTTCTGCTAAACTCGGTAATCCACATGGCTCGGACTCCGTCCCAAAAATCAGACTTCAGGACAAAGGCTTTGTCCTGAACATGAGCTAAAAAAGGCCCATCACGTTAGCCTAAGCGGTGCAAGTGCCAGAGCCCAGTGGCAACACCAGGCAGTGGCCAGTGGAAAACAAAACAAAAAGGACTCAGTCGTGTTAAAAAAATAAAAATAAAAACACTAGAAAGCCCTGTTGTCTGCTTCAAATATATTTTTCCCAAGTTGGGGCTTGTGCTGAAAAATATATTTTAAGCAGACTTGCTGACCCCAACCTTCGCCCCAGTTACAGCCCCCCAAGAGTCAAGCAGCACAACAGCGCCACCAAAGGGAGCACAGTCACACGTATCCACAGTGCTGCACTAGCATAGCCAGACTCTCGCAGGCACAGGCAGGCAGGGCAGGCAGCCACCCACCCACCACCACGCTCCAGCAGCAGTGGACTCTGCCGGTGGAAGGAGAAACCAAAGGGTTGCCTGCAAAAGGGAGGTGTAGGTAGCAGGCCCGGCTCCAGAAATTTTTGTTTGGGTGGGCCAAAGGAACATTCAGGTGGGCCACTGCTGGCCTGATTTATCGCTTATATATCTAGCCAGGCCTGCTTCGGGGCCCTCCTTTTATGTCTCTCCTTAGTCTTACAAGGTACAGTAAAACACACTCTTTTCCAAGTCTCTTTCTAAATGTTATCACTCTCAAAAAGTGCTTTTCTTCCATGTAATGTCCCTTTGATGGGAAGAGGAGGTTTCTAAGGTGGGAGTGACTCTACTCGTGCTCCCTCTGTGCGAGCCTTCAGGGAGAAACCCTCTTAATTACAACCTCCACCTGAGCCATGACTGTGCAGCGCTCCCTTACAGACTTGATTATCGACTTTTCTACCACCCCTCTCCATTGCACCTTATCTCACAGCTGACCTTGGGACCCAGCCCCATATCAGGCACCATCGGGCTCCACTTTCATTATTCCCAGTAAAAAACAAAAGTAAAATCACCTTCAAACTTGAAACATTGAATATAGCAGTAAATGTAATCAGCATGCATGTTAAAATATGCTCAACAGTTGTACTAATCACCTGACTGTTAATTAAATGAACACAAACAGAAAGGCCATGACAGGGCCGGCTTTAGTGCAGGTACAAAAGTCTTTTTAACCTCTTTTTTGACCTCTTTCTCTGTAGATAACTTACCAACCACCCTCCAACAGTGCTCTTCATCTCTCCGTAGTCACTCCCCCTCATGGCCTCTTCCTCACACCCTAACTACCACCCTCCACCAGTACCTCTCATCTCTCTGTAGCTCCCACACCCCATGACCTCCTCCTCAGATTCCCTCACTGCTCCCTCCACCAGTGCCCCTCAACTGTCTGTAGTTCCCCCCACGCCCCACCCCATGACCTCCTCCTCAGATTACCTCACTGACACCCTCCACCAGTGCCCCTCATCTCTCTGTAGTTTCCCCTCCACCCCGTGACCTCCTCCTCGGATTCCCTCACTGCTCCCTCCACCAGCGCCCCTCATCTCTCTGTATTTTCCCCTAGCCTGTGACCACCTCCTCGGATTCCCTCACTGCCACCCTCCACCAGTGCCCCTCATCTCTCTGTAGTTCCCCTCCAGCCTGTGACTCACCTCCTCCTCAGATTCCCTCACTGCCACCCTCCACTAGTGCCCCTCATCTCTCTGTAGTTCCCCCTGCCTCATGACATCCTCCTCGGCTTCCCTCACTGCCACCCTCCATTAGTGCCCCTCATCTCTCTGTAGTTCCCCCACCTCATGACCTCCTCCTCGGCTTCCCTCGCTGCCACTCTCCACTAGTGCCCCTCAGCTCTCTGTAGTTCCCCACACCCCGTGACCTCCTCCTCTGACTCCCTCACTGCCACCCGCACCCTTCATCTCCCCGTAGCTCCCCCCCCACCCCATGACACTTTCCTGGTATTCCCTCACTGCCACCCTCCACTAGTACCCCTCATGTCTCCGTTGCCCCTCTCTCATATCCATTCCATTTGTTGTATTGCGCTACTCATATGAGTGTAGGGTAGGGTGTCACAGTACTTTACATAGCACACATTATACAGAGACAATAAATCGTTTACACGAAATGTCACATAAACTAATGAGGATTACAAGGTGTAGAAATCAATTCATCCATTCTGGTGGGTAATATATTTTATGGGGGTTTGGTCGGGAGAAGCACAAACTCAGGATTTAAAAAGTACTCCAGTGGTCAGGGTTGGCTTTACTAATAAAAATGTATAACTGCCCAAACTCTTTTTAGTAACATTAGAACAATGAAAGAATGGAGAAGTTCTAACTACATCACAAAACAAAAAAGCGAAGTTTGCATGCAGTTCTTTGATGACCGTTCATAGGTCACTGTCTTATGTTATGATAGCAACTTCTGAACTGCAAGTAACACAAGGATATCTGTGACAAAGGCGTAAGCTACTGAGCTATTCCCATACAATTCAGTTTATCTGCATTTAAAAACTACCAACAGACAAATGCGCTGCCGCTGCGCAGAACCGGCCGGGCCGGGGGAAAGGCCTATACCGTTTGTTAATCCTGGCCCCTCGGCCCGGCCCACAGAAGTGCCAATTTTGCATGTTTGCTGATAATAAATAATTGCCTAAAGAGTGACACACTGACTCACCTCTGTGTGCGGCGGGCGACGAGTCGACGACGGATGGACAGTCTCGGTACTAGAAATAAATTATGGGGTGCCCGCCCGTGCGTTCCCTGTCTTCTTAGTGGCTCAGCTGGCTGCTGTTCTGGAATGCTCCGTCTTCTCGGTCGGGGTCACGAGTCACGCGCACCTTTTGTTGGAACCCCAATGCGCATGTCACCACAAGGTGGGTGAACTGAGACCGCGCACACGCGGGGGCTGGCGCCGGCAGAGATTTCTGCGACTGCGCAAAGCGCGCTAGCGAGACCCGACGACCCACCCCCCAATATTAATGCAGGTGATTATAATAATAAATGATTGCAGGCGAATGCGGCGGCGCTGCCCAGGCAGTGTAGAGAGCCTGAGAGTGTGAACAGTGATGTGTGAGATATAATTGTGCTTTTTCTGTCCCGCACCCACACGGATGGAGTAGTGAGTGTCTTATGTTATCCAATTTATTTTCTTACAAACGCCGTCCGCGCGTCAGACCAAAAAATCGGCCCCAGGAATGAAACCGGCCCCCTACCAAAAAACCGGCCCCCACCCCTGGCAGCCTACCGGGGGATTGCCCGGTGCCCGACATTGCCAGTCCGGGCCTGGAAAAGAGGGTAAAAGCCATTTGTTGAAGTCATGGTTTTTAGCAAGTGAGCAGAGGAGCAAACCTAACGCATATTCATGTTTAACATAGATGTTCATTCCGAAAATAAACACGCCAGATCTAGCGGAATTCACATCACGCACCTTTGACCCCCTAAAGGCATCACTAAGTTGTCCTCTTCTGTCTTCCATGGCCCCTGAAGAGCACCCCATTTGCTACGAGTTAAACAAGCCGGGGGTCACAACTCCGCTTGAGAAACCCTCCTGCTGTAAGAGAAACTCATTAAAGAAAATAGTGCGGTCAGACTAAAGTAGACGCCGTGTAACAACCGAAGTAAAAGGGCCAGTCCTCATGGGAGATCAGCGACAGCCCGTGTAGGGCGTTTTACTGGGGCGGTGACGTGGGGCAGAGGAGGGGCAGGGTGGAGGTTGCAAAATGCGGCATACGGCCGATTGCAGGTAAGTTACGAAAAAAATTAATAAAACAAATTTTGTTGCGCGCGCTGCATCGCATTTGGCGATGCTGCACGCGCAACGAAATTCGTTTTTTGTTTTTTTTCATAACTTACCTGCAATCGGCCGTATACCGCATTTTGCAACCCCCCACCCTGCCCCTCCTCTGCCCCACATCACCGCCCCGGCAAAACACCCTACACGGGCCGTCGCTGTGGGAGATTACAAATGAAGGCAAGGAGGTACCAAGAACATACTCCAATACAGCAGGTCTCGCAGAGCAGCGCATGCGCTGCTCAGGCTCGACCTAAAAATAAACATCCTCCAAAAAAGTGGAAGTGAGCACCAAGATTCAGGTGGGTGACACGCATTATGTAATTGACAACCACTGTTTGAATATGTCCAGACCAATTAAAATTACACTACGCCCAGGGCATTAAAGCCCATGGGCAACTTTTCAGAAAGAGAGTAGCATGTGTAACTTTAGTCGTATGTTTCTTAACGCTTGCTTTTTTTCCAGGACAGAATTTAAATACCTACTGTAAAGACTTCCTATGACCTCTGGCTTCACCAGACAACCATGTATTGCTTTCATAACGGTTCTGCCTACATCCTATACTTAATTAGTCGCAGCGTTTTTATATCCAGGAAAGTTATCTATGCACAAAAGCATGCCAGAGCCTTTGGTTCCAAAAGCCTCCCCCAGGAACCCAAAAGCAGGTAAATTCCTTCTTGCCCCATTACAATGTTTCCCTTCAATACAGTAAAACAGGCATTTGCAATGCAATAGGTCTCGCATTAACAAGAGTTTAAGCTACTGGCAATACAATACCTTAAACTCTCGCAAATATGAGACCTATTGCATTGAAAACATTTGTTTTACTAGCGCCCATGCGGCGCTCTCACATTTATGGAGGCCGCTCCCCTTTCTTTAGACAAGCCACGTCTAAAGAAAGTGGCATGTCCTACATTAAAGTGAACCACGGCATCGGGGCTTTAACCCAAAAAAGCATCGTTTTGTCAAGCTGACAAACCAAGGTTTTTTTGGTAAAAGCAACCATGCCGCGATTTCATTTTAATGTCAGCCGCGTACCTTTCTTTAGACACGGTTTGTGTAAAGAAAGGGTGTGTCCTCTATAAATAAGAAAGCGCCGCATGGGCGCTAGTTAACAAAATAAATAAATCAATAAATAAGCACGGCGCTAAATGAGGACTGCACTGCTAAATTAAAGAAATAAAAAACGCAGCTTCTATAGTTAAAGCCTACCGCCATTAGTAAAAATGTAAATTAAAGCACACAGCTGCTGCGAGGTAGTAAGTGGAATAGAGGAAGAACATTAAATAAAATAGTGCTCACCAACCTTTAAAGCAGACCATGTAACAACACCAGTAAAAGGTCCAGTCGTTATGGGAGGTACCAAATACAGACAAGGCGGTACCAAGGAGGGACTAACAAGCCTAATAACCACTCAGAAGCCGGCGTTTACGAAGGACAATGACACAAGCCAATGAAAAATATGGGCGGAGAGTGAGTGGGGCTTCAAAGCCATACTTCAATATTGCATGTCTCGCAGCAGCGCATGCGCTGCCCAGGCTCGACCAAAAATGAAGGGCCTGATTTTGAAGAGGGTCGTAATACTCAACCGCCCATAAGTATCATTTACACCAGAAGATCCTTAGTATGAGACATCGCCATTGGATTGTATCTCATGGCCGCCCATCAGTCAGGCTCTAAAAGTTCAAAAAAATAAAACGTAATACATTTATTGGTTTGACGTTTGTTTGATCATGTTAAATTTGGATACCACTCAAGTGTAGGCTAATTGTTTCCACTTGATGTGGGGCAGCCGGTGCAATGGCACCAGGGCGCAGAGAGCAAGCGGTTGGGGAGGGGACGCCTTACAATAGCTGCAGTTCAATAAACAGCCCCCTGCCCAAATTTTGTTCCGAGTTCCAGCCGTGGTGTTTACTCCTGGAGCTTAGGAGAGGAAGAATAATGGGGTGACATGGTGGAGTAAAGAGAGATAGAGGAGAAAGCAAATTAAATGGCGGAGACAGAGTTACTGAGGAGAAGAGTGAGACAAGAAAGAATAGACAGGTGTACGAGGGGGAAGTGGAGGTGGAAAGAAAGATCGGAGAAAGGAAAGGAAAGAAAAGGAAAGGGAGAGAAATGGCAAGCTAGAAGAAGAACAATGGTCAGAGGAAGAAAAGTTGGGAGATACAGAAGAGTGCAGTGAGGGTGAAAGATACAGAGACAGAGAGAAGAGAGGAGAACGAGGGGATACTATAAAGGATGTAGAGAATTGTTAGAGGGAAACAAGAGCCTAGAGATGGGGGTAGAGTGGATGGCTTAAAGTAACTAGATCGAGATGGATCCAGACATATAGAGAATACTGGGGCTTTGTCGGAGAGTGAAGAGGAGGGAGAGAAGAAGAGGAATAAAAGAGTATTGGTGTGATGCAGGAGAAAGGAAAGAGAGAGCTGAAGGCAAGAGGCAGTGCAGATGGGAACCATTCGTGGAGAATGGAGAAAGTGGCAGGGGAAAGTGGAGAGATGCAAGTAGGAATGGCAGTGGAGTGAAAGGTATGATGTAGCAAGATGCAGAGAAAATGAGACATGGATAGAGTGGAACTATAAGAGGGACTTAGAGACAAGGGAAGAATATGAGGCAGTAGGAAAAAGTCACAAGATAAGGGAGCAGAGTAAATGGCACAATAAAGATGCAGGAATAAAAGAAGAGAGGGGACCGTGAAACATGTAAACATCAGTGGAAAATCAGATGGTGTAAGGAAAGTGGGTAGATTCAACGGAAGTGGAAGACAGTGAAAGGTAGTGTGATAGAAAGGAAATAGAAGAGAGTGAGGGGCTGAGATATGCAGATAATGATGCTGACATAGGGGAAAGTAACGAAGTATAGGGGAGCAAGAGCATAGCTGTATTAGTGCAGCAGGTGCTCTGGTACCAGTGGCCATGGATGTTCGAGACCCACTGCACCCCAATTTGTCTGACTTGTTTTTACTACCTAACCACAGGGATAGGGGGCAAATCTTCCTAACTGGCATTAGGACCCATGCCACCCTTGCTACACCACATGTGAAAATGCCCAATAGTGAATCACTGAGTGGAAATGGTGAATAAATCAATGATAGCACTGATTTGAGCATGACCGAAGGACACCAGGAGCTTATTCGTTGGAAAAGGAACCCACGTCGAAAGGTACTAAGTTAAAATATTAATTTGTGCAATTGAAGTTACTACTGGGAAAAATATGTAATACAACTATGTATTTGGATAGAGAAGCACTGGCAAATGGGAAATGACCGTAAGGCCTTCATTATTAGTGGGCCATTAATTTGGATGGTCCTCTAGCAAGAGTCAGTGAGAACGTCGGAAATATAAATTGATCATTTTACACACAAAGGTTTCTGCGAATAAAAGAAGACTAAGGGCCTAATTATGAGTTTGGCAGTATGGGAGGGGGCCACCATGCCACTACCCCACTCCCACAACGCCAAACCTACAGATTATGAGTTAGTGCATGGTCTGGTGGCGAGTAGCATGGCGGACCCGCTGCGGAGCAGTACAAAGGCTCATATGTGAGCCTTAGAACAGCACCGCCGCAGGACCGCCAATGCACGTTCCTGCATTGCATGGACTGTTCAGTCCATTCCGTGCAGGAATAGGGATGCATGCACACAAGGTGGCATAACATGTGCCCTCCTGCATGCACCCCATGCATAGGGGCAAGAGGGGCCTTGTAGGGCCCCTTTGTTTCCTCACCACCAGCAGTTTCATGGCCCGAGGACCGCCATGAGGCCATTGGCAGTGAGGAAACCCAGAATATGCTTGCCAGTGCTACAGCGGCACCACTAGCATATTTGAGCCTCAAGACCACTGCGCCAACGCCAGGATCCCTGTCAGTTGCAGTGGTCCCTTGGAGGTCCAACTGCCGTACTCGGAATACGGCAGTTTGATTGCTGGTGCGGTGGTTCCCGACCACCACCACACCTCCACTGGAGTTTGGTGGTCCTATGGACCGCCAAACTCATAATTAGGCCCTAAATCTTTGAAATATCAGGGAAAAGCCTGCAAGAATCAGCGTGGACAGATGTGACAAAGCATCTGCTTTTCAGTAGCAGTTATCTAGTCTATCCATAATTTCATAATTAAATCTGAAAAAAGAAACTACCTAGCATTCTTTGAGTTCATGTGCTTCGTCAATTTTAAATTGCAATCAGATGCTGAGCCCCCTCAAATACTAATGCCAATGGGCCAAAGTGTCTTTGATAGCCAATAGTTCTCTATCATCGACAAAATGTCCTTAAAAACTTGCAAACACAAGAAACTGTTAAATCTCTGTCACAGACCTGGGATGCAGCCACTCTTGTACCACTTTGACTTGGTCTTGGTCCTTATGAATTCCCTTGTCAGATATCTTCAAACCCAGAAAGACCACTTCAGTAAAATCAAAGACACATTATTCAACTTTTGCAAACAAAGAATGTTTCTGCAACCTTTTCAATAGTTTCTTTACAAGTTTCTGGTTTCTTCAAGGAACTATGAACATATATCAAAATATCATCCAAATAAATTACCTTACATATATCCAAAACATTTCTGGAAGTGTAATTGACAAAATGTTGAAATGCTGCAGGGGAGTTCCAAAAAACAATTATCATGACTAAATGTTTCAAATGTCTGTTTTAGGTATTAAAGGCAGCCATCCACTATTTTCTCTGTCTCATTCTCATCACATTGTAAAGACCCCTAAAAACCAGCTTTGACAATAATTTGGCTGATTTTATTTGGTTTAACATACCGAGATGAGGGGGGTGTGGCTAGCGCCCAAGGAAGATGGCGGTACTCCCGTGACTCACCTGAGGAGACGGAGCAGTCCAAGGGATTTTCTTCTGCTATCTGTGTGTGAAGTGCAGGAAAATGGAGCAACGTGGGTCGGAACATAAGCACTAAAAGGTGAACCGATTTCCGACTGTACTCTGACGTGCATTACTCCTTTTGCCATCTACTGCGCTCTCAGCGGATTCATCAGCAACCACCATGTCAAGTTTACTCGCGCGCTGAAGAGAAATGCTCACATCATGCGTTTCGGTTTTCAAAGCTGGCATTTTTCTATTGGAACCAAAAAATAAACTAACCGCAGTTGACATATGAGGGCTAAAAGGCGAGGAAATTTCTAACCTTATTTCAGAGAGCATGAGCCCTCTTCTGTCCCTGCGCTATCCACAAACAAAACGGCAACCGCCATTTCAAGTCTGCCTGCGCGCTGAAGGGAAACGCTTTCCTCATGCGTTTCATTTTTCAAAGCCTGCATTGAGTTACTACAGCCAGGAAATAAACTAACAGCAGTTGAATCTGAGGGCTGAGAAGTGAAGCAACTTTTGACTTGAATTCAACGCACACTAACCCTCTTTTGTCCTTTACTGTGCTGTCAACAGTCATAACGGCAACCGTAATTTCATGGCTGCTGGCGTACTGAGAGTAACCATTTTCATCGCACGGTCTGTTTTCCGAAGCTGCATTGCTATTTTGACGTTTCTCACAGGAATTTACTTAAGAATGAAGGGGTCTCCTTCCAAAAGGCTTTTTTTGCAGTTCTCCCTTCTTTCTGTTTACTTTATGCAAAGACTGCTTATCTTAATGGTTTAACTGAATTTCTTCTCCCCTCATGTGTATTCCTGCTGTTTTTTGTCTCTTATTCAGACTCTAGGCTATGACATTTAGGTTTCACATTCTATGATAATCGCTATATTGATGGCAAATCCTCGTCAAAGACTGTAGAGAAACACATCAAATCACTATTTGGCAAATAAAAGATAACTTATTTTTCTTCCCAAATATGCACAATTTTCAATATAGTGTATTTTGTTATACGATTATCAGTAGAATTGCTCACTTAAGTGACATCTTGCAGATTTACACTGCCTCTTGTGTACAAACGTTGACTCTTCTTCTTATATGGGCAGGCTGAAGAAGATATCTTCATTGCAAGCATCCCTAAGTCGCACGTTTACTCTCCGTTCAAAGTTACGTGCCCATCTCACCCAAATGGAGGATTCCGCGGCCCCATCATCCAAAACAGCCGCTTCTTCAGCTAATGCTAATGGCCCTTCTGCACTTTACAAAGCACCTACTAAACGTCTGAAAAAGGATCCCCCTTCTCCACCGAAGCAACCCATGGATCTTCTTTTAGAGAAAATCCGGGCCCCGTGTTGATTCTCTTAATTCATCTTACACTAAAGTTGACGCCCTACATTCCCAACTTACATCTCTACAAAAACAAGTCGAAAACCTTGAAAATAGAAACAGACGAAACAACCTTCGCATTTATTGCCTATCGGAAGGCACAGAAGGGCCCGACTCTATCTCCCGTTTTAAGAAATTCCTACCGACAATATTAAATCTATCGGAGGACACTAATCTCAATATACAATGTGCTCATAGATTGGGTCCACCGCATCCAACATCCTCAGGCACAAAAAGACCGAGAGGAGTCATATTGTATTTTCTGGAGTACACAGATGTTCTCAAGGTACTATCAGCAGCTAGGCTCATGAAGCGTATTTCATTCTCAGGTCACCAATTGTTTTTTTCACAAGACTATGCTAAATTCACAGCAGATGGACGCAAAGAGTTCCTTGTTCTGCGACCAGCGTTACGTTCTATTGGAGCAAGTTTTGGATTATTTCACCCCTGCTTGTTCAAGGTCACTCTTAACCATAACACCAAGACCTACGAGATCCAACAAAATTGAAAAGTTTCCTCAATGCACAATATCCAGAACGGACGGACACTTCCAATACTCGCTTCAAATAACTCTTCTTATGTTGCACACTTATACAAGTTTCAGATTTTCAGTATGTTGCTTTACTTTCAGGAGTATAGAAGGGACTCTCTTGCAGTATACTGGATTGGTTGTTTTCATTAATTTTACCATTTCTGGTTATAATTTTGTACCATCTGTTCTTAGGACATGAAAAGTCATATTTTATTTTGCTTGAACTTATTAATTCTTTTTTTTCCATAGAGGGTCCAACCTTGTGTTCCTGACCTGTTCGTCTTGTGTGTCCCTATCCCGAAGTCTCCCCTGCCTTACCTCATGGATTCCGGATACGTCATCATTCCATGTGGTCTCTTCCCCCCATCTCTCCATTGTTTTCACTTTTATATAGGTATGATTTTCCTTCTTCTACTATTTTCTATAGCTTTCACTTGTTCTTCTGTACTCTTTTTTCTTTCTTTCTATCATGCATGCTTATCAAATGTCTTTTTCCCTGTTTTGTTTCTCCTTCTTCCTTCACATCTCTATTTTCTTAAACAGGTTGTTATAATTCTTGCATTCGTATTTACTATAAAGTTTATTCAAATGGTTTTTACAGTTCTTATCTTAGTGTTTATTAAATGTTTTAAATGTCACAACATTTCTTTCTTTATCTTCTCTCCTTATTATATTTCCTCATATCACTTCTTCTCTTCTCACTTCCTTCCTCTTTCATATATTCATCACCTTTCATATATTCATCGATTGACTTTTATAATGATTAGCTTTGTACTTATTATGTGTTCTATTTTTGGGAAACGATATGTAATTACTGGTTCTAGCATGTTTTCATTCTATTCACTTTATATATGTTCTTAACAATTGTTACTTGGAATGTCAGAGGCTTAAATCCTCCCATTAAAAGGCAACGAGTTCTCTCCCACTTATCTAAGATGAATGCCAAAATAGCTCTGATTCAGGAGTCGCATCTCACAGAAACCAAATCATTAAAACTTAAGAAAATTTGGTTTGGAGAGGTTTTCTTTTCACCAGGAGATGGTAAAAGAAACTTAGTTATAACCTTATGTCATGAAGCACTGAACGCTAAACTAATTTCACAGGAATCAGATAAAGAAGGTAGATGGTTGTTCACTAACTTCTTGATAGGGAAAACTCCCATATCCTTATTTAACATATATGCTCCTACCAATGGTGTATGGTTTCGTATGTCGCAATTACTTTTAAAATATCCCACAGAGAATTTCATTTTTGCAGGCGACTCTAACCAAGTGATGGATCCCTTCCTGGACCGGAACTCTAAGGTTCCCTTCATCCCAAACAAATCACACAAAGCCTTTCTGCGAACTATAGAACAGAGAAATTTGGTAAATGCCTGGAGACTTTGCAATCCGTCCTCAAGGGAATACTCTTTCTTCTCCCCACCACATCAAACACAATCCAGAATAGATCATATTTTTATCACACACAATATTTCTCAATCTATGCTTTCAGCTGATATAGGTCCCATACTCATCTCTGACAATGCTCCTGTTATGCTTCAACTGGACATTTTACACCAACCCACCGCACCTAAGAGCTGGCGCTTTAATAATTCTTTACCTCTTGACCCCACTTTTAATGCATCCTTTACTTCCTTTGTTCATGAATTCTTCCAAACCAACTTAACTAATGATCTCCCCTTCCGTACGATCTGGGATGCTTTTAAAGCCACCGCTTGAGATTTTATTATTAGATATACATCAAATAAACGTAAATCATTTCGGACGATTCATAATGCACTTCTTACCAAAATAAAAACATTAGAACATGCCTTTTATACCGCCACACGAAGACCAGTTTGGAAGAACTCGACTGATAATGCCTCTTTATTTCTACTGAAAACAAGTGCGACATATTATGGCGGACAAAAAAATTAAGGAAATTATTAGCCAATTATCTCAAGATCAAGCAAAATAGACTTCACATTGACTCCATTATTTATGACAACCAAACGCCAAAATATAAAGATTCTTAGATTCTTCAAGAATTTGCTCGTTTTTATGAGTCTCTTTATATGCCAGAAAATATTCCCTCGGATACATCTCTACTTCAATACTTCTCCAATATCCAAAAACGAGATGTCCCTCATTCCAGTCTAGATATCTTGGAAACTGACATTACACAAGATGAACTGCTAAATGCACTAAAAACCCTTAAAAAAGACAAAGCCCCGGGTCCTGATGGATTTGCAGTGGAATTTTATTTACACTTCTTCCAGTTGTTCTTTCCGTATTTACACACTCTCATCTCCTCTTTCACTTCTTCTTGTAACTTATCAGGTTCATTTTCAGAGGCCTTAATTTGCCTTATACCGAAAGACGGTAAGGATTCCAGACATTGCAAAAATTATAGGCCCATCTCACTAGTTAATGTAGATTATTAAAAAATTTGAAAGTTTTAGCTACACGATTAGAACCACACCTTTCTTCGCTGCTAAGTAAGGAACAATCAGGATTTGTCAGAGATCGTAACATCACAGATAATACAAGATTATTCTTTGACATTTTGTCCAGAATGTCTCATCACTCAGACTCACTATCTGCAATCGCCCTAGATGCGGACAAAGCCTTCAATAGAGTCTCATGGCCTTTTATTTTTCATGCCCTCAAATGGTTTGGATTAGGTCCAAATATTATTTCCCTGATTGCCTTACTTTATTCAGAACCTAAAGCAGCCATATCTACCAATGGTCTATTTCAAACCTAAAGAGGAGTTTGTCAAGGTTGCCTTTTGTCCCTTTTTCTTTTTAACTTAGCATTGGTACCTTTTCCATCTAGAATTCAGCAAAATCAATCTATTACAGGTTTTATATCTGAAAATTAGCTTAGCAGCATATGCAGATAATATATTAATTTTCCCATCTCACTCCCTGCGTTTCTGCAGGAGGTTAAAGCTTATGGTTCCGTGTCTGGGTACAAACTCAATATTGACAAGTGTGAAGTTATGCCTTTAACCAAATACATGTTTAAAGAAGATTTCCGGATATCCAAGTTTGCATGGAACTCTAAACATATAAAGTACCTTGGATTATGGTTCTCTCTCCCTCCATAGTGTATTCCATCTCTCTAAATTTTGATAAATGTATAGACAAATTAAAAACGCTTACTGCCAGATGGCACCCACTTCATCTCTCTTGGTGGGGACGTCTGGATACTATTAAGATGATGCTCACCCCTATAATACTTTACATCATCTCCAATATACCAGTATCTATACCAGCTAAATTTTTTCATAAGAATAATTCTATACTTATGTCATTTTTATAGAATAATAAAAAATCAAGAATTGCATGACAAAAATTAATACGGCCAAAATCGGAAGGTGGTGTCAATTTTCCCCATTTTTCTAACTATCATAAAGCGTTCCAACTAAAACATTTATCAAACTGGGTCTCCGATCAAGCATCTAATTGCCCATTATGGGTTGACCTTGAAGCTTCATTTATATCACCTTTTTCATTTCAGAAATATCTTTCTTTTACTCGCAAACCGCAAGTTATCAAAAAACTCATGTAAATTAGTACAAGCTACTCTCCCTCTAGTCCCACATGACTTTTACACTTTTCTTCAATCCACGATTTGGCATAATCAATCCATTCTTATTAAAAATAAACCCATATACTGGAACGTATGGAGAAATAAGGGCTTGGTTTGGGTACACCAGCTATTTGAACAAGGCACGCCTCTTCAATTTTTGCAGATACGGAACCTCTACCATCTACTGGCTTCCTTCCAACATACATTTTCACTCCTGCAACAGACGATACTTGAGACTTGTGCTCAACTTCCACATACGTCCTCTTCAATCTCCCCGATTGATAGTTGGAATCGTCTCCTAAGTGTACGCCCTAGAGCCTCTACCATTTATGCTCGTTTAGAACAATCTCCTATAGACAGGGATACATCTAAAATAGACTTGCTTGGGAGGCTGCTTGGGTATTGACTGGCCTGTCTCTTTTTGGAACAAAGTATGGCTAAAAATAAGGAAATCATCCAGACCAGCTAGCACTACACAACCAATCTTTTTCATTTATAACAGGTTGCTTTTTACACCCACTCACTTACACAAGATGCATGCAGTTACTCCTAGTATATGTTGGACCTGTTCTACGGACACTGCTGACTTAACATATGTTATACACATGCCCATACATATTTAAGTTTTGGGGACATGTTTGGTCTCAAATTAACACCATATTCAATACTAAAGTTCCCCTTTCCCTTATCAATATTTTCTTAGGTAGCCTGTCACCTGAGTGGAAGAAATGACACTCACACATGCAAATTATTGACCTACTATTAGCAGTTGCTTTTCAGGAGATAACAAAGAATTGGAAAGACTCCTCTAAATTATCCTATCTCGCCCGGTGGTAGGCTATTTGTCATAATCATAGATTAGACACTACCTTTGTACATCCAATTTCGCTTGCCACAAAATGACTGCAACTTTGGTCTCCATCACACAATTTCTTGACGATAGTGCAAAAAAATCCTTTACACCCCAACCTTCATTACAAGAAATTACTAAGCCTCCTTGACTTCCCTCAAATTGTATTGAAACTGTTCATATATATATATATATATTCACTTAAAAAACCATAGGTTTCACACATGTTATAGTTAGCTGTACATTTCACTCGTAAAAAACCAATGAAATTCCACGTTATAGTTAGATCAGGTAACTATAACTTGCGCGCCCACAATAAACTGCTGATGACGTCACATATTACATCACTCATGACATGGTCAGTGACATCACTCATCACATCAATGATGACATCTGAAATGACACATTGTGGATTGCGGTCGCGCAAGTTATAGTTACCTGATCTAACTATAACGTGGAATTTCATTGGTTTTTTACGAGTGAAATGTACAGCTAACTATAACATGTGTGAAACCTATGGTTTTTTAAGTGAATTTGCAAGGTTTTTTAAATGCTAATTCCTAACTATAACGTGTGTGAAACCTATGGTTTTTTCAGTGAATTTGTACGGTTTTTTAAATGCTAAGTTATGTATTTATTTTTTATTTTTTTTTCTGGTTTTTCACCGTGCGCACACCCTGCGCGCACGGTGCGCTTCGCGCACCGTGCGCCCACGTTGCGCAGTTCATACCGTGCGCACCTCGCCTTTTTTTACACAGTAACAATTTTTTTTTTCCCTTGCGGGTCCTTCAATTTATTTGATAAATGTGATTGTTATTTCGTTTTTTTTTTTTTTTTTTTTTGCCGTGCGCGTACTTTTTGGTCCTTCGTGGACCCCCTGACAAACCCTAGGGGGTCTGCAACTCTCTCCGTTGCCCCCTTTTCACGTTATCCACCTTTGTTTTTCAGTGCGAGAGACAGAAAATGGCGGCCGACACTTTCTGATTTCGACCGATTCGAATGTTTACAGTCATGTAACCACCAATCAGAATTGAGCTCGCGCACGGCACCGTACGCGTACGGTAAGCTTACCGTAAGCGCACGGAGCGCGCTTACAGATATATATATTGATTTAAATGCTATTTTCTCAGGACCTACTGAACAGATTTACACCAGACCTGCAAAAGGCACATCTCTGACCTGAGGACTACCTCTCTGCCAAATTTCAAGTAATTCTGTTCAGCCGTTCAGGCTGTAGCTCGGACTAAAGGTCCTATGGGAAAATGCATGGGGAAAACGCGTTTTCGGACCCCCCTTTTTTCTCAGCCCCCGCTTGACGAATCCCCCCGAGACTTTCAGGGTAGGAGCGGAGCGGAGCGCCCCACCTATTTTGAAAATTTCGCGAGGATTCGTCAACCGGCGCCAAAGTTATTCCAAATAGAATGTTGCGGATTTCCTATGGAAACACGGTCCTAACTATAACTATCTACTGGCGACCGCCAGTAGATAATATATATATAGATATATATATATAAATCAGCCAAAGTTTCTCCTACTGAAGTTCAAGCCCAAAGAGGGGTGGCACGGACCGGCGGAGAACACCGGAAACAAATATCAACACGAACGGAGTCCCAAACGCGCTCGTGGAGCAATTAAACAATACCAGGTGTGACCAAGCCCGTCCGCGGGTGAAACGCGTTACAGCTGGTTTATGAAGTGAATAAACCCAACTTTGTCGACTAGACCTCGTATTTCCCTGGTATTGTTTAATTGCTCCACGAGCGCGTTTGAGACTCCGATCGTGTTTATATATATATATATATATATATATATATGTTCCAAAGTAATAAGATATTGTGCGCTCTCAGGAACAGACAGTTAAACACAAATAGCGGAGAAACGGGTGTTTATTCACTACGCGTTTCGACTTTCACAAGTATTGATCACGTGAATGTCAGTGCTACAGTGATAACAGATTAAATGAAGTTAAAACGAGCTGTGAGTACAAACAAAGGACCAAAAAACATGGTATCAATGATACAACCCAATACAGCAGCCATCTTGGAGTGGTCTAATCCACATCTCACGCATAGATGTAATCACTTGTATGTTGTCAAAATGCGGCATAAAAATCAAATTGATGAAATTAACAACAGATCTTGTGCAAAATAATAACTTTCATATAATATGGCGACGTAATGACTGGCGAGTGCCAATGACGTGTTGTTCAAACCACCCCCTGTAACTCCAATAGGAGAGACAAATGTAATGTGCGGAGGCAGAGTTCTTCACCCGTGTGTGCAGCTGTCTAATATCAGACAAGCAGAGCAACAGTAATGTTAATGTACATTATCCAGACAACAATCGAAAGAGGTAGTATGTGTTCCCCAAGTGGGGCTAACCGTGTTGACCAAGAGATGGACCAAAGTTTCTCACACGCCCATGTGTCCAGAACTGGTGATGACATCGGTGAAATGAAGGGGGAAAGAGGGTAGGCTGCCCGTGCAAAGTGAGTGTCAGTGTTGGGGCCTCTTCCTCTCCTCCTGAAAGAAGTAAACAGAATCAAAATAAGAAAACATTGTTAAAAAACAGATGCATTTAAATCTGCATCTTAACAGTTCTAGTACATGTTCTAAAATTGGAAGAAGAGAAGAACTTGCACACTGGTTGCATAGACATGACATAATGCAACCCTAAAGACATCATATACAACATATACAAACAGGCCAGCGACAGGATCTAAATTCATCACTCTCTAAGGTGTATGGCTAGTTCTTCGTCCTGATTGAGACCGCCAGGATCCTTACTTTGAAAGTCAACAATATATTTGGATTCCCTCTGTCTCAACCTCAGTACCCTATCTCCTCCCCTGGGATTGCTAAGGACTTGTTCTAAGATAAAGTATCTAAGTAAAGTATCATCTGCTCAGAGCTGCTCCTCAACATCAAATCTGCTTTGAGTTCAAGCGCTACAATCAAACTCTAATTCAGAAGGCTTGCACCTTCGCTAATGGCACAGAAACAGCAGGGCTGAGCCTGCATCCCAGCAATAGCACTTGAAAAAAGAGGTGGATTCATGGCACTATCCATTTCCTTTTATGGATAGGTTCAGCTTAAGCTCTATAGGAAATAAACATGAGCACAATTTAGGAACAAAACTTAACCTACCGCTGCTTTAAAATAATACTATAAAAAAAACTGCAGTCTGGTACAATAGTAGATGCTACCGGATGGAGGTGGTGGGGCGAGGGTAATGGAAAAAAAGGACTTACCTGGAATGGCCGGCTGGCCGCCGCCTCTCCACCATCCTCTTCCATCTTTCTTCTTCCTATTTCGGCTGGCAGCAGTAAGCACCCGGGTATACAGGCTCCCCAGAGCCAATCACAATGCTGCAATGCAGCGTTGTGATTGGTCTGAGCGTCGCGGTTCGGCACTCAGATGGGGAGAGGGAGCCTGTGCATGTTCCTCACCAGGCTGTGTAATGCAGCCTGGTGGGGAACATGCAAAGTGTGCATGACTGTTTGGCTGGCCCAAGAAGGGCGGGCCAAACAGTCATGCCCACTTAGGGAGCGTAAACCACTCCTACCCCTGCTCTGGCCAGCCCCGCCACTGACTTGAATAGGAAAAATACAATGAAAGTAAAGAAATGTTATTATCATTGTATTTGTCCTTTTGAGCAGTAGGGGATGCTTTTCAGCCTTAGCGGAGGAGCTGCCACTGGTCTTCTTATCCAAAGGCCAAAGATGTCACTCTCCTTAGCTCAAGACAAAACAGCTTCTTTGCGCTCTCTAGCCAGACTAGTAACCAACTGGTCCTGTATTTAAGACTTTCAATCTGTTGGGATCTCAAGATTAAGGCATCTAAGACTATTATTCAGACAGTTTGATATTGTTTAAATGTTTCACAAGTGGAAATACATGAGAACAAATAGTAGTTAATGGTTTTGCGGCTCCAAACATGAATCTGGAAAAAACTAGTATGCCCCCCATTTAAGAACGCTTCAGGGTCGTACCTGTCAGGATACAATACTGGCCTGCTTCAATTGTCCTGAAGGCCAGTTGATAGCCGCCTTTCTGAAACTGATGTCTGTGGTAATAAACAAGCTGGATTATTTACACCATCACAGAGACTAGGAAAATATTTTAATTCCTCAGTAATTAACTTGCTTTTTATAAAAGATAGACTATGGGCCAGATGTACAAAGGTTTTTTACGCGCGCAAATGGGTTTTAGACCTGTTTGCCCCAGCAAAAAACCTGTGGCCCATGTACAAAACACTCGCAGTTTACTAACCCTTCTCAGAAGGGTGGTAAAACACTCACAAACTGGAAGGGGTCCCCGGGGGACACCTTCCCATTTGTAAATGCATGCGCAAATATTTTTTAAGGGCAGTGGGACCACTGTCTGCCCTTAAAAAATGAAAATGAAAAGTTTCATTTTTATTTTTCAAATGCATCTCGTTTACCTTTAAGGCAATTTGCGACTCGCTAATTGGCGGGTCGTACATCTGACCCATTGTTCTCTGTTTTAATAAAATTATTTAAACATTTAAACTTATCTTATAGTTTTGATATGGTTTTCATAAACTAACAATAACTTTGATTTGTTTGGTACAGCAGTGTAAAATATACCAGAGTTATTGATTAACTGCCATTATAAATGTACTTTATGAGCCTTAGATTCAACATATGAAGACACTAAATCAGCATGTGGACATTAAAATTATTAATGTCTTTTGTGCACACCTTTGATACACTTAGGAAAACAAAATCTGTTTGAATCGAGTTCTCTGCCTAAGTGTGCATGAGGAAACTTATGTTTTTATATAATCAACACCTTAGGCAGTAGAACCCCCAAAGAACAATGTTGCCCAAAAATATTCTGCCCTGTCTGAATTATTAAGAAATTTGTGGCATTGAGCATGTTTCTCTGGGTGTAGGTCTCACCCTGATAAGACAAAATCATCATTTTACTTGTACAAGAAATCCCTGATGGTTTTAATGTGAAAGCCCTCATTTGTCCCCTGTGTTTGATCAAATCACTGGGGTTTAAGGGCTAATCTAATGATTTCGAATTTGGAAATTGTGAAAAGACATAGGGTGGTGCACCACTGGCTGTTTGCAATGCATTACTAGGGAGGTTTCAAGATTTAAAAATGTAAAAGGAGTGGTTTATTCAACAATCCAAGATATTAAGGACAGGAAATAATCATCTGATTCCCAACGGTATTCCTGAAAGCAAGAAATCTACTCATCATAGGTGTCTTCCTAACTTTTGAGAAGATTTCCAACTTTTGATAATTCACTAAAACTCCCATGAGTTACCTGGGAAAACCAAGCAATTTGTAGGGTTCAGTGAGTACTTTTGTTGCAACTTACTTATTTGTGCAGGTTGCCCGCTTGGCAGAGAACCATCAGGAGTACGTTACTACACTAAAAATCTACGTTAAAATAGACAACTATTTATCTTTATTTCTTCAACCGAAAAAGCATTTTCCCTGATGGAGGAATACCTTTCCCAACACTCTATGCAAACATGGGGGTGTTCCAGTGCTTTCCACACTCACTTGGCCTATTTATGCCTTCCATCTTTGAAACTAAAGTTAAGCATGACAATGAGGCGAGCAAGAGTATGACACGGCACTTTTGCGCAGCCGTAACATCACTTTTTTGACGTTCCAGTGGAGCAATGTGCCAAGGCATATTTATAAGGCCACGCAAAGCCACTTTACATGTCTTTTAATGGGCTTATAAATATGTACCCCTTTCACGCAGAAAACTGTGTGAATGGGGCGTTCCATGGGTGTTGCAGTGGATGTTCCCACGCAACTCACATGGTACCTGACACATTCCCAGATTTGCGAGAAATCGAAAATCTGGGAATACGTCAGAACCTAACGCCACCCCAGGGGTGGCAAAAGGGAGAAGCAACAAAGAGAAATGTTTTTTTTTTTTTTTTGAACCAACTTTTATTGATTTTAACGGTCGTGCAAAAGTCCATACACAGCTTGTTCGCCTACAACCATACAGGCCGGCAGCAGGTGACTAATCATTGTCAGGAGCAAAGGCACATAAATTAGCACAAGTAACATTACCTATAGCCCAAAAACCGGCCCCCACAAAGACATTTACTCTCAGAGGCTCCCGCCTTAGTGGCGTCGAGCCCTCAGTAAACCTCCCGCCCAGCAACCCTGCATAGACAGTTCATAAAGGGCAGAAACTCATGGCTAATAGAATGTCACAATTGTCACAGGCCAGCCGGGCAGGTAGCGTTAGGGTAAGACTGCAAGGGCGCCCCATTCGTGCAATGTAATAGTCATAGCATATTATAGCGAATATCGCCTAGAAGAGACGCTGTATAAGTCCAGTAACTTTCATCAATGATGTACAGGGCATTATGCAAGTCGGCTTCCGGCAGGCCTTCCACTGCAAGCGCAACTAGGGGTTGAGCCCTCCACCCCCAATATCCAGCAGCCATGCCAGGGCAAAGATACCGCCCCAATCCCTGCATCAAAGATTGCCAATGCGGCGACCAAACAACCAGGGGGATAGAACAAGGGAAAAGGGAGGGGGTGTGAACCATCGCAAAGGGCAACAATCGTGGCGGGGAGGAAGGGGTGTGCGCTCAATTATCATCATCAGATGGGGGGCTTACGGGGTGTAGTCCGCTAACAGCAAGGTCTCCTCCCTTCCAGGCACGCTTTCGCTAGGGAATTATGTTATACACCCCCTGCGGGATTCCAGAATCCCCCCGGGTCTGTGGGATCTAGCACGTCATCAAAGAGCTTCAGGGCTCTAAGTCGTGGCGGCTGCAGACGAGCATGCTCTAGCCGCCCCAGGTAATCAACCAAAGGCTTCCAGAGCTTCTTATATTTGGCGTCTCGGAGCTGCAGACGTGCCGTGAGAGACTCCATCGCCACCACATGCCACAGACGAGTAAACCACACGTTTACGGAGGGCGACTCTGGCTTCTTCCAGTAAAGGGCTACTGTTTGTTTTGCAGCGCCCAGCATGTGGAGGCTAAGGTGCCGATCACGACCAGTCATGGCTCTCAGGGTTGCTGGTCTAATGCCCAGAAGGACCACCAGCGGATCCTCCGGAAGGGGGAACCCGAGTACCTTTTTTACATGGCTGAGGACCTCTTTCCAAAAGATTTTCAGAAGCGGGCATGTCCACCAAATATGTATGAAGTCTCCCTGCGCCTGGGTGCACCGCCAGCACAGGGGAGATGAATTGGGAAACATTTTGTGGAGTCTGGCGGGGGTGTAGTACCATTGGGTCATTACTTTGTAAGCCGATTCCTGTTGGGGAATGCTACGCAGGATTTTAGGGATGTCGCCCCAGAGCCGGGCCCATTGGGCAGGGGTGACGCCTGAGCCAGTAGAGGAATGCCATCTCGTCTGGTACGGGTGGGGGTCTAGCCGGCGCGAGCGCTGCAGCACCTTGTATATGCGAGATATTAGCCCCTTGTAGTTGCCGAAGTCACGCGCTAGCTGTTTGAACTGCGTGTAGGGTCGCGTGGCCGCCGGCGTCAGGGACGAGCCCTGTATCCAGTGACGCAGTTGTATGTACTGGTATTTGTCACCGTCCAGGAGCCCGAACTCCTGCTGGCACTGTGCAAAGGTTTTGAGAGAGTCACCGAGAAACAGGTCCCGTATCGTCCTGCAGCCCGACTCCGTCCAGTTCGCGAAGTGGGGTGGCCGACATGCCGGCGGGAATTGTGGATTTCGCGCAATCGGGGTGTGCGGGGATGGAAAGGTGGTCAGGCCCCTACTCACCGCCACTTTATCCCAGATCTCCAGGACCGTTTTGGTAGGGACGGCCATGTAAGCGCTGCGATGGCGGGCCGCCCGGAGAAGCCAGGCATGGTCCCATAGCGGGCGACAGGTGACTGCCCTGTCCATGTGGAACCACACCTTCTCACTCTCCCACGCCCCCCACTCCAGGACACAGCGAAGATGCGACGCCCAGTAATATTCGAGAAGGTTAGGGCAGGCCAGGCCACCCCTATCCCGGGGGAGACTCAAGATTCTATTCGAAAACCGTGGCTTTTTCCCCCCCACACAAATGCGTTGAGCTCGCGTTGGAGCCCCTGTATTTGGTGTTCCGGAATCGGAGTTGGCAGCGTTTGAAATAGATAGAGGACCTTTGGCAATATCGACATCTTCACTGTGTTGAGTCGGCACAGCCAAGAGAGCGGCAAGGCCCTCCACGCCCGTAGGTCAGCTAGGACAGAGGTTTTGTATTCCTGCCAGTTGGCCTGCGTCCAAGTGGCCAGGTCTGGAGTCAAGTTAAGACCTAAGTATCGCACTGACGCGTCCGCCCACTGGTACGGGGCCGAAGCTCGGATCGCCGGAAGCTCTTCGGCCGGGATCGAAATATTGAGGGCCCAGGACTTGGCATGGTTAATTTTGAGCCCAGAGGCGTGTTCGTAGGTTCGGAGTAGCGAGTGCACCGCCGGCAGTGAGCGTAGGGGCTCGGAGAGGGTGAGAAGGAGATCGTCTGCAAAGAGAGCGATCTTGTGCTGCACTCCGCGAAGAGGTATACCGCAGATATCAGGGGACCGCCGAATCATAATGGCCAGGGGCTCCACCACCAGGGCGAACAGGGGACAGCCCTGCCGGGTGCCTCTACAGATGGGGAAGGGTTGCGTGAGCTGACCGTTAACCCGGACCCTGGCAACCGGCGAAATATACGGGGCCATAATGCGCGCCACCATCTTAGGACCCAGGTCTACTTTCCGCAGCACTGCTCGGAGAAAAGTCCAGTCAACCCGGTCGAACGCTTTTTTCGCGTCAATCGACAACAGGCAGGCCGGAATCCTCCAGTGTTTAGCCTTCCCAACGATATGCGCAATACGCCGTACATTATCCGCGCCCTGGCGTTGATGGATAAACCCCACCTGGTCGGGCTCGATGAGGTTAGGTAGGTGAGGGCTAATTCGCTTAGCTAGGATTTTGGTGTAAAGTTTTAAATCGGTGTTCAGCAAGGCAATGGGCCGGTAGGAGGAGCACAGCGTATGGTCCTTCCCGGGTTTCGGGATGAGAGTTATGTCGGCCATTGCCATATCTGCTGAGGGCCCTACCGACTCCTCGAAGGAATTAAAGAGGCGCAAAAGGTACGGCTGCAATTGCGGCAAAAAGGCGCGGAAGAACGACACCGGGAGCCCGTCCGGGCCGGGCGCTTTGCCAAGCGGGAGGTCGCGCAGGGCGCCAGCCAGCTCTGCCGGGGTGATAGAGTCCTCTAGAAGCCCGGATTGATGCTCACTCAACGGATCCCAGTGGCAAGAGTCTAAGGCCTCCGCAACCAGCTCCGCCGCAGGGGAGTCGCCAGTATAGAGGGCTGCATAGTAGTCGTGAAACGTTTGGAGCTTCGCCGGTTCCGCAACGGCCCAGGACCCGTCCGCCTTCTGTAGTTTCGCGACATGCGCCGTAGCTGCCCGCGTCCGCAAGCGTCGCGCCAGAACAGCGCCCACCTTGTCGCCCCCCGCATAGTAGCGCTGCTTGAGTGCAAGCAGAGCGCGCTCAGCCTTGTTGACCCTGTGCGCGCGGAGCTGCCCCCGAAGGACGGCCAAGCGGCGCTTGTGCGTCGCCAGCGGGCGCTCTTTGTCCATCTGTTCGAGCACCTGTAGCTCCCTCGTAAGTTTTGTCTCGTAAAGCTGGGCCTCACGCGCTCAAGCGACCGCCAAGGCTGTGAGAGTGCCCCGTATAGTGGCTTTGAAGGCGTCCCAGAGAAGGGGGAGAGGGGTCCCAGGCAGGTCGTTGTCTTCAAAATATGCCAGGATGGCTGTCTGGATCTCCTCTCTATCTACTGGGTCACGGAGGACGTGGTCCGGGAATCGCCAGCGGCGCGGCCGCAGCGGGTGGGGAGGACCCTCCCGTAGAAGCAGCTCAACATGGGCGTGATCCGAGACCGAGATGGTGGAATGGGACACCGAGACGGAGTCCCTGAGCAGTGAGTGCGATACGAGGAGGAGGTCAATGCGGGAGTAAGTGCGGTGGACATGGGAGTAAAAGGTGTAGTCTCGCAACCCCGGGGAGTGGTACCTCCAGACATCTTCTAAGGTTAAGGCGTTTAGGGAGCGTTTCACCGCCGCAGACATGGCCCCCACCCCGTGGAAAGCGCCCCCACAGCGGTCAAGCTCCGCGTCCCACACCCAATTGAAGTCCCCTCCGACTATGAGGTCCGTGGTCACTGGCTCAAGGTGTTCCCTGATTATCTACGCAAGAAGAGATCCTGACCCTGGTTGGGGGCATACAAGTTACACAGTGTCAGAGCACGGGAGCCCCGCCTGATCTCCACCCGCAGAAACCGCCCCTCCGCATCCCTATGTACCTTGGCATCCCCCCGGGATATCCCCGCCCTGCACAGGATCGCCACTCCCGCCGTCTTCGAGGGAGCCGAGGACCAGATCTGAAGGGGGAAGCGCGGGTGCGCCATCCGGCCCACGTCTGACTTGAGGAGGTGTGTCTCTTGGAGGAGGATGATATCGGGGTTCTGTAGGAGCAGGTAGCGCCAGATTAGGCGTCGTTTGTTGGGAGAGTTGAGCCCTTTCACATTGAGAGAGAGAATCTTCCAGGGAGAGGTGGTAGTCATTGTCGTAAAATCCCTAGTAGGGCACCTCCCGCATGAGCATCCCACCCATACACATGTCCCCCCGCCAAGGGGAATGAATGAAAGAGGGTACTGAGGGGAACAAATAAGAACAAATACAACCATGTAAACCTGTAGTCGGCCAACAGGGCCGGAAGAGCCTATTCCAGTCAAGAGAGTAGCCAGGCACCGCGGCACAGGCTGTCTCGGAGATGTCACTCTCCCATAAATAGGAGGGGGGGTGCGCCATCGCTGAACCGCTGAGTTATGGTGTCGAGAGTCCGTCCCGGGCCGCCGCCCAAGCCTGGGAAGCAGTGCCCCGTAGAGGAGACGGCGGTGCGCCTCCGAGTGAGGCGTCCAAGGCGTCGAGCAATGGGGGAGAGATGCAGCCCACAGCCGGCCGCACTTCCAGTCGTCTCAGTTGTCTCAGTTGTAGAGCCGCAGTCAGGTGAGATGTTCCGCAATGGCGTCGGTCATTTAAGGGCAGAGGCCTGTGAGCCCAGCGGCGAGGAGGAGCCCTCCAGGGATTTTATATGTTCGATAATGTCCTGCTTGTCCCGGGAGGCCCTGCTGCCCTCCGGCGACGATGGGTGTCTAGGGCATCGCACTGTGGACCACTGCGGCTTCACCGGGACTCTAAGTTTGGGGGGGTGCCGCGAGGGGCTGGCCGGCGGCGAATCGGGAATCTGAAGTAGTTGAGCCGCCTCCCGGTATGAGCGCAGCACCCGCCGCTTGGACTCCCACTGAAACATGAGGGCGAAGGGATGGGCCCATTGGTAGCGGATGTTGAGCTCCCTCAATTTGTCCGTGATGGGTTTGAAGTCCCGACGTCGCCGGAGAGTGGTGGAGGCCAAGTCCTGAAACAATTGGATGGGCTTTCCCCCGCAGAGGATTTCGGATTTGCCTCTGGCCGCCTTTAGAATGGCTTCCTTTTCAACAAAGTAATGAACCCGTGTCAAGATGTCAGGGATGAGACCCGGCCTCCCCATCGGCCCTGAAACCCTATGGGCGCGGTCCAGGGTGGGCGGCGAAGTATCGTCATCCCCTCGGATGTCATGGAGTAAGTCCGCCACGAAAGACATAATATCTGCCCCTTCTGCCCCAGGCGGCACCCCCTGGATGCGTATGTTGTTCCGGCGCCCCCTATTTTCCAAATCCTCCTGTTTGATCTGGAGCTCAACATGCTGTTCTTCCAAGGTCGCCAATCTTTGCCATAGGTGTTCCTGGTCTTCCGTACGTGCATCCAGGGTCTTTTCTAAGCCATCTACTCGGCCGCCCAGCTCCCCCACGTCCTTCCGAAGGTCCTTCACGCATGCCTGGACTTCTGTGCGGAGGGACCCAATTTCTGACTTAAGTTCTTGCATGAACGCCGTCATGAAGGATTGCGTGACGGGGGCCGTCGAGACACCTGCCCCCGATAGCTCCGCGCTCTGTGATGCTGTGGTAGGCTTGTTCCACAAGTCCTTGACAGAGGCGTCTTTGGGGGTTGCCGGCGGCACTTTCCCCGGCTTCGTACGGGTCATGGTGTGGCCGCGCCTAGGATCGGCCTCACAGTGTATGGGAGTAGCAGCCCCCAGCAGCTCAAAGTCCCACAGTCGTGTGGCGAACGTTCAGCCCCGACCTTCCAGTCTCGGAACCACAGGGGCGCAAGGATGAGCGCAGACGACAGGGTCGTGGCGCAGGGCGCCGCAATGCAGAAGTTTCTCGAGGCCCAGCACCACGAAGCGATGCGGCCGCTAAACTGCCCCCCACCACGGGATCCACCGCCAACTCCAGGTTCAAGCTCCCACGCCGTCCAAGACCCCGGCGAGGGCCGCGATGCAACTCCAGAGGGGACTCCCAGTGCTAGGAATGGCCGCCGTGCCTGCAACGCGCGCCACCAGCAGGCTCCCAGGCCAAGGCGCGGCAACGGACCACACCCAGCCCAACGCTAGTCCACCGTCTCTAGGTTTGCGGGCGCAGGCATCAGGTCGCCGGGGCCAGTCGTCCCCCGGGTGCGTTTCACTCTAAAGCGCCTCCCCGGTCCAGTCGCCGTGCGGGCTAGGCCTCTCCCACGTGGTTAGTCAAGGTGGCGGCTGGCCTCTCTCAGCCCCCGGCGCCGCCCGCGCCCGCCAGGCCACAGCCACACGCACACCCCGCGTCGTTCGCCGCTACCTTCGGGCCCCCGCCTCCGATCCGACCCCCAGCGGTCACACAGCTCGTCCGGGAGGTCCCGGCCTACCAGCTCTGGGCGTTGCAGGTGTCGTCCGCTGCACTGCTCATGGCTTCTCGGTGGCTCTCCGCTTCCGCGCTCCACAGATGGCCGGCGCCCCCAGGCACCGTCTCCTCACTAGCCAGCAGTACGACGCTCCGGTCCAGGCCCAGCCGGGCCAATCCAGGGGCCCCGGGCACCAGCATCAGGGCCAGCAGCGCCGCCACGCGACAGCAGCTCCACGTGTGCAGCGGGGTGTAGTTTATGGCGCCAGGTGCCCCCAGGTCAGCCTCAGCAGTCCGCTCCAAGATCAAGGCCTCAGCGTGGCCTGCCTCCTCCGCGGCACCACCAGACGGGCAGCCGTAGCTACGGGCCAGGGCCAGCCGCGGACCACAAGATGGCGGCCGCGACCGTCCCCACCCACAGAGCCCGATCTCCCTCGTCGTCGGCCCCGCACGCCTCGGCGCCGCCGCTGCTCTGCCACACGTCCACGCTGCTTCTCCGGCGATAATCTTCCCGGGCCAGCCAGGCACAGTCCCACCGCAGCGCGACGGGTCAGGGCATCAAAGATGGCGGTCGCGGTCTCTCCCGCCGGTGTCTCACCTCAGATGTCGCCCCTACTCGCCACAGCCCAAGCCAGGGTTCTCCAAGGCGCCCGGCAGCTGCCCGCTCTCAGTGTCCAGCCGGTCCCCCCCAGCTGGATCGTCTCCGCAGCCACTGCCCTGCTTTGAAGGCTGTTTTCCTCGGCGGCGTCCCGGAGCCTCAGCGATGTGCGACTCACATCGTCCGCGGCGAGACCACGCCCCCAGAGAAATGTTTTTATTTCTCCTCGTGCTTTCCTTTTTTCTCTGTGTGTTGCATTCTGCAGCACACATAGAAAAAAGAAAATCGCCTCTTGTGATAGATTTTGTGCAGGAAGGTGTACCTTCCTGCTCAAAATCAATCAGCCCCGCAATGCAGACACCCTTGCACCATGGTCCAAGGGCGCCTGCATTGGCTCATGGCAGTCCATTGTGCGCCGGCGCTGGGGAAAAGAACAGGAATGCGCAGAATCACATAGATATGGTGCATTCCTGCCCTTTTGTGTTGACGGACGGCAGCGCAGCAAGATTCCTCATAAATGAGGCCCTTGGTGCTCACCTTTTTTATAATGAACCTGCTCGGCCTTCCCCTAGGAAGTCCCACACCCTTCTCTTAACTTTAAAGTGATACAAGGGAAAATCCATCACACATGTACATTTTCAACAGTAGTAGGTGTGATTTATGGGCAAAGAAATCACCAATTACCGACTCTGAAAATCGGTTGATCTTAGCCTGGACAACTAGCTTGGCATTACTCATTATTGTAATTGTTTTTGTTTTTTCTGTGTGCTTTTGTAAAATTAATATCTGCACATAGTTCATACAACAAATGGCACACATCGTGTGAAATTCTACACAGAATTGTTGAGATAAGGCACGATTGAACAGTGTCACATTTTTTAGAAAGAATTCTGCACGCACAGTCAATGATGGATAAGTACTGTTTTTAACGCACAGAGACGAGTTATGTGGAAAAATGCACGTCTGTTAAGTTTCACCTGAAATATATGGCTAAAAAAGCAAGGCTTTGCAAAAAGCAAAATATCTTTATGTGTCCATTGTATCATGCCAAGAGCCTTCCTGCATTTAACACATACTTGGAATTTCTTGTTGAGGTAACACAGCGTTGCATGTTTTATAGACCTTTTCAATCAGCTGTAGAGTCGGATAAGCCCAGTACATACTTGTAAATCCACATTTAAATTAATAGTGTGGCAAATATATTACACAAAGTAAAAAAAAAAACGGCAGGGTTCATGGCCAAACAATGCTGACAATCCGAAAAACACCAGCCTTGTCCTCTACCTGACCTTCTGGTGACCTTTTAGAATTTTTCTGTAACTCATTGGAAAGAATGTCCATTGTGCGTCCTCACTGGTTCCAGCAAATTAGTCAGCACGCTGGAATTGTACCAGCAGAGGGTTGCGCGCGTGTGACTTCCCCCTTCCCCTCCCCGTAGTTGGACCAGCCCAGGAGAAACCTGACCAGATTGACAGCAGGACTTGATGGATGGACAGAAAGTGACGGTGGAGTGGCAATGTCGTTGGTCAGTGACCCAGTGCTGTGTTTATAAGTAGGAAGAGGCTGTTTCCTGGAGCTCACAAAATGCGGCTCTAAAAAGCCTGGGAAATGCATCAGTCAAGCAGAAAGATGCAGTTGGGTTGTCGCGGGGAGGCCGCTTCGGAGCCAATCTGCAGGTCAAGGTGCCTGCGACGAGGCGTTCTTTATGGAGGGTTTGCGTGAGAGCGGCCTGCTGTTTCCACGCTTTTCTGACAGCAGCCCGGGCCTCGGCAGGCGAGCTGGGGGCGCTAATCTTAGCCCTGACTTTCCAGCACTTCGTCATGCCGGTTTATTTAAAAGATAAATAACCTTTTCTGACCATTGTTTAAAAGTTGCGAAATGAGGATGGTATTGTGAAAAATAAGATGTTATTCGTGACAGCCTCATGTGGGAAAAAAAATCTGTGGGTTTCACGGGGCTGCTTCTATTTGCGCCCCTTCAACTGATTCATTACGATTTCCAGCACAAAGTAAGAAATTACGAAATGAACTCTACTATCTTTTGCAAGACTGCACAGTTATGAGATATTGTAAGGAAGTGGCTCTTTTTGCATGCTCACCCTCACATTTTTGCACTGATGCTTCTGGTTTTTCGACTCTGAGAGTTCTCTGAGGCCTACTAACCAGACCTCAGGGCCAGTGTTTTTAAACCTAAACCAAAGTATGTCGAATTGGCAATACCCAATTGGCAAGTACTGACTTACTTATAAGTCCCTAGAGCATGTAAGGCAGAGTGTCCACATAGGACTGCAGCACTGGTTGCGCCACCCTGAGTGTGACAAAAGACAAAATGGCTCCCAGCCTGCCACTGCAGACAGGAAGAGCAGTGTGTGACATTGAAACCAGTGACAATGCCACCACTCCCTTAAGATAAGTAAGACTCCCCTAAGGAAGGCCTATGAAGTCCCATGGCAGGGAGCTTTATATTTGCGTAGCATTTATATTAAGTAAGACATATATTTTTGATATGTCTTAGCAGCGACACGTCTAAATTGTCATTTTGCTGGGTGAAAGTCCAGTAGCCCTATTGGCTAACACAGAGATGCTGAGTAGCATCCCAGCCAAGCTACATTCAGAATGGGACTACCTAAGTGGGTACTATAAGGTTAAAATAAATTGTGGCAATAAATCCAACTTGATACCCAAGTCGAGATTTATGTCACTTTCAAAGCTAAGCAACTTTCAAAAAGTCGCCACTCTATGTCCAGCTAGTCTTGTGACCTAACGAAGGCCTTAGCACACGGACAGCTTTCTGCCCACCTGGGGAGATGTGTGAATGACTCCCAGGCTAAGAACCAAAGGCAGTTGTCGCAGAGTGAGGTGTTACCTCCTCGCCGAAGAAGGTCACTCAGGGTGTTAACCCAAAAGGCAAGCTTCAAAGGGGTAGCCACCTTTGATAGGCCACCTTCAACAATACTCCCAAGCAGGTTGCCATTTGTTCCTGCAGACAAGTTGGAGACAAGGAGAGAAAACCCATCCCCAAATCGGTTTGCCGTGGGCATGTAGCCCACAGGTAGTCATACCTCTAGGGTGGGCTACCAAGCCCCTGGCAGCTGAGGAAGGGCTCTGACATTTTGAGTGTGGCTAGAATACTGAACTCTGGGATAGATAGATGCTACACTTTGCAGGAAACACGTCACTAGGCGGGAAGGGGCCCAGTAGCCCATTGGCAGGAAACCACGTGGTCTCATCAGGGTACTTTCCTGGGATAAAATATGGCACTCCTGGCACCCTGCTCACCATATCACCCTTGAATTTAAGAAAGGACCAAAGAAGGACTGCAATGTGCCCTTGAAACTGCATGGAGAGAGGCTGCCCAATCGGAAGGACTGCACCTACTGCACTGTGGGTTGGTAAAGCTTAGACTGTGCTACGGCTCCACGCCTGGGTAAAAGCTGATTACCGGCTTCATCTCACTTCAGTGACTCCTAGGATTAGGTGGTTGATCCTCTGGAACCAGCTGCAGGGACACAAGATCTGAAATACACCAAACCGACAAGTTGGTAGCCACTGCAGATGTTTTGCCCCTACCAGTCACTGGGCGCAGAAAATGACAAATCTGAGATAGACAAAGTCTGCACCCACGTCTGAACCTTTGTCTGCCGGACCTGGGAGTGCTATCAGAGTCCAGATTTGTGGCACCCAAGGGGCACTAGCCCCCACTGAAGGATTTTTCCCACAACTGCAGTGCAACAAGAACAGTAGCCTAGCATCGGCTGTCCAGCTACTGAAACGTAGAGGACTTCAAGAGACTTTGTTTGTTGTGGCAAGAGTTGCCCTTTATCACCCGTGAACCAAGGGACAACCACAAAGACACCCCTGTCTACTCTACCTCAACCGAAGCATCCTTTTAGCATCTTTACCCAGCATCAGGACCACTCCGTTGTAATCTAGGTGGTCATCCTGTAGAGCTTGGAACTTACCCTAAACATACTCAGGTGGCCAGGTAACTGGTCAAAGTATCCTCTTTGGCCCCCTAGACCTCTATCCTGTCGGATTTAGTCACCGAAGCTGGGCCGAAGTTAATGACCTAACTCTTTCCGAACTTTTTTTTGACCAATGCGAACTTTGTTTCAGAGGGCCAACATCGCTGCTTCAGTCCACATCTTACCTGCATATTTTTCCGGGTGTTGTTCCACGACCGCTGTCTGTCTCCCTCCCGCTGCCGCCATCCAAACGCGGCCGCTGTGCGGAGGGGGACTACGTTTTCCAGCATCCCCAGCGGCGGAACAGGAAGCGGAACAGGAACCTGCCTCCCGCAGTCTCGCGCCTGGAAGCGCTTAAATTCAAACTGAGCCACTGGCAGAGCGGGCGAACTTTGTTTCAGAGGGCCAACATCGCTGCTTCAGTCCACATCTTACCTGCATATTTTTCCGGGTGTTGTTCCACAACCGCTGTCTGTCTCCCTCCCGCCGCCGCCATCCAAATGCGGCCGCTGTGCGGAGGGGGACTACGTTTTCCAGCATCCCCAGCGGCGGAACAGGAAGCGGAACAGGAACCCGCCTCCCGCAGTCTCGCGCCTGGAGGCGCTTAAATTCAAACTGAGCCACCGCCTCGCGGGACCGCGCGCGGGTCCGCGCTGGGCTAAGCCCGGGCAAAGGGCGGGCCCTCTGTGGCCCTCAGAGGCCTAAAGAGCCTGGGCTGGGCCGTATTATTGTTGTTCTTTTATCTCAACTCATTGCCGTGACTGTGATATTCTGTATCTAAAACTGGTAGCGTGATTTCTCTTTGTTTAAGTTATTCTGTTTTTTGTTGCCCCTAGATATCGTTCAGATATATTACTTTACTCTGTAAGTGGTAATTGTTAGCGGTATTGATGTTCCTTTTATATATCTTTTTTTCACTATGACTCCACCTGTCCCTAAAGAGAAATTTATGTTAGGGGGGACCATTAACAGGGGAACATTGGACAACTATGTAATCAGGCCCAATATAGCAGTCGATAGGGATATTGTTCTCGAGGAACGTCGGGCTGAGAGACGTCGTTCCATTGAGTCCGTTAAAAACAAACGTCTATCTCAGGTCACGTCACTGATTGGTACGTCATCGCAACCTATCATGTCTTGTGAAAGCAGGACACTTGATTCTTCTTTTTCTGATAATACACCGCTACTTCTTCGAGACAGATCCCTTTCACCTTCACCTTCACCTGACCTAAATAATGTTCAAATAATAACTCTGTCTCCGCCTCTTAGAGACTTAATTCCAGAGCCAAATGTTTCAGTAGAGGCCCAGCTATCACCCCCTTTGATTATACAAAAAACGGCTAGTACCTTGAAAACTCACCAACCTCAAGGTCCACCACCGAAAAAAAGAAGGAAGAGGGGGAGTGGACGAAAGAGGGACAAGTCTAATCCAACCATTTTTGGTATTTCTAAGCCTTCTCCATTAAAAGAATCTTTATTGTCCACATCGGTTAATCCACCACATCTTTCAACATCTGAACCATTAGATTCCCACTTAGTGGGAAATATTGAAACGTTTGAAAAATTAATTAGATCATTCATATTACCACTATTAGAGAGACTAAAAAGAATAGCCTCCCAGCTGGGGAATTTAGAACAGACCATTGGGGAGATCAAAGAGGGAACTAAAGACTTACCAAAATCCTTATTGGAAATTTTAACTATTGTACCACCCTTAAACATTATTCATCAACAGGGAGAAAAACCCTTGACTCAGGCAAAACCGAAAATCCCGAACTCGTCGTCTTCACAAAAATATCGTTTAGAGGAAAAGAGTAGAGGGAAAGAGGTGGAGGTGGGTGGGAAACCTGATAAACAAAAAGAAAAAAGAAAAAAAAAAAAAAGACCAATGCTTTATCGTGGTTGCAGTAATTAAAAGTTCAAAAATTTGTATCTCCGGAACCCTCTGGTGGATTTTGATAATCAAAGTCTTTAAAAATTCATAAAAATACGGTCTATTTTTAGGTCTCGCCTGGCGTAAGACTGCGCAGACATGCGCAGTCTCGCTCGCGAGATTTAATGATTTGAGGAGATTTTTCAAGTGGGCTTTAAGCCCCGCCCCTCTTTTCCATTGGCTGGCGTCACCGTTTATGCTAAACGGTGGCCAGCCATTGGAAAAGAGCGTCTAGTGACGTACACTTTTCTCTTTTAGAGCCGTCCCAGTTGGACTGGCTCGGTTGCTTTACGTTTGTAGTAAAGCCTTTTCTTATCTTTATGGGGCCATGTGTTTCAAACACATGGCCCCATAAAGACAAGAAAACCTTTCATGTGTGTGTTAATGACTTGTAAACAGCCGTGCCCGCCTGCTTGAATTAGATGGACTCGCCGCTGCCGTGGAGGGTGGTGTCAGGGCGCCCTCTTGCTCTCTTGCTTCCTGCCCTAGTGTGTTCTCCGCCCCCTCCCACTGTGTATGTCTCATGCGTACTTCCAGTTTGCAGTGTGTGATCTTGGACCGCCTCCTGTATGCAGTGTTATTTCTGCAACGGCCTGCAGTGTAAGATACATACCTCCTTCCTCCCCTCCTCCTTGCAGTGTGTGGTTCCTGCTCACTCCTGCTCTGTGCCGAGTCCTCCCCAGGCCTGCAGTGCCCGGCTCCTGCCTTGCCTTCCCTTCCCTGTGCAGTGCCTGTGATTCCTGCTCAGGCCTGCAATGCGTGCGATTCCTGGCCAGGGCCTGCATGCAGTGTGAGCAACAGAGCCGGGGCGCAGGCGCGGGAGGAGCAGCACTTCCAGGCTTTGGGTGTAAGTGCGGTGCGTGCGCCGGAGAGCGCGAGTGAGAGGCACCAGCCTTGGCTGCCCGCACCCCCCTCACCCAGCGGCGGCACAGAGTGGGCGCACCATGTCCGGACGGTCGGTGTGGGCCGAGACCCGGAGCCGGGCGAAGGATGACATCAAGCGGCTTGCCTGCTTAAGGTTATGCTGTACTGGTTGTATTTTGCTAGCGGCGGGTGGGATTTGTGAGTATTCCAGCTCCCGCCACCGGTATCTAATGCATGTTTGTCTGGTAGGCTTCTCACCCCCCCCCCAATACGTGTATACGTGTGGGTTTTGGCATGTACTTGTGTGGTTGTTTTGTAATTGCTGTGGCGGGCAGGGTTTGTGAGTATCCCTGTTCCCGCGGCTGGTTTTTCTTATGTTTTCTGCTTTGGGGGGTCGGCGGGGCAATGGGTATCCCCACCGTTCACCCCGCGGTAGTTCGAGAGGTGAGTTTGGACAGTATTTATGGTGCATTTGTCATGTCTCAGCGTAAACAAACTTAGACGGTCGACCTTGGCGCATCGAGTTTATATCTAAAAGATGTGCACAACATCCAATAATTTTGGGCATGCCACTTAATCCCCCTCCCCCCCGCTTGCAGTTCGCTTATATATCAAGGTACTCACGGTAAACTGAGCAGTTCTGGAAATCAGTGTTACGCCTGATTTAGCAAAAGCACGCATCATCAATCGAGCGGCTGAACATATTACAGGGTTGTCTGGGAAGGGACCTCTTAGAGCCAAAACAAATACGTTATTTTTTTCTGGCTCGCCCACCTCTAATGGATTTTCAGGTTTGATGCGTCAGCATGTCCTTTGCACTAGCACAAAGCCATTATGGCTAAAAAATGGACTAACAAGGCTGCCCTTTCCTGCGCTAGTTCTTGTCTTGGAACGGAGCCATTGACTTGTTGAATTCTAGAACACTTAACAAGATATTTGGAGCAATTTCTAGTTTATATGCATCGGTAGGGCATACCACGCAAGCGCAAGTTACGATCTCTCAGCAATGGGGATAGGTTACGCAGCAATCCTAAAGGGGGGCTACGGTGAGAGGTATGCCTCCGTCGGAGGGCAGCTAATTACCATTGGGGGTGCAGTATAGTTTGCTAATGTTTAACTCTAACCCTATTTTACCCTTGATGTAGTGGCGCAGGCCAGGTGCTCACAAATGCCTCTGGATGCTATGCCATGAGGCAGGATAATGGATCACCAGAGGGTGTGGGGTCGCTGTTTCGTCTCTGATAACCGGGCCTGTCCCGTGTCTTTTCCTGCACGGTTTTCCAATGGTGGACTGGGTTCACTACCGTGGTCAGCGCATAGCTGTGAGGCTGGTATAATGAAGACGCAAAGTGGCACAAGAACTGCGGGATAACTTTCAACCTCCAGTTACCTCTTATATAGCTGCTTACATAGTTATCTCACTGTCGCCTTCTCCAGATGCAGCACCACCAGATAGAAGTACCACCTTCCCTTTCACTGTGGTTAGCCTTCTTTAAAAAAAAAAAAGGTCTCGCCTTTCATTAAGTTAAAGCCATTTGCTTTGCTATACAATACCATTATTAGAAAAGCAAATGGCTTTAACTTAATTAAAGGCGAGGCCTATTTAATTTTCAATGCTTGTTATAAATTGTTGTTGTGTCCCTTTGTCAAGCCTTGCTGCTTGAAGCCACAACTACCCAGGTTCAGCTTAAGGTTTACAAAGGAGCCTGACTGGACCCAAGACAGTTTTTGCAAGTGTATTACACAATAAGGCCCTAAAGCCATATCATATATCACACCCGCATCCTCACAGCTATCCTGCATAAAATACTAGTAATTTCCAAACAACAATAAAATAACTAAATGTGTCAAAATGGTACGTATATCCCAAAATGCTATTTCAAGTTCAAAATATAGTGCAAATAATGAGTGAATGCTTGCTTGTTTTACAAACTGTTGCCCTGATTTAGTAAGGCTTTGGCGTGTCTTTAGTGCAATGGAAAACAGTGCATGCTATTTATTATACAGCACAAAAGGTGCTTTGTGTTGGAAAAGTGACGGTTTCACAGAGCACAAAAATACTTTGCGCCACTTTTTTTGTTGCTGGGGTGGATAAAGGTATAGGCTTTGAGGGAAAAGCCTAATCTGCTAAGGCAGCAAGACCAGACTTAGGGGCTGATTACAACTTTGGCGGTGCGGGAGTGGGGCAGCAAGCTATGACCAAAGTCAAACGCCAGCTACCCACCAGATTCAGAGTTTTCTCCTGATCTGGCGGGCAATCCTTTGGGGTTCCCACGGCACAATGGGAATGCCAAAGCAAGTTCCTGCATGGCATGGACTGTTTAGTCCATACTGTACAGGAACTGGCTGTCCATGCACACAGGGGGGCACACCATGTGCCCCCTGCATGCAACCCAGTGTACTGGGGCAACAGGGGGCCCTGTAGGACCCCCTTTGTTTCCCCACCACTAGCCTTTTCATGGCGGATTCACCGCCATGAAAAGGCTGGTGGTGGGGAAACTTAGAATATGCTTGGTGGTGCTGCAGCGGCACCGCCAAGCATATTGCTGCCCCAGACTGCCGTGCTTTCCCTGGCAGTTGCGGCGGTCCCAAAACAGTCCGACCGCCGTACTTGTAATAAGGCGGTCGGACCAGGCACGGCTGGTCCATTTGGGCGGAAGAACCACGCCCCTCCACCTTTTCCCCCATAGGAACAGTGTCTGTCAGGCTGAACCAAAAGTCAAAGCAAAACCAAAGGGGATGATGGACAGAGTGTTGAACATTGCAAGCACTCACCCCCAGTCAACTGATCTGGGTTTAATCCATCATCATTCTTTAGCTCACT
The DNA here is from genome assembly GCF_964204655.1 of Triturus cristatus. Taxonomy (NCBI): domain Eukaryota; kingdom Metazoa; phylum Chordata; class Amphibia; order Caudata; family Salamandridae; genus Triturus; species Triturus cristatus. The sequence continues at coordinate 525,987,371 of NC_140580.1, forward strand.
CCGCCACCCCAGTTCAGACATGGCCATATGCAAATCAGTCAAACCCTGTGCCGCATGGGAACAGTCCAGCCCGAACTGCCAGCCATGTCTTCCCTGGACAGGAAACAAGAATCCTGGGACCGGTTTCTGGCTAATCAGCCGTCATCAGCCAGGCTAGCTTGAATCCAGTGGCAAAGTGAGCAAGGGACCCACGTCTGGGCATACTCTGCCAACTAAGGGCGAACAAAGCAAAACCAATGGGAATCATGGACGGAGTGTTGAACATTGCAAGCACTCACCCCCAGTCAACTGATCTGGGCTTAATCCGTCATCATTCTTTAGCTCACTCTGCCACTCCAGTTCAGACATAGCCATATGCAAATCTGTCTGACCCTTTGGTTTTTCTTTGTTTGCCCTAAGTTGGCAGGGTATGCCCAGACGTGGGTCCCTTGCTCACTTTGCCACTGGATTCAAGATATCCTGGCTGATGAGGGTTATGAACCCGAAACCGGTCCCAAGATGCTTGTTTCCGATCCAGGGAAGACATAGCTTGGCAGTTCGGGCTGGACTGTTCCCATGAGGCACAGGGTCAGACTGATTGGCATATGGCCATGTCTGAACTGGGGTGGCGCAGTGAGCTAAAGAATGATGATGGATTAAACCCAGATCAGTTGACTGGAGGTGAGTGCTTGCAATGTTCAACACTCCGTCCATCATCCCCTTTGGTTTTGCTTTCTTCGCCCTAAGTTGGCAGGGTATGCCCAGACGTGGGTCCCTTGCTCACTTTGCCACTGGATTCAAGATAGCCTGGCAGATGAGGGTTATGAACCCGAAACCGGTCCCAGGATGCTTGTCTCCAGTCCAGGGAAGACATGGCTTGGCAGTTCGGGCTGGACTGTTCCCATGAGGCACAAGGTCAGACTGATTTGCATATGGCCATGTCTGAACAGGGGAGGCGGAGTGAGCTAAAGAATGATGATGAATTAAACCCAGATCAGTTGACTGGGGGTGAGTGCTTGCAATGTTCAACAATCCGTCCATCATCCCCTTTGGTTTTGCTTTGAACCAAAAGTCAGCCTGACAGACACTGTTCACTTTCAGTTTAAGCAGCCAGGAGCCAGACATGCACATTTAGCGCTGGCTCCTGGCTGCCTGAACTGAACTTTGCTGGGCTGAGAAAGTTAGAGCTCTGGTGGGCATGACGTTCTCAGCTCAGCAAAGTTTGCTGAGGCCCTCCCCTCAGTGACGAGGGGTGACGTCACTGATTGCCTCGCACCTTGTCACTTCAATTTTAAGCCCTGAAGCGTCCAAGTCGGGTGTCAATCAGTGACACTTCATCACAGAGTGAGGTGGGTTCAGTAGTCTCACTGACCCCATCCCACTCTGTGACGACATTAGGACTGCTGCCTTCCCTCATTGGTCAGCCATTGAGGGAAGGCAGCAGTCCCAAGCCTTTTGCACCACCGAGGCAGCGCAGAGCTGGCTGAAGGTAAGTGTGATTTATTTTCTTTTTAAATTGTTTGGTGCGTGCATGTATGAATGTTTGGGAAAGAGTGTTGTGAATGAATGTGTTTGTGTGTGTGTGCGCGCGTGTGAGTGCCTGGTTGTGAGTGTTATGTATATGTGTGCGTGTGTGTGTCCCGTCCGCCCCCTCCCTCCAAAACTTACCAGCCGCCACTGCGTCGGACCACTGGTGCAGCAGTCCCTGACCCCTCTGCACCTTCCACCACAGTTTCGGTGGACCTATGGACCACTGAACTTGTAATCAGGTCCTTAGTGGCAAAACATAACTAACTGAAGCAGGCGCAAACAAGAGGAAATGTGTTCATTTATCAAATCAACAATTTGCAGGTGTGCTGCAATGCGAAGCACATATCCAATGCATCGGAACCTTTTGATTTTGTCAATGCACTGAAGTTTTTACTGGAAGGGTATGACTCTACTACACATCCTATGCTAAGCAGTGCACACTCACCTTTGCACCTTGGTTCGTGGTGATGCATCATGCAAGACAGCCTTGTTTACAACATATTTGGATCTGCGTGAAACATTGCAAATCTGTTCCTTTGTATGACTGTGTACCACTGATTCAACATAAGAGAGAGCTTCTGAAAATTATCTTTTTATGTATTTGATATTAATTGTTGTATTTTGCATAGGTTTCAAGCCTTTATAGTGCATGTAAGTGCTGCCGATCTGTGATAAATTTGTTAAATTAACGGGTGGCAAACTTCCAAGGCAATGCTTTTGATTTGTTCCAAACTTTAAAGAACTGTTTCCCTATGTAAGTAGGTGGTGTGAGGAATTGCACAGACTAGTACCTTTATATTGTCTACTTATCCTAATGTCTATAGCATACCTCTTGCATATACTTTTACTATTGATTTGCATTTAGTCCATGTATTTTTATATATACTTCTTGTATATACTGTTACTATGTATTTGTATTTACCACAGGTATTTTTATTTACTCCATATGTAACTCGTGTAACTGCTGCTTTGCCAAACCTGTAAAGCGCTCTGATACCTTCGGGTCACCTTTGCGCTATACAAAACTCGATAAATATATATTGACCTTTATTATATTTACTCCAGGCTTAGGCTCAATTTCAATTTGGTAAGTTTGACTAATGCAGGAAATTTCTTATTGGTGGTCCCAAGACACTCAAGTGACAGCTTGGTGCCCTAGAGTTGTTTTTTGTCCATTGTGCAAGGGTTTGCTGATTTTTTTGAACTAGTGTTGGTAGTTAATGTGGTGGACTTTGGACTGGAGGAAGATTCATTGCTCACCATATCAAAGAAAAAGCCCTGCCCTCTGTGCATTCATTTTGAAAGGGTGATGCCCACACTTTGGGTTGTTGTTGGTCTGAGTTGGTATTTAGGAAACAGTGAGAGTAAAGAGGTACCAGAAATGGGCAAGCCATATGGATAATGCACAAGAACCTTAAATCTCATATGTTAGGACCCTCAGAGACAACATCTAGATTTCAAGATAGGAAAGATGTTCTCCTGCCAACCAACTGTGAGGGTGTGGTGAGTTGCCCTACTCTGGGCTGAACGTGGTTCACAAGACCCCAAGAGAGACATAAGAAGAGTTTTTTCCTGTAATCCACCCTGCATACAAGAACAACCATGATTATATTCACTTAATAAGGGAATGCTGGGAAAGTGGAAGTTCTATAAAGAATATTTAGGTGAAAAGTTCATATCTTTAGCATTGTATTGGCATATGGTGTCTGGGTCAGGCTTGTGTCCACCAGAAAACCCAGGCTACAGAAAGACTGCAATGCCTTTTAACCCAGGATAAGTTTACTGGACCTTAGTTGTATGCCCAGAAAGGTGGTTGGTTAAAAAAGATGGAATACACCTCAATTTTGGATGAGTCAAATTGATAAAAGTCTATTTAAACAACCACCCAAACTTTGGGCAGACACCCACAAAAGTCACTTCCCTCTGGATACAAAGTTTAGAAGTTCATGCTTCCACCAGAGCTATCCCTTTTGATGATCCACATTTTGCAAAGATTTTGCAAGCAAGGGCAGAAGAATGCTAAATTGCTATGCACCAGCAGGTAAGGAATACCGCTTTGCCCCTCAACAGCAAGCGGAGTTAAAGAGTTGCTGTGTAACGGCAAGCAGAAGGTGCTAGATTTGTATGTGTCACTAACAGAGGCTCTCCCACTTTGGAGAGCTGATAATATGGTGCGGAGCCGGGGGCCATACACGGGACAGGGGTGTTTTCGTCCTGGGTCCTGATTGTAAGGAAGACGGTGATTGGGCCTGGTCAGGCGCTTTGAGATGGTTCCAGGAATTAATGGGTATATTCGAGGGACCACATACGCAAGCAGAGAATTATGGACCAGCGACACAATTGAATTTCTCGGGATAGAACTGGATTCCAGGGCAGGCGTATCCAGGCTCCGCAGGAGAAGTTTGGCGCTTTTACAAAGGCATTGGAAGAATACCTTGACGCCCTAAAGGTGACACTACATCAGTTACAGGTGGTAATGAGACAGTTAAATTTTGCATTCCACATCATACCCATTGTCTATAGTGCAGGCCATGCCTGGTCTGAAGTTGAAGCACCATCACAATAGGTTGGCAAGTGAGGTTCGCCAGGACATGAGAATATAGGAAGCATTTTTGTAGGATTTCAGTGGGATGGAGGTATGACCAAGCCCCGCCAAGACCAATAAGGAGTTGTGTCTTGTTACAGATGCTGCAGGCAGCACAGGCTTTAGAGCCATGTTGGGGGCATCTTGGTGTTTACAGCAATGGCCAGGAGACTGGGTACGATCTGGGATGGTTGTGAACATTGGGTTCCTAGAGCTCTTTCCCATTTTGGTAGCCCTTACAATATGGCCAGAGCAGTTCTGCAATCAATCAGTGGTATCCTCGTCAGATAACATGATAGTGGTGGAATGCATTAATCAACAAGCAGCCACGTGTAAGGTGACTGCTATGCTTGAGACTAAGGGCCTCATGTAGGTAGCCAAATACCGGTCGGTAACGGCCGATTTTCGGTAAATATGCCGTTACCGACCGGTATTCAGACAAGTGAGATGTAGGAGTCCAAAAACGACTTTTCGGTAAATATGAGGCGGTAAATACCGAATCATATTTACCGAATTCTAAAATACCGAATCAGATTTACCGAATACATACTTAACGAATCGGTAAATATGAAGTGGTAAATATGAAGTGGTAAAAATGAAAATGACATGTAGGAGCACTCGGTAATTAAGAAATCCAAGAAAATTGGTAAATAAGAGTCGGTAATTAACACGGATTGAAAGCAGGTGGTAACCATCAACAGTGCATATAAGCAATCCCAAAATGCAACAGCGTGGACAACATGGCCGCTATGTATGTCATTGCAAGGCGCCTACGTCTACAGGCAGCAGGACTGAGGGTTTGGCGACGGGAGGAACGCATCTACAGACAGCGCATCACACTATTCCACCTGACTGATGCAGAGATACATGAGAGGTACAGGCTACACCCCGAAACCATCATGGACTTAATCAGGGACCTTCACCCACTCCTGGACCAGCCAATAAGAAGGGCGCACGCCATACCCCCACATGTGCAGGTGCTCTGCAGCCTACATCTGCTGGCATCCGGCAGTTATCAGGTGGTGATAGCTGCGGTGGGTGGTGTATCCCAGAGTTGCCTGTCACGTTTCTTCAGGAAGTTCCTGGATGCCATGATGCAGAGAATGCACCACTACATCAGCTTCCCCAACACACAGGCTGCACTGCAGAAAACAAAAACAGACTTTTATCACATGGCACAGTTCCCCCATGTCATCGGCTGTATTGATGGTACACACATCCCAATCTGTCCACCAGCTGACACAGAGCACATCTACAGGAACAGGAAGTCCACCCACTCCATCAATGTGCAGGTGATCTGTGATGCAGGGAACATCATCACAGATATTGTTGCAAAGTTTCCTGGGAGCACCCACGATTCGTACATCTTCCAGAATAGTGGGATCTACACACGACTGAGTGCCGGAGAATTTGGAGAGGGATACCTGCTAGGTGAGTAACAGTGACGCCCCTTGCAACCTGCAAATCATAGTGTAAAGAAGCATGTGACTGATGTTTCCCTTTAACTCATCTAGGCGACAGTGCATATGCATGCCGGTCATTCATCCTCACTCCCTACCTACACCCAGCAACCCAGAGTGAGAGACGATACAACGTGGCACACAAAACAACACGCAATGTGGTGGAGCGCACGTTTGGACTACTGAAGAGCAGGTTCCGCTGCCTCCACAAGAGCGGAGGCGCACGCCAGTACACACCCATCACCTGCTGCAAGATTATTGCCACTTGTGCAATGCTGCACAACCTTGCCACGAAAAAAGGTACAGATGTGGAACTAACATATTTTGAGGACAACGAGGATGAGTCAGGCCAGCCACAGGGCAACGCAGCTAGAGTGCCAACTGCAATCGATGGGAGAGAGAGACGGACAGAGATCACATGCAACTATTTCTGAGTAAGTAAGGGGACACAGCCAGTTGTGATTAGTCATGACGTAGTTTTAATGTGGCACCACGCCATGAACACATGAACAAGCCAATCTGGCAATATACCATCTATACAAGGAGTATGTCCAGGGTTACGTCACCCATTGGGAAGTGGCTAAGCAGGGCCACATCAATGTTTGCGCATACGCGCTGCAGTGGTGGATGGCACGGCCTGTGCATCCTCATTAGAGCCAACCCCAAGCCACCTGCTGCTCCTGCGTCCTTCTGGGACGGGGGGTGTGATGCTGCTCCTGCTGCTGGTGTCGATGCTCTCCGCAGCATCCCCTGCAGCAGTTGTCGACGCCTGACTAGTAAATAGCACCCCTAGTGCACTTGTCACCTGCACCATCCCCCGAGACAGGTCGCTGCAGCAGTGTGTTAGGCCCTCCTGCATCGTCACAGAGCGCCAGCACAGTAGAGAAGTCGCAGTTGCCAGACGGTTGAGTGCCCTGTTGGTAGTGTCCCTTCTCTGCCGTTCCCGGCGCCGTGCCTCGATGTCAGCATCTAATTTGCTGCACAACTGCTGGATTGACTGGGACATGTCCCGAATGCCCGCAGCCATGCCGCTGATGTTATTGTCCATGTTGACTAATGTAGTTTTCATCACCCGCATGTGCCTCTGGACTGTCATGACTGCCTTTGTTTGCAGGCGCTGTTGTTTCAACATTTGGCCCTCGAGACCCAAGAAGACACCATGGCCGTCAATGGGTGCTGGTGGACTCTGGACACGCGACCTGCGGCGCCCTCTTGCTCCCGTCTGTGCTGCCTGTGAGGTGTGGGGCACAGTGGCATGGCTCCCTTCCTGGGGCCTGGTGAGTTCTTCAGGGCCCATGCTGTCGTCTGACGAGGTGTCTAAGGCTCGTAGCCTGGCTGCTGGACGCCTCCTCATTCCCACACCAGCAAGCGGAGATGTGGCCGGTGATTCAAAGATGAGTGGCGATGCTGGCTCTGGGTGAGGTGATGCTGGCTCTGGGTGAGGTGATGCTGGCTCTGGGTGAGGTGATGCTGGCTCTGGGTGAGGTGATGCTGGCTCTGGCTGCGGCGAGGCTGCCTGTGTTGGTGGTGCGGCTGCCAGTGGGCCTGCTCCCTGGTCTGAACTTGTGCTGGCTAGAGGTGATATTTGTGGCCGGTGTGCCGTCTCTCCTGCAGCATGCCCTGTCCTGCATGATGTCACATCTGTGGACAGAAATACAACATTGGCTCAGTGTCCCCGAAGGGCTGCATTGAAAGCGTCACAATAAATAATTTCACATTCCAAAATGTCCTCTGTCTCCTTGTGCCTCGAGTGCGTGACATGCCTTGTTGCCCTGTAACATTTACGTCATGGTTGGTGTTTCCCTGACTACATCTCCCGGAATGCATTGCCTGTCTGCACTGACACGTGTGGACTGCAGTGTGATTCTCGTTTCACAATGGGGGATGTGGGATAGGGATAGGGGGTGCTACATTGCTGTGCTTTCGTCTTACCTTGTTGTGTGGCGGCTCTGGCAGAGCTGTCGGCGTCCCCAAGACCCACGACGCTCTCTTGCTCGATTGTGGCCCCCACCAGCTCCTCCAGTTCGGTGAGGGCAGGTGCCCTGTTGGTTCCACCTCCAGTCTGGCTGGCCTCCTTCTGGATGTCGCCCATCTTCCTCTTGGTTACAATCCTCAGGTCATACCAGCGCTTCTTTAGGACCTCTATGTCCCTGTGGGTCACTCCCACAGCATTCACATGCGCCTGGATGGCCAGCCATATGTTGCGCTTTTCAGCCTCAGGCACTTGCAGGGATTGCCTTCCAAACAGCTTCTGGTGCTGCTTCACCACCTCCTCCACCAGCACCTGGAGTTCCTTGGGGCTAAATTTCAGCTTCCTCCTCCTTTCCCCTCCGTCTCTCTGTGTTCTCTGGCTGGACATGATGTTCGTTTTCCCGCTCGCACAGGCACCGGCTCCCTGCCTCTCCTCTGCACTCCAAGCCTCTCCAGGGTCGGCTAATTATGTACACCTGCCTGGGTGTGGCCACTTCCTCGTTGGGTGGGCTGTGGTTGCACAGGATTAGCTGTTTCGTCAAGTCATGTGATTTTATTTACCGATTCCGTACATACCGATTCGGTATTATCCGATTCGGTAAATACCACCTCGGTATTTTCCGATTCGGTAAATACCACCTCGGTATTTTCCGATTCGGTAAATACCACCTCGGTATTTACCGATTCGGTGAATTCCGATTCGTGATTACCGAATGTTACCGAATCGGTAACTGTTACCGAATTTTTACCTACATATAACTTACCGATTCTAATTTACCGATTCGGTACGGCTCGGTATTTAAGAAACGGTAAAATTTATTTACCTACATGAGGCCCTAAATGTTGATTTCAAACCAAAACATGTGCCTGGCATTTTGAACAATGCAGCGATGCTTTATCTCATTGTAAGATGCAGGCTTTCAGGTATCACCTCTTCACACTCAACCCCGATAACATCAAGGTTCAACACCACAATTTATGATTTTCTACATAAAAAAGGAATATCTCTGTAATCATATATCCACTATTATCTGGAAAGAATACAAAAATCCAAATGATACAATATCAAAGGTCACAATAGTTAAAACACATAAAACACAAACATTTAAAAATCCATCATATTATTTTCCTCTCTGCAAAAGGAAATGAATTCTATTCTACAAAACAGTACAATTTATTATGCAGACATAAACATAGACATGGAGAGAACAGTAGACCATTGCATATGTTTTTGCAGTCATCAATCTTTCTAGATCATTGGTTATATCACAGAGCATCATCAATTTTTAATATCTACTGTGTTCTTCAATGTCTTCCAGATTTGATGTTAATTATGCATCTACATGTTTTTCGTTGGGTACCCCGTGTTCAAGGCCACCTTCTTCAGGATAAATCAGTTCCTCTCATAGTCTCATTAACAACAGATTTCTCTATATCAAACATAAACCTAGTTTACCCCAGGAAAAAGTCCTTCTGTTTATAATTGTAGAAACCTAAGTGGCAGAAGGACAAAATATCTCTTTTAAAAAAAACTTTCAGCCAGTTCTATATTGCACAAAGCGATACCTGTTGATTTCCTCAAAACTATTATTACGTCCCCCATAGGTGTTCCTACCTCCAAGTTATCAGACATGATAGTCGTCCTCCTCTTCCTACTTCTATCAATAAGAACCTATTAGAGCAAGGAAGGATATTTGTTATCAACCTATGGGCTATTCACTTATGTATAGTTTATACAAAAAAAGGGGATTTATAAACTATTACGAGAGCTCTAAATTTATGCTGGTACCTTTTTAAAAAAACGGGACGTGTCAGTCGTCCTCTTCTCAGCCTCGTCTTGGGGTCGACATCGCCATGACGTCCCGTAGTTAAATACTCGTGTTTTCCAGGGTGTTAGAAAAGGTAGACGGACCGGGAGGGTCGGCCGGGGTCAGGAGGAGAGGTCTCCGGGGAGAGCCGTCTCCAGCGATCGTACAGACAAGTAACTTCCCCCCCACAGACAGATATCACACACGGATAAGGTTCAGTGATCTTTATCGACACTTATTTAAGGTACGGTAAAAGGGTACAAGGAGGTCTGGACTCAGGGGTCCCCTCGATTAGAGTCTCGTAAGGTAGGGAAGGGGGTAGCGGGACAGTCTATTTACCAATCAGGTAATTCGGATGAGATGGTGATGAGCTCACAATCCTCGAGCTTGGTGGTTAGGTGGTATGGGCCGCGGCAGCGCCAGCAGGTCCCGGTGCGGATGGTCGATACAACGGGCCGCGGCAGCGCCAGCAGGTCCCAGGAAGATGAAGGCTGCAGAGGGCCGCGGCAGCGCCAGCAGGTCCCGGGGAGGATGGTCGTTACAACGGGCCGCGGCAGCGCCAGCAGGTCCCAGGAAGATGAAGGTTGCAGAGGGCCGCGGCAGCGCCAGCAGGTCCCGGTGAGGATGGTCGGTACAACGGGCCGCGGCAGCGCCAGCAGGTCCCAGGAAGATGAAGGTTGCAGAAGGCCGCGGCAGCGCCAGCAGGCAGGACGATGGTTCACAAGAGCGGGCTACGGCAGCGCCAGTAGACCGTCAGGGTTGAGTTCACTCGGTGTCTCTCGACTCCAGGATACAACTGCCTTCCTGCTCCGGAGCTGTCTTAGTTATAGGGCTGGTGCCCTTTGATGTCCGGACCCTCGCACTTGGAGGTCGGAGGGTCCGGGATGAAGGTGTCCAGACACCCAGCAGGGGGTGGAGCCAGCGCCTGGGGGCTGCTGGAGGCGATCGGCACCTGGCGGGGGAAGAGCTCTTGACGCTTCGTTCTCCCATTGACCTGCCAAGTGGTCCGCTCACCTCCTGGGTGGATGGTGGTGCCGGGATGTCGGGGCCGGCCAGGCCCGGGGTTAGGGTCGAGGTGAGGCCACGCGGCCGCGTGGTGCAGGGCCCAAGATGGCGGCTTGACCTGGCCGGGGAAGCCGGTGGGGCTGGACCCCGTGATGAGTAGGGGTCCGAGGGCAGAGGGTCCGTCGGGAGACGGAGTACAGGGGCTTGTCACGGGGGTATGCTGGGTGGGCCGGAGCTCGGGCCCTGTCGTGCGGGGGGGGAGCCAGCCCTCTGTGTGGCCTGTCCAACATGCGTCCCCCCCAGCTGAAGGCGGGGAGAGTCACCCATCTCCTTGGGGACTCTCTTCGTCGAGGCGGAAAAAGCGGGACAGGCCGTCCGCGTTGGCGTGGTCTTGGCCTGGCCGGTGCTCCACAGTGAAGTCCATTCCCTGCAGGGAAATGGACCAGCGCAAGAGTTTTGGGTTCTCCCCCCGCATCTGCATCAGCCATTGCAGGGGTCGATGGTCGGTTTGTACCCGGAAGTGGGTACCGAAGAGATAGGGCCGGAGCTTTTTGAGGGCCCACACTACTGCAAATGCCTCCCTCTCGATTGTGCTCCAACGCTGTTCTCGGGCCAGGAGACGTCGACTGATGAAGGCCACCGGCTGGTCATGACCTTCGGGGTTCAGCTGAGAGAGGACGGCCCCGATGCCGTGGTCGGAGGCGTCGGTCTGTACTACAAATTCCCGACTGTAATCGGGGGCCTGGAGCACCGGGGCGGTGCACAGGGCGGCCTTCAGCTCTTCGAAGGCCGCTTGACAATCAGGAGTCCAGTGGACCCGCTTCGGTTGATTCTTGGATGTGAGTCCCGTGAGGGGCCCCACGATGCTGCCGTAGTCCTTCACGAACCGCCGGTAGTAGCCGGTGAGCCCTAAGAAGGCTCGGACCTCGGTCTGGGTGACGGGGGGCTGCCAGGACTGGATGGCAGCAATCTTAAGTTGTAGTGGGGCCACCAGCCCGCTTCCCACTTGGTGCCCCAGGTAGGTCACAGACCCTTGGCCAATTTGGCACTTGCCGGCTTTAATGGTGAGGCCGGCCCGCTGGAGGGCTTGGAGGACCTCTTGGAGGTGACGGAGGTGGTCGGACCAGTGGCGGCTGTATACAGCGATATCGTCCAGGTAGGCAGCGCTGAATTCTTCGAGCCCTGCCAAGACCTGGTTCACAAGACGTTGGAATGTGGCGGGGGCATTCTTCATGCCAAAGGGCATGACCTTAAATTGATAGTGGCCATCGGGGGTGGAGAAGGCTGACCGTTCCTGAGCCCTGGGTGTGAGGCCGATCTGCCAGTAGCCCGCCGTCAGGTCGAAGATACTAAGGTAGCGGGCGGCCCCCAGCCGGTCGATCAGCTCGTCTGCTCGGGGGATGGGATGAGCGTCGGTCCGGGTGACAGCGTTCAAGCCCCGGTAGTCGACGCAGAATCTCAGTTCAGGGGCGGTGCCGGGGGCAGCGGCCTTGGGAACTAATACAACCGGACTGGCCCAGGGACTGTCCGAGGGCTCGATGACCCCGATCGTGAGCATCTTGGCCACTTCCTCCTGTATGCAGGTCCGTACCCGATCTGGTACGCGGTAGGCCCGGTGCCGGACAGGGGGACTGTCCCCGGTGTCTACGTCGTGCAAACACCAAGGGGTGACCCCGGGGGTGAGTGAGAACAGGGCAGCGAACTGCAGCAGGAGGTCCCGGCAGTCCTGGCGTTGCTCCGAAGTGAGGGCGTCGGAGAGCCGGACCCCATCCACGGAGCCGTCCTTCTCCTGAGTCTTTAAGAGATCCGGGAGGGGCTCGGAGTCTTCTTCTGTACCACTGTCGGTCGCCATCAGGAGGCTTAGTTCTGAGCGCACAAAGTGTGGTTTGAGCCGGTTGGTGTGGAGGACCCGCAGGGGGTTCCGGGTGGACCCCATGTCGATGAGGTAAGTGACGGGGCTTTTACGCTCGACCACTTTGAAGGGCCCCGTCCACTTGTCTTGCAGGGCACATGGTTCGGTGGGGGACATCACCCATACTTGCTGCCCAGGCTCGAACTCAACGGAGGAGGCATGGTGATCATACCACCTTTTCATGTCCTCCTGACTGGCCTCGAGGTTCGCCTTGGCCATCTCCCTGAAGCGCCGGGTCTGGTTTCGTAGGGCCAGGAGGTATTTGAAGACGTCTGGAGGGGTCGTTAGGGGGGCCAACTCCCAGCCCTCCTTCACGAGGCTGAGGGGCCCTCGCACAGGGTGTCCGTATAGGAGTTCAAAGGGGCTAAAGCCGAGGGACTTCTGGGGTACTTCTCGGTAGGCGAAGAGGAGGCACGGGAGCAGTACATCCCACTGGCGACGGAGAGGCTCTTCCAATCCCCCAATCATCCCTTTGAGAGTGCGGTTGAACCGCTCCACTAGTCCGTTTCCTTGGGGGTGATAGGGGGTCGTGAATCTGTATGTGACCCCGCATTGTTGCCAGAGGGACTTCATGTACTTCGATATGAAGTTCGTACCTCGGTCGCTGACGACTTCTCGGGGGAAGCCTACCCGGGAGAAGATCCCCATCAGGGCCCGGCCAACCACTGGAGCGGTCACGGTCCGTAGGGGCACCGCCTCGGGATAGCGGGTGGCATGGTCCACTAGTACCAAGATGAACCTGTGTCCTTGTGCCGTGCGAGGGTCCAGCGGCCCCACAATGTCTATCCCCACCCTCTCGAACGGGGTGGTGACCACCGGGAAGGGTTGTAGAGGAGCCTTAAGCTTCCGGCCACTCTTCCCGCTTGCTTGGCATGTGGGGCACGATCGGCAGTGGTTCAGGACGTCATTCCTCATTTTTGGCCAGAAAAAGTGGGTCACCAGTCGACTGTACGTTTTATCTTGGCCCAGGTGCCCAGCCAGGGGGACATCGTGGGCTAGGTTGAGTAGAAAGTCTCGGAAGCGGAGCGGTACCACCAGAACTCGACTGGCCCCCAGCTCGGCGATTCTTTGCTCGCTGTAGAGCAGGTCGTTATCCCAGTAGACCCAGTGGGTTCCGGTGGTGTCCCCGGCGGCTTGGGTGCTGGCTTGTTGGCGAAGCCCCTCGAGGGAGGGACAGGTCTTTTGCTCCTGGCGGAACTGTTCTTGGGTGGGCCCCCCTTCTTGCCGCCACTGAGCCAGATCCGGAAGGTCCTGGGGTTGCGCGTTTTCTTCGGGGGCCGGGTCTGGGAGGTCGGCCTCGCCGTTGTCCTCTACGGGGGCAACCGGGGGCGGAGGTGCCGGCCATTCGGTTTCTTCTGATCGGGGGGCGGCCCGGCCGGCCATGGATCGGGTGGTTATGCAGGCCCAGTCCGGGAGGCCCAGCATCCCCAAGTGCTCTCTTCTCTCGACGGTGGCCCACGGGGAACTCTCGAGGTCATTCCCCAGGAGGCAGTCCACGGGGGCATCGTCCCGGACCGTCACTTTCAGTAGGCCGGAGACCCCTCCCCATTCAAACGGGACGCAGGCCATCTTGCACATGCTTTCAGAGTTATCTGCCGAGCGGACGGGGCAGAGAATGTTCGGCAAGATCTGCTCGGGCTTCACCAGGTGACAGCGGACGGCCGTCACGCTGGCGCCGGTGTCGCGCAAGGCCTCAGCTCTCTGTCCATTAATGGTCACCCACTGACCGTATTTCCTGGTGTTGGCGGGTAGGGGAGCCCGCGGAACCATGTCTCTTCCCCCTAAGCATGCCAGGACCATGGCGGCCGGTTCCCACCCTTGCTGGTCCGGCTCACACTCCTCGGGACCCTCCAACGACTGCTCCTCCCCCAGGGCAGCGGCAGCTACCTGGCGGGGTTTGGGCGTTTGGTTCAGCGGGCAGTTCGGATCGTTGGCGTAGTGGCCTAGTCGCTGGCATCTGTGGCACGTGACGTTGGCTCGGTACCCAGGCCGCAACGGGGGGTTGCCCCGGCCGGTCGGCGGCGGGGTGCTGGCCACGGTTGTTGCTGGCAAGGCGTCTCTCCCCCGCCCCTGGCCTCCTCCTCCTCCCCGAGGACGGTGCTGGCCTTGGTTGCTTCTGTTCTGGTCGTGTGGCCCTTTCCGGCCCACTCGGGTGCTCTCCCACCGGTCAGCTTCGGCGGCGAGCTGCCGGGGGTCAGTCAGCTTACTGTCGAGTAGATGCTGCCGGAGCTCGACGAAGCAGTTGTTTGACAGGTGTTCCCATACCATGAGGTTGAAGAGCTGTTCGTAGGTGGTGACCTGACTTCCCTTGATCCAACCCTCGAAGGCCCGGCTGAAATAGTTCACGTATTCCACCCAAGTGGTACCTGGGATCCGGGTGCAATCCCTGAACCTCTGGCGGTACATCTCGGGCGTGAGGCCGTAGCGGGTGAGGAGGGCAGCCTTCATGTGGTCGTAGGACGACATTTGGTGATCGGGGAGCTGCAGCAGGGCATCGCGACCCTCGTTGATAAATCTCCCCCAAAGTCCGGCTCCCCAATCACTCCGGTCGATCCGGTGGGAGGTCATTGCGAACTCATAGGCCTTAAACCATTGTTGTATGTCGTCTTCTCGGACATACTCGCGGACCACATCCTTGGGGATGTGAACTTTTTTCTCAGTTGGTCCCGGGGTGTGTGGTCTTTCAGGCACCCCCAAGTCCTTATGCTGTTTGCGCAGTTCTATCTCTGCCAATTGGCGCTCGTGCTCGAGCGTTATCTTTTTCTCTTCCAGCTCTCTCTGTCTCTGTTTTTCTTCTCGCTCCTCTCGAATCCGCATCTGCTCGAGGTTGAGTTTCTGTTCAGCTAACTTGAGCTCCCCATCCATCTTGAGTCGTGCCATCTCTAATTCGTGCAGTCTGACTCTGTCTCTTTCTCGTATCTCCTCCGGTGATCGGCCCGTTCCCCGTTCCTCGGGAGTCGTGGCGTTCCCCTCTGGTGTGACGCTGTTTTGGTCGGAGGGTCTTGCGACCCCCGTTTCTGTCCACGACTCAAGGGCGTGCTTTAGGTCATCCTTGGTACTCAGGCCAGTGGTAGCAATGCCAAGTTCTATGCAAAATTGTCTCAGTTCGCGGTGGTTGTACTCCTCTAGTTTCTCCATTTGGAACTTCTCGGTGGAGCTGCTATCTTTGGTCGACATCGTGCTTTGTCGTGGGGTGAGCTACTCTCTGTACGATTACGCGTTGATTCGGATCGCGCCGCTGGCCACCAATGTTAGAAAAGGTAGACGGACCGGGAGGGTCGGCCGGGGTCAGGAGGAGAGGTCTCCGGGGAGAGCCGTCTCCAGCGATCGTACAGACAAGTAACTTCCCCCCCACAGACAGATATCACACACGGATAAGGTTCAGTGATCTTTATCGACACTTATTTAAGGTACGGTAAAAGGGTACAAGGAGGTCTGGACTCAGGGGTCCCCTCGATTAGAGTCTCGTAAGGTAGGGAAGGGGGTAGCGGGACAGTCTATTTACCAATCAGGTAATTCGGATGAGATGGTGATGAGCTCACAATCCTCGAGCTTGGTGGTTAGGTGGTATGGGCCGCGGCAGCGCCAGCAGGTCCCGGTGCGGATGGTCGATACAACGGGCCGCGGCAGCGCCAGCAGGTCCCAGGAAGATGAAGGCTGCAGAGGGCCGCGGCAGCGCCAGCAGGTCCCGGGGAGGATGGTCGTTACAACGGGCCGCGGCAGCGCCAGCAGGTCCCAGGAAGATGAAGGTTGCAGAGGGCCGCGGCAGCGCCAGCAGGTCCCGGTGAGGATGGTCGGTACAACGGGCCGCGGCAGCGCCAGCAGGTCCCAGGAAGATGAAGGTTGCAGAAGGCCGCGGCAGCGCCAGCAGGCAGGACGATGGTTCACAAGAGCGGGCTACGGCAGCGCCAGTAGACCGTCAGGGTTGAGTTCACTCGGTGTCTCTCGACTCCAGGATACAACTGCCTTCCTGCTCCGGAGCTGTCTTAGTTATAGGGCTGGTGCCCTTTGATGTCCGGACCCTCGCACTTGGAGGTCGGAGGGTCCGGGATGAAGGTGTCCAGACACCCAGCAGGGGGTGGAGCCAGCGCCTGGGGGCTGCTGGAGGCGATCGGCACCTGGCGGGGGAAGAGCTCTTGACGCTTCGTTCTCCCATTGACCTGCCAAGTGGTCCGCTCACCTCCTGGGTGGATGGTGGTGCCGGGATGTCGGGGCCGGCCAGGCCCGGGGTTAGGGTCGAGGTGAGGCCACGCGGCCGCGTGGTGCAGGGCCCAAGATGGCGGCTTGACCTGGCCGGGGAAGCCGGTGGGGCTGGACCCCGTGATGAGTAGGGGTCCGAGGGCAGAGGGTCCGTCGGGAGACGGAGTACAGGGGCTTGTCACGGGGGTATGCTGGGTGGGCCGGAGCTCGGGCCCTGTCGTGCGGGGGGGGAGCCAGCCCTCTGTGTGGCCTGTCCAACACAGGGCAAAGGTCGATTTGATTTGATTAGATTTAATTTATTGTCTTGTATAGTGCTTGAATCACCCTCGGGAGGGTTATGTACACTGACCCGATTTCATCTTGTTATTAGCGTCGCCATTTTGAACTGGTCGCTTTTCAAATACTTAAACCACCCAAGTTCTCTTAATTTCCTACTTTTATCTTCACAGTTTCTATATATGTTTACAAAAAGGCTCCGTTAGTATTATTTAAAAACAAATTGTGCAATTCCTTAATGAATCTATATATTTACCGATTTGTATGTAACAACAAATATTGTACGCAATTCTAGTTATGGAGGTTTCTCTAAAAGCAGGATGATTTCCTTTGTCCAATAGATGCTATAAAGGACTATTATTATTTCTTTCCTGGCACTTTAAGGGTTTTGAAACTCCCTTGTCTATTAATATAGGTAAATTAGATTTTCGTACCCAATAGGTACTATAAAGGACTATTATTCTTTCTTTCCTGAGACATAAAGGATAAAATAATTCCTTTTCTATTGATATCGATAATTTAGATAGTCGTATACCTATATGTTATTGCTCAGTGCACATGTGTATGTCTATCTGCACACATGTACCTTATTAGTTGTCCTTATGATATATTATCATTATTATTATTAATTTATAATTTGGATATATCCCTCCAGTTCTTTACAATAACCTAGGGCATATAGGCAGTCATCATTTATTCTATACAAAATTTATTAAGATTCAATACAGTAGTGACTTACCTTACTTAGGGTTTTTAACCCACACCAATATCTATTCCTCCATGCACTCATGACGTTGGATCTTTTTTGGGGTTGTTCTAAAACATATGTCTCAAAATAAATCTCGCTATCTGATAAATTTCTCCCACGCTTCTCTCCAATGTAATCAATTTATTATTGTATCCAGCCTTGAGATATACCATTGTTCTCTCAGTTTGCGTTTATAATCAAAGCTGCCTCCTTTCCTATCTACAGTTATCTTTTCTAGAATGAACCACTTGAAATCCGAGTGTTTGTGTCCCTCTTTCAAGAAATGTTCTACCAGTGGGGCATTCAGTTTAAAAGTCCTCATGGCTGACTTATGTTCTTTGTATTCTCGCTCTTACTTCTCTGCTTGTTTCTCCTACATGCCCTAAACTACAAGGGCATCTCAGGGAGTACACCACATTCTTACTCCGACAATTATTAAGGGTACTCATTTCTATTTTTATTCCATTATGTTCTATTTCTTTGCAGACTAGGCATTGTTCACAAATATTGCAATTGACACACTTATGATTTCCTCTTGCTGCTTTGACTAGAGTGGACTGATAGCTTGATTTATCCATCCTAGAAGTTTGAACTAAATGATTCCTGAGATTCTTATTATGTTTAAAAGCAAACAATGGCTTCTCCAAATGTACATTTTTTTCATCATTAAGAATACCCCAATTTCTATTGATGATATTCTTTATTTGGTTATTAATCTCTGAGAACTGGCTCACAAACACTACTTTGGTCATCTCTTTCTTTTTGTTTGGTTTATGAACACCGTATCTCTATTATAAAATCTAGCCCCTTTAAATACATGGGTGATAAGTTTCTTCGGGTAACCTCTGTCCCGTAATTTTTGTTTTAAAACATCTGCATTTTTATAAAAATCTTCTAGTTTACAGCAATTCCTCCGTAAATGGAGAACCTGCCCAAATGGAATATTACTATCTGCGACTGAGGTGAAAACTTGAATAGTGGAGAAGAGTGTTTTTAACTGTTGGTTAAGTGTATAATTCCACTTCCAACTTACCCATATTGTTCTTAATGGAAATACCACAAAAATCTACTCTATCTCTACTCAGATGTGATGTAAATTTTTAAGTTATGATTAAGGCTCCCAGTTTTCAGTTTTTACTGATTTTTACAGATAAATACAGACAGAAAACAATGTGTTTCCTGTCTGCATTTATTTTTAAAAGTGGAGAACTACTGAAAATTGTGTTTTCTGTGACAGACTCTTCATGCTGTCCATGAATTTGAGGTAAAAGTGGAGCAGATGGATAGCATGGGGAGGTAAAAAATAAGATGAGATTTCCTAATATACAGGCATATGTTAACATATATTTATAGTATAACGCTAATATGCACTTGTGGGTGTAGTGTTTTGTTATATGTGGCTGCTTAATTTGCTAAAACACAACAGTCATCCACATATGAGTGAAAGTCTAAGAATGAAATAAATGTGGAAATATGCCATCTTATGACTCCATTCATTCTCAAATACAAAATAAACATGGATAAATGCCAATAAGATGGGCAAAAACCAGATCTGGATAAATACAGACGTAAATGGTAAAAAAATAAATACCATTAAACTGGGATCCCTAGTTACGATCTCCCAAATTAAGATGCACCCTGTGTTTTTTAAACGGTACAAGCATAAATGTAGAGCTCTCATAATAGTTTAGAAATTCCCTTTGTTAGTATTAACTCTACATAGGTGACTAGCCCATAGGCTGATAACAAATATCCTTTCTTGCGCTACTGGGTTCTGATTGACAGAAGTAGAAAGAGGAGGATGACTATCGTGTCTGATATCTGGCAGGTATGAACACCTATGGGGAGACATAACAATAGTTTTAAGGAAATTAACAGATAGCGCTTTATGCAATATAGAACTGAATAAAAGTTTTTTTTTTTAAGAGATATTTTGTCCTTCTGCCACTTAGGTTTCTACAATTATAAACGGAAGGACTTTATCCTGGGGTAAACTAAGGAAACATAGGTCCTACATAATACAAAAAACCAACACTCCCTATTTATATCACAGATTAGAACCTGCTCCTCTGCTTTTATAGATAAATAAAAGGTATAAGAATCAATGAAGGAGATATATTAATAATAGATAAATAATATGAAAATGCATTAGTGTGTATCTCCCTTTATATTCAGATCCCCCCTCTGGTTTGTATCTGAATAAGACCTCTTGCGAGCACATGACAAGATTGCATGTGTAGCACAAAAATTGATTAGTGAATGCTTTTCATCTTTTCTGTTTGGTTTAGAACCTTCATTGAAATGTGAGGTCTAACATTTTCTGAGAGACTGCATTAGCCTCATTATCTCTCCGATAGCTTCCTGACTATCATTATCTGTTTATTTTTTTTATTGATGGAATGTGTGATTGGTGAGGTGAACGTAAGCGTTAATCCAGGAATGAGTGTGGCTATAGATGTTTAATTTAATTTGCGGGCAGCCCCGATATATGAAGGAGGGAATATTCATTATTTATTGTGAACAACATAGAAGGACATTAGGATGGTGTTAAAACTCATGAATTCATGAATAGAATGAGATTGTTGAGCCATTGGTGTTCAGATTGAGTATGTAAGAAAGAAGTTTCTCTAGAAAAATAATATAGAATAAAAATATATCCCTGGAAGTAGGAATATTAGGCTTACTTGTTTTTATGCTTTATATAGGTGAATCCGTTTTTAAATAGACTACGGGAGGAATTCATTTATCATGAAGGAGGTGGCCTTGAACACGGGGTACCCACCGAAATGCTTTGATGCATAATTAACAACAAATTTGGTAGACATTGAAGAACACAATAGATATTAAAAAGTTGATGATACTCTGTGACACAACCAATGATCTAGAAAGATCGATGACTGTAAAGACATATGCAATGGTCTACTGTTCTCTCCTTGTCTATGTTTATATGTCTGCATAATGAATCGTACTGTTTTGTAGAACAGAATTCCTTCCCTTTAGCAGAGAGGAACATAATATGATGGATTTCCAAATGTTTGTATTTTATGTTTTTTGTTTTAACTATTGTGACCTTTGATATTGTATCATTTGGATTTTTTAATTATTTTCATATTATATTGGATATATGAATAAAGGGATATTCCTTTTTTTGTATAGAAAAACATAAAGCGTGGTGTTGAACCTTGATGTTATCGGGGTTGAGTATGAAATAATGGATGAGATTGAAAGCTCAGTGTGGTGTTTGTTTGAGTTTTGACATAGAAACCCAATGGGATTTTTAATTTGATTAATAGTCTATAGTGGTGCCCCTGTCTCTTTGGGTAAGTGGGCTCCTCTCTGCTTTCTGTGAACTTTCAGGTATCACCATCCAGAAGCAGCTGAGTTCCCGTCACTGTTCCCGGAGCAACTATGGGCGCTTGGTGCCCCAGTCTACCAGACTTTGTTGTGGCCAGTTTAGCTCCCAGGATGAGGCGTGTCTACGTGGGGATATGTTGCTCATATCACAGGTTTCAGGAAGTAAAAGGAGTGGGAGGATGGTTTTCACCTGAATCAGTAATCGCATACCTAGGGTACCTGAGAGGGGAGGGACGACCCTTGTCCTATGCCAAGTGACATATGATGGCAATTTCATTTTCTGCGAAGATGTTGGGCCATACAGATGGGACAAAAGCATTCCTGGTGCAAAGGAAACTGACGGGCTGGCAGTGCTTAGAGGGGTGTAGACAAGACACCGGGCATCCCATAGACGCATCGAAACTGGCAAGTATCAGGGCCAGTCTTGACAGGGTATACAGATCCCCAGATAAGGTTTGCCTTTTTAGGGCAGCATTCTCCCTGGCATTTTACGGAACATTGAGGGTGGGAGAGCTGGTAGCGAAGAACAAAAAAGACATGAGGGCATCTACAGCGAACAGATATTCAATGGCCAAATGGCTCCCTGTTGATCACCATTACCCGTTCTAAGACCGACCAAATGGGTAGGGGAGATCACATGCTCCTTCCCTGAGCCCCAGGAAATGAATGCTGTCCGCTAGGAAATCTTAAGCCCTTTATGGCCCACCTGGTACAAGGGCCGGCAGGCTCCCTTTTGGTACATAAGAATGGGACGCAACTCAGAAGGTTTTAATTTGCCTTTGGTGTCAGCAAGTTTGGATCCAGCAGACTATAGTTCCTATTAATTTCGGATTGGCACAGCGACTGTTGCGGCAGGCATGGGATTGGCAGGGCAGACTGTACAAAGGATAGGCAGATGGAAGTGTGATTGCTACAAACGCTATGTGAGATTGAACATGTTGTGAAGGTCACATTCTTCTTGTACGATCTTCCCATTCCTTACTATATTCTCACATGTACTAGAATCAGTTAAGGCTAGGTCTCTTTTGTAAACAAGGATGCAAATAATGTGGTTACTGTGCAAAAATGTTGTGATAACAATTGTTTTGTGTGAAAAAATAATAAATACAGCCAGAAGTCCTAATACCCTTAGCTCAAAGAAATAAGAAATGGACTGAGGACATTATCTTTGACATTGATGTTTGTTAGGTAACAGTAAGTACCCATGGGACATCGGTGACTCCCTGTCCATGTTTGCTGTGCAGCAGCAGGCACACAGTGATATTTTGCAGTGATAAACTAAACAGCTGATGCCTTTTTGCGTGTGGCAGTAAACATGCATGCTGATTTACTGCTGGTTTTCTGCTTCCCATTTTAAGCCATTGAGCATAGGAGAAGACACATATATATCCTCCTTCTGAAGCCTCATAGTTTAACACACCACTAGTATCACTGCACTCACTGCCAACAAACTGGTCACTTTCACACATCAACTTTTTACACACCACACATTTGCATTTGAATTCACCACCTCCCTGGAGGTTACCTACACCACACGAGACAACATTAAACTAGCTAACTCCTCTACATTCCTCACCTCCACAGCACCATAAGCATCCCAGTTCATTTCAAACCTACAATACTGACTATACCTCTCACATCCACATTCCTAATATGTCACCCAGCTCACGGTCCACACCTAAATTACAGACCACAACTCTCACTCCACCAATCATCACTCACAAACCAACACAAAAAATAGCCACAGTCATTAAGACGGTCTCTCGAGCTAACATTTAAACACATTTAGAAAGAGATGCGTTCATGAGAAACACTACACCAGTACCATCCACTGCATGCTTCACTCTACCATGCCACTCACGTCACAGTTTATCACCACATCTCCATCACATCATACACTTTGAAGTTCACCCAAAACCCACCAGAACCTTCACCACACTAGGAACTTCCTTCACACTGCTTACCTCCTCCAGCACATCAACAATGATCACCTCACACACCTGAACATCACTGTCCGTTTTTCCATTTTGAATGCAAGTTGGAAAGGGCCGTACCAATAGAAACAGGGGTATCTGAACATAAATGTACTTTCATACAAGCCTTTCATCCCAATATTACACAGGTTTGACTATTTTCTCCTGCTGGTGATTGCTCTGAATATTATGTGAAATTTAGTGCGAGGATTTCAGTTTGGGCCGTAGTGGCTGAGCTGTGGATGCTCAAACTTTAACATGTTCGCCACTCCCCACTCACAAGATCTTCCTCTCCGGCATCTCACATCTGGGACACTGATTTGGCTGAATCTTATTTGAGTGTTAAAACGTTTAAACAACTCTCTCTCTCTTTTAAACGTGTCCATCAAGGTAATAAGAAAGAGAGTAGATAATTCAATTAGCAGAAGAATAAGCGCCACTGCCCATGGGCAGGAGGGAAAAAAACATAAAATGCTTTGAAATTAAGGTATGATATTTCTAGTCCTCACGAACCAGTGGATCCCTGGTACATTCATTAAAATTATGAAGAAAAAAACGAAAATGTACAAATATTAACTTAAATACTAATTCTGCAAGCATGTAAAATGTTCATGCACGCTTCTACAGATTGTAATCTGTGAGTTTTTCTAAAGTATTCAACAGAGAATTTAAAAGTTGCAAATTTGGATCCTACTGTTTTGTTTTTCGTGAAACTTTCCTCAGTCTGTTAGTTAAATGTGCAAACACCCATTTGTCCCTACTGACAGCGAAACGCAAAATAATAACAAAAAAGTTGGTTATAATATTTATTCTCAAAAATGGACATTTCAGTATTAACAACAAAGTCTAACATTGCCAAATGTGAGAGATGTTGTCTACATAATTTTAACTAACATCGTCTTTTTGCATCATTGCAAACCATTTGCCCAAACAAATGACATCATCCGCTGTTTATAAAATATCGTGGAAACTCCTGTGGTCTCCTAAACCGCCAGCAACTGGAGAAGACATCCTAATATTTCATGCCATATCGCAGAGTAACAGGATCTTTCCCTGCCAGGGTGGTGTGTGGCGTGGCTAAGGAATCTTTTAGTAAAAGAAAACAGATTGACCTAAGAGAGACAGGCCCTTAAAAACAGGCTAGATGTGCAGAACTAAAAAATAAAATTAACAAATTACTTCATTGCAGTAATACTAATTTATAATGCTAGTGTGGAGTCCTGTGTTGTGCCCTGACCCCCATTCCGTTCCCTCAGAAGGCAAGTTTCGGCAGTGCAAAGAAGCATAACACAACACAGCGGTACTTGACTTGTCTCCCCCAGCCTGAAAGGACTGTCCCATAGACAGTCCTTTCAGGTTTGACCACTAGCAGTGCCCGAGTGCCTCAAAGGCCAATCCAATACTGCCACTGGACTCAACCAAGCAGCATACAGCTGATGGTGGAAGGCAGATTTAGCAGCAGGAAGCTCAGTTTCTAAACCCGCACCCATAACAGCACCTCCTCTGCTACGTAGTACTTTTGCTTCTAATCCTCTTTCTGTGCTACAGCAGTTACTAGCACTCCTAGACAGCACCTCCTCAAGGGTCCCGTTGACTGCAGCTTCTCCTTCATGCAGCTCTTTAACTTACTGTTGGAATCTTGGACACTAGTCTTTTCCTGCATTCTGAAGGTTTAGTCCACCAGTCCGGCCTTTGTTTTATTTTGCTAGCCATATTTTCTATATCAAATGAAGCACAATACTTTATTCCTCACTATCAAGCCTTCTTGGCATCCAGACTTTCTAATAACATGACAGCTGTCAGTCATTGTGCTCTAAAAAATCCAATGACCACATTCTCGAAAACTCACCATTGCAAAACAACAGTGCAAGCAGCGCTAATCAGAAGTGTTAGAAATGGGATTTCTGGTTGGCTGAGGCTTGCGCCAAAGCCAGGCAGAAACCACCACTCTAGTCAGGGCTGGGGAGTTACACGCCAAAGATAACCCCTGCTCACCCCCTCGGTAGCTTGGCACGAGCAGACAGGCTTATCCCTGAGGCGATGTGTAAAGCATTTGCGCGCGCACCCAGCAACAACACCCAAGGCCCACCACAAAGGAAACTCCACACAAGGTATTCTCTAAAAATAGCCTTTGTATTATACACAACACATTAGATAAAGACACACACTCTACAATGTGCCAACAGGCACGGGCAGAATTTACAAGGGATTATATATACAGGGGACAGGGCCACCTGGACCACTGTCAGGAATTAGCACTTTTTAGAACATAGGAATAATACTGTAGTACAAAATAACATATGTAGCACACAACCAGTAACTACTGGTATCAGGTAAGTACCACCTACGCAACCCTAACCACCTTAGGAAAATATTGCGCAGGGAATCAGGACCTCACTAGCACCACCTGTACTAGGAGAAAACAACCACCTAAGTATCACAATACCTGTAGGGGTCTAAGCACATAAACACATGATGCATAACATTCAGAGGTGTAAAGCAAAGCACATGACGCATAAACACATTCAGAGGTGCAGGAAAGGTACAATGGCGCAAAAACTCACATTAGCCCCCACCTGTGGCAGTCCCTGGGCCAACTGGCCTAGTAGGGGCAAAGACGCCCTGTGTCCAGCAGAGTCAGGGCCATGCAGCGCAGGCTGCGCAAGCCAGGAGCACAAAGCACAACCTACACGTGGCAGTTGCCCACTAAGTGCTGGGCAACTGGAGAAATGCTGGGGCCAACGTTGGAGCCTCCCAGGGCTCTGAACAACTGAAATGCCCCCTAGAGCCTCGCAGGCTCTAAATAATAATATGCCCCTTCGTTGGAGCCTCTGGGGCTCGAGAACCATGCGCCTCTTTGGAGCCTCGTGGGCTCTGAAAACGAATATGCCCCTTGGAGCCTCGTGGGCTCGAGAAATAATTGTGGGGCAACGTTGGAGCGGCCCGCTGCCTTCCGGGGCCGCTCTACTCCGTGACACAAATGCCCCTCTAGGCTGGAGCCACGTAGACTCTGGAGATCGCCTAGGTCCTCCACGCCGCTGCCCACTGTCAGGTGGGGCAGCGGAAATGTGCACTGCGTGCTCGAGACGGGCACCGAAACTGTGCCCCGACACCCCCCTAACCACCACCACACAGACGGAGTCCCCACAGCCCTTGCTTACTTACCGGGCTGTTCTCTGGGGACTCCGCTCCTCGGTACCGGCCTGCTGGCTCCCGCAGCTTCCTCCCGCGGGCTTTAGAGCTTCCGGGCGACGGTCGGCGCGATGGAGTCTCCGGGGCTTCCCTCCGGGACAGTCCTGGGGCATGCGCAGGGGCCTCGCTCGATCGTGCACAGGCCTGACGTCCTCGAGGACGCTTTCCAGTTGCCGGGCAACTCCCGGTGCGAGAACCAATCGTAGCGCGGCTCCCCTCTCACGTCACCGGGGAGCCGGCGCGGTGCATTGGCAAGGTTGGAGGCAATACGGGGTAGGCTCCCGTGGGTTAACTACAACGTCCCTGGCGGGGTGGGCACCCGCTAGGGATATAGATCAGTGGATATGCGGGGTAGGCTCCCACCTACATTTAACGTAAGTAAAGGAGAGTGAGGGGCACCCGCAAACGGACACCGCACTGCGGGGTGGGCACCCGCCTTAGGATCGGCAAAAACGCGGGGTGGGCACCCGCTCTCCTTCCACCAACAGGTTCCTGGCGGGGTAGGCACCCGCGGCGGCACCAGTATGCGGGGTGGGCTCCCGCTAGAGAAATAATGAAATAGGCGGAGTAGGCACCCGCCAACGACCACGGCAATGCGGGGTGGGCACCCGCTTCCAATCCGGCAAAAGCGGGGGAATCCCTACGTCGGGGTTCCCTCAATTATCGTAGCGCCGTGCTACAATGAAGGCGTTCTTCAGGGGAAGCGCTTCCCAATGCCGGTGCCCCAATCAAAGCGCTCCTAGCGCTATAAATCAAATAAAAGCGCTCCCAGGCGCTTTGGGGAGAAGGAAAGTCCTGCAAAGTTCAGGAGAATAGGCAGGGGGCAAGGCTGGGCCCAGAGCCAGCTCACTGGGCCTCCAGGCAGGGAGGTAGTCCAAGTGGCGGTCCTCTGGCCCAGCAGCAGCAGCAGCAGCCCCCTCAGGCAGGATCCAAAGCAGAACAGTTTCTGTGGGGACACAGCCCCATTTTTATACAGTGAAACCCTTTGTTCTTGATTCAGGGTGAGGGGGAAAACCAGTCGCAGCTGGTTGGGGAGCACCCTGGATGTGCTCAGCCCCTCACTCTATTCACTGGCAGGGCTAGGGTCGTCAGTCGCACCACAGGGGGCGGAGCCAGCATTGTGTGGGGAAAACCCTGCCCTATTCAGGACCCAGGTGTACTCCTCCCACCCATCTAGCTGCTGATCTCCCCATTCACCACTGGGTGACTCATCCTGACTCTGGGGAATCCCTAGCCCGTCACATGACCTCAACCAGCCAATCATGCGACAAGGCACACATTTTACACTGCACACCGAAGTGCCCACTTCTAGAAGTGGCACTTCCATACCAGGTACACGCACGCCGCACACATCATCGCGCAGCATTCAATCACACGAGTCCGCACATACCAAACTCGGGCCTGCACACCCCACGCATCAGGAACTACTAGGGACACATACATTCCCCATGCATTCCTATGGGAGGGCAGGCCTATCTCACCACATGCACTCGGAGTGCGCACGCACTTTACCCTGGGACACAGGGAAAGTGCGCAGAAACGAAAAATCACCACACCAAGTAACCAATAAAAAGCAAAAAAGTTCAGGGGTGAACCTGCCAGAAGGGCCAAGTCCAACACAACCCCCTTCCAGCCAAAACGCAGGGCAGCCCAATCACCACCGTGAAGGACTTCCCTGCTTGGGGCGATAGAACACGGACGCGGGCCCGCAACTGCAGGGACACCCTCCGGTTCTACGCCACGGTGAACCCATAGAATTCTTTCTAACTCCACTGTCTGGACCAACTGGGCTACCCCACTGGTACTCCCAAGCTGTCCGCGGCCAAGACCAGGCCCTAGGCCACCCAGGTGCCACCGGTCCTTGCCTAATCACAGAGTGGGGGGTAGTAACCCCTGGCACATAGCGGCCATTCTCCACTCTTCCTCTCTGCAAGACAGAACTAGACTGCCACTGGTTCTCCAGCCTAGGGTCTACGCCCTCAGGCGGACCAGGAGTCTCAGGGAAGGCTCTCCTCCCCCTACCTCTTCTCCTAGGGTTCCTCCTCCTCTGGCGAGGGGTACACCTAGAACGCCATTCCCACCCAGGGTTTAACCCCTCAGATTGTACCGGGGCCAGAGGTGGGCTCTCCCACCCTCTGCACCCCCTTCCAGAACCCTGCTCCCTACCAACTGGGGCGGTACCTCTGGAAGAAGAACCGGTCGGGACGCTGATTACAGACATCCCACCCTTCAGGTCAGGCTGATCCCGAACCTGGCTTTCCAACCTCCGGCCTAGATCCTTTGGTGGAATAATTGCCTGGCACTCCAGGACTTCTGGGGATTCCCACTCCATCCCTCTGAGGCTATCAAATGACACATATGTCGAGCGACTGTCTGTCTGGCGCTGATCTCCCGTCCCCTGTCCACCTGACAGTGCGCGGAGATCCCCCAGAACAGAAGTGGTGCCACCCTGGTCACTACAAGGGATCCTAGCCCAACTGGGTAGTCCCTGACCCACAGGCTCTTCCACTGGGGAACTCATCCCCCAATCACTCCTCACACTGGACTCCTGTACCCTCCCTACCGGAGCGGTACTGCCAGACTCTAGAACCACAGGAGCCCTGGTTACAGGTGCTCCAGGTCCTCTACACACTAAGAGATCTTCCTCAAGTGGAGTAACAGGACAGCCTAGGTCCCCAACTTGGTGTTCCCTCAAGAAACCATCCAAGTCCTGAGGCAGGGTTTCGTGTGTCTGGGGACCCTCGGTCACCCTCTCACTCCTGCTCCACTGAGCCAGGCAGTGAGCCCCTACACCCTCCTCACTATCCTGGGACCTAGCTGGGCTACACTGAGCCTCCTCCACCACGCTGGGCTGGAGGATATCTGAGCCACTACTGTTGGAATTACTCTCTAATGACACTAGAGGACCTCTAGCACTTTCCCAGTGCTCTGCTTCCTCTGCAAGCTCCCAAGGACAAAAAGAGTCGTACCTCTGCAGATGTTGGCGCAACCCTGGAGAACAACTACTGAGCATCTGCTCTTTGATAATCATTTTGATCACTGCCTTCAAATCCTCTTCCGGGTTAACCATCAGCCATTCCACCAGTGCATCCTGACAGTCATCCACAAACTCCTCCCAAGACTGGTGAGACAGCTTCCTACTGCCCCTGAATTTCAACCTTAACTCCTCCTCCTGGGAAACAGGTACCAGACTGGGGGAACTGGGACTGGGATTTCCTACACTGGAATCTATCTGGCTGCTACCACTGGACTCAACCCTCCCTGAGGAGTCCAGAAAACCACAACAGCGCTCAGGGGATAACCTACCCTCCAGAGCTAGTTTCTCTCTGGCAAAGGCCCTCTCAGCCTCCGCCATCTGTCTTTTGACCTCCAGCTGCGCCATCGCCTGGGCATGCTGCAACCTGAGCTTTTCTAACGTCAGCTGGTGCTCCCTTTCTTTCCTCCTATCTTCCCACTCCTCTGGGGACAGGGAAAGGGATGAGGAGCTGCCTCCTACGCTGGACCCAGCAAGGGACTCCCTACCTATGGGGTCTTCACTCTCTACTGGCGTCCAGGTATTGTCATCCTCTACCTCCTCTTCTGACTCTTCAGGGCTCCCCACAGACCCACCACCCTCCAGGTGTGAGGCCCGGGCCCTTTCCATACTGTGCTCAAGATCCCATGCACCCTTTTGCCATAGGACCAGGTGGTCCTGAAGTTCGTACAGAGTATCGGACTCTCTCCCTGTACAGGACCTTTCTAACTCCTGCCTCTGGTGCCAAGCTAGCTCATAGGGATCACAAGCATGCTCCATTCTGGCGGACGTTATGGTAAAAAGATTCTACAGGGAACCTAGGGGTCTGAGCCTAACAGGAGCACACGATTCACAAAAAGATTCAGCAAGCTCTCTAACCCAGAGAACTCACACTCACTTGCCTAGTGCCACACACCATTCATCCACACACACAACCCTCCCCTCGGACTGGTAAGGCAGTTTCTACCATCCCTGATTCCTCAACCTGACCACCATGTGACACAGGTACCAACTCTGGGCGCAGGGCGGGGGACAAATGTACAGGACACTATTACGCTGCCACCACTGGATCCCACCCTCTGGTGAATCCAGAAACACAATGCACTAAGGGGGATGATCTACCCTCCCGAGCTAGGGACACCTAACTCACAGTGCACAAAAACACATTTCCAAAGAAATGACAATTAAAAACAATTTTAAAACAATAATCCCTATACCATGTGATTTATCTAAATGCAGAGTTTTGTAGTGCTGCCAGTTGCCGCTGCGGTACAGCGCAAACGCAAGTCCAAATCCCACCGCTGATCACCAATGTTAGAAATGGGATTTCTGGTTGGCTGAGGCTTGCGCCAAAGCCAGGCAGAAACCACCACTCTAGTCAGGGCTGGGGAGTTACACGCCAAAGATAACCCCTGCTCACCCCCTTGGTAGCTTGGCACGAGCAGACAGGCTTATCCCTGAGGCGATGTGTAAAGCGTTTGCGCGCGCACCCAGCAACAACACCCAAGGCCCACCACAAAGGAAACTCCACACAAGGTATTCTATAAAAATAGCCTTTGTATTATACACAACACATTAGATAAAGACACACACTCTACAATGTGCCAACAGGCACGGGCAGAATTTACAAGGGATTATATATACAGGGGACAGGGCCACCTGGACCACTGTCAGGAATTAGCACTTTTTAGAACATAGGAATAATACTGTAGTACAAAATAACATATGTAGCACACAACCAGTAACTACTGGTATCAGGTAAGTACCACCTACGCAACCCTAACCACCTTAGGAAAATATTGCGCAGGGAATCAGGACCTCACTAGCACCACCTGTACTAGGAGAAAACAACCACCTAAGTATCACAATACCTGTAGGGGTCTAAGCACATAAACACATGATGCATAACATTCAGAGGTGTAAAGCAAAGCACATGACGCATAAACACATTCAGAGGTGCAGGAAAGGTACAATGGCGCAAAAACTCACATTAGCCCCCACCTGTGGCAGTCCCTGGGCCAACTGGCCTAGTAGGGGCAAGGACGCCCTGTGTCCAGCAGAGTCAGGGCCATGCAGCGCAGGCTGCGCAAGCCAGGAGCACAAAGCACAACCTACACGTGGCAGTTGCCCACTAAGTGCTGGGCAACTGGAGAAATGCTGGGGCCAACGTTGGAGCCTCCCAGGGCTCTGAACAACTGAAATGCCCCCTAGAGCCTCGCAGGCTCTAAATAATAATATGCCCCTTCGATGGAGCCTCTGGGGCTCGAGAACCATGCGCCTCTTTGGAGCCTCGTGGGCTCTGAAAACGAATATGCCCCTTGGAGCCTCGTGGGCTCGAGAAATAATTGTGGGGCAATGTTGGAGCGGCCCGCTGCCTTCCGGGGCCGCTCTACTCCGTGACACAAATGCCCCTCTAGGCTGGAGCCACGTAGACTCTGGAGATCGCCTAGGTCCTCCACGCCGCTGCCCACTGTCAGGTGGGGCAGCGGAAATGTGCACTGCGTGCTCGAGACGGGCACCGAAACTGTGCCCCGACACCCCCCTAACCACCACCACACAGACGGAGTCCCCACAGCCCTTGCTTACTTACCAGGCTGTTCTCTGGGGACTCCGCTCCTCGGTACCGGCCTGCTGGCTCCCGCAGCTTCCTCCCGCAGGCTTTAGAGCTTCCGGGCGACGGTCGGCGCGATGGAGTCTCCAGGGCTTCCCTCCGGGACAGTCCTGGGGCATGCGCAGGGGCCTCGCTCGATCGTGCACAGGCGGGGTGGGCACCCGCTAGGGATATAGATCAGTGGATATGCGGGGTAGGCTCCCGCCTACATTTAACGTAAGTAAAGGAGAGTGAGGGGCACCCGCAAACGGACACCGCACTGCAGGGTGGGCACCCGCCTTAGGATCGGCAAAAACGCGGGGTGGGCACCCGCTCTCCTTCCACCAACAGGTTCCTGGCGGGGTAGGCACCCGCGGCGGCACCAGTATGCGGGGTGGGCTCCCGCTAGAGAAATAATGAAATAAGTGGGGTAGGCACCCGCCAACGACCACGGCAATGCGGGGTGGGCACCCGCTTCCAATCCGGCAAAAGCGGGGGAATCCCTATGTCGGGGTTCCCTCAATTATCGTAGCGCCGTGCTACAATGAAGGCGTTCTTCAGGGGAAGCGCTTCCCAATGCCGGTGCCCCAATCAAAGCGCTCCTAGCGCTATAAATCAAATAAAAGCGCTCCCAGGCGCTTTGGGGAGAAGGAAAGTCCTGCAAAGTTCAGAAGAATAGGCAGGGGGCAAGGCTGGGCCCAGAGCCAGCTCACTGGGCCTCCAGGCAGGGAGGTAGTCCAAGTGGCGGTCCTCTGGCCCAGCAGCAGCAGCCCCCTCAGGCAGAATCCAAAGCAGAACAGTTTCTGTGGGGACACAGCCCCATTTTTATACAGTGAACCCCTTTGTTCTTGATTCAGGGTGAGGGGGAAAACCAGTCGCAGCTGGTTGGGGAGCACCCTGGATGTGCTCAGCCCCTCACTCTATTCACTGGCAGGGCTAGGGTCGTCAGTCGCACCACAGGGGGCGGAGCCAGCATTGTGTGGGGAAAACCCTGCCCTATTCAGGACCCAGGTGTACTCCTCCCACCCATCTAGCTGCTGATCTCCCCATTCACCACTGGGTGACTCATCCTGACTCTGGGGAATCCCTAGCCCGTCACATGACCTCAACCAGCCAATCATGCGACAAGGCACACATTTTACACTGCACACCGAAGTGCCCACTTCTAGAAGTGGCACTTCCATACCAGGTACACGCACGCCGCACACATCATCGCGCAGCATTCAATCACACGAGTCCGCACATACCAAACTCGGGCCTGCACACCCCACGCATCAGGAACTACTAGGGACACATACATTCCCCATGCATTCCTATGGGAGGGCAGGCCTATCTCACCACATGCACTCGGAGTGCGCACGCACTTTACCCTGGGACACAGGGAAAGTGCGCAGAAACGAAAAATCACCACACCAAGTAACCAATAAAAAGCAAAAAAGTTCAGGGGTGAACCTGCCAGAAGGGCCAAGTCCAACAAGAAGTTACACTCGCCACAACAGCAGAGGAAGTGTTCGATACCGTGAACCACCTCACTCTCTTGAAGAGAATTTCTCATGTCGGAATTGAGAGCAGAGCATTAGATTTGCTTTTCTCCTTCCTGGCGAATCACACCTTCCAGGTCCAGGATGAGCTCTGTCTCTCAGCCAGCCACCCTTCCTGCTGTGGGGGCCGCAGGGCTCCACCTTGAGCCCTACTTTGCTTAATCTCTACGTACCCTTGCTGATATTGTTCGATCATATGGATTGTTGTTGGTATCCTATGCCGACCACACCCAGCTTGGTTATGTTGATCTCCCTGGACTCTAGCTTGAATACGACTCGTTACTACGCAAGTCAAAACATCACATGGTGTTACAACGACCGCGCTGTAACCACGCAATGCCATTACTACGCAAGTCATACATCGAATTGCAGTAGATTGCGCGCTGACATTAAAAATATATAATTTACTATACCAACTCCAGCCTACGCAACAGTAGGGAAGGTGTTGGAATAGTAAACTATACTATTTCTAATATTAGCACGCCATCTACTTCAAGTCGATGTAATGACTTACGTAGTAATGGCATTGCGTGCTAACAACACGGTGGTTGCAACGACCGCATTGTAATGGCATTGCGGTGTAATCACCGCGATGTAAAGGTCGTTTACCCCCTCACTTTAGCCATCTATCCCAGTTGGATGGCTGGTTGCGAAAGAAAACTTAATTAAGACAAAACTGAGGTCATGCTGTTGGGCAATAATTTCAGCAACTCTGTCCTTAGTCCTCTCCCAGATTGCCTAAATAAACTACCCACCCCCAAAAATTTGATAAAGATCCTTGTGATATGGCTTGAGTCTGGTCTCACTATGGACCAACAAGGCAAAAAATGTGCTGCCAACTGCTACGGTATCCTGAGATTGCTGCAAAAGATTTTTAACCTTCTTCCCTTCATTGCCAGAGGAGTGATCATTCAGTCTCTTGTATTATCCCGTCTTCACAATGGGAATGCTCTGTTTCTGGGCTCACCCCGCTATGTTGTCAGGAGGCTGCAGAATGTGCAGAATGCTGACACACGTCTCCTGATGAACATCCCCAAACATCAATCAGCCACTATGGCTCTGAGAGATCTCCACTGTCTTCCAATGGAACGCCACGTGCAGTTCAAGACCTATGCATTATGCACAGAGCAATCAATACAAAGGGCCCCTTTTTATTAAGACTTCTTTTATGGCCCCCAAACTTTGGAACACTCTACCTCTGGAACTGCACCGACTGGAGCACGGACTTCCCTTCCATAAGGCCTTGATGACCTGGCTTTTCTGTGACTGATTTTCCTGTCAGTTTTATTTTGACCATCTACAGTGTCTATGGCAGCACTTGGAGACTCTCGGGTAGCCATGCGCTATGTAAGACCACAAGAATAGAATAGAAAAAATCACATTGTCAGGAAGGGAGGGAATTTTGAGTTAAAGCTGTTAGTCTATGGAAAACATCCCTTGAATTCCCTGGAAGCAATAAGATCAACCGAAGGTCAGGTGGTGCTTTGATACTTGGAACTATCCATAATAAGGCAGTTAAATACTGACCCTGAATCAGAAAGGACAAATCTAAATTGGAGCACAGTTTATCCTCATGAAGGACCAATAATGGAGGTGTCAAAGCTGTGGAAACTATTGACTGTTGGGCAAAATATTTCTTTAAATCTTCAAGTCACTTATATAGTGATAAATATTCTTCGTTACACATCTCTAGATAACATTAATCAATTTCATAATGCATTTTGATGACTAAAAGGATATTTGCATATACAGTATTAATTAATTGAGTATAATTAGAAGTATAAATCATGTAGTTAGAGTGACATGGAGTGAGATCAAGGTCCAGTACCCATACTCCTTAGTAAGGGAATATATCAACCGAATGGGGTAACTGTACCTGTGTGATAAAGAGATGAAGAAATGTTGGAGTGGACAGCTATGAGGGGGATCTTCCTTATTAGGAAGTAATGCTCTCACACACCCATGTGGGTGTCATGCTTCATCATCGGTCTTTTTGCTCCTCATGGGGCCGGCGCTGCAATGCCCCATGGGCCCCGCGAGAGGGCTCTTTGGCGGAAATCTTTGTATAAATCAGCCATGATGATGCGTGCGGGTGTGTGGATATAGTGAAAGGTGGTGCAGGTGATCTAAAACTACCTAAAGGGTATCCAGCAATAAATGTATTCAGGGGTCCCTTAGGTAGGATTAAAAACAATCAAGTGTGGATGGTCAGCGCAGAGTTATGAAGCGCGACTGTCTAGTAGGTGTTGTGAAAAAACTGTATTGGGTTTATGGGTCAGGTCGACATGTTTCACGCCCTGCTGGTCCAGGAGGGATCGGCAGCATTTCTTCAGGATCAGGAGTAAATAAATATCCTCCCTTAATAACAGCGGGTGTTAGAATGCAGTCCTATGTAACATTCGGTAGTGGTAAAGCATGAGGTCAAAAAAGTACCTGATTTTTGCTCAACCTATCATGTTTTGATAATCCAACCTAGAGAGTGAGGAGAGAAAGGAGAGACAAAGAGAAACACAGAACGATTTATTCTGTTAAAGTATATTAATGCAGTTGGTGGGGCCAGGAGAGCCCAGTAACAACATCTTGTCGCATTGTGCAGTGTCATGCTGTGTTTTTGGATCATCACGCACTGCTCTGCTATCGGTGAGTGCCACCTGTACCAATGTATCTTAGTGACATCACCGTGTTTTTTAGAAAAAAATACTCTGTTGAACATATAAAGAGACAAAACAAATGTGTTGTCATTTCTCGCAATTTTTAGACATTCGTGCTCCCATCGGTATAGCCTAGATAAGTGTAGTGATATCTCTTACCCCTATTAACAGGCTAAAGTAGGCCTTAGGTCAAGGCAGAGGACCGCGTGGATACTAAGGTTTTGGCTGGAAGAGAAAATGTAAAACAATGGCGCTCAACTTGTAGTGGTGCGGTCAGAGTACTCACGTACCTCTCTGGTCCTTGGCGTGTGCATCATACTCACTGTCTCGTACGCGGAGGGTCGCTATCATGGTGGTTTCTTTTAGGGTACAAAAACATTTCTGGGCCAGCAGTCACCCCTGGTGGACTGTACTCCGACCGCCAAACCATAAGTCAGGCCCCAAAAAATTATTCCACTTCAATGTTCCACAAGTAAAATTGTAACTTTCTATATAACAGGAGCCTCCATGTATTTTTAAGTAGAAGTGAGTACTGCCTTTGGGACAACAAATTAGAATGAAGGAATTCAAAGAGACTGGACACCCGACAGCAGACCAAGTGCATACAGCAAATTAAAGATTGCACACAATATTTCCGGCAGCACGAGGTAAAACAAGCGAGAATTACAGGGCACATGTTATGATCCATTCCCACAATTTCTCCAAAGCTCATGACAGACAGAATTATTGCAGGGTCAAATTGCTGGTGTGTGTGTGTTCCCGGATTGGTGCACGTTGGCCGTGTTGGATGGAACATATAGATGTAGACGGTCCCGTAAAGTTAAACAAGAACTGCGAATGTGTGTCGAGTGTAGGAAATGGCTGCACAACTGCTGTACTCGTCTTCTCTACAAACACTTTTTACTACAGAGATAAATAAGAGCATAAGCAAGTGTCATATTAGAAGTACAGTGTAGAGAGTCAATTAACAGTAAGTGGAATCCACTTACAAGAAATAATCGCACAACCACTTCCCACTTCAAATTATATATTTGGGACGTCTAAACCTGCATCTTCAATGAAAGCAATAAATATGTCAGTATAAATCCGCCCGCTTAAAACAGTGTCTAGTCTCGTGCACTGGGACCTTCTGTTTTAGCTTTATGGAACTCCTTACTACAATTAGAGACAAAGAACAGGTAATAATGCACTTCCACAACAAGTGAAAGTAGAAAATGCCTGTGCAAAATTTTACTTTGCAAGATTTAGTTGTATAGATCTATGTGATTTTACCTCATTCATTTACCAAAGGTTTTTTTTCTGTTCTAAAATTTTATTGGCATTTAAATTAACATACGATAGTTGAAGGATGCATAAAACACATACACTGCAAAAGACCCAGCATTGTATATCACATATGATGAATTTCATGTACGAGTAGCATAGGTCAGCTACCTATTTCCTATAGTGAAAGGTAAAGAAAGTGCTGTTCACGTTTTATATCAGTGGGGAGCATAATTTAGGCAGGTCTAACATACTCTAACCAACAAACACAAACATTAAGTAGAGGCTAGCTTAAACTACCACTTTGACATAGGAACTTAAAATGTGAATTTACATTAATGGTAAATGTTAACAACTTATGAATAATTAATTAAAGCAAAGATGCGAGTGTTCTATGGGTACCAGTTATACCAATATTAAGGAACTGCAGCAGCTACTGAAAGAAAAAAAGAAAAAAAACACAACTTGCTATCCACAGAGTGTTAATGTTACTGCATCTTTGAGAGTAGAACCAAGCTACGTCGACATAAAAAACACACAACAGTATAAGGTGTTAAGCATTTCATGTTTCTAGGCAAGATAGCAAAATGCATCCATTGATGGAGAAAATGGAAATTGAGAAATATTCTTAATAGAGCAGTGGCTCGTCAAGGGCAAGAGAACAACAGTAGTGCACTAACTAGAATTATATTGACATGACAGGGAGAGTCTACCCAAGGATTCTCATGTTCCTAAGTCAGGATTCGTTTAAGGATCACTGCAGAATATGACAGCACAGTTATATGTTTAGATAATGCCATGAGCCGTTGCAGATAGGGAAAGACGTGACACTCATTGGCAGGGGGGGGGGGGGGGCATGACATTTTTTGGTCAAACTTTGACTAAGAGCAATAGGAAAAAATACCGAAATATAAGGAGGAGGGACAAAAAAATGGGAAACAGGGCCAAAGGGAAAAACATGGATAAAAAAGAACTTGCTCGAGTGAGATGAAGAGAGAGAGAAGTGTAGAGTTGTGAAAGAAAGAGGCAAAAGGTGGAATCAATACTACGCAGTAACCGTCACACCTGACATTTGGCAGTGATGGTGGTGCACTCTCAAGAAATATTTTGGGCTTCTGCCCTTTTTTTTTTTACAAATTAAGCACTGGAACATGGAAGCATCAACTCAAGGATTGCACTCAAAAGTTGGGATATTAACTGTGTCATCTGCCCACCTCTCACTTTCATTCAGAGAAGGAAGAGTCAGAGATTTAAACACTCGCTGGAGACACATGGGGTGATATGCAAATTAGGGCTTGAATTTCTTCCATCCGAGGTTGGTAAATTGTGTTCCATTAAATAGATTACCGGTTACTTAAAGCACACTGAAACGGCAGACGAGCAGTATGAAGCGCTATATACATAAGAAGTTATTCTTAACACATCAGTAAGTTAGAATTGAATTCCGCACAGTGACTGACATAATGTTTGGCATAAACAGCATCCTTCTTACAGATGTGCACTATTACCCCCTCAGGAGGGACTGTCGTGCGTGAATTGAATATTAAAACAACCCTCTCCTTTCGCCCATAGTTACCCTTACGTCCCCTCTTGCACCTCACCACAAATCTACAACCTACGCCCCCCTACAGCGATCTGAGATTTTACAATAATAATTTAGTAACACAAGAACTAGCCCGCAACTATTGGATGGCTTAGTCAAAGGTGTAGGCGGATTTACCATTGGCCCAGGTCAGTAAACGCCCACTGAGCCGGACGGGTCGGCCCACAGCTCGGGACCATCCGTGGCATCTCGCGCGCGGCTGCATCTCGCGCGCTGCTGCTGCAGGTCACTGCTCACTGCAGAGATCTTTACAAGCTCAAAACCAAGTGCACCGGGAGGATCCTTCTGCCGAGCTCCACTCTTGACCATGGTCACTGCAACGCCCGTGAGCTGTTGGAGGGAGAAAAAGAAGTGCTGTACTAATTATTACAAATTTAGGAAATTGCTGAAACCATCTTTATTTTAATTGTATTCATTTTTGCTTGTGTCTGATGGCAGCGCCGAGATGCGTTTTGGGTTGAGTTGTCCGCTAGATTAAATTTAATGAGCATAACAATTAACATATAACAAGAGGTGAAAAAGTAAGTGGATGATAACCGGGGCAAGACAAGAAAAAAGCACAGAGACAAGGAGATGTGAAAGAGCAACCAATGGCAGAAGAAAGGTAAAGCCGCTGCAGAGGTAATTAAAAGAGCAGGAAAAAAATGCTGAGTTTTAAAAGGTAGTCATAAAAGGACAGGGATGCTGATAATAAAGATTGAAGAGACATAAAATGGCAGACAAGATACAAAGGTGTAGATACGAAAGCAGATAGCAACGAAGTAGCCTGAGATTTTAAAAAAAAAGTGAAACAAGAAATAGAATAAAAAGTATTCGAATCAAAAGTGAGAAAATCAGCAAGAAATAAAAAAGAGAAAAAGATGAACCAAGTGAATGCAATGAGGAACAAGAGCTCGAACACAGAAGGAAAGAACATAAAAAATAACACAATTGAAAGGAACCCCCCAAAAATAAACATGATCTGTACGATACAGATTAAAATGTGAGGGATGAGATTGCAGAGTTCTTACTGTAATCTTCATGTCACCGGTTCCAATCCATTTGGAATATTAGAAATATTGTAATTGGTAAATAAACAGATGCAGAGAAGTGCACTTACTCCATCAACCCTAAGCCCCACACATGGGGCGCTCTGTATCTTGCCTGGGGCCCTTTGCTTTAAGGAGCGTGAGTTCAAGTGGATGTAAAGTTAATTTTACCTTCCTCTTACAATCACGGTTCTGTCTTTTCGGGAACTCCAAGGAGGCCTCGTCCAAGCGCCCTGTTGCTGTAGACAGGCCAGTAAATCAGGCATACTGTAGCTGCCCAGCTGTGAGATTGAACAGACGCAGTTTGTGGGGAGAGGAGACGGTGTAAAAGTAGCGCTGAGAATTCTGTGACTTCGAGCAGGCAAAGGTCAGCTCCGTATTCTTGCTGAGATGAGTTTATCTCCAGGGATCGCGCGGTGCTTCCTGGGTCAGGCTCCACCTTCGCGGTTATCAGCAAACACAGGAACAGGCCATTTGCACGGCCCGGCTGAAGGGTAAACCCTCCCGACCCCTTCCCCCATTGAAAGACGGCATTACCACGAAGATGGAAGATGAATTAACATTGTCTCGCCCTATTAAAAAAAAAGGCTGGTCACACACACTCAAGGAAATCGGCGAATGTTGTCAAACAGACATGCAAATGAGGAACATTCCGCTGGAGGGACACGCAGACGTGTGCATGTAATACGGACACACATCTATTCATGGATGTGTTTTTGCACGTTTACATTTTAATTATCTTATAAAACCTTCATTTTTAGCAAGCAAACTGAAGTGTCTTGGAGTCCCCGGATTAGTGTGTCATGTACAACACCAACAGACAGATATATCAGAGGGTTTTACCCATTCTGTTTTAAATGGGGAGAGGATGTGTCCTTACAGCTAGAGACGTTGACCTCGAAGCTGGGGAACCGGGTTTGAGCCTCGACGACGAGGCTCAACAACCTGTGATTGTGGGCAAATCACTTAATCTCCTCCTGTTTAACAAAAAAAAAATGAATGTGTCCATCTGTAACAAAACTGGTGCTCATGTAAAGCGCTCTGATACCTGATATCTTCAGGGGGGGTGGGGGCGACCCCCCCACCTCAGCACAGTACTTAGGTCTGAGCGCTCCTGTGAGAAAGTGGCTCTGTATATACTGTTCCTTAATAGGTACAGGGTGTACAGAGTCCACAGACCCCAAGGGTTTAACAGAGGTTAAAGTTAGATATAATCTTACTCTCTAAAGTGGTAGCTTGGTCGAGCAGTAAGGCAGTATCAGAGGACAGTGTAAAGCATTTGTTGTACACACTCAGTCAGCAAATGGTTCCACACACTCAATAACTGAACTCTAGGCCAATGGTTTATATATAAAAAATATATGCTTGTTTTATTTTAGAACCAACACTTGGATTTAAAATATACTTTCTCGACAGGAGATGTTTCATATAAATACTTTTGTATATGCAATAGACTTTAGTAAACAGTTACAAGTAGTTGCAGTCGGCAACTCTATTTCTAAACACAACAATACATTGAGCTCAATGATAAATTTGAGTTATTTGCAACAGATTACTTTTTAGATTACTTTTGTAATTCCAAGACTGGATCCTAGATTCAGTCCTGGGTCAGTTCTCAGAATCAAGTGATGAAAGTCGACTTAAGTACTGTAATGATTTTTAACTAATATTTAGCTATTTTAAAAGTTGACATTTAGAAAATATTTCAGAGAAAACAGTCAATGATTCCCTATGGAAGAAAATGCAGGTTACAGGTACAGTATGTTCTCGTTACTTTTGTAATCAAGTACTGGGTGCCTAGACTCAGTACTGGGACCTTTATCCAAAACAGGTAAGTAATTACGTTTTCAGATATTATACGATTTTTGAAGAATATTTAAAGATTGCAGATATCGACACTTAGAAGAAATTTCACAGAAAAACAGTCAATGGTTTCCTATGGAAGAAAATTGAGTTACGGGTAAGTATAGTTGTAGAGATTTTTCAGAGTCAGTGCTGGGCACCAAGATCCAGCACTGGGAGCTCACCTAAGAGCAGGTGAGTAAATTCGTTTTTGTCACTCGGCTGATTTTTGGTGAATATTTGAAGATTTGAAAAGTCCACACTTAGAAGAAATTTCAGAAAAAAGCCAGTCAATGTTACCCTATGAGGAAAATAGAGTTTGTGGTTTTAAGGGTAAGTACTCGACTGGCAGAGTTGAGGTTCTGGGCACAGACTCAGGGGTCTCCCAGGGTCAGGTAGGTACAGTTGGTTCACCCTCAGCGGCTCTAGGGCGGCCGGGTGCAGAGAGAGTTAGGCCCAATGTTATCCTATGAGGGTTAGGGGGGCCTTGTTTGGTGGCTGCTGACTGGCAAGCCACGTGGCTGTGGGAGCTGCGCTCCTGGTCACCTACTCAGGGCAAGTGGGGAAGTAGGTAGGAGTAGAGTTTTCACTGCCAGGGCCACTCGGGCGGCTGGGTGCAGAGTGCTTTTGAGCCTTCGAGCGCTCAATGGATTTCAATGGGAAATCTTCGGTTTGGAAAAAGACTGCAAGCTCGGGGACGAGGACTCTTCAGGTGCCACCACCACTTCGAGAGGTAAGTTGGGTAGTTGGAGGATAGGTAGGTACCCCGGGATTGGACACAGAGGGCCGTGGGGCGCAGGGTGCAGGGGTGCCTTTTGGTGTCGGAAAATCTTACCCTCTGTTGATCGCGGTTGGGGTGGCACACTGTTCTGAGGCTGCAGGCTTCTTCAGGAGTGTCGAGGGGGGTCCTTGGGTGCCGGACTCGGGGTCACAGTCGCCGTGGGGTCGTCCTCGTGGGCTTAGTTCACTCCGGCACCAGCCAGGCTTGGCTGGTGAAGAGTGGGCTGGGATCGCGGTTCCGGGCTGCTGCCAGGGGTGAAAGGTAGGTTTTGAGTAGAGCCTCTACTCATGGGAGTCCCAGGGGATTAGAGTTCAAAGGTAGCCAGGTCCTCCGGGGTTTCTGATGTTGCTGGCCACAAGAGATGCCGGGTTTGGAGCAGGAGCAGGTTCGAGGTCGACAGGCCGGTAGGGCTGGGGCCAAAGCAGTTGGTGTCTCCCTCTCCTTAGCAGCTGCAGGGCAGGTCTTCTTTTCTTCTTGCTCTTCTTGTAATTTCGGAATCTGAAATCTGGGGAAGGAAGGTTCAGGGTGCCCCTAAATACTAGATTTAGGAGCGTTACAGGTAGGTGAAGGTCAGGGACCAATGGGTCCCCGTCCTGGGGTGGGTACACCCCCTATCCTGCCTCTCTCCTGTGGGAGGGGGGCAGTAGCCTAGTCCTGATAGGGTAGGGCTCCCCATCTTCAAGATGGCGAGAGCCCGGAGATGTGCTTCACCTCGCCTCCCCCACCTGAGGGGTGGGGTTGGCAGGCTGGCACATCCCCTGTCCTTATTTGGGGTTTCCGGCCAAAGCTTCCCGCCAGAGTGGGGGGTTGCAGGGGCCTGGGGAAGCTCACAGAGGCGGCATGCCTTTGAAGCTTCCCCCTGCCCATCCTGGGGGAGGAGATTTAGCACCTCGCCCAGGATGTGCATTGTTGCAGGACCAGGAGAGCAGGGGCTCTCCTACCCAGGGGTCCAGCAACATGTCTGCTGGGTGGCAGCCTAGGCAGCCTCAGAGCAGACGTGGATTCGTAGGTTAGGTTTCAGGGGGCACCTCTAAGATGCCCTCTGGGGTGCTGGGTACATTAAATCCCACTGTGGGTTTAATGTGCTGAGAAATTTGATACCAAACTTCCCAGTCTTTAGTGTTGCCATTATGGTGCTGTGGAGCTCGTGTTTGACGAGCTCTCAGCACCATGTACTCTTAAATGACAGCACTACACTTACAGGGCTCAGGAATTGACCTGGGCACAGGGCTCCTGCTCCTGTGCCCACACCATTGGCATAAGGCACCCAGCTAGAGGGGTGACTGATGTATGCCATGGCAGTGTAGGTGATGGGCATGGCACACAGGGATGTGTGCCATGTCGACTTTGTTTTGGTCTTGCACCCAAACACTCAGCCTGCAAAGGCAGTGTGTGTGTGTAAGGGTACAGGGCCTCTAAGGGTGGCACAAGGTGTGCTGCAGCTCTTAGAAGCCCTCTTTGGTCACAAAGCCCTGGCTACTTAGGGTACCATTTACTAGGGGCTGACATGTGGCCAGGGTTTGCCAATTTGGGTTTGGTTTGTTTTAGGGAAGGAACATAGGCCCTGGGCACCTGATTGGCAGGAGTCCAGGGCACACTCAGTCAAAGTACATTCAGCAATTCAGCAAAAAGTGGGGGCATACCATGCAAGAAAGATGGCACTTTCTCACAGCTCCCAATTAATTCCGGAATGGGGCCCCTCCGTGTGCATTGCAGGGGGGCCCCTTGAACTTTCGTTACGCCACTCCACTGTATCTTCGGGTGGAGTTTGCGCTAAGGGTGAGCGTAATGTGCATAAGGGACCTACGCAGAGAGGCACGGAGATTAAACCATTCTCCGCACTCTCCGCATAGTTCCCTTACGCACATCCCGCCTCCCGCCCGCCTCCCGCCCGCCTTAAATACATTAGAATAACAATTGTTAAGAGTAACCTTACCTTATCGGCGGCGTCCCCGGGCTCTGATCCTTCTCCAGCGCGTCTTCTACTTGGAACTGCGCATGCGCAGAAGCCCGCGCATGCGTATTTCTGTCGCGGCTCGCATCATGTGGAAGCATCTCGCATCACCGGAGAAGAGGATCGACGCCGCAGCAGACGCCGCCGCCTCACCGGGGAGCGTGTCGCATCAAGAAGAAAGCACCATCTTTGTTTCTTTGCACCAGATCTTCAACGCATCACCGTCCTTGCAACACTTTTGTTGCCCTGCGTGTCGCATCTTAAGGTACATTGAACTTGAGTGTCGCATGTACCATCTTAAGAGAACTAAGCTAAATTCTACCATTTTAAGTACAGTATTGTGGATTTTTGTCGTTTATGGTGTT
Source organism: Triturus cristatus (assembly GCF_964204655.1). Taxonomy (NCBI): domain Eukaryota; kingdom Metazoa; phylum Chordata; class Amphibia; order Caudata; family Salamandridae; genus Triturus; species Triturus cristatus. The sequence goes on from NC_140580.1 coordinate 526,031,994, forward strand.
GTGATAAGTCTATATAAAGAATACTTATTTTTTATATAAAACTTGTGTGGTGTCCATCTGTAGTGTTGTCACTTGATTACTGTATGTGTTCACAAATGCTTTACACACTGCCTCTGAGATAAGCCTGTCTGCTCATGCCAAGCTACCAAGTGGGTGAGCAGGGGTTATTTTAGGAGTGTACCCCCTTACCCTGACTAGACGCAAGGGTCCCTATTTGTCAAAGGTACCTACCTCTGCCAACTAGAGACCCCCAAATCGAACAGGAATCCTTCTGGATCAGGTTTGAGCGCCACCCTAGCATTGTGCCCACATGACGGGTCATGCTGTTCTCTTCACAGTATAGACTTATGCTGCCATAATTCGCAGGTGGCTCGCTAACCTCTTTTAATAGTTTTTATTATCGCCTTAGCACTGATGCCCAAGTGAATATGCTAGCAAAGATGGATTCACTGTTTATGCACGTATACTTTTATTTTCTCTTTTGTTTGCACTCCAGCCACGACACCATCTGGGCTGTCATCAATTACTGTTGATCAAAGGCGTAGAAGGTTTTTGTCAGGTCCCTGCTACCAGCCTTAGCAGGTCAAGCTTTATCTCTTCTGTTGCTATGTATGCATTTGCACTTTCTGGCCTTCGCATCAAGGGTTGCCTTTTATTTAGTGACCCCAGTATCAGTACTATGCAGCTATTAATTGCCTATCATGGAAACTTAGCTGGCTAGAGTTAGATTTTAACCATCAGCTCTATCTTGCAGTTCCATCTTTTTATTGTACTGTATGCATTTGCACTTTCAGAGCCTTTTACATTGGTTGCAGATTACAGATTATTATTGTCTTTTAAACTTTGTAGCTATCAAGTATTGTGCTCAATTACATAATTCATTGGCTGTTATAATGTAGATTTGACCAAGCGAATTTCATTGCGCGCGCTGCATCGCCAAATGCGATGCAGCGCACACAACGAACTTCGTTTTATTTATTTATATGTTTACTTACCTCTAATCAGCCATAATCCGTAGTTTACTACCCCCCACCCTGCCCCTCCCCCGCCGCACGTCAGCGCCCAGCAGCACTCCCACCACGGGCCGCTACTGGCAAAACCAATCTTAGGTTGCTTGTGTTTTGGTTCTATGCTACCCTAAGCGATTGCCAGTGATTAGACAAATTGCAAGCATTCCTCCTTCATCTTTTGTGCATTTGATGTACCACCCCAAGTGGAAAGGGTATGCCCAGATGTGGGTCCCATGCTCACTGTGCCAGTGGAACCAAGCTATGCCTGATTGGAGAACCCCAATCAGGGCAAAACTGGTCTTGAGTTGCTAGTGTTCCGGTTCAGGATGGGCCTGGCCTGGCAGTTCGGGCTGGACTGTTTCTACTGGAGCAGGGTCGAGACTGGTTTGCATATGGCTGAGTCCAAACTGAGGTGTAATTGGGGCAAAAGAGCAATGGGTTGGATGATACACTGAGTGATTGTGAGTGGTTAGACAAATTGCTAGTATTCCCCCCATCACCTTGTAGAAAATCAGAGTACAGATTAAAATACTGATACTGTATCTCAGGAAAGGGACCACCTATGAAAATAAAGAAAAACAGTTTGTTAGGTTATTAAAAATCTAATTCAATGGTGAAGTTGGATGTTTAATAAATATAAAGGAAACATAACTATGAGAAAGTTACCCTTTATCTGCTGAACTGTGAGAAGGCGAGTTAACTCAAGCTATTGGAAGCTCCCAGCCAGCATTTAGACTTGAAAAGGTGTGAAAGGCCCTCTAGGAACAAAAAAGAGGCTGAACTGCATGGGCAGAGATGACTCCACTGAATATGCAGGGTATGGGCTGGGGGCATCCTTTTTGACACTACAGTGTCAAATCTTGCTTGATTGTCAAATTATGCTTGAGAGGTCTGCTGGGTTGACATATAACACTCGGAGCACACTGAAAAGGGGAGAGAACAGGGTGCCTAGACAATTCTAGTGGACCCTCTGTCTTGTTGCTGAAGAACTCTGCTTTTGGCCTACCAGACCTCTTTCTCTGGGTTTGCACATCACCCTTAGGGCACACATGAAAGGGAAAAGAATAGGATGCCATGGCAATTCTCGTGCATCCACTGTCTGGATGCTAAAGGACTCTGCTTTTGTCCAGCCAGACTTATGTCTCTGGGTTTGTTATGGGCACAGTGACTGCCCCAAACTGGTTTTAGTGTTAGATGGGGGAGGAAATGAGGATTACTATAGCACACAAACACACTCAGCCTCAGAGCCGAAGTTTAGTATGGCTGAAGAATTTTGCCATCTTGAAAATGCCCAAAGTGGGTAGGGTTGGCCTTGGGAACTTTTGCCCCATTAGTTAGGGATAGCTATCTGCCAGGGATCAATTGGCACCTCCAGGCACCCACTTCAGAATACTCCACTGCTATGAAGGTGGAACTAATGACGTTTGGCAAAGGGACTTAATTAAAAAGCCTAAGCAAAGACTGTGGTCCTTGTAGCCGATATTTGTGGTTGGATTCTGAATGTACAAGAGAAATGGATTAAACCAACAAGAGATGCAAAAATAGATGCAAGAAAATGTCCGGGAAAGGTCAAAAATGACTACAATTGTGTATATCATTTTGTTTATGTTTATGTGATTTAAAGTCATGTTTTGTAAATCAATATTTGTGTCGCCAAAATTAAGCTGAATGACTTGTCAGATACATTTACAGTGTTTTATATAAGATTTGATGGTCTTAAAGTGATTTCTGCACTTATCCCTTCGTAGTTATTTATGGTTTGTGAGCTCAAGAGTGGCAGTGTTGATTGGGCATCCCCCTCTTTTGTGTAATAGCGGCCATCAATAAAGGCAGGAAAACTCCAAGGGGGTGAAGTCCGGCAGAGATGCCTAGGAAGGTCTCGGGATTGATCGGTTTTGCCTTGGCATCGCTCCGAGTGAAACTTTTCAGGGAGTCAGTTCTCCTTCGGTGGGGCAGACCAGCAAGTTGAATCCGACTAGCAATTCAATAGAGATTCATTCAGCTCTAGTGTGGTCCCAGTCACCCGATGGTTCTTCAGAGAAAATGTTGACAAAAAGTTTATAAGTCCCAGTTCTTGCAGTTTGGCAAGAGAAGTACACTCTGACACCAATCTAAGGGCCCCACGACCTAAGAGATACTAATTAGGGGGTCAAAAGGCACTCCAGCAGGGTCCAGGACAAGTCCAACTGAAATTAGTCAGCTGGGCTCTTAAGGAAAGTGGGCTTCTTGCAGCTTTGAGTCCCTGAAGCTTAAAAAAAAGCCAGTTAATTGGTCTTTTGAGTCCACTTCTTGAGCATGTGTACAAGTTGGAGCAGGTCGGGCCCTTAGAGTTCTCCTCACAGGTCACAACAGCAGGTACAGTCCTTCTTCTGTCTTTCATAGGTTCAGAGGTGATCTGAAGAGGCTTCACAGGGCTCCCACATTTATTTCTGCAACTAGCCTGCAGTTGAGGGTGACTGTTCTTGGGTAATCTTACTCACTTGTGCAGGAGTTCCTGTGTACCCTACTACAAACAATACCACAGTACCGCTCTCTACCTAAAACCATTGTGGAAAAAACTTTCATCCCCTGTGCCGGGGTCCCTGTGCCCACCCAAAGGTGTGGCTATGATAATAGGCATACCCTCCCCTGTAGTCACTCCAAACCAGTTCTGGAGTAGCTCCCCCTCCCACTGAGTTTGGAGACAAGTTGTCTACGAAGTCAAAAAGGAGGCAGGCCTAGGAGTGAGCTACATCTGCCAGTGACAGGGTAGGCATCCTTTCAAGGTAATTAGGCTCCAGGGCACAGCCCAGATGGTCAGGCTGTCAGGGAAGGTCAATCCCTTTTCAAAGCTATGGGAGTCACTTCACACCTAATCAAAGAGCCATTCAGCTCCTGGGTGACAGTGAAAACTGGCAGAAAGGCACATTTGGCCCAGGAAGTGTCATTGTCAAAATAGTAAAATAAAATTTGACTTGACCATTAAGTTGGATTTTACATTACTATTAAAGTGAGTCATTGATTCATTTTCCTAACTATTCCCCAAATTGATATTAAGCATTATAAGGAATTATAATGTAATCCAGTGCTTTCCTACAGGAGAGCTAGCCTTTGCCACAGTCAAAAATGACTTTGGAGGTTTGTCACTGCCAGGACATGTAAAACATAAAACATACTTACATTTTAAATACCATGCACCTTGACCTATAGGCATGTAGGGCCTACGTAGGAGTGATTTATAAGAACAAAAAAAAGATGGTTTAGGCCTACTAAAAGGTTTATTGTGCCAGGTCAAATTGGCAGCTTTAAGACTACATACCCAGGTTGCAGCGGCAGGCCCATAGACATGCTTTGCATTGTCACTTTAGCGGTAGCGAAATGTGTGCTGCAGTCCACTAGTAACCTTTAACTTACGGGCCGTGATTACACTTTTGTACCGTATACTAGGGACTTACAAGTAAGTTAAATACCTCAGTCAGGAGTGTAGCCAATTTTGACATGCTTTAGCGGTCAGAACCCATGCAATCGGCACTGGACATCAGTGTCCCAGTTGGCAGGGTCCAAAAACTAGCAATAAAATATAGCAAAAAAATGGGTGTGGCCAGCAAAAAGGAGCACACATGTAATTTCCTAAATAGGCCCCCTTAAGCTAAAAGACAAGGAGCATAGCCACTCCCTTGGTAGTTCTTGCGTTTTTTAATGGAGCGGATGTGGAAAAGCACGTTGCCTTGGCAGGGTCAGTTACACCCTCACATCCTTCTGCCAAGTCCACTTCCTATGGGAATATGGACCATGTTAACAATTTTAGGCCTTGCCTTAAATTCTGCCTTTGACAGTACTGCTACTCTGTCAAGCTCAGCCCCAGTCACTACCCTGGTCAATGGGGAGCCATTTTTATATGCAGACCCACACGGGATAAGACTAACCTTGGTCTACCCACAGAGGTAACCCAGCAGGTGAACGGCTCCACCATGGCCAACAAGGTGATTTGGTCCATATTACTTCTCAGGTCATGCTACTGTTCCCAAGGTATGGCCAGTGCTGTCTGAAAGGCAAGTAACCAGCAGAGACCACTGAAAGCTGTTAGTGTCAGGAACCAGGGCCCTAGCCATTCATAGACAGGTGGAAGTTCTAAGCTGGTGTCTGGGTTAGGCTTCAAGCCCAGCATTGAGGCTGGTAAGGATTCAGACACTTGCTCTTGATGTCCCTTTTGCCTCTTAGGGTTTTCAGAGTGGGAGCCTATAATCTCAGGTTAAATACACCCTCCTTCTACTCTCACTATTCACCTCTCATGTCTGTACCCTGAGAGTGAGCAGGTACCCAGCAATACAGGACTTCTAAGGAGGACACACAGTCCCCCTCAAGGGTGACATGTTTTGTGGCATCTTGAGGGGGTTGTCCCTGGTCCGGGCACCCTGTCTTCTGTTGCTGTGACAGCGCAGGCAGCACTTCTAAGTAAGCAGTGACCTTGCCCAGTGCCAGTCTTGGAGTACTCTTCTATCAAAGCAGGTAAACTCTGACTCCCTGGTGTGCTCACTAAGGGTGGCCTCCTCCTCCTACCTTTCCTCGTATGTAGGACCTATGTACCCTTCTCCTGGAGACAGTACTACCAGGGATAGCCCCCCTGGGGCCACAGATCTAGCTGAGTTAATTCTCGCTTAGGCCTCCAGTACTGGGGAGGAGCTCGGAACTAGCGTATGGACTTATCTCACCTCTGCAGGAAACCAGGTTAGTGAGTGGCACTGAGCATGACAATTGCTCTTGCTAATGTCGCAAAGTCTGGCTTTGTTACCAACATGGTATTAATGTTGACAGCATGAGGCAATACCATCTCTCCTTCTTCCATCAAATACATCTTGTGCATGAACCTTGGAATTGCCAAATGATCCAAGTCCTTTATACCCTCAGAATCACTATTTTAACTTCTCATGCAGAGGAAATGCTGCCCTAGGCTTCTTATCACACAGAGGAAATAGATTAAAAGTATGTTGACCCTTACACTTAACTGGGGAAAAGTCCAAATTATTTCTCAAATTGGCCAAAATTTCCTTCATTGCTTCTCTTCCAACATATTTGCCCTCAACAGAAGTCCCCGCCTCTGGGGAAGAAGAGCAAGAAGAGGAATCGTTCTTCATACTGCTTTTGTATTTCTTTCACTTAGCTCTCTCAGCTGCCAGAGCCTTCTCAACGACTTCCTGAACCATCCTTTCAACATCAAGTTTACTGTATTCTTTGGCTTTATATGCAAAATGAATGTGCCTCCTGCTAGAACATCTATCTTCTGGATCTGCTACTACTGTCTTCATCATCAGAAGAAGATATGGCCACATATTTGCTTTTCTCAACTCACTTCCCTTCCATCTCTTCAATGAGCCAAGAAAAGAAAGCATTCCTAGAAATATATTCCTGGTAGATCACATGACCTACTTGAAATGAAATGCTCTAATTGAGTCACACTATCCAATACTAAAACTTCACTCTTTTACAAACTGTACATTTTTTATAGATGATTCCATTGGTCAACCACCTGTGGAATTCTAATATAAATACAGTGAAGCGGGTCCATGCGCCACTCACTAACAACTTCACCTTGCATTGGCTACCTGGTATTAGGTTCATCGTGCCCTCCAAGTCTTTCGTTCCTCCTGTCAGACGTGAAATAAACAAGAACTGTGTCCTAGTAAGTCGGTTCCGTGGGAGCGTTTCTTCTTGGCTGAAACCTCGTGACTCCCTTCAAGTAAGTGTGAGGTGAAAAACAACGTGCACCACAGTGCTGGTTCGCCTCATAGATGCCTTATATCTCGATTGACCTACAACAGCAAGAGATGGAAACAATTAGGGGGGGTCCCTGAGTACCACACATGAACACCTTCAATTTTCGTTGACTTACAAACACAAAATAAACATAAAAATGAACCATAAAAAAACAAAAATAGACACATAGAGTTCGCTAAGTACTACTTTCGTAGTCTACCAGAAAGACTGACAAAAACGGGATTTATAGAAAAGGAGGGGTTCTTTGCACAGAGGAGTTACTCTTCTTTAAAATCAAAATAAAGGGAGGACTTGGTGCGGTCCATCAGAGTAAATGGGTTCTTTGATATTCCTTGCTCTCTGGCTTTTGGTAAAGTAGGTTTAGCTTTTCAAGTCATTTTTCGGACTTAACATGAAACTCTGTATTCTGGCAATCAAAGATGAAAGTTTGATTTTGATCAGAGAAACGTGGCAAGCAGGTTTTCCTATTCCAAAAAAGAACTATTGCAATTTTCTTTGTCATCATTTACATCCTTTTTTAAAATTCAATTTTTACAAAATTCTTGATTTGAAATGCGTTGTTTATGTAGTCATTTGTGAGGGGGGGATGTTCAATGATTTTATCTGTAAACTCTTAAATGCAATTTTTTACAAATATTTTATTTGTGCAATTTACAAATACATTTGCGCCCATTTTTGGGCCATATGGAATCTATTTAAATATTCTTAATCAGTTTTTGCTATCACTATATTAACAGGAATACATCACCAGGTGACAGAGAATTCCCCCTTTAATGAGGCATGTCGCACATTCCACTTGGTGGTTGCCACTTTTTAATTTACTACCCACTGCAATTTAACAAAAGACTATTCCTATAGCTCCTTAAACCACAGATATCTTGCGGGTCGAAACACGTCGACAAGCATATAATTGGGAGTGACTTAGATATGTTATCACAACCACAGAGCACTTCACTTCACATTTCACTTGTCGAAAGCAGTTATAAATAAGTGCTCCAAATATACCTCCTCAGTGTACTATGGAACACAAAATAGGACACAATGGTCCCTGTGCCCAACTCATTGCAGGACAGGTTTCATAATTATTATAATTATTTACTTTTTCTTATTTCTTAACGTTCACTATGCACAATCGCTTTAATGATGGTGTTTCCTATCTCTTCTAATTCTAATTAAAAAAATGCAAAAATGCATACCGATGAAAAATTGATTAATGCAACGTTCTTTGATTCATAAAAATGAAATAAAATCATTTTTGTTATAAAGCACCGTTAAAAACACTAAAACGCTGCATGTATCTTGTCTTCAATTGTACCTTACATGCAGATTTTGACTTAAATCATCGACTTAAGGGGTTATCTTGTTTTATACTAGCAATTTGCATCAGGGGTCCAAACCCAAGTTCAAGTAAAGGACCCTACTCTATTGGCCACATACTCTGTAATGTAGGGCCGCAAAGATAGATAACATTCACGTTAAATTGGCTTGTATTCACACCTCCAGCTCCCCTTCACCACTCCATTCCAACACACACACACCCATTCCCCCTCCCACACACACAACTTTTTTTGTTCAAGTACCTGTTTTCAGAGTGCTGGGTTCAAGCTCCGGGCCAGAATAGTTACAGATGTGTCAGTTTCCCTGCACCTTCATTCAAAACCCTTGTGCCACCATGAATGGACCGTATTTACAATATGGCGTTTCATGGCGCAAGAATTGACAGATACGTCAGAAATTCTGACGCATCTGTTGACCTAAAAGTGACGCATTGCTGGAGTTCTCCAAGAAAGTGACGCAACTCAGCAACTCCAGCAATGCGCCACAACAGATTGGTGAGTCCCATTTAAAAAGACATGTATCATTCCTTACGCCTGGTCTGAGCAGGCTTAGGAATTTTGACACAGTGAAGGCGTAGAGTGACTCAGTAAAATTCTGTAAGTTTCACTGCGTCTGTTCTACATGGCTTTTCGCGTGGGAACGCTCACCCTGCATACATTATACCTGATGCAAATGTGACGCAGGGCTTTACAATGTGACGCATCTCGCTAGATACGTCACGTTGCAAATGGGCCGCAATGTGGTGCATTGTTTACGCCACAGCTGCGTCACAAAAAGTTACGCAACGGCAGCTGAAAAGTGTCGCAAGGGGCTTGTTAATCCGCCCCTTAGCGTCAATGAAACATTCTGTAGGTTCTGAAACGTGTCAACATTTACTCGTATTTTGATGGGTCTGAAGACGACATACTATTCAGTTCCTCGCATTTTGAGATGTGGAAAGTCCCCCTCCCGGCAGGAAACGAGAGCACGCGCTGCGGCGCGTACGTCCAGCCGGCCGTTCCTATCTGGCACACCATCCATTTCAGACAGCAGCCGCCCCTCACAGGGGGTTAAACATGCGCCTGGGTAACAGGGAGCCCAAAATAACAATGAGAGCAAAGGAGAGTCCCTCGCGCGCGATATCCAAGTAGGTCAGTCTTCTGCGGAGGCCTCCAACTTTCATAGGGAGGGGGTGAGAGGTCATGGACATAGCTGTCACATTTTTAACGCACTGCTCGATGGAGGTCGGTACCTGTGCAGGTCGTTTCCTTTCTCCGCCCCTCAGTGACCTGCCTACCCTGCGACCTATTTAGGCCGACTACATTTTCTCTGCGCCCCTCCCCCACCCCTCTGGGTGGGCAGTAAAAGGGTTAATGCTAATGCCCCAAACATGTTGCAAAAGAGATCAGCTAATCTGATAATTACTGCCAACAAAAGCCATTTAGACAAACCATGACCTGACCCCGGGGCTCTGGAATGAAAACATTTACTATCCTGTCAGAGCGCAGCACTCTCCCTCATCCCGGCACTAACAGCATCTGCCAGCGCTCCGAGGAGCACGGGAACACATCGAGGCACAGCAGTGAAAAACGGCCAGTCCCACACCAGCAAGACCATATTGATTAACGCCCCACCGTCCGAGGCCGTTAATCAACATGTCCTGCTCTCTGAAGCTAGTCTCTCTGCCTGAAAAAGTTCAGTGTAGACTTTTTTTCATGCAGACTCCAACGCAATAGTACTTGCGGATGCACGATCGGTTTTAAACAGTTTATGCTGACTGGGTCCAGCTGCTTGCATATCGTTTTTTCAACATCTACTGAACTGCTGTGGAAAATCACGTTAAATCCTACTACATTTTTGGAACTTTGTAAATGAGTTTTCGAGTTTCTGTGGGCATGTTTAAGCGATGGAATTTTCTTTTCCTATAGCATGCAAAGCAAACACTCGTTTGAAATGTCTCAACTGGGTCCATCCATCATACAACATTTGTAGCTGGTAAACTGGAGTTTCTCCTGGGATGGGAGAGCGGCAGCAGGGTCCAGCAGGACGCATGCTATGCGAGCCTCGTTAAATGTGACTTGACGGGTTAATGGCTGCATTGTAAAGACAAGGGCCACTCAAATCAGTGTTTGTACGGATGCGTTAAATTCACAAGCAGCACATCATCTAGTCCTGGGTGGCACAGCACAGGGCACGGGAGTTACGGATGATGACAACCAAGGGACGGTTAACGATCCTGCAGGCATATACAATTAAAAAGGAATCTCTGAAAATAGATCACAATACTTAAGCATTGGCAAGGCGAACAGGTTTAATGTTTGCGGACATGCCCAGCTTCCCCATAAAGGTAAAACCTGCTGACTTTGTCAATGATTGCCTTCCCGGTAGCATTGCAGAACAAGCGAAGACAAAAGTGTCTAATGAACAAGCATTGGCAAAGCCAATAGGCCTCGCCTATGCAAGAGCTATTGGCTTTGCCGTGTTGGGTGCTGGCGTTGCTGCTGTTCAGCATGGCTAAAAGTTAGTGGTGTAGAGGAGAGGGGTGTAGAGTAGAGTGTCATAGAGTGGCAAAGTGTGGAGTAGTGGTAAAGAGTGGAGTGGAGTGTCGTGGAGTGGAGAGGCGTAGAGTGGAATAAGGTGTGGTAGAGCAGAGTGTTGTAGAGTAGAGCATTATAGAGGGGCATAGAGCAGAGTGCCGTAGAGTCGCAGAGTGACGTAAAGTGAAGTCATAGGGTGGAGTCCCGTAGACAGGAGTAGAGTAGCCTAGAACCAAGTGGCATAGAGTCAAATGGCGTATAGTAGCATAGAGTACAGTAGAGTGTCATACAGTGGAGTGGCGTCGAGTATCATAGAGTGGAGTAAAGTAGAGTGTCATAGAGTGGGGGGCTTCGAGTGGAGTAAATATGTGTTGAGTAGAGTAAAGGGGCGTAGAGCGGAGTGGAATAAAGTGTCACATAGTGGAGGGGGGATAGCATGGACTGACGTAGAGTGGCGTAAAGTATCATGGATTGGCGCAGAGTAGAGTGGAGTAGAGTGGCCTAGAGGGAAGTGGCATGGAGTGGAGTAGTGTTGCTTAGAGTGGGCGGGCATAGAGTGGAGTAGTGTTGTAGAGTGGAGTGGTGTATTGTGGAGTGGCGTAGCGTGGAGTATGCATGGTGTGGTGGCGTGCTGCCATTACAACACAATTTCAATTGAAATTACCATTACATTTGCACATATAGTTTTATTGCTGAAACTATACAGTGCACACATTATAATGTGTGGAATGGCATCACGTAGTGTGCTGATTTATTTTGATTGAATTAAAATATTTGTTTCCACCAGACTTGCAAATTTGTGCTTTCCTAATTCTGATATATTCTAAAATGTTTGCACAGTTAATTTGCAGACATTTAAATTTTGATGTGAGCTAGAAGAAAACCTTTTTTCCCCAGTACCTGGCAAGACTGTCACATAAATCTTCTCACTTTGAAGTCAGAGAAGAAAAGCAAACACAAAGCTCCCTCAGAAGACAGAGTCTAACATTTGACCTCTGTCTTTGAATGCAAAGATAAGAGCAATATTTAAAGGCCTGCTTACAGAAAGGAAGACTTGTGGAAGAATGCCAGGAACAATGGTAAACAACTTTTCTCCACTGAAATTTTAGATAGTTTGATTCTGACCATCTTTAGAGAGGAAAGCATTCTAATGCTTTGGGACCATAGAGGAGATTTGCGGAGCTGTCACCCGAGAGGCATCAGCAAAACGCAGCAAGTTCCTTGGAATGTAGTGATTGATTTTTTATTGTATGAAAACTGTCTGAAGTTTTGTAGGGCTGATCCACAGGCAACCAGTAAAGTCCTCTAAGATGATAAGAAATAGGACAATGTGGGGAAGGCTTTAAAGGAGCCTAGCTACCAGATGTTGATCCAATTGTAAATGTTGTATGAGTCAGTAAGGTGAGGAGCTGCAACCCGCTTAGAAGGCCAAAAAGAGGAGAACCAAACAAGAAAGGCAATGCCAAATAGGAGCAGCTCAGTTTTTTTCCTCTCATTTTGAGAGTTCTTGTTCATCCAGAGAGCCACACTTGTCAAACATATGTTCAAAAAGTATGGCACACCCGTCGCGTGTGCCTCCTCCCTCGGGAGGACCTTTAACGTTTGGTGTCACGCATACTATCACGCTGTAATTTTACCAAAAGACCACACTAATCATCTGTTTTCATTCTCATTTAAGTATGGCTGGATCCATGGCTGTTGCATGAGGAGGCGCTCCACACCGCGAGATCTGCGAGATGTGGGCCGGCAAGGGGACCGGTGGGTCCAGGACGGCAATGGTAAGCAGCGGAGTCAAGGCTGTTGGGCGATCAACGTCAAAGCTCATAAGTTCCCTCGGCCTGTCACGCAGGAAGAGACAGCGACACCTCACCAAGAAGAAGATACAACCGCGAAGAAAGTCAATTCTCTGGACGCCAAGGTGGAGTGTCATGCGTGTATCTGCGGCCATTCGTATGTCTCCTGTCTACGTAACTTTTATTGCAGGAAATGGGGCAGCGCGCGCAAAGCGGTTAGGTTGCAGGGTCTCCTGTTGGGGCACGGGGGGTGACGTTTCGACAAGTTCACCCGACTACCCGACGCTAGCATGTCACATCTTGGTGGTAACAACTTGGTGCACCTAAATCGGAGGATCCTGGGTGGATAAGTGCTGTTAGAGTCAGCATGGCTGGCCAGGCGCTGCCCAGGTGTGATTATTGTGCGGTTGCACATGCTGCCAAAGGGTTTGGGGGCAGGGAGGGGAATCAGTGAGGGCTCCCAGTCACTCGGTTCGGAGGATCAATAATAAAATAGACAGGTTGTTTTAGGACTCCCCAGATTAAGAGTTATTGCTCATGGGTGCATAAAAGGGGATGTCTGATACTTGCGGGACGGGGTTCACCTCTCTAGGTGGGAGAGCGAGATATTCCTGGGCGACATTTTAGCTTGGCTGGACCAATTTTCAATGGTGAGTATGACCTTGGGTTTTAGTGGGGGGCCTGATAATCGGTCGACTATGCAGGCTTGTGCGGTAAGGTCATCGGTTGGACAGACTGAATTGACTAATCTTTTGGGGCGCCTTATTAAGTAGGGGGGCCAGAGGGGAGGGACATGTGGCTCTCACCTGACTCCAGGGGCAGTTACAACCAGTTGGTTGCAACGGTGCGGGGACAAACGGGGGTTACGCTTTCCATTGGCTGGTTGGCCACCCCGCACGCGGGCGTAAGTAAGCTGCGCTGTCTGCATGGCCCCTTTATGGAGTAAGTCTTGAACGTATGGGGGTTGCCTGGAAGGAACTACTTCCGGGTCAGCTGGGCCCCCTGCGCATGCGCACCCTGGTTGGGGGGGGAGGGACAAATATGGAGAGAACCACTTCCGGGTCAGCTGGGCCTCCTGCGCATGCGCACTCTGGTTAGGGTGCGCGGGACAATTTGGATTAAAGGGGGAGGGGCCAGCGTGTTGACCTTGCCGTAGGCCCAAAAGTAATACGCAGAAATGTGCTCAGCAATATGTTTAGACTAGGATAGGAACATTATGTATTAGAACTTGGTTAAAGCTAGGAATGAATCAAATGTACCGAATCCTGTCTTATCATTTCATTTCTGCGTAATTATATATTTGTGTGCAAATATGTGTGTTTGTTAATAAATACGATCGGGGGTCAACGACCCCCTATTCCAAACAAATTGATTGTATTGGTGTCTGTCACAATAGAAGGGAGGAGGGTGTGGTAGGCCGTACCGGACCATACAAATAGGGTCAGACAGAGGAGTAAAGTAGAGATTAACAAGAATCAGGCTCAGTGAGGAACCTTGCAGAGAACAGAATGGAGTCTGAAGACTGACTGGGATCGATGATTCAGGAAAGGAGAAAGCCAAGCGAGTGAGGTACAGCTAGTTTATATTGGTGACTGATGGTTTTCTCTCTACCACCTCTTCTATTAAGGTTTAGAATCTTGCTTACTTTCCAAAAGGGCCTCCCTAATGAGTTAATCATTGGACTACTTCCTTCTTTTCCAATGTTGGTATGTTTGACATATGGTAATTTGTTCTTATTGCTCTTGCTGATCATCTTAATGTACCTGGTTATGTTATCTGTAATTTACTATTTTACCCTCGAGGTGAGGGCCACACTATATAAATATTAAAAGTAAATAATGCCTAAGTGAGTAATGCTGTTGCACCATAAAAAGAGACTGATCATTTCTTTATAAAAAGTTACATGACTTTACCGGAAGACCTGCAACCTAGAAGGCAGCCAAACTCAAAAAACATAACCAAGTTGCGAGAGGTGACTCCCCATCATCTGAAGCTGAAACACTGAGAGCAGTACTACTTTCATGTTTGAAGATGCAGACAATACTGAGAAACAAAGAGGGTCCCTGACTAACGCGCATTTCTGGTCATGAAAGCACTCTTTATGTTTAGTATTGATTAACTCAAATACACTTAGATGATGAATAATTGTTGTTTACTTTTTTCTGTGAATGTCTTTTGCTCTGTATTTTAATTGTTCATTTGTTTTTGTATTGTTCCAGTCTTAGGATCTTTTGTGAATGTTGTTATTTTCACTGTGAAACATTATGTGTCATGTATCTACTTGTTTAATTATAGTATTGTTGTGGGTGCTTCTCTAGAAAATACACAGAAATATTTTAATGTATGTATTTGTTTTTCTGTATAAAGAATATTGATACATATATGTACAATATATAGAAAAAGGAAAAAAAGAATCATTGACTATATTTTTGTATTTTGGGTAAAGAAACTATAAAAACCACTGGTCTCGTGCGGGACAGTTTATATATCATGGACATATTGTAATCTATTATAAGAAATTGTTTTTGGAGAAGTTTCTGTTCCTCTTTAATTTGAAGAGGCAGACAAGCCAGTATATTCACAGGAATATCTGAGCCGGAGATAAGCCAGGCATCTGGCTTGGCCCTTATCATCAAAGCATAAGCGAAGTCATATAATTATCATGTGAAAATATGACAAGACCTTATTTAAAATTAAAAAATGATTATATCTCCTTAACATTTTGTAAGTGCATCAATTCATTAGATTATATCGCTGTATTGAGTGACATATTACAAGTATTAGTCTTAACTTTGATACAATCAAGTACCTCTCAAATGGCACTAAAATAAGTGAACTAAACAACAAGTCAGTTTGACATGCTCACTGCATATATTGCCAATATTTCTGGTGTTTAAAGGCCTTTATTTGAAGAACAAGAGGAACAGAAAGGATTAACATTAAGGGGATGTATAATGTTGTTACAATGGAGAGGCGTATTCAGTGAAACTATTAAAGTATTTTTAAAGGTTTAGGAGGGAAGGAGGTGGGGAGGAAGAGGAGAGGGGGAAGGGAAATAATAAGGAGAAACAATGCACAAGAAAACATGTAAATATAAGAATTGTCCTCGTAATTTGAAACCTTATATAAAAACTATAGAGGGATTACAAAAATAAAACATAATAACCAGTATACAATATTAACCTTTAGCTTGCAAGTATAAAGAACAACAAGGAGAAAAAATTTAAGGTGGTTGGAAGTTCTCCGATAATATACAAGTAGCATGTGACCTGTAATTAACAGTATTATTTAGAAATGTAGTCAGGGGTGGCCATAACAATTGAGCATTAGCATAATTAGTAATCTGGGACATATAAATAGTATCTAATTTATGATGAGAAAAACTCAATCTTACCAAATCTTATATGATAATTTAGGTGAATATTTCTATTAAAAGCAATTTGTTGAAAGGCAATTGCTAAGAAAATGTTCAGTAATTTACAATCCGAAAAGGTAAGTAAAAAATCATTGGTTAAGGTTCCTAAAAAAAAAGATGTAGAATGATAAAGGGAAGTTGTAAGTTTAATATTGTTTTATTTGTGCCCCAACTTTATCCCAAAAGGATAGAGTGTTAGGACACCAAAATAACATGTGCATTAGTACACTTTTAGGGAATTCATAAGACCAACATTGAGAGGAAGGGTTTGTGGAAAATTTTGAACAGTGTACGGGGTATAGTAAAGTCTATGGCAAATACAAATATTGTTTGAGTAATATTAGCTGTTCTGGAAACTTTGTAGATATGTGACCACATTTTATTCCAAAAAACAATGCCAGGTCTCTCCAAGATCTTTTCCTTAAAGCAGTTCACTTTTGTATTTGGCTCAGTATGAGTTTGAGGATAAAATAATTTTGTAAATAACAGAAGCTTTATGGTGGGATGTAAGGAGGTTGGCTAGATAAGGTTTTAGAGGTAAAATGAGAGAAGTGTCCTGTAGGGAGAATAGATTAGATGGCATTAATAAGCAAAGAGAAATGAGTTTGAAAAGATGGGGGACATTTAAATATATGTCGAAATTGAGTAAAAGAGAGAGGAAGAGAGAGGAACATAATTTTCAGATAACTGCGAAATCCACACAATTACTTTGTTTGTCCAAGCACGCCAAAAGATCGGTCTATTATTGATTTTAACAATTATATCGTACCAAATGGGTGTATTAAGAGAGATAGAAGGAGTCAATGTAGCAGAAGTGAAAGTAGATTTTACTAACAAGATCATTCTCTTGAGAAGAAGTGTGGAGAGGATAAGAGATTTAGATGAACAAGCATTTGCAATGCAATAGGTCTCGCATTTATAAGAGTTTGAGCGATTGGCATTGTAAAATTACAATGCCTTTTATTTATGTTTTGTTTTAAAACAAATAAAAGGCATTGCCATTTACAATGTCAGTAGCATAAACTCGCATAAAAGCAGTGTGTGGAGTGCAGCAGTGTGCGGCGTGCAGCAGTGTGTGGCGTGCAGCAGTGTGCGGCGTGCAGCAGTGTGCGGCGTGCAGCAGTGTGAGATGTGTAGCAGTGTGAGGCGTGCAGCAGTGTGTGGCATGCAGCAGTGTGCGGCGTGCAGCAGTGTGTGGTGTGCAGCAGTGTGTGGCGTGCAGCAGTGTTTCGTGTAGCAGTGTGAGGCATGCAGCACTGTGTGGCGTGCAGCAGTGTGCAGTGTGCAGCAGTGTGCGGCGTGCAGCAGTGTGCTGCGTGCAGCACTGTCGTGCAGCATGCAGCAGTGAGTAATGCAGCAGTGTGCAGCAGTGTGTGGCGTGCAGCAGTGTGCGGCGTGCAGCAGTGTGTGGCGTGCAGCAGTGTGTGGCGTGCAGTAGTGTTTCGTGTAGCATTGTGCGGCGTGCAGCAGTGTGTGGCGTGCAGCAGTGTGTGGCATGCAGCAGTGTGTGGCGTGCAGCAGAGTGTGGCATGCAGCAGTGTTTCGTGTAGCAGTGTGCGGCATGTGTGCAGCAGTGTGTGGCGTGCAGCAGTGTTTCATGTAGCAGTGTGAGGCATGCAGCACTGTGTGGCGTGCAGCGGCATGCAGCAGTGTGTGGCGTGCAGCAGTGTGCGGCGTGCAGCGATGTGCGGCGTGCAGCAGTGTGCTGAGTGCAGCAGTGTCGTGCAGCATGCAGCAGTGAGTAATGCAGCAGTGTGCAGCAGTGTGTGGCATGCAGCAGTGTGCGGCGTGCAGCAGTGTGTGGCGTGCAGCAGTGTGTGGTGTGCAGCAGTGTGTGGCATGCAGCAGTGTGGGGTGTGCAGCAGTGTGTGGCGTGCAGCAGTGTGCGGCATGCGGCGTGCAGCAGTGTGCTGCGTGCAGCAGTGTCGTGCAGCATGCAGCAGTGAGTAATGCAGCAGTGTGCAGCAGTGTGTGGCATGCAGCAGTGTGCGGCGTGCAGCAGTGTGTGGCGTGCAGCAGTGTGTGGCATGCAGCAGTGTTTCGTGTAGCATTCTGCGGCGTGCAGCAGTGTGTGGCGTGCAGCAGTGTGTTTCGTCCAGCAGTGTGTGGCGTGCAGCAGTGTGTGATGTGCAGCAGTGTTTCGTGTAGCAGTGTGTGGCGTGCAGCGGCATGCAGCAGTGTGCGGTGTGCAGCAGTGTGTGGCGTGTAGCAGTGTGCGGCGGGCAGCAGTGTGCGGTGTGCAGCAGTATGAGGCGTGCAGCAGTGTGCGGCGTGCAGCAGTGTGAGGCGTGCAGCAGTGTGCGGTGTGCAGCAGTGCGAGGCTTGCAGCAGGGTAAGGCGTGCAGCAGTTTGAAGCGTGCAGCAGTGTGTGGCGTGCAGCAGTGTGTGGTGTGCAGCAGTGTGTGGCGTGCAGCAGTGTTTCGTGTAGCTGTGTGTGGCGTGCAGCGGCATGCAGCAGTGTGTGGCGTGCAGCAGTGTGTGGCGTGTAGCAGTGTGCGGTGTGCAGCAGTGTGCGGCGTGCAGCAGTATGAGGCGTGCAGCAGTGTGCGGCGTGCAGCAGTGTGAGGTGTGCAGCAGTGTGCGGCGTGCAGCAGTGTGAGGCGTGCAGCAGTGTGCGGCGTGCAGCAGTGTGAGGCGTGCAGCAGTGTGCGGCGTGCAGCAGTGTGAGGCATGCAGCAGTGTGTGGCGTGCAGCAGTGTGTGGTGTGCAGCAGTGTGTGGCGTGCAGCAGTGTGTGGCGTGCAGCAGTGTGAGGCATGCAGCAGTGTTTTGTGTAGCAGTGTGAGGCATGCAGCAGTGTGCGACGTGCAGCAGTGTGCGGCGTGCAGCAGTGTGTAATGCAGCAGTGTGTAATGAAGCAGTGTGTGCAGCAGTGTGTGGCGTGCGGTAGTGTGCGGTGTGCAGCAGTGTGCGGCGTGCAGCAGTGTGTGGCGTGCAGCAGTGTGTGGCGTGCAGCAGTGTGTGGTGTGGTTTGTAAACAACAAGAAAAGCAGACATCAAAGGAAGGGTGGGAGGGAACGAGCATATGGGGTGTGAGTTATAACAAAAGTTAATTGTTGTAAGAGGGGATGCAGGAAGTGAGGCCGAGCGCGCGCTGGTGAAAGCAGTCTGCTGCTTTCAAGTCCGATGCCAGATGCCAGCTTCGCGCTTGAATGCCTCACATGCACTGGCCATAACCGCATTCCTAAGGTCTTGTGCCCCTTACTAAATCTCTCTGAATGCGTGAGGAGGCGCACGCGCAGGAAGTAGCTGGTGGCAAATAGAATGCACGTGGTTGTGCGCGTAACCGCCACGCGATCCGCCTGGGAAGCCTTTGGGAGCATTTTCTGAAGCCCCTACATAAGTCTCGCTGCGCTATCGCTGACGCGATAGCCAGGCGAGACCTAAAAAGAAAGAGCTTCTGTAGGGGAAAAAGGATGAAGGGTTACTTTTTCTATGTCAAACCATAAAGGGGAGAAAGGTGAGGTAGATTCAGAGAGCCAAAAGGATGAATGACGCAAACCAAAGGCTATAAATTATACATAATAAAATTTGGAAAATTTATAACACCATCAAGTTTTGATTTTTGTAGAAGGGATAAGGAGACCCTTGCTTTTTTGTTGTCGCATAAAATTTAGGAAGCCTAGACTTTAGTTTTTTAAAAGTGGCTTTGGGAATATATACGGGTAAGATAGATATAGTATAAATCACAAGAGGAGAAATCAGCATTTTTATGGAATCTAGATGACTCCACCAAGACAAATGTAAAGGATTCCATGAGTAGAGTAACGTATCAATTTTTATGAAAAGTTCTTTAAAATTAATATAAACCAAGTCATGCATGGAATTAGTAAACTAGGTGCCTAAGTATTTGATCTTAGAGGAAGACGCCCACTGGAAACCAGACTTAATGTAGGATTTTTTGAAAGTGCTTTTATTTAATGGAAGAACTTTGATTTTGTCTTTCTTGATTTTATACACTGAAACCATAAAAAAAGGTTATTTCATCGAGTAATGTAGGTAAGGATTTTTCCGGAGATTAAATAAAAAGACGCAGGTACTTTGTGTAAGTCGCAAGTTTTAGCTGGTGGTTGCCATAGGAGAAACCAGAAATGGATGAGTTGAGGATAACATGGGAATGGAAGGGTTCAAGAGCAAATACGAATAATAATGGAGAAAGTGGACACCCCTGATGAACACCACGTTGAAGAGTAAAGTATGAATACTCTGTCCCAATCACCAGCAGAGATGCTTGTGGAGATTTATATAATAAGGAGGATCAAAATCATGCCAAGCTGAAGATTTCAAAATAAAATTCCGGTTAATCCTATCAAATGCTTTCTCTACATCTATTGTTATTGCTGCAAGTGATGTTTTAAGGAGAGGCGCTTTACAAAGAACATTAGGAAAGAATCTAGTATTGTCAGACAGTAACCTATCTTTTATAATTCTGACTGTTCCTAAGACGTGGAAGAAAAGTCTCTAAACAATTTGATAACATTTTTGCAAAACTTTTATAATCTACGTTTACTAGAGAGATAGAATGGTAATTTTTGCAGAGTGTGGGGTCTTTTCCTTCTTTATGTAATAGACATATTGTGACTTCTTGAAAAGTACCAGAAGCAGAGTTCGAGTCAATGAAATAACTAAACAATTGTAATAAGTGGGGAATTAAAATGTTAGAGTAGTGTAGAAAAATTCTACAGTGACAGTGTTTTCCCTTTTTTGAGTAAATTTAGAGCCTACGAGGTCTCATTTGAAGTAAGATCTTCCTCTGCAGAAGTAAAATCTATTTGAGAAGAAATAGAATTTTGGGTTTGATGTAAATATTTGTCAATAATAGAATTCTGTGCTGGAGCTTCAGGAGTATAGAAGGTTTTGCAATATTTCATTTAAAATATCCTTATGTTTAGTTAAGGGAGTGCTATGTGAATCAATTTGCAAATCTATCTTGGACCTCTATTTTTTCAGCTTTAGATAATTAACCGGCAAATTACCAACATTATATCTGCCACCGTAATAGTGAGCATTGCTTCTCAATAAAATAGAAGATGTGTCCTTAATGGAAAGAGTATTAACATTTAATTTTTCAATTTAGCCTGGAGTACATTTTAAAGGTCAGTATTTAACTTAGAAGAGAAATATTTTTGTTCTAAGGTTTAAATGGAGGATAATAGAGATTTGTATTCTGTATTTCGAATCTTCTTTTTCTTGGATGAGTAGTTTATGGTAAAACCACGCACAGTTGCTTTAAACGAGGCCAAAACCAAAGCAGGGGAAATGGAAGGAGAGTCTTTATTTAAGAAAAATTCAGTAGTAAATGAGGTAGTAAATTGGGTATCTTTTAACAATTAGTTGCTGATTCTCCGGCTATGAAAGGTAGATTGAGGAGAAACCAAATCTAAATCTGAAATTGCAATGGCATGATCTGAAAGAACTATGGGACTAATGAAAGATTGTACTAAATGTTGTTCCAGAGGCTTAGAAATAAAAATATGGTCTAGTCTTGTAAGGTTGCCAGGTGTAGCAGAATAAAAAGTGTAATCTTGGGAAGTGGGATTAGAAAATCCACATGAATCAATAAATGAACTATTGGAAATAGTAGAATGAAACTGCTTAAGCATTTAATCCTGGGAGAATCGAACCGATGATTATCTGTCTAAGAGCGGGTCTATGACTTGGTTGCAATTTCCACCTAGAGTGAAGTAGGTGTCATTATACTGTAAGCATTTTTTAGTAATCTCATGTCAAAAAAGATGATAAGATTATCAGGTTGTGTTGGGGCATAGATGTTGAAAACTGTTAAGGGAATATTATTAATTAAAAGTTTTAGAATAATCCATTTGCCTTAATCATCTTTGACTTGGGACAGTGCAACAAGATTTAAGTTTTTTTTACACAAAATTCTAACACAATTCTTTTAGTAATAGTAGGGGACACAAATACATGACCTACCCAACCACGTTTGAGTGCTTCAGACTCAGTTAGCTAAGTTTCTTGGAGTAAAACTACATCCAGTTCCGATTTTGCTAAATGGGCTATTACTCTCTGTCATTGTATAGGACTAATAAAACCTTTTATGTTCCATGAGAGTACTCTGAATTTTATAACAGTAAGTGAAAAGGCAAACCTTGTAAACTCTTATACAACTAACAAATGGGGAATGAGAATATAGTAATCTAGATAGAGAGAAAGAGATATGTGAAGAATATGTAAAATAATAAAGAGGATACAGGAGGAAATGAGGCAGCAAGAGGAAAGGAAGAGAAGAATTGAAAGAAAAACCAAGAAGCAACAGTACGTGTCAAAAATTGACAACTGCTATTACATACCTGAATAAATAACAAGAAGGAAACTAGGGTGGTGACAACACGGAAGAAGATGGCACATCCGACAGGGGACCACTCACCACAACGACAACATGGAACATAAGATGAGGGGACAATAGGACAACAAATTTGGATCTGTAAGGGAGCAAAAAAGTAATGTTATTATATACATTATAGCGTTTGAAGTAGTAAAACAGTTTAGGTTGATTAGATAAAGAAACGTTAGCCTAAAATATATATGTATATATGTTAGCGTGTAGAAGGCCCAGCAGCATCCATGTTATCCATCAACTGAGAGTTGATATATTTCTTAAGATCAGCTGGATGCTCATATTATTTTTTTTATTTTGGTAGATGACCTTAAAATGACACAGATGGAAAAGACTATATCGAGCACCCAGAGTTCATAGTGCAGGACGAAGATTGAGAAACTCCTTTCTTCTGTTGGCCATGGCATTGGAAACATCTTGAGCAATTAAAATCTTTTTGCCTGACCAAGTGATATGTCTTTTTGTCCTGGCTGCATTGAGGACTTATAGAAGATCTGTAAAGTCTAAAAAGAAGAGGATCGTTCCTCTCGGATTAGAAGATGATATAGAATTAAATAGGCGTGTGCCCCGTCTATGAGCTCGTTGTATATTGAGAATGGTGGGAGGATGAAAGTCCATTAATTGTGGAAGAAAAGAAACAAAGAAGGAGACAGGATCGTCACATTCCGTGACTTCAGGAAGACCACACAGGCATTGTTATGCCTATTTCTGTTCTCCAAGTCTTCTGAATGTTTCTTTAATATTGATATATAAATAATATTAAGAGTTTATAAAAACCCTTCAAATCTGCACCACAACAGTTTTTTCTGCATAGAAGTGTTCTGAATGAACTATATTATATATGGTTAAGGCACAGGTCTGCGTGAGTATCAGGCATATATGGGGCTGTGTACTAAATAACCTATTAGAGTCTCAAACATGAAGAGAAAATTGCCCAAGAAAAGTACAATGTTACGATTGATTTTGAGGTGCTGAATGACAAAATGAAAAACAGGTGTTTTCTGTTGTATTCACCCTCAGCGGTAATTTAACATTCTATAGAAACTTAAATGACTGTGAGGTGCTCGGCAGAAGTAAGATGGCAGTCGTAGGTAAACAACTGCAGGGCCAACGTGTAGAAAAGACAATGAAAGGCTACACCCAACACATCTAAATGCTTCAAAACTGTTACGGTCTCTGAAACAATACCTGAAAATTTCAACAATGCAGGCCAAATTTCCCTTGTGGAAGCATTATTTCAGCTTTTGGTGAAGTGTGCTGAAAAACAAGATGGTGGTCGCAAGTGATGCGCATAAACATCAACATGAAGAGAATACCGGAAAAGCTTTACCCATTCAAGTGGTGTGTTCAAACAATGCTTCTTGCAATCCATAGCAAGGGAATTCAACGTGCCATTCCGAAGAAGCTGTGACTCGCAAAAAGTGCGAGAAAGGCTCCAACAAGAGCCAAAGCTCCCGATTAAGCGTCCATCTTCGGTGACGTTCAAGCCACGCCCTAATTTCCAATATTTTTACTGTACAGGAGCCAACCTAATAGTCTATTTTATGTATGTATTGGTTTTGATATAGCACACACATAGCTAGAAAGCAACAACGTGCTGCACATTACTTGGAGGAATGAGAGACCATCTATGATCTGTAGATCATGAACATAAAGGACGATTACATAAATATAATTCACACATTCCATTCCACATTTTTAGGACCAGGTAGACTAAGTGATTTGCTCAGACTCAGACAATGTTGAATCAAGCGCCAATCCCAGGATTTGAAACCATGTATGTGTATTATTCGTATAACTCACATCCTAAACTCAATTATTTCAAAAATCTTTCTCAAGTTTAGTATCAAACAATAGTGCTTTTTTAAATTTATGTTTGAAATGTCATCAATTAAAGCAGACATAGGTGTATACATGATAGATGTTACACTAAGCATACAATATGAAAAGAGATAGCAGTAGCCACACGATTATTGCAGAGAAGCGTTATATACAGTGGGATTGTCCAACATTAACATTCACTGCTTCCCACATTTCCCAAGCACTGCACCATAGTATTTATAAGTACCTGAGCCCCATGGTCACAGTACAGGACCATATTACATGTTAGTTGTTATGGATTTTTATAGTCCATGGTTTATTAATTCATTTTACTTTTCAGAAAGATCTGTAGCATCCGAGTATCATCTGTTTAGTATTCATTGTTGGCCTGAGACTGCAGATAAGTCTGTCAATTTTTTAAGAAATTAGAATTTAGTTAGGGATAATGTGCTAATATTTAAAATGTGTTTTATTCAACAATGTGTATTATAAGCCAAATGTTATTTGCAAACCACATTGTAAGGACACTAAAACAGGTATTCTAAAATGCCTTTTTCTTTTGTACTACATTGTCACTATACAGTAGGGTTAACAAAACATACAAAAAGAAAGAAAATAAAGTGCTATGTGGAGAGTGCAACTTTCTACTGACATTCCTTGCATTTACAATGTTTATTTTCACTCACTGCAGAGGATTCATTGGAAGATGTTTGCATCAAAGATGTGCCTGCAAGGGTGAGCATGTCAGGTGTGCTGATTAAAGGCCTAAACAGCACTGTCATTGTGCAGTATTTTATAGGTAGCACTGAAAGAAAGACAAAATGTTGTGTTAACCATCCATTATTTTTACTTGTTTAGGGAACCTAAATATCCAGTAAATTAATTCAGCACTGTGAATTATGAGAAATAATTCACAGTTAATACCTCTTTTCTGTGAAACATGAGCTGAGAAACATCTGCCAAACATTCATTAAGAATGCTTACACCCGTTATATAGTGTTTTAAGTCAAAATGTAGAGAGATATTACAATTGTCAGGCTTTAAACAGCAGATTTGGCTGTGAATACTGACTAAGAAATCAGAACTACAACTGGTATAAGAGACCTTCGACTGTAGGGTACTGCGATAATACAGGCTTTGGCTTTAGGCAGCAAACTTGTATATTGTACTAATAATGTAATAAAAAATACTAATGATATGGGTCATAAAATGTTTCCAAATGACTCATGAAATAAGCACTGTAGCAGCAAGTAAATGCAGTATGGCACCAAGGAATTTATGTTACAGCCTCAGCAAAACGTGCCCTCAAGTCAGTGTGGATCAGCAACGAGATATTAATTTTAAAACTTTGCACTTCCTATGCTGTTCCCAAACATCAGCCTGGCCACCATATACCAGGGGTGACCACTGTACCCCAGTCATAGGCTATATTATAAATAAGACACACTGTGCCTGTTTGTGTCATGGCACATGTTTAACTAGGTGACAGGTTACAAACAGGGATAGTGCCCTGGGGGCAGTGCATTAGTTAAAGGTGTTTCCGTTCTTTGAAGCTGCCGCAACCTGGCCTGCTTTACAAAGGGGGGCAAAGTTCCACCTTCAGACAGGTGAGGTGAGTGACTGCATCCTCCTGAAAGGGGATGTCTGGGCGGTTCATGGGTCCCCCGTCACCCCATTTCACCCCTCTGTGGCACACAGTCAGTGCACAACCTGCCAGTCTCTCTGCTTCCGTGTCCATAATAATACAACGCAGGCGCAGAGGCAAAGTCTTTTCCTCATGTCTATGAGCCCCCACCCCGATGCAATAGCATGGTACCACACCCCCATGCACCCCAAGAAAAACTTTGAATTATGGATTCAGGCGCAGAGGTAAATAGACCGCCAGGCAGCACAGTGACTGTGCGCCCCAAAGTGGCAGTGCACAGTTGGGGCAGCCCCCTGAAGCGGCATCTGAAATTGGCGAAAGGAGATCCCATTAATCCCCCGGGTATCCCTCTGCAGACGGTGCAGACACTCTTTCAACAAGCATTTGCAATGCAATAGGTCTCACATTTGCGAGAGTTTAAGCTATTGGAATGCCTTTTATATATCTGTTTTGATAATTAACACATAAATAAAAGGCAGTGTCATTTACAATGCCAATAGCTCAAACTCTTGTGAATGCGAGGCCTATTTCATTTCAAAGAAGCGGCCGGCATTGTCCTGGGCTACTTGGAAAGTGAAAGCGCGCATGGCACGCAGGAAAGCATGTCCTACCTGCAGTAGGAGAAACTCATTAAAGAGAATAGTGCTTACAGACTAAATAAGACGTGCTGTGTAACAACCGAAGTAAAAGGGCCAGTCCTCATGGGAGGTTATAAGTGAAGACAAGACAGTACTAAGAAGGGACTAAAAACCCTATAAATGAATCAGAAGCCAGCGTTTACAAAGGAGAATCAATCAATCAGGGGAATTATAAGTGCACTACTCAGCCGTGAGGGTCTCAAGGCGCAGGCGGGGGGTCAGCAGTTCCGTATCATTCGAAGAGCCAGGTCTTCAGAGCCTTCTTGAAGGTGTTCAGGGAAGGGGCGCATCTGATGTCAGTGGGGAGCTCGTTCCAGGTCTTGGCCATGATGTAGGAGAATGATCTTCCTCCTGTTCTGGCTCTGCGGATGCATGGTTTCGGCAAGGAGAAGGTTGGCAGAGCGGAGGTTTCTTTTGGGTACGTGGAGGGTGATTCTGTCGTTGAGGTATTGGGGTCCGGTGTTGTGTAGGTATTTGTAGGCGTGGATGAGTATCTTGAAGGTGACTCTTTTCTCGATGGGGAGCCAGTGAGCTTGCGCAGGTGTTGGCTGATGTGTTTGTGTCGAGGGATACTGAGGACGAGTCTAGCAGCGGTGTTCTGTATCGTCTGGAGCTTGCTGAGTAGAGACTTGTTGATGCCGGCGTAGAGGGCGTTTCCGTGATCCAGCCTGCTGGTGATGAGAGCATGGGTGAATGTCTTCATTGCCTGGGGGGGAATCCATTTGAAGGTCTTGCGGAGGGTGTTGAAGCAGGTGGAGGTGACGGCGTTGACTTGTCTGTATATGGAGAGGGAGGAGTCGAGGATGATGCTGAGGGTTCGGGCGTGGTCCGTAGGGGTCGGGGGTGCCGAGCCCAGTGGGCCACCAGGTGTCGTTCCATGCTGAAGGGGTGGCTCCGAGGATGAGGACTTCTGTCTTCTCTGAGTTGAGTTTCAGGCAGCTGTTTCTCAACCAGGCTGCGACGTCCTGCATTCTTTCCTGGATGTTGAGTCTGGTGGTGGCGGGGTCCTTGGTGAGGGAGAAGATGAGCTGGGTGTCGTCGCCGAGAGTGACACGGGCAAATGAAAAATATGGGTTGAGAGTAGGCAGAGCTTCAAGTCCATACTCCAATACAGCATGCCTCACGGCGCAGCGCATGTGCTGCCCAGGCTCGACCTAAAAACAGGCCTGGTGCGGAGCTTCAATCCATACTCCAATACAGCATTCCTTGCAGAGCAGCGCATGCGGTGCCCAGGCTCGACCTAAAAAACAGACCTGGTGCCGACTGCACTGTGAAAGATGGATTGGCTGCATCAAACAGCCAGTCCTCCTTTCACTAATGTGTTGCCCCCAGGGAAAGCAGAAGTTTGAAGCTGCCCTGGGGGCAGCACATCATCGGTAATAGAGTGTACTGCCCCTAATTACGACAGGCGCACCTGAATAATTTGAGTCAAGGCTCACACAGGGGCAGCATGCCCTATGTATAATATGGCCCCTGGTAACCATTTTAAGTGAACATGATTCAAGCTAGGAGTGGTTTTCATCAAACTGGAGTTTGGAATGTTGCTATTTTTATATTTCGCCATTACTTCTGTAGTCACGAACGAACCAGGGCAAAATCTGATAGAAAGCCTTGATTCCGTCTGCGATTTGCATTCCAATCCTTATGTTTATGCTGACCTTTGAACAAGAAGGATATTTCAGGCTTTAAATTTGGTTATAAATTGTTTGTCTTTTTACCAAAGAGAAAATCCAAATAAAAAAAATGGACTTTGAACAATGAGTAATCTTTGAACATGTTGTTTGACTTCATATTTGGATGCACATTTTGAACGTGTAGCAACATCAATGGAAGCTCAGCTAAAGAACACGCTTATGGGAGTGTGACTCTGTGGAAATATCATGCAGACGGGAATAACCACATTGCTGACTTGTAGCAGCACCATTGGAACGTATTCAATATCTGCCCGTGGAAAACATTACTAAGCAAACAGAAAAGGCAATGGCACCACCTGCTGGAAATGTTAAGTACTATCCTTACCTCTGGAGATTAAGGCTGTTGTTTCCTTGATGATTCGGGCATTGAGCGGTAAACGCACTTTCATAACAATGGTGACTGTCAATGCAACTTTCACCAAGATGCTGTTCTCAGGTTGAGTCGTAGTCCTCCTCAGAGCCTTAGTCCAGTATCAGCGTAACTAATCTGCCTGTTAGCACTTTGACAAGAGCAAAATGTGTCCTTTCTGTGATAGTATTAGACCAGATCATTAAAGATGGGAAATACAAATAAATACAATTCAAATAAATATGTAAATCGCGGGCAGTCGAACTAAGAAAATTACATTGGGGCATATTATAAAGGACTGCGTTAAAAATTATCGCTGGTTTAGCGGCAGCAAACGGCCGCTAAAGCGGCGATAATGGGCTTGATAATATGCCCTTGAGAATTCCAATAGAAGCCCATGTTCTGGTGTGAACCTGGGCTTCTATTGGAATTCTCCAGGGCATATTATCAAGCCCATTATCGCCGCTTTAGCTGCAGTTTTCTGCCGCTAAAGCGGCAATAATGTTAACGCCGTGCTTGATAATATGCCCCATAATAATCTGTTAAGAATAATAAACGACTTAGAATTGGGAGGGAAAATAAAAAATACATCCAGGTTTGTCAAGAAAAGCAAATCATAACATTCGAATATTGTTTGGTTGAGCAGCATCTTTAGGTTGTCCCTTGCAGGCCTTTGTAGTACACACGGGCTGTCAGGGTGTAGCTGGTTTATGGCCTCGCTGCAGATTTCTGGGGGGAGGGGGGGGATTCCTGAAGAACTGCTCAAGTACGGAGCTAATTCTTTTGTAAGGGTTTTGCAGTTCGTGTAATCAGAAGTGGAGCAAACTGCGGGGCATATTATCAAGAAACGGCTTTAAAATTATCGCCGGTTTAGCGGCAGAAAACTGCCGCTGAAGCGGCAATAATGGGCTTGATAATATGCCTTGGAGAATTCCAATAGAAGGCCATGTTCACACCAGAACATGGGCTTATATTGGAATTCTCACGATATATTATCAAGCCTATTATCGCCGCTTTAGTGGCAGTTTTCTGCCGCCAAAGCGGCGATAATTTTAGCGCCGTGCTTGATAATATGCCCCTACGTTTGTTAAATACTAATGTTTTTTACGACAGTAACACATGGTGCGAACTTACTTCACTGTATTTTTACTAGGCTTGCACACTAAGAAAGGCTAACAATACATTTTCTCTGTTGTTAAAATGTGATACATGAGACTTTTCCTAGAGGAGGATTCTCAGGATCTATTTATTTGACCGTGAGTTGCAATAATAGGTCAAAATCAATTTTCTCCGTATTTTTAAAGAGTGTAAGTCAAGGATTACTGTTTGTGTGTTTAAATCTTTACAACACATATAAATTATGTGGAGGCAAAAGATGTATTATTACCCATCCAATATCATTTTTTTTCATTAGTGCAAAATATTTATGCAATATGGACTAGAGAAAAATTTATTTTCTCCATTTCCCGATTGCACATGTGGTAAAATGAATACAATTAAGGGCTTAAGTACGATGTCGGTCAGAAACTAAACCTCCTGACTCCTTGTCGGATTCGGTTCCGGACAGATTATGATGCTTTTAAACACAGTTCAAAAAGTCTCCCTTTGACTTCAATGGGAGCCTGTGGATTCTGACCGACAACACAGGTTCCCATTAAAAAAGAGGATGGTTGCGGTAAAGCTTGCACCCTGTGTCAGGCACCCCATGGTGCCTGTCACACTGTGCATGGTTCTATAGGGGGATCCCCAACCGGAGGCCTCAGGATCAAGGGGTTCTGCCATGGGCCCCCAAAGTCAGTTTCCGACAGCCTTTTCATGTCAGACGGTGCGAGTCGCAAAGGCTGTCCGAATCCGACATTGTAATACGGCGGTCAGAAATGCGTTCTGTAGAGCTGTACAATTCAGCTTCGACCGACTCGGAGTTTCCGGATGCCTTTCGGAACCGATTCGGAATGACCGAACAGTTACCTTTTAATCATTATCGGTCTGTCGGAAACATAGGTTCCAACACAGTTTAGGAAAATCCGAATGCCGTTCGGAGCCTTTCCAACCAACAACGTAATCAGGCCTTAAATGTTGTACTTTGTGGTGCAGTGCAAAGTTTCTGCATTTGAGAACTTAGGCTTGAGGGATACTTAAGCGACTGCTTCTTGAGAGCTAAAGGCCAAGAGAACATATTTTAGAAAATATTTTTCCATGTTTTAAACAGTTCACTGGTTGAATTTGCTGCTTCTTGAATTTTTGCATGAGAAACTGTTTTTCTTGACCTGAATGGTAGCCCGTGTATCCATTTCCTGAGTATTATTCGTTCAAAGTCCAGTGCCTCCCAAGGATTTTTATTGCAAGCCCACTCACCATCCCTAATATCGCTGCTCATCTTTTTTTAATTTATCATCATACCATTTGTTGTTTTCATCAAAGTTTTTTTCCTGGATCTTTCCTGGGCCATCTTATCTAAAAATTATTTAATTATGGCCTTTATTTATTTATTTATTTTCAGGAGAGGAGTTGGCCTAACGGTTAGGGCGCTCGACCTCAGACCTGGGGGAATTGGGTTTGAGTCTCGGTAACGATGCTAAACCTCCTGTGAATCTGGGCAAATCACTTAATCTCCCCGTGCCTAACAAAAAAAAAAAATGAATGTGTGTCCTCATGTAACGTAACTGGTGCTATGTAAAGCGCTCAGATACCTGATTGGATTCGGGTCAAGTTCGCGCTATATAAAACTCTGCTAAAAAAAAAATATATATTTTTGCATTTTTCTAGAGGATTACACTACCAGAAAATATCCAAGTGCTGTATACAATAATTAGCATTCCTTCCACTAGACATTGAAATGAATACTATCTTGCTGCATGAGAAGGGACTCTAGGGTCCAGAAACCTGTGCACCTGATTGAAGGAGGTGGGAGCATTGACTGCCTCCATGCTACAAAGCAAGCTTGGCACACCCATAGCACGGACGCATGCAGGACATGTCTGGGCTTTATCCCTGACCAAGCCAAGATGGACCTATCTGTGCCTATTAGAGCCCGGAAGATACTTTACTGGGCCACCCCTCTTGGTTTCCTTGTTTAGAACGAAAATAAAATCTGTTACTTATTATGGGTAAGAAGAAAGCCAACACCACACAGTGTGTAAAGGAAAAGCTGAGGAACTCAACAAACTCTACTGCCATATCTTACAAGTGCCATGAGCGTAATTAACAATAAAACGGGACTCGTGGAAGAGAGACCCTCTGTAGCACAATAAGAGGCCAAGCATGTTCCTAATGATAATATTATAACTGCACAATCATTTGAGAGGTCGGGCACTGCAAGAGGGTCCGCGAACAGCCCCATCACCAAGGCGGGGGAACAATCAATCCCTAACCCCTGCCTATTTTAACAACTTCTTAAGTATTTCCTCAGTGGCGGTGGTAGCATCACTGCATTCTCCTCCACTCAAAAAGGAGATCATACGGGCAAACTGCAAGAGTTTGGCATTGGGGTTAACTGATAACATTGGTACCA
The DNA here is from genome assembly GCF_964204655.1 of Triturus cristatus. NCBI lineage: Eukaryota > Metazoa > Chordata > Amphibia > Caudata > Salamandridae > Triturus > Triturus cristatus. The sequence goes on from NC_140580.1 coordinate 526,063,835, forward strand.
TTCATGCTAAGAGCCTCTCTAAGGATGAAAGAGAAAGTAAGTCACATTAGAACTTAGTAAAATCAAATGAATCATTTCTCTAACTTTCAATAGTGAAGGAATCATTAAGAGGTTTCTGTAATTCGGTTTTAGACAAACTAAAAGGACTAAAAGAGAAATTGTCAATGTACCCTCAATGGGGATGGTTGAGCAAAATCAGTTGCCCCCGAAAGATAATAACAGTACGCTGGAAGAGTCCAGCAAATAATGTGATGCAAGAAAAATTGAAGATTCTGGTCAAGTAAATCATGGAAGATCTCAGAAATACCACATTTTCAGACGAGCACAAATTGGATCCCTGCTTTGAATAATAAGGGGGTGAAAGAGTTAAACACCCCTAACTCCGCCAAACAACATACTCCACTACTATAAGGTCACCGGAACAGCGTACAGCCCACCTTCAGTTGCCCACCTGTCTGTACCCCATTTGTAACTGTTTTAGAGAATGGTGCGTTTTACCTGCGTTTGAAACTGAAGAATGGCATGACTTAAGAAATAAAGTTGCCCATTGGCTTAGAAACATTCGGGGTGGGCATATGATCTATGTGAGGAAATATAGATGGTGAGAAGGATCTTGTGGATTGGCAATGGGTGTAAAAAAACAGCACTGGTGGGGAACACACTGCATAGATTACAACATGGGGATAATCCAGACCGGAGGGTGAAGTCTTGTCCCCTAGACTACTTTTACAGACCAGTAAATAGCCACAAACAACTATTTTTGGGAGCACGTGCCTCAACGCCAGTCCGTTGGGACCCGTTAATGTTGCCACCAGAGATGCATTTAAACCTCTCCAGTCTCTAGACCAAATTGACCAATTGTTGCCACTTGGAGCAACAAATGCCATTAACCCGATGCAGAGTAGACAACATAAAATTCAGATAAGGAACACCTAAAAAAGATTTCTAAGCAAGATAGGGCCCCAACTAGCACAGGGGCATCTGAACTACAGAAAGTCAAGTTAGTATCATGGAACATCACAGGAATATGAAGCACAATGGAAACTCAAGACTGGATATCCTTTCTTAATAACTATGAAATAATATCTTGCCAAGAGACCTGGGCAGGAGACCGATTTCACATTTATGGTTATTATACCATTCGCAATCCTGTGATGCAATCCAATGTGGGTAGAGCCACAGGTTGGGGGGAGTTGGCTATCCTTATTCTGTTAAATCTTACCACCTTTACTGTGAGGATGGTAAGTCATTCCCCCTATTACCAAATCTTGCTTCTGAAAGTGGTGGGTTTAAAAAAAATACTTTTGACCAATTTCTATCATAACATTTTTGGTCAACGCTGTAGTTGTGTGACTATGGATTTAGACGAGGAAATTAACAAACCAATAAAGAACATCAGGAGTAGATGTATTTCAGTGGGTCTTTATGGAGCAGGGATATGGAGGTACACAAATTCTGATATACTCCAGAAGCCCAAGAATAACTTTTTTGTACAGACTGCTAGCACTGCCGTAAGCCTGTCCTGTATCTGTGTGTCATTCTGAGGTCAGATTTTACTATATTGAAGACCTAATAAAAATCCAGCCCTTATAGCTGCGGTTCTAGAATTGGGCTAATAGAGAAACAGGCTTTTCAAGACCGGCCATTAAAGTCTGTTTGTTGTTGGATAAGATGCTACCTATCCCCTGGCTCTCTTATATGAACAGATGTTTGTTAACTTGGGGACTCCTGAATTATTTACAAATCTTGAGTGTATAGATGTTGCAACTAAGGATAGAGTGAAACATCCGTTTTTTTATCATTATGATAGATTACGAGGAACAAAATAAAGTTCAAAGTTAGTAGTAATAAGTCATTCAGCTCTACTGACAACTGTAGCAGCGGAACCCTGTCTATTATTTATTGGGAATGCACAGCAAAGACTGTATTTGAGGAGTTTAAGACTTAACACTTTGCACTTTTTACTAGCATTCCCATGTGTGGTTGATAGCTCACAAGGGAAGTAAGATGGGGGAAGGCTGAGGCAACGCTGAGGCACCGCTACGGAGCTACTCACCCCGATCTGGATTGCCCACTCCAAAAGATGTTTGGAATAGGAGTAGGACGTAATGTTGAAGGAAATTGCTGATGTGATATTGGATTTGCTCACGGTTAACTCCTGTCAATGCACCCCCCCTTGCTCCATGATATTAAGGCAGCAGATTAATAGATTGAAACATACCAGTGGAGAGCAACAGCCGAGAACTTGCCGGAACCGCAATCGTGCTCGCGGGGCTCAGGCTGACATGAAGCCGAAGGGTACTACGGCGGTCACGACTGTCCTGACACGAGGAAAGGCAGCCGTGGTGGCTCAGAGTCCGTTGGTAGCAGAGACGCTGGCGCCGACGGTGGATGCAACAACGCCGGGAGCTTCGCGGGAGCAAGGACAGCAAGGACGCCGCGGGCCAACGGAGAAGCGAAAAGACCCTACGGAAGAAAAAAGGCGAAAAGGCAAAAACGAGGTTGATAGCCAACCTAGGGCCAGTCCAACGATAGCGGAGCTGCTTTCCGGGAAGAGGAAACTGACTGCTGCCACTGGTTTGGGGGGGGTCAGCAAGACGCCAAAAGACTCAAAGTGGTCCTGGAAAAGGATATTTCTAGAGACTCCATTCCTCAAGCGTCGATCGAATTGGTAATAGAATCTTCATCAACTCAGGAAACTGAACAGACTGAGCAGGTCGAGCAGGTTGAACAGACCGACCGGGCTGAACAGGTTAGGAGGGAGCAGGAGGGGGGGCTATTAAACCAAACCTCTAGCTCAGAGATTTTGGATAATGCTATGACACCTGATACAGGGGAGGCTGCTCAATCAGTAGATTCGTCAGAACCGCGGAGTAATATATCAGGCCAGATAGCTCAGTTGAGTAATAATGTGAACTCTGATATCACAGGGACTGATCGTTCTGAAGATGACACTGAAATAGCAGCATTTGGGACTAAGGGTTTTGATACGGATGTGAGAGGGAAGGAACAGGGAAGGAATTTGAATTGTGGTGCTAGAGCACCAAAAAGTGAAGGAAATGGTGCAAAACAATTTTGAAATAAGACTATCTCTAAAAACTGGAATAAGAAACCATCAGGAAGTTTCAGGCAACAAAGACAAGGACATACGACTCATAAAGTAACCCAGGATCAGGCAATATCTAATAAAAGACAGCATATAACAGACATTGAGAAAGAAATGTCAGAGCCTTTTTTTTCTCTTTCTGATGGTATTACGTCAGCTGAGGAATCACTTATGATCTCTAGCTCAACGGATGATCGGAGCGATTTAGGTAATATATCGGATGTTAATGGACAAGATTCTGCTTCAATTAGAAGGAAAAGTAGCCAGACGCCTACTCTCCTGGATCAGGAAGGACATGAACTGCAATGGGATTATACGCCCACAACTCAACTTACGGGAGAGCAGATGTCAGGGCTAGGAAATAACATAAACACAACAATGAATACTATACTGCAATCAGTATTAGCACATCGGGAAGAGAGCAAACAGGAAAATAAGCGGACTCAAACAGCCATACGTAAGATGCAAGGCTCAGTTCGTAAAATCGCTAAAGTTTGCGGAGAGATTTCAGATAGACTTACAATGTTGGAGACAAGGACAGAAAATCTGGAAACAGATGTCATAATAGCTCAAAAACAAGTTGAAGCACAAGAGGCAAGATTGGAGGACATTCAGTGGAAAATGGAGGAACAAGAAAATCGCCAGCGTCGGAACAATCTAAGATTTTTGGGCATACCAGAAGATAGAGGAGGGGCGGATTTACGTCTCTTTATGATTGAAATATTGGCTAAGGCTTATCCCGAGCTGGTAGGCTGGAACTGGTCGCAGGAAATTCAGAGAGCTCACCGAATTCCATTGAATGTTAAGCAGCATACACGAAAGGATGAAAAACCTAGAGCTATATTGGTATATTTCGGGAATTATCTTCTTAGACAGGTTATATTTGAGAAAGCAAGGCCAGATAAAAAATGTCAGATTGAGGGGCTTGAGTTTTTTACGCGTCCCAATTTCTGCCATGTTACTGTAGAGAGGCGATGGCGCCTCCGACAAATGATAAATGTATTTCAAGAAAACGGTGCCCAGGCTTATCTTATGAATCCGGCCAAATTAAAGGTTGTGATTGGGGATAGATCACGTTTTTTTACCTCAGAAGTTAAAGCTAAGGAATTTCTAGATGAGGTGAAGAAATAAGGGATGAGGAAGTGAAGGATTGATCAGTATGGCGTCGACGTATAATGTAATGATTTGGAAATTTGGGGGGTTAACTTAAGTATTATTCTTAGGAAAAAAAAAGAAAAAAAGATGGAGAACGAAGGGTAAAAATCACAAGAGGGGGCGGGTCGGATCGGGGAGTTTATGGCTCTGTATTCACCTAACACCAGACCTAGGTCTGGACACTTCCAAGGGGAAGGGAGGGGGGAGGGCAAGGGGTAAACAGGGTGGGGATGGGGGTGAGGGGGGGATGGCAAGCTGGTGAAAAACGAAGTAAAACTCAAGCAGGGCAGAGCAATTAGAGGATGGAGAGATAGAGTAAATATATTAAAAGAGAAAACAGATTTTATGAAAGAGATTACTAGAGGGGAACGCTATGGGTAAATTTACGGTTTGTTCAGTCAATGTGGGGGGTTTGATTAGTAAAAAGAAAAGAGAAAGGGTTTTTGAAATTTTACGATTCTGGAATCCAGAAACTATATCTTTACAGGAAACACATATTTCATGGGCTAATAAAAAACAATTGCAGATAAGAGGATATGAAATGGTAATATGTTCTACACAGACGACAACAATAAGAGGGGTTGCGATATATTTGCGATATAAAATAGGATCTGTTAAACGTATCTTGGCAGATAAGGGGGGTAGATGGGCCATCGCCACACTGGAAACGGGCTTAACAATAGTTACGGTATATGGTTCTAAATAAGACGACCCGAAAATGTGGGCAGATTTAGAGATAGAGCTAGCAACTTGGTCGACTCCTTTTATAATTTGTGGAGATTTCAATATACATAATGATAATATAGTGTGTAGACAATATCAGTATCAAGGTAGGAAACCACAGGTCTATCGGGCGATTAAAGCTTGTCAGGATTCATATGGGTTAACTGATGCATGGGTATATCAACATGTTAATGCCTAATGATCCAGGATACACATATTATTCGCATCCCCATAAGAAGTATGTACGCTTAGATTATTTTATGGTCTCCGCTTCACTATTGGAAAAGATGGAGATTAAGAAAATGCCGCAAATCTTCTCTGATCATAACCCATTGATTTTAAAAATAGAGTGGCAACAATGCAAAAATCAGGAAACACGACACTGGACATTCGATCGTAAACTACTCGTAGATGAAACATATAAAGGTTATATAAAAAGTTGGACAAAAGAATGTTTTGAAATGAATAGATATAGTACCTCAAGGATCATGGTATGGGATGCGTATAAAGCAGGATTACGTGGGGAAACGATAAAATATGCTGGACATCAGAAAAAACAGAAACAAAACCTGATTAATGATTTAGTGAGCGAACTTGCACAATTAGAATCGGATCACACTAAACAGATTTTACAAGCTGATCAGAGGATATTGGATGATCTATGGATTAAAATTGCCGTTGTTAAGGGCGAAATAAATAAATATTTTCAGGTACAAGTTGCTCAAATATATTAAATACATCAAAAAGAAATGTATGAGTATGGTGAAAAGGCTGGGAAACTATTGGCTCTTCGTACCCGGCAGAGAACGACTAGAAATAATATAGTACAAATACGCAATTTTGATGGTTTATTGGAAAGAAATACGAAGGAAATCATTGAGGTTTTCAGACAGTTTTATCAAAAGCTATATCAAGAGGATAAGACTGGGGTAACTATAGAGAACAATGAGATGAGAGATATAGAGATTAGGAAGCTTGAGGAGGGACTCAAATTAAAATTAGAAGAGGAAATCAAGATGGAAGAAATATTGATTGCAATAGCTGCATTATCTAACGGGAAAGCTAGCGGTCCGGATAAAATTCCAATTGAAATGTATAAATTGCTTCAGCTAGAACTCGCCCCACTAATACTAGATTTATTTTTAGATGTACAGTATCGAAGTATACCACCTATTTCATGGCGAGAGACGGATATAGTTGTTTTTCCAAAAAAAGATAAGCTGCCAGAACTACCGGGCTAATACAGACCAATTGCATTAATAAACTCGGATGTAAAGCTGTATTCTAAAGATTTAGCAAATCGGCTACAGAAGGTGATTGCTCGGTTAGTTTCACCTTGGCAACACAGCTTTATTCCGGGTCGGGGAACTACAGATCGCGTTAGGAGGGTAATATCGCTATTGGATATTGCGGAGGCCAACGAGGAAAAAATAGAGATAATTTTTTTAGATGCCGAGAAGGCGTTTGATCGCGTGGCCTGGCAATATTTATGGGAGGTGTTATCAGCACGGGGGTTTGGATCACGAATTGTAACTGCCATCCGAGCAATGTATTATAACCCAATAGCTAGACTACAGATTATGGGCAACACTTCAGAAGCTATAGAAGTAGCTAGAGGAACAAGACAGGGATGTCCATGCTCGCCGATTCTTTTTGCCCTTTATCTAGATCCTTTCATTGAACAATTATTAAAAAATGCCAATATCAGACCTATCAGAACTAATGGATATGAAACGAAAGTATTGGCATATGCAGATGATATAGCCATCACAACTTCTAATCCTGAATCAGCAATAAAAGAAATTGAAAAAATGGCAGATGAATTTGAAAAGAAATCAGGATACTTACTTAATAGCAGCAAGACACAAATTATTTGTTCAAAGAGGTGCAATATATTAGACCAACGACAAACTGAATTTGCAACCTATCTGGGGGTAAAAATAGGAGCTGACTTAGATAAAATATGGACAAAAAATTTGGATAAAATGTTGGATGAAATTGGGAAGGATTTAAGGCGGATAGATAAAATCCAATTAAATATTGTGGGAAGGGTTAATGTTTTAAAAATGAAGGCTTTCCCAAAAATATTATACTTATTTTGGTCAATTCCATTGGAAATACCAGGACCTATTAGCCGGAGAATGGAGACAATCTGGCACATGCATCAACAATGCCATTTGCGATTCCTTAATAGCGAAAAATAAGGATTCGCTAATAAGGAATAGCAAAAGGCTATGCATGTAGAATTCGCTTTCAAAATAGCGAATCCTAAACATTCCTTAATTGCTACTCGCAAATTGCGAGTTGCAATTAAGGAATACCTCCCCATTGATTCCTATGGGCCTAGAGGCCCATAGAAATGAATGGGAGGACTTTCTCAATTTGCTAATCTCAATTAGAGAATCGCAAATTGCTCATGCAATTTCAAGGGTGCCAGGGCGTCAAAAAGGACACCCTGTTGCACCCCTGAAATCTGCATATGAATACATCTTGCACACACACATGCCCCAAGGGCATGTGTGTGTGTAAAATGGAACTTTGAAAAATGCACTTTAGTGCATTTTTTAAAGTTTTGCAAATTACCATGAAGTTCAACTTCATGATAATTTGCTCCCCCTATTAGCGAAATCGCTAATTTTTTAACTTTCATGCATTGCATTTAAGGAATCACAATTTGGGATTCCTTAAATGCTATCGCAATTTAAGGAATCGCTATTTAGAGATTCCTTAAATAGCGATTTTTGCATTTGGGATGATGCATCCCAAATGCAAAAATACCGGTCGCAAAGGGGCACATTCTGCTAATCTGCCCGTTTGCGAGCAGGTTTCTCGTTGATGCATATGGCCCAATGTTCTCTAATTTTGTTTGGCAGTATCAGAAAATTAGGAGATCATTAAAATATCTATCACTCCCACAAAATCGAGGTGGGTGGGCAGCACCAAATTTACATTTGTACTATTGGGCAGTTTTATTACAACAGATGGTCCCGTTATTAAATGACAAGATCTCCCATGAAAACGATATACCATCAATCTATCATTTAGCTGTTGGCAAGGAGGCTTCGGGGATGTTCTTGAAAAAGATAGAACCTAGCTATTACAAGAAAACTCGATTTAAGTGTTTGAGATCTGCCTGGGGGATATGGAAGAAAATTATGAGTGAATTGAAAATTACGAAATATAATAGATATACTCCACTGTGGGTCTCACCACTATTTCCACCGGGGATGGATGACGCTATGGCAAGAGGTTGGGTTCTGGCTGGGATCGATAGAATTAGGCATTTGTTTAATAATAACTTAGAGATTATAGAATTTCGGGAATTGGTTAGGTCTAAAGGAATTGATGAACAATCTCAATTTAAATATATTCAAATCTGGAGTTGGTTGAAAACACTTCAGCAGGAAAGTTTTAAATTGGATTCTATACCAATCCTAGAATTAGTTTTTCGAGGGAAAGCAAAGATTGGGGAATATTATAATATCATGCTAAACAACCTGCCGGATGATATTGAAAAAACTGAGGCCAAATGGGGTGAGAATCTAGTAGATGAGGAAATAGATATCGATCGGGCATTGGAGCTAGCTCAAAAGAATTTTCTCTCGGCAAATCTCAAATCACAGCACTATTTAACCTGTATTATACTCCGGATAAACTATTTAAATGGGGGAAACGGGAAAATGATGTGTGTCCTCGATGTCAGGAAGGACCCGCAGATACAATTCACATGTTTTCTTCATGTAGTAAATGAATACCCCTAAAAACAGGCATAGAAGAATTTTGGTTTAGAACACTTAATAAGAATTTTAGCTTAACCTCGACATTAATATTATTAGGGTTTGATTATAAATTAGATTTGTTACCATCACAGATAGATTTCGTATTTTTGACAGTAGCAGTAGCAAGGTTATTGATCGCAACAGCTTGGAAGGAGGAAGAAGCACCCAGCTATATAGCATGGTTTTATCGACTTCTTCATATATATAATCAAGAAATGGTACTTTATGAGGTTAAGGGACATCGAGCTATGAAAAAAGGATCCGAGATATGGGCACCTATGACTAAATGGCTGAAAGAAAGAAAATAATAAATGGAATAGGTAGACATGGGAAACTAGTCTGTATATTATGGAAAAACTAACTATGAGCAAGGAAGTATACTCTGGATGCGAGTATTAGTGTATAGGATGTGTTAATCAATAGCGTCTCCTTAAAATTTGTATGTTATAGTAAAGACATAATAATATTTGATTTATTATACTACTGTTTTGTTTTATCTTCCTCTGTATGAATCTCTGCACTGCTTAAATAAATAAATAAAATAAAAAAAAGACAGCTCACAAACCTTTCTAAGTGTCCATCTCATAATGTTGTAAACATAAAGCACTTTTAAGGCTGTTTTGTACAGTGTATGGTGCCCCTTATTGCCTCTTATTTCATGGTCTAGATATCAAACAGCAAAAAACTGCTTGGTGAGGGCCAAGCAGCTTGCTTCCGAATCGGCTTGAATTCTTGTGATTAATGTTTATTTGTTGTGCTTTGAACATTATAATATTTTATGGGGACAGCACCTACATGTATGTTGAAATGAGTGATTGATATAAAATTGCTTATTATTTTCCAATGTTTTCAATTGAACTGATTTTATGGTGTTTAAATTTTACTTAATGTATGGCTAATTCAATTAGTATTAAAATGTCTTTTATGCCTAATTCTTACTGAATAAAGTTTTGCAGAGCAGAGTACTATCTCATCTTAGTAGTGCATCAAGCAACAGATTGCTTTTAATGTATGTAGGAAATAACCACCTTTTTAGGTCGAGCCTGTAGCAGCGCGCATGCGCTGCTCTAGCGAGACTTTTAGTAAGGGGCTTTCAAAAGCTCACCACACGCTTGTGCGTATGTTTTGTTTTTAGTTATAGGCTATTGGGCTTTGCGTGCGTCTTTCTAAGAAAGACAGCACGCAACTGGGCAAAGGCGGGTGCATGTCCAGCCTTTGCTCCACCCACGGTCTATTGCTTGCAGTTACCCGCATGGGCGACATCTGTTTTGAATGATCGTGCCCATACACGGGCGCGATAATTGATAACAGATCGCTCGCTGTGGCGCGCGTGCACGCACCACTCGCGGGGCTTGTTTAATTTCTCTGCTCAAATTTTTTTTCCTTTTCTTCTGCACTTCCGCGTCTTTTTCCTTTTCTTTGCTTCTTTAATTTCCTTTTTTCTCTTCACCCTTTGTCTGACTAAATGCCTTGTCCTCGCTTCGTTTTTTTAAAATTCATCTTCTCCTTTGCAGTATCTATTTCAGCTATATACAGGAAAACAAAGCCCTGCTCTATTTCCGTCCTCTCTCCTTTTCCGTTTTTTTCTGCCCTCTTTGCAATCATGTAAGCTCCCTTCTATTGTAAGAGCAGACCGGCGGCATCTACAGGGCAATAATCCAATGCAAGAACTGACAGGCGTGAACCTAAGAGAAATACAAATGAAATATTAATATTACATTGGAAGATAAATGCAGAAGCAGCCGAGACAGGGGAGGGGCGCAGGCTACATACACAGTGAATGACGTGGCACAGCTATCTTCGAACATACATACATATCAGCCAGTAGCCAGTCTCCTCTGGGTACCATTGGGCGAGAGGCAGCCCCAGGAAGATTCTGCTGTCCTCCCAGCATCCTTGGTCGCATATAAGAGCTTGGACAGAGACATCTTAAATCACAGATCTCGAGCAGCTGAGACAATACAGATTATCGCTCGTCAGCTATCCTTTTCAGACCTGATTTTTTCCTCGCTATACCTCCCGGTGCAAGCAGTTGCAGCTCTGAGTTGGGAGCCACGCGCATGAAGCAATCTGTTCTACCCCCTCTCCTCCCACCCACATTATGCATCACTCATGTTATTCCCCACTCATTTGCTTCACGCCCCCCACCCCGCGCCAGATTAATAGTGGAAGGGATGCAAGTCCTGGTGGTGCATCGCAAGCAATCATTTCATCAGAAGGACGGGGCGACGGGCAATGATTCCTGCCGCCTGATTGAAATTTCGGCCTCAGTGGTTTGCTAGGGCTGGGGAGGGAAGGCGCTGGGGCCGGCGGGTGGGAATGAAAGGTAGAGGCAGGGGGCCTGGAGCGGAACCAGGGACAGAGTGTTCGGGCATCCACCGGTGGGCAGGTGACTGTGTAAAACCAAGGAGCAGGGGATTCTGCTGCTTAGTGTTAAGGAAGGGGGTTTAAATTTTTCCATGCCTGATATGGCGTGAGAATGCTGCGGAAATGGTGCCACAGGATTTGGGCTACCAGTGATTGGATCCTTCCTTAGTCATGACCAAATGCCTCCCATCTCCATTAAAGCTAACACCGAGACCCCTGCAGAGTGCAAGGGGCTCTTGGCTTGGACTCTGATTGACATAAGGTGATTCCATGTTGGGTCTGTGTTCCTTACAGTTTACACTTATGTTTCAAGACTTAGAACCTGCATTCTTAGGCTATACTAGGGCCAGCCAGAGAGGAAAACGGCAACATGGCTACACCTGGGCTTGGCAGGGAGTCTTGGGGTGGGGGAGTGGAAATGGGGATACACATGTGCCTGGCACACCAGTTAGGGGTTGCTTTTTTTAGTCTGTCCCTCAGAAGTCCTGCAATACATTGACATCAGGGTACAAGTCCTAAACAAGCATTGGCATAGCCAATAGGTCTCACCTTTGAGACCTTATAAGTGTTTAGCCATGCAACACTTGATGCTGTTTCACCAAGGATATTGTGCTGGATAACTAAACACTTATAAGGTGCCAAAGGCGAGACCTATTGGCTTTGCCAATGCTTGTTGTAATTGCCCCCAAATTTGTGCTTGTCTGTATTAGCTGGCTTTCGAACTCTGTTCCATTAAACAATGCTAAACAGTATTAATGGGCCTGTGACTCCCCTCTAAATGTGCTGTACTTTGGAACACCCTACTTGGCCTATTTAACTAGTAGGTCTATTGTAAATTGTGCCTAAAGGGCACATATGGCATGGAAAGGTGCTGCAATGTGTATTTACACCATCCACATATATGACAGAAATATCTGCATGCCAGGAGGACCACTGTTCTCTGTCTTAACTGCAGTCGAAATGCAGTGTTGTGACACATGGCACGTTGCAAGTATTTTTTTTATATATTCATAAGTCTCCCCTAAATTGTGGATAGAGCACAGTACTAATATTTATATTAAAAAACGGTGCACTACACATTGGAGTTAGTGCGCCCTCACAGTATAATACAATTCAAAAGCTATTTGACTGTGTAGGCCTGGTTGACCTTTCCATAAGTGATCTTAGAAGGGATTGAAATCTTAATTCTCTGCGCTAAGTAAAAGGCTACAAAAATGTTTCAAATTATTCAATGCTTAGTTTTTAAAATCTGATTTCATGGTGAAATTAGATTTTTGAGAACTTGAGCAAAACATGTACTTTATAAAAATGTACCTAAGGTTGCTTGAGCCAGTTCTGGCTTGACACCACTTCTGCCATTTATCATACCCCCAGGGCTGGAATACAATCCTTTGTTGGGAGAATTAGTGGCCCTGGCTAAGAGGACAATGGCCAGCCTCGAAGCCAAAGATGCGTCAAAGAGTGTTAACTGCTTACCACTTAACTCTAGAAGTAGACAGAAACAGCGGGCAAAACAACGGGAAGCTTTAGCACTACCTGTTTTGAATTAGCAATGCCAAGGAGGCCTTCTCATATTCATTCACAGATCCTCCCAGACAGTCTAATCACAGTGGAAGAGCGAACTAGTTTTGATTCTGTTAGGTGGGAGGAGAGCTCACCTGAATTAGGGAGTCTCAGACTGAGGGCTGGGTTTCACCATCTTATAACAGAGGCTCCTGGGTAAATTTACAGGAAGGCAAAGAGAAAGTGATGCACAAGAAGGTAGGGGACTGTACTGAAAAAAAGTTAGTATTGGGGGGTAGAAGTTCTCCAATCACTAGCTAGTGCACTGAGTAACTATGGCACCTTCACCACTACTTCCTTATAACATTCCTGGACACGGTAAGACTCCATTTGTAGACGAAAGTAATGTTGGAAGAAGACTCTTGACTTTGGGCACCTGCTGGATGAACAAAACTCACACCAGGACTCAAGAACTCAGTGACTACTAACTCGTTCTGGCACCCAGGGACAGGGACGGCTATCAAAGGGTGAAATGTTTGGTATCCTATTACCTGCTTCAGGGATACAAAAAGTAGTACCTCTGAACCAGAAATGGCTGAGCTGACCATTGATGACTGGATACTGAAGGAGACCTAACTGGAAACCCACCTGCTGCCTTGATGCCGGTATCTGCAGAAATGACCAGGTGAAAGCTTTTTCAGCCTTTGACAGATGGGACTCTCTGTCAAAAGAGGGCGGCTATCCAGTCCACTGTATTACAAGTGCCACTGGATAAAATATGCTTGTAATATGGTGGACAGGGCAGCACCATGATAATGACAGTGTATACTCTCTGCCAAACTCCAATTAAGGTCCTTAGTAATTTTGTTACCTCCAGAGGACCAGAACACAGTGCTGAAGTGTGCCCAGGCAGGGCGCCCTAAAGGCATGATAGAAATCCAGGTTTGTCCTGTTCTGAGCTAAAATTTTACGTTCAGACTTTTCCTGACACCTAGAAGACAATATCACTCCCAAACATTCTACTCTATGCCCATAAAATTCATATTTTCTAAGCTTAAAATATAGCCTGTTCATTCGAATTGCTTGTAACATCAGGCAAACGTGTCGGTAGTGAAGGTCTATGGTAGCTGAATAGATAAGGATGTCATCTATATATACCACCACAAACACATCCAAATACTCCCTTAATACTTCATTCAAGAAGAACTGAAATGCGGCTGGCGCATTGCACAGGCCAAAGGGCATCACGTTATACTCAAATAAACCACACCGAGTGCGAAAAGCCGTCTTACACTCTTCGCCTTCTCTCATACGCACCAAATGATAGGCTCCTTTCAAATCTAGTTGTGTATATATTTGTGCCTTCTTTACCTGCTCTGAAAGGACAGGTATTAAGGGCAACGGATACCAATTTGTTATAGATACATTATTCAATGCCTTAAGGTCAATACAGGTGCGTTTTTCGCCATTTGCTTTTGGAATAAAAAATAAAGGCAAAGGTGCTGGGGACTTGGAGGGGTGAATGAACCTATTTGCTAAATACTTGTCAAGGAATTATTTTAAATGCTTGTTTTCAGGCTCTATAAGAGCATATACTCTACCACATGGTACAACAGCCGCAGATATCAAGTCAATTTGACAATCATAATGTCTATGTGGTGGTAGAGTATCTGTCTGTTGTTCACAAATTACATCTTGGTAGTCTTGATACATCTCTGATAATTTGGTATCTTTTTTCTGCTGCTGTGGCTTTGTTATGCATAGTTGCTAAAGCCTGAGCTGGAGATGCAAGGGAGGTTACCTTCCAATGATCAATACACCAGGAACTCTTAAATAGAACAGATGTATTGACCCAATCAATGGTAGGATTATGCTTCATCAGCCATGGTGAACGTTAGATTATCCCATAAAGTAGTGCTTTGATGATGTTAAATCTCAAAATTTCTGCATGGTTTTCTGTGCATTTCACTTCAATTTCTTCTGCATGCATGCAGATGGGACCTATTATTAATTCTCTACCATCTACAACCAATACTACCTCAGGTCTCTCTTTTTCCAACAAAGGCAACTGCAACCCTTCTGCAAACATCTTATACATAAAGATTCCGGGTACCCCTGAATTAATCAAGTGTTCCACTCTTTGCCATCCATGACAAGTTTCTAGTAGAATGAAAAAGAAGAAATGCTCATTGGATTGTATTCCTGTATTTTTTTACAGAAAGGATATGAATACAGCCCAAAAAGTCCCCCCTTTTACCTTTGAGCTTTTTAGCTTTCCTATTTTTTAACTGGAAAAGATGAAAGGTATTTTGTGAACCCTGTCTTAACTCGTGATATCAACAAACAGTCTTTCTCACAAAGACCCTCGATACCACAATACATAACAAAGCCCATTCTTGTGTCTTTGTTCTCTTTCGTCTGTGGACAGGGGGCCCTGACTGTCCCTATTTCTATGGGTTCAGAGGCAACACCTATATTTGCTCTGGAAAACCCGAGCCCTATCAAAACGGGAAGCAAATCTTTCTACTATCCTTTTATCTCCTCTACGTTCATTAAGACGACTATCAAAACGTAAGGGGAGATTTATAAGATTTGTACATGTAGTGGGTTAAGGATCTATTTGTGCTAAGCCATCTTTAAGTTCATCTTTCAGCCTCTGATGAAACAAGGGAGGTCTTTTTTCCTCAGGCCATCAAGTTTCAGCCACCAGTTTCTGAAAACCACCAAATCCCTGTTTCCTTGTTTTAATTCGAGCAGTTCTCTATCTACCAAAAGGTTTTTGGCCCTTCAATAAAAAACATTCTCAAATACTTTTCAGAACTCCTCCCAATCATACAGTAAGGGATTGTCTCTACGAACCAGTGATACTGCCCATTGAGCGGTGTCTCCTGCCAGGTAAAAAATCACAAAGGCAACACATGCCTGATTATTGGGAAATGCCATAGGTCTACAAATAAAATGTAATAATATTTGAGTCATGGGTTAGTAACACTACTATCACAAGGATAGCCCTCCGAAAGGACGACCTGTTTCAATATCAAAAGGTTTCTCTGCATCGCAACTACTTTCTCTTGTAGTGAGGCAGTTTCAGCCCGAAAAGCTGTTACTTCCTGCTGTACTATGGCTAATGCAGCTAAGACATCCTCTAAGGTGGCCATATTGACTCCAAGCACCACCAAAGCATCACTCAGCACCACCTTAGCATCACTCAGCACTACCTCAATATCCCTCAGCATCACCTCCGTACAAGCACACCACCACCTCAACATTACTCAGCATCACTTAGCATTAGCTCAGCAGCAGTGCAGCATCTCCTCAGCATCAATCAACACTACCACAGCACCACCTCAGCATCAGCACAGCATCACCTTTGCATCCGTGCACCACCACCAGCACAGCAGCAACTTAGCACCAGCGCGCCCCCACCACAGCTTCAGTGCAGCACCACCTCAGCACCTGCACAGCACCATCTCAGCAGCAACTTAGCACTAACACACCGCCGCTTCAGCACCATCTCTGCATCACTCAGCGCCAACTGAGTACCAGCACAGCATCCCCTGAGCACCACCAAAGCATCACTCAGCATTACCTCAGCATCACCTCAGGATCTCTCAGCCCCACCTGAGCACCACCTCCATACAAGCACACCACCACCTCAGTATCAGTCAGCACCAGCAAAGCACCACCTCAGCACCAGCACAGCATCAACGCAGCACTGCCTCAGCATCAGCACAGCACCACCTAAACATCAGCACAGCACCACCTGAGCACCAGCATAATACCATTTCAGCATCAGCACAGCACCATCTCATCATCAGCACAGCACCACCTCCTAATTAGTGCATCACCACCACTGCATCACCAACTCAGCGTCAGCACAGCACCACCTCAGCACCAGCGCAGCACAGCATCACCTCAACATCAGCACAGCACAATCTCAGCATCATGCCAGCACCACCTCCACATCAGTGCACAACTAAAAGCGCATCCCAACCTCAGCACCAGTGCAGCCCCACCTCAGCAGCAACTCAGCACCAATGCAGCACCACTTCAGGCATCAGCACAGTAACACCTCAGCACAGCACCAACTCAGCACCGCTTGAGCACCAATTTAGCACCACCTGAGCACCAGCACAGCACCACCACCTCAACATGGTTCTACAACACAACAGCATCACTCAGCACTACCACAGCATCACTCAGCACCACCTCCGCACCAGCGCAGCACCATCTCAGCATCAGCAAAGCACCACCTCCTTAGTGCACAACCACCAGTGCAGCACCAACGCCGCATCAGCACAGCACCACCTCAGCACCTGAAAAAGCACCACCTCAGCACCAGCGCAGCACCATCTCAGCATCAGCACCATATCTGCATCAGCGCACCACCACCAGCGCAACCCCATCTCAGCACCACCTCAGTGTAACACCACCTCAGCATCAGCACAGCACCACTTCAGCACCACCACACCACTACCGCAGCATCAGCACCGCACCACACCATCTCAGCATCAGCAGAGCACCACCTCCTTAACAGTGCACCATCACTTGCGCAGCACCAACTCGGCATCAGCGCAGCACCACCTCAGCACCATCAAAGCACCACCTCAGCTCCAGCACAGCACCACCTCAACATCAGCATCATATCTGCATCAGTGCACCACCACCAGTGCAGCCCCATTCCAGCATCGGCACAGCACCACCTCAGCACTACCACAGCACCACCACAGCATCAGCACAGTACCATCTCAGCATCAGCACAGCACCACCTTTACATCAGTGCACCACCACCAGCACAGCCCCACCTGAGCACCAGCGCAGCCCCATCTCAGCACCAACGCAACCCCACCTCAGCAGCAATTCAGCACCCAAGCAGCACCACTTCAGCATCAGCTCAGCACAATCTCGGCATCAGCACAGCCTCTCAGAACAGCACCAACTCAGCATCACCTGAGCACCACCTCACCATCAGTTATGTTATGTTATGTCACCTCAGTCTCAACACACCACCACCTACTCATCAGTGTATCACCACCAGCACAGCGCCAACTCAGCATCAGCGCAGCACTACCTCAGCACCAGTGCAGCACCACTTCAACATCAGTGCAGCACCATTGCAACATCAGCACAGCACCATCTCCACATCAGTGCACCACCTCCAATGCAGCCCCACCTCATCACCAGGGCAGTGCTGACTCAACGCCAGTGCAACCCCACACCAGCAGAAATTCAGCACCAATGCAGCACTACTTCTGCATCAGCGCTGCACCACCTCAGCATCAGTGCAGCATCAGCTAAGCACAGTACCAACTCAGCATCACTCAGCACCCCCTCAGCATCACTCAGCACCACCTAAGTATCACTCAGAATCACATGAGCACCACCTCAGCATCAGTTATGTTATGTTATGTTATGTTATTTTATGGTATGTTATGTTATGTCACCTCAGCATCACAGAAGCATCACCTCAGCACAGCACTAACTCAGCATCACTCAGCACCACCATAGCCCCACTGCAGCACCACCACTTCAGCATGACTCAGCACCACAACATCACTGAGCACCGCCTCAGCAAGACCTGACCAGAGCATCACCTCCGCACCAGCACACCACTACCTCAGCACAACTCAGCACCACCATTGTCGTGTCCTCACCAATAAGCATGCAGGGACAGGTAAGTGGACATTTGATGCTTTATTTCCTTTCGTCCTGGCAGTGCCCACATGCACGTCTGTCCTCTTGCCCTCGTGGTTGCAGAATGTTTTCCCCACTCCCTGACTGGAAGTGGTGTCTGGTTACTGTCCCCTACCAATCATTCGGGTCCAGGGTCCTAGTGCCCTCTGCAACCTCAGTCGTCCCACGGAATCTAGCATCTGCTAATTCTCCCCTAGTGTCCGTCCACTGCTTGTGTTATAATTCAGATACTATTTACCAACCTCCACACTCCCGTTGTTTATGTCCCCACCCTACAATAACAAAAAAAAAAGCTATAACAAACAATCATTAGAACAGGAAGGAAGAAATTGCCAGCACTGCAAGGACAAAAAACGAGAAGACATTTTTTATGCTAATTCTTTTTTAATAATGTCGTTCAGTTGTACATAATGTTTTCTTGATTATCTATAAGGTAACAAGAATGCTTATACCACCTTTTTAGGGCTCGCCTGGCGAAAGCAGCGCATGCGCTGACTAGCCAGGAGAGCACCTTTTGGAATCAATTCTGCGAGGGCTCTCATGCACGCGTCTGCAATGGACAAAGATGGCCGCTCTCGCCATTTGTCCATTGCAAACAGCTTGCGCGTGTCCGTGGGACTGTGGACAGTCCCACTCCATTTTGTTGCCATAGCAACAAAATGTCGCTTTGCGTGTTTTTTTTTATGTCAGTCCCCCGGGGCACAAGCAGGCATCCACTTCTGTCTTTTTGCTGCGATCAGATGTCCTGTCAGAAGTGGATGCCTGCGTGTGCCCCGGGGGAACTGCAGGACAGCCGTTAGCATTTGCAATGCAATAGGTCTCGCATTTATGCGAGTTTGAGCTATTGACATTGCAAATGACAATGCCTTTTATTTATGTTTTAAAAACGAATATAAGAATAAAAGGCATTGCCATTTGCAATGTCAATAGCTCAAACTCGCGTACATGCGAGACCTATTGCATTGCAAATGCTTTTTTTTTAAAGTATTTAATCTGTGGGCTCCGAATCGTGTGTGCTCCTTTGACTTTCCGGCACGTAAAGTGGTGCGCACTTCATCCGCCATGGGACACGCACACTTTTAAAATAAGTAAATACGGCTCTGGTGAACAATGACAAGAATAAACCTCAGGGGCGCTTCTTCCGCTGTCTGGTATTTTATTGTTTTAAATGCACGCCTACGATGCTGATCATGTGTTTGTCTAAGAGATACCGGAATGACGAACTAAGAGATTCCCCCAGTGTGAACAACATGTACATTCTTTGTGTACATTTTGTGAGGGTTAGCCATAGCTCCGGAGCGCCATTACAGAGAGCAGTATGAGTATGAGTTTGCATTCCTCGCTTTAGCAGTGTCTCGACAAGCAATGGCCTAACGGCAATATGAAGGCTTGTGGGTATCGGGGCTGTCTTTGCCCCAGAATGGGACATAGTAACAGCTTCTCTGCCGCAGTGCACGCCGGGTACAGAGCGCAGGGAGGGATCCTGGATCTCCCTCGTTTCTATCAGGGATGCCCGCTCTACACAGATCTATGTGCCGGAGGTCGGTGTCTGTCATCACTTGTGTGGGGGCAGCAGGACACAACCAACTCAGAATAGGCACACACCGGCTTCACTTCCAGCTGAGTGACACTTCCATTTGAGTGACACTTCCATTTGAGTGACACTTCCAGCTGAGTGACACTTCCAGCTGAGTGACACTTCCACCTGAGTGACACTTCCACCTGAGTGACACTTCCACCTGAGTGTCACTTCCAGCTGAGTGCCAGCTGAGTGACACATCCAGCTGAGTGACACTTCCACCTCAATGCCAGCTGAGCGACACTTCCACCTGAGTGAAACTTCCAGCTGAGTCCACAATTGACTTGAAGCTTCATGTCGAAGGAGTTCTGGGGCCGCCACTGACCTGAGCAATCATAATCCGAGGGGGCAGCGGGAACAGCCAGGGTAAGAAGAGAGAGGGTCAGAGAGATGTGAGATCCTCGCTGGGCATCGGTGGGAAACCCGAGGGATGGAGGGAAGAAGGCAGGGACGAATGAGGGAGGGAGGGAGAGACGCAAAAAGTGAAAGTTGGAACAAAAACAAGGCGCCGCGCTATCCCTTTTGAGCTTGTTTTCAGTGTCATCGATTCCAGAGTTGGTAAGGACAGGATTTTTCCAGGGTGGCGGCTCCCTTCTATTTACCCGCCTTCACTCATCGCGTCCAGTCATGCGGTTTTCACTCCAATAGAAAATGTATTGGTGTGTGGACGAAAAAATGTATGCTGTGCATCAGGGGCTTCTAGGCGGGGTGAGGGGGGCAGTTTCCTAAAATTAATGTTTTGGCTTCACACGGCCGGCAGGTAAGTGTAAGCTGAATGACATGGGTAGCCTGCTGGGGATTTTCTAGGGAGATCTTGTGATCTCTCAGTGCTGAGCCTACCCTACATATACGGCTGTTGGTGCCAGAGTGCGAACTCTGCATACTTGTCCTCACTTCAGGACTTTTCACAGGGTTGCTCACTCTCTCAATTGTGGCTGTAATGTAGCCATGCTTGCTCTAGTTCCAGCCTTATCTAGAGCGCAGTGCACGCATTTCAGGAATTCTAGTTCACTTCTGCCTTTATTTGCTGGTCTCTGATTTGTGTCTTTGAAATAGGCAGCTCCGATGGCTTCTGCGGGTGAGAGCAACTGCCTGGCAGCCGGGTTGTAAGGGGGCCTGGAATGCAGTTGCCACCTCAAGAAATACGTTCCTGTTTCATGTTTTGTTTCAAGTTGGGATATGATGGGCGAGTCCTTCCAATCCACTATTTAATCGAAAAACTTGTTAAAATCAGACCTCATACATTACATAAGCACCAGTTACGTTTACACAAGGACACATTCAGATATATATATATATATATATATATATATGTGTTTTGGAGTTTTTTGGGTAGACGCGTGGAGATTACGTGATTTGCGCAGACTCACAGGATGTGGAGTCAACCCCGAGGCTCGCACCTTGGTTTCCCAGCTCCAAAGTCGGCAGTATAGCCGCGAGTCACATCCTGTAGCATACAGTAAGAGAAAACATTTTTTTAAACAATACAATTACGGGCTTCATAAACACAAGTTAATAATAAAATAAGCCAAGCATTGCATAAGTGAGTTTATGTATACACCCACTTTTTACATACAAGAATAAACTTGTTAGGGGCTTAAAAAAAGTCCTGTCACATCTTGGCAGTGTAAGCAAGTATTAAACAGATAAGCTGAGAATCGCTGGGAGTCTGAGGCCAGCAGGCCAGTCTGGGTCAGTGAGACAGTAACACACTTTTGTTAGAAGAACCAATAAAGAACTCTGCGAAAAAAGAACTATTATTTCAAACACTGCACAGCTCTACAAGTAAATCTGAAACCGGGAACTTCACTAAACAACACATGGACAAAAGACATTATTATTTACAACACCATTTACAACACCAATAGCTCTAACTTAAGCAAATGCGAGACCTATTGCATTTCCAATGCTTGTTTTTATAAGTTTTCAACATGCTGCACAGCAACCACAATGCTCTACAACATAGCTTAAAGAAATAGGCAAACTCAATAGCTCTGGCTTAGCACTTAGAAGGTCCGGAAGAAGAGACCTATTTGCTATGCCAATGCTAGTTTAACATGAGGTTGGCTTCAGAGGAGACCTAACATTCGACATCCTGAGCTCATACTTCTGTTAGTTCTGCGTAGGAAGATGGTTTTTGCTGTGAAGTTACATTATTCGCTCTTCGGGCCATAAATTGAAATTCGTCGGAGTCCAGATGTGGCCAGGCTTTCATAAAATAAGGAAGTACTGCCATCTAGCGGCCATTAGTGATGAATGCAGTCTTTGCGTATGTTTTTAGGTTGTGTTGAAACGAAGGTAGGAGCCAGAAGAGTCGCAGAAATTAGCACGCAGGGTGCTGCATCACACATCAGGTAACATTGAGGGAGAAATGATGGAAAATAATCAATATGTAGACCTTCTGATGAGTTGTTTTTGCGTGCAAGTTTGCGCTGTGATCAGACGAAGACTGTCAAATGTCTCGTGATTTGTAAAACTAGCGCAAATTCACTTGAGAATTAAATCAGGTTTTTTTTTACCTGGCTGCAGCGTGATGGCATTCTGTAATTTGAACACTCGGACCCGGGCACCACAATAAAAGCGGGCCCCATTAGCGATAGCTAAAAAAAAGTAGTAAGAATCAGCCCACCTGGCCGTAAAACTGCCCTACACACTGACCTCTCAGATTAGCCCGTTCGGCACTGCCTTAAGGCCAGTCCGACCCTTGATTTCTGCAAGTCTGAAGTAGAAGCAGGAGAGCTCTAAATTAATGTGATTTTCATCAGTCACATCTCAGGCCGAGTCTGAGAGTTATTACCAATCGAGTTCTCAGTGACTCTTGATTTACTTTCGTGTTTTTTTGTCACAGTGAGTCTGGGTATTACAGCAGAGCTCTGAGTTAATCTTGCTATTATGAAGAGCTGAGCAAACCTCGGCGTGACTTTCTGTTCTGTATATGTTTGAACAGCCCATGCCAAATGTGTGGAACCTTGTAGAGAATAACGCGTTTAGAGGGAGCTGTGTGCAAGAGGTTACCTGCTGTGAATATTTACCAAATATGCTTTCAAACTATTCATGAAGGAACCCGCACAATAGTTTGGAAGATACATTTGCATGTACGTAATAATTTGCTAGCCACTTTCTAGATTCTACGCCTATAGAAACGCCTTTTACTAAAAACAAACAGCACATTTGACAGTCAAGTCGTCTGTTGGTTTTCATCAGCAGAGAGCCACACCCACAGTTCCAACTTGCAACTGTTTCAAGAGTTCACCGCCAGGCTTTCCTCAGAGTAGCACACGAGGGCAAAAGAGCAAACAGACAGCTACTGTTTCACAGAAGAGATCATTAGAAAGGCAACCCAGGGCCCGGGATCTGACTCAGTTTGCTGGATTAACCTTTGCCAATGGGAAGAAATCAGTCTGGAGCTGGCAAACATAGTATGAGGGGGTCACGGGCAGGTGAGGAGTGAGAGGGAGATAGTTAAACTTATTGATGGTTTTATTGAGAACTTAAAAAACAAATAAGATGCTCCAAACTGTACAGCTGTCCATGCTGATGAGTAACAGGGCCCACAACACACCCTCCTGCCAAACCCCAGCTTCCCTCCAGCTCAGTCTATAGCTCTGATACTCAGTCAGCCCCACCCTAGTCTTCTGATGCGCTTCTAGCGCTCGTCAATATCTGCATCATATTAATTACTACCTGTAACGGGGGTGTTTCCCAGCTGCGGCCCGTGCAGGTAATAGCAGTGGGGCGGTGGGGCCGGATTGGGGGGGGGGGGGAGGGGGTTTGACTGACGACCTTGATGTAAAATTATTTATTTAATTTTCCCTCAGGGCATGAGTCGAAATCCCCCCACTCGGCCCCACCGCTCTTACCTACATGGGCTAATGCTGGTGTTTCTTCTGGGGCCATTGACCTTGTGTCCGGGCACTGAGGAACATCTTTAGTCCCCCAAGGGCTTCTGCTCAGTTCCCCCCATGACTCCTTTCTCACTGAGGATCAGTGTTTTGGTGTAGTTGGGCTTCTCTGTCCATTTGGGTTTCTGGGGTCTTGCTGTAGGACAGTCTTAAGCTGGATCAGGCAATAACCAAAAAAGACATCACTGAAATGGATTACAAAGGTATCGGTCTTACCTACACAGTGCAACACCATCAGGAATCCTCCCTGTCTTTGAGGGAGACAGTTATCTGGAACTTCCTAAGTTCTCTCTGTTTTTTGGGCTGTGTGCACTGAAGGAGGGACTCTGAAGTGAGAGATCTGTGCTACTAACTCGTTGGTGCTTGTGTGTATTGACTCTCTTACCATTTTGGCAAAAGCCAAAAGGGAGAGGCTATACGTCCTGCAACCTTACGACAAATACAGGAAAGGGCTGGTCATTATTTATTTGGGGTAAACCCTATAGGCATTAGTTCTGCTTTGTATACCCTGGAAGGGGCTATACAGTGTTAATCCAGTGATAATATTTTTATACAGCGCTTTAGTTCTAGAGTGGCTAGAGGGATCTCGGATTTGATTCTTTTTATGTCTGTATTAATATATGTACTGTATTTAGCTATGTGTGAATTAATGTACATTTTCTTTTTTACTAATAAAAAAATATAAGCTAAAGGTCAATCAAGGTAAATTTTAATATATATTTCTGTCCTACTCAAAAGGTCCTTCACAGCTTGTCTCTGGGAAGACCTATGGAGGTCACCCGAACATGAATCCGAAACATTAATTTAACAGAATAAACAGTAGTCCTGCAATCCAGAGCACAGAAGGGTACACATTAGAGGAGCCAGAGCTACCAACACAACAAATACACATGGAGTTTGGTGGAAAAGCAAAAACCAGCACACAGGGCTGATGGGATTCCACTCTCCACACAAACACGATGCATGTCACAAAAATGGTAACCCACCTACCAAACATCACAGTGACACCTGGACTGCAAGGCGGAACTGCTGGAAATAAGCCTTTCTATACACATCGTCCAGTGTTAGCTCCAGCACCAATTTAAGAATTATGTTCAATGTCAAGTGAAGATATTCACTACCATTTCTGGAAAGTCAACAGTGCCCAAGCACTTTGCCTCTGTGCCAGTTTTATAGCGAATACATCGACTCAGGACAGGCAAAGACCACAAGCTTTTGTAAGCCTGGGATGCCTTATCTCAACCTAATTCCATCATCATCACTTCCTGTCCCGTGTGCAGTGCTAGTTGTGCATAAATTAATAGCTAAAAATCCTAACCAAATATAGGGGCTACACAACACAAAGATAGATTATAGCAGAATTAACTTTACACCTATCCCATGCCAAGCAATCTCATATTTAAACACACCTGCAAACCGGAGCCAAAGCCACTCAGACCCACAACTGCCACCAAGTAAGAGCAAAGAGTTCAGAACATCTACACGGCTGCACGTTATTTGACAATATGTCAAGTGGATTCTTCATACTAATGCACCTGTGTCATGGAGAGTGGCTTGAAGCACAGAGTAATACAAAAATCTCCAGGAGCTGTGGACTTCCAGCACCCACAATGACTTCAACTGCGAGCAGCAGATCCAGACATCCGAAGGACCCATTAACCAAAATTTGCCTTCTAGCACTACACATACAGTGCAAGCCACCACTGACTGTCCCAATGGCTGAAGAAACAGCAGAAATCCACAACTGCCAGAAACTAATACACCAGCAGCACCACAATATTCACTGTGTGATGAGTGCACCAGGAAAATCACAAAAAGGAGCTAGGCTGAAGCTAACAAGATGCCCAGGGTCATATTACATGGAATGCTCAACCTTGCATATGAGATATGATCCCATTTGAAGTTGCTGTGGCATTCAGACCAAAAAGTCAGATGACATGCCATTTGCCCAAGGGCTCCTACTACAAAGACAGGACAGGACAATAGCCACAATGACTTCTTCACAGATACCCAGCAACATAGCATGGAAGACACCATGCTATCCACAGTCAGGAGTGAACAAATTAACTGAATTGCTATAGATGCAAGCACTAAGAAAGGGTGGACTGGTACACCTTCTAGAAAACTCTTTTCTTATAGTAAAGTCTACTCCACCATCCCTAATACAAAGGCACACCCAAAAAGAACACTTCTATAAGAGAGAGTACTGTGGACAGCACACTGTATCAACTTACTATCCCATACTTCATAGGTATTGCGGGCTAGGACGCTTTCTCTCAAAGTTAGTGCCAGCTAACTCCTTGTGTACTTGGCCACAAGGAAGGCAAGCAAGACATACAAGGAAAGCGCACAGCTAGCAATCGCAATTCTGTTTACACTTATTTGAAACACAGCGATACACACACATGGCTTTGTTACAAGAGACACACATTATGAGTCAGGAAGCCCTATGCAGAGATGGAGGGGGTAGGTCAGTTATGCGGGATACTCGGCCTATGCAAAGGGAGAGATCACTTGAATCAAAGCTGGCATTCCGTTTCAGTTATTTGCTTCTGAAATCAACAAGGAGGGCAGATATGAGATACAGCACAGGTTCCTCGATGGGTCCCTCCTGGTTCTTAGTTGCATATATGCTCTAAACGCTGAACAGACCTCCTTCTGGGCTTCGCTGTTATCACAGATTGTACAATGGGTACATTTACCCTGAATACTGGGGGGGCAATTTTAATTGCATCCTTGAAACAACACTTGACAGGTTGCTCTCTCCCACAAATGTCCACTGCTCGCAAAACTATAAGCCCCTGCCATTGGATGAGTTACTGGAGCATTCTAAATATCCCCCTTCTCATGGGCTGTATGTGCGCCTGCTGGAGCAGAGTTTTCTGTTGAAAATTTATGGGGTTTTTTTAAGCTCCGGTTTTGTCTATATGTGTTGACTAAAAATATTAATCCATAATTATTAATTATTTGTTTTGTGTGAAAATTCTAATTAACCAACCTGATTAACAAGAGAAATTACGTGGGAAGCATACATGTTGCTTAATAATAATGTGCAGGTTTTATTAAATGAATGTTGCTAAGTGTTGTTTGTTTTAAAGCACAAAACGCTTTTGAAATAACGTGTACTAATGCTTAAATATGTTGCAGATGGCTAGTTAATTACATACACATAAGGGTATTAGTGGGAATTAACACTGTTTAATCATTGCGATGATGTAGTAACGTTATTTGTATTTCTTTCGATTAAGATGGTTCGTTTTGGCCTAAAACAAGATTGCTGCCGTTTACAGCCTGTATTCGAGTGATCAAATTTTGATGAGAGGGCCTTGCTGAACATGGTCGAGAGTCACCTGACCACAGTCTTCGCCTGGTTTAAAAGTTTTCCGTGAGGACAGCAGTTCTGGGCGCAAGTCCAAGTGCCTTGGACGAGGATAAGGTCACAATGAACAATGACAATGCTGCAGTGGCTCTGCTAGAGATATCAAGGAAGAGCGGCTTCGAAAGAAACATTTGTAAACTTGAGTTCCTTCTTCCGTCTTTTTATTTTTGTGATTTTTCTGAGCGGAGATTTTCCAAATGTAGCGATGCTACATCCTTTCCTGCTCGCTCTGCTCAGCGGCTCAACGGAAACTCAGAACATTTTATGTTGCTATCATTTTGTAAGTTTTGTTATAAATATATTAGACTAGAGAGGGTCCGCGTTCATTGCATTCGGGATTTTTTTGAGGCCACTTCTTTTCGAACTTGCGTTGGTGAGGATCGATGCTGTGAGGACGGCGACTTGGGAGACTTCTACTAAGAGACCTGTCCTGACCCATTTATGACATTTAGCTAGAATAGGTAACTAGGAGAACAATGATTTTATTTTGATTGCCTTTCCATTTGAACTAATTTTAGATAAAGAATCATAATTTAAATACAGTGTTGGTGATTATTTCTTGTCAATTATTGAGTACTCTATTGTGATTATTGTTGTTTAAATCATGACTCAAGACAGTATCAATTAGGTTTCATTGACCTTGTTGTAGATGCAGGGTGTTTAGGAGGTTTCCTCTCTCATGGTTGGTACTGATAGAGTAATCTGAGTGTATGTCAGTGAAATGGGCCCAAGTGTATGGTGAGTGTATGTGCGTGTATCTGTGAAGTTACTCTATCCGTGGAAGTAGGGAGAATTTATATGCCCTGATCTGCACCAATTTCCTGGTAGCAGAATTTGATGGTTATTGATTATTGTCTTGATCTGATTAGATTGCTTGTACATTGGCTTTTTGATTTATTGCTTATTGATTGATGTTGGTATATGTACTAATACTATATGTCGGAGTCGTAATGTTGAGTTTTATGTAGTGCTTCTGGAATTTGGGAGCTGGTGACAGATCTGTAGTAGGGCAGAGGGAAGTATATGCTGCTCTCGGGAAAGACGGGATTGTTGGAATTACCTGTACGTATGCAGGAAAAACGTGTGACAATTGAAGTTGCGCGTCACATTGTCTGAGTTCGGAATCAGTGACATCGTCGTGTGTTACCATTAGGGATATATTTCTAGTATAAAAGGAGTGTGTATGATAGCGAAGGTTATCTGTGAAACTCTGGTCTTAAGTCCCAGGGATCCGTAAGGTTTGCCGTTAAAGCTTATCACGGGAGGAGTAATAGGTATTCTCTGAGCTTGTTTGAAGGACTGGGCAGAGGTAAATGCTGCTTGGTTAATGTGTGATATAATTCTGTAGTGGGACAGACTGTTCGCTGTTCTCGGGAAAAGCAGGATTCTGTGTGCATGTACTACATTTTCTTGTGTGAAAGTGCGTGAATGTATGAGCATTTAGTTGATTGTAAGACTCTTTGGAGCAGTCCAGGAGGAAGCAGTTACTGGATGCATGTTAGAAGGGCAGAGTAGAAGAATGTGCTACTGTGTCAACGAGAGTAATAATTCCGTAGTGGAACAGAAGTGAGTGCTGTTTCAGGGAAGAGACGGGATTATTGTGAAAAAGATTTTCTTTACTATTCTATGGTTAGCGAAGCAGACAATGGAGATGTTTATATGTTGTAACTAATAGATATTGTAAAATTTTGACACGAAGTCTACTGAGAAGATTTTGTAAAGGAGGGGTAGACGAGTGACAGGAGACAGGAGCAGGAGCGACTGCAGCGACTGCTGACGTAATACAGACCGCGCTCTGATTGGATAGTGAATCAGAACAGTGCTCGCGCTGGGATTGGTGTGTTGGTGTGAGCCGCGCAAGGATTGGAAGGGGTACAAGGTGACGTAGACGCTCCAGGATTGGTGCGTTGGTGTGAGTCGCGCTGTTATTGGATTAAATATCGTACTGTACAGTTGTATTACAGAAGGGATTAGAAAGTTTTGGTAAACGCAGAAATGTATTACCAAGAAGAGAAAAAGAAGAAATCCTTGTTCGGAAAAATAAAGAGATGGTTTGACAAGGATAAAGATGTTAAAACAAGAGTAGGTGAATTGTTACCTCCAACGAAAACGCCTGCATCCTTTATGGTTGCGAGATATGGGTATCATACCTGTATATGGTTGGAGAATTGGGCTAGATATACTAAGGAAGATGGTGTCTTAGCATTCCCAGAACATGGTTCATTTAATTTGGCCGTGTTGAGAAATTTGCGAGAGAAAATGATGGGTCTAGAGCCTAGACCAAGGCCGACACAGTTTGAGGCTTTGGTGGAATGGGAAGAGGAAGTACATGAGCGAGAAAAACAGAGGTCTGGAGGCAATTATAGATACATGTTTGGGAGGAAACATGATCGTGAAACTCATCATGATCGGATGAGGAGATGGCGAAATGCTAGTATGTCAGAGGGATTATATCCTATGAGAACAGTTGACGAGAAGGAAGAAAGGAAGGGTATGGAGAGAGTTCCTGAGACAGAAGTGAGAAGATATGGAGTTAGCGATTATGAGGATGAGGTCTTGAATGACATGATTTACAAGAGACCACCTCCATATAGACCAGAACCAGAAGAGAGCACACCAGTTGTTTCTCCGATAAGAGATACATTGCGTATTATTGAGACAGAAGTTGTGACACCTGAATTAAGAAGTGGTAACCCTTTCAGAGAAAAAGAGGGAGAGAAAAGATGTGGTGATGAGAATACGAGAGAATTAGCCAGAACTACATCAGAACTGACTGAAAAGATTAGGGAACTGACGAAGAATCTAGAAGCTGTTACGGTGCCTGTAACTATAGGTCCGGTTATGCCTGTTTTTGATAAACAGAGGATGGGTGAAAATGGTTTGGTGGTTCCATATGTTGGGAATAAGATAACAAGTTTGGCTGGTCCCTCAGGAGACTCAGGAAAAAGGACAGAAGGTAATGATGATTTGAGACAATCCAGACCTGACACATGCAGTAGAGGATTAGAGGTACAGTCTAATTCGAGATCGGAGACTAGTGATGCTAGTTGTTCAGGGATGCCAATGTTAGAACCACAGAGGATGCCAGAAAAGGTGGTTCCAGTGAAAAGAACTACTGAAATAACAGCTGAAGATTTGAATGATTGGATGAAAGTCCTTCAAAAGAGGGATAAAGATTCCCAGGCAATTGATGTGGCCAAGTTACGCATAGAATTAGAGGAGCTTGTTGTAGGGACAGTTCCTACAGACATTCTAAAAAATCATCATGATGGAGAATTGTTATTCATGTGTAAAAACATTACCTGGAGAGCTAAAAATACGCATGACAGGTTAAGAGCAATAGCGAGTGAGCAAGGAGTTGACATTGATAAGGTGAAAGCATTGCAGAGGTCTTATAGGATGGATTTTACAGACAAGGATATTGAAAATTTGAATGGTAATGGTAGAACAGGACAGATTAAAGAGATGATCGCCTTATTGCGAAAATGGGGTGACGTAGAAAAATGGAAGGATAGGTGGTATAAGATAAGGGAAGAATCAGTGGACAGGACTTATTCGGCATTTCCTGTGAGAGAAAAAGAGAAAACAGTAGATGCTTATCCTATGAGAGAAATACCTGGAGGAGGATATGTACATGTTCCATGGACCAGACAGGATATTCTATCATTTACGAATGATTTCCCTCGACTGAGAGAAAAGCCCGTTGAGTGGTATAGGCAGGTAGACAGGTTTGTGAAATTGTCAAAAGTGCTGTGGATTGACCTGAATAGTCTGTTTGATATAATTGTTCCAGCAGACTTATGGGCTGAGTGTAAAATAGTTGTAAGTTGGCCTACTGAGGAATATCCAAGAGATCCGAGAACAGGAGCACCAGATCCAGAGGTAATGAGGAAGTATGATCAGGTGATTGTATACCTGAAAAGTAAAGTACCTCCAAAAGAGACAGACTGGGGTAAGATAGATCGAACACATCAGGAAGCAAAAGAATCAGTTCATGCTTTTTATGAGAGGCTGATACTGGCGTTTAAACAATTCAGTGGGGATGAGCACCTGGGTGACAAAGATTTGAGTCATTTTGTATACAGATTTGTATATGGCCTGAGACCTGAGATTAGTGAGAGAATTTGTGAGCATACAGTGGATTGGCAGAGTAAGAAAATAGATGAGATTCTGAGACATGCAAAATACTTCAGTGATGAAATTGAAGCAAAACAGAGAAAGCTGAAAGAGAAAGCAATGTGGGCACAAGTGAAGGTTGCGGAGAGACAAGAAGCACAGTTGGTGGAACAGGCAAATAATTCAGGGAATAGGCCCAGATATGCAGGGAAAGGAAAGGGGAATCTTGAGGAAGCGAAAAAGAAGTTCCCTTGTCACAACTGTGGCCAACTGGGACATTGGAGATCTGAATGTACCAATCCACCATTAGCGAATAACGAGAGTAAAACCTTAAATCAACAGGTGCAGAACGAGGGGAATAATCAACAGCAGCAACAACAGAAGGTTGTGAGACAGCAGAGCCAAGAGCCAAAACCGCCCTTGCCGCAGAGTAGAGGGTCACAAAAGTACAATCAGGATTCGGGATTCTACAATGAGGAGCAGGTAAACAAATCAAGGCGTTCTAACCAGGTACAACAGTATTTGTTAAAGAATGAAGGGAGTGAGTCTGAAGGCGATTATTGACGGTGCCGAGGAGAGGAGGAAGAGTGCATACTTGGTGCAACTCTAGAAATAGACCAGGCAGGACCATTTGTAGATGGGAAAATAAATGAAGAAAGTGTTACTTTTTTAGTAGACACAGGTGCGACGAGATCAACTGTCAGGTCAGCAGATATTAGAAATCTTCCTCTCTCGGATGAAGCAATCCAAGTAGTTGGGGTAGCAAATACACAAATCAGGACACGACTTACTGAACCAGTAAGGGTACAAATAGGGAAATTTTCGGAAATGCACAGATTTGTAGTCTGTGACACTAGTCCAGTGAACTTGTTGGGCAGGGATCTGCTATGTAAAATGAACTGTACAATTGTTTGTACTCCGGATGGAATAGCTTTTGAAACACAAGATGAAGATGTTTTGTACCGAATGACTCTAGATAATAGAGAAAGTGAGATGGTTGGTACATATGCTGTGTTTAATCCAGAGGATTTGCCTCAAGAGCTGAGAGACACAGTGAAAAAGACAGTTTGGGATTTTACTGGAGAGGATGTGGGATTGATGAATAATGTAGATCCTGTGAAAATTTCAGTGAAAGAGGGAATTACTTATCCTAACATTCCTCAGTACAAAATGACACCAGAAATAATTGAAGGAATAACTCCTATAATTGAGAAAATGATTCAGCAAGGAGTTTTGAGAGAACTACTGAGTAGTCCGTGTAATTCACCGATAATGGGGCTAAAGAAACCTAATGGGAAGTTCAGGATTGTACAGGATTTGAGAAAAGTTAACCAAATTGTGGTGGCATGTTGTCCTATTGTGCCAAATCCGTCAGTGATTTTGTATCAGATTCCACATGATGCTGAGTGGTATACAGTGATTGATTTGTGTCATGCTTTCTTTTCAATTCCATTGCATCATGACAGCCAGCCGATTTTTGCATTTAGGTTTGGCCAGCGTATTTTAGCATGGTGTCGAATCCCACAGGGGTACACAGAGAGTCCATCGATATTTAATCAGTTATTGAAAAAGTCATTGGAGAGTTTGATAATGCCTGAAAACTCAGTACTAGTGCAGTATATTGATGACCTACTCGTGGCATCAAAGACACGTGAAGCTTGTGAAGTAGATACCATAGCTTTACTGAATCATCTGGCAGATGGAGGGTTAAAGGTATCTCCAGCCAAATTGCAATTTTGCAAGAAAGAGGTGCATTATCTTGGACACAATATTGAAAAGGGTCTGAGAAAAGTGACTGATGACAGGATCAGAATTATCAGAGAAATGAAAGCCCCAAAGACCCAGAGAGAAGTGAGGATGTTTCTGGGGATGGTGGGTTATTGTCGTCAGTGGATAATTAATTTTTCGCTGATAGCAAAGCCACTGATTAAGCTGACAAAAAGTGAGATGAAAGACCCATTGGAACTAGATGGAGAACAAATGGCAGCATTTGAGGAGTTGAAGAGCAGAATGTGTGAAGCCCCTGCTTTAGGTATGCCAGACTATGAAAAAGAGTTTGAGTTGTACTGCAGTGAGAGAAATGGATGTGCACTTTCAGTGTTAATTCAGAAACATGGATTACTGAGAAGGCCTATTGCGTACTTCTCATCGACACTTGACCCTGTAGCTGTGGGTTTACCAGGTTGTCTGAAATCTGTAGCTGCAACATGTAAAAGTCTGGAACAGAGTGAAGGAATCATAATGGGATATCCTGTAAGGGTATTTGTACCTCATAATGTGGCAATTCTTTTGACAAGAAGCAGAACTCAGTATATGTCACATAGTCGGCTGACTAAATATGAGAAAGTCATTCTGGGAGCATCAAATGTGACTCTTGAGAGATGTGTGAATGTGAATCCAGCAACATTATTGCCAGATAATGAAGGTGTGGGGATAAAGACAGAAGATGATCACAATTGTTTGGATGTGCTGGATTACTGTACAAAACCGAGACCAGACATAAGAGATCTTCCATTGCCTGAGAGTGATCATGTGTTGTTTGTGGATGGATCATGTCTGAGAAATGATGATGGTGTGCTGAGTGCAGCATATGCAGTGTGCAAAGTTTCAGAAGTTATGGAAGCATCACCATTGAAAGGAGTGAAATCTGCACAAGTTGCTGAATTGGTGGCATTGACGAAAGCTTGCGAAATTGGGAAAGATTTGAGAGTGACTGTGATGACTGATAGTCAGTATGGATTTGGAGTTGTGCATGATTTTGGCCAGCTTTGGCTACAGAGAGGTTTCTTGACGTCGAGTGGGACTCCAATAAAGAATGCTGAGGTGATTGGAAAATTGCTTGAGGCGATACAGCTGCCTAAGGAATTAGCAGTTGTAAAATGTGCTGCTCATGGACAAGGAGATGATTTTGTGACAATTGGAAACCGATTTGCGAACGACATTGCACAGTATTGTGCTAAAAATAATCACTCGATTAATAGGGAACGAGAAGGTGAAATGTCTTTTTGTTCTGTGATGTTTACTAATATCCCAGAAACGTGGGATGAGGTGAAACAGTTGCAGGATGAGGCAGGAAAGGAAGAAAAGAAAGACTGGATCAAGGCAGGTTGTGCCCCAAGAGAAACAGATCATGTCTGGATCTATAGAGATGGTAGACCAGTCATGCCAAATTCTATGTTGTCAGCAATGGCAAGGATGTATCATGGCCAGGGACATTTGGGAAGGGATGCGATGATCAGGTCTTTTAAACAGACTTGGTACAATGCAAAGTTCAGGACGATTGCAGAAAGCATTTGTCAAAGATGTTTGATTTGCCAGCAATTTAACACTGGGAAAAAACAGTGGTGAGTCTAGGAACAATAGGCAGAGAAGGTGGTCCTTTTACCAGAATGCAGATTGATTTCATTGAAATGCCACAAGTGAACAGATTGAGGTATGTTCTAGTGGTAGTCTGTTTATTCTCAAGATGGGTGGAGGCTTATCCGACTAGGAGAAATGATGGAATAACAGTTGCAAAGTTACTGTTGAGAGAGTTGATTCCTAGGTACGGATTTCCAGTAACGATTGAGTCTGATAGAGGTGGACACTTCAATAATGAGCTCATGAGTTTGATTTGTGAAGCATTGGGCATACAGCAGAAGCTACATTGTGCTTACAGACCAGAGGCTTCTGGTGTTGTTGAGCAGATAAATGGCACAATCAAGAACAGGATTGGTAAGATGTGTTTAGCCACTGGAATGAAATGGCCTGATGTCTTGCCTCTAGTGCTAATGACTATTAGATCTACTCCAGATAGAACTACTGGTTTGAGTCCACATGAGATTTTGATGGGACGTGCAATGCGTCATACATTTGTACCTGTCAATAAGTTGATGACAATAACTGATGACATGATTCTGGATTACTGTAAAGGCCTGGCTGACGCAGTTCATTCTGTGTTTCACCAGGTTGGAGAAGAGGCTACTACACTTGAGAAGAAGCAAGCTCATGATCTGAGTCCAGGGGACTGGGTGAGGATTAAAGTGCACAGAAGAAGAAATTGCTTGGTTCCAAGGTGGGGAAGACCAAGACAAGTCATTCTGACTACGACAACTGCAGTGAAGTGTGCTGGTGTGAAGAACTGGGTGCATGCAAGTCATACTCTGAGAGTTCCAAACCCAAAGGATGGGACTGGTAAAGAGTATTTGGAAGAGTCAGATTCCAGTGATGATGAAGAAACAGAACCAGTAAGGAGAAATCAAAATTTTGGAAGAGCTGAAGGAGAAAGAGATTCAGGTGATTCTTTCTTTCCAGGAGAAGCTTCAAGAGAAACATTGAGAGTTTCAAAAGGGAGATCAGATTCTGTGAGAGAGCCTGAAGTTCCAACAAGCAGTGGAAAAGAAAGAAGAGAAAAGAGCAGTTCCACAGAGACTACTCCTGAATCAGATGAGGAGGTTGAAAATCCACTTGAGATTACACTTGAAGAAGTAGGGTCAGAAGAAGATAGAGAGGGACAGATTGCGGAAGACCCCCGAGGAGGTGTAGGGAACATTCCTGATAAGCTAGGTGAAGGGACAAGTAGACAGCAAGAAGATTGCGTGTCGGAGACCTGAGGAGGGAAAGAAATAGGGAAGTCTCAAACAGTGGTGATAAAGAGTGTGGAGCAAAAGAAAACTGCTGAAGAACAAGAGGCATTTGAAACAGAATCGGATGAGAGTGAAAATGAGAAATCAGAAGGTCGAGTTCTGAGAAAGAGAACTTGGATTGGAGAAAGAAATAATAAAGAGACAAGACCAAAAAAGGTTGTAAGAGGAGATCTTTGGCCTAACAACAGAGTAAAGAAGCTGAGATACAGACTGATAAGAGCAAATACATCGAAAGCTGAACAAGTGAATGAGGTGTCGAGTCAAAACGAAGTGAAGAAAAAGGAGCAAAAGGAGTCAAAAGAACCCGAGGAGATAAAGAGAATTAGGAGACCCAACCAAAAGTACAGATCACCGGAATGGTCTTATGTGACACTGTCTGAAGGAGGAGAAGAAGAAGAAACAGTGAATCGAGACAATCCGGAGGGGATCTTGAGAAAAGTGGTTGAGGAAAAGGAAAATTCTGTTGGAATCTTAAAAGTTATCCTGACTGACATTGGAGAAGAGTCGGATGCACGGGATGTTGTTGATGATCTGATACAATTTGATATTGCTGAAGAAGGAGTGAAGAGTGATGAATATCCAAATTGAGTGAACTGAAGAAATCACTTGGTGAAAAGTGAAAAGGAGAAAGTCTGAAATTTAGCTGTCTGAAGTAATCCAGAAATAAAGAATTGCAGTAGTGGAGTAGTAGAGGCTAAGTCAAAAGACACGGTCAAAGTAGTAAAATGGCTAACATAGAGAATAATCAAAGTAGATGTGCCTTCTTAAAAAGATGGTGTAGAATGTGCTGCTGCTGTACTGGATTAATAATGCTACTATGGGGTGTTTTAACTGTATTAGTTACATTTAGAGTTACAATAGGTACATTTGAGATACATACTGAGAATGAGACTAATGTAGAGAAGAATTCACAAAAAGTAGTCCCAACTAGAATTAGTAATACTTACATGCATAAAGATAGGTCAATTAATGATTTTTCTAGTAATGTTTTTTCAAAATTGCTGTATGAATATGTGAAGACAATGGAAGTAAGGGATTGCTACGTATGTATGCAGTTACCTGCATCCGTTTCAGAGGGTGTTACTTATCACCATTTACCAGCTACGTATGGAATTTCATGTAATGTGTTGAGTAGTGTTTTCTATTTGTTAGGGAAAATAGATTAGGTGATGTCTAACAAGGATAATATTTTTGGGCAATTGCCTATGAACAAAAGGCTGAATCCAGCTAAAGAAGCTAACATTTTTGGTGAGATTTTTATTGAGAAAGAAGAATTAACATTAGATTACATTTTTAAGAATAATTTGACTTGCAGCTTGAAAGAAGAGGAGAAGGCTTTCCTAAACATGGTAGAGGAAAGGAGAATGAGCATGCATGAAAAGACAGGGAAATACAAAGTGAGTGAGACAATTTGGGACATTGAGATGGGGAAAGAATTGAGGAATGGGGCTGGTCCAACGTTAGCTCTAGATGCACCACAGAAGGGTAAGCTATGCATTACTAGGAAGAAATCCCAATATGATACATATTTTGTTGGGACTAGTGAGTGTCATGATACATACTTCATTGCGACAGGATGGGGTTTCAAGGGAGGAGAGGATCCAGTTTTCCCAGGAGTGTATTATGTTTGTGGGAACAAGGCTTATTACAGGTTGCCTGACCATTGGTATGGCACGTGTTATGTGGGCCTGGTCTTTCCAAAGATCTTTCATATAGATAGAATAGAAGATGTAGAACATATTAATTTACTAACACGATTTAAGAGAGAAACTTGGTCAGAAATAGTAGGTGATATTTTTGGTGCTTTAATTCCAGCAGTGGGAATTTCTTTAAATGCATATGGAATTCGGAAATTGTCAACAGTGGTGGATCGCTTATCGACAAGTACCGCTGGAGGATTTCTTTTGTGAATACGGAAATGATTGCCATACGTGCCATGTCTATGCAAAATCGACTTGCCCTTGATATTCTATTGGCCAAGGAGGGTGGAGTTTGTTCAACATTGTTCCACTTACATTCCTGACGAAAGTAAGGACCTGAAGGTCTATATCAAAAATATTACTGATTTGCATGAAGAATTGGTACCACTGGAAGCTGAAAGTATCTGGACCAAAATAGCTAATAAAATAGTTGCTGTTAAGAGTTTTATTGCAAAAATAGGTAGTACTATTATAGGTAAGATATTGTTTCCTTTGACCTGTGTAGTTGTTGCTTTATTGATAATAAGATTGGGGTGTTTGTGTTGTAAAAACAGGGGAGGGAAAAAGAAATTAATCAAAAGAAATATTGAAAAGAGAAATAAGAGGTCAAAAAGAGATCCACAAGAAATAGAATTAGAAGAATTGAGGGAGAGTGTTTACTTGGAGACGAAGAGGGATGATGAAAGGGAGTCTGGTGTGTAGTGTTGTGAAAGAGAAAAAGACATTTCCAATTTCTCCTAAAATGGGACTAAATTTGACTAAAACATTTTTTTTTTTTGGGGGGTTGTTTATTTGGTGATAATATCACCAAAGGGGGGATTGCTGGAGCAGAGTTTTCTGTTGAAAATTTATCGGGTTTTCTTAAGCTCCGGTTTTGTCTATATGTGTTGACTAAAAATATTAATCCATAATTATTAATTATTTGTTTTGTGTGAAAATTCTAATTAACCAACCTGATTAACAAGAGAAATTACGTGGGAAGCACACATGTTGCTTAATAATAATGTGCAGGTTTTATTAAATGAATGTTGCTAAGTGTTGTTTGTTTTAAAGCACAAAACGCTTTTGAAATAACGTGTACTAATGCTTAAATATGTTGCAGATGGCTAGTTAATTACATACACATAAGGGTATTAGTGGGAATTAACACTGTTTAATCATTGCGATGATGTAGTAACGTTATTTGTATTTCTTTCGATTAAGATGGTTCCTTTTGGCCTAAAACAAGATGGCTGCCGTTTACAGCCTGTATTCGAGTGATCGAATTTTGATGAGAGGGCCTTGCTGAACATGGTCGAGAGTCACCTGACCACAGTCTTCGCCTGGTTTAAAAGTTTTCCGTGAGGACAGCAGTTCTGGGCACAAGTCCAAGTGCCTTGGACGAGGATAAGGTCACAATGAACAATGACAATGCTGCGGTGGCTCTGCTAGAGATATCAAGGACGAGCGGCTTCGAAAGAAACATTTGTAAACTTGAGTTCCTTCTTCCGTCTTTTTATTTTTGTGATTTTTCTGAGCGGAGATTTTCCAAATGTAGCGATGCTACATCCTTTCCTGCTCGCTCTGCTCAGCGGCTCAACGGAAACTCAGAACATTTTATGTTGCTATCATTTTGTAAGTTTTGTTATAAATATA
Source organism: Triturus cristatus (assembly GCF_964204655.1). Lineage (NCBI taxonomy): Eukaryota > Metazoa > Chordata > Amphibia > Caudata > Salamandridae > Triturus > Triturus cristatus. The sequence goes on from NC_140580.1 coordinate 526,103,098, forward strand.
TTAGACTAGAGAGGGTCCGCGTTCATTACATTCGGGATTTTTTTGAGGCCACTTCTTTCCGAACTTGCGTTGGTGAGGATCGATGCTGTGAGGACGGCGACTTGGGAGACTTCTACTAAGAGACCTGTCCTGACCCATTTATGACATTTAGCTAGAATAGGTAACTATGAGAACAATGATTTTATTTTGATTGCCTTTCCATTTGAACTAATTTTAGATAAAGAATCATAATTTAAATACAGTGTTGGTGATTATTTCTTGTCAATTATTGAGTACTCTATTGTGATTATTGTTGTTTAAATCATGACTCAAGACAGTATCAATTAGGTTTCATTGACCTTGTTGTAGATGCAGGGTGTTTAGGAGGTTTCCTCTCTCATGGTTGGTACTGATAGAGTAATCTGAGTGTATGTCAGTGAAATGGGCCCAAGTGTATGGTGAGTGTATGTGCGTGTATCTGTGAAGTTACTCTATCCGTGGAAGTAGGGAGAATTTATATGCCCTGATCTGCACCACGCCTGGACAGAATCCTATAGCCAGAGTACAATATCTGATCACAATCCCTTGTAGGTGCAACTCAGCTGGGACTAACCATGTTCAACCATTGCTACCTGACACATGCAACTGGAACTATTTCCACATTTTGCTCAGAACAGTGGCTATAGAATTCTTTGACTTAAACCAAGGTACTGCCTCATCTGTGCCACTTCAATGGGAGGCATTAAAGGTAACAACTAGAGGGCACTGCATTGGTGTGGTAGTAGGTGCACGGTGCAAGCATGAGCAGTAACTCTTAACTGTAGAAAACTCCCTTATCTAGCCACCGAGAACTTTTTGAACGGTTGTGCTGGGTCAACCTTATGGCATACATGGCACGTACACACACTGAGGCAGACAAAGACAGCACTCTCTTGGCCTGGCTGGTACGGGACAACCAGGTCCATTGCCCTATCATCTCTATAATAACAGGCCCAGACACATTACTCCTCATGCAACATGAAATTCAAGATGCCTTTACCACCCATTATTATACACTATATAACACGACCAACCCCATGACATCCCAAACTGCTTCTGCATAACTAGATACTATCCCCCTGCCACAAATTATACCTGAGCAGTGTTGAGACCTGGGCGCACCATCACTGCTGCAGAGATTAAAGAAGCTATTTGATCTTTGGCTACAAGCAAAACTCTGGTCCCCAATGGATGCCCGTTGGAGTTTTACCTCATTTTTGCTGATATCCTTGGACTGCGACTAGAAACCTTGTGTGGTGCTGCACTTTTGGAGCGGATCCTCCCTGTGGGAGGCATTATTAGTCTCTATACCAAGCCAGGAAGGCACACCGAGATTATAGCCTCATGTCCATTGTTAGCAATTGCTGGAACAGGAATCAGTTTAAATAAATGATGGGGTTTATCATTTCACACGGGGCTAATCCCCTCTCGTTCACTCTGCTCAATAGGTCGACACACCTTGGACTTTAAAGTTGAGAAGATCAGATGCAAATCATCACATACGTTATCAATCACCTTTACTATCCTAAATTCAGTCAATAATGAGAGTTTAAGTATTTTTAAGGGTTTTATTAATCATTCTTAGGTAAATAATCTTTATTCAGAATCACAAGTTTTATTCTTATTAGTTTCAATATAATCAATCTTTAACAGAATTGATAAAGAAATAGGGGTTAATTTAATCAAAATATAATGCATTAAGTGTGTCCCATTAAGGAAAGAATCCTTTTTCCAAGAATGGGACAAAAAAGGGTGCAAGTAAGAACCCATAAAGAGTTCAAGTCCAAAAGAGAGTGAAATCAAGCATAAAACTAAAAAACATTCAAAGGTCAATTCAATAAAAAAAAAGAACTTCCCATAAAGAGAGGTTCACGAAAACTCTGCTGAGTCTCAAAGCAATAAGGAATAAGGCAGGATGAATGTGCAGTATCAACTGTAATCAGCAAAAGCCTGCTTAATTTGTAAAATATGAAGTCCAGGTGCTCAAATTTTTGTTGGAGCCACGCCCACTTCCCCCTGGCTCCACCCACTTCCTCCACGGGCTCTACCCAATTACTCTATTGGCTCCACCCACACCCTTACTTGCACTGCTGAAAGTCAGATGTAATACCCAATCTGAATTTCAGCAAGGGAGCCTTCCTCCAAGTAAGGTTTTGATAGGTTCCCCTGCCCTGTGAAAATTTTGAAAAAGATAAAATCAAAAGTGCACAATTTTGGAATAAATTAGCTAAAACGACTAATGCATTGAAAAGGGATATGTGGGCATCAAAAGCGGTCATCTCTTAAGTAAATATTTGGGCCTTTGCACTTTTTTTAATGCCAATGTCCATGGGATATAAAAATAAAAAAGTAAACACTTCATAAAGTGTAAGCTGAAACAAGGCTTAGCTCCTAATGATAACTCTTTATTTTATTCCCATATCTCGTGGTACTCATAATAACGATCTCAAAACACAAAAGGAACATTATGATAAGATGAGCTTACTAGACCGTCTGCTTGTATTGACACAGTAAAAGCAAATCTCAAATACTAAACGTTAACTGGATGCATGGGTGCAGTCTTCAGATGAGGCTCCAATATACAGTAAGAGAACAGACGTTCTGCTGCGCATCCTTATTAATTCCCAAATTGGGTTGGTTACCCTGGAGATGAAATCCTCGCCATTGTTTCTTTCTGGTAAACATTTTTAAAATATCAACAGTATTTCAATATCATTTCCAGCCTAGTTAAGGCGTCCACCAATGTATAGTTACAGAACTGAAATCTGATTTAAAAGAAGGGGCAGGCGCGTTTCCATTCATGTCTCTCTCAGAAAACACTCCTGCAAATGCCAAGGAACTCCGCTATTAAAATGGCACAGCACAGGACATGTTTGCTAATAATACTTCATCGTTAGACAACACCGTAAACAAAAACGTTTATGAGTAGAAATCTGGCACTTCAAATCACATCCTAGTCAATCCCCGGGCGCTTGAAAAGTGTTTGTGTATCTACCTGGAAGTTACCCTAAGTTGTGCATATCAACATTACTGGAAGGGAAATGTAAAATCATAACAAGGCAGACTGTAAAGAGATGCGCGCCAAACAAAATGTTTACTGGTTCACACGAGCATCGTTAAACCCAGCATTTGATTTCAGCAGAAATAATTCGAAGAGAGACACTGTGGGAATATCTATACACTACAAAATATATCAAGACTTATTCCCATTTTTGTCTAAAAACACCTCCTTTTGCTCCTCGGTACTAGTATACAAGCCCGTGGATTGATGAGAAAAAGTTAATGTAAACGGCAAGGCCTTGGCATTCCGGCCGCCTCCTGGCCCGGGGCTGGAGCATTGCACACAGTGCCCCGCCCAGCACCAGTGGCATCATTGCTTGGGCCTCTGACTCGGTTCAGATGACAATCACCAGTCACCACGTGCAAGAAAAAAGGAGCATTGTTTTTTATTACTTACTGCAGTTTCTAGCTCTGACACTGCCTTAAGAAGAGACCTGCTGCGCTGCTGTTTTAAAGTGCCCGCCTCGATGTGACGTCTGTGAACTGAAAAAGGTTACGCACGGCACGCTAGCGTAGTCCACTACCCCCACAGAAACAAATGCAGCCTAATCAGTGGCCCGCCCACCGGAAACACTGAAAGCAAATTGATCGGGCTCACTGAGCTCTCTCAGCATCACTGCACAGCAACACTCTTCTTAACGGAAGGACTCGGTAAACTTGAGACTGTCTGTAAAAAACACTGCTGTAGCGCAAATATGTTTAATTTACTTTGACGCATATCATGCAGACTGCAGTGCAGTCGCGTCATTGATGTAAATTGGCAGTGTAGACCCGGCCCTGATAAAAAGGTGCCGGTGCTAAGCACCGGAAAGCCCCTGCACAAATTAAGCACTGCGAAAAGGGTCTGGAAAGTTGTAGGGAAAAGTGCATGTGCCTGCTCTAAGAACATTCATTATTATAAACAGTCAAAAGAAATGTTGAAGTCCATGTAGCACCTTCTCCTCTTTTCATCTAATCGACTTTCAGTTTTCTCCTGGTAACAGGATCACCCCTTCCAGTATCAAATGAAATACAATAGACTACAGACAGTAGTGTGCAACTTTGTTGTATTAGGTTAGACTACACATGAGGCCATTTCAATTCAAACCTATGTTCCCATGAATATGACTATGGGCCTGATTACGACTTTGGCTGTCTAGAAGCAGGCTGCCATGCCAGTGCCCCACTCCAAAACCATCAAAGTCGTTCGTAAACCGACTGCTGGATTACGATTTAAAATCCAGTGGGCAGTCCTGTGACAGCAATTCCACTGCGGTGCCTTTGTAAGGCTCATAGCAGAGCCTTAGAAAGACACTGCAGCGGGACCACCCAAGTGCGTTCCTGCACGGCATGGACTGAGAAGGCCATACCATGCAAGAACAGGAGGTGCAGAAAGACAGAGGGCAAACCATGTGCATCCCTGCATGCACTCCCGTGCACAGAGCCACCAGGTGGCCCTGTAGGGTTCACTTAGTTTCCTCACCACCACACTTTTCATGGCAGGCTCACCGCCATGAAAACTGTGGCAGTGATGAAACTTGTAATATGCTTGGCAGTGTGGTAGTGGCACCGCCAGCATATTGCGGGCCTCAGACTGCTGCAGGACTGCCAGGGATCGTGGATACCTGGCGGTAGCAGCGGTCCTATGGCAGTCTGACCGCCCAACATGTAACTGCTAAAGGGGCATGGCCTGCAAAATTAGGGGCATGGCCTAAATCGAGTGCTGTACAAAAAAACCTTGTGTTTATTTTAATAGCCTATAATATTGTTCCATTTTTAATAACTGAGGCCAAAAGGTCAAAAAATATAGGGTACACTGATTTGGGTTCACTAATAAAATTGTCATCAGAGCGCGATTGTCAGTTTGTCAGTGCATGTTTAAAACATTTTTTTAAATAAACTTCTCTCAATACAGTGATATCATGTGATACACTAAAGTAAAACGCTACTCCGTGTTTAGGAAACACACATTTTTAATTTTGAAGACACTTTATCAAATTTAAGCATGATGTATGTTGCACAATTTACGTTTACATTCTAATCCTGACCACTTCAGGCACACATCGTCCCTGTAGGGTATAAATATATGCAGGCTGATGGCAAGGGTGATCCCTGGGGAAGCTTATCCAGCTGTAGTGCTTTAAATCGTGATATTTGCTTATTATATTGTGTAATTGCTATAAATAGCACACGCGCATCAGTGTGCTGTGTTGAAGGCAAGCCTGCATTTCATTGATGAGTGTGGGGTGGGGC